>NC_089249.1:19045154-20245154 GCF_963930625.1 Muntiacus reevesi
ATGCATCAATATATGGTATTTGTTTTTCTCTTTCTGGCTTACTTCATTCTGTATGACAGACTCTAGATCCATCCACATCTCTGCAAATAGCATACTTATGTTCCTTTTTATGGCTGAGTAACTTTCCATTGTATATATATGTGCAGCAGAGAGGTCTCGTAGATCAGAGTAAGGAACTGGATTTCATTTTAAGGGCAACCGAAAACTATTTTTGATATTTTTAAAATTTATTTTATTGAAGTATACTTGATTTACAATGTTGTGTTAATGTCTTCTCTACAGCAGAGTGACTCAGTTATACACACATATATACATATATATACAATCTTTTTCATACTCTTTTCTATTATGGTTTATCACAGGATATTGAATGTAGTTCCCTGTGCGATACAGTAGGACCTTGTTGTTTATTCCATGTATATTAATAATAGTTTGCATATTATTTTGCTTCCCTGATAGCTCAGCAGTAAAGAATCTGCCTACCAATGCAGGAGACACAGTTTCCATCCCGGGGTTGGAAAGATCCCCTGGAGAAGGAAATGGCAACAGACTCCAGTATTCTTGCTTGGGAAATCCCATGGACAGAGGAGCCTGGCGGGCTACAGTCTATGAGACTGAAAAGAGTCGGATATGACTTGGCGACTAAACCACAACAATCTTATTTTTTATTATAAAATATCACTCTGGTTACTGTGTAGAGACAGGATTGTGGGACTGTTGGAACCTGGGGAACAGTGAGGGGTCCTCTGTAGCCAAGATGCCATGGATACAACAGTGTCTATCCTGCCCCCCAAAATTCCTCCTTGTCTCTTGATGCCCCCCCAATCACATCTCATTTTGTACAGCGCTCTGCAGCTAAGAAGGTCCTTCCACTTGATAACAACATTGAATTGTGACCCTCACAACAAATGCACGAGAGAGTACTGTCATCCTCATTTATCGGAGGAGGAAACTGGGACTCAGAGAGGTTGAGTGACATGTCTGAGCTCACACCGCTAGTTAGTGGCAGAGCCAGGGAATGGAAGAATATCGCTCCCTGATGAAAAAAATGGCAAATACACACACACACACACACACACACACACACACACACTCACGGCCTTTGACGTCACGGCCTTGACGTCAAAACCCACAATCCTCAGTGGCAAGTTTTTTGGACAAAAGTCCAGGATTTTTACAGCCTAATGTCCTTCCTGCCCCCATTCTTCAAAGAAGTCCCCAGCGTGACTAACCACTCAGTCCAACAAGGCCCTTGGTATTCAGGGCATTTCCAGGGCCGGGGTGGAGGGGCAGATGGGCACCGGCTTTGGAGCCACAGATGCTCAAATGGGATTCCAACCCAGCGGCTTCCGGAGTGGGCCACTCAGACCCTCTGTCTCCTCAACCACACGTGGGATTAACCCAGCTTTAGCGTGGCTGCAGGGCCTGGCGCGCTTTCTCTGACTCTGGGGCGGGAATCTTTCTCCTTGGGGCTAGTATTCTGAAACATCTCAAGGTTCCTGGGGGTGGCGGGACACGTGGGTGCGGACGGTGGGGACACTCGGAAGCCTGAAGCCTCTGCTCCTCTGCAGCGCAGAGCCCGGCTGCCTCTCTGCTCTCGCCGGCCTGCGGATCCCGCAGTTCTAGTCTGGCCTCGGCCCGGGCAACACCGCCACCTAGTGGGGACTCTGGCCTCTCCAGGATGCGGCTTCGTTTTGGGGAATCGCCTGGGCCGATTCCATGGACAGGAGTCTGAGCAGCTCCGGAGTTGGTGATGGACAGGGAAGCCTGGCCTGCTGCAGTCCACGGGGTCGCAAAGAGTTGAACGCTACTGAGCGACTGAACTGAACTGGGCAGATTCGGACTCGGCAGGTCGGGGCTGGGGCCTGGGACTCTGCATTTCTAAGGCGCTCCCAGGAGAGGCTCCTGCTGGTGGTCCTCGGACCCCACTCTGAGTGGCAGGGGAAATGGCATTCCTGAGCGGTGCCGAGCAGCGGGAAAACTGGCGAGAGCCCATCCAGGAGACTCGGAGGTTGTCAGCGGCCCCAGAGGGCACAGCCTATGGGTGATCTAAACAGAAGAAATGGACTTGGACTGAGTATTACCCCCACAGTGCCCACAGGGAGAGAGCGCCCACAAGCGCCAGAGACAGGGACAGGTGCTGCGGATGCAAAAAGAAGAGCTTAGTCTGCACCGTCGCGGGCTTGGGAAGGCTTTTTTCTTCAAACTCTTAGAACAGGGACTATTTCCAGAAAGTCCAGCAGGGGGCAGGAGAAGGACAATATCACAGAAAGGGCACTAGATTCCGTGTTCAAAGGCCAACGTGAGATAAATGGAGAAAGTAGCATGGATGCATATACACTACCATATGTAAACAGATAGCCAATGAGAGTTAGCTGTGTGGCTCAGGTAACTCCAACTGGGGCTCTGCAATTACCTAGAGAGGTGGGAATGGGCCGGAGGTGGGATGGAGATTCAAGACCGAGGGGACATATGTACACCTATGGTTAATGCACGTTGATGTAGGACAGAAATCAAACCAGTATTGTAAGTCAATCATCAATTAATTAAAAACAAATGAGTATTCTTAAAAATTTTAATAAAAAATAAAATAGAAATATTTGTTATTTAAAAGAAAAGGCCAGTGTGCTGCTCCTGGTCATGTGACACCAGGTTGCATGATCACAAACAAATCCTTTTCTTAGGCCGCAACTTATGCCAAAAAAAAGGTACAGAAGGGGAAAGGGGGAGTGCTACTGGTTGAGATCATCTGTAAGAAATTCTCCGGTAATAAGATTTCAAGATTTGCAAGATGGTGTACATAGCAGTTAGGCACGCAGACCACTGGACGGCCTGGGTTTGCAGTCTTGTTTCTGCCAATCACTAGCCCTGTGACACTGAGCAAGTTATTTAACTTCTCTGTGCCTCAGTTTCCTCCTCTGTAAGAAAAGACATAAGCATAGTGTGTATTTATTGAAAAGAATAAGGAAATTGGTATGTAAAACACCACCTGGCCCTTTGTAAGTGCCAAGTGAATGCTCAGTACTATTATAATGTGAGGTGCTCTGAAGTTCTTATCAGCCCTTTAAAAATCTCATTAAGCCAGGCAGATTGGGAGGAATTCTAAAATGGTGAAGATTTCCAAATTAGAAATACTTTGAAAGCAAGGGAGTTTTTAAATGCCAGACATGATTTTCCTGCTCCCTTTTTTTCTGGCCACCGAGCAGCTTTGCAGGGGTAAATTCTCAAGGATTATCCCTACACTCACCTTTTTAAAAGTCTCCCTATGACCCAAGTTTGGCCAATCAGAGAACTATGTTCCCAGGTTCAGTGATTGGTTCAGGAATGAGCACATGACCCAGGCCAGGCCAATCACAGGACTCTCTGGGACTTTTGCCAGCCAGAGGCACTGGGAGAGACACTCTTTTCTTAAGGATCAGTAAAATCCTGCAGCTACTTGGTCATCAAAACTGTTATAGGGAGAACACCTACCTGAGAAAGGCACCAAGACAGAAATTTGAGCTGAAAGATGGAAAGAGAGTTCTGAGAGCATCATTTGAATTCCTGATCCAGGCATTCCCAACTCCAGACACCCACACTTCTGAGTTATATATGCCAGTAATTTTTTTTTAATTTCTTAAATTGGATGGAGTTGGGTTTCACCTGAGAGTTTACAAAGGAGTTCTATGATGGGTCTTACAGAATTCTTATCTTCTATCCTGTGATGCCCAGACCTGACGTCCCTTTCTTGGTGAGGAGAAGGACACACCTATTACCACAATGCATGATGGGTGTGAGTGTGCCCATTCTACAGATGGGGTAAGTGGAAGCAGCATCACATACAGGTCACACAGGTGGCAGAAACTGATGAAACCTTGTCTATCCAGCTCTAAACGCCATGCTTTCCACATTAGTCCACATCATCTTCTCTGAACCCTCTCCCTTCCCCCTAGGGGAATTAATCACTTCTCTGAAGACAGTCACATCCACAACTGGGTGTTGGTTTTGCTTCGGCTTCATCCCTTCATGCTTTCTGGAGTTATTTCTCCACTGATCTCCAGTAGCATATTGGGCGCCTACCGACCTGGGGGAGTTCATCTTTCAGTGTCCTATCTTTTTGCATTTTCAAACTGTTCATGGGGTTCTCAAGGCAAGAATACTGATGTGGTTTGCCATTCCCTTCTCCAGTGGACCACATTCTGTCAGACCTCTCCACCATGACCCGGCCATCTTGGGTGGCCCCACATGGCATGGCTTAGTTTCACTGAGTTAGACACGACTGTGTTCCATGTGATCAGACTGGCTAGTTGTCTGTGATTGTGGTTTAAGTCTGTCTGCCCTCTGACGCCCTCTCTCAGCACCTACCGTCTTACTTGGGTTTCTCTTACCTTGGATGCAGGGTGGCTCCTCACGGCTGCTGCTCCCGACCTTGGACTTGGGATATCTCCTTGCCGCTGCTCCTGTGCCAGCTCCTTAGTTTTCAACGTTCAGAGAACTAAGATCATGGCACCTAGTCCCATCACTTCATGACAAATAGATGGGGAAACAGTGGAAACAGTGGCTGACTTTATTTTTCTGGGCTCCAAAATCACTGTAGATGTTATTGCAGCCATGAAATTAAAAGACGCTTACTCCTTGGAAGGAAAGTTATGACCAACCTAGACAGCATATTAAAAAGCAGAAACATTACTATGTCAACAAAGGTCCATCTAGTCAAGGCTATGATTTTTCCAGTAGTCATGTATAGATGAGAGAGTTGGACTATAAAGAAAGCTGCGCACAGAAGAATTGATGCTTTTGAACTGTGGTGTTGGAGAAGACTCTTGAGAGTCCCTTGGACTGCAAGGAGATCCAACCAGTCCATCCTAAAGGAGATCAGTCCTGGGTGTTCATTGGAAGGACTGATGTTGAAGCTGAAACTCCAATACTTTGGCCACCTGATGTGAAGAGCTGACTCATTTGAAAAGACCCTGATGCTGGGAGGGATTGGGGGCAGGAGGAGAAGGAGACGACAGAGGATGAAATGGTTGGATGGCATCACCAACTCGATGGACATGAGTTTGGGTAAACTCCGGGAGTTGGTAATGGACAGTGAGGCCTGGCGTGCTGTGTGCATGGGGTCGCAAAGAGTTGGACACAACTGAGCGACAGAACTGAACCAAACTGAACTGAAGACAGTGATGTTGCTTGTTGACCGTCCATTCTCAAAGGGAGGTTCCTAGATTAGCAGCCACAGCATTGACAGGGAACTTGTTAGGAATGCAAATTCTGGGCCCCAACCCAGACCTGGGCTTTCCTGGTGGTTCAGCAATAAAGAACCCACCTGCAATGCAGGAGACGCAGGTTCAATCCCTGGGCCGGGAGGGTCCCCTGGAGAAGGAAACGGCAACTCACTCCAGTACTCTTGCCTGGGAAATCCCATGGACAGAAGAGGCTGGCAGGCTACAGTCCATGGGGTCGCAACAGAGTCAGACACAACAGAGCAACTAAACAACACAACCCAGACCTACTGCTTCAGAAACTCTGAGGGTGGGGATCATGAGTCTGTTTGAACAAGTCCTCGGGGAGATTGTGATGTAGGGTGAAGCATGAGGACTTCTGCCAAAAGTGAACACATCAGCTTCATTTTAGCTTAATTAGGTGTTTGCTGAGCCGTTTGCCAGGGTGGGGATGCAGAGATGGGCCAGATGAAGGCATTGACTTCACACTCCCAGATTGGTGGTAACAGCCAAGTCAGCACTCCACACCCGCTGAACCAACAGCTCAGAGTCGGGGGAATTTGCAAGCATCATTTTTGTTTCCTTGGTGGTGGCCAACACTTTGAAACACTCCAGGGAGACACCCTCTGCATCTCAAAGGCTCCTAACCTCGCTTCAATATCCAGCTTCCCTGCTACATAGCACAGGGATCTCAGCCTGGTGCTCTGTGATGATCTAGAGGAGATGAATGGGGTGGAGGGGGCGCTAAAGAGGGAGGGGATAGATGTATACATGTGGCTGATTCCCCTTGTAGAGCAGAAACCGACACAACATTGTAAAGCAATTATATTCCAATAAAATAGATACATAAAATAATAATAAACTTTAAACAAAATCCAGCTTCAATGTCACCTCCTTGAGGCCTCCCAGCAGAATTTAATTAGACTCCTCACCCAGCGGGACTCAAGACCTAATCACATTGTATTATATTAGCAGTGCTTGTGAAACTGGTCTCTCCCACTTAACTGTGGGAAATTTGAGGGCAGGCACTATGTTCTGTTCCTTGGCTGCCCCAAGCACCCAGCACAGGGTCTGGCACACAGCAGAGGTTAATATATGTTGGATGACTGTGTTAAGACGGGAATTAAAGGCAGCCCTGAAGGACAGAAAAGGCTCACAAGCACAGCCTGAGAGGGACCACACTTTGCCATTCCAAGCGGGGTCCCAGAGCCAGCAGCGTCAACACCAGCATCCCCTGGGAGTTTGTAAGCAATGTGCAACTTCAGGACACTCTGGACCTGCAGAGTCAGAATCTGCATTTTAACAAGATGCCCAGGTGCACATTGAAAGTCTGGGGGGAAAAAAAAAAAAGAAACCTGTAAGAGGCTATCTCACTCCATTTGTGTTCATGTTCAAGGAATCATCACTGGGGTTTGTTTTATGATATAGAACACATCTATAGATGCCATCAGCTGAAATCATTTTCTTCTCTCCTAGGGAAACTTCCAAACTTGATACCTTCTGGAAGACAGAGTGGCCCACGGACAGACAAGCCTCAAATTTCCTCTCACCCAGGACACAGCCGGCTGGGCAGCATTCTGAGAAGGAAACGGGAGATATCGCTTCCTCCCTTGGCCAGGCTCTCGGCACTGCAGAGACTTCCAAGAAAGATACACAGAGCTTAGTTCTGGTCGAAAAGCCTCCACTCATCTAAGAATGCGATCAATAATGGCCAGGGAAAATCGGTGGTGCCCGGAGATTGATCTTGCTGTGTATCTATGGAGCTCAGATCCCAGGGAGGTGTGGGGGTGGCGGAGGACGGGACAGCCTCTGTGCCTGCTTCCTGGAGATCCTGATTCCCTTCCCAAGAATTATGGGGTGTCCTTTGTCTCTGCTCGATAACACCCTGGAGTTACAGAGCCATTTAGAAACGAATTGGCTCATTTTTCTCCCTCCCCCTTGCTCACGGTGACAAGTCGCCCCGGCCCAGGAGTCATTAAAGGAACGGATTGGACACTTGGCCCATTCCATCTGTCCCGTGTCTGGCTCCACCGGCCTCCCTCTGTCACCAGCAGGCCCTAAAGCTTTCACTCCTCATCAGAGATAACATTTTAGAAGAAAAAAATGGTTGAAATATAGAGGTAGGTATTTTATTTTATTCCAAGTATTGTTCCCCCCCCTTGGATGAAGAACATTGCTTTTTTTTTTTTCTGAAAATGTTTCCATTTTACACTTCTCTAAATGTACGATACCTAATAGTCCCATGAGCAGATAGTGACAATACTGGGTTTATTTTTCCCCAAATTTGCAAAACCATGTGCTAAAATTAAACAGACTGCAAGGGACCCCCCTGGGTGGCCCAGTCATTAAGATCCACCTTCCACTGCAGGGGACGCAGATTCCATTCCTGGGTGGGGAACTAAGACTCCACAAGCCAAGGAGCAACTATGCCTGCATGACCCAGCAAAAGATTTCGCACAACATAATGAAGATCCCACGTGCTACAACTAAGACCCCAGGTAGACAAATAAATGAATACATAATTTTTTAAAAATATAAGTGAAAGTGAAAGTCGCTCAGTCGTGTCCGACTCTTTGCCACCGCTGGGATGCAAACCTGGGTCTCCTGCATCGCAGGCAGATTCTTTACAGTCTGAGCTACCGGGGAAGTTAAAATAAACTGACTGCAAGCTGATTGCCAGAGTAGGGCTTCCCAGGTGGCGCTAGTGGTAGAGAACCTGCCTGCCAATGCAGGAGATACAAGAGACACGTGTTCAATTCCTGGTGTAGAAGATCCCCTGCAGCAGGGCACAGCAACCCACTCCAGTTTTCTTGCCTGGAGAATCCCCCGGACAGAGGAGCCTGGCAGGTTACAAAGAGTCGGACATGACTGAAGCAGCTTCTCATGACTGCAAGAGTAGGACTGAGACAAAACATTTAACCTCCTCGACCTGTTTGCCCATCCACAAGGTTGATAATCCCAACTGCTAAGGTCATTTCACGGAAAGTGCCTCTTATAATATCTGGAGGTGCCTAGTAGTTATTAATTCTTTTCCATCTACAATGTATTATTGTAAGAGTATTAAGTGCCATTTACTGAGCTTATCTGGCGGCTCACCTGGTAAAGAATCCACCTGCAATGCAGGAGACCTGGGTTTGATTACTGTGTTGGGAAGATCCCCTGGAAAAGGGAACGGCTACCCACTCCAGTATTCTGGCCTGGAGAATTCTATAGACTGTATAGTCCATGGGGTCAGAAAGAATCAGACACAACTGAGCAGTTTTCACTTTCACTTCACACTGAGCTCACACATCTCAGGCTCTCCATGAAGTCGGCATCACTTGTCACAGGGAGTAGCCTGTGCAGTGGTTCAGGCTTTGGCAACACCACTTATTAGCTGGAATGAGATGTCAGGCGAGTCATCTACCCTCGCTGAGCATCCTCCTCTGTGAAATAAGGATGCTAATAAGGATACCACACAGGAACGGAGGAGGGGGTAACATAAGAATATATTTAGAAACCCATTAGGCACAGGGCTTGGAAGGGGGTGAACCAACATCACATTTAATCTTTTTTAAGATTTTTTTTTAATGTGGACCATTTTTTTTTTAAGTCTACTGAATCTGTTACGATATTGCTTCTCTTTTATGCTTTGGTTTTTTGGCCATGAGGCATGTGGGATCTTAGCCCCCAGCTGGGGATCAAACCTGCACCCCATGCAGTGGAAGGTGAAGTCTTAACCACTGGACCACCAGGGAACTCCCCGTATGTAATCTTCACAGGAACCTAGGTTGGAGTGTCGCTGTCCCTACTAAGAGAGGACCCTGAAACTCACCTACAGTATCTGGTAGAAGTCACATAGCCAGCAAGCAGTAGAGCCAGGAATTAAACTCAGGGGTCTGAGGCCTCTGTACCGCACTGATTTCTGAGTCAAACCAGCTCAGCTTCAGAGAAACCAGTTAGAGCTGCCCCCACACTCACCCTTGAGGGTGAGTAGCCCTCTGTGCTTGCAGGCAGGTAACAGAACAGGGCGACCTTGACCCAGAGGTGAATCTGATGCTCGAAGCTTCCGTGAGCCTCTTCTCCTCCCTCTCCACTCTGCTCTGCATCTCAGAGGTGAGTCTCAGCTCTAAGAAGAGGCTGGCTGATCCTCTGCTTCCTGTAGGGAGCAGCCAGTGGGAGGCAGCAGAAGGAGACTGGAGGGCCAGAGGAGAGAGAAGTTGGGATATTTATTCCCCCGCTCCCTCCTTCCTCAACCCAAAGCCCCTGGTCCTGGTAGCCTCACTTATAGCTACAACCCTCTGAGATTCCCAAACAGCTCCTTCCTTTGTTCGGTCAAGCTGAGGGCTGATGGTGCTTTCCAGAAGCTTCCAGGCCCAGGAAGCTTTACCAGCCCTGAAGGTTTCCTGGCTCCACTCCACCTTGTATGCAGCCCCCAGATTAAACGCCCTCCTCTCCTGCCCAGAGGACTGGCTTTTCACTGAGGTCCTCCGAGGCTAGGCCAGGTGGGGAGGTAGAATACATGCCCTGGCCTGGGCTGTCACTCCTCATGCCCCTGAGGTCCCTGTGGTCTTTGGCACAGCTAGCCACACAACTCTCAGGCCAGAGGAAAGAGGGTGGGCCAAGGCTGGAGTTTTCTCGGTCAGGGTTGTGTGGGTCTGGCCTTTCTGCCAGTCGCTGAAGGGCCCGTTTCTTATGAAAAACCCGAACAAACTATTTGGCCGAATCAATAGTACTTTTCTTCAGAAGGGTTTCCTCCCAGGATGGATAAGGGTCTCACAGAAGGACTAGCTCAGGCTTGAGGCTAAGATGGTTGGCAGGGTGGAGGGCTTGTCCCTGGGGTGGTATCTGCAAGGGGGGCAGTCAGTGGGTAGGCTGGAGCCCCTTGTCTTGTCTAAAGGGAGTTAGCTGCAGTTGGGCCATCCAAGGAAGGAGTCCTGGACACAGGAGTGAAGGTGCCTCAGGAGACGTCAGAAGGTGTGGTTCACAGGTGGGGCCTTACTGTGCCAAGGATAAAAGCACCAGCCAGTGAGTAAGGAATCGAGAGAAAGTCTGAACTCTGGGGATGGAGTTTGCTGTGGTTGAGTAGGGTCTTGGGACCCCTGCACTATGGCCTGGTGCAGGGGCGGGTGGTCCAGAATGAAGCCAGACCCTGTAGGCAGCTGCAATGCACATAGAAATCAGGCACAAGTCAAGGCCGGAGCAGTCTTGGCAGAAGGGAGGAGGAAGTTTGCAAAACAGCCGCTGTGAAGACTCCCATGACCCAGCTCACATGCTCCAGATCCCGGGCTTGTGACTTGCTGGTGGGTCTGTTCCTCCCACCTACCCTTAATCCTATCAGGCTGAGGTCACAGAGCCTGGTAATTGACAGAGAAAGGATTTAAACCCAAAGTCAACCATGGTGATCCCAGGACACACATTTCTGTTCTGGATGGCCGACCACAGAATAGCAAACACAGAAGAACTCCTGAAATCTTTAGGTCCCCTCTGTTCATAGTGGAGGATTATTCTCAGACCCACAGAGGACAGAGGTCCTGCTTTGGTAGAGCCTTGACTACAACACACCAGCCAGTGAGAGCATGGCCTCTCGAGGTGGTTTCGGGATGCATCATCCCCTTAGCCTACTGCCTCTCGTGACGAGGCTGTCTCAGTCTGTTCAGGTGGCTATTACAAATATATCACAAACAGAGTAGCTTATAAACAACAGAAATGTGTGCTTCACCATTCTTGAGGCTGGCAAATCCAAGATCAAGGTGCCCGTAGATTTGGTGTTAGTGAGGGCCAAGTTCCTGGCTCAGAGATGGCCTCTTTCTCAGTGTAACCTCATGGTGTAGAAGAGACTAGTGAGCTCTCTGGAGTCTCTGTAATAAGGACAGGAATCCCATTCATGAAGCTCCGCCCTCAGGACCTAAGCACCTCCCAAAGGCCACGCCCCCTAATACCATCCCTTGAGGAGGCGTGCTAGCATTTCAACATATGAATCCTGGGGATGGCACAAACATTCAGTCTATGGCAGAGGGACTGTCATTTCCTTCAGCACTCACTGCAGTGTGTCTTCATCATCAAGCATCCCTGAGGCCCCAAGGGACATCCATACCCTCTGGGCCTTTGTTTCCTTTATTGAAATCCTGGATCCAGACTGAGCGATGGCCACTGTCTGGGATCTTCTCCTGTTCATTCTGTTAGAAAGATGCCCACAGCCCAGAATTTCCTAAGGAGGCGAGAGAAGAAGGAAAAGATTCTGCTTTCTCTGATAAGCCAGGAAAGGATCATTAAGCACTCAAAATTGTAAAGCCACACAAAAATGCTTAATAATTGCCAGAGATTATTTGTGAGGACTAGCAAAGAGAAAAGAAATGGAGGAAATGAACAATTTCAAGCCTGCAAAGTGGTTTTGCTCCCAGAGGACCCAAGAAAGACACTTCAAGTTCAACTCCCTTTGAAGACAAAATGAAAGATTTTGAAGCCAAGGGCTGGGAGCTGCAGCATAGGGGGAGCGGGTAGAGGATGGCTGGCTTCACTGGAGAAGGATGGAAGGATGTAGGTCAATATCATTCCCTAAGGAAATGGGTGGGGCCATGCTGAATGATCCCAGCCCCCAGCCCCTATTTGAAAAGAGACTTTTAAACAACAAAATGAGAGCAAATGTTTACCAGAAACATTACAGAACAGGGATTAATATCATTATATTCAAAGATATCATATAAATAGATAAGAAAAAACCATTAACTCCTAGTGGAAAAATAAGCAAAGAACTGACAGTTTATAAAAGGAAAAAAAAAATGAATTTCACTCTCTCTGAATAAAACTGCATAAAAAGAAAAAACAGTCATTCATTTAACAAACACAGAGCACTTTATGTTCAGCATTATAATAGATTTTAAGGATATGGAGACAACTAAGTCAAGGACCTCAATCCCAAGGATCTTGTTTGTTGTCAAATGAGGAGGAGATATACACTAAAAATTACGGTAAAACACAGTTGGCTTCATAGAAATTTCAACAGAGAGTGGCTGACTCCCAGCATCCGAGGAGTGCGGGGAAGTTTCATGGAAGGCCAGGGAGAAAGATACTTGAATGAGTCTTGAAGGGTTCTGTAGAAGTTAGCTAGGTAGACACAGAGAAGGCAGAAAATTCCAGGTAGAGGAAATTGTATATATGTGGTTGACAAAATCACTGCCCCCAAAGATGCCTACATCCTAATCCCCAGGATCTGTTAATTTGTTGTCTGACATGACAAAAGGGACTTTGCAGAAGTGATCAAGGTTAAGGACCTTGGGATGGAGAGATGAGCCTAGGTTACCCCAGTGAAAGTGAAAGTGTTAGTCCTTCAGTCATGTCCAACTGTTTGCGACCCCGTGGACTGTAGCCCGCCAGGCTCTTCTGTCCATGGAATTCTCCAGGCAAGAATACTGGAGTGGGTAGCCATTCCCTTCTCCAGGGCATCTTCCCCTGGAGGATCAAACCTGGGTCCCCTGCATCGCTGGCAGATTCTTTACCATTTGAGCCACCAAGGAAGCCCAGAAATTATCCACATGAGCCCCATCTAATCACATGGGTCCTTAAAATCTTTCCTGGCTGTGATCAAAGGGACATGTGATACACAAGAGGACCAAAGAGATGCAACATTGCCAACTCTAAAGGTAAAGGAGAGGGGCCAAGACATGTGACAGGCCCCAGACGCTGAACAGATAAGGAAAGAGATTCTCCCTAGAACGAAAGGAGAGAAGCCCGCCAGAACATGGTTTGAGCTCAGGGAGACATGTTTCAGACTTCCAGCTCAGTGAGGAATGTCACATAAGAAATTCAAGTTGTTTCAAGCCACCAAATTTGGGGTAATTTGTTACAGCAACAGTAAGAAACTAATACACGGTGCAAAAGTATATAAGACAGAAATTCAGGGAGAACCCCGGTGGCCCAGTGACTGAGGATGCCCCGTGCCCAATGCAGGGGGCCCCGTTTCAGTCCCTGGTTAGAGAACTAGATCCCACATGTCGCAATTAAGAGTCCTCATGCCACAACTAAAGATCCTGCATGCCACAACTAAAACCTGGCAGAGCCAAAGGAAAAAAATACACACAAATGCATATGGGAGGAACTACAGTGAGAACATGTTCCCAAGTGGCACTAGCAGTAAAGAACCCACCTGCCAATGCAGGAGACATAAGAGATGTGCGTTCGCTCTCTGGGCTGGGAAGATCCTCTTGGAGGAGGGCGTGGCAACCTACCCCAGGATTCTTGGACAGAGAAGCCTGGTGGGCTACAGTCCACAGGGTCACAGAGAGTCGGACATGACTGAGCGACTAATCATCAAGGCATGCACGGTGAGATCAGGGGTGTGCTCTGTAATATTTATTGACTACCTGCCAAAGATCAGTTCCTCTTTTCTGCTTTGCACAAGATCCAGTGCCCCCCATTTGGGGGCTCATCGACCAGGAGAAGACACAGACCGGTGAAAGAAAAGTGACAAAGGGCTCAAGGGAGGGCAAGACCAGGGGGCCTGGGGGCCTGGGTCACGGCTCCATGGGGAGGGGGACCATTGGGTTGGGTGGGTCTGGTAGAGTAAGTAGCCACTGGCCTAGGAGAAGGGCCTTCCAGGCTGAGGAACTACATGAACTAAAACAATGAAAATATCTCAGCATCTTTGGGGCGTGAAAATCCATAAATCCAGGTAGACCATGTCCTGAGGTCAGGACGGGGGTGACAAGTAGGGGTTCCCGTGACCAGGTGGAGGACAAGGACTCTTGCCACCCATGGGCCTCTGTCTCCATGTTTTCCACTGGCAGGGTCCTCTCTCCCCGTCATTGAGACGAAACCAAAGTAGCTCAAATAGCAGGAATGGACCTGGTTCCAGCATTAAACTCAAGTTACCTAAAGCCCTCCAATCCTGGAGAAAGATCGGCCCAGAAGCCCAGAGCAGGCCTGAGCCTTCTGGTCAAGGAGCTGCAGCTGTGTGGGACTATGGCAGAGGGTGGGGAGGAGACAGGTCGTGGCCACTGAAGGCTCCTTCCCACCAGAGGCCAGGCTCTGGTTTCCTGCATCTTCAGAGTGCAGGCAGAATCAGTAGTTTCCACCACTGCTTGGACACCCCCTAGAACGCCCCTCAGCACTTTGGCAAAAGGTGACTCCTTCTTCCTTCCTTCTGGGCCCATGAGGCTAATCATAAAATACTCTCTGCTTCCCAGTCCATAGGAGAAAATGCCTTCTAAATCCATTAAGTTGCTAATGCGTACGTTCGCAGACCAGAAAGAAAGGTGCCGGATTGATGGATGTACTTGTCATATTTATGGTTTGTAGCCATGTGATTAATGGGCTTTGTGGTTTATAATGCAATGCTCATTTCACTCTCCTCTTTAAGCCCCGGGTGATGTATAGGACCCAGCATTGCTGTTGCATTTCAATGGCATGACAGTGATAACATTTTATCACCCTGGATTATCAATTAGTCTCCTTTGAGAGAAGTCGGTCCCAGATTCAGTATGAGGACAGGATGGGGAGATGGGAAGTCCCTTGAGAGCATCTGTAACTCGCCATCTGGAGATCACAGCCTTTCTCCCTGAGAACTGCGTCCCAGTTCATCTCTAAGATGAGAGGTCACAGGCCTTTGGAGACAGGAGGACAGGAGCCAGACCATCCACCCCAGATCCCCCTCTCACCCCTCACCAGGTTGCCCTGTGGCTCCTTGGGTCTCTTTATGTCCTCCCCACCCTCTCTGATTCAGCTTCCACACGCAGCCTCCAGAGGAACTCTTATGAGTTGAACTGTGTCAACTGTGTCCTTGCCCACCACCCTCACCCCCCACCAAATTCATCTGTTACAGCCTTAACCTTCAGGACCTCAGAATGTGACTGCCCTGGACATAGACCTTTTTTAAAAAAACCTTTGTATTTTGTATTGGGGTATGGCCAATTAACAATGTTGTGACAGTTTTAGGTGAACAGCGAAGGAACTCAGCATACTTATACATGTATCTGTTCTCCCCCAAACTTCCCTCCCATCCAGGCTGCCCCATAACACTGAGCAGAGTTCCATGTGCTGTTCTGTGGTTCTTTAAAGAGGCAATTAAGCTACAATGAGGTCCTCAGGGTGGGCCCTAATCCCTGTGACTGATGTCCTTATAAGGAGGGAGATTAGGACACAGACACACACAGAGGAACAACCACGGGAAGACACCGGGAGAAGACGGGCATCTGCAAACCAAGGAGAGCGGCCTCAGGAGAAACCAGCCCTGCCAACACCCTGATCTTGGACTTCTAGCTGCCAGAACTGTGAGGACAGAAAATCCACTGCCTAAGCCCCCCAAGTCTGGGTGCTTGGTTGTGGCAGCGTGAGCAGAATAATACAAGGACGCTCTTTCACATTCACACCCTTTCCTAAAACCTCCACTGTCTTCATTACATTCTCGCTGTGTGGCCTCGGGCATCCCAGTTAGCCTGCCTGAGCCTCAGTTTCCTCATCTGTAGAATGGATGAATAACAATTACCTGAAGAGCGGACCCTGAGGAGTCGGGTGGGGAGGGAGGTGGGAGGGGGGATCGGGATGGGGAATACGTGTAACTATATGGCTGATTCATGTCAATGTATGACAAAACCCACTGAAATGTTGTAAAGTGATTGGCCTCCAACTAATAAAATAATATTAAAAAAAAAAAAAAAAAAGAAAGTGTTAAACCGCCTTGGCCCAGGAGCTGAGAGACACCCTATGCTGCAGCCACGAAGAACACGACTCTGTCGGGCCGTCTAGCTGCCGCTCCCTCGGGCCAGACTGCCCTTCCCCCCACTTCTTTTTTTCTCCAGGGAAATCTCGTGCCTCCTTCAAGTCCCAGCCTGGATGCTCCCTCTTCTCTAAAACTTCTCTGATCCTTCAGGAAGGCATGATTCCTCTGCCACTTCTCTGCACTCGTCCCATTGCACCCGTGCCTGTTCTCTGCTCACAAGCCTTGTCTCACCAGGGCGGGGAACTTCATTTAGGGCAAGAAATGAACTTATCGTTTCCCTCTATCACCCACACCTAGTGCAGGGTCGGCACACAGCAGGCGTGCAATGTGAGGTCCTGGAAGGGCCGAGGGCAAGCTGAGCAGGAACTGGAGAATAGATGGGGAGGCCCTGGGGACCAGACAGGGCCCAGCCAGGTAGGAAGGCCTGGCGTGGGTCTCGCCTACTCACCTGCTGTCGCCTACCACCTCCACTTTGATCTCATCCTCCTTCTTGACCTCCAGCCCCTCTTCCACTTCTGCCCTTGGTCCTTCATCCCACAGGTATGAACCAACACCCACAATGTGCCAGGTGCTAGATACACACAGAGAGGGCTCCTGCCTCTGTGAGCAGCAGCTGGTGGGACTTCCAGTAATACATAAGTCAGTGCATAGATGCACAATTCCAAGTCTGACAAGACCTAGGAAGACCAAACAGGGAAATGAGGACCAAAACAGCAAGGGAGACCCATCCCAGACCCGGTGTTAGGGGAACTTCTCCAAGGAACTGGTGTTCAAACTCAAGGCAAAAATACAGTCAGGAATGAAGGCTTGATTTCAGGCCCTACTTGCGCCCTGTGACAGGCAGCCTCTTGTGCAGTTAACAACCTGTGCAACCAAACACAGTATACGAGGATCCCATTTCCGGACTTGCTGAGCCAACCAGACTTCCTGATTTTGAACTCCTGTGCTTCCTAGGGCCCAAGTTCAGTTGCATCATTTGTCCCCTCCCACTCTTGGCTACTGAGATGACACCCTACCCCACAGGTTCGGCTCTTGATTCTGGAAAGCAGACGTTGGTGTTTCTGGCCAACTCCTGGCTGGTGTTTCTAGGAGCGAGTGTCAGCCCCCAAACAAGAGCACCCAGAGACCGAAGTGGAACATTCATCAGCGATGAGGAGTCAGCACACAGAGAAAGCCAAAGGGAACACTGGCTGGGAGCCCCTTAAGGCCGGGACCACACTGCCGTCACCTCTGGACCCCAGCAGTCACCTGACGGCTGGCACAGAACAGGCAAGAAGCAACACCGATGCGTGGGGAGGACGGCCGAGGGAGGGCCAGTGTGGCGGGGAGAGGGAGGGAGGAAAGCAAAACCTTGGGGACAAGAGCCCAGGCAAGCAGTCAGAGCAGCAGATCAACAGGACAAGGGTGGAAGAGGGACCGAAATTAAGGCCACGGGTGTCATCCAGGTGAGAGATGACAGTGAGATCAGCGAACACAGTCAGGGCATCATTAAGATCCACCTGCTGCCAGACGGTGCTAGTGGTAAAGAACCCGCCAGCCAACGCAGGAGACCTAGGAGACGTGAGTTCGACCTCTGGGTCAGGAATATCCTCTGGAGGAGTGCATGGCAACCCACTCGAGTATTCTTGCCTGGAGAATCCCGTGGACAGAGAAACCTGGCGGGCTACCATCCATGGGTCGCAGAGTCAGACACGATTGAAGCAACTTAGCACACATACACACTAATGGACCGGATGTGGACTGGCAAGGGAGGAGGAAGACTTACGGATCCTTTCTGAGGCTCTGACTTGAATAAGCATGTGTGCTCAGTTGCTCGGTTGTGTCGAGCTCTTTGTGACCCCATGGACTGTAGCCCATCAGACTCCTCTGTCCATGGCATTCTCCAGACAAGAATACTAGAATGGATTGCCATGCCCTTCTCCAGGGGATCTTCCCAACCCAGGGATCAAACCTGTGTCACTTGCATCTCCTGCCTGCGATTCTTTACCACGGAGTCACCATGGAAGCCCTGGGTGGATGGTAAAATCACTTACTAAGATGGGGAAGACAGAGAGAAAAGCAGACTAGGGCCAGGGGTGAAAGGAAGTAGAATCTTGAATTAAAATTTGGAGTTGTAAGTTTGAAATATTTGTGAAATATACAAATAGAAATAGGCAACTGTCAGGCAAATAACTGGATATACATGTCCTATGTTCAAATATGCATAGGCTAAAGGTATAAACTCTTCAAAGAGTTTCACAGTAAAGGAGAGTAAAGAAAGAGAGAAGATGACACTTCCCTGGTGGTCCAGTGGCTGAGACTCCACGCTCCCAATGCAGGGGGCATGAGTTCAATCCCTGTTCAGGGGACTAAGAGTTTGCATGTTGCAACTAAAGAAGGAAAAAAGACCCCACATGCCTTAACTGGGCTTCCGTGGTGGCTCAGACAGTAAAGAATCTGCCTACAAAGGAGGAGACCCAGGTTTGATCCCTGGGTCAGGAAGGTCCCCTGTAAAGGGAATGGCTACCCACTCCAGTATTCTTGCCTAGAGAATTCCATGGTCAGAGGAGCCCAGTGGGCTACAGTTCATGGGGTCACAAAAAGTCAGACACGACTGAGCAACTAACACATACACAGACGTGCCTTAACTAAAGATCCCATGAGCCACAACTAAGACCTGATGCAGTCAAATAAATAAATAAAATTTTAAAATAAATATTTTTTAAAAAGAAAAGGGAGAAAGAGCCACAGGAGGGAAATTTGGATTCAAAGAAGTGTTTTGTTTAAGGTGAAAACTATTACAGCATATTTGTATGATGATGGAAAGGATTCAGAGTTTAGACGGAAAGCCTGATGCTGCAGGAGAGGGACAAGCAGCTGCAGTTCTGTCCTCAAGAAGATAGAGGGGCGACCTTGGATACGACAGCTCATCAATCATACCAGGAAGGAAACAGATGTGGACAGAGATATGAGCCTCGCCTCTGTGAGATGCTCAGCCTTCGTGGAAATTACACCTTACTGCCCACCTGATCCCAGACTGATTCAGCTGCTTCTCACCTGTCTTCTTGGCCCAGAACTAGTGCCTGCCCTGACCATGCTCTCTGTTTATTCCCAGAAGACCTGAGGGTCTCTAGCATGATTCCTCTGCACACCCAGCCTTTCAACAACTAGCCTCCATTCTCAGAGCTCCCATCCCTGTGATGTGCCAACAAGCTGAGCACCGGGCTGGCACCGATGGACAGGAGGACATGGCCATGTCCTTGGTGGACACCAGGAAGCTTTGGGAGGCTGGCAGCCCCAGGAAGGTCTACACAAAATCGGGGACTTCTTGCCAAATGTTAATGAAGTATCTGAATAGAAAATTAAAATGCTACTGTCCCCATTCTCTGCTGCCTCTCTTGCCTGAAGCACGCCCCTTCCACTGCCCTGTATCCCTGAAATTAGAGGCGCAAGACCAACTGGGTATGTCCGCCAGAGTCAGGGGCAGCTGTGATTGAAAACGGAAATGGGAGAGCACCTAACATCACAGAGGCATCCGAGGAATGCCAGCCAGGGAGATGCAGCCAGTGGTGTCTGCAGATCCTCTCAGCTGGGGCATCCATCCAAGTGAGTCCAAATGCACAATGGCTGGCAGAGGGGTTAGGCACAGTAGGGGACACTCCCATTGGCCCCAAATTTGGGGGGTAAACTTCCTGGTCTTCTTAACAGGCAGTTGCCACAAACAAAGCTCAGCTGCCTGGGGAACTGGGGCCAAAGGAGAGCCAGCCTCGGCTCTGCAGGTGCCGTCCTGATGCTGCTGCTGTCCAAAGGACCGTCTCCCAGCCAGAGGCTGACAGTTAACCAGAAAGCCATGGTTAACTATTGGTTAAGTATTTCAAAATGACAGAAAATAGAGTGAAGTCCCTACCTCTAATGAGTCAGGAAGAGTGTGAGCCCTGACTTAGCAAAACCCCAATGACTTGAAAAGATGCATGCACCCAACGTTCATAGCAGCACTGTTTATAATAGCCAAGACATGGAAGCAACCAAATGTCCATCAAGAGATAAATGGATAAAGATTTGGTATATATACACAGTGGAATATTACTCAGCCACAAAAAAGAAGGAAAGAATGCCACTTGCAGCAACATGTATGGACCTAGAAATTATCATACTAAGTGAAGTCAGACAGAGAAAGACAAATCATGTGATATCACTTACATGTGGAATCTTAAAAATTATACAAATGAACTTACAAAATAGAGATTCACAAACATAGAGAACAAATGTAGGGTTGCCAAAGGGGGAGAAGGGAGAGGAGGTATAAAGTAGGAATTTGGGATTAACAGATACACACCCATTGTATGTGAAATAAATAACAAGGACCTACTGTATAGCACAGGGAATTAAATTCAATACCTTGCAATAAGATATTATAAGGAAAGAATCTGAAAAATATATATGTATCTGATGTATAAGTGAATCACTGTGCTGCATACCTGAAATGTTGTAGATCCACTATACTTAAATTTTAAAAAGTAACAGAAAAATACCTGAATGAATCTGTCTCCCTGTCTCTTTCTCCTCTTCTGCTCTCTCCCTTACATTTTCCTACTTTCTCTCTCCTCCTGAGTCTTGCCTCACCAATACCACTTCCTTTTACTGTTTCTCTTTCTCCACTGCCATGGTCCTTTTCTCCTTCCCTCCCCCCTCCTTCTAAAATGATCAGAAGAGGAATGTATGCCTATTTGCTAATCAGTCTCTAGTCCATACCTATTTGTGTCAAGCCTGGAACTAAAATCACTAGATAATACTATAGATACATTTATACAAAATCCACACAACAACTCAGAAAGGTAATAAAATAATAGCAAGAAAAAAGATACTCTGTGTGCCTACTGTGTGTCAAATGCTTTTCAAAATACTTTCACAAGTATTAAAACATATTTAATCCTCATTCTCATAATAACTCTAAGGTCAAGGGCTATGATTTCCCCTATTTTAGGAATGAAAAAAAATTGATGCACACGATTTTGTTCATTACAGGGTCAAACTTCAAATTCAAGTAGTCTGGATTCAAAGCCTGTGCCATTGATACTCAAAGAGGTTGGGTGACTTAGCTAAAGTCACAGAGCTGAGAATTAGTGTGCTTGCGATGCAAGCTCAGGAGCGTCTGATCCCAAAGCCCAATTCCTGCTCCCCATCAGAGAGCAATATATGTGATCCCTGCTCCTAATTTGGCATGCACAAGAGAAGGACGTTCTACACTTTGTGAAATTTCTTGTCAAATTTTCTTTTTCTTTTATAGGTGACCCTTGATCAACTTTTATAGGACCATAAAGAAAGCTGAGCACCGAAGAACTGATGCTTTTGAACTGTGGTGTTGGAAAAAGATTCTTGAGAGTCCTTGGACTGCAAGGAGATCAAACCAGTCAATTCTAAAGGAAATCAGTCCTGAATATTCATTGGAAGGACTGATGCTGAAGCTGAAGCTCCAATACTTTGGCCACCTGATGCAAAGAACTGAGTCACTGGAAAAGACCCTGATGTTGGGAAAGATTGAAGGCAGAAGGAGAAGGGGATGATAGAGGATGAGATGGTTGGATGGCATCACTGGCTTGATGGGCATGAGTTTGAGCAAGCTCTGGGAGTTGGTGATGGACAGGGAGGCCTGGTGTGCTGCAGTCCATGGGATCGCAAAGAGTCGGACATGACTGAACGACTGAATTGAACTGAACTTGATCAACTATTTTCTGTGGATCCCAGACTATGATTAGAATTAAAAATTCCCTACTCCTTAGCTTACCAGAATTCCTCTCCTCAAAAAATGCATGCAAGCATGCAATTAAGTATACTTCCATCTAAAATTTCCATGAACAGATGCTAATCTTTCTTTCCCTTTGAGAATTTGTCAGTACCAGTGGTTCACATATATTATTAGATGTTCACATGCAGTTAATCTCCATATTTTGAGTGCCCATTACATGTTAGAGATAATGTTTACCAGCCCTCAAAGAGCTCCCAGTCTGAAAGAGCATGTAAGTCAGGGCCACCAACTCTCTGTCAAGGCGAAAAAGTGATAGGAACCTTAAAACTGGAACAGATAAGTATTACAGTAGGAACTTGGGGGCTAGAAAGATCCTGGAAGGCTTTATTGGAGAGGAAGTGCTAGAGTTAGGGTCCTAAGATGCACTAGATTTCAATATTTCCTTTTTTGTAGAGTCTCAGCATCATCTTTGAGAACTCTGCATATATGAGGATGTAGAAAGTTGCAGAGACTGGACATACTCCGTGTCATGTCTAGAAGATGGCTTTTTACTACTGTTAACCCCACATGCCCACCTGACACATATCACTTTATATAAGATAATTGGTCTCTTTTTCCTAAAATGAGAAGAAAAAATAATCTAGGTTTTCTGTGTTTTTTTAAAGCTTCCTAGACATCTCAATGTCAGAAAAACAGGCTAATCTTAAAACACCATTCTTATCAAGTCTCTTCTAGGTTTAAAATTCAATGCCTCTGTACTCTACAAGCCTGCAAGATTCTGTTCAAACACATCAGCCTGGCGTTAAGATCTTCCATGATGTGTTTCCAAATTACACTTCTGGTAACTCTAACATAACAGTATATGCATTCACTATAGGTATCTATGAGAGTGAGCCATGTGCTGAAAAAGAACACAGAATTCTCTGAGATTCCATTAAGGAAGAAATAAACAAGTGCTTCAGGTAGTTGAGCACACCCATAAAGACCTAGGATATTGCCCACTGCGCTTCCCTGATGCCTCAGCGATTAAGAATCTATCTGCAGTGCAGGTGACACATGAGACACAGGTTTAATCCCTGGGTCAGAAAGATCCCCTGGAGGAAGAAATGACAACCCACTCCAGTATTCTTGCCTGAAAAGTCCAGAGGGGACCTGGAGGGCTACAATCCATGGGGTCACAAAGTGATGGACCTGACTGAGCGACTGAGCACACACACATACACACTCCCCACCAAACTTTCCCTTTCCCCCTGAATTGTCCCATCTTCTGCCTAAATAGTGGACTATAAGTAGGAAAAAAAAAAAACAGAATCAAACATTGAAACAGGTGGACTTGGCTTCCAGGAAGCAAATTAGCACACTTTAGTTGGTCCAATACAACAAATAATTCAACCATGTGACTCAATCTTTATGGGATGTCTACTAAGTATTGAGCACAATGTAACATAATACAGTAAACCATCTTGTGAGACTTAGCGATCAGATACAATGTGGACATCCTAGGGGGAGTACTTGATCAGTTCAGTTCAGTTCAGTCACTCAGTCCTGTCTGACACTCAGTCGTGTCCGACTCTTTGCGACCCCATGAATCGCAGCACGCCAGGACTCCCTGTCCATCACCAAGTCCCAGAGTTTACTCAAACTCATGTTCATCAAGTCGGTGATGCTATCCAGCCATCTCATCCTCTGTCATCCCCTTCTCCTCCTGCCCCCAATCCCTCCCAGCATCAGGGTCTTTTCCAATGAGTCAGCTCTTCGCATCAGGTGGCCAAGGTATTGGAGTTTCAGCTTCAGCATCAGTCCTTCCAATGAACACCCAGGACTGATCTCCTTCAGGATGGACTGGTTGGATCTCCTTGCAGTCCTAGGGACTCTCGAGAGTCTTCTCCAACACCACGGTTCAAAAGCATCAATTCTTCGGCACTCAGCTTTCTTCACAGTCCAACTCTCACATCCATACATGACCACTGGAAAAACCATAGCCTTGACTAGACGGACCTTTGTTGGCAAAGTAATGTCTCTACTTTTCAATATGCTATCTAGGTTGGTCATAGCTTTCCTTCCAAGGAGTAAGCATCTTTTAATTTCATGGCTGCAGTCACCATCTGCAGTGATTTTGGAGCCCCCCAAAAATAAAGTCTGATGCTGTTTCCACTATTTCCCCAGTTATTTCCCATGAAGTGATGGGACCAGACGCTATGATCTCAGTTTTCTGAATGTTGAGCTTTAAGCCAATTTTTCCACTCTCCTCTTTCACTTTCATCAAGAGGCTTTTTAGTTCCTCTTCACTTTCTGCCATAAGGGTGGTATATCTGCATATCTGAGGTTATTGATATTTCTCCCGGCAATCTTGATTCCAGCTTGTGCTTCTTCCAGCCCAGCGTTTCTCATGATGTACTCTGCATATAAGTTAAATAAGCAGGGTGACAATATATAGCCTGGGAGTACTCCTTTTCCTGTTTGATAACCCAGTGATAATAATAGTCCAGCACTGCAGATGGAATCACAGTCCAAAATCTCACAGATGCAAGAAATAAAACATATTACCATCAATGAATTTAATTTCTCTCTTAAGCTTCATTTTGTTTGATGGCAGAAACTAAACCTCACTCAGTTTCTAGTCTACTTTTCTGCTGGGTAGTTCTAATATTCTCAAGAGTTAAAACAGTCAAAGCACAAGTATAAGGAGCTTCAATCTGATCCTCAGACTGAAACGGAGCAGGACCCTATAGTCATTGCCTGCCCTCCATGACCTCTGCCTGCCTTTTGTCTGTGGAAAACTTTAGTCAAAGAATAAGTTTAATCAGAGAAATGAGAAAGGCAGAAACAAAGGAAAACAGTCAGAGGAGACTTAATAATAATAATGTAGTCATCAAACATAGTCAAGGGCCTTTAATTCCTTCTCAAGGACTACAAATAATATCCTGAGCCATATCCTGTGTGCTGTCTTACAGATACTGAAACCCCAGGTGGAAGACGTTAACTACATGATGTCAACTTCTGTACCCACTATATAAGCCTCCACAATTCCAAGAACTGGCCTCAAAGAAATGGAAACAAACTAACCCTGGAACTGAAGATTAACTGTACCTGAAATGACCAAATGACCTGATCAGACCACTGATGACCAATTTGAAGAGGACCATCAGAGCTGACTGCTGTTTTTCTGCATATATCCCCCCCTTACTTCTGTCTATAAAAGCTCTTGGCCCACTGGCTACCAGTGGGGGTGGGGGGTGGTGATGGGAAAAGGGAGTCGTTGGCCTTTGGACAGATGTCTGCCACCCTCTCCCAGCCACCCAGTTGCCAGCATCTGAAATAAAGCAACCTTTCCTTTTCACCAACTTGGCCTGTTTATTGGCTTTTGAGCAGCGAGCAGCCAGACCCCACACATACTTTCGGTAACAAGACATTATTATCTAACCATGTGGCATCTTCAGACAAGCAAATGTTGTGTGTCTGTCCTAGCAGCCAAACCTCCAGGTTCTCTCATGGCTAGATCCCACTCAGAGCCTCCAGACAACTTTTTGGGGGGAGACTGAAACTTTTCTTGATCTCTGTGATATAGGTGGGATCCAGGAAAGTCATTTTTTGCTCTCCAGGAAACTTACAAGACTCACCCAGTAATTTCTGCCTGACAGACCCCTGACAGACACCTGACAAACACCTGACAGACCCCTGACAGACAGACCTCTGACAGACCCGACAGACACCTCACAGACAGACCCCTGACAGATAGCTGACAGACAGACACCTGATAGACCCCTGACAGACAGACCCCTGAAAGACACCTGACAGACAGACACCTGATAGACCCCTGACAGACATCTGACAGACACCTGACAGACCCCTGACAGATACCTGACAGACAGACCCCTGACAGATAGCTGACAGACAGACACCTGATAGACCCCTGACAGACATCTGAAAGACACCTGACAGACCCCTGACAGACAGACCCCTGACAGATAGCTGACAGACAGACACCTGATAGACCCCTGACAGACAGACCCCTGACAGACAGACACCTGATAGACCCCTGACAGACATCTGAAAGACACCTGACAGACCCCTGACAGATACCTGACAGACATCTGACAGACCCCTGACAGATACCTGGCAGACAGACCCCTGACAGACCCCTGACAGACAGACCCCTGACAATTGACAGACAGACCCCTGACAGACACCTGACAGACAGACCCCTGACAGACACCTGACAGACCCCTGACAGACAGACCCCTGACAAACCCCTGACAAACACCTGACAGACAGCTGACAAACACCTGACAGACTCCTGACAGACAGACCCCTGACAAACCCCTGACAGATAACTTGCAACTATTTTCACTCAATTCCTCTGGCCAAACGGGACACAGGAGAATTATGGGGTCTTGCTATTTTCCCAGGGCTGATGCAGAAAAAGGTGCACATATTCCCTCTGCTCTCAGGTACCAAAATTAATTGGGAAATTCTGTCATTTGCTCTTCTCTTTATTTTTTCACAGAAAGAAAGAACAGGCAGAGCTCTTTCTAGTGACTAAATAATGAAGCTCCAATCTTCCTTAACTATTTCCTCTCTCAATCCAGAAGTTTTGTATCTCTTCTGTGGTGTGAAACTTTTAATTCATAATGTGTTCTTGACATTATATACAAAAGAGCAGAGAATTTATGTGATGGGTTCATCAAAACTTACTCTCTTTTAACATTGTTTTAAATTTCATCTCTACATGAAATTCAAAAATTTAATTTGGACCCACAGATCTAATAAGAACAGTGGACCTTAAACAGGATAAATACAAACAAATTGACATCTAAGGAGGGCACAGTTAAAGAGCTTTTAAAACTTTAGAAGTATTAAGAGAAAAATGCCATATCATATATGGAAGGGCCAATAATAAGAATGACAACTGATGTCTCAGTGAAAACAAAAGTGGCTGGAAAACGGTGAAACAGCATCTTTAAAGTGGTGAAAGAAAAAAAAAAAAATACTGTCAGCCAAGATGTCTATGTCCAATGAAAATATCCTTCAAAACTGAAAGTGAAAGAAATATATTTTCAAATACACAAAAATTCAAAGAGAACTTTTCTCCATCAGACTAGCACTATAAAAACACAAAAACAAGTTCTTCAGGCTTAAGGGGAATTAAATCAGATAGAAGTCTGGATTTGCAGGAATAGAGAAAAAAGAATGATCAATATGAGGTTAAATATTTATATAATTCATTTTAATTACTGTTTTACTATATATTATATATTTTTAAAGACTGTTCAAAGCAAAAGTAATAACAATTTATTGTGAGGTCTAGAGCATGCATAGAAGGAAACTACACAGTCACAGAGTATAAAAAGCAAGAAGACAATCAAAGGAAAATCATAGTTTTAAGGTTCTTACATTGTGAATTAGTATATTATTTGAAGGTACAGTGATGAGTTAAAGATACATATTGTAATTTCTAACCAATCACTTTTTAAAAGCACACATAATGAATCACAGCTAAAAACAATAAAGGAGTTCAAGCTGAATAGTAAAAATTACTCAACTCACCCCTAAAAAAGTCAAGAGGAACAAAAATAGATGAGACATAAAAATAAAGACAAAATAAAAATATATACCTAAAAGGAAGATCAATACTTCCACTTATGTAAGAGGACTAAGGATTGCAATTCAAAATCAGATATTGTAAATTAACTATACACTAATAATTTTTTTTAATAAATAAATAAAATATAGGGAATTCCCTGGTGGTCCTGTGGTTAGGACTCCATGCTCTCACTACCAAGGGCCTGGGTTCAATACCTACTCAGGGAACTAAGATCCCACAAACCATATGATGCAGCCTAAAAAGAAAAAATAAAATAATAAAAAACAAAACCAGAAATTATGAGTGTAAATAAAAAGAAACAAAACCTAACAACATGCTATTTGTAGATAAAGCACTTTAAATATGAAAACTGACAGATTAAAGTATTTCTTTAAAAAATACCATGTAAAATAAACTCTAAAACATGAGAAAGCTAATTTACCTATATTAATATTAGGCAAAGTGAACAAATCCCTTGAAAAATACAACTCACTGAAAACAACACAAGAAAACTAGGAAGTTTGAACAGCCCTATATCTATGGAAGAAAATGAATTCTTAATCAAAACTGTTTCACAAGCAAAATTCCAGGTCAAGATGGCTTAATGAATTGTAACATCTAAGAAATAAGTAAAACCAGCTTTACATAAACTCTGCCGTAGATTGCGGTGCCCAAGAAATAGACTTTGGGATAGAGTTCTAGTGAAGTGGTTTGTGAGAAGATGCTCTTAGGAACAACATCCATGATGGAGCAAAAGAAGAAAGACTAAATAGAAGGAGTTGAACAATGATGGAGTTGTGACAGGTTTCAGCCTCTTTAAAGCTGTTCCAAACTGAAGCGGGATCCAGATCCTTGTGGTCCTGCATCAACCTAGTCATTGGGTACAGAGTAAGTAAGACAGATCCACTTATCCCAGGGCAATTCCTGAGGCTGAGTCATCAACAGGCACTATTCCCAGAAGCTGACCCTCATTTCTGAGAGGGATATCTGGAGTGGATAGGGGCACCACGGGGTGAGGAAACGCTTTGCAACTCATTTTATGAGGCCAGTCAAAATTCAATAACAAAAACTGAAAAAGATATCATAAGGGAAGACAATTACAGGCTAGTACTCCTTTTGAACATAGATGCAAAAATCCCTTAATTAAATATTAGCAAATTGAATTTGTGATACAAATTCAGTGAAAATATAATACATCATGGCCAAATGGTATTTATTCTGTGAATTTGAGTCTTGGTTTAATATAAAAAAAGAAAGCGATGTAACTCATCACACTAAAATAATAAAGAATAGGACTTCCCTGGTGATCCACTGGTTAAGAATCCACCTGCCAATGCAGGCGACACGGTTTCGATCCCTGGTCCAGGAAGATTCCACATACCATGGGGCAGCTAAGCTGGTGCATCACAATTACTGAAGCCTGCGCACTCTAGAGCCCGTGCTCTGCGATAAGAGAAGCGATGCAATGAGAAGCCCCTACGCAGCAACTAGAGAGTAGCCCCTGCTCACCGCACCTAGAGAAAGCCCACTCACAACAATGAAGACCCAGCACAGTCAAAAATAAATAAGTAAATAAACAGGATAAAGGATAAAAGTCACACACTCATGTCAAAAGATGCAAAAGAAAAAGAAAAAAAAAAACAGGGCTTTTGACAAAACTCGGTTCCAATTCGTTTTTTAAATTCTCAGAAAACTAGAACTAGGAAGGAGCTTCCTCAATCTTATAAAGAACATCTTTGAAATATCTTGCCTGGTGGCTCAGACAGTAAAGAATCTGCCTTCAACGCGGGAGACCTGGCTTTGATCCCTGAGTTGGGAAGATCTCCTGGAGAAGGACATGGCAACCCACTCCTATATTCTTGCCTGGAGAATCCCTATGGACAGACGATCCTGGCGGGCTACAGTCCACGGGGTCACAAAGAGTCAGACACGACTGAGCGACTAAGCACAGCACAGCACATGAAGTGTCTACAGCTAACATCCTATTTGGGCTTCCCAGGGGGTCAGTGGGTAAAGAATCCACCTGCAATGCAGGAGGCGCAGGCAGATGGGGGATGGATCCCTGAATAGCGGAGATCCCCTGCAGGAGAGCACAGCAACCCACTCCAGTATTCTTGTCTGGAGAATCCCACGGACAAAGGAGCCTGGAGGGCTACAGTCCATAGGGTCACAAAGAGTTGAACATGACTGAAGTGACTTAGCATGAACATATGAACAATGTCCTTCTTAATAGTGAAACACTGAATCTGTCTAAAATCTGGAAGAAGTCAAAGATGTATTTTCTTACTACTTCTATTTAGCATGATAAAGGAAGTTCTATCCAGTGCAAAAAAGTGATAAAATGAAACATCATAAATATTATCAAGGAAAAATACAGATAGCTTTATTCCCTAATGAAAAAATTGTTTACATAGAAAACTCTAAGGAATCTACAAAAACACCAACAAAAAGACTAATAGGTGAATTTAGCAAGTTCACAGACTATAAGGCTGGCACATAAAAACTGGGTCCCAGGTGACTCAGTGATAAAGAATCTACCTTCAGTGCAGGAGACTTGGGTTGGATCCCTGAGTCGGGAAGATTCCCTGGAGAAGGAAATGGCAACCCACTTCAATATTCTTGCCTGGGAAATCCCATGGACAGAGGAGCCTGGCAGGTCACAGTCCATGGGGTTGCAAAAGACAACTTAGCAACTAAACAACACATAAAAATTAATTGTATTTCTGTATACCAGAAAGGAACAGTTGAAAGATTAAATTTTTTAAAACAACCTAATTAAAAATAGCATTAAAAATTAATTACTAAATAATGACTCTAACAAAAAAACATGCAAGACCACTCTATTTAAAATTAAAGATCTAAATAAATGGGGAGATACTCGGTCCATTCTCTTCAAATTTATGTATCATTCCATGCAATCTTGGTTAAAATGCCAAAATTAATTTTATTTATTTATTCTTGGCTGTGCTGGGTCTTCAGTGCTGTGTGGGCTTTTCTATAGATGTGGCGAGCAGGGGCTGCTCTCTAGTTGTGGTGTATGGGCTTCTCATTGCAGGGCTTCTCCTGCTGTGGAGCACAGGGCTCCTGTAGACCGTGGGCTCAGTAGTTGTGGCACATGAGCTTAGTTGCTCTGTGGCATGTAGGATTTTCCTGGGCCAGGGACCTAACCTGTTAGATCCTACAACCTAACCTACATTGGCAGGTGGATTCTTTACTGCTGAGCCACCAGGAAAGCCCCCACACGACTTTCTGAAGAAACTGATTAGCTGATTCTAAAACAAAGGAACATATAAAAGACCTAAAATGGTCAGAAAAGCCTTGAGAAAGAAAGTTAAAGAACTTTCACTATGTGATTCCAAGGTTTACCATAAAGCTACAGTAACAAAGACAGTGTGGTATCGGTACAAGGCAAGGATTAGGGGGAACTTAAAGTATTACAGGAAAATAAGAAACAATCAAGATTACTAGGCATATGTTTAAAATAGAATTACAGAACTAAAAATTAATTAAAATGTAAAACTCAGTGGATAGATTAAATTAGAACCAGCTAAGGTGAAAATTATCAAAACAGAAAATAACTTTTTAAAAAGTATTTAAAATGTCCATGAGATAAAAATAAAGGTAAGAAAAGTGAAGAGAAATAGAGAACAGAATGAAATATCCAACAAGGTCTGATTAGAATTCAAAGTAAGAGAGAAAATAATGAATACACTGTATTTACAGAGATAAAAAGAAAAAGACTAAGATTTTACCAGAACTGATGAAAGACATGAAACTAAAAAGTCAAGGAACCCAAGAAAGTTCCAAGCAAGATAAATTGAAAAGAAATTCCTATCCTGATACATTAAAGGCAAATTTCAGAATGCCAAAGATTCAAGATTCAAGGCTCCATGACCGGAAGGAGCACCAAGTACCTAATAACCATCAATAAATACTTGTGCAGTGAAAGGATTAAACAGGAAATCTTAAAAGAAATCAGAGAAAAGCATCTGCTACATACAAAGAAACAATAAGATTGACAACTGACTTCATAGCAACAATGGAAGACAACTGACTTCATACCAACAGAAAGTTCATAACATCTTCAGAGTGCTAAAAATAATCATCAACCTAGAATTCCGCACCAAGATGACAAAAAGGCATTTGTGGAAGGAGGACAGTAGGAGAGGGGAGAAAGAAGTGATTATTAACCAACAGACTTTCACAAAGGGAACTCTTAAAGGATATGCTTCACAGGGAAGGAAAATGGTCCCAGAAAACTTGCACATGAAAGAAGAAACAGGAATAAATAAATGGTAAATATATGGATAAATTTTTAAAAATTGATTTAATGAAACACTCACAATAATGACTAGTATATGAGGTTAAAAAAAAAAAAAGAAGAATTAAAACACTGATCACTGAGAAATAAGGCTGGAGTCAGATAATAACAGAGCATTCTCAGAGCCTGGCTTTGCTCAGGAGGAAGGTAAAGATACTAATTTTAGGACATCGTCATAAGTGTGTATATGCGACATGTATTTTCTATTTGTATGTGTTATATTCTTATACTATATGTTATTTCAGTATTTTTTAGTATGTTTTATATAATTATAACGTGTGTGTTAGTCTCTCAGTTGTGTCCAAATCTTTGCAACCCCATGTCCACCAGGTTCCTCTGTCCATGGAATTCTCCAGGCAAGAATACTGTAGTGGGTAGACATTCCCTTCTCCAGGGGATCTTCCCAACCCAAGGATCGAACCCAGGTCTGCTGCATTGCAGGCAGATTCTGTACCATCTGAGCCACCAGGGAAGCCCTGATTATATATGTTGCTTTATTGTAACATATAATATTAATATTATTATCATATATATTTTTAGGCAAATCACAAAAAATAGAAACATGGGTTTAGCACAACTTCTCAACATAGAGGTAAAAATGAAATAAGGCTAAAAATGTGTCAGTCAAGGCAAAAGAAAATATGAAAGGAAAGGGGAAAAGGCTAGAAAAAGTGCAATGCATAAAAAATCAAAATTGGATGTCAGAAATGAGTCTAAATATATAAATTATAATTTATATGAATGGACTAAATTCTCCAGTTAAAAGGCTGAGATTTTAACAGTGGGTTAAAAACTCAACTATCTGGGAATGGGTTCTGCCTGGCAATCTCTAGGGTTTTTCTGTTCTCACGCAGCCTTTGGCGTCAGGATGAGGAGGACAAGGATAGGGAGGAATACTTGTTCACTGATACACTACTTGATATCCAAAAGAATCAATGTGGGTTACAGGGATGCATATAGTAAAACAGAATCTTTATCATGAAATCAAAGTAAAAGAAAATAGGTAGAGAATAACTAAGATGAAGCGATATTATCACACGAAATGCATCCATAAATCCTTGCCAGAGGTCAGCTGGAGAGGTAACTCTGAGGATTCCTAGCAGCAAAAGCAAAGAGGGAAACACAGACATTATGGCAAATTCCCAATGTCCAAAGCATCAAACACAAACCGGCAGAACAATGACAACTTTCCCTGGTGCAGAGACCTGAGAGAGTTTGTCCCCAGTAAAGGGGAATTTACAGAGGTGATGGACACCAGTTTCTGGGTATTCCTGTAACAAACCCAAGAACCTGTTTTTGCCCTGCTTTTTCATAATGTCCTTCAATGAAGGTCTATATGAAACCAACTCTACAAGGGCCAAGACAATAAAGTCCAAATCCATAGCTCCTTGATGTCTGACTTGATCCAAGGACAAAATTAATAAGAACTGGGATAATGGTTTTTGACTGTTTGGGATTTGTGGGCCACTTGGGGAATCCATTTAAAGCACTGGGGTGTCAGGAAAATTTCCTAGAAGAAGTAATACTTTTGTTGAGTCTCAGTTCCAATTCCCTTGAGGTATTGCTGCACTGATTAATTTGTTACCCTAGAATTCTATTAGAAATTAATATTAATTTTAAAAATATAAGCAATAATATCAACAACAGCACAAATGGTTATAATACTATGTATTAAGCACTTTTTTAAGCACTAGGACAAATTTTGTAGCCCCTCCCTACCCACATGCACATACACTCTTCTTGAGCAAGTTTGTATAGATTTTCTTTCCTTGGACAAGCAGTAGGAAAACAGTAGCTTCTTTTAAGAAACGGAATAACCAACCACTAAAAAGAAATGATAGTTATGAAACAATTCATAATTATCACTACAGCCATACTACAGTATAAAATATATCAAATTGACATTCTGTATGCCTCAAATTTACACAAGGTTGTATCTCACGTATATTGATTCAATAAAAATTTTCTTAAAGAGAAAAAAAAATGGCATGGAATAAGACAAACCCTCTTTCAGGAGAATCTTTCTTTCTGTGAAGCTAAGTAGACTGAGATGGAAGAGACAAAGGCAGGAGGATCAGTGAGGAGGGGTTGCAGCAATCTTGGGGTAAAGTGGCAGAGAAAAAATACCCACACATATATATACATACATACATAGATCATCTGTTATATCTATATCTAGTCAGAGAGGAAAATGGTAACCCACTCCAGTATTCTTGCCTGGAAATCTCATGCACAGGGCAGCCTGGCGGGCTACAGTCCACAGCGCTGCAAAGAGTCGGACATGACTGAAGCAACTGAGCATACACGCATATGTATAATCAGAAGAGTCAATAATGTTGTGATGAAAAGGGCTGTAGAGAGGGAAGAGTTAAATACAGGTGACCTTGCACAAGTTTTCTTCTTCTGCCCTTGGTCTCCTGTCTGTCAACAAGGGAGTCTCTGATCCCCTGATTATGTGAGCTGGCACGTGGGCACAGAAGCAGTGCAATAGTGAGTGAAATTTATTATGCGTGCTGATTGATTTAAACGGATGACCTTGAGGTGCTCTGGGGCCTTCTGAACCCTGAGGAACGATTAAATGACAGCCGCTGCAGCTCTGTCATTAAGCATCTTTTCTTTACCCACCAAGACTTTTTAGAAATGCCGCGAGATGCCATACACTGAGCTGGGGCCCTGATACAACACACAGAGCTCCTAGTCTAGAAGAGCATGCAGTCTGCAGCTCCTAACCTGGGGGAGGAAGCATCTCTTCCATGTGGTTGAAGCCCAGCCTAGGAGACAAACCCAGAGAGAACCACCGAAGACCCAGCCTAGAAGTGCTGCCTGAGCTCCCACCCAGGCTCCAGGGCTCAGGGGAATGTATGATGGATTCCGGAGAATAGCAGCAGCACTTGAAGCACTGTGAAAATGGCTTTGTTTTCCCCACAGCAAGTTAAATCTTGAAACCTTATTACTTGGGGAGAAGTGTTAGGGGGATTTGAGTACCATTAAAACATAATCAGGGCTCTGAAGCGCATTGTTTACATCACCTATGAAACCATAAACTTTTATCCATAAAGATAAATAGTTAAATGCCCATGTCAAACTTGAGAGGTGACCTAATGGGACTGGAGGAACAATGGATGGAGATTTTGTTTCATCTGTCCCGAGTAAATCAGTGAATTTTCATTTCCCCATACATAAAGCAGCTGTAACTGTTTCTGCCCTGCTTCTCCCATGAACTTCATGGGTACCGTTTACTGAACACAATGTCAGACACCATCCTAGGATCAGGCATTGATCAACTCCATTCATCTTGACAGTGAGTGCAAGGGCCAGTCATTATTATCTCAGTGTAATAAAGGCCACAGAGAGAGTTGACATAACTTCCTGAATTCAAAGGGCTACGTGGGGTGGAGCCATATTCTGAGGCCAGACCTGTCTTGCTTTAAAGACCATCAGCTGAAGCTGTCTTTGACAGTCTGGAACTCCGAGGCAATGAACTTGGTAGATACATGCCTGACTGTGGAGCTTCTTGAACCCCAGGCTGGAAGACACCTTGACAGAATCCACTTTTTCAAACCATGTCCTCTTCTGATCTAAGCAACTCTGCTGACAAAATTAAGGATCCAGGTGTCCCAGGAAAGACCAAGGTTTTTAGCACTTGTTTCTCAGTTGTCAGGCGCCTGAGAAGAAATAGTCACAGAAGCAGATGAAATGACAGGAAACCTTATCTCCCCCTTCCTCAAACCCTCCAAGAGCCTTCCACTCCATCCACCATCTCCACGGAGCTAAGCATCCACACAGACCCACACAGGAAGCCCGAATTAACTCAACCTGCCTCCCAGCTGCTCGATGAACCTAATTAGACCAAATTAATAATTTATTCAAGCAAGATGAGACATGCCAGGAATCTCCAGGGAGGCTGTAAAATGATAAAGCCATCTTATTAGGAAAATGTGTCAACACCCCATGCAAACTCGGGTTCTGGGATAGAAGGGGGAGTCCCATCTGACACCAGTCACCTTCCGAGGACGGCTCCTGGCTCCGCACTTGGGCATCTCCCCAAGCATGACATTACTCGTCCTGCCACAGGCTCCTCTGCTGTCTTCCTCCTTCAAGTCCTCTCCCCACCCTTCCTTTCCTCCTGCTCCACCCCCCTACCCTGACTCCTCATCGTTCAACCCGACACATTATTAACCTAAACATTCAAGATCTCTCTCCCCCACCAGAAAGGAAAGTCGGATGACAAGCTCATATGTCCATGTCATACACTGAGTGATTCTTACATAAAAATTAACAGGCACTTGACAAAGTCATAATCACTAACTAATGATGCATTATGCAATTTCCATAATTAGTCGTGTTATTGATATTTCCTTCCAACCGCAGTGCCGGTGGGGCCACCTTTATTTATGGCAAGGGAAATGGCTAGTCTGTGTGCAGGTTCTTCAGAGAAAACTTCTGGAAAATACTTCCCTTGAGGCTTAGACACACACTCAGAACCCAGCTCCCATCCTCCCCAAGGCCAATCCCCTCCAGAGCTGGTTTTTCTCTTCAGAGCAACAGGAACAAATCAATCTGTTATGCACAATGGTCAATGTAAAGACATTAAGGCTTGGCACTGGGGCCACTTGGCACTTTCTCAACTGTCTCAGCTCTTCGAGGCCTATCAAAAAGGCAGTGGTGGAAGCTGAAGAATTTTATGGAACTCTGCAAACAGCCTCTTCAGCCATGATACTTACAGCAGTCCTCCTGGAGGTTGTAGCTGTTAATCCATTTTACAGGTGAGAGGACTAAGGCTCGGAGATACGAAACGTGTCCAAGTGCACAGTGGGCATGTGCAAAGCTGGGACGCAAATACACATTTTTCTAATTAAAAGCCTGGGAGGCTGTGCTGCATACCAGAGTCAGGCAGCAAGTTCAAACACTGGCTGTGTTGCTCAGTAGTTATTCTGTCTTTTGGCAAAAACTCAAATTTGAAAAGATACACGCGCCCCAGTGTTCATAGCAGCACTATTTACAATAACTAAGACAAGGAAACAAGCTAGGTGTCCATCAACAGATGAATGGATACTTTGACCACCTGATGGGAACCTCCAACTCATTGGAAAAGACCCTGATGCTGGGAAAGATTGAAAGCAGAAGGAGAAAGGGGCAACAGAGGATGAGATAGTTGGATGGCATCACCAATTCAATGGACATGAACTTGGGCAAACTCCAGGAGATAGTGAGGGACAGGGAGACCTGGTGTGCTGCAGTTCATGGGGTTGCAAAGAGTCAGACATGACTTGGCGACTGAACAACAGTAACATATACGTGTGTGTGTGTATGGGTGTGTGTGGTTGTGTAGGGTTGACCCAAAAGTTCTTTCCATTTTCAAGTAAAAATTAAAAACTCATTTTTCATTTTCACCAAAAACTTCATTAAACAAAATACTACTGTTTTGTTCTACTGCCTTCTGCCATTTTGGGGCAACTTCATAATTCCAACTTCCCAAAACTTTTTATCTTTTTGAGCAAAGAATTGTCCCAGATGTCTTTTACACTCTTCCAGGGAATTGAAGTTTTTCCATTAAGAGAATCTTAATGGAAAAGACCAAAATAAAGGGAAATACGAAGGTGCAGTATCTAGTGAATACAGTAGGTGAGTCAGGACTTCCCAGTCAAGCTGTAACAGTTTTTGCTGGTCATCAAAAAAGCATGGGGTCTTGATTTCAACAGAGGACTTGCTCATAATGAAGGACTCCCTTTCAGTCCCACCATATATACAACACCACCTTCTGTGGATGAAGACTTTCTTTGGTATGGTTGGTGGTGGTTCATTTCACTTGCCCCAAGATCGCTTCCATTCCACATCACTGTACAGTTTCCATTTTTCATCACCTGTCACAATTTGTTTTAAAAGGAACATTTTTGTTCTGTTTAAGTACAGAATTGCATGTGGAAATACAGTCAAGGTTTTTTTTCCCTTAACTTATGTGAAACCCAAACATCAAAGTGATTAACATAACCAAGCTGGTGCAGATAATTTTCAATGCTCGATTTGGGTATTTTGAGTATGTGAGCTCTCTCCCACGTGGTCTAACATTGATTGTTCTCAATTACTGTCTCAATTTGATTGCTATCAACTTCATCTAGTCTACCTGACCTTGGAGTGTCATCCAGTGAGAAATCTTCAGCCTGAAACTTTGCAAACCACCCTTGACAAGTTCTGTTAGTCATGGCACCTTCTCCATACACTGCACAATCTTTTTTTGCATTTCAGTTGCATTTTGAAAGTGAAAGTGAAAGTTGCTCAGTCATGTCCGACTCTTTGCGACCTCATGGACTATACAGTCCATGGAATTCTCCAGGCCAGAATACTGGAGTGGGTAGCTGTTCCCTTCTCCAAGGTATCTTCCCAACCCAGGGATCAAACCCAGGTGTCTCCCGCATTGCAGGTGGATTCTTTACCAGCTGAGCCATAAGGGGTGCAATTTTTTACCTGTCTTGAAATCATAAAGCATAATATGCTGAAAAGTTGCTCTTTTCCTTCCATCTTCAATATTAAAATGGCTACACAAAAATTCACCAATTTTGATAAGTTTTTAAATGCACACTGATATAACAACTGTGACAATACAATCTAACAAAATTGTTTCAAATGAGGTTAAGGACTAGTTTCAAATGAGGTTAAATTGCTACTAGAGTCATATTATGGGGGGAAAAAACGAACTTTTTGGTCAACCCAATATACATAATGGAATATTATTCAGTCATAAAAAATGAAATAATGTCATTTGCAGCAACATAGACAGACCTAAAGATTATCATACTAAGTGAAGTCAGACAGAGAAAGACAAATTTATATGATATCACTTATATGTAAATCTAAAATATGACACAAAGGAACTTATTTAGCAAACAAAAACAGGTTTATAGAAACAGAAATCAAACTTATAGTTATCCAAGGGGAGGTAGGGGGAGAGACAAAATGATATTAACAGATACACACTACTAAATATAAAATAGGTACACAAAAAGGATTTATTGTACAGCACAGGGAACTATATTCAATATCTTGTACCAAACTATAATGGAAAAAAGAATCAAAAAAGAATATAGGTACACACACAAAGGTATGTACAACCACATCACTCTGTCCTAAACCCACCACTAGAACACCTGGATTCAGCCATGCCTGAAGCCAACATACCCCAACCTTTAACTTGCCTGAGTTAGAAGGTCCCTCTTTTCATTAATCCAGTTAAGAGGGATTTCTGTCACTTCCAGAGGAGAGACACTGGATAGGTGGTGTCCTCAGAGTGCCCCACATTTTTCCTGTGATAACTCTTGTCATGCTTGCTTGTGGGTCTAGATGTCACATCTGACTCTCCCACCAAAACAGAAGTCCCATGAGAGCTGGATGCCTGCCTAAACCCTCCAATCCAGTGAGGAGTATAGCCCATTCCCTTCCATCTCGGGGGTCTCCACAAAGGCAATCTCCATAAAGAGATCTCCTTTGACCACTCTGCCTAAAACAGTTCTTCCCATAATGCCCTACTTCCCAGGTCACGTGGCTTCTCCTCAGAGCATCTCTCTCATCCCTTCATAACATTATTTTACTGTAGATGATGCTTTTGTTAGTTTCCTGTCTTGTCTCCCCATGAGAATGTAAATGCATATAACTTGCATGAAGCAGGGATCTTGTGTCTTGGGTTTTCCATCGCATACCCAGTGTCTGGAAAGTGCAGCATCTGATAACCACGGTCAGAAAGTGAGTGTGTGACCATCACTTACACTGCGGTGATTCTCCCTCTGTGCTAACCACGCCTGGCCTGGTGCCAGGCACTGTGAGACTGTTAACACATTCAGAGCGATAGCTGAGAGCTTTACACCCACTCTTTTCCCTTAGCTTCACAACCACCCCAGGAGGTAGGTATTACTATCACCCCCAGTTTACAGATAAGAAGCTGAGGCACAGAGAGGTAAATTAACATGCATAAGGTCACACAGCTATGCAGCATTGGTGGAATCAGGGTTGGAACCCAGGAAATGTGATATCAGCATCCGTCATGTCATCACAATTAGACAGCTCTTATCTTGTGGAAATAAGTAAGGCAGAGTCTCTGCTCCCAGATAATGGCCAGATACATGAAAAAAAAGTCAGTGCCACCCACACACACAACTGGTTTATTTATTACTAATTCATTGCATTTGTCCTTTATTGAGCCCATCTTTGCATGAAATATTCCCTTCGTATCTCTAATTTTCTTGAAGAGATCTCTAGTCTTTCCCATCCTATTGTTTTCCTCTATTTCTTTGCATTGATCGCTTTCTTATCTCTCCTTGCTGTTCTTTGGAACTCTGAATTCAAGTGGGAATATCTTTCCTTTTCTCCCTTGCTTTTTGCTTCTCTTCCTTTCACAGCTATTTGTAAAGCCTCCTCAGACAGCCATTTTGCTTTCTTGCATTTCTTTTTCTTGGGGATGGTCTTGATCCCTGTCTCCTGTACAGTGTCATGAACCTCCATCCATAGTTCATCAAGCATTCTGTCTATCAGATCTAGTCCCTTAAATCTATTTCTCACTTCCACTGTATAGTCATAAGGGATTTGATCTAGGTCATGCCTGAATGGTCTAGTGGTTTTCCCCACTTTCTTCAATTTCAGTCTGAATTTGGCAATAAGGAGTTCATGGTCTGAGCCACAGTCAGCTCCCAGTCTTGTTTTTGCTGACTGTATAGAGCTTCTCCATCTTTGGCTGCAAAGAATATAATCAACCTGATTTCAGTGTTGACCATCTGGTGATGTCCATGTGTAGAGTCTTCTCTTGTGTTGTTGGAAGAGGGTGTTTGCTATGAACAGTGCGTTCTCTTGGCAAAACTCTATTAGCCTTTGCCCTGCTTCATTCTGTACTCCAAGGCCAAATTTCCCTGTTACTTCAGGTGTTTCTTGACTTCATACTTTGCATTCAAGTCCCCTATAATGAAAAGGACATCTTTTTGGGGTGTTAGTTCTAGAAGGTCTTGTAGGTCTTCACAGAATTGTTCAACTTCAGCTTCTTCAGCATTACTGGTTGGGGCAAAGACTTGGATTACCATGATATTGAATGGCTTTGGGCTCAGTAAAGGACAGAAATGGTAGAGACCTAACAGAAGCAGAAAATATTAAGAAGAAGCGGCAAGAATACACAGAAGAACTATACAAAAAAGATCTTCATTACCCAGATAATCACAATGGTGTGATCACTCACCTAGAGCCAGATATCCTGGAATGTGAAGTCAAGTGGGCCTTAGGAAGCATCACTATGAACAAAGCTAGTGGAGCTGATGGAATTCCAGTTGAGTTATTTCAATTCCTGAAAGATGATGCTGTGAAAGTGCTGCACTCAATATGCCAGCAAATTCAGAAAACACAGCAGTGGCCACAGGACTGGAAAAGGTCAGTTTTCATCCCAATCCCAAAGAAAGGCAAGGCCAAAGAATGCTCAAACTACAGCACAATTGCACTCATCTCACATGCTAGTAAAGTAATGCTCAAAATTCTCCAAGCCAGGCTTCAACAATACATGAACCGTGAACTTCCAGATGTTCAAGCTGGTTTTAGAAAATGCAGAGGAACCAGAGATCAAATTGCCAACATCCACTGGATCATCGAAAAAGCAAGAGAGTGCCAGAAAAACATCTATTTCTGCTTTATTGACTATGCCAAAGCCTTTGACTGTGTGGATCACTATAAACTGGAAAATTCTTAAAGAGATGGGAATACCAGACCACCTGACCTGCCTCTTGAGAAACCTATATGCAGGTCAGGAAGCAACAGTTAGAACAGGACATGGAACAACAGACTGGTTCCAAATAAGAAAAGGAGTAAGTCAAGGCTATATATTGTCACCCTGCTTATTTAATTTATATGCAGAGTACATCATGAGAAATGCTGGGCTGGATGAAGCACAAGCTGGAATCAAGATTGCTGGGAGAAATATCAATAACCTCAGACATGCAGATGATACCACCCTTATGGCAGAAAGTGAAGAGGAACTAAAGGGCCTCTTGATGAAAGTGAAAGAGAATGGAAAAATTGGCTTAAAGCTCAACATTCAGAAAACTAAGATCATGGCATCCAGTCTCATCACTTCATGGCAAATATATGTGGAAACAGTGGAAACAGTGGCTGACTTTAGTTTTCTGGGCTCCAAAATCACTGCAGATGGTGATTGCAGCCATGAAATTTAAAGATGCTTGCTCCTTGGAAGGAAAGTTATTACCAACCTAGACAGCATATTAAAAAGCATAGACATCACTTTGTTAACAAAGGTCCATCTAGTCAAGGCTATGGTTTTTCCAGTGGTCATGTATGGATGTGAGAGTTGGACTATAAAGAAAGATGAGCGCAGAAGAATTGATGCTTTTGAACTGTGGTGTTGGAGAAGACTCTTGAGAGTCCATTGGACTGCAAGGAGATCCAACCAGTCCATCCTAAAGGAGATCAGTCCTGGGTGTTCATTGGAAGGACTGATGCTGAAGCTGAAACTCCAATACTTTGGCCACCTGATACGAAGAGCTGACTCATTTGAAAAGACCCTGATGCTGGGAAAGATTGAGGGCAGGAGGAGAAGGGGATGACAGAAGATGAGATGGTTGGATGGCATTACCGATTCAATGGACATGGGTTTGGGTGGACTCCAGGATTTGGTGATAGACAGGGAGGCCTGTCGTGCTGCAGTTCATGGGGTTGCAGTCAGGCAAGACTGAGCAACTGAACTGACTGACATTGCATTTGTGGGTAGAGGAGATACTCTGAGCCATGGAAGCCAAAGTTACTCTGTTTCTTTTCGATGGTCAGCACAGATTTACCTTCATTAAAGCTGAGCGATCATTTAAGCCATAATTCCAGCTTTTATCCATTCTAGAGGAATCGATGGAAGGGTAGATTTACCTGAGATCTTTTCCTTCGAAGACCAGTGAGGGAGGAGGTGGAGCACAGGGAGGTAGGCAGAAGTGTGGCTGTTGATTATATTCAAGATTATATCTGAGCAACTTCCCTGGCGGTCCAGTGGTTAAGTCTCCACACTTCCAATGTAGAGGGCCCAGGTTCCATCCCTGGTTGGGGAACTAGGATCTCACATGCTGCAGTGTGGCCAAATAAATAATACAATCAATTTTAAAAGATTATATTTGAAATAATTTCTAAGGTTTCACATAGACAATGGCCCTTTAAATGGAGAGTGACGCACCTTCATGCTGCCATTTTTCTCCCCTCCATCCGTGAGAATCTTCTAACTCTATGGTCCCTCCCCCTCCCACCCCTTAGCAATATACAGGCACATTTCAGAGAAGCCAAGAATTAAATCAAAATTACCTTTCTCGCTCTGTCTCTCAGACAGATGGGACGGTTCACTTTCATTGGCTCCTGGAGGCTCAGGGGGGCCAGGGGAGGGTTAAGAATAATAATAATACTATATTTATTTATTATTTTGGGGGGCTCCAGAATCACTGCAGATGGTGACTGCAGCCATGAAATTAAAAGACGCTTACTCCTTGGAAGGAAAGTTATGACCAACTTAGATAGCATATTAAAAAGCAGAGACATTACTTTGCCAACAAAGGTCCGTCTGGTCAAAGCTATGGTTTTTCCAGTGGTCAGTATGGATGTGAGAGTTGGACTATAAAGAAAGCTGAATGCTGAAGAATTGATGCTTTTGAACTGTGGTGTTGGAGAAGGTTCTTGAGAGTCCCTTGGACTGCAAGGAGATCCAACCAGTCCATCCTGAAGGAGATCAGTCCTGGGTGTTCATTGGAAGGACTGATGCTAAAGCTGAAACTCCAATACTTAGGCCACCTCATGGGAAGAGTTGACTCATTGGAAAAGACCCTGATGCTTGGAGGAATTAGGGGCAGGAGGAGAAGGGGACGACAGAGGATGAGATGGCTGGATGGCATCACCGACTTGATGGGCATGAGTTTGAGTAAACTCCAGGAGTTTGTGATGGACAGGGAGGCCTGGCATGCTGCGATTCATGGGGTTGCAAAGAGTCGGACACGACTGAGTGACTGAACTGAACTGAACTGAACTGATACATCCATAGACTGCTATGCATCAGGGAGTGCCTGTAAACATCATCCTGCAGTATTATTAACTGGTAACTGGACTCTGAGCCCTTAGTCATAGGCTGGAATGAAGCCCCAGAGGCCAGTGAGAACTGAAAGCTATGTCTAAAAATGGCTAGATCCAAGGGTTAGTGCTCATAAGAGCAGCCAACATTTCCTTGTCCCCCACCATCCACACAGGCCCTTCCTCTTAGCTGAAGATCTCAGTGCCTCCACCTCTATGATGGGCTCAACAGAGAAAAGTGGGTTAGGAACACTTTCTGCTCCTCGTAACAGGACATCTGACTAACACAAACAAGGGGCTTTCAGAATCTATTCATTAGCTTAATGATGTCAGGGCTGTGTCTCTGCAATTCTACTGTCTGTTCCCTCATGGTTATAAAATGGTTGCTACAGCTCCAGGCATCATGCCCACATTCCAGGTAGGATTAAAGAGAAGCACAAAGACAAGTCTATCTAGCCCTTTTTACCAGTAAAGCAAAAGCTTTCTTGAAGCCTCACCTCACCCCCAGCAAATTTCCACTTATACTTCATTGGCTAAAATAGGATCACATTAAAACACCTAGCTGTACTCTAGATTGACTAGTCAAGGGAGAAAATGTTGGGAGTGAGTGCAGAATTAATCAGCTAGCAGTGCAGGGTAGTAGAAAGAGCTCAGACCTAGTAGTCAGATGATCAGTCTCTTCTACCATCTAGATGGCAGTTTTCTCACCTGTAAAATGGGAAGTATTGAACCAGAAGATCCATACCTCTGACACTGAGTCAGTTTATGACTTCTACAGGAACACTGGAGCTGACATAGAAAGAGGCAACAGACTGTAATCCCCTGCTCCTTACTCTACCCTGAAATTGTAGCCTTGGGCACTGGAGCCTACTCTAGGAGTAAAGGAATTACAGCCAGGGGGAAATCAGAGGGATTGGAGGGTCAGGACTCCTGTGTTGGACTTCCCTGGTTGCGTAGTGGATAAGAATCCACCTGCCAACGCAGGGGACACAGGTTCGATTCCTGATTCCAGAAGATTCCATATGCCTTTGGGCAACTAAGCCCATGCACCACAAGTACTGACCCCACGCTCTAGGGCCTGAAAACTGCAACTACTGAAGCCTGCATGCCCAGAACCTGTGCTCCACATCAAGAAAAACCACGGCAATGAGAAGCCTGCGCACTGTAATGCAGAGTAGCCCCCCTTGCCGCAACTAGAGAAAGCCCTAAAAGCAACAAAGACCCAAGGTAGCAAAAAATAAGCAAAATAAGACAAAGACTCCTGTGTTCCCTTTCCTTGTTCATACTAACTTCCCAAGGATTTGGGTGTGCCCAGTACAGTATGCTGCTGCTGCTGCTAAGTCGCTTCAGTCGTGTCCAACTCTGTGCAACCCCACACACGGCAGCCCACCAGGTTTTGCCGTCCCTGGGATTCTCCAGGCAAGAACACTGGAGTGGTTGCCATTTCCTTCTCCAGTGCATGAAAGTGAAAAGTGAAAGTGAAATCACTCAGTCATGTCCAACTCTTGGCGACCTCATGGACTGCAGCCCACCAGGCTCCTCTGCCCATGGGATTTTCCAGGCAAGAGGACTGGAGTGGGGTACCATTGCCTTCTCTGCTCAGTGCAGTATAGAACCTTCCAATTGAAAGTCAGATAACCTGAAATAATAGCAGATAATTTATAATAATATCAGACATTGAAACTTTACTGTGTATCAGACACTGTGCTAAGAGTTTCACATGCATTGTCTCATCAAATCCTAGCCATCCCATAATGTAGGTGTTATTAACACACCCATTCAATAGATGAGTAAGCAAGCTCCAAGTCATGCTTTTGTCCAACTCCACACAGCTACAAAGTGGAGGAACTGGAATTCAGACCCAGGGACTCGTACCTACCACCCAGGTTCTTAACACAACCTAACTTTTATCCTCTACCCATCCTTTATCCTATTTATCACCATTCCCATGGCAACCCTATGGGGATACTTTGTCCTATCTTCTACAGATAAGAAAAGTGAGTCTCCAAGACATTACTTGAGTGACCCAAAATGACCAGCTGGTAAGTGCTAGAGGACAAATGGGAACAGAGCACTCGCCCTGAGTCTTACTCTTGCCACTACGCCATGTTATGTGGGCATGCATGTAGGAAGGAGGCCCTGCGAGGCTCCTCTGCCAGAAAGCCAATCATTGCTGACCCTGCTTAGCTGACCTGCTGGAATTTGCTAATTTCCTGCTAATTCTGGAATTTGCATTGCTAGTAATAGCCCAAGGACAGGCATCCTTAGTGGCCTTGCTCTTTTGGGGGTCCCTGGGACAGCCAGGGATGTTGGAAGAGCTGTGTCACGACCCAGAGGTTGACAAACACCACAGCTCAACCTCCTCCTCAGCTGGTCATCCTGGGACTTACGTTGGCTGGTGATGGGGTACAGAAGCGGTGACGTCAAGCCCCAAAGTTCCCCTCTCTGACCCTCAGTCCCTGAAGAAGCAGAAGACAAATCAGATAACAGCTGTGCCTTCTGGGAAGATAAACCCAGCATGCTGCTTTGAGGGGTTCTGGAAGCCTGACCCTCTGGGCCACCGTTTACAGCTGTGCAGAATGCTGATAATCAAACCAGTCAACCTGAAAGGAAATCAACCCTGAATATCCATTGGAAGGACTGATGCTGAAGCTGAAGCTTCAATACTTTGACCACCTGATGCGAAGAGCCAACTCATTGGAAAAGACCCTGATGCTGGGAAAGATTGAGGGCAGGAGGAGAAGTGGGTGACAGGATGAGATGGTTGGATGGCATCACTGACTCAATGGACATGAGTTTGAGCAACCTCCAGGAGACAGTGAAGGACAGGGAAGCCTGGCATGCTGCAGTCCATGGGGTCACAAAGAGTCGGACATGACTGAGCAACTAAACAAGTGTGCAGATCCCCCCATGAACATGGGGCCCCACCAGCCTCCCCTTAAATCCCACAGCAGACCATATCCTGGCCATACTCAGTTCCAAGGTGCGGAGGAGAGTGTCACTTCTTGCAAGGATGCAGTATCATCGGGCTGCCATCAGGAATTAAAAGGAAGCTCAGAAGATCGCATCACGTCAATACTCCCACTTCCTTAAGTCCTCAAATCCCCTTCACTACAACAAGTTAAAAGGGGCCCCCAAACAAGGAAGGCTCCCAGTGAGATCCCTGCCTCCCTCTCCCAGGCCCAGTACTCACCACCTCATGACAGCCACGGGGCAACTAAGACCGTGTGCAACAGCTAGTGAAGCCCATGCCCTCAAGAGCCCATGCTTCACAAAAGGAGAAGCCACTGCAATACGAAGAACACGAGCCACAATTGGAGAGGAGCTCCCCGCTTGCCACAACTAGAGAAAAGCCTGAGCGGCTGTGAAGACCCAGCACAGCCAAAAATCAATCAGTGAATCAATTTAAAAACTTTACTCACCAATTTTTTAAAAATAAAAATAAATAGCAACTTAAATCATTACTTGAAGTGTCTCATGAAATTTTTTAAAAAGAGGAATCTATTTGTGCATGTGTGCGTGCTAAGTCAGGCTTCTCAGGTGGCACTTGTGGTTTAAGAACCCTCTTGCCAATGCAGGAGGCATAAGAGAAGTGAGTTCGATCCCTGGGTTGGGAAGATCCCCTGGAGGAAGGGCAAGGTAACCCACTCCAGTATTCTTGCCTGGAGAATTCCACGGACAGAGGAGCCTGGCAGGCTGCAGTCCATGGGGTCACAGAGTCAGGCACGACTGAGCGACTAACCACGCTTTTGGCCTGACCCTCCCACCTTGTGCCTCAATTCTCCAATTAGAGTTTTGCCTCGTTTCCAAGACACTCCTACCAACATTCCACTTATGATAACTATACCCCTTCATTGTCCCCCACAAATGAATGCTTTGTGGGGGGAACCCTGCTTACCAACCCAGCTCTCTAGGGCTTTTTAAATTTCAATGTGCATGTGAATCACTTAGAGAATCTTGTTTAAATGTAGATGCAGATCCGGTAGGTCTAGAATGAGGCCCAGAAGCCTGTATTTGCAACAAGATCCCATGTGATGCTTACAGCCTGAACTGCATTATAGGGCCTAGAACAGGGGTCCACAAACTAGGGCGCGTGGGCCAAACACAGCCCACTCCCTGTTTTGGTTAAATAAAGTTTTATTAGAACCCCATCTCACTCATTTATTTACACCTTGGCTATGGCTGTTTTGCAACAGTGGCAGAGATGAGTGGTTGCAATAGAGCCCACATGGCCAGCAAAGCCAAAAATTTTCACTATCTGGTCCTTGAGCAGAAAAGTTTGCAGACCCCTGGGCTAGAATGATCACTGGTTCTCAAACTTAGCTGTATACTGGAATCAGCTTTGAAGTTTTAAGAGTCACTGATCCTAGACTTCCCTGGTGGTCCAGTGGTTAAGAATCTGCCTGCCAATCCAGGGGTATGGGTTCGATCCTGGCCTGGGAAGATTCCACATGCCATGGGGCAAGTAAGCCAATACACCACTACTACTGAAGCCTGCACACCCTGAAGCCTGTGCTCTGCAACAAGATAAGCCACTGCAATGAGAAGGCTGCATACTACAACTAGAGAATACCCCCCACTTGCCACTACTAGAGAAAGCCCGCACATAGCAATGAAGACCCAGTTCAATTCAGTTGCTCAGTCATGTCCAACTCTTTGCGATGCCATGAACTGAAGCACGCCAGGCCTCCCTGTCCATCACCAACTCCCAGAACTTGTTCAAACCCATGTCCATCAAGTTGGTGATGCCATCCAACCATCTCATCTTCTGTCATCCCCTTCTCCTCCTGCCTTCAATCTTTCCCAGCATCAGGGTCTTTTCTAATGAGTTAGTTCTTTGCATCAGGTGGCCAAATTATTGGAGCTTCAGCTTCAGCATCAGTCCTTTCAAAGAATATTCAGGACTGATTTCCTTTAGGATGGACTGGTTTGATCTCCTCGCAGTCCAAGAGACTTTCAAGAGTCTTCTCCAATACCACAGTTCGAAAGCATCAATTCTTCAGGGTTCAGCTTTCTTTATAGTCCAACTCTCACATCCATATATGACTACTGGAAAAACCATAGCCATGACTAGACAGACCTTTGTTGGCAAAGTAACGTCTCTGCTTCTCAATATGCTGTCTAGGTTTGTCATTGCTTTTCTTCCAAGGAGCAAGCATCTTTTAATTTCATGGCTGCAGTCACATCTGCAGTGATTTTGGAGCCCCAAAAAATAAAGTCTCTCACTATTTCCATTGTTTCCCCATCTATTTGCCATGAAGTGATGGAATCAGATGCCATGATCTTAGTTTTCTGAATGTTGAGTTTTAAAGCCAATTTTTTCACTCTCCTCTTTCACTTTCATCAAGAGGCTCTTTAGTTCTTCTTTGCTTTCTGCCATAAGGGTGGTGTCATCTGTTTATTGATATTTCTCCCAGCAATCTTGATTCCAGCCTGTGCTTCACCTAACCCCGCATTTCTCATGATGTGTTCTGCATATGAGTTAAATAAGCATGGTGACAATATACAGCCCTGATGTACTCCTTTCCAGATTTGAAACCAGTCTGTTGTTCCATGTCCAGTTCTAACTGTTGCTTCTTGACCTGCATTCAAATTTCTCAGGAGGCAGGTCAGGTGGTCTGGTCTTCCCATCTCTTTCAGAATTTTCCACAGTTTGTTGTGATCCACACAGTCAGAGGCTTTGGTGTAATCAATAAAGCAGAAATAGATGTTTTTCTGGAACTCTCTTGCTTTTTCAAAGATTTCTTGCTTTTTTGATGCCAACGGTTGTTGGCAATTTGATCTCTGGTTCCTCTGTCTTTCCTAAACACAGCTTGAACAACTGGAAGTTCACAGTTCATGCACTGTTGAAGCCTGGCTTGGAAAATTTTGAGCATTACTTTGCTAGCATGTGAGATGAGTGCAGTCGTGCGGTAGTTTAAACACTCGTTGGCATTGTCTTTCTTTGGGATTAGAATGAAAGCTGCCCTTTTCCAGTCCTGTGGCCACTGCTGTGTTTTCCAAATTTGCTGGCATATTGAGTGCAGCACTTTCATAGCATCATCTTTTAGGATTTGAAATGGCTCAACTGGAATTCCATCACCTCCACTAGCTTTGTTCGTAGTGATGCTTCCTAAGGCCCGCTTGACTTCACATTCCAGGATGTCTGGCTTTAGGTGAGTGATCACGCCATCGTGGTTATCTGGGTCATGAAGATCTCTTTTGTATAGTTCTTCTGTGTATTCTTGCCACCTCTTCTTAATATCTTCTGCTTCTGTTAGGTTGATACCATTTCGGTCCTTTATTGTGCCCACCTTTGCATGAAGACCCAGGGCAGCTATAAATAAATTTAAAAAATTTTTTTAAAAAAGGAATGAGGGAATGCCAGTATGTAAAAAGAGACAAGAAGCAGTGATTACTAATTTTCAAGGCATAAAACAGTCCACAATTTTTAAAAAATATATTAAAAAATAAATAAGAACTGATCCTACTCCTAGAAATTCTAATGCAACTGTTACGAGGTTCAGCCTAGGCCTCCAGTCTTTTTACACACTTCCCAGATGATTCTACTGTGCAGAATCATAGGGAATTGAGAAATGTAGTCTCCTGGACAACTCTCCCCACCCAGCCCTGCAGCTGGGCCACTCCTCACATTGTGACATCCTTCACTTTAGCTGGACTCTGCTTCCAGAAGAACTAGGCTTCAGTTTTTTATCAGTTGCTTTAAACAAGACAGCCAGCTAGGTCCTGAAATGTGCCCTCTCCCAGGGCAGGATTTTGGAGGAGTTTCTGATCCTTTCAATATGTCCGGCTTCACACGCTCATTTGCAATAATATGGACATTCCCACCTCGTAGCTCAGTTGGTAAAGAATCTGCCTGCAATGCAGGAGACGCTGCAATGCAGAGTTTGATCCCTTGGTGGGGAAGATCCCCTGAAGAAGGAAATGGCAACCCACTCCAGTTTTCTTGCCTAGAGAATCCCATGGACAGAGGAGTCTGGCAGGCTACAGTCCATGGGGTCACAAAGAGTCGGACACAACTTAGCGACTAAATCTCCACCACCCCTTCCCAGCTAAACTTCATTCAATTTGCAAAAATGTGCACCCTGCCCCCACCCCACTGAGAGAGGCACTGCTGCCTAGATTGCCATGGCATGAAGACACACAACCAAATGTCTTCCTGAAAACATGTGAATTGCCCTTCTTGGAAATAAAGAAAAGAGAATTACTGGTAAAAGGAAGTGAATTTTCAGGCCTCACTGTCCAAATGCGTGTATAGAGGCCCTTGACACTGGGCTCCAATTAAAGTCCCTAGGAGTCCCCTGGTTAAAACACTTGCATAATCCTTTAGAAAACTTCAGAAGGAAAAATGTTAGAAAAAAAAAAATCAAATGGGCTCTGAAGCTCACAGAGGTTATCGTCAAATTTGATATCACAGATAATGACAGAACCAGATTTTGACACCTACTGACTTGCCACATTGTGATGCACAGCCTTCTAACGCATGTGCACTTTTTTGTTTCCTTTGAGTTAGCTGCGACCATGTTCCCAAAGGTCCCAGCTCTGATCACCGAATGCCTGCATCTTCAGATCCATTATGGGACAATACGCTGCTATCTACAGCCGTCAGCTAGAGGGAGAGAAGGCTCCTTCTGGCTCCTACGAGGCCGAGGGAAGAGGCCTGATGAGCAGGTTCAGTGTGGAAAGGTCACATGCATCCCTGCTGGCGTGCAGTATTGCTCTAACAGACACTGACCACAGCCTCCCTAGGGGTCACTCCTCCCTTCTCCCTTGTTAATAAAACGTCAGTTTCATTCAGGTGACAAAGTGCCCAGTCCAGGAGATAAACCATGATTGATTGATCCAAACTACTGTGCAATCTTCAATTTCTTTGCTAGGTACTAAGTCCAAAAATGGGCATTCGATCCAGTTCTGGAAATAAAAGAAAAAAAAAAAAGGTGCTCAGAGAAGACAACTAAGTGCTTCTGCTTTCTGAAGAGAAATAGAAAGCTATTTCTCTCCTGACTTCCCTGATGGTCCAGTGGCTAAGACTCCATGCTCCCAATGCAGGCGGGCCAGGGTTCCATCCCTGATCAGGGAACTAGATCCCACATGCCACAACTAAGAATTCTCATGTTGCAGCTAAAGACTCTGAATGCCACAAAGAAGACAGAAAATCCTGCATGTCTCAACTAAAACCCAGCATGGCCAAATAAATAAGTAAATATCAAAAAATAATAATAATAGCAAAAGAGAGATTCCTTGCATACAACAGAAGACAGCATCCTTCACAACCCAGTCACAAAAGTCTGCTCCTTTACCATATTCCATCAGCAGAACCAAGTCACAGGTCCTGCCCACTTACATAGGATTTAGATGCAGGCACGACTCCCAGGGGGTGGGCGTTACTGGAACCACCCCTCAACTCGCCCACACTACATCCTTATTGATACATCTATTGATAGAATACTGATGAAAATCCTCTCCACCCACCTCGCTCCTGAGTCAAACAACCCAACTCCTACAAAAGATGTTTAAGGTACTTGGGAAATTCTGAATATAAACTATAAACTGGATGATAGGAAGTGTTAACTTTATTAGGTGTGCTAACGGAATTGTGATTCTAAATAAAAAACTAGAAAAGGTCAGTTTTCATTCCAATCCCAAAGAAAGGCAATGTCAAAGAATGCTCAAACTGCCACACAATTGCACTCATCTCACATGCTAGCAAAGTAATACTCAAAATTCTCCAAGCCAGGCTTCAACAGACCATTAACCGCGAACTTTCAGATGCTCCAGTTGGATTTAGAAAAGGAAGAGAGGAACCAGAGATCAAATTGCCAACATCCAATGGATCATCGGAAAAACAAGAGAGTTCAAGAAAAACATCTATTTCTCTTTTATTGACTACGCCAAAGCCTTTGACTGTGTGGATCACAACAAACTGTGGAAAATTCTGAAAGAGATGGGAAGACCAGACCACCTGACCTGCCTCCTGAGAAATCTGAATGCAGGTCAAGAAGCAACAGTTAGAACTGGACATGGAACAACAGATTGGTTTCAAATCTGGAAAGGAGTACATCAGGGCTGTATATTGTCACCATGCTTATTTAACTTCTATACAGAGTACATCATGAGAAATGCGGGGTTGGATGAAGCACAGGCTGGAATCAAGATTGCCAGGAGAAATATCAGTAATCTCAGGTAGATAGATGACACCACCCTTATGGCAGAAAGCAAAGAAGAACTATAGAGCCTCTTGATGAAAGTGAAAGAGGAGAGTGAAAAAATTGGCTTTAAAACTCAACATTCAGAAAACTAAGATCATGGCATCTGATTCCATCACTTCATGGCAAATAGATGGGGAAACAGTGGAAATAGTGAGAGACTTTATTTTTTTGGGCTCCAAAATCATTGCAGATGGTGACTGCAGCCATGAAATTAAAAGATGCTTGCTCCTTGGAAGAAAAGTTATGACCAACTTAGATAGCATATTAAGAAGCAGAGACATTACTTTGTCAGCAAAGGTCTGTCTAGTCAAAGCTATGGTTTTTCCACTAGTCATATATGGATGTGAGAGTTGGACTATAAAGAAAGTTGAGCACTGAAGACTTTCAAACTGATGCTTTCAAACTGTGGTGTTGGAGAAGACTCTTAAGAATCCCTTGGACAGCAAGGAAATCAAACCAGTCCATCCTAAAGGAAATCAGTACTGAATATTCACTGGAAGTACTGATGCTGAAGCTGAAACTCCAATACTTTGACCACCTGATGCAAAGAACTAATTCATTGGAAAAGATCCTGATTCTGGGAAAGATTGAAGGCAGGAGGAGAAGGGGATGACAGAGGATGAGATGGTTGGATGGCATCACCAACTCAATGGACATGAGTTTGAGTAAACTCCGGGAGTTGGTGATGGACAGGGAGGCCTGGTGTGTTGCAGTTCATGGGGTCGCAAAGAGTTGGACATGACTGAGGAACTGAACTGAACTGAACTGATAAGAAAATGACCTCTTTTTTTTTTCCTTTGGCCTCAACGCATGGCTTGCAGGATCTTAGCTCTCCAACCAGGGCCTGGGAATGAAATTGTGGAGTCCTAATGACTAGACTGTCAGAGAATTCCTGAAAATGACCAGTTTTTAGTAATACATAATAAAGTATGTTGGGATGAAATGCCATAGCATCTGAGGTTTGCTTTCAGGTATTTCAGCAGGGCAAAAGGAAAAAACACGGATAAAGCAAATGCAGCAAAAACAAGGTAACTATGATGAATATATGAGAAGTCATTGTACTGTATCTCAACTTTTTAGTATGTTCAAGTTTGATATTTCTTTTCTTTTCCTTTTTTTCTTTTGCCTTGTGGCATATGGCATCCCAGTTCTCCAAACAGTAATCAAACCATCGCCCCTTGCAGCAGAAGCACAGACTCTTAACCACTGGACCACCAGGGAAGTCCCCGTTCAAACTTTTTATAATTATTTTCTTAAACCTGGCTACCCTTTTATGACCTCCATAAAGCCAAGAACTCCACAGTAAACATACAAGATTGAGTAAGACTGTGTTGAAAACACAAGCAGCTCTGAGCTGACGGGGGTTTCCCCGAAGGTCTGTCCCAGCTTCCCTCTCCATCCTTTCCTACGCATGTGCTCTGAGTCTGCCATCCTCAAGCATACCTAGTTCCCCAAACAGACCACACTCCATGCCCCACCTCAACAAGCTTTTGCATTTCCTTGCACATTTATCTGGTAGTTTCATCCAACACTGCCCTTGAAGCTGTCTATCTGGTCTACCTCCAAACTTCAGTTCAAGTGCCAGATCTTCAGTGAGGACTTCGCTGACCTATTTGCTTTGTAGAATGTACCCTCCCCCTCTAGAGCTCCCACTGAGTCTTCTGCACCATACTGACTATTCTAGTATGTATCACAATGTATCAGAATTGTCTCCCTATCTGATTTCCCCACCAGGCTAACAGCTTCTGGAGAAAATAAGATTTCTCATTCATCTCTGTATCCAGTGATTAACACAGGGTTTGGCACACAGTCAGGGTTAAATAAATGTTTATTGAATAAATAAATGAGTGAAAAAAATCTATACATCCAATTTCAATCTGTTGATCAGAAAGAGATGAGCCCTGGAAAAGAGTCAGCTCACTAAGTGATTTCTGCAACCCAGCCTTGCCCTCCCCCCACCATCTGAGTCTCCCTTGGTCTAAATACAGGATCATTGCAAATCCCAATAAAGGAAAGACTCCAAGACGCTGATATTAAGATAAAGCACCAAGTGTCATTCCTTCATATGACTCAGAAATAAGCACCAAAAACCATTTTTCAAGAGGAACTGCAGAAATTGTCTTAGAATTGATTTTGGAATGCACAGCTTCATTCGCAGCTACCATTCTGTGCAGGAAAGGGCTCAGAATAAAAGAGCTATGGGATAGGAAGGAGGATTTAGGCTCAATGTCATAAAGAAGGCTGAGCACCAAAGAACTGATGCTTTTGAACTGTGGTGCTGGAGAAGACTGTTGAGAGTCTCTTGGACAGCAAGGAAATCAAACCAGTCAAACCTATAGGAAATCAACCCTGAATATTCATTAGAAGACTGATGCTGAAGCAGAAGCTCCAATACTTTGACCACCTGATGCAAACAGCCAACTCGCTGGAAAAAAAACCTGACTCATTGGGAAAGACCCTGATGCTTGGAAAGATTGAAGGCAGGAGGAGAAGGGAATGACAGAGGATGAGATGGTTAGATGACATCACCCACTCAATGGACATGAGTTTGAGCAACTCTGGGAGATAGTGAAGGACAGGGTAGCCTGGTGTGCTGCAGTCCATGGGGTCACAAAGAGTCCAACATGACTTAGCAACTGAACAACAACAATTAGGAAGAACTTTCTTGAGGGAAGTTCTCCGTTTTCTAAAGAAGTTCCCCATTTATCCAAAAGTCAGTGATTATTTATCAGGCACCTACAGCTCCAGGTGTTGCATTACTCTAAGGAACACTATAGAAAGCTAACTACCCTTGGAAATATATGCTGGATAAGCCAAGGCAAAGTCTGGGTGATTCCAGGAATACAGCAGAAAGGGTCTAGATTGAAAGGACCCCTTCCAATTGGACCAGATAATCTCTATAAAGTTCCTTCCAAATAGCAGATCTGTTTTTCTTGTCCTGATGCTCCTTTCCCCGTTACAAATTTCATGTAGGACTAGAGGCTTCCAGGGATCATCTAGGGAGACTGGAAAAGGAACTACATGTTTTCTATCAAAGAATGCAAACTTGAGACTTCCCTGTTTGTCCACTGGTTAAATTCTGTGCTTCCAATGCAAGGGGTGCAGGTTTGATCCCTAGCCAGGGAACTAAGATCCCACATGTGGCACAGCCAAAACAATTTTTTTAATTAAAATTTAAAAAAAAAAGAATGCAAACTTTATCATATCTCAACAAAGGGAGATGGAGGGAGGGAAGTGCAACAAAGTGAGAGAAGGAAAGAAGGGAGAACTTTGGGAACAAGAACCTAGACAGGCAGTCTGAACAGCAGATACACAGGGCAAGGATGGAAGAGGCCAGAAGTTAAGGTCACTGGTGTCAGTCAGGTGAGAGACGACAGTGAGTGGTGGATGTAGACCTGGAAAAAGCTGGGGAAAGCAATGCAAACATGAGAAGGCAAGAGCCACGTGCCTTTGGTCTGCCATTATACTCAGAAATTGGCACATAGGAGAGACTCAATGCAAAACTGAAAAAATAAATAGTAATGGAAGTGGATGGCAGGGGACAAAAGTGACAGGGTCATTATAGCAGGGAGGACTGGGGTGAGGGGAGCGTTATGTATATGAAAGACAGGAGAGTATAAGAAATAAGGAGAAAGGAGCTTTAAGAAGTTTTGCTATGCCTTTTGATGCCAGTTGTTTTTTTTTTTTTTCTGTCATTTTCTCAAGAGGATTGCAATAAAAAATTAAATTGCCTGTTCAATTACTTTTGGATTCTGGGTTGATCATTCTTTGCATGGAATTCCCGTTGAGAACAGAGAAAAAGTGGCCTACAATTTATATGACTGATGATGTTTTTAACTTCATCGGAGGCCAAAGCGTTAGTCAATCGCCAATGATATTTTTGAGACGCCAATCTTATGCAAAATGAAAATGCGTAGAATTAGCTCGACACACTGCAAACTTAAAAGTCATCCCCGAGATTCATTGATCCCCAGGCAGCTTGTTTTCTGGTCTTGTTAGATTGTCCAAAATTCCTTTTTGTGTTTTATTCATGACCTAGCTAAGGAAGGACATACTTACTGACAGGCGGTAAGACGGGATGTACAAAGTGGAGACCAGCACCAACGAGATTTATTGTGTGTGGTTTTGATCGGCAAGACATGTACAGTATCTTGTGATACAGAAGGCCCCAAGAGTTCATGAAGCACATATTGCCCAAAGCATCAGGAGACGAAGTCTTGGATGGATTTGCAGCAGAAGTTAGATTTTTTAAAATATTTATTTATTTATTTGACTGTTCTGCGTCTTAGTTGCACCATGTGGGATCTAGTTCCCTGACCAGGGATCAAACTCAGACCCCCTGCATTGGGAACACAGAGTTTTAGCCACTGGACCACCTGGGAAATCCTGCAACAGAAGTTAGATTTGCTGCAGACACCTGGGCCCGGACTCCACACTGGGTCAGTGGGCCACTGGGTTGGGTGACCTCGCCACCAGTGGGCGTGGAAAACACTCTTGCCCTTGCATGGTTCTCCTGCTGCTGAGAGCCATATCTCCACCATTCCAACTAAGAAACCACAGCCTTCAACATTTCCTGCCACTTCAACACAAAATATTACCTGAATTAATTCATGCAAAAGTCCCAAGAGCTAGCCATAATTGACCTAAGCCCACACCTCTAATAAACGGAGAAACATGGATTTTAGGCCCAGTTTTCCAACGGCTCTGCTATGGACTGAATGTTTGTGTTCTCCAAAACTTGTATGTGGAAGCCCTAATCCCCAGTGTGACCGTATTCAGAGGTGGGGCCTCGAGGGAAGTAATTAAGGTTAAATTAGGTCCTAAGGGTGAAGCCCTAATCCTACAGGCATGGTATCCTTTATAAGAAGAGGAAGAGACATCAATGAGAAAGACCTCGCTGATGTCTCTTCCTCTGTCTCCCCACCTGCTCAGAGAAAAGGCCATATGAGGATACAGCAAGAAGGCAGCCATCTGCAAGCCAGGAAGAGAGTGCTCATTAAGAAACAAAATCAGCCAGAACTTGGTCATTGACTTCTAGCTTCCAGACCTGTGAGAAAATAATTGCTATTAGTCACCAGTCTGTGGTCCATTGTTCTGACATCCCGAGCAGACCAAGACAGACACCAGCACCTTCCTAAAGCACCCCACCACCTACCCTTCACTCGGAACTTTGTTCATCCTGCTTCCCTGCTCTTAGCTCCCTTTCCCGGCTTAGATGCATGAGAACCACTCAAATCGCCGAACAAGCATCACCCACTCCATCAAACCATTCTTAACCCTTCTGACGCTGGCCCTAGCAGATGTCAGCAATCATGACAGCAACAGAAGACTAAGTGTCACCAGGCATTCTGCCATGCAGGTGTCCTTTAAACCTCCCATCCTGTATTTCTATCCACTTTATCAAATAGGCACTATTTCTATCCACTTTACAGATGAGGAAACTGAAGGTAAGTATCTTCCCCCAAGTAAGTGGCAGGACCCAGATTCGAATGCTAGCAGTCTGACGCCAGAGCCTGTGACTTTGCCGAATCTCATAGCACATGAATATCTGATCACCTGACCTGTTTATTATTTCATCTCCTCCCACCAGACTGTAAGCTCTGCAGGGGCTGGACCTTGTCGATCCATCTCTGCATCTCTGTGCCTCCAAGGCCCAGCACAATGCCTGGTGCATCTTGGGCCTCACAGATGCTTGAGGAATGAATGATTGAATGAACGAATGAATGCCTCAGCCTCACACTGGCAGCCACCTGTCAGTGATCAGAAAATGTGCACTCCCTCTGACTGCGGTTATTAACAAAGAACCTCAGTGTGTGATAGTGAAAGTTGCAGCGTGTGCCCGTCTGCCCACACAGCCTCCCTCTGTCTCCATGCAGGCACGTCTGAGTGAACAGATAACTCACGCTGAGATTTACTTAAAAGGCATTTAACTCAGCTCACACGTCTGCAGACCAAGCCTATTACTTGCCGTAATCTATTCCATGAATTACCATTTTGATTTCCAGCACAGAGAGACGGTGGTGGGTTGGTAGGGTTCCCCCACCCCCACATCAGTTGAGTTACTGTCTGCTTTTGTGGAATAAATCGCTATAAATTGAGTTACCAGCACTCTAAAATGGGGAAATATATTCTCGATGCTATATGGGCAGCTGACAACATTATGGAAATACACAAAGTGTATGCCCGAGTTTACGGGGAAGGTGATGAGTTGTGACGGATGTTGGGAGAAGGGTGGGGGTGGGGGGTGGCCTCAGGCTCATGACAGGCTTTTCCTCCAGTGCAACTGGGTTCAGCCTCTAGCGAGGGGTTTTGGAGGTAAACTGCCAGGGAGGGCTGAGGTATGAAGATAAACAAGGGGGCTGATCGGTGGACAAACCAATTTGGGAAAAAAAATAAAACCATCCAAGTAGGGATGGTATTGGGGACACTCTTGGTGCCCTACTCCGGGTCAGAAAGATCCCCTGGAAAAGGAAATAGTTACCCACTCCAGGATTCCTCCCTGGGAAGTAACCATAGACAAGAGGAGCCTGGCAGGCTGCAGTCTACAGGGTCGCAAAGAGTCGGGCATGACTGAAACAACTAACACTAACACAGAGATAGCTCTTACCTATCCTGTGTGCCCATCCCTCAGCTGCGAGATGCCTTGATTACAAAGGCGACACGTGCAAACTCTCTTTGGAAGCCCACCCTTGGGTTACTGGAGTAGCTTTGCCGCTCTGCAGCCTCCCACCCGGGACCAGAGGCTGCTCTCTGGTGTGACACTATGAAAGACCAGCATCTTGCTCTGAGTGGGGAAGTGCTCTCAGGTTTCATATCCACTCCAGAGCTTCCCACGGAACCAGACTGACGCTGGGGTTTCTCCCGATGTCTCTCGCCTGCAACCTGGCTTCGTCCCCTTCCCTGTCCACTTTTCCCCTATGAGCTTACAGGTTTCATCTCCTTAATAAACCACGTGAATACAAAGGCTGGTCTCAGTGTCTGCCTCTGTGAAAAGACCCAGGGTTTGCAGTCAGGAGCCTTCTACCAACCACGAGGGTTTGTGGCAGTGGATCGTGGGAAAGCCAGGAGTTGATGGGGCAGCAATGTCCAGGGGAACAGAATAGGAGTGGAGGGCAGCAGGGGGATCCCCAGAAAATCTATCCAATGTCTGGCAGAGGGTCAGCTCCATCAGCCAGTCCAAAGGTCAGGAAGGCATGTGATGACACTACCAGGCAAATAGACCTTCCCCAATTCCCCCTTCCTTCTTCCCTCCACATGCCCCTACCCAATGCTCCACAGCCCCAGAGGAGCCAGAAATAGCAGTTATCCATAAGAAGAAAAGAGAAGGACCATTCCCTTCCCAAAGGCAGAGCCCTGTCTGCAGTCAATCCAGCTGGATGGGGGAGGCAGAGGGAGGTGACTTACCTTGGAAACCCACTGAAGTGCTAATATTGAATAGATCTAGATTGGATGTATGTAAGTGAATGCATGCTCAGCTGTGCCCAGCTCTTTGCAACCCCATGGACTTTAGCCCGCCAGGCTCCTCTGTCCATGGGATTCTCCAGAATACTGGAGTGGGTTGCCATTTCCTACTCCAGGGGATCTTCTCAACCCAGGGGTCAAGCCCAGGTCTCCTGTAGCTCCTGCACTGGCAGGCAGATTCTTAACCACTGAGCTACCTGGGAAGCCCAGAATGCACATTCCAGTTTCTGAATCAAGGCTCGTATTTTGTACCTTAAAGGGACCATAGGGGTCTCCCTTGCCTCAGCTGACCTGCAGAGCCATAAGGGACCACCAGTTTTCCTCCAGGGCAGGGGAGGGACAAAGCCAAATTTAGAGGGATGGGGAGAGACAATAATAAAATGACTTTTAGGATTACACCTCACAAGTCCTGAATGTTTGAGCTGGGGTCCTGAATTGAACCGGGATCTCCTGCATTGCAGGTGGATTCTTTACCAACTGAGCTATCAGGGAAACCCATTTGACACACCAGGACACATCTAATAGACATTTGCCATAAGTATTACTGTTGCATTTGTACTGTAATTGATTTGCTGGATATAATGGTTTCTTATGCCCTTAAGATAGACATACCGTCAATGGGAACACTCTGTGAGAATGGAGACAGAAAGATCAATTCAGAGGCTGCTGGGCTGAGGGATGACATAGCAGATGCCAAGATTGGCTACCTGAAGCCATTTGCATCCCCCTTTCCCCTGCTTCCCTCTCCTATAGAGCCTGGAAAGTGAAACACTCACTTCCTCAGATTCCCCCTGAAGCCAGGGGGTGTCACTTGACACAGTTCTGGCCAATGAGACATAGATGGAAGAGAGGGATTCCCTTCCTAAATAAAAAGACAAAGGCTTTCAATTAGAAGCGATAGCCCAGAATGTGGATGTGATGCTTGGAGAAGCAGCAACAATGTTGTGATCATGAGAACCGATAACAACATGGAAGAGGGCGGAAGAGAAAATGCAGGAGGAGCCAGGGTCCCGGGTGACACCCTTGGGCTTCTGTTCCAATCCTGAACGGCCTGTCCCAAACGTCCTTTTGCACATGAGAATCATACCCTTTACTTTTTAAAGCCACTGCAGCAGAGTTTCCTGGTACTCAATCCTAGCTGATATGATTGATGAGGGTTTGACATAGAGAAGCTGTACAGAGACAGAAAGGGAAAATGTGGGAGACGCTTAGGAGATGTAATTAATAAGACTTGACACCTGACTGGACATGAGAGGAGGAGGGAATTAGGGATGAAAAGAGTGACTGTTTTTCCCTAGATAAGGAATAGAGAAGTAGAAACAGATTTTAGTGGACAGAGAGAAACCATCACCATTTAACAAGCTGCTAAGAACTGAATCATGTCCTCCTAAAATTCCTATGCTGAACCAATGTGATGATGCTTGAAGCTGACACCTTTAATTATCTCCTAAGTTATCTCTTTAGGAGATAGTTAAGTTTACATGAGGTCATGAGGGTAGAGCTCTCGTGATTCGACTAAGTGACCTTATAAGAAGAGGAAGGCACACCAGTGCTCCCTTCCTGCCATGTGAGGACACAAAGAGAAGGCAACTGTCTGCAAACCAGAAAGAGATCTCTCACCAGGAGGCAGAGGCTGAGGGAAGAGGTGGGAGGGGGCAGAAATAGAGAAATAAAAAGTCAGATGGGAGGCAGCAGAGGAGAAAAAAAGGAGAAAGAAGAGGGAGAGAATCGAGAATAAATCTCTGCCTGGAAGGAAGGAGCCTCATATGAATTCTAGATCTCATCCTCCCGCTTCTGAAGTTGAGAAACTGAGACCCAAAGAGGAAAAAGAGGAAAAGATAAAAATCAGTGGCACTGGTAGATGTCTGCCCCTCGTTTATTCACTCAACAAACATGTATAGACAGCTTACCATGTGCTACAGACCAGGAATCAGGGTCAAATAGGGCAGAGTCCCCAAGGGGACAGCCTCGTCCCATGGAGACAGACTCTGTGCTGCTCATGAGCATCAGTGTCTCAAAGTTCCCAGCCCTTGATTATTAAAGTATTTGCAAGAGTTGGAGTAAATTCACATTTGGAGTGGTCTGATGATTACTGAGAGAATCCTATCATGGAAAAATAATATAAAATTATGAATGTAAAACTGGGTACAAAAGTAGAAGAGGTTTGTGCAAGTGAGAGACCCAGAAGCTTAAGCGTTTTGCGCTTTAATAGAAATTCTACTGGGACCACACCTAAGCTGCAAAGTGGGTACCAGTTCTTCTAAATTGGGCCAGCAGTGTCCTCTAGTGGACATGCGGAGAAAGACCTCAGAGAGCCCCGAAGCTCTGACTCCGCTACCAACAAAGCTAGGCCAGTTTCGCCGATGGCTTCCCAGAAGTTTCTGATCACCTCCACCTTCTGACCCCAGAATTGTGTAATTATTACTAGAGGCTCAGAGATCAGCACAGTTTCCTGTCGTTGAGTCTGAGGCAAGTAACTTTACACTTCCGAGTTTCAATCTCCTTTCGTTCTAAGATTAAATAACATGAGCCGGCAGGCCTAGAGCCTGTGCTCCACAACAAGAGAAGCCACCGCAATAAGTCCGAGCATCACAACCAGAGAGTAATCCCCACTCGCTGCAGCTAGAGAAACCGTGCACGTAGCAATGAAGACTCAGCACAACCAAAAAAAAAAAGAACAAGGACAAGCTCTTCTATAATCACAGTTCAGTAATCAAAAACAGACAATTAACATAAATGCAATAAATATTATTATCTACTCCGCAAACCCTATTTCAGTTTTACCAACTCTCCCAATCATGCACCCAGTTTCAATACTTCATGTCAAATAGACGGGGGAAAAGTGGAAACTGTGACAAATTTTACTTTCTTGGGCTCCAAAATCACCACAGATGGTGACTGCAGCCATGAAATTAAAAGACTCCTTGGAAAAAAACTATGACAAATCTAGATAGCATTATTAAAAAGCAGAGACAAAGGTGCATGTAGTCAAAGCTATGGTTTTCCCAGTGGTCATGTAGGGATGTGAAAATTGGGCCATAAAGAAGGCTACATATCAAAGAATTGATGCTTTCAAATTGTGGTGCTGGAGAAGACTCTTGAGAGTCCCCTGGACTGCAAGGAGATCCAACCAGTCAATCGTAAAAGAAATCAGTCCTAAATATTCATTGGAAGGAGTGATGCTGAAGCTCCAATACTTTGGCCACCGATGCAAAGAACTGAGTCACTGGAAAAGACCCTGAGAAAGACCCTGGGAAAGATTGAAGGCAGGAGGAGAAGGGGATGACAGAGGATGAGATGGTTGGATGGCATCACCGACTTGGTGGACATGAGTTTGAGGAAGCTCCAGGAGTTGGTGATGGACAGGGAAGCCTGGCGTGCTGCAGTCCATGGGGTTGCAAAGAGTCAGACACAACTTAGCAACTGAACAGCAATACAAAAGAAAACCCAGGATCCTGCATGACATTCAGTCATTATGTCTTTTTGTCCCCATGAATTTGAGCCAGCTTTTCAATCTCACATGCATACATGCACGTGCATACTTTACAACACTGGCATTTTTTAAGACTTTTTTAGAACTGTTTTATGCTTACAACAAAATTGAGATGAAGGCACAGAGATTTCCCTGGCATTGACATTTTTAAGAGGACAGGCTAATATTGTAGAACATTTTTCATTTTGGATTTGTCTGATGTTTCCTCATAATTAGATTTGGGTTGTGCATCTTTGGTAAAAATAACACGAGAGGGATGTTTTCTTCTCAGTGCCTTGTATTGGGAAGCACATGATGTCAAGTTGTCTGTTTGCTGGTGATGTTAACTTTGATGCCTGGCTAAAGTGGCCTTTGCCAGGTTGCCCCAGTAATGTTTCTGGGTTTTCCTTTGTAAATAATAAGTACCTTGTGGAGAGTTAATTTGAGATTGTGTAACATCCATGACCCCCCAACTTTACCCACTATATCAGCATCCTTTGCCCACTCTCATCTCAGTTGTAACTATAATAGTTGCCAAATAATGATTGTCTAATGCCATCTTTTTTTCTGTTTATTTGGTTTTTCTCATAAGGCAGAGTTTTCTCTTCTTGCCCATTTTTTAATTTCTTATTTACCTTTATCAGTGGACTCAGTGATTCTTCCTTTATTATGGGGTTGTAATGTGCTACTATGCTGGGCCATTCTGTGCTTAGTCGCTTAGTTGGGTCCAACTCGCTGTGACCCCATGGACTGCAGCCCACCAGGCTCCCCTGTCCATGGGGACTCTCCAGACAAGACTACTGGAGTGGGTTGCCATGCCCTCCTCCAGGGGATCTGCTACTACCATTGTTTATTTTCATCCTCGAATGGTGCCACCAATTTGGCCAGTAAGAAAGACTGGGAGATGAGTGGGTTTGGGGGCTGGTGAGAATAAAGTATATTTTTAAAGTCACAGGAAGACAGTGCTCAGCAAGCACCTGGAATTTAGAGCCAGACTGGAAAGTAACAGGATGTCATCCTTCCCATTTGCATTTTATTTATCTGTAGCCACAGTTTTACATACAAGAAGAGCCCCAGGAATAAGGAAGAGAACTCTGATTCTTTCCCTCTGTAGTTCATTAAAACATGTCTTACAGACCGGGTAGCCCAAACTGGAGCTTCGTTGCGGGAAAGGAAGTTGCTGGGAGGAAGTTCACCTTTCAGTAAGGGGTTGGGAACTGAGGAGCACGAGGATGAACCAATGACCTAGACTCCGCACTGAGATTCTGTCCTCAAGGAGAGGTGATGGTCCAGCCATCTGGCACTGTGGGCGTGTCAGGGGGACAAGATAAGACTGCCATCATCCTCTGGGAACTCATCACTGAAGAGCTGGGACCCTTGGGGACCCATGTGACTCCCCGGCTGAGCGTAACACAGAGAGAAGGAGGAAGGCCAAGCAAGGGTCACAAGGAAGGGGCAGGATGGCGGGAGAACAGGGAGGGCTGCTGGGGACCAGGAGTGGCAGAATGAAAGCCAAATCATGGGTATGTGACAGGACCTCTGAGCATTTAGGAGACCTGAGGGAAAACTGGACCCCTCCTCTAAATAAACTGAGGGCTCAGAGCAGTTGCCATTTGAGCAGGTTTATATATGCAGCTGTGCTTGGCTCCATGCAGTGAAGAACGTCAGGACACACTCTCTGCATCCCTGGGCACTGAACCAGAGTTATCAGCCTTCAGACACAAAGATGGGGTGGGGAATGACTTGAGTTCTGGTGGGGTCGAGAGAAAGTGAGTTCTCATCTTGGTGATGGTGGTGGTGGTGGTGCTCAGTCGCTCAGTTGTATCTGATTCTTCTGTGACCCCATGGACTGAAGCCCACCAGGCTCCTCTGTCCATGGGATTTTCCAGGCAAGTATACCAGAGTGGGTTGCCATTTCCTTCTCCAGGAGATCTTCCCAACCCAGAGATCAAACCCGCATCTCCTACATCAGCAGACGGGTTCTTTACCACTGAACCACCTAGGAAGTCCTCTCATCTCAGTACTGCCATCAATTTACTGTGGGACCTTGGATAAGTCACTCCTTGTATCTAAAAAACCAGTAGGATGAGGCCAGCCAGTATAAAAGGAGTACTCATGAGAATACAATGTATGTCTCATATGACCAAGCAAATAATTTGGTATCTGTGAAAGTGTCTTTCAGTTTATTGGGTCGTATATAAAATTGCCAGATATGTGCACCATGTTGATTTTTCTTACACTGGACTTTACCAGGAGGTTGAAGCTTTGCTCACATTTTGAAAGAGCAAAATTCAAGAGGTTATTAATGTATTTCAGGAGGTCTGGCTGTTTCCATCATCTCAGTTCAGTTCAGTCACTCAGTCGTGTCTGACTCTTTGAGACCTCATGAATCGCAGCACGCCAGGCCTCCCTGTCCATCACCAACTCCCGGAGCTTACTCAAACTCATGCCCATCAAGTCGGTGATGCCATCCAGCCATCTCATCCTCTGTCGTCCCCTTCTTCTCCTGCCCCCAATCCCTCCCAGCATCAGGGTTTTTTCCAATGAGTCAACTCTTCGCATGAGGTGGTCAAAGTACTGGAGTTTCAGCTTCAGCATCAGTCCTTCCAATGAATCCCCAGGACTGATCTTTAGGATGGACTGGTTGGATCTCCTTGCAGTCCAAGGGACTCTCAAGAACCTTCTCCAACACCACAGTTCAAAAGCATCAATTCTTCAGTGCTCAGCTTTCTTCACAGTCCAACTCTCACATCCATACATGACCAAATTAACCTTAATTAGTCATCTCATAGGTGGAAGGCATGGAGAGGAGGGAGAGAGATAGAAGCCCCCAAGCAGAGACAGAACAGAACTCAGGAAGCCAAGTGTAGAAAAAACACAGAAGTTCATTCAACCACTTTGAAAGTAACCTGGTGATATCGGTAAAGGTAATGATATGCACTAGGTTATAGTATTCCCAGGCTTCCCAGGTGGTAAAGAACTTCGCTAGTGGTAAAGAACTCACCTGCCAATGCAGGAGACATAATGAGGGTTCAATCCCTGGGTCAGGAAGATCCCCTGGAGGAGGGCATGGCAACCCACTCCAGTTTCTTGCCTGGAGAATCCCATGGACAGAGAGCCTGGTGGGCTACAGTCCATAAGGTCGCAAAAAATCGCACACAACTGGAGCGACTTAGCACACATGCATAGCAGTTTCACTCCTAGCAGACTTCTCGAGGAAGCTCTCACACAACTGCACAGGGCACTCAAACAAGATTGCTGCACTACTGCTTAAAATCATTTTTCAGTATTTATTTATTTGGCTGTGCTGGGTCTCAGTTGTGGTATGTGAGAGATTCGGAATTCAGGATCTTTAGTTGCAACACTCAAACTCTTAGTTGTAGCATGTGGGATCTAGTTCCCCGATCAGGAATTGAATCCAGGCCCCCTGAATCAGGAGTTCTGAATCTTAGCCATTGGGCCACTAGGGAAGGCTCTAATAATTTTTTAAACGGATACAATGTAAATGCCCAAAGTGATGAAATTGAAAAGATAAAATCTGGTACACTGCCACCACAGAATACTAAGCAGCTGTGAAAATAAATCACTTCATGTATGTGTGTCAACACAGATGGACAGTGAAGGCAAAATTTGTGTGTGTGCACTTTGCAGCTGGGTTTCTGATTTTGGTATTTCATGCCTTCTTTCTTTTTTCTCTCTGATCAGTCCAGCTAGAAATTTACCCATTTTATAGATCTTCTCAAAGGACAACCTTTTGAAAATAAACCTTTATTTGGAATAATTTTAGACTTACAGAAAACTTGCAAAGATAGTTGAGGAAGTTCTCATACACCCCTCACTCTGCAGTTTCAGGTTCCCCTTGTGTTACTATGTTGCATTACTGTTGCATATTTGTCAAAATATAACAAACCAACAATGATACATTATTATTAATGGAAGTCTAGACTTCGGATGTTCCAGGTTTTCTATTAATGTCCTCGTTCTGTTCCAGGATCCAATACTCTGTAAAGATTACTACTTTGCATTTTGTTGTGTTTGTGTCTTCTGGTCTGTGACTGTTTTTCAGCCTTCCCTCATTTTTCATGACCTTGACGGTTTGAGGAGTACTGGTCAGGTGTTTTGGAGATGGTCCCTCAATTCGGGTGTATCTGATGTATTTTATCGTGATTTGGCTGGAGTGATGGATTTAAGGGAAGAATGTGTGCTCAGTCGCTTAGTTGTGTCTGACTCTTTGTGACCCCATGAACTGTAGTCCATCAGGTTCCTCTGTCTATGGAATTTTCCAGGCAAGAATACTAGAGCAGGTTGCCATTTCCTACTCCAGGAGATCTTCCTGACCCAGGGATCAAATCTGCGTCTCCTGCAGTGACAGGCAGATTCTCTACCACTGAGCCATCTGAGAAGCCAGGGGAAGAATACCTCAAGGTAAAGTGTCTTTCTCATCCTGCATTATCAAAGGTAACTAGTATCACTTGGTTAAGGTACTGCTTGTCAGAATTCGACATCTACAATTACTACCTTCTCTCTCCATGACTGTAGTCTTCAGAATTGAGTCACTAAGTCTAGCCAACTCTCAAATGGAAAGGTGGGAATTAAGCTCAACCTCCTGGTGGGGGCCAGGAGTGCCTGCATATATTACTTGGGATTTTTCTACAATGCATATTTGTCTCTTTCCCCCATTTATTTATCTATCCAATCATTTACATCATTACAAACTCCTGTATATTTATTTTATAATCTTGGTTATGATCCAATAGATACCATTTAGTTGGTTTCTTGAACTGCTCCAGCTCTGACCATTGGGAGCTCTTTCAGGTCAATTCATCTGTCCCTTTGACATACCCTCGCCCCACCCAGCCCCCCACCCCCCCACACACACCCTCCATTTCTCTTTGTGAAGAACTCTTACTTTCTGGTACTGTAGAGTGCTTCAGGCTCATTTGTACTTTCTCTTCCCCAGCCCTGGAATCAGTTTTTCAGTTTCATTTCTTTTCTCTATCGTTCGTCTGCTTTCCATTTTAATGATTTCTGCCCTTCCTCTATTATTTCCTCGCTTCTGCTTATTTTGACTTTAATTTAATTAATTTCTCTAATTTTTTTTTTTTTTTTTTTTTTTGGCTGTACTGTGCAGCACGCGAGATCTTAGTTCCCCAACCAGGGATTGAACCCATACCCCTGCAGTAGAAGCAGAGAGTCCCAACCACTGGACCACCAAGGAAGCCTCCAACCCACTGATCATTTCTCAAAGTGAAAGTTGATGTTATTGACTTGAAACTTTGAGACCTGTCTTTTGCTGACCTTTTCAGTACCATACATTTTAGTACTATAAATTTTCCTTGGAGCCCTACTTTAACTGCATCCCACACATTTTGATATGTTTTGTGCTTTTTGTTTTCATTCAGTTCAATATACTTCTTAATTTCCCTTTTGACTCATTTTTGGATGTCTGCATGATTTGAAGGTACATTATTTAATCTCCAGATAGTTGGGAATTTTCCATAGAGACATTATCTCTATGTCACTGATTTCTAGCTTACTTCCATTATAGTGGGAACACATTTTACATGACTTGAATCCTTTCTAAATTTATTAAGACTTTTTTTATGGCTCTATCTCGGTAAATGCTCCATGTGCTCTTACAAAGCATGTATGTTGTTGGGTGGCACACGCTAGTAAAGTAGTGCTCAGAATTCTCCAAGCCAGGCTTCAGCAACACGTGAACCGAGAACTTCCAGATGCTCAAGCTGGATTTAGAAAAGGCAGAGGAACCAGAGATCAAATTGCCAACATCACTGGATCATCGAAAAAGCAAGAGAGTTCCAGGAAAACATCTATTTCTGCTTTACTGACTATGCCAAAGCCTTTGACTGTGTGGATCACAACAAACTGTGGAAAATTCTGAAAGAGATGGGAATACCAGACCACCTGACCTGCCTCTTGAGAAACCTGTATGCAGGTCAGGAAGCAAGAGTTAGAACTGGACATGGAACAACAGACTGGTTCCAAATAGGAAAAGGAGTACGTCAAGGCTGTATATTGTCACCCTGCTTATTTAACTTCTATGCAGAGTACATCATGAGAAACACTGGGCTGGATGAAGCACAAGCTGGAATCAAGATTGCTGGGAGAAATATCAATAACCTCAGATATGCAGATGATACCACCCTTATAGCAGAAAGTGAAGAGGAACTAAAAAGCCTCTTGATGAAAGTGAAAGAGGAGAGTGAAAAAGCTGGCTTAAAGCTCAACATTCAGAAAAAAAGATCACGGCATCTGGTCCCATCACTTCATGGCAATTAGATGAAAAAACAGTGGAAACAGTGGCAGACTTTATTTTCTGGGGGCTCCAAAATCACTGCAGATGGTGACTGCAGCCATGAAATTAAAAGATGCTTACTCCTTGGGAGAAAAGTTATGACCAACCTAGACAGCGTATTAAAAAGCAGAGATGTGCTCGGGTCCCGCCGCCGGGATAAAAAAAAAAAAAAAAAAAAAAAAATTAAGAAAAAAAGCAGAGATGTTACTTTGCCAACAAAGGTCCTTCTAGTCAAGGCTATGGTTTTTCCAGTGGTCATGTACAGGTGTGAGAGTTGGACTATAAAGAAAGCTGAGCGCCGAAAAATTGATGCTTTTGAACTGTGGTGTTGGAGAAGACTCTTGAGAGTCCCTTGGACTGCAAGGAGATCCAACCAGTCAATCCTAAGGAAATCAGTCCTAAATATTCATTGGAAGAACTGATGTTGAAGCTGAAACTCCAATACTTTGGTCAACTTGTGCAAAGAGCTGACTCATTTCAAGAGACCCTGATGCTGGAAAAGATTGAAGACGGGAGAAGAAGGGGACGCCAGAGGATGAGATGGTTGGATGGCATCACCGACTCAATGGAAATGAGTCTGAGTGGACTCCGGGAGTTGGTGATGGACAGGGAGGCCTGGCGTGCTACAGTCCATGGGCTCGCAAAGAGTCGGACACGCATGAGCGACTGAACTGAACTGAAGCCAATTAACATGCTGCTCAAGGTTTTAGTGGCATTTCTGATTTTGTGTTTAGGTATTCTATCAGTTATTGAGAGAGAGTTGTTGAAATCTCTGATATAATTGTATTTCTCTGTTTCTCCCTACAGTTCTTCTGACAACAATCTCTAATTTTCCTCAATGTTCTGCCTGACCTACTCTTGGGTGAGGATGTGACCTAATTTAACCAATCAGCATACCCCATGCCTTTGCACATACCGATTGCTTTCTGTTTGGACATATGAATCAACTCAGGAAAGAAGAGTCAATCCCATGATATCTACCAAAACAAACAGGGAAAAGAAACTTTCTCTCCAGGGATGTTGCTAGCAATAAAGATAATAAAGCCTGGAACTATTGGAGTCACCACCTGGAGCCTGAGAATAAAGCCAGCTCAGAAGAAAGCACCAAAGTGAGATGTCAAGAGACCAGCTGGAGCTCCTCCCTGGATCCAGCCACAGCTGAATGCACTGGACACCTCAATAATGTTAGCCAATAAAGTCTCCTTTTCTGCTGAGCTATTGTGAATTGGGTTTCTGTCACTTACAACTAAAAACATCCTGACCAACATTGAAGAAGAGAGAAATACATTCTTGAGGCTCTTAAATACTTAGCAAGGATGCTAATGTCAGGTAAGGTGTCCCAGAAGTGCAATCCCGTACCATTTGGTGAAACTCATTGCCAGTCTTTTAGGTGAGCAGGATAGGGGCTGTGCAGAAGGTCATTATGCCTGAGTTATTTTGTGTGCGTGTGTGTGTTTACATTTGAGGGATATATTCAACAACTCTGTCTCAAGTATTTTAATATCTCAGCATCTCACAGTTGTAAGAATAGTAATTAAACAATCTGATCTTCTACATAGCATAGAGGAAGAAAGAGCATGATATGGCGAAAACAGCAGTGAACCAAGAGTCCAATAACCTGGTATCTAATCCTAATCTGATCACTAATTGACAGTATGGGTTGAGACAAATCCCCTGCTCCTCTTGACCTCAATTTGTAAGTCTGTAAAGTGATAAGAATGACTATATCGCCTTCAAGCACCTGTACAATTCTGGAATGGACAGCCTGCTAGGATAGAGGTTCCTAATCTTTGATAGGATCTAAACCCCAGAAAAATACACATATGGGCAAACACATAATTTTGCATAGAGTCTCATGGGTTTCACAACTCTAGAAGCCATTCTATATCTCTAAACTCCCTGCTCCACAGAAACTACGACACTAGCTTCTGCTTGGACTCCTCTGGTGACAGGGAGCTCACTACCTTACAAAGTGGTCAAACATAACTGAACTGCGCTGGAAAAATTAATTCGTCTTCATATTGAACTAAGAACTGCACACTGTAACTTCTACCCATTGGTCTAAATTCTCCAGAGAAAAATGGGGGAAAAAACAGAACAAAACACTTTACTCTTCATTTCTCTGAAAATTGTTTCTAACTTTGAAATACAAACGATTTATGGGGAGAAATGCAGATGACTTGCCATGCAAATTATTTTACAGTGCATTGTTATAAAGATATATTCTGCCTGCCTCATCCCAAATACGCCAATCATCTAAAAGCAGATGCTAAATTCCAGACAAGCAGCACTGATATTAATCTGCACGGTTTTGCAAAGACAGGAGTTATTGTATAAAAATATCTCGAAGGAAATAGCAGTCTTTTGGAAAGAGCACTTCAGTAAGAATCAGAAGTCTTAGAAGTGGTTGGTAGACTGTCTTGCACTCCAATTACCTGTGTATCCTTGGGTAAGTCACTTAACCCCTTCCTCTGAACCCCATTTCTTATCTATAAAATGTGACAGAACCTACCTCACAGCGATGCAGTGAGGATCAAATGCTGTCCTATTCGTAAAGCTTCTAGCCCAAGCCTGACACAGAACAAATTCTTACTACAGACTAGCTCCGGGGCTCAGCAAGCCCAGCGTCTCATTCGATGCGCTCGGCGCTCTAGCACCAGCGGGATTCCCCTTCCCAAGCAGAGTCTGCGCTCTGCGCTCGACTGAGGCTCCCTGGTCGCTCGCGCTTTTCTCTCCTTCTCCAAGATGGCGGCGGTCGGCGGCGCTGAGGCGGGATCCGGGCGAGCCTAGTGAAGGTAGCGGCGAGCGGAGCCCCCACGAGGCCGAGCTAGGCCCCCACCCCCAGGCGGCAGCGGCTCCGCCCCGCCGCCACCCGCCGCCTCGGGCCGCGACACCGCCCCGAGAGCGCCCCGGGCCCTTAGCGGCCTAGCCCAGGGGCCGAGCCGGGGACTGGAGTAGCGGCCGCAGTCCGCCCCCGGGAAGGGGCTGGAGCGGGCCGGAGGAGGAGGCGGGCGGGAGCTGTTCAAATGGGGAAGGCGGGAAAGTGCGGGCCGGGAGGGGGCGTGCGGCCGCCCCAGGGGCCCGCGGGCCGAGGCCGCCCCTCCCCCTGCCCGGCCGTCTCCGCCCTCGGGGGCGCCTGGAGCCTCCGGAACGCGGGAACCGGGGTCGCGGCCGCCTTGCGGCTCAGGACCCGGGACACGGGATCCCCGGGCTGTCAAGGGGCAAGGGAGCCGGGGCGACGGGAGGGCCGGGGCGCGGCTGGCAGGAGTGGATGCGACGAGCTTTCTTTTTTTTCCCCTCTTCGCCCAGCTTTGTTGAACTAGCTGTTGCTGCAAAACTGCCAGGAGAATCCCGTTGGTTTGCCGCGGGGACCACAAAAATGGTGGTCTTGGGGTCTCTTTGTAGCAATAACCTGTGTGGTATGTAGTCTTTGCGTGCGACCCAGTTTGAACGTGCCTTCCTTAGTGGGATCTGCTCCATCCAGACCCATTTTCCCCCAAAGCTGTTGCTTGTAGATTTCACTTAATTTTTCTATCGGGCAGAAGAGGAGAACCATCTTATCTCTCTGCTACCTGATGGCTAAGTTGGTGGCTGATTATATTACCCCATAGCAGAATTAAAAAAAAAAAAAAAAAAAACGAAACCACTGAATCTAGAGTAGAGCCTGTTGATTGGATAAGGCTTGTCAAAATTTGTACCGCTGGGTTTTTTTTTTTTTTGGAAATGTGTGTTGTCAGCAGATCTGTGTGGTGGTCGTGGTTCCGCTCAATTGCACCCCAATGAGAGGATTCAATCCCCAACCCTGGGTGTCGGGATCTCTGCAGTTTCCAGAGCTGGCAGGGGCTGTGAGTGCTGCATAGGTAGGTTCGTGGAGAAGGGAGTGGCAAGAATTCCGTGTCTCTGGGTTCTGAGATTGGAGGAAATCTGGGCGAAAATGAGAAGGCATCCCCTGCTCCTATCCTCAAAGTAACAACAGCAGCAATTAAGAAACTGGCAAACAGCTGTATGTGCATCTTCCTCTTCCTGCACCAACTGGCAGCTTGAGTTCCTGAAAGAAGGGCTGAAAGAAGAGAACGTGGAATCTTGAAAATCTTAAACAAGCCTTGCCTCCTGAACTGGACCCGCGCCTCAGGATTTCGCTTACTGCCCGGGTTTCCGAGGCTTACTTTGTCTTTTTCAAAACACACTTAAATTTTGGGATGAAGAAGCTTGCTAGTGATTGCTGGGGCTGAGATGACCTCAAAACACCATCTTCTGAAACTTTTCTTCCCAAAGTACTTTTAATTTGGGCTTTCAAAGTAACAAAATACTATGCCTGATGATTTCCCCTTTTTTCCTGATTGATAACTCCGAAAGCAAAGCCCAAACATCACCGTATACTTATCTACAAGTGGAAGAGTAGCTCTGTCTCCTTTTTCATCGCTTGAAGAGAAGTCCACAAGTTTGATAATTTTCACCTTCCAAAGGTACACATTTTTCATGATGGCATATTTCTTACTTCCACAAGCAACATAAATAATGAACTTTTACCTCTGTTGTCATTTCTTAACCCACTGAGAGGAACATAATTGTAAAATTATCCTGCCTCTTGAAGTTGACAATTTTGAATTCTATACACACCAAAATTTATGGAGTTCCAGAGAATGAGCTTTAACATCTAAATGAGTTTTTACATTTGCCAACATTTAATGTAATTATGGCTTCTGTTTTCTAATGTGAATATCCAGCCTAATATTTTTCAATTTCATTAATCCTCACAATCTGCTGCCTAAGCCTGGACTCTGAATTTATCATGGATAATGTTCAAGACCTGGAAAGAACATCAGGAGAGTTATCTTATATAAATGTTGCCCTAACTCTGCCTTTCCTCCACACTGTTGCTTGAGACTTCTTTATCTGGTTTCATCTTCCTTCTATGAGTCAGCATCCAAAACTAACCCCTGGGCTGCATAATATCCTCACTTGAAAGAACCTAGAAGTTCAGGGTCCATCAGTCTGCCCAAGCTGTGAGTGAGTGAGACCATTGTATCTAATTTTAGTTTTTTAAGCTCTTGACTGTCCCAGTTCTTTACTGAGTTGGACTTGCCTTCAGGCCCCGTTCATTTTTTACTATAGGTTATTTAATCTTGTAATTTATAAAATGCTCCTCCTGTGTCTCTAGAAAAATTAAATAGTAGCAGACCTAATTGTAATACAAAATGCCAACACCAGCAAGTGTTTTCTATGCTCTTCTGTGCCTCTGAGGGTCAGCTCCTAATTTTCTGTTCCCTTGTACAGTTTTTTCATCCACTGGTTGTTTTTCAAAGCAGTCAGTTAAGAGACTATGAGTGCCTTTTCATAGTCCAGTAAGTGACATCATTGTTTTCTTTCTGGAGCTGTCTTCAGAGCTACTTACTCCTATTCTGACTGTTAGTTGTTCAGCTCTGTTTTATGTTAGTTTTGATATTTCCAAAGGGAAGGCCTGGTTATAAGTCTCAGGACCTGCCTTCACTTCATACAGAGGAGCATTTTGTTCTTGACCACAGATTGGTGGTCGCATTGGCGTTGAATATTTCAGATTTTTTTGCCCATTATTTCTCAAAGGTTCTTAGCCAGAATCCATTTGGCATGGAAAACATTTAACTTGAGGTCACAAGTTGTGCTATTTCTTGGCATTATCAGCCTATGAAAATGAATGGGGTCCATATACTCTTCTAATAAACTTACTATGCTTTAGTGCCAGTGAGCAGATATGCTGTTTTTAAATGAATGGATGTAATTCCCTATGATGATGCTCCTCCTCTGACCCCTCCTGGAGTTGCACCGTGTGGGTGGACAGGGGGCAACAGTAATTTCTATTTGAGAAAGTTTAACTCTTAGTACTGGAACATGAAAAACTGGCTATATTATGAATTTCTACATGAGACCTGACCTCATATCCCCATAATTTCCTGCAAAAAGCCCTTTGAGTAAGCAGTTCTCCAATTATTTGTAAAAGAACCCAGTTCATTTCATTTCTTCACTTCACTCAAGTTTCTCTTACCTTGACCAAGTCTATTCTTCTTTCCACTCCTTAGGGAAGTGGAGAAATGCTTTTTTACATTTCTGAATGTTACTTGTAAATAGTTCCTGGTAATACTTCTTTTTCTATTTTCAACATAAGCTTATCTGTGCGTTGTATCTTATCTGACTTGTGCAAGTAGGTCTTTTTTCTTTTGGTTTATTTTAAATGTAACTCTTAGGAAAGTTTCCTTTGTTCATTCATCTTTTCTTTCCCAAAAGTTACATACTTCACAATTACCTGTACCCTCCTCAAAGGGATTGTCAATATCTCGTTGAAGTGTCCTTCAGCATTTCTAAACCCCGCTATAGTTATGAAGGTAAAATAAAAAAGAAGTAAATAATCAGATCAACTTTTAAGCATTTCACTAACAGAATGAGGACATTTTCAATATATTTAGTATATAAAATTTAAATTTCCTGCAAAAACTTTTCCTGCAGGAATTGTGACATTTCCTGTCCTAAAAATATTTGAAGAACCTTACCTTCGAGTGCGGTTTATGGCTCGTCATCTTCAAAGTCAAAATGGGCATATAAAGTTGAATGCTAAAAAAGTAATTTTAACAAATTTACAGCAGTATTTAGAACACTTAAATTTTAATAGTTCTTCAAATTAGTGAAAATCTTGATAAAAATTTCATCACCAGTGGACAGGTGGCATTTCCTACTTATTTTCACCTGTGAAAGTGAAAGTTGCTCAGTTGTGTCTGACTCTTTGCGATCCCATGGACTGTACAGTCCATGGAATTTTCCAAGCTAGAATACTGGAGTGGGTAGCCTTTCCCTTCTCCCGGGGATCTTCTTAACCCAGGGGTCGAACCCAGGTCTCCTGCGTTGCAGTCGGATTCTTTACCAGCTGAGCCACAAGGGAAGCCCATTTTCACCTGTAGCCTTTAAGAAAGGCTTGATAGCATTAAAGCTGTTTTATGGGCAACTAATGTAAGAAGTGTGCCTACTTTTACACTTCTGTAATTTTGAGCAAATTCAAAGAGCCCAACAAAATAAACACCAAAAAACTATGCTCTCAAGATTGTTACTATCCCTGTCATGTTGTCATCATTTCTGCTTAAACTGCAATACAACAGATTTTAGCCTGTCACCAATTCAACCAGTAGGATGCTGTGGTCTCAAATGCGTGGCATGATCTGTCTTCCTCTGCATCCTGCTTTGTCTGTGCATTTTGTGACCGTAACTGAACCTAACCCTCTGACTTCATGTCGGCTTTCACCCTGTCTCAGTGTTACTAGACCTGTTGGCATTTCACAAGTTCTTATGAATTTTTGAAGTTTTGTTTTTTTTTTAATGGGAGGTATTTTATATACTTCCCCAACTGACAGCTTTAATTCATGAATCAAATCGAATTAAGCCTAATGCACTTGCTACAGCTTCATCCCTAGTATATTTACAAACAGAAAGAGGAGGTGGTGACAAGACCCTCCTTTATTCCTTACTGTCCTTCCAGTCCGCCCTTGGATCACTTCGCATTTCCACCTGGAAGGTTGCTTCTCCACAGTGATTTCGCATTACAGGAGGGTTTTCCTTCTTTGTTTCTCAGACCTGGTCCTGTAGACGGGAAGGAGCCTGGACACAGGGACCCATTCTCAAAGGCCCTGCAGGACCGCCATGGCTTATGATGACTCCGTGAAGAAAGAAGGTATGACCCCTTAACCTGAGAAGCATTCCAAAGGGGGTGTCCTCTTCAATCCTTGCAGCCCATGGACATAGAGACCAGGACTGGCCATCACAGCCTGGACTCCCAAGTGATGACCCAGAGCACTAGTAAAACTTCACATCATCCCCAGACTGGGCCCATGGAAACGCAAACCGGGACAGGGTTCTAACACAAGAGTCTGAGCCATAAGTCTCTGTAGTCTATGGGGTGATCCCCAGCAGCACTCGTGGTCCTTGCCAGCTCCAGTGTGCAGGAGCCTGGGGATAGGAATCACACAGTGGACGCCCACAGAGCAGCACAGCACATGAATCCTTATTTTTTTCAGCCTTACTTCTGCAAGTTCGTGTCCACCTGCCAAATCACAACTAAGAAACCATGGTCTCAGGATGCACCTTGGGCCTTTGCGTAGCATGGAAGCGTTGTTTCTTCAGGTCTGATTCTTGTATTTGCAGCCAACTCGTCAGGACATAATGCTCATCCCCTCGGATCTAGCCCTGTGTTCCAGTGGACTTACCAAATGACATGATTCTAATTCGGAAATGGAGGGACTGTTGCATTTCATGGGTGGTGATGCAGTCGTGACTTACTTGACTTTCTCGTTTCCTTTCCCAAATGAACCTGTGCTTCTCAGATTGCTTTGATGGTGATCACAGCTTTGAGGACATAGGGCTAGCTGCTGGCCGAAGCCAACGAGAAAAGAAACGTTCTTACAAAGATTTTTTAAGGGAAGAGGAAGAAATCGCTGCTCAGGTCAGGAATTCTTCCAAGAAGAAATTAAAGGTAAATTCTAAACATTTGAATTAGGAATGTTTAAACTAGTTCATAGCGTGTTTCCTAGTATTCGAAGAAAGATATTTCTTTGAAAAACGTTTAAAAAGAAAGATAAGCATCATTCACATCTTTTTTTTTTTTCTTTTTTACTATTTCCTGTGTGATACTTTATTTTCCAAAGTCAGAAATCGTCAGAAAACAACATTGGTTCCAAAGTGCCTGTGCCTCATCGTCTTATTCGTTGCTCAGTTCTCCTTCCTCTTGAATTCCAGGACAGTGAACTTTACTTCTTGGGGACGGACACACACAGGAAAAAGAGGAAGCACTCCTCCGATGACTACTACTATGGAGGTGAGGCTGGGGAGCAGCAGCAGGCGGGACAGACACTTCACTGGTTCTTGGAGTCGGGGTAGGGGAGAGAGATCCAGATGTTGCTGACTCAGTGGCCTATTTAACAGGACAGTGGTTCTTGTTCTGAGTGCCGATAAACCAGTGTGAAGGAGGAGAGAGGTGGAGGGCTGGTATTTTGGAGGATTCAGCATAGAAGAACAGTCTTCATTTGTGATACACCAGGTACCAGGTTCCTTCTCCCCCCAATCATCCACTTATCTTATGCCCATTGTTATTAGCATCCCTCTTGCCATTTGTAGTCCTGGGCCCTCCAGCCTGCACCTATGGGTTCCTTCTCACTCCAGCGTGTATCCACTCACAAGACCAGCTTTTCTTAGCTATATTATGTATTTAGCTGACAAGACCGACTGTTTGCTAGAATGGATTTGTCCTGAACCCAGAAACAAATGATGCTTTGTCTTCAGCGTAATCTAAAGTTGTAACTACTCGTAACCCCGAAGCCACGGTCCATCCTTCTGAGCATGCTGTCTTTGGTGGCTTGTGAAGACTCAGTGAAGAAAAACATCTTGAGTGACAAAAACTGTCTCCAGGGTCAGAGGCAGGATCTACCAAGCCAAGAAGCACGTGGGCATCATCTCTGAATGTTTACAATCAGTTGAAGGGCCTCCCCTCCAGTCATTCCTGTTAGCCTCTTCCTCATTTTAGTTGGGGGTTTTTGGTGAGAGAGGAAACTTGTTGGAAGTTACTCTGCCATAGGGACAATTACTTCTCTTGATTACTTCTAGATATTTCGTCTTTGGAGCCGTCACAGAAGAAAAAGAAAAAGTCCAGCCCACAGTCTGCTGATACAGCTATGGACCTATTGAAAGCAATCACTTCCCCTCTGGCCACAGGCGCCAAACCCTCCAAAAAGACAGGAGAAAAGTCGTCCAGTTCCTCAAGCCATTCGGAGAGTAAGAAGGAACACCACAGGAAGAAAGTCAGCGGAAGCAGTGGGGAGCTGTCCCTGGAGGATGGTAGTTCCCACAAATCCAAAAAAATGAAACCGCTTTACGTGAACACAGAGACACTGACCCTTCGTGAGCCTGACGGCTTAAAGATGAAACTTATCCTCTCGCCCAAGGAGAAGGGGAGTGGCTCCGTTGACGAGGAGTCTTTTCAATACCCCTCTCAACAAGCGACTGTGAAAAAATCCTCTAAGAAGTCAGCTCGGGATGAGCAGGGTGCTTTACTCCTAGGACACGAGTTACAGAGCTTTCTAAAAACAGCCCGGAAGAAACACAAGTCATCCTCAGACCCGCGTTCATCTCCTGGCCCCGAAGGCTGTGGCTCTGAGGCCTCCCAGTTCCCAGAATCTCACAGTGCTAACCTTGACCTTTCAGGGCTCGAACCTATCCTGGTAGAATCAGACTCCTCCTCTGGCGGGGAGCTAGAGGCTGGGGAGTTAGTGATCGATGATTCTTACCGGGAAATCAAGAAGAAAAAGAAGTCAAAGAAGAGCAAAAAGAAGAAGGACAAGGAGAGGCATAAAGAGAAGCGACACTCCAAGTCCAAGAGGAGTTTGGGGCTTCCCCCTGCGGCAGTGGCGGGAGAGGGCCCCGCGCCACCTGTCCCCCCGCCCAGCCTCCCGTACACCGGAGCTGCCGCCCCACCCCTGCCGCTTCCCAGCCTCCACACAGAGGGGCACAGCGAGAAAAAAAAGAAAAGAGAGGAGAAGGACAGAGAGCGAGACCGAGGAGAAAAGGTAAGGCATGTTTTTAAAGTATGATGAAGGACAAGAGGTGAAGCAGGCTTTTTCCTTGACTGTAGTAAGTGGACTTGGGATTAAGCAGGTGAACCATTGGGAATGTAGCAAGATAAATCACTAGGATGATGCAAAGTATAAAATAGTGCCAGGCTTCCCTGATGGCTCAGGAAAGAACATTGCAGAATCTCTAGTCCACTTTTTTTTTTTAACAGAAACAACAGTCTTATTGAAATATAATTCTGATGGCTCAGACAGTAAAGAATCTGCCTGCAGTGCAGGAGACCCAGGTTCAATCCCTGAGTTGGGAACATCCCCCGGATAAGAGAATGGCTACCCACTCCAGTATTCTTGGCCTAGAAATCCCATGGACAGAGAAGCCTGACAGGCTACATTCCCTGGTTTGCAAAGAGTTGGACACGACTGAGCAACTAACACGTTCACTCATAAAATAGTACCAGTGGTACAAAAATAGGAGCCATCTTAATTATTCATAGGTTTTCTTGAAAGAGTTGTTCTCCCACTGTGCCAAGCATGGGTTTAGAAATACCGAGGTTTTTTCTGACTGGCCCTTGGAATTCATAGAAGGAGCCAAACCCAATTTCTTTTACTCAGCAGTGCAGTCTGCCTAGGGAGAAGGCAATGGCAACCCTCTCCAGTATTCTTGCCTGGAAAATCCCATGGACGGAGGAGCCTGGTAGGCTGCAGCCCATGGGATCGAGAAGAGTCGGACAGGACTGAGCGACTTCACTTTCACTTTTCACTTTTCTGCATTGGAGAAGGAAATGGCAACCCACTCCAGTGTTCTTGCCTGGAGAATCCCAGGGATGGGGTCGCACAGAGGCGGACACGACTGAAGTGACTTAGCAGCAGCAGCAGCAGCAGCAGTATGCCTAAGGCAGTTGAGAGAGATGAAAAGGTATTCATTCTGTGAATTCATCTTGAAAAACAGATTTTTAAAATTAGAATGACAAAATGAGGTAATGGCTTCCCATTGACTGATACTGGCTGTGGTGTGGTGTTCCTCTTAGTGTCAGAGATGTGTTCCCTCACCGTGTGAGTGCTTTCTGTGTGCCAAGGCCAGTGCTGCCATACGAGTTAAGAGGTGGGAAGAGGAGCAGGGGGCCTATAGCTCTTGATCTCAGGAAGCTCACCATTTGCTGAGAAGAGAGAAATAGAAATCAGCCTCCCTGGTTTGATTTCTGTCTCACAACTCAAGAAATTTTCTAGCAGTTGTACTGTGGGGGCTGATGGCTGTGTCCTTTAAAAGATAAACTCCCCCCCACCACCCCCACTTATCAAAGTAGCATGTTATTTGTCTAGAAACTTAGAAATTCAGAATAGTAGAAAAAAATCAATCATAGTTTTTACCACCCAAGGACAACCATTTTCTTCCTTTCCCCTGCAAAGTTAAATGTCAGGTAAAATCAGAAAAGAAAAGCAACTAGGAAAGAGAAAATCAACTATATTAAGAATATGGGATTGGTGGTTTCATTTCGGCCTATAATTGAGGCACAAGTTATTTTCCCCACTAGTAAGATTGCCGTTTAAGAAAATATACAGATCAGAAAGGAAAAAACTACCTTCTGATCTAAGGATCATCAAGAACTGGACAGTCAAATTCCAGGGCAGGTTTTATTCATTGTTTATTCCAAAATTATTTCATGAAGTAGTACATTTCCTCTGTAAGATACTGTTTATTCCAAGAATTTCCACTCTAGTGATACATAGTAATGCCATTAATTAATCTCCTAGTAAATGTGAGGAAGGCAAGATGGTCACAGAAAGCTTAAAGGAGAAAAAGGTTATCAGTGGAAGGGAACACATGGAGGCAGAGAGATGTTTAGGAAGCAGGACAGCAAAAGAGCTGAACTCCGGTCCTGTCTTTCCAACTGTCTGATAATATTTCTATCTGAACGCGTTGGCTGCCTCAGACCATGTGTCACTCATGGAGCTCATCACCAGACCCCTAAACCTGCCTCTCCCTCTCCATCTCCTCCTATAATCCTCATGTCCTACCAGTCAACCCAGACTCAAATCTATATGCTTATTATTTTTCTCAGTACTCTATTATGAAATTTTTCAAGCTAAAAGTATTAAAGAATTGTACAGTGAACACCATATGCCACCCATTGAGATTCTGTAGTTAGTATTTTGCCATTTGCTTCATCATCCATCTGTTTATCTATCTTTGTTAATGTATCTTAAAGCAAGTTGTAGGTATCATACACTTCACCCCTAGACACTTGAGTTTGCATATCATTAACTTAAGCTCAATATTTGTCTTCTGGGCTTTTATTAGGTAAAATTCACATATAGTAAAAATGCACAGATGTTAAGTATACCATCTGATGAGTGTTGATATGTTCACACACCTATGTGACCAAACCTCTATCATGATACAGGTACTACCCTCATCACAGATACTCAGAGATATTTCTCGTACCCCTTCTCAGTCAGTCCCACTTTTTCTGATGTTTTTTTCCAACCTTATAGTTCACTTTTACATATCCCTTCACTTAAGGATTGAGCCTGATACTCTTCTTCTTTAATAACTTCCACACTTTTATGCCCTCTATCACCGCTGCCTCATCTCTCTCAGTACTTAATGTAATAAATAGCCCTCTTTCCATGTCTTTCCCCATGCAGGTAACTAGTCTTACACCGATGTCAGAATGAACTTAAGTATCACTTGATGATGACAGTTGTCCACTCAACATCCTCAGTGAATTTTTACTGTCTTCATGTTAAACCATAAGCTCCAAGGGGACCGAGATCATGTCTGTCTTGCTGTCCACTCTGTCCCTAATACATACTCTGCAGTCTGGCCCGTTGTCAAAAATCAATGAATGCTTGTCGAATGAATAAATATCAAAGTCCAAACCCTTACCCAAGCATTCATAATGGTGATTTAGCCTGAAACCTCCCATTTCAACTTTACCTGCTAGTAGTCTGATTTGCATGCAACTGTGCAGAAACCAGACTTGCTCCTCCCAGCCTGACCTCCACTCCTTGGATTGTATTTTGCAGTGACCTTCTTCCCCTTGTTTTTTCTCCTTCACATAATGAAGCTCTGCTTCCCCTTCAAGACCCAATCAGATGCCACCTCCTCTGAGATATCCTGACGCTCCAGTTATGAGTAACTGATGAAGCCCCAGAGCACTCTTGCCAGGGGCAGTTACTGCACTTACTTTCTTCTCTATATTGGATTTGTCTTTGTGTGGATCCATTCCCCCTATTGAAGATGGTAAGCTCCTTGAGGATGTCTTAGCTCCTTAGGGACTCTTTTAGCCACCTACTGTGATTGCTTTCAACCCGTTGATGTCATTGGTAGGCATTTTGTGACGCATGTCAAATGAATGAATATGTGGGTGAAAACAGCATCCAAAATGTAGGTTGTAAACAAATGGTAAAGAATCTCCAATGCCAAAGTGAGGGATTTGGCCATGGCACTTTCGATTCTGAGCAAGGTTTAAATATGCGGAAAGTGATAATTTAATAATAAGATGATGAAGCTATACCTGGTGGCTTAGACCGAGGAGAGACTTGAGGCAGATCACCCAGGAAGTTACTGTAGTCAGAGGTCAGTAATGAAAGCCTCTCTGAGGGACTTTCCCATTGGTACAGTGGTTAGGACTCAGCACCTCCACTGCAGGGTCCATGGGTTTGATCCCTGGTTGAAGAACTGAGATCCTGCATGCTACTCAGTGTAGCCAAAAAAAATAGAACTATCTGAAAATTCACCTCAAGATAGAAAGGAAGACTTCAGGAACAGCTTTCCCTTGGCCTGCAGAAAACACACATGAGGAGCTCACTGTGGAAGTGTGGTAGGCCTCTTGTGTGCCCTTTCTACCCTAGGTTCTGTGACCAGGACAGCAGTAAACGTAGAGAGGCAAGAGAGTGTGTGATTTGCAAGAAGAAAAGTCAGATGTAGATCCCAAGACATAAGAATCTAAAGGTGCAGCAGAGCTCAGTGGTGCCAGCCCCTGGGCTCCACTCCTGGCTGTGCCCCTTAGAAGCTGTGCGGTGCGGGACCCGCTGCGTGACCCCCCACCCACAAGCTGGGGGTGAGGATAGGCCGACACGGTAGGGTCGTTAAGGGCTCAGTGAGGCGATGCATGGAAAGGTGTCCAGGGCCTCTGTATGCCGAGGCCCCCTGGGGCACCAACAGCAAACTCACGGGTGTCACGGGGGATTTTTTTCAACATTAAAATTTCAGGAGAAACAGCCATACTTGCCATCTGTCAAGTACCTTCTGAGCTACTGGAGTGAAGTAATTCTCAATTTCAACATCTTTTTATACTCCATTCCTTTCCTTAATGCCATATCTTTTCAAAGCTAGGTTTTCAGTGGTTGCTGTGATAAAAACCATATGCTCTCTGGTGGTCCAGTGTTTAAGACACTGGTTTCTACTGTCGGAGGCAGGTTGGGGAACTAAGATCCCACATGCCATACAGCTAAAAAAGTAAATATGTTTTTTAAACAAGGAAATTAATATATATATATATATATATATATATACTACCTGAAGACCTGCACAGACACCGTGACCCAACAAAGTTTGGAAACCCTTGACTGCACAGTGTTCGGCACATTAGCCAAAGAGCATTCGATACTTGTCCGTTGTCACTGACAAGTCATCAGTGACAAGTCATCATCTCAGTAGGTTTTCCAGGGAGCACTAGAAAAGTGAGGCCTTTGAGTTTGATGGACCACCTGAGACTGAGGTTAGGGGTTGGGTGTTCATGGGCAGTAAATGAAACCTGTGAGTGGATGAGAGGTCATTGAGCCCAAAGCAGAATCATGCAACACACACGAAGGCCCTGGAGGGGAGAGGCCGTGGGTGCTGGAGGAGAGACCACAGAGAGCCTCATGAAGACAGAAGTTCAGGTGTGATGGGGAGAGTGGAAGCCAGGTTGGCAGAGTTCACACGGGAAGAAGTGACATGGGGGGAGCTCTTCCTAAAGAACCATGACTGTCGGTACAAAGAAGGGAGAGTGGACTGTTTTCCTCATGGAGACACTTTCAGAGTGGAGTTTTATCTTGGAGGAGGTTTTTCGCTTTTTTGTTCGCGTCTTGTTTCTTTGTGACTGAATCCTGCTTTCTAGGAGAAATAGAGAAATCGTGAGGTGGTACTTTAAGCATCATTTCCCCTTTAAGATCATGCTGTTGGAGTGGGGGTCTTTGGGTTTATATTGGAGGAGCAGGATGTGGGAACATTTCCAAGACACTGCTGTGTGTGTGGCTGTGCTGGGTCTTCACTGTTTTCTGCAGGCTTCCGCTAGTTGCGGCGAGTGGAGGCTCTCTAGTTGCGGTGCTCGGGCTTCTCATTGCGGTGGCTTGTCTTGTTTCCAAGCACAGGCTCTGGGCACTCAGGCTTCAGCAGTGGCAGCTTGTAGGTTCAGTAGTTGAGGTACCTGGGCTTAGTTGCGCTGAAGCATGTGGAATCTTCCCCGACCAGGGATCAAACCATGGCACCTGCACGGGAAGGAGGATTCTGAACCACGGGACCACCAGGGAAGTCCAAAGATACCTTAGTTTTGGTTTTACTAAATCAGTAAAACCCCATTCACTACCACTTGAAATAAGATCTGTGACATTGCCACTTCAGAGGCATGTCTTCACTCATCTCTATGTTTCCAGAGTGTTCTCATTTCCTCTAAGCAAACGAAGGCTGGCCTAGTGCCTGGCACACTCAGACATTGCTATTGATCTATGAATAAACTAAATTCTGAGAGATAAATAGACTTGTCTTGTCGTGGTATTACATAAAGGAGCCACAATAGCCAGAAGTGGTACCAGTGAGGAGGCACCATCTCTGAGGGCCTGCCATGTGCCAGGCTCTCTGAGGCCCTTTTGCACACAGAGGGGTCTTGACTGATAGGTATGGTTAGCTCCCTTTCACAGAGGAGGAAGCTGAGAAGACAAGGCATGGAGCCAGAGTTTTAATAGAGGTTTCTTTAACCCTAATGTTGTACTCTTTCCACTATAGTGCATGCCTTTCTAATACTTAAGATGATTACCCAGTGCCACAGTAAGCCTTCAACAAAGCTAAATTGTAGGTCCTAGGGTAACTGGGACTGATACAGTGCGCTGGTGTCTGAGATCGGCCCTATGGAGACAGAAGATGTTGTAATAAAGTGGCTGAAAGCTTGGACTCGAGTTCAGTCAACTTGGGTTCATGTTCTTGCTTGTACTCAGTCATTCAGTCACGTCCAAGTCTTTGCGGCTTCATGGACTGTGGCCTGCCAGGCTCCTCTGTCCATGGCATTTCCCAGGCAAGCATACCAGATCGGGTTGCCATTTCCTACTCCAGGGAGTTCTTGTTCTAGTTGCTACTTACTCAACTTGTTCTCTGAAGATGGCTTCCTCACTTCCCTACTCATTTGTGAAATGGGGCTACTTAGAGTAAATCAGGTGAACGAGTAACATGCTTGGCACAGGGTGTGGCTCAATCAAGAGCTGCTGTTACAGCAACTGTTGTTTTCATCCCAGGTTCCTTGGAAGCATAAAATATACTTGAAAACATGTTTTCAAAACTTTTTTTTTCATCCACTCATTTCACAAATTAGAATAAGCAAGGGGGTGCTGCTTTTATGGTTTTGTTTCTGTTTTGCTTTTTCACATTAACACCCACCTTTTAGGAAGCTACCTCTGCAACTAGCATCTATTTGGAAAGCAGTTAAGAAGCAGAAAGAAAACAGGGTCCCTAAGGAGCAAAAGCAAATGTTACAGAACGAGTTTACAACAGATCCTTAGAACACTTCATGGGCGCTGGGGAAGGGGGAACATCAGCTGGAGATTCGTCAAGAGGCCACTCTGGCCCTATTCTTTTCTTCACAGTCTTAACAAACAAGCACCCAGCCTGCTTCACGTAGAAGCAGATGAGGGAATACAAATGAATGTGCTTTTCACACACAATTCTGGCACTTGTTTATGCATAAAGTACATATTTATTCTGCACTTACATTGCGCCAGGCCCTGATCAGATACAGTGTCAGCTCTCAAAGAGCTCTCGATGTAGTAAGAGGGCTTGGAAAGTACCCAGTGGGTTGAACCTCAGCAGAGATGGGTGCCAAGTGCCGAGGAGAGCCTGGGGTGACCAGGAAGCTTTCAGAGGGAGGCAGCACCCAAACCAAATCTTCAGGCCAAATAGGAATTGTCGGATGGAAAGGAGGAGTGGGCATTCCAGTCAAGGAGTGGAGAATGTGTGTGAAGGCACAACAGGTGGTAGGGTGTTGAGAGAACCACAGGAAGTCCAGCCAGCCAAAAGGTAAAAGAAACCGTGTGGAAGGCAGGAAGCAGGCGTTGGTAAATTACAATGGTAATAAGAACTTTGCTATGGAGTGGCTCTGATGTTCTAAGAACTGCACTGAGTTTTCTTACCTATGGTGTACTGATGAATTTCCATAAGAGCCCAATGAAGTGTAGGTATTTTCATGTCTATTTCACAGAAACGAGCTCAAAAAAGTGAAATAACCTGCCCCCAGATGCATACCTATTTAGTGGCAGTACAAGGGTTTGACCCCAAGTTTTTCTGATGACAGGACACAGAAAGAATGTTTAAATTCTACTCAGCGTTGTAATATGAGAGAGAGCAGAATTGGATTCCCGTTCAGAGGGTTAGAACAGAAACTTTGGTGTGAGAACTTGGCTGCTCCAGCACCCTTTCCCTTGACCAGTACAGGTTTAGAGATCTCAGTGAGGTTAGTCCAGAGGAGCATCAGATGGTTGCCCTGCCAGTTCCTGGGTAAATGCCTCAGATTCTCATCTTAAAATGGCAGGAATGATGATGCCTACCTTGTAGGCTTGTTGTGAGTGGTAGAAGAGTTTCCCCCGGTAAAGCCTTGGTAACTGTGTCTCCTCTCCTGCACAGTGCTAACATCAGTGAAGAGATTGGTTTCCGTCATCAGCAGAAGAAAGCCCAGTTTATTTAGAAGACTCAAAAATTATGTTTTGCCATGTTCCTCTGTCCATGGGGATTCTCCAGGCAAGAATACTGGAGTGGGTTGCCATGTCTCCTCCAGGGGATCTTCCCAACCCAGGGATCGAACCCAGTCTCCCGCACTGCAGATGGATTCTTTACCGACAGAGCCTGTTTTGCCTTAACCCCTAGATATTTTACGCTTTAAAAACAGGTTCTTAAACTAGAGTCCTAGATAGGCTCAAAGAGCGGTTTTTACCAGACTTTTACAAAGAGTTCTGTGCTCTAAAGGAGTTCAGCATGAATGCTTTATACAACACATGAAGAAGTTGCTCTTGGAAGGTCTTGATATTGTGACACATGTCTTCAGACATTTAAAAGGAGGTCTGGCTGTAAAATTACAACCTCCTGAGTCATGCTTAAGTGGATTTGTTGTAGTTATTTGCTACTAGTAATAAAGTATCCAAGTTTTCGAAGTATTAACATTTTGTTAAAGGAGAGCCCACAGTTATTCCAGATGTAACCACTATGAGTCACAAGAGTTTGGGGGTAGGGAAAGGGATTGAATATTTGTATAAGTGGAAAAAAAAAAAAGGTTTACCGGTTTGTTACTTAGTTGCTAAGTCATTTCTGAGGCTCCTCTATCCATGGGATTTCCCAGGTAAGAACTCTGGAATCAATTGCCATTTCCTTCTCCATTACCAGTTTGGGGGTGGGGGAGGGGTGGTGATTTATTGTAAATAGCAAATGCTAGACTTGAATATATTAAAATCCTATTTCTACTATAAAAATAAGAAGTCCAGGGTGTGGGTTTACTTGGGGATCCAGGGGTTAAGACTGAGCTTCGGTGCAGGGGGCTCAGGTTCCATCTCTAATGGGGAACTAGGATTCTAACACACTGTGCTGCGCAGCAGAAAACATTTCTCGGGTGAAATTACTGGCCTGTGTTTAGAATCATGGGAATGTTTTGTCTGTCTAGAGATCATCCATTATTTGTGTTATTTCTAACGGCTAATTTAGAAAAAATGGCTATGCCCTGGAAAAAAATTTGACCCTCAAGTTTGAATTCCAAACTTTGGATCCTTAGGCTGGAGTTGCATCTTATAACACAAAGGTTAGGTTCTAAGGTCAGCATATAAGGTGAAAATTGTTAAGAGTTTCCCTTGAAAATCCAGGAAAGCTGAAGGCCAGTAGACGCTCAGTCCAACAGAATGTCAGCCCATTCTTCACCAGATGAAGTCATTGATGTATATTGAGAAGCCATAATTTTATTTTTTAAATTATGTCAGCTCCAACATCAGACTCACCCTTGGGTAGCGAGGCGCACACACTGAGGGAGACATACAGGAGCTGTCTGAGGAAAGCAGGTTTATGCTTTCTGTCACACTCGCTCCAAGGACTGGGTTCACAGAACAGAATCACCCAGACTAATCAGTCCACAGCTCCCTCTCTCGCTCATGGCCAAATATAGAACTGTGAACTCACATCTTCTCTGTAATGCCACTTCATTTTACCTTAAGCCCAATAAAGGGAGATTTGAAAGGACTAGAACACTTAGCGCGTCTGAGGATATGAGGCTGCCACTCAATTAACAAAGGAGATACAGCACCCAGCACTCATTCCCGTAGCATCTCTGAACAGGACTGGCTTCATCAGAAGAATACTAAAACTAAGACCTTTACTATTTAAATGAAATGTTTAAAGGCCTTGCCGCTTTTTTTTTTGTCTGATTTAAGTCAGATGGATTCACCTTATCCCCTTTCACCAGAATTTATATTTTTAAGAAAACTCAAACTGGCTTTTTGGATACTATAACTTCTATTGTTAAAAAAAAAAAAAAAGAGGGAATAGAAATTAACTTTTCTATTATGGCATAGCAAATTACTACAGTATCCATTCATTAATATCACCTCACCATGCTACAGATCAGAAGTCCATCCAGGGCTCCTATCGGCCATCTGCTTCATTCCTCACAAGACTAAATCCACGTGTTGGCTAGAACTGGGCTCTCAGCTGAGGCTAGAGGTCTTCTGCCAGGCTGTTGGCCGCGTTCAGTTCCTCTCGATGGTAGAACTCATGGCAACTTGTCTCCAAGCTCAGGGCCAGCAGGGGAGTGTCTCCTGTTGGGTCTCACCTCTTTTAAGGTCTCACCAAATAACACCTTGGGGTCGCAAAGAGTCGGACACGACTGAGCAACTGAACTGAACTGAACTGGATAACATCAGGCCCCCTCAGGATTATCTCTCTTTGATTCACTCAGATTCAGTTTGCTTAGGAACCTTAATTACATCTGAACGGGTTCTTAGGAACCTTAATTAATAGCAAAAAAAATCCCCTTTTGCCATATAACATAATACGATCCATGGAGTGACACCCTCTGGTATTCACTGGTCCCGCCCACAGTCAAGGGAAGGCGTTCTACAAGGCGTGTCCACGAGAGGGGCGAACTCGTGGGTGCCATCTTAGGATCCTGCCTACCACAGAGATAACATGACTGAGTACCTCCTGAAGTGCCAAACGCTGATGAATTCCCACCTCTGGAAACAGTATTATCCAAGCTCAATGGTATCATCCAGGCTTTACTTACAGGGAAACTAAAGTTCAGGGAAATGAAGCAGTTTGTATAACTAGTACTGTCAGGATTCCATCCTAGCTCTGTCAGCCCCCAAAGCCTAGGGTCTTTCTGTTTGGCCACATTGTGTCTGATAAATCCTGTTAACTTTTCCCTCCCTTTCAATTGACCTGCTTCTCTCCAACCCCACTGTCTTGGCCATGGGCCTTCATCCATCCCTCCTGGGTGCTCTTGCAGCAGCCGTCTCACCTCCACAGGACTCCCTGCCTCCTCTCTTGCTCTTCTCCAGTCCATTCTCCATGGTCATAAAGTGCAATCTGACCTTGTGACTTCCTGCTTGAAATAATTGCCTCTTTCAGATAGAACCCTTCCTCTTCAATACAGTTTACATGGCATCCATCTCTGAGCACTCCTTGCTTCTCTGATGTCATCTCCTACCTCCCTCTCTGATGAGTGTCACCACACTGAGAGCCTAGAACACTTGTACCACTCTTCACCTGGCTAATTCTACCCAGCTTTAGGGTCGAGGTTAAATGTCTTTCCTCCAGAAAGGAGGACCTTCTTCAACTCCCTGATTAGTGAGGCAGTCCTATTGCATATTCTTGTAACAGCCAGTACCTCCCCTATAATGTTGTCACATTGTATTATGATGACACGTTTATCTGTCTCCTCTGTTAGATTCTGTGTCTGGTTCTTGGCTGTATTCCCAATGTCTGGCCTATAGTGGATGCTCAGTAAATATTAAGAAATGAAAGACAGAGTACTTTGATGGGTTACTTTGTTTCCTTTGCAGTCTCCTCCTTGTTAGTCTCTGCTTTTCCTTCTTTGCCACTGAAATACTTTTAATATCACATTTCAGAAGAGCTATCCACTTCTGTGTTTTATTGGGGATCAAATCGCCCATGGACGGAGGAGCCTGGTAGGCTGCAATCCATGGGGTTGCTAAGAGTCAGGCATGACTGAGTGACTTCACTTTCACTTTTCACTTTCATGCATTGGAGAAGGAAATGGCAACCCACTCCAGTATTCTTTCCTGGAGAATCCCAGGGACAGAGGAGCCTGATGGGCTGCCATCTATGGGGTCACACAGAGTTGGACATGACTGAAGCGACTTAGCAGCAGCAGCAGCAGCATACCCAGTACAGGTACTCAAAAAATGCAGGTTTATTTTCTACACAATTGAATAAAGTCCTTAGGAGAGCTATGAGAGGAACTCCTTTCTTCAGGATTGGGATCTAATGTATTGAGTAAGAGTTGTGATTCACTCTATAAAAGTAATTTTAGTTTTATCTTATAGCTGTAGATAGCCTTGTGAAATAGAGGGCAATAAGACCTTTCACAGTCTTATAACTTGTCTAAGGAAGCATTGTTAAATCTCCTTAAAAGTTTTATAATATGACCAAATGTCAGCCCTATGAATAAGCTATTTTTAAAAGACTGGTCTGAAATTTTGGAAGGTAAATTTATAACAAACATGCCATAGTTTTTATAGCCAAAGAAGTGCTATCTCATTCAAAGCAGGTACTTTGGGAGATGTCTCAAGGTTGTTTCCATTCTTCAAAAATGATTTCAGAATTCCTTTGGGAATTCAAGTCAGAGCTGTCACACAGCTTTTTTTTATTGTCTTAAGTGTTGGCTATGACAAACCTAGACAGCATATTAAAAAGCAGAGACATCTCTTTGCCAACATAGGCCCATATAGTTGAAGCTATGGTTTTTCTAGCAATCATATGTCTATGTGAGAGTTGGACCATAAAGAAGGCTGAGCTCTGAAGAATTGATGCTTTCAAACCATGATGCCAGAGAAGACTCTTGAGAATCCCTAGGACAGTGAGGAGATCAAACCAATCAATCCTAAAGGAAATCAACCCTAAATATTCATTGAAAGGAATTAATGCTGAAGCTGAAGCTTCAGTGGTTTGGCCACTTGATGCAAAGAGCTGACTCATTGGGAAAGACCCTGATGCTGGGAAAGATTGAGGGCAGGAAGAGAAGGGGGTGACAGAGGATGAGATAGTTGGATGGCATCATCGACTCAATGGACTTGAGTTTGAGCACACTCCAGGAGATAATGAAGGACAAGGAAGCCTGACATGCTACAGTCCATAGGGTCACAAAGAGTTGGACACAACTGAGCGAGTGAACAACAGCAAGAGTATTGGCTAGCCTTTGGCCTTTGAGGATAGTGGTTTTATGAAAACAACATTAAGAATTAAGTCAGGTGAACAAAGTGCATGATTAGACTTCATTTTAAACAAGGTGCAGCTCTGAAGTCATGAGACAGGGACTGTGTTGTTTGTTGTTTTGTTTTGGTTATAAAATCTGACTCTAAAGGCAAACAAAAGTTTCCAGCAGCTTTTTTTTTCCTATTTATTTTTTTTCCCCAGCAGCTTTTAAAGCACCAAACATTCATGTCATTATGATAACTTGCAGGACCAGAAAGGACTATCTTGGAAGGAGGTGGAGGACCAATCATTGTACTTTGATACTTACAAATGAGGTTGTAAGGAAAGCCAGGCTGAAAACATCTCAGTGTATTAGATAAAAGTTATAAAGGGATAATCTTTTATTCTGAAATAGTAACTTTTTCTGTAAGGAAGCAATGTATTTTTTTCCTTGACCCACAGTGAGTACACCTAAAGGTCAGGTGCCTGGGTTGTAGCCATTCTGGTGTTAACAACCGGCATAGCTGCGGGACCCAGACAAGTCACTATTTTTCTGAGTTTCTGTTTCTTCATCCTCAAAGTGAGGGGTTTGGACAGGTCCTATCTAATGTGCCTTTTCAGGTAGGAAAACTTTTTTCTTCCAAATTTATGGATAATTGTAAAATGGAATGCATAGTAATGTATAATAATTTCTGTTTTATGTATACTTTGTTGGTTTTAAAAGCTTGTTTCTCAAAAATCCTGTGTTGCTTTTGGAATTGTCATATTTCAATGAAGCATAAACATGCTTCAAGTAGTACAAAGCACTTTGTTGACGTGAAAGAGGTTCATCTTACGTTGAGTACCAAAGAATTGTCCTCATTTATTTACTTTTCACCTTGGATCACAAGAATGTGAATAATAAAATAACAATAAACTACAGTGACAGTCAAAGCAGGATCAAGAAAATTTTAAGATTAGAAATCAAAGCCAGGGACTTCCCTGGTGATCCACTGATTAAGACTTTGCACATCCAATGCAGGGGGTACAGGTTCGATCCCTCGTTGGAGAACTAGGATCCCATATGCCACAGAACCAAAAGAAAGAAGTTAAAACCAGAGGCACAATATGAACATAAATTTGGCTTTTGATTTTTCTAGCCCCAAAGTAAAGGAAAGTTATGTGGTTCTTATTTTCAAAGATGAAAAATAGATACCCCAGGAGAGGTAAAGATTTGCTTAGCACTTAATTCTAAAAGAATTAGGTAACATTGGTAGGACGAATGAAGAGCTTTACAAACAATTACCAAGTAGCTGCAACAACCTGAAAAGTCTAAAAATAATTCAGCATCTGGTTTTTACCTTCTAAAAGTAAAACTGATACTCATCTCCGAGTCATAAGTAACGTGGTTTAAAAATTACTTATCCTGTTTAAGGAAGGCTGGCTGGCAATTTAGGACCCTTGAGGAAAAAGTGCAGGTCACTTTTCTGTTTTATTCTCATAGACGCAAAGTTGTTCAACTTGGCTTCTAATTAAGTCTTACCCTGTCCTATTTTTATGTGGCACTAGCCAAAAAAGAAGAACATGTCGGCCTACCAAGTGTTCTGCAAGGAGTACCGCGTAACCATTGTGGCTGACCATCCAGGCATAGGTGAGAACATTTCTCATTTTTAGTGTTCTTACTTTCCATTTGTATCTTTGAAGCAAGGCAGTTAATCCAATCAGCAGGCAAAGTTCTTCCCATGGTCTGGAAAGGACACAAATCTCATTTCTCTCAACTGTACAAGTCACTTTAGATTTTGTCTTAGTACACTCCGTCCAAAAGCACAGTATGTAAACATACAGTTGTTTCTTTTCAAGATTCTACAGTTGACTTTTTCCTTAAACTACCTCTTGGGTATGGAGTTGGAGTGAGATGACATATTACATTGTTCATAATTTGTCTCTATATCAGAAGTTGGTAAGGTGAGAACACTACACCCCAGTCCTTGAACAAGTAAGATAACATCTACAAATCTCATCTGCCTAGCGTGTGGACTAGCTTCTCAACCCTCTCACCAGGGCTGTTGTGAGGCACACATGAAGGATCAGAAAAGACTCGGATGTGCTTTATAAAGTGTGAGCTTGCTCTACAGTGTGGGGAGCACGGTATCACACATCTGAAAGATTGCTTCTGAGCTGCTCTAGGGAAATTCTCCTTTGTTTCTGAGCTCTCAGAAATTTGATAAAAACTTTAACATTTCTAATCAAATTCTACATAACATTTTTTCTTTAACCTAAGTAGATAAGCCATGTTTCATGGGATCATATTAAAAGATACCAATATGATGCTTCAGGCATAAATCCTTAAAGAGTAGATGTGTGAGATTTTAAGCCTGTCTCATAGCGACCCAAACAGCTCCTTCCTTCTATAAAAGACCCAAGGGAAGTGGTGGGGTTTGGTTTTGTTCTCTGAAAGAATCTTGTGCTATTTAAATCTGATCTTCAAAACCCTCTTCCTAGTTTTTGTTCTTATTGGCCTTCTGTTTTGTTTATGGTTAAAACTTTACTGTATTGAGTTTTCCTGGATTTTTTACTCTTTTGTGCCAGATTTTGGGGAACTGAGTAAAAAACTGGCTGAGGTGTGGAAGCAGTTGCCAGAGAAGGACAAACTGGTAAGCAGACTTTATTACAGACACATTTTTCATTGCTCTGTGCCTTCCAAAGTGTGTAATTCTCCTTTGTTGTTGTTTAGTTGTTCAGTCATGTCTGACTCTTGCAACCCCAGGGACTGTATGTAGCCCACCAGGCTCTTCTGTCCATGGGATTTCCCAGGCAGGAATACTGGAGTGGGTCGCATTATCCTTCTCCAGGAGATCTTCCTGACCCAAGAATCAAACCCATGTCTCCAGCATTGGCAGGCAGATTCTTTTACCTCTGAGCCACTGGGGAAGCCCGAAATTCCAAACAATGAAAATAGAAAAAAAAGAAAAATTACAGATTGGTGGGAAATGGCTTAGAGAACAGTGAACAAGTTAGTGCCAGTTCACTCTAGGTGAGGATTTAGCTGCAGGGAGGCTGTCTTCTAACCTCATCTATTTTTTTTTTCTCAACAACCTTACATTTGAGCCAAAAGATGACTTACCTTGGGCAATGATACTTGTTAAAAGAGAATCTAAAGTCAGAGCCCCTGACTACAGCTGTGGTCTGAGAACTAAGGAAAGATGTCCATAGTCACAGCAAATAATAAAAACATGGGGAGAGTGTTTACTAGGAAGATAGGTTCTGGGTCATCATCTCCATCAACCATTACCAAATAATATACTGCCCTATCAAAACACTAATAAGACAGTGATAAATAGTCATACTTGAATCACTCACAGTCACTTTCCAGTTAGATGATAATGAAGATGGTCTAGGAATTAGAATTTCCATTTTGCTTTATTTAAGGTACCATTCATCTAGGTGAAATGACATGTAGTTTTCACCCAGGTAGATTATATTCAGTTTCTGGGTTTTGTGTCATTGTTATCCTACTATTGGTGTCGCCAGCCGACAGGGTAGAAGAAATATTTAAACCAGATGGACATAAGGATGAGCCAGAGGTTTCCTCTGTGATTCTACATTCCAGCCTTAGAGTGATCGCAGTAAATGCTGCCATCTGACCATTAGGACTGAAGGACGTGCCTCGTCCTCCTGAGACGCTACTGTAACTACTGCCCAAAGCCTGTGCACTGACCCTCCAATTTAAAAATAAGCACTAACCCTCTGTCTGCTCCCCTCCTCTGCTCCCTTTCTTTTCTTCATTCTGTTCTTCCACTGGTTTCTCTTTCAGTTTTTTGCCCTTTGCAATTTATTTTTGCCCTGATCTGATTGCAGGTTTGGAAGCAGAAAGCTCAGTATCTACAACACAAACAGAACAAAGCAGAAGCTACAACTGTGAAAAGAAAAGCATCCAGCTCTGAAGGTTCCGTGAAAGTGAAAGGTAATGACCATGTCCTTCTCCTCTTTTCACTCTCTTCCCCACAGTTCTGTGAGACTTTGCTTCTTTACTAAAAAATGGGGAAAGTGGCCTATATCAGAAGCAGATCTTGATATCCAGACACCACGTATTAAAGGTTGCCCCCAATATTTAGAAAATGTTAAGTCAGAAGTCAGCAAACTTTTCTGTAAAGGACCAGAGAATACATATTTTACATCTGAGATCCATATGTGTTCTCTGTCACATATTTTTCTTTATTTCTTCTACAACAACCATTTAAAAATCTAAAATCATTCTTAGCTCACAGGCCATACAAAGTAAGTTATTAGCCAGATCCGACCCACAGTCTACAGTTTCAGCATATGCCTGGTGGAGCTCATAAAAAGGGAAAACTGGGAAGAACAGTTTCATGGTTCAAGGCCATGGGCAAGCTTATCTCTCTCTTTCTTCTCTGTTCTCAGCTGCTTCTATGGGAGTACTGTCACCCCAGAAGAAATCCCCACCCGCCGCCATGCTGTTACCTGCCTCCCCGGCCAAAGCTCCTGAGACAGAGCCCATTGATGTGGCTGCCCACCTCCAGCTGTTGGGAGAGTCCCTCAGCCTCATCGGACACCGCCTGCAGGAAACTGAGGTAAGGGCACCATCAGCAGCAAGCCTCCAGCTGCTGGTGAAGTCTGGATCCGTGTGCTCATTCCACAGACATGCAGTGAGCGACTGCTGTATGCTATGCTGTGCCCGGTGCTCGGGATCCAGTGATAAACACGGGTGGTCATGTTCATTGCAGCACTGTTTACAATAGCCAGGACATGGGAGCAACCTCGATGCCCATTGACGGATGGATGGATAAAGAAGTTGTGGTACATATATGCAGTGGAACATTACTCAGCCATAAAAAGGAACGAATTTGAGTCAGTTATACTGAGATGATGAACCTAAAGCCTGTTTACAGAGTGAAGTACATCAGAAAAACAAACACCATTTATTAATGCATATATATGGAATCTAGAAAAATGTTACCGATGAACCTGTTTGCAGACGAGCATAGAGACACAGACATAGAGAACAGACCTGTGAACAGAGCAGGGAAACGACAAGGTGGGACAAACTGAGAAAGCAGAATTGAAATACATACCTTACCACCCATAAAATAGCTCGTAGTGGGAGGCTGCTGTGTAGCACAGGGAGCTCAGCCTGGTGCTCTGTAACAGCCTAGAGGAGTGGGATGAGGTAGGGGGTGGAGGGGAGGTTCAAGAGGGAGGGGAGATGTATATACCTGTGGCTGATTCACATTGCTGTATAGAAGAAGCCATCACAACATTGTAAAGCCATTATCCTCCAATTAAAAATACATTTTTTTAAAGAAGAGGGATGGTAATAGAAACACCTAGAGATTTGGAATCTTGCTCTCAAAGCTTACACTGATACTTTTCTATTGAAACAATGACACAAAAGGAAATTACCCTGATACTTCCTTTCCCTCCCCCTGTTTTATGGAGAGATAATTGACATATAACCCTACAACTCACTTTTATTTTTGAAAAATGAGTCCAAATCCCATGGAAACTTTCATCTTTTTTACTTACAAGAGGGTTAGGATTTTTCTGTGAATTTCCAGCAAGGTTTTTTTTTTTTTTTTTTTCAGTGGGTTTTGTCGTACATTGATATGAATCAGCCATAGAGTTACACGTATTCCCCATCCCGACCCCCCCTCCCACCTCCCTCTCCACCCGATTCCTCTGGGTCTTCCCAGCCCATCAGGCCTGAGCACTTGGCTCATGCATCCCACCTGGGCTGGTGATCTGTTTCACCATAGATAATATCCCAGCAAGGTTTTGAATAGACAGGTTAGATTTATCCAGGGGAGTAAGAGTTCCTGTACAGCTTTGAAAATAGGTAGCAAATGGGGAGATTGAGGTGTCCAAGCTCTTCATTACTATGCACTTGAATTATACAATGTTATGTACCCTAAGGAGATCTTCTTCCTTTTAAGCTTCAGTTTCAAAATCACTTAACCTGCAAAACTGTCATGTTCCATTTCTGTTACCATATTCCACTTCTAATCATACTACCCGCTGGCTAACTCAGTGGTATAGGATTTCAGGTTTCCGCTGGGTCCTAGTAGGACATTTCAGCAAAGAAATCAGTCTCCGTTCCTAAAGCCATTTTTAAGCTGAGAAGTCAGTGTAGAAATATAAAACTACCCACTTGCTTTTATGTGGAAGGTGAATTACTATTTAACAAATGAAACGTCATAGGCCACAAGAGATGAAGCTTTGTCTAAGTTCTTTGACTAATTTCTCAAAAGTTAGTTAAGTGTCAAAAACAGACGCTTCCTGGTAGGCTCAGATATTTGAATGGATACAGATATTTCTATAAAAAAATATTCTGGGATCCTTACTTATTTTTCATATTGAGATGTTCTTATGTTTCCTAAAAAGTTACAGTGACTATAGCCATGAAATTAAAAGTTACTTGCTCCTTGGAAGAAAAGCAATGTCAAACCTAGACAGTGTATTAAAAAGCAGAGACATTACTTTGCCAACGAAGGTCTGTATAGTCAGTACTATGATTTTTCCAGTAGTCATGTATGGTTGTGAGAGCTGAATAGTAAAAAAGGCTGAGCACTGAAGAATTGATGCCCTCAAACTGTGGTGCTAGAGAAGACTCTTGAGAGTCCCTTGGACTGCAAGGAGATCAAACTAGTGAATCCTAAAGGAAATCAATCCTGCATATTCATTGGAAGGACTGATGCTGAAGCTGAAGCTCCAATTCTTTGGCCACCTGATGCGAAGAGCCCAAACTCACTGGAAAAGACCCTGATACTGGGAAAGATTGAAGGCAAGAGAAGGGGATGACAGAGGAAGAGATGATTGGATGGCATCACCAACTCAATGGACATGAGTTTGAGCAAACTCTGGGAGATGATGAAGGACAGGGAAGCCTGGCATCCTGCAGTCCTTGGGGTTGCAAAGAGTTGGACATGACTGAGCAACAGAACAACAATAAAATTCACCTCCCATATTCCATGTTTTCCCTGCCGTTTCCTTTTAGTTTAGCAAATACTTATTGAGTACTTAGGCATAATTCCAAAAACTGGGGGAGGAGAATTCCTAATAGCTTCCTCATGATTTCATATCATCAAGAAACTTGCAATGTAACTGGAAAGATAAAATAGATACAAAATTAGCGAATAAAACAAGCCAGCTTCTGTGAGCAGTTGCCACTGGAGGGTTACATCTCCATATTGACAGAAAAAGGGAAAAGAACGTTGCACCTCTATTCCACTTTTTTTAAAAACATAAGGAACAGTCTTATTGAGATATAACTCTCATGGCTCAGACTATGAAGAATCTGCCTCAGTGCAGGAGACCCAGGTTCCATCCCTGGGTTGGGAAGATCCCTGGAGAAGGGAATGACAACCCACTCCAGTGTTCCTGCCTGGAGCATTCCATGGACAGAGGAGCCTGGCAGGCTACAGTCCATGGGGTCGCAAAGAGTTGAACATAACTGAGTGACTAACACAGCAACAACCATAAAGTTTACCCTTTTAAAATGTAGAATTTAGTGGCTTTTAGTATATGCACGGATTTCTGGCTCCATTACTACTGTTTAATACCAGATCGTTTTCACTACCCCCAAGAGAGACCCCACATGTATCTGCAGTGGACTTCCCTGGTGATTCAACAGTATGCTGCATGCCATTGTAGGAGATGAGGGCTCAGTCCCTGGGTCAGGAAGATCCCCTGAAGAAGGGAATGGCCACCCACTCCAGTATTCTTGCCTGGGAAATTCCATGGACAAAGGAGGTTGGCAGGCTACAGTCCATGAGGTTGCAAAGAATTGGACACAGTTTAGTGACTAAACAACATGTCAGCAGTAAGCAGTAATTCCCCTTCTAATCCACTTTTCCGCAGACTTTAATCATTTGCATATATCTTCACAATTTTGCAACTTCCTCAGACCACTTATACTGTTATTTACTGTGTGTTTTTATTTAAATAAATTTATCCATGCTTTCACAATGATATCCTGGATATAAACAAGTGTGGTATTCTAATCTTTTTTCTAATGTACATTCGAAAAATGGATGTGCCTTATCAACTGATTAATGTTCACCTGTATGCCACCTGAAATTAGTAAACTACTACACTTCAAGGAGCATTGATTTATGTAGTTGCTTATTTAAAATTGAATACCTGAAGCCTAATAAAATTATAACCATTATTATAAGTCTACACAACTCACTGTGAACAAGCTCAGCTTGCCCCACTGTGCAGCCTGCTGTCATTCTAGAGCTCTGCCACCTGAAGCAGTTAGAGCGGCAGTCGAGAGCACAGTGAGGGGGTCAGGAGAGGCTCTGAAAGGGCAGTGGGGTTCCACCAGGACCCGGAAGGACAAGCAGGACTTGTATCATGGAGATGACATCATAAACCAAGACAACAGTGCACATGTGCTTCTCAGCCCTGGCGTCTTCTGCAGAGATGGGTCTGAGGAGACCCAGTGGGGCTCTCGACCCCCATTCCTACCTTCACCAGATCTTTTAACTGTTTTATGTATTAGGGTTCCACTTGAGGTTTTATTTTCAAAGGGTTTTATTGCTTAAATGACGAAAAACTAGAACATCCAGTGCACAAGGTGGGGGAAGGCTGAAATATGAAGGGCACAGTACAAGTCACAGAAGGAAATGACAACTCAGGAGCTTCGGGGATTTTTTGAGTAGAAGGAGTGATCAGAGCGCTCATTTGATTTTCTTTGAGAATATCTTCTACTTTAGATTGAGAGTGAAGACACCAGAATTAGGGGAAACTTATAACAATAGTCTAGACGTGACAAAGATTTGAATTTAATTCAAATATTTATTGGGGGCTTACACTATACAGAACCTCAGTAGTTATTGGGAGGATATAAAAAAGAATAGGACTTGGTTCCTGCCCTCAGGATGCTTATTGGGAGAGTGAAACAGAAAATATTACCTATAATTAACTGTAAAAGTATGGAGCAATACTATTAATTGCTCTCTTTCATTGAACGCTCACTCAGGTAGCTTTGGGTGCTATACATGGAGTCTCATTTAATTCACATTGCATGTTTGTAAAGCAGAATTTGTGTTCCCTTATTTTACAGAAGGAAGAACTGACTTTCAGATTAAGGAACTCTCTGTGGAGTTTAGCCCTTAAGTGCTGAAATGGAGCCTTGAGTTTGGTGGCATGACCTCAGGGTCCATTCTTATAACCCTTTGCTTTATTTTCTGACTTGGAAGTAGGGGGAGACATTGGACGAGGAGAATGAAGGGAAAGAAAAGTTAGTGGTGGCAAGGCCTTGAGACTGGGCAGGTGTGTGAGTGATGATGACTTTAGCAGAGGAAGGAATGCTAGGAGGAACAGTAGGTTATTTCTCTTTACAGTGTGTTGAGATTGAGAAATGCCCAAAATGGAAGATCTAGCAGGAAGCCTGAAATGCAGTTTTGGAGATGAAGATGTTGGTAATAGTAGTAAGCATTGTGGATACTTTATGAGCAGTTACCAGGTAGCAAGAACCACCCCCAAGTACTTTACATCTGTTATCTCACTTAATCCCCTCCGTGCTGCAGGTGCTCTTAGTACTGTCTTACAGGCACAGCATAGAAAGCAACTTGCGCCTTTCAGTGAGTGGGATAGCCAGGTTCTGAACCCAGCTGTCTGAAGCCCAGAGCTCCTTCTCTGATGGACTCTGCAACACTGCCTTCTAGGTCACACAGTCTCACAGTACTCCTAGTTGAAGCAGATTACACAAGAACTCGGCAGCAGTATTTGCAGCAAGCAATCTTATTTCTTATCTCTTTGAATCACAGAGATAACAAACGATATGAATTCTAGGAGGTTAAATTTTAAAAAGAACAGAAAAGTGGTATCGTCACCTGTCAAAAAGCTACATAGGTGGAGAATTTGTGTGTATGCTTATATTAAACATTAACTTGTAGAATTCTCATGGTTATCCCATTTGAGCTATATTTGTGGAGTTCATGAGAAAATATCTTTTGCATTCATGACCTCTACAAATCTTGCCAGCAGTTCTCCACAATAGGTGAGGCTTTTTTTAATATTTTTAAGTGTAGGGTTGTTTTTCTCCCCCCCCCCCCCAACTCTTCCTAAGTGACCAACCCAAGGTCTCCCAGAGGATACAGTGTGTTAGGAATATAGACAGGAAGCCTGGAATGTATTACCAAAGCAGAAACCTTCCATTTCTGCCACAAGTTTCCTGGAACTGCCCAAGACTCAGAGAGCCATGCGAGGCAGTGCCCAGGGCCTGGAGGGAACCCCGCGAGTATGATGCAGGCGCACCCTCCTCCTAGCATGCTCTCCCTTTCAGGGCATGGTGGCTGTGTCTGGCAGTCTGTCCGTGCTTCTGGACTCCATCATCTGTGCGCTTGGCCCCTTGGCATGTCTGACCACACAACTACCTGAGTTGAACGGCTGTCCCAAACAAGTGTTGGTAAGTTTCCTTGTTTCTTGGGATCTTGGAGGGGCCAGAACCTCAGAAGCCCTGTCAGGCACAAGCTCTTAAAGCTTCCTGGATACCACACTGCTGTCAGCCAATGGAACGTGACACTGACTTGAATGTGCACTGGACCCTCAGTGAAATTGCAAACACGCCATTTCCTAAGATTTCTCTCCTTTGGAGAGAAGCAGTGTAACCCCTAAGGTACTGCACCTCCTGTGTTTCCTATTTGCTCTTCCAGAGACGAAGAGAGTACAGGAGTCTGCTGCCACTGTTTTACTAGGATTAATGGGAGACGTCAGCAGAAAAGCTCCCAGCATAACAGACAACAGAATACCATCTTCTCTCCCCGTTCTCTCTAACTCCAGACTTCTTTTCTGATCTCTCCCCTAAACAAAGAAATATGTCTTGGGGAACTAAGGTAAAGTACTCTTCAGCTGAAACTTTTCCCCTTGTTTTGCAGTCGAACACACTCGACAACATTGCTTACATCATGCCTGGACTGTGAGCAGACTCTTGGGACAGAAACTTTATCCTGCCCCGTTGCTGGCTTGTGTGTATGTGACTGTTCCAGATCCCTTCACTGGCCTCTGGGTGTAGGTTTTAAATTTTTATATATATGCACATATATATATATGTAAAATGTAAAATATATACATAGGACTGTAAGTACTTTGCTTTTAATAATTTTATGAAATGGCAAAGGTTTAGCCAAGAGGAAACCTTGGCATGAATATGGGCTTGGAATTCTTTCTTCTCCTTTGGTGGATAAATCTGCCTTAAAAATCAATGTAACTTGGGGGCTGGGGGCTAGTTTTGGATGCCAAGTGCATCGTGGTAAGGTTGGCTAAAATGTGATTTTTTTCCAAACTCAGTTGTACCTCCAGACCCATCACTGACCATTTGCCTTACCTGTCTTACAGTCTGAAATGTAATGGGAAAGATTATGGGACGACGTCAGTTAACTGAAAATACAAAGCTTTTCAACTTGAAGTGACCTAGGTGGGAGGCGATAAAATCGTTCCCATCTGAAAGTTATTGTGATGGCCTAAGTGAACTTAGTAGAGGGTTCATTCCAATTCCTGCTCTATCGGTGTCCACGTCTCAAAACTTATTGTAATCATTGGTACCACTGGCAGCCTCTGTCTGGGCCAAGGAGTTTTGTGAGCCCTGGAGTGGGTCAAGCCATCAGTCACCAGTTGCACAGTCTGTACTGTAAGCTGACCCAGAGCATTTGGTCTGCAGCACTAAGAGCCGGTATCTTCCATGGGCAGCATCAGCTCAGCTCACAGTTGTGCCGCGTGGTTGTTGGGCAGATACAGAAGGTGAGCTTTGCCCAGCCTGATTCCTGGGATCTTCTCATTGGCTCCCCCTGCTGGCCAGATACATGGCGTTTCGCATTCCACACATAAGCGAATTGCAAAAAAAAGAAAAAAAAAAGTACTGTGTTCTCATGTAGGTTTATTTATGTGCGAGTATGAATGTGTTTTAATTATGTGTATTTAACTCTTTAAACTCCCTTAGATTTTAATTTATCCTGTAAATTTCTGTATATATAATTTAAAAAACAAGAGCCTCCACCAGCAACAGCATGTGGAAGAGACTAGATTTGTCATTTCTTCCTCCCTTCCTTCCTCTGGCCTCCTCTGCAAATCCCAGATCACCCACACTTTAAGGTATCGTGCCTCAAGACGGAATCATTATGTTGGGATTCTAGTTCTTTACAATTAAATAATGTCAAGAAAGTGAAATAAAAAGGAATGTTACCATTCCCAGCTGCCCTCATTTCCAAAGAACCAGATTTTGCTTCCCAGTTCCAAAGAAAACAGTTGAGCCCTTCAGGGTTGTTTTTAAATTTGGTGCAAGAGTCCACATCAAAACCAAGCTCTGAGGTGACTGCTTGCTTCCCTTGGCCTGGATGGAGCACTGAGGCATCAGTGTCGATCTTTGAGGATAGTGCCCCCAGCCGGCATCCTATGTAACTCCTTCCATCCTTTCTTCCTTCCCATCCATGTGGTCACAGGGCTGTGTTCGTTAAAGGTATTCTGACTGCCGAATGCCTTTCTCACCTCAGAGCAGTTTTGAGATTGAACTGGGGAAACAGAAGGGAACAGGAATGTCTGGGAACCAAAATTACGAAGAGCAGAAACCCTGGTTTGATTTCGTGTGTCAGCACTTGTCACACACCTCCTCTCTACCCACGTCGTTTTCCTGTTGGACACAGGGTATCGAGGAAGGGGCCTCGGAGACTCGGATTAGGACAGAAAGAAGTCAGTCCTGCCATCGTCATTTGTACACATTAATGAAGTCCTGACGAGAGCCTGCTTTGTGTTTGTTTGTTTTCCTTTAAAGTCCAACCCTATTGTATTTGTATTTAAAATTTGTACACATTTGTATGATAATCTGTTCCTTGTGGTATTTGGTACTATTAGAGGAAAAACTTTGGATTCAGACCTTCTTGCAGTTTTTATATCATTGTTTTATTTTGTTTTTTAAATAAATTCTAGCAGTTTGATCCAAATCCCATTACAGTTGTATAAAGAAATAAAATTTTGTACTTATATTATTAAAAATCACATTTTTAATATTTGTAGTCCAGTGTCAGCTATCTTTTTCCTGTGGCTAGCCAAAGTTCCTATGAAATTTTAAACCTGTCTTTCACATTTAAACAAAAAAAGCCCATCTGGAATAGAGGTCAAGTGTCTGATCAAAGCTATCTTCCTAACATACATCTTGCTGTTTCTATTAACTTTTACATTGAGGACTTTCATCTTCTCTTTTGCTAATTGCAAAGCCAGTGGCTCTGTAAGTGTAGCTGTATTCACTGGCAAATGAAATTGTATGCACATTATATTGTTGGCCTAAGTCAGATATCTATCAGTCTTGTGTAAGAGTCGCATCCAACTTGTGTACTAAATCATGTGTTTCAGTATTGTCCTGATTTGCTGAGTACACTGGATTGGATAAATCACTTAATTTTTATAGGTATCTGCAGCCCCATCTATAAAAGTGTTAATATCACTTCTCTGTCTCCCAAGACTTGCAGCCAGCCAGCCTGACATGTATGTTTAGTAATACTGTGAACATCTAATATATGAGATTAGACCTTTCAAGGTAAAATTTTCAATGCAAACACAAGGTGTTAATAGTCATAAATAGCAAAATATTATGATTGGCTGTATGGCTCACTTCTTACAGAGAGGCAGCAAGAAAGAGATCACCATATTGCTGAATGAAGAGAGTGTTCTGCATATTTTATTACACTTAATCCTCCCCAAAGCTTTATAAACATTATCCCCTTTTACAAATGAGGAGACAGGTACAGGAAAGCACTTTCCCTGAGTTTCAACAGCTAAGTAAATGGCAAAGCCAGAATAAGCACACTGGAACAGCAAAGGCCGAAGCCGAAGCCGAGGCTTTCCTCTACCCCAAGCTACTTTCAAATTTAAATTGTGTATGTAATTCATCATAATCCTTCTCCATTATCTGCAGTCCTGAGCAAATGTGATTGCAGGAAAACTATCAGACCTTTTCATTGTCCAAGTGTTCTTTTGTCCTAGCTGGACTTGACTATAGGGACCTCACTTTTCTTGTCATACTATGGTCTTTACATTTTGAAAGCAGAGTATCTTATATTTTTGTTTAAAAGTACTTAAAGGTTATAATCAATTATATTATATTTATGCACTGTCAATCTTAAGGGACTTCAACAGTTTTATTCATAGTAAGGCATTTGATATTGATATTGCTAAAATACTTAAAAAATTAAAACAGACTATTTACTGAACAAGTTTGTTCCCTGTTAGGAAATAGTTTGAAGACATAGTTTTATACTGCACTTAATGTTTGCCATTTATGTTACTATTTATTGTATTGACAAAATCTACACACTTCCATTTCTAATTTAATAGCTGTACAACTTTCTGTCTGCATGGAGTTAATACAATTTCACTCCCTGTTTGGGGTTATGTGGGTTGTTTCTGCTTTCTTACCATGAAGGATAAAACTATGACTCTTCTATTCTCTGTAGTAAAGCCACGATCTGCCTATAATCACTTCAAACCAGAGTGATGCAAGAAGGCAAGAACTTCCAGTCATCGAACATAGGGATATTAAAGATTAATGGAAGAAGCCAAAGGAAAATCATGCTAAATACTTTCCATACTAACAAGCAATATACTTAAATGAAAAAAAAAAAACATAGAAGGTACCTACCTGACATGAAAATCATCATAAGTGCACATCCCTCCTTTATAGGCTAAATACCATTACTAATTTAAATTTTCAAGCATTAGTCATCGTGCTGGACAACAGTGAGAGAAACAGACAGTATCCCAGCCTCAGGGAGCATATAGACTACTGGGGCACTGGGCATGTATTAACATGTCTCATGAGCATTATTAAAACACTTCAAAGCACAGGAGTACATGATTTCAATACAGCTTTTATATCATACAGTAAAGATGTCAGGCCCTATTGATTGCTCAAACAGTTAACATACAGAAGTGATAAAACTGTAATTCAAGTTTTCTATCATCCTAAATTTGTGAAATTTACTAGCCTTTCAAATTAAAAATTCACAAATATGTTCGAAAAATACTAAAGCACCTCTCAGTAGCTCAGACTACCAAAGCACTGGTTATTGTATCTTTTGGAGTACATGTCATTAGAAGCAAAAAAATATAACCGGTAAGATAACTAATGAGTAAGTGACACAGCTGAAACATGGCACACGGGAACATGGAAGAAGATATTTGAATTACAAGGCTGGAGAAAGCTTTTGAGATTCTTAGCTTGGGGTCCACTGGTGTACCTCAGGGACCCCAGAACCCCCCTGAAGTACAATTCTATCTCGCCTTTTTTCTTCAGAAACGCTCTAATGCTTTGTACAATTTCTCAAAGGAACTTGTGACCTAAAAAAATAAAGGTTATAAGTCCTTGATCTAATTCCAGAATTCAGAGAAAATGGAAGCCTGCTGTTTGAATCACACAGTAAATGAGTGGCAGAGATGTGTCCTAGGACCCACTCATAACATTTGTATGCTTTCTGCCACCCTGAGCTCTAGCCAATAACTAGCTGCAATTCACTGAGCTGTGTCTCGGTGTTGGCCCTTGCCCCCTATTTAAGGTAAGGGAATCTGGGCTGCAAACATGACGCATTTTGCAGCCAGGAGACCTCAGCCTCAAACAGGAAGCGTCCTCTCTGGGTAGGGAGGCAACAGGACAGAGAGGCTGTCAACCCCAGCAGCGGGTGTGTAGTCATACTGAGGTCCCAGGGGCTTAGACTAAGAGCTAGAGCTTTGGTCTCCGCTTGCTGGGTAACCTTACCCAAGCCATTTCCCTGGTCTGAGACTGGGTTTTCCAGATGTGGAGAGTTCAAAGACCGCGCCCCTAAATCCTTAAGGAAGCATGGAGGGCGTGGCTTAACGAAACCCACGCCCTCTGGTCCGCAGTCGCCCTACGTAGTGCGTGACGTCCGCCGACGCCGAGTTAACCGCAGTGAGGTCATCGCCCTCCGCCTCAGGGCGCCGACACTCCACGTCCGGGGCGGGGCCTGCGGCTGGGCTCCAGACTCCCTCTGCCCCGCCCCAGCCGCGCCTCCTCGAGGACGGTCCAGCGCGTCACGTGACGGGTCCGCGGCGCTGGCGGTTGCTGTCAGCTGATTCCCCGGCTTGGTGGCAGCAGCAGCAGTGGCGATGGACTTTCTCCTGGGGAACCCGTTCAGCTCTCCGGTGGGACAGCGCATCGGTGAGTCCGCGGGGCCCCGCGCAGCCCCAACGCAGCACTCCGCGCTCAACCCCGGCCCCCCGGGGCACCTTCAGGTCCCGAGTCACACACCAGAGGGAGACAGGGAGGGGAGTGAGGCTGGCGTGTCTCTCCCAGACCCGGCCCCGCCCTGCCTCCCGCCTGCTTTGATTGACAAAAGCCGCTGTCCACTAAGAAGCCTCGGCTTGTGATGGATGCCTACGGCAGCCAATAAATAAAGAGAGGAGGCGGGCCCGGGCGGCCGCGGCTCAGCCAATGTGCAGCTGCTGGGGTCGCGAATCCAGGCAGAAAGTTTTGGGGGTTAAAGGGACTGCGTGGTTTTTGCAGTCCTTGGGTCCCTCGATGGTTTCTGTTGTCGCCTCCCCCGCACGGGTTGCACCACCTGGGCTCTTGCCATTTCCTTCCTGGCTCGTCTGGAGCTGCGAACACGGATACCTGAGAAGGGCTGGAAGTCCATTCTCAAGGACCAGGAGGCTGGGGCTTGGCGGCCGGGCGGGCATGTTGCGGGCAGGCGGCTGGGAGCCTTTCCTCCGCCCAGCCGGGGCTAGACGCTGGGGAGTCCACCCCACAAGAAGGCAAGGCCAAAGCCTCAGGAACTACCGGCCGTAGCCGCCTCACCAACCGGCCCCTAATGGACCGCGTCGTGGAGTCGCAGATTCGGAGCTGGAAGGGATCTTCGAAACCACCTGATTCGGCCTCCCTCATTTCTCAGCAGATGGGAGAGCCAAGCCCTCTGGGCGAGACACAGGCTCACTCAGAGCCCAGGTCTCCTGACTCCCTTGGCACCTGTTGACTGGAGACTTACTAATGGTGCGGCGTTGGCTGTCTGTAGAGGATCCCTCCCCTGTGATTAGGGGATAATAATGATCCCTGCCTCCTTGGGGTTGTTGTGTAGGTTAAACTCGTTCATAAGTGTGAAGGATTTAGTGCCTTCCACGTGGCAGATGCTCTCTTAAAGAAGGTGGTAATATTTATTATTGTTACTGAGACACCACCAAGTGAGGGTTCCAAAATCCTGAGAATGGCTGAGCAGTTGGTCTCACAGACACTCATTCCTGCCCACCAACTCAGAGAGGCCACAGGCCATAGCCCGGATACTTCTCCAGAACAGTCTGGGTGTGCCTCCTCACCTGAATAAACCGAGGGAAGTACTGTGAAAGCCTCTCTCTATCTTTTTGATGATTTTTAGCCTTAAGTCCAGACTGGGAAAACTGGATCTTTTAGACAAGACATTCTTTTCATTCTTGCTGTCTTAGAAGTCAAACCTCACTTAAGTCTGTTAACCCAGCTCTGTGTTGAAATTGCCCCCCGCCGGCTGTTTGTGGCTCTTTGGAGGTTTTGTAATCAAATGTATTCAACAGTATGCTGTCAGTAGAGAATTTACACACCAGGAAGTTCCTGGACCTAAGAGGGGCAACTGCTCTCTCAGGACCCTCATCCACCTGCTACACACACACACACACACACACACACACACACACACTCTCTCTCTCTCTCTCTCTCTCTCTCTCTCTCTCTCTCTCTCTCTCTCTCTCTCTCTCTCTCTCTCTCTCGCTCTCTCTCTCATGACACACACACACACTCTGATGAGTCATTGTTTGGGAGCTGAAAAGAGAAGGCAGCTCATCTCTTGTCTGTATTTCTCCAACTGTAGAAACCTCTACTTTTATCACATGTCAAGCTTGAGACTTCCTACCCACCCACCCCCCAAAAAAGAAAAAAATTCTGGTTCACAGTCAGCCAAATATGCCAGAGGCTTTCTAGAAAAGCTTGTTGGGACTCCAGGCTTGAGATAGTCAAAGAAAAGAGCTTCTCTTCTTACCCTGAAGGGTTACCTGTCTTGGGCAGGAAATATTCAATCCAAAGAGCATGCTACTAACTCTTACTCCTTTAGAGCACAGACCATATTTTACTGCAGGAACAGTCCCTTATCCTGGGGCTCTTCTAATCCAAGGTTATCATCAGAATCCCCTGGAAGACTTGTTAAAGCATCAAAGGCTATAGATCTGAGGTGGCCACCAGATTGAAAACCTCCTTTCTAGCCCATCCCCTTCACTCTACACTGGAGACTGACGCCAAGAGAGGGAAGGTGGAAAATAGGACTCACCCAAGACCCCATTGACATGGTCAGAAAGCTGAGAAGAACCCCTCTGAGTCCCTGAAATCTGAACCAAAGCTGAAGAGGCTCTAAAAGTACGATTAAATGAATAATGTCTGCTGTTTGAGTTAATACCCTCAGTATTCCTTTTCTTTTCTTCCCCGAGCCTGCCCCCCCCCCCAGCCTCCACCCCCCGGGGGTGTGAGGGAGCAACAGCCCTGATCAGCTGTAATTACTAATGACCTAGTGTGAGCTGCTTGCATTTCTATAAACTGCAGGATTGAAATAATCTCTTCTCCAGCCTGCCAACTTCATCCGCCTGTTGAGGGTCGAGCCCTGTCCAGTCGGCAGCGCTGACTGTAGGTCCTGATGGTGTAAATCAGAGCTCAGTGTCTCTCGACTCAGAAAGTTTCCAGTCACCCATCCACACCCCTTTCTGCTTTCTGCTCGCTCTGCCTGGAATGCCTGCTGCCAGTGCCTCCTTCAAAGCTCCAGGCATCATCACCTATTCCATGAGGCCTTCGTTGATCCCTTCAGATCCAGCCACTGCTTTTGTGCCCTCCTATCACTCTAGCTCCTCAGGCTCACTCCCTGTCTGCCTTTGGGCTCTGAGCCTCTGCTTCCTGGGTGGAATGGTGGTTATAGCAGCATCCACTTCTCAGAGTGGTTGTGAGAATGAAGTGAGATGCTCTCAGAGAGGGCCTGGCCCATTGTCAGTTTGCAGGAAACATTGTCATCATTTTTATTATTTTCACCAACGTCACACTAGTAAAGCACCGTGGCATTCTGTTAGTAGTTGTGCATGTGATTCCCCTGCTGGATGAGGCTTTGTGAGATCAGATTCTGAATCTTACTGATCCAGACCCTAGGTATTTAGCATCATGCTGACACATTACTGGAGGGAAGAAAGGAAAAAAGGAAGGTAACAGTTTGTGAGCAAACACCAGGTGCCATACTTGTATCACAGTCCTATTAGCAAACCCAGGTTTGTGTGCTGGATGTGCAGTGAGGCCAAACAAACCAAAGCGGGAGTTTGGAGCAGAGAAAAGTTTATTATAGGGGCCAAGGAAGGAGATTGGGCTGTGCATACTCAAAAGACCCAGAATCCCATTGGTTTTCCAGGAGGAGTTTCTAAAGGCAAAATTAGGAGGATGGAACTCCAGGGTTTGTAACTTTCTTCTGATTGGTTGGTGGGAGGGGCTCCAGGAATCTTAGGCATCAGCCTTCTGGTTCCATCCAGTACGGGGTCTGAACTTGTACAGGCTTGAAGTCACCCTCATCCACCTGGGTAGGGCCCCAGCTCCGATAGTAGAACTCAGGAATGTGTATCAGATTGTCAAGTAAATCCCTTGAGAAGGAACTAGGACTCTTTTTTTATTGCTGCACTATTGTTTCTCGACTGCTTTTTCTTTGTTTCTGGGTTCCCTCCCTCCCCTAATGAGTAACTGAATATGCCCTTTGGAACTCAGGGAAGATTTAGGAGACAGCAACCTTTTCCGCATAAACAAGAAACGGGGAGCACTGAAAAGCTTTCGTGCCCAGAAGGGCCCTGCAGAATATCAGAGGGTTTCAAAGCCCCCTTTTCTTTGATACTCTTCAGTCTTGGGGGGAACAGGTGTGGGACAAGAAAGGGAATAAAGTTTTGGATAAAGAAATTAATATGAACTTAACAGAGGAACTCAGTTTTAGGGGGAGTCGGTTTCAAGCCTACAAGGTTTTGCTGTTTCTTCCAATCACCAAAAGTAAGTTTGAAAGAAGGTGTCACTTCCCAAGGTTTCCCAGCTTTCTAGAGTGGGGACCCAGACCCAGGTCTCTGCTTGCAGAGCTGAGGTCCTTTCTTGCACCCTCACCTCTCTGCCTCTGGCTGGTCAACGCTGGTTTGGAATTTGGCGCAGCCCAGCCCTCCAGCATCCACAGCTGTTGTTTGGCCCACAGACCTGCTTTTCTGCTTGTGGCACACGCTGGGCCCCTGAATGTTTTCAGGTCGCTCGTGCTCAGTCGGTCAGTCGTGTCCAACTCCTTGCGACGTCATGGACTGTAGCCCTCCAGATTGCTCTGTCCATGAGACTTCCCAGGCAAGAATACTGGAGTGGGGTGCCATTTCCTCCTCCAGATCACTCACCTGTCAACTAAAGAATATGCGCAGCCTACAAGTTGAGAATGTGCTTTGTCTGGAGCCCTCACTGAGAACCACAGCCCGGGGGCAGTCTCTCAGATAGCTCTGAGGGACTGTTCCAAAGGGGAGGGCGGGGCAGGAGATACAGCAGTTTTTGCTGGGGGGGAGGGGGGACACAGTCAGACATCAAAAGATGACTGCTAATCACAAAAAGCAGATATCACAAATTAATGATTTTAGTGCTTTTCTCTGTGTGGGAAGATGAAAGAGTTTGGGCTTTTTGAAGGCATTCCTTTGGTATGCACCTTCACTATCTAGGCCCAGTATACTCTTTTTCTCCATCCTGAACTCTGCTCAAGGTGCACTTTGGTGGAGGGCAGGTGCCGCTGTAACCAAAGGCTTGATGGCCACAAGTGCTTTTGTTTACTGAAATGGTGGGTGATGCTTTATCTATCAGGAAAGCTTCCAGTGGGCAGCAGCCTGTGGCTGAAAGGACCCCAGATAGTGAGTACTAGCTGCTGTTGACACAGCCCTCTTCTTCCAAGGATTTAAAAACCCATCCCAGGTATTCTCTGAGGACAGCCCTTGCTGGCCATGTTTTAAGAACCCAGTTTTCCACTTCCAGCTGTCAGCTCACCCCAGCACTTTGACTAGAGGCACAGCTGACCCAGGAGGGCCAGCTGCAAACAGCAGAGACTGTAAACACAGGCAGTGTCTGGGGACCACCCCCTTGTTGTGGGGCAGGAGGAAAGGTCAGAGCCTAAGACTGAGCCCTGGGGCGGACGGGAGAGGTGAAAGGTCAGGGAGAGCCGCTCTTAGCCCTACAAAGGCCAAGCCAGGGGGCTCCCGGAAGGCATCATGGGTGGGAGACCACAGGCCCTGAGGGCTGCCCTTTGGGGAGCAAAGAGTGGAAACCAAACTGGACATTCAGGTGGTGTCTAGGGGTCACCAGGCTAGGTGGCAGGAGACCTGGGCCCAGCTCACGTTCGCTCCTGACTGCGTCTCGTTCCTTCTCACCGCTTTCTGTTAGGGGCCACATTCTCCCTCATTCACAGAGGACTGAACAGCTGAGGGGACAGTGAGGACGAGGGGAGGATGATACTAGAGAGAAGAAAGAAACGGATGGGCGCTGTGGAGGGGTGATGGAACTATTCCATGACTCCGAGGAGCTCCGTGCCAGCACGGTTCACAGCAGGACTGGGTGCGTTGTTTGGTAGTGAGCTCCCCACCGCTGGAGGTATGGAGTGGGGGGAGGCTGTAAGGAGGCTATTGTGTGGCTGGCAGGGTAGACTTGACCAGGATTTGCAAACTTTTTCTGTAAAGGGCCAGAGAGTAAATATTTTCAGTTTTGTGGGCTGTATGGCCTGTGCTGCAATCTGTTGGCCTCTGCCCTCAGAGCACGAAAGCAGACAGTGTCAGTGAAGGGACATGGCTGTGTTCCAATCAGACTTCACTTACGGACACTGAAATGGGAATTTCATGTAATTTTCATGTTATGAAATGATCTTTGGAATTTTTTTTTCAACCCTTTGAAATTGTAGAGACCATTCTTAGCTTGTGGGCCATGCAAAAGCAGACTCCTTTTGGCACATGAGTTTATAGTTTGCTGACCTCTTTGCCAGAGGCAGAATGATAGAGGGCAGTGTGCTTCAGAATGGGGTCCCAAGGCATCCCTGTGAGAGATACTTGAGAATGCTCCAACTCTGGACCTCCTGAGTCAGAATCTCTACCACTTCCCACTCTTTGCTGTGGAGAGCCCTTGCAGCTTGAAGCTCCCATTCTTTGATCTGGCACCAGGTTAGAACCCAAAATTTGGGTCTTAAGGATAACAGGGACTAATATCTAGAAAGGGCTTTGAGTCAGATGGCCGCATGGGGTGTGTTCCTGGGTCAGACCAGGTGGTCCAAATCCTGGTTTATCTGTCATCTGCTTTGTTACCTGGAGCAAGTGACTTAACCGCTCTGTTCTCCAATTTCCTGTCTAAAAAATAAGGATATTAATAGCAGGAAGCAGTCAGGATTGGGAGGTTCAGCCATGTAGGGAGGTTCTCATATGGTCACGTCGTGAAGCACTTGGCCCAGTGCCCACCAGACAGTAATTGTCCATAATTGTCAGCTGTTGTGATTTTCCCCAGGTCTTATCATCATTACTGGGGCAGAGTCTAAGGTCGTTGGGGAGCCAGGGTGCCCACTTAGGGCCCTGGCCCCAGCACAGCCTCTGTCTGGTTTTGGTGTTACTGAGAATGAGCAGTCGCAGACTGGGTGGCAGCCACAGTCGCAGACAGGTCAGGTTTCAGGCTGTGGGGTGGAGCCGGTTCTCACTTGGGAATTAAAGCCTTTGCCTGACCCTACAGATGGAACTGGTGAATAGGTTTTATTCCCTCCCTGAGCTCAAAGAAATAAGAGTAAAGTCCCGGATTTCCGCCCTCTGGTTACAGAAAAAAACAAAAACCTTCAGTCTTCTAATTAGCCTGGGGCCATCACTCCATGAAAAGCAGGAGGATTCAGGACAAGTTAACTCTTTACCTCCTTATCACGGAAGTCACTGCCTAAGTTAGCTCTCTCCAGATTTCTGCCCTTTGTGTCCTACCTTTAGTTTTATTTTCGTAGTGTTTTCCTTTTGTTCAGTTACCTTTTTAAAGTTGGCCTTATCCTGTGTAATTACATCCTGAAATCATGACTTTGACAAGCTACTCGACATTAAATAGGCAACTCTAAAAATGTCTTTATGTTTGCTCATGAGCCTACCTGATCCCAGGTTTGCTCGTGATCCCAGGTGGCGCATTTCAGCCACTCGGATGTGAGCAATCTGAATAGGCTCAGAACACAGACCCTGCATCAGAAGATTTGGGTTCCAGTACCAGCTCCTCCCCTCCCCAGCCGTGTCCCCAGGCAAGTGACAGAACCTCCAAGGGGATTGTGCCTGCATGGACATGGAAGATTTGAGAACTGGTAGCGACCCCAGAGTGCCATGAAGAGCCAGGCAGCTGTGCAGGAGCCATGGGGAGGAATTGGGCTTCACACCTGCGGGGAAAGCAGAGACGGGAAGGAGGGAATCGGGAGGGAGGAGCCAGCCAGTCACAGAGACTGCGACCAGGAGAACCGAAGGCCAGGCAGAGGTGTCCTCTGTTCACCTGGAACTTGAATACACTGATGCAGGATAAACCCTGGTTGTTTCCCTTTGTGTGTCTGTTTTGGCCAGGTCACGGTACCCAGATATTTGTTGTTGTTGTTTAGTCACTAAGTTGTGTCACCTCTTTTGCAACCCCATGGACTGTAGCCCACCAGGCTCCTCTGTCCATGGGATTCTCAAGGCAGGAAGACTGGAGTGGGTTGCCATGCCCTCCTCCAGGGGATCTTCCCGACCCAGGGATCAAACCTGCATCTCCTGCACTGGCTGAGCCACTGGGAAAGCCCACACAGATATTTAGCCAAACATTAATCTAGATGTTTCTGTGAAAGTATTTTTTTTTAGGTGAAATTAACATTTAAGTCCGTCTTTGAGAAGAGCAGATTACCCTCTATAATGTGGATGGGCCTCATCTGACCAGTTGCATAGAAGAAAGACTGGTCTCCCCAGAAGATGGGATTCTGCCAGCAGATGACCCTGGACTTCAACTGCATCTGTCTCCTGCTAGTCTGTCCTGCAGGTTTTGAACCTGCCAAGCCTCCACAATAGCACAAGCAATCCCTTAAATCTCTCTATAGATAGATAGGTACATAAATACATACATGCCTACATATGTCAGTAACATCTTTTGCATTCATGAGTTGGGGGAAGAAAAAAAGAATGTCATATAGCCTTGGCCAGCCCCTTCAAACCTCTGTTTTCACAGTTTTGCTCCTTCTTACCTGGATAGTTTTTCAAAAGCCCTCCTTCAGCAAATTGGAATTTTCTCCAGTTAGGTACTATAGTTAGCTGTATCAACTCTAAAATTGTGGGTTGCCAAAGTTATGCCTTCTGCGAGGTATTTTCGAGTTCCTCTTGTGGCCTGTGGTTACAAAATGGCAGGGGAGAGGCAGCCAGGGTTTGGGGAAGGCTGGCTCAGCAACTTAGGAGAATGACGGAGCTTTCCATGTTGGGTCTGGAAAGAGCTATTCACTGGAAAGTGGGCTTCAGGACGGTTTGCTGGCTGGGGCGGGAAAGAATGGCTTCTGTATGTGTGTGATTTGAAAAGCTATTTTTGGGGGATGCTTGACATTTCCAAGCAAGGATTTGGGGGTTGATATTTCCAGTTGGTAACGTGTCTTTGGGGGCTGGCTGTTGTGCTGGGTGGGACGCGGAGCACATGAAGTGCCTTCTCTCATTTCCTCCTCACATAACCCTGAGGGTCGGTGCTTTAGTTATCCTTTCCTCTGTTCTGCAGGAGGGGAACTTGGCACAGAGAGGTTAAGGAATTCACTCTGGTCACACAGTCAGCGAGTGCTCCCATCAGGACTTGAACTGGGATTTGTCTGTGTCCAGATCCCACTCTCCTAACTTTCCCACCTCATTGCTTCCCCTTAGAATTGACAGGGACCTGGCGGGTTTCCTTTACAGTGGAAATGTGTGGGTCCAGAATCCATGTGGTTTGAGTTTGTTCATAATTCTTCTTTCTGCATTTCTCTACCCACCCACCCCCAACCTTTAGCGTATTGCTTTCCTCCTTCTGCTGGACTGCACACAACAGAGCAATTAGCACCCCCCAGCGCTGCCTCTGTTATTGGGAGAGGAAAGCCTGCCCTGGGAGCCTCCAGAAAGTTCCACTAGCATCAGAGGCCAGTGCTGGGTCACAGGGCCTCTTCTGACTGCAAGGGAGATTAGAACACCTCAATAGAGGACACCAGTGGAGAGTGTCTTTCACAGCAACAGACTCTGTAGCGGTCAGGTCCACACAGTGGAGTGAATAAACATCTAATGTAGTCACAGGGATACCTGGATACCGCCTCCCACGTGGACAGGTGCGTGAGTTCCCACACTGCGTTTCCAGGAGGACAGCTCAGCTGGCCAGTGTCCCAGGGGGCTGATGGGAATGGTGAAGGCTCTGGAGGTCACGTCAGAGTGGAGTGGTCACAGGAACTGAGGATGTGGCGCGGGGGTCAGATTAAAGAGGGATGTGGTACTTTTTAGGGCTTCCCACGTGGCACTAGTGGTAAAGAACCTACCTGCTAGTCAGGAGACATAAGAGACACAGGTTCAGTCTCTGGGTCGGGAAGATCCCCTGGAGGAGGGCATGGCAACCCACTCCAGTATCCTGGCCTGGAGAATCCCATGGACAGAGGAGTCTGGCGGGCTACAGTGCATGGGATCACAGAGTCTGATAGGACTGAAGTGACTGAGCACACACGCAAGGTAGTTTTTAAAAGTATTCATAGGACTGGGACTTCCTGGCAGTCCAGTGGTTAAGACTGCATACTTCCAATGCAGGGGTCAGAGAAGTAAGATCCTATATGCCACGCAGCAGAGCCAAAAAAGTTAAAAAAAAAATTAAAGTTCATAGGACTGCCAAGTGGAAGGAAGATTAGGATTTCTACACAGCCACTACTGAAGGGTCTACGAAGGCCAAAGGGTGGGAGTAGTTCATTTAAGTTAAAGTGCTCTAAGGGCTTATTGTCCTGGCGAATATGGCCTCATCCTTCATTCAGTCATTCATCAAACATGTCCTGCAGGTTTTTCACAGGCTCCGTCATCCAGCCTGGTGTAGAGAATTCCATGACTCACAGTCTCCACCCTGGAGCTCACAGCCTAATGGAGGAGACGGAAACAAAGCAGTAAATACTGCAGTCACTGTAACACTGAACAGAGCTGGTAGTTTTGCCTGCGCAGGGTCCTGCTGACCCAGCGCGGAGGCAAGGCCCCATAGGAAGCAGGGCCCAGGTAGAAGGCCCGGGCAGCGGAGGAGGAAGTGGGGAGAAGACCAGTCTCCACACCACATCCCGCCACCAAGCTTTGGGGTACCCTGCCTGCAAGTGACAGACAGACACCCAGCCAACACAGCCAAGCCCCGCAGACACCCCATGCTCCCCAGGGGTCAGGACTGGGTGGCTTGACCACTCCTGGACTGGGCACTGCCAGTGGGTAGCGGGGTTGTTTTGGGTGGGGAGGAGGGAGGAGTTGCTAGGGGGCAGGCCAGGGGTGTCCATGCCCGATTCCTTCTGCCCTGCTCCGAGGACTGGTCTTCCGGGCAGTTTTCATCACTGCCCTTCTCCTCTGGCTGCCTCACTCCCTCCGGGACCCTTAGCCCACCTCCGGCTCTGGGATCTTTCCTGGTCTCAGAACAGCCTTGTCTCCCTCCCTCGGGCCCTTCAGACCGACCCTCAAGCCCCTTGTGTCTCCTCTTCTCCTCTTCACCCCTGAGGTTTCGTCTTGGAGTCTTTCATTCAGCTCATGCTCTTCCTCTCCCAGGAATGTCCCTCTTCATCTCTTCCAGCCCAGCAGCTCATGCTCTGTGCTCAGCCCAGACAGTACCTCCTCACTGGAACCTTCCCAGTTCCTCCTGAAGGTGCTGACCCCTACCCCCGGCTCCCCAGTGCCCTGGACTGACCTCAGTCACATCACTTGTCCTTTTGCACTAAACACATGCCTCCAGCTGTTGTCACTGACTGCTGTCGGCCTCCCCAAGGGCAGGGATTCTGTTCTTCATCTTTGCCCCTCTGGCACCTGGCGCAGGGCTGGACGAATGGGAGCCGCTCAGAGTGTGTCGTGGGAGGGAGGAGAGAAGGGCAGGAAGAGGGCACCTGGGAGGCAGTGGGGAGGTGGACAGAGGGGCAGAGGGGCCCTGGGCCAGGGATGGAGGCAGACATGAGTGGGGAGAGGGGCAGGGAGCTGAGGGGTGGGTACTACTTACTGCGGATTCCAGACAGCCTATCATTTCACTCACAACTATTTCTGTGTGTCTCTTAAGGGTGTGGAACAGGAATCGTACATAGAAACAAATGAGCCATAATCACAGTACCATTACACACTTTAAAACAAATTATGCTGGTGTGTTTTTTAAAGCCTGAAAACAGTAAGGACCAGAAGGGAAATCTTCTCAAGGGTTCACCATGGTTCCTTTGAGTGGTATGAGTAGGTGGCCATTAACACTGGAAAGGTGACAGTTCCTGAAGGCGGTCTGTGGGCACCCTCGCAGGGGAGCTGGTCATAGGAGGAGGATCTGGAAAGAGGACCCGTGGGAGCTCTGGGTAGAGCCAACACCTCATGTCACTGCTTGCTTGATCACGGTCAGCTACCTCTCCTTCTACCGCAGGTCGGTGAGCCCTGCCCCAGGCCTGGTCATGGTCAAGGAGGGACTTTAGCTGTCGGCCTCGCCCTTTAAAACACTTCATTACTGTTTGCAAACCATCTTTCATTTGAATTTAGAAAGAAAAGTCTACCCAATGAGTTCTGACAGGTCGTTATTTGTAAGCCACATCCCATCAGTGACGCACGAGGAATCTTCACCGGGACACAGTGGGCCGGGTGCTCAGCACGATCTGGGGTGGCGAGGCGGCCTGGAGCCTCGGCTGGTCCTTCCCCAAACGTTGGCTGGACCTCTGCTCTCCGTCCCGCCAGAGGGTGGACCCGGAGAGACAGAGATGTCCCCAGAGCTTGGCATACAGTGGGGCAGGTGGGAGCAGAGCAGGGGGGAGCGCACAGGTCCGGAGCTCCCAGACCGGCTCCGCACCCCCACCCTCCACTTCCGGGTGTGGGTGTGAGCTGTCCCCGCACGTGCTGTGGGCTGTGGAGTGTGCGGTACAGTACCTCTGCAGTATTTACCTCCTTGTCCCCAGCTGACGGGCAGGAAAGGTCTGGTCGCTGTCGTCCACAGCGTCATGCCGAGGGGCAGGATGAGCCGGGCACGGCTCGCCTGTCTGGAGGCTCGCTGCGGGGCCAGCCCTGGGCTAGGGCCTCACAGGCCGTCCCGTTGGCACGTCTGAACTGCACCCCCCGCGCTTGTCTCAGCACCCGCGCTTTTCTGTCCAGGCGTTTTGCCCTTCTGTGATGCCACTGTGGCTGCCCCCCAGGCTGCAGACTTCCTGAAGGCAGGACCTGGCCGGCTCTGCTCACCCGCGTCTCCCGGGGCCCGGATGACGCGTGTTCAGTATGTCTGAGAGGCAGGCAGCCTAGCAGCTGAGAGACTCTCGGGGTTCAAGCCTCCGCCCTGCAGCGCGCACGCCGCACGACCGTGGGCGGGCCTCTGGCCTCTCTGGGCCCCTCCGTGCCCCCACCCTCTGCCGGGGGCTGTGCTGAGGGCAGCGCGGAGCCCTGTGCTTGGTTGTGCCGAGAAGCCGGCGAGTGGTGTGGTGAGGGCTGAGGTCTCACCGTCACCTGTGACCTGGCTGCCTGGAGGGGAGCCGGGCGCCCCAAGCAGAAGCCCTGATGCGTGAAAGAACCAGGCCAGCCGAGGGAGGGAGACCACAGCAGATTGTGGCCAAGCTCGGCCTCAGATGTCCCTCTCAGCCCCTGAAGAGATCCGGATTTCAACCCTTGGGCAGTGGGGTGTCATGGACAATATTTAGACAGAGAGGAGTGCTGGTTGGATTTATGTTGGGAGAGAAGAGTGTGGAGGTGATGGTACAGGGCTGGGTGGGAGACAGGCCAGGAACCAGAGCTGCGACCGTGATGACGGAGCTGGGCACCTCTGAGACACGTTGAGCAGCCGGGCCCGTGAGGGCCCAGCGACGGAACGTGCAGGATGGTGGGGAGGCGGCTCTAGGCTGCTGCCCCTGGGCTGACCTTGCAGGAGGCGGTCGGGGGATGGACACCCACAGTGGTGACCACAGGTCCCCTGAGCCCCACAGAAGTGGCCTCCTGCGAAGCAGGGCTTCCCCCATGGCTGAGAGCGTGGGCTCTCCAGAAACTCAGGGTGCCCCCGGGTCGAGCAGGCTGGCTCCAGGGGCCTGCAGCTGGAGACTGTGGTGGCCACTGTCTGCTGCTCTCAACCGGGTCATGGTCATGGGACTCAGCAGTGACCTGCCGCTGCTTTTAGCTGACGCACTGCACATTGTCAGGCCGAAAAGCCCCATCTCCTGTGTGGGAGGCCGTCTTCTTCCAGCTTCACAGATGAGGAAACCAAGACTCTGAGGCTCAGATCCTTGCCCGGAGTCCCCGAGTTCCGAGGTGAGACCAGGCTTGTCCCACTCCAAAGCCATGCCACCACTCTGACTGTGCCGGCACCAGCCCCTCACGGAGAGGACAGACTGCTGAGCAGACAGACAGATGCCCCAAGATCCCCAACCTCCACCTTCCCGCCCGGACGACAATAGGTGATTCACAGGGCCCCGCTTCCTCAGGAGCTGGGGGACAAGGGTCGGATCACCCCAGGGCCTCCAAAGGTCACGGCCAACAGCAGAGAGCTCGGGAAGTCAGCTGTCATTCTTTTGGAACTAGTAACCATTGTAAGTGTTTTTATTCCGCCTTCTTAAAATAGCCAGCTGAGTTACTTCTGTGGTTAAAACCGAAAACAAAACACACATCCCCAGATTCCTGTGGGTTTAAATTTCTGCCTTTAATGGAGCATGCCTACCCCTTGGACCTTTTTCTCTTTTCTTTTTTTTGCTTTTTTCTTTAATCTTTATTATTATTTTTTTTAATCTTCTGGTCAAGCTGCTCAGCATCTGGGATCTTAGTTCCCTGACCAGGAATAGAACCCGCGCCCCCTGCACTGGCAGCACAGAGTCTTAACCACTGGACCATCCCACCAGGGAAGTCTCTGGACATCTTTACTGAGGAAGTCCTAGAACTGTCCCAGCCCTGACGGGAGGGGTCTGGGCACACCTCCCTTCTGCTGGAATTGCTCAGATGTCTCTTGTCTCTGCCTCTTCCTCACCTCCTACCTGTTCAAACTGACTGCAGCGCCCCCTTTACTCCAAACCGCCTACAAAAAGCTCCATCCTCCAAATGGCTCCGCCCAGGACTGGCACTCAGGACTAAAGAGCTTGGCCCTGTGCTCAGGTTGGCGTCAGACTTGCGCTCCAGGGGTCCCGCTGCACCGACCCCCGTTCCTCAGGATGGCTTTCTCTCTCTCATAAATGTCCCATCTGCCCCCTCAACATCCGCTTGTCTTTCCAAAATGATCATAATCCCTCTGAGACTCTGCCGCTCTCTCCCCCAGGAGGAGGGAGGTGCCGTGGTTTTCAGCAGTCCCTGGGGGAGGTCATAGGGAGGAACCAGTGGAGGAACCACTGAGGGCTGCTGGTGGAGCCAGGGTCCGGAAGGAGGGGGCAGATGGCCTGAGTGGTCTGGGCGCATCCTTCTGGAAAACCAGAGTCCCTGGCTCCTGATGGGGGGTAGGGTGGTGGCAGCCATAACCGCCCTCCCTGAGCACCGTGCGACCTCTCCATGTCTCAGCTTCCCCATTAGTTAGACGAGGGCAGTAGTGACCACGTTATGGGTGCCAGGGCCCTGTCACCTTCTTTATGTAAACAGCTGGGTGTTACCTAGCAATGTAACTTGGGAAGTGAAAATATCACCACTGTGGAAGAGCCTTGTGGGTCCAGCAGGGGGCTAAGGGACCTTTGAAGGATTTGGGACTGGAAGGACACAATCACTTTCAAGTTCCAGAAAGTTCACTCTGGGTTAGCATGGAGGACGGGTGAGGGGAGCGAGGTGGGGGGATCCGAGGCAGGTGCGGCAAGGGTGGGGAGGTGGCCTGGCTGGCAGAGAGCAGGGCAGGGAAGGGAGGGGCTGGGATGGAGAGCAAGTCCAGGGCTGGAGCTGGCAGAACTCGATGGATCATTAGAGGCAGTCAGGACTTGGGTTGATGAGTCCTTCCCTCCAGGGGACTGGGGGTCACTGAGACGTGGCTTCTGAAGGAGGTGCTGTTCTGCGTGGTTGATCAGCCACTGCCCCCCAGACCCGGCCCTCTCCTGTCTGGGGGTCACTTGTCAGCTCTTTTGGTTCTTCATATGTGGTTCAGTAGGTGTGTAAGTCCCAGGGGTAGGGAGTGTGGCCCAGAGAAGCCACACCCAGGACATACTTGTGGGATGAGCAAGTCCTTCTTCCACCCTTTTAAAGGGAGCCCTTTGTCATCCCCTCCCACAGCCCTAACCCAGGAGCCAAGGAACCTGCCTGCTGCCAGGTCCATACCTGGATGCCCAGCTGCCTGGCCCATCCTGAGCTACCCAGGCCTCCATCTAGCCTGCAGGACCCAAGGGGGCCCCAGGGTGGAGCTGAAGTCAGGCCAGTTTCCAAACGAAGAGCTTGGAAGCCCCTGTTCTAGGGATCTGACTATGCCAGCCCAGCCCAGGCTCTGCCCACAGGATGGGACTGCCTGCCGGCTGGAGGAGAGCCCTGACCAGTCCCACAGAGCCTATTCATCTGTCCCGAGAGCTTGGCCCCCTTGAGCACCACAAGGCAGGGACCGTGTCCATCTGTCCACACTGCATCCCTGCTGCCTAGAGCAGGCCTGGCATGTCACCCCTGAGCAGGGTGGTGTGGGAACCTCCCCTGCGCCATCGTGTGTAATAAGCTCTGGGCGCCTGGTCCATCGGGGCTCCTGGGAGACACCCCACTGCGCAGTGCCCAGGGATGCACCGAGGCTACAGGCAGGGGTGCTCCTGGCCTGGAGCAGGGCTCTCAAGCTGAGAACTCAGCCATGACGTGGGATCTTGACTAGTGTCCTAACCACTGATCCAACCAGTGGTTAACACTCGTGCGCATGCTTGACAGACACGCAGGTGTAACGTGCAGGGCAGACTCTCGCCTGAGACGAGCAGGATATGTGCGCTCTGCTGCAGCTTCTTTTATTTTATTTAATTTTTTTTGAAGCTTCTTTTAAAGCTAGGTCTGTGTGTGGATGGAACCTAGAAGGTGCACGGTCAGAGAAAACAGGCAGTGTGACGCAAGGTTGGCGCTTCACTCTTGAAGAATGTTTTTGAACATCCTAGGATTTTCCCTTCCTGTTCGCTGTCCACCCAGCACCTCTCACACTAGAGCACACTTGGCAGATCTTAGAGCAAAGGCCCTCTAAACACGGCCTCACTGGGCCTGGAGAATCTCATAGCTGGGTACCTGGAGACCTCACCCTAAGATCCAGACAGACAAGATGGTTGTATACCTTTGTGAATATGCTAAATGCCACTGAAATGGTGAATTTTATTTTGTGCGACTTTTGCCTCAATTTAAAAAAAAAGAAAAAAACCCATCAGCACTCACGAGCACTCATTTGGCACCAAGTACCTGTCGATGCTGGTTTGCATTACCAGATTCCTCTGGGCGGTTCTGCATGGCGGCTCGAGGTCCACCTGTCTGTAGATGAGCTGACTCAAAGAGGGAGGCCATGGCCAGGCCTTTTGGTAACAGAGTCAGGATTTAAAACCCCGTGTCCTTGGCTCTGGAGGTAAAGAACATTGCTGGGAGATTTGAGAGGAAACTGAGAGAGGAAAAGGGAGCTGGGGGCAGGGGAGGCAGGTAGATTGACTCTCCATTCGATGCCTTTTTGGAACTTTTTACACTTTGAACCTAAGAAGGGTTTCCAAGTCCAAAAATAATTAAAAAGTCAAGAAAGAACACTTATTTACAAGCATAAAACCAAACCCTGTCTCTATATTGTCATGTCAAAAACGAGCACGCTGAGGCCAGGCCTCTGAATCCATCTGCTGCCCACGTGGTAGACTCAGCCGGGGCGTCCCTCCTGGCCTTGCAAGACTACTATAGGAATTAAGAGATGAAATGGGACGATGAAGGAGACTCCATATACATGGTGCTGGCCCACCTCGGTGCCCAGAGAGCAGGCGCTGTCCTCCCCACTCCCGCTCTCTGAGTTTGTCCATCCAGGACCCCCACACACCTCTGTGACCTGTGATTTCTTCTCCTCAGAGAAAGCCACGGATGGCTCCCTGCAGAGCGAGGACTGGGCACTCAACATGGAGATCTGTGACATCATCAATGAGACCGAGGAAGGGTGAGGACCGTGGGGGGAGAGGGAGGCAGGAGGGGCGGCCAGTGCAGCTCATCTTAAACATTTCAGAACCATGATCTAGTCTGACCATCTCATTAGGTGGGTGAGAGGCCCAGAGATGCCCGGTGTGCAGCCGGCCAGCTGGCCCCTGGGTGCTGCCCACCCAGTGGCCGCAGCACAGCCAACTTGCTCTTGCAGGGACATCACCTGCGTGGCATCTTCACAGGACAAAGCCAGCCAGAGGCTCTTAGAATATGGAAGTGGCCCCGAGCCCCCTCTGCATGCCATGGGCGCGACTGTGCATCAGGGATGCCTAGCTTCCCCTGTGAGCAGGGACAGACTTTTGTTTCCCTAAGATCTGAAAGCAGCACGGAAGGTCGGGATCACAGGGGGGCCAGTGAATGTGCAGCGGAACTGAGAGAGGCTGGGCAGAGTTAGTGTTTCTGGAGCGCGGGGCACGGCCTCCTGCTCAGGGTCGGGGCGTCCCAGTGAAGCACGTGGTGTGGGGGAGGCGCCGTGGTCCCAGCTCCTGGGCTCTGACTAGCATTGCTTACCGGCGTGTGACCTTGGGCATATGACTGTATACCTCCCCAGGTCTTGGTCTTCAGAGACAAAGCTCTTTTCTGTCCAAGGCCCTGAGGGGAACAGAGAAAGGGACAGGGTCACTGTCCTCAGGAAAAACCAGGGATGAGGTGGGAGGGGTGTGATGACCACCACAGGAGGAGCTACCAGAGGAGGCCTCTGTCTGGAAAATGAGGCTCGGCAGTTGTAGCAGGCTCTCAGCGCTCCCCCCATTTCTCCTTGCAGTGGTCCAGTTGCCCTGTGAGGGCTCCCTCACCGTGTGGAGGGAGCAGATGGGCAGCACCCACCTCGGAGCCAAGAAGGCTGTGGGCGTCTGTGGCACACGGTCAGGGCCAGTCAGGAGTGCTCAGTGGCTGCCAGAGCCTTCCAGTTCCCCGGCTGTGTGCCCTGGGCTCGCCAAGGTGCTGGGAGGGGACACGCCCGCCTGCATCTGGACTCCTAAGTGTGGAGGAGAGGGGTGGGCAGGTGGCGGGTTCACCGAGAGAAAGGACTGAGACAGAAAACCTCATGGAGCCCGGTGGTGAATTTTGGGGCTGGAGGTCACTGCCGTGTCCTTAGAGAAGCAAGTCCCCATCTCGCAGTAGACATCGGCAGAACTGGGGTCATACTTGTTCAGCTGCTGTTGATGTGAGTACCTCCTGAGTTCCAAGCCCTGCACAAGGCCCAGGGGATCCAGCAGTGAGCGGGGCAGACGTGACCCTTGACCTCACTGAGCTTGTCATCTAAGCCTTTGTCTCTTGTCTGCTGCTACCTCGGGTTGCGGCCTTCTTGTCGTCCCCTTTGTGCTCTGGCGGGGAACTAGACCCATGGGCCCCTAGACTAGGACTAGACCCACAGGCCCGTAGCCGCAGGACCCGGGCCAGAGCTGCTGGTTCCCGGCGCTGCGCCCCTTCTCTGCTCACTCTGTAAGAAGTGGAGACTCGCCCTTTCAGAGCGCTGACATGGCCACAGGTGAGTGGCCACGCCAGGAACAGAAACCAGCTTCTCCAGGCTAGAGCCCCAAGGGTGGCTGAAGAGCTGCCCCAGGGCATTGGGTTGAAAACTGCCCTCACAGCCCAGGGGCAGGGACCCTCCCCGGCCAGGGCCGTGTGGTCCTTCACCCCGTGTCACCTATGTCACCACCGCCCCCCACGCAGGTCTGTTCCCGGGAAGCCTTGGCTGCCCCCTTCTCTCCTGTCAGGGAGCCCCCGTCAGGGTTCCCGACTCTCCTACATTGCCTCTGGTGGATTTGGCACCAACAGCCCCCTCCCGGCCTCCTCAGCCTAGAAGTGTTGCTTGAGCTCCTGCAGCACCGGGCTCTGGGAAGGCAGTGTCAGAGGAGAATGCCGCCCCCACCCCGGCCTCTAGGGGGCGTCCTCTCTAGCCAGGCAGCCCCCCGGGGCAAATGCAGCCGGGAGATGAGGACTGGGAAAGGGTCATGAATCAGCAGGATTTCAGCTGGGCTTTTACTCAGTAGGTGTGCAAGTTGTGGGCCACAGAGGCTTTTAGGCCGGAGCAGCCCAGGCAGTGTGGATCTCCCCTACGCAGGGCTGAGGGACAGAGACACGGGGGTGAGGCATGGGGACAGCTGGGGGGTTGCAGAGAGAGCAGCTGCCGCGCTCCCCTCCCCACCGTGACCACAGGCCTCGCCAGCCCCTCCCTCACTGCCCCACACATGGTGGCCTTTCATCTCCTCCCCACCTGGGCCTGGTCCAGACTGCTGCCTCTACTACCTGAACCGCTTCCCCCACTCCTTGCAGTTGACACCATCCCACCCTTCACGCTCAGCTGCAGGCCTCGGAGAAGGAGGCGGCTTCCCTGGCTCCCACACCCACCCACCCCCGCCCCCTGGGTGGATGAGAGCTGTTCCCGTCTCCCAGCACCTCTTGATGCCAGGCACGCAGCCTCCCTGTTGGATAAGGAGATTGTGATCCTCCACCCATCCTTCCTTTTGTCCATCTGCCCAGTCCCAAAGATGCCTTCCGAGCCGTGAAGAAGAGAATCGTGGGGAACAAGAACTTCCACGAGGTGATGTTAGCTCTCACGGTGAGTGCCCCATCCCTCCATCCATGGGGGACCACAGTCCACCAGGGGCCTGACAGGACTCCCAGCCATCCTGGGGCCCCTCTTCCAGGTGGTGGCAGTTTAGTCACTAAGTCATGCCCAACTCTTGTGACTCCATGCACTTAGCCTGCCAGGCTCCTCTGTCCGTGGGATTCTCCAGGCAAGAATACTGGAGTGAGCTGCCATTTCCTTCTCCAAGGGATTTTCCCAGCCCCGGAATTGAACCCAGGTTCCCTGCACTGCAGGCAGATTTTTTACTGGCCGAGCTATGGGGCTGTGGGCAAAGCACTGGCCTGTCTACACAGCTGGCCAACATGGAGTGACAAGAGAGGCTATTTGGAAAAGTTCTCTCCAGCCTGCTGGTGTGGGGAACAGACACAGCGGGGCCGTGGAGGGCCCGTCATGGAGCACGTGGGCAGAGGGCCTGCCCGGTGACACAGAAGCTTGCTGCACACAGGCCTCTGGGGGGCAGTGCCCAAGCTAAGCTCCCATTGACACGTGGACTAATTGGCCCTGAAAAATAAACACAATGCAAGTGTCAGAGGCCAAGGCCAGTCCTTGCCCACAGCAGGGCAGGACAGACATGAGCTGGCAGCCTGGCAGTCAGGATGGGTTTGGCTGGGGAGTGGGGTTGGGAGGGCGCTGTCTCTGCCTCCCCCAGGCAGTACTTATATCTGGATTAATCCACTAAACTGAAAGTCAAAGGCAGCTGCTGCCAGGAAGTGGGGGCAGGAGTGGGGAGGGAAGTTGAACACCTTTTTCCCAGGCACAGGATCACCATTTCAGTGAAAGTTCTCTGCTTTCCACCTGGAGAGCCACCTCCCTCTAGATTGTGCTCAGTTCAGAGACGGCCTCAGAACAGGATTCTGTGGGCACCAAGGCCACTCAGCCTGGGACCTCCAGCCAGTACTCAGCCCTCTGCCCACCCCAGGCTCACCCCCAAGCCACCCAGCCCCTGAATCCAACATCGTCCCTGCTCCTCCATGTTCTGGGTCTCACTTTAGAAACCTGCACCCTCTGCTGGGTCTCTATGCTGGGGCATGGGTGGGGGGTGAGGGTGGGGTCCTGGGTGCTCCCCCTCCTCTGCCGGGTGCTCATGGGCACCACACGGCCTCCAGGTCTTGGAAACCTGCGTCAAGAACTGTGGGCACCGCTTCCACGTGCTGGTGGCCAGCCAGGACTTTGTGGAGGCTGTGCTAGTGAGGACCATCCTGCCCAGAAACAACCCGCCCACCATCGTGCACGACAAGGTGCTCACCCTCATCCAGGTGAGTGCGGGCAGCCCGGGGCAGGTCGGGGGAAGGCGCCCCCCTCAGTGCTGCTGCTTGTCTGTCCACTTCGGTTTCTCTCACTGGGGCCGTCTTACTCATCTGCAGATAGGACTTCTGAATGAGGGAGCTTAGTTGGCAGAGGCCTGACTGGCCGGGTGATGCTGCCAAAGGACCAGCAAGTCCAGGAGGGAATTTCTGCTTCCTGGGGGTGGCAGGCAGGCTTGCAGAGGAGCCACTGAGCAGTGGTTATCAACCCTGTCCCCTTGTCCCCTCTCAGTCCTGGGCTGACGCGTTCCGCAGCTCGCCCGACTTGACGGGTGTGGTGGCCGTCTACGAGGACCTGCGGAGGAAGGGCCTGGAGTTCCCCATGACTGACCTGGACATGCTGTCGCCCATCCACACGCCCCAGAGGGTGAGGGGCAGTGGCAGGGGTGGAGGGGGTCACCGCAGAGGGGTTCTGCGGCTGTTTCCTGGGGGGCCCTGACCTTCCAGCCTTACTGATTCAGCCTGTTGCCTTCTAGACCGTGTTCAACTCAGAGACCCAGTCAGGACAGAATTCCATGGGCACTGACACCAGCCATCGAGGGGACTCCAACCAACACACCACACCCCTGCCCACCTCAGCCCTACTCCCCAGCGACACACCCATAACGCCGACCCCTGAGCAGGTAATCAGACCTGGGTCACAGCCGTGCAAGTCAGGCCGTAGACCCGGCACCTCCCCGCACATTAGGGAGGGGGCCCTGTCAGTGTGGAAGTACTCCACCCAGTCCTCAGGCAGCCCCACAGGGGCTCACTCTTTGGGAGATGAGGCTCAGAGAGGTCAGTTAACTTGCCCAGAGCCACACAGCCCAATGAAGACAGGGCCAGGATTCAAGCTCAAGTCTGTGACTCCAGGCAGGCTCTGCCCTGCAGCCAGTCCCTTCTCCAGACTGTATCCTTTGTGGAGCCTTCTGGGCAATGCCAGGAAGAGGAAAGACTCAGCAGACAGCCCCTCATCCACCGCAGCTCCATTCCCTGCTAGGGTTTGCTCAGGTGCTCACATAAGATTTCATTTGAATAGAGGTTCTCTCTAAGATAATGGTTCTCAAACATCTGCACAGAAAAACTGTTAAACCCTTGTCTCACACCATGATACTTCCCATCAAGCCCTAAGAAGAGGATTGGGGTTGTGTGTAGCGTAAGATCCTGGAGGCCAGTCCTGGGCAGGGTTTTCTGGCGCCCTATGAGTAACTTTGCAGGACTTCTTCTTCAGACCATGCCACTTGTCCCTACTGCCCCTGAGTCCAGCGCCATTGGTTCTGTCCTGCGAGGGACATCCACATCCATGTCCAGCAGCTCTGGGTGTTTGGTCAGTTTAGTTGTGGATGGGAGTCGGTCATGGCCTGCGCACCGTGGGTATCACTTCTGAGGTGTTTTACAAATGTCTACAGTATTGTTTAGCCTCAGAAACAAATAAGCTTATCAATAGCCTGCACACAAACCTATTTAATTCTGTACTTCTAGCAAGTTATGAAGTCAATCCCCAGAGTTAAATATTACTAGAAAAGTTTTTCTAATAAATAATAGGCCCAATAATAAAAGGTGCATAAAAGTTGTAAAATCACCCTGTGATCCAAAACTGATCTCAGTTCAGTTCGGTCGCTCAGTCGTGTCCGACTCTTTGTGACCCCATGGACTGCAGCACGCCAGGCCTCCCTGTCCATCACCAACTCCCGGAGTCCACTCAGACTCATGTCCATTGAATCAGTGATGCCATCCAACCATCCCATCCTCTGTCGTCCCCTACTCCTCCTGCCTTCAGTCTTTCCCAGCATCAGGGTCTTTTCAAATGAGTCAGTTCTTCGCATCAGGTGGCCAAAGTAATGGTATTTGAGGTTCAGCATCAGTCCTTCTAATGAATATTCAGGACTGATTTCCTTTCGGATGGACTGGTTGGATCTCCTTGCAGTCCAAGAGACTCTCAGGAGTCTTCTCCAACACCACAGTTCAAAAGCCTCAATTCTTCGGTGCTCAGCTTTCTTTATAGTCCAACTCTCACATCCGTACATGACCACTGGAAAAACCATAGCCTTGACTAGATGGACCTTTTTTGGCAAAGTGATGTCTCTGCTTTTTAATATGCTATCCAGGTTGGTCATAACTTTTCTTCTAAGGAGCAAGCATCTTTTAATTTCATGGCTGCAGTCACCATCTGCAGTGATTTTGGAGCCCCCCAAAATAAAGTCAACCACTGTTTCCACTGTTTCCCCATCTGTTTGCCATGAAGTGATGGGACTAGATGCCATGATCTTAGTTTTCTGAGTGTTGAGCTTTAAGCCAAGTTTTTCACTCTCTTCTTTTACTTTCATCAAGAGGCTCTTTAGTTCTTCTTTGCTTTCTGCCATATGGATGGTATCATCTGCTTATCTGAGGTTATTGATATTTCTCCCGGCAATCTTGATTCCACCTTGTGCTTCATCCCGCCCATCATTTCTCATGATGTACTCTGCATATAAGTTAAATAAGCAGGGTGACAAAACTGATCTTACCTGGTTATAAATTTAACCAGTTTGCCTGTAGTCTGGCCTCTGTGTAGATTAAGACTGATTATGTCCAGTGGAAGAAGGTCCTTGCTAAACAAGACTGAGTAGTCTATTTAATTTCGGAGGGCCCTTCAGTCTTTGGGACATGTTGATGTAACTCCCAGACTCCTTGTAATTAGGTCCCATCTGACCCAGACATACAGGGATTGTGATCAGTCGTTTTTCCACTCGCTTCTACCAAGAGCCTTCATTAAACAGGCCAAATGTACCAAACATTTCACAGGTCTGGAAGGTGCTGGCAGACTGCTGTAGACTGTGTCTGCAGGCCCACTTCTTCATCTATAACGGGTGGGAGTAGTGATACCTGTTTCATGAGACTGTGGTCAGGGTTAACTTGCAACATATGATAAATGCTTATCACTTAGAGGTGATCAGAATGGCAACTGCCTTCACAGGCACCATGAATTTATATGATAACACTTGTATTCTGAAATCAACTGGGTCACCCAATTAAGAATACATCCAGCATTTCCCAAAATGTAGGCCACTAAATCTTAGACTCATGAGACAGCCCGTGATCAAAGGGTTCACCAACCAGGTCATGTTTGGCAACATCCACAGGGGTCCCTTCCTGGACATTCACAGTGTCCGCGTTGTCCATGAGGACACGAGCCACCCTGCATAGCCCACGGTGTGAGATGCTCCACCAGGGCCCTTCCGTCACCTCACCTGGGTGCTGAAACTCTGCGACTGATGTGCAGCTGTTTCCCAAGCCAGGACTAGGACCCTGATTGTTGAGAATCTTCTCACATGCGTGTTCAGGTGGGGGGTGGCACTGGGACTTAATGCTCGGTAGGATCTGGGACACCAGAGCTGGCCAGAGCAAGACAGAACCCCGTCCTGGGAGGACGGCCTCCCTACTCTCCCCTCGGGGGAACTGCCCTTCAGGGCCTCGTTAGGCGCCGGCACCCATGAGATGCTGGAGCGCTCAGCTTCTTTCCTCCTGGCCTCTCCCTGCTCCGGGCACCCCGGCGTGGAGATGGTAACGGTTGATAGCACCTCTGTAAGCGGGTTGGTGGGGGTGGGAACAAGCCCCCCTCAGGCCTCCTGGCACAAGGCTGTGGCCCAGGAGCCTGGAGAGGGTGTCGGCAGGTTGGGCTAATGGTGCCAGGCTCTGGGAGGGGCAGCAGCTCCAGACCCCAGCCTCACTCAGCAAGACCAACTGTGTGTTCCAGATCGGGAAGCTGCGCAGCGAACTGGAGATGGTGAGCGGAAACGTGAGGGTGATGTCAGAGATGCTGACGGAGCTGGTGCCCACCCAGACGGAGCCAGCGGACCTGGAGCTGCTGCAGGTGAGTGTCAGGCTCAGCCTCCCGGCTCCTCACCCACAAGGCAGTTTCCATGGCAACTCTGGGCTCCTGGGTCACAGTGGGAGAGGTTAAAACCAGGGGCTTCGGGCTCCATCAGATTGGAACTCAGCTTCTACCACTTGATGGTGTGAACAGTAAAGCCACTGTTGTCTCAGTTTCCTCATATGTAAGTTTGCTTTTATGGCACCCATTTGGCATGAGAATTAAATAAGGCTTTGCTTGTAAACCCCCCTTCCTATGCCTAGTTCCACATAGCTCCCAAACAGTGTCTTGAGGAAGGCTGGAAGCTGAGGTTTCCATCCATCAGAAGAGGAAGCCTAGCGGGCATGCGTGAGCTGGGATCTACCGGCCAGGGCTCCCATATGTCAGGTGATATCCCCAGGGTCCCACCCCAAGCTGGGCATGAAGGGGCTGTATGTGGGAAGAGGTACCCTCCCCATGGAGGTCATCCCTGGGGACTCCCGAGGCCCAGGAGTCACCTGAACCTGTGAGGGGACAGAGGGCTTTATGTGATCAACACACTTGGTGACTTTCCTGCTAGACCCTCGCGTTTCTGGTGGGCGGAGCTGGGTCATCTCTCTGTCCCTGGGCCCAGCTGAGTTGTATGGCCCTTACCTTAGTGCAGGAGCTGGGGGGAGGAGTGCAGTCGGAGTCTCAGCATTGAGTGAACCCACAAACATGAGGAGTAAATGACAAAAGCCTGAGTGAGTTGGGAAGCGACAGGATTACTGTAGTGCAGTTAATTTCAGATGTCTCATGCCAGGGCCATGCAGGTGTGAGTGATTCTGTGGCCTCAGGAGGCTGGCTGGCAGGCAGGGGTGACCCTCGGACAACTGACACGAGCTGAGCATGTCCCATGTGCCAGGTTCTGATGTGGATATGTGATACAGGTTCACTCACTTAATCCTCCCCTTTCCCCCCGTAAGGTAGGTACTCTTACTGTCTCCATGTCCCAGGTCAGCAAACTGCTGAGACAAAGAGATGTCATGGGACATGCCCAGGGTCACAGAGCTGGTCATCAGCAGAGATGGGGTATGAACTCAGGGCCCTGGCTCCAATTGCTGCTCTTCCGCTCTTGAGAGGGGCAGGCGAGGAAGTGGGGACAAAGGCGCAGTGTACTTAGTCATGCGGGAAGGAGAGGGGAGGCCCATGGGATGCTGGAAGGAGTCCGGGCTGCCCTGCCCCACGCTCAGGGGGGAGAAGAAATCCCGGGAGAGGGTCTAAGTTGGGGAGGGGCAACATGGTCTGCAAAGAACCAAAGTCAGTGGTCTTCATGATGCCAAGAGAAAAGTCTGGCTCGTGGCTGAGTCCACAGTGCCCAACAGCTGTTTGCTGAGACCTCAAGACTCTAACCTGGGTCCCCATCCACTTGGTGGGCCCCTGAGGAAGGAAGCACTCAGTCCTACAAATGAAAAGCCTGTGATTGCTGCAGCTTCTATTTTTTTTTCTTTTTCCCAAACAAGCTTAAATAGATAACACTAACTGATTAAAAGTCAGTCAGTGACCTGGTGACTAAATGCAGTGTGGGACTGTGGAACAGAAGGGAAAAGGACATTAGTGGAAAAGCTAGTGAAACCTGAGTCAAGCCTGTACTTTAGTTAATAGCAGTGTGCCCATGTTAAGGTCTTAGTTTTGACAACACAAAGTTTGACAGAACTAAGGTAAGGAGAGGCTGGGTGAAGGGTTTACAGGAACCCCTGTGCTCTCTCACCTTGGGAACTTTTCTGTATATTTAAAATTATTCCAAAATAAAAGGCATTTAAAAAAAGAAATTAGAGTAATGAAGCAGAAGTTCAGAATCGGGGTTTGTGGATAATAGTTGGATCATCCAGTTCATTTTTTATGCTTTGGTCACAAAAAACCTGAGTGCCCCCTGAGAAGTGGCAAGTGTTCCAACAGCCACCTCACCAGCTCGACCTTTCCCTATATTGGAGGTGGTGGCAGGAGCTCCATCGACAAAGCCAGGTTAAACCCACAGCACAGTTCCCGTTGGGTTGTGTCCAGTGTGCTTCACGCTTAGAAATGAGACGCTGGTGCTCGTCCAAAAGCTGTTCCCTGCAACCTCAAGTCCAGTGGTGGAGACCGCTGCTTCTCCACGGCGCACCCAGGGCCGGGCGTCCGGAAGGGACGGCCTCGCTCCACATGGCCATGGTTGTCTCTCTTCCTTCCCTGGTAGGAGCTCAACCGGACGTGCCGAGCCATGCAGCAGCGGGTCCTGGAGCTCATCCCCCGCATCGCCAACGAGCAGCTCACCGAGGAGCTGCTCATCGTCAATGACAATCTCAACAACGTCTTCCTGCGCCACGAACGGTAGCCCCGCGTCTGGCCCACCAACCCACCTTCTCCTCTGTTCACACCCTCTGACCTTTCATCTCCCTCAAACACCAGGCCAGCCACCCAGTGCACACTCTCAACTGTCTTCATCCAGCGCAGGCCACAGTGCCCACCCTCCCCCAGCCCCTCCTCTCCTGTCACCTCTGTGCCTGCATCCCGCCTCCGGGCTGGCGTCAGTGGTGGCTGAGCGCATGCGCCCACGGCCAAACAGGCCTGCTCTGTCCCTGCGCCCCCACCCCCACCCTGCCCCCAACTGCCTGGCTCTGGGGCCTTGGACAAGTGACGACTTAATTAGGGCTCCTTGATTGCAAACTCGGTAAGCGCTTCTGGCTAACTTAAGCAGAAAAACAAGTCTTTAGGAGAACAGCCTTTATTGAATGGGTAGCTTTCACAGCCCAAAGAATAAAACAGTGAGCCCTCCCAAGAGGGCAAAAGGGCAGATGCCAGGGTGGCTCAGGGGTCTCGGGACAAAAATGCCTGGACCGTGATCCCAGGGTGTAACCCTGAATACATGGGCTCCAAACACTTGCCCACTTGGGGGGGGTATCATTCTGTCCAAGAGTCAGCACCCAGGGAGACACTCCGATTGGCTCAGCTTCCTCGTGTCCACAGGAGTGGGAGGGGAGAGGCCCCCTTGATCCTGGCAGTCCCACCGGGGTCGTGGGAAATGGGAAGAAGTTCCCCAGAGGAGCATGTAGGGGCTGGGCCTGCAGAGACGGCACACCGCCCCTCTCCTGTATGTTCAGCGAAGCTGTGATCCCTTGTGGGTACCCGACGGCCCGTGCAGTTATTCCTGTAAGGGCCTCGGCAGGCAGGCTGACTGCACCGGTGCTAATTATGCCTGCTGCCTCCGGCTCCCAGTTCATTTCATATGTTTATCCATCAGCAGACACTTGATCAGTGATTCTGAATCAGGTGAAGGGTATGGGGCTGCAACAGATAACATCCGCCCAGCCTTTCCTGCTCACTAGACCGGTGGAGCCAAGAGCCCCTGCCACTAGGGGTGCGGGCTGGGGGTGGCCCATGGGCCCAATCTCGAGGTGACCAGGACCCCTCTGACACCCACTCATCGGACCTCGTGTTTGGTTATTTCCGGTTTATAATCACTCCTCCTCAGTGTCTTTGCTTGATCCTCACACCTGGAAGGCAGGTTGCACTGTCACCCCCTTGTTAATTGTTCAGAGGTGATGTAATTAAGTTGGGGTCACACAATGAGGGACAGAACCAGGACAAGAGCAGATCCTAGACCGAGGTCTTTAGCCCACCCAGCAGCAACTTGGCCTGTCTAGGGTGGTTTAAGTGTCTCCGAGAAGTAGTGTAAGAGATAACGTGTCCTCCTTAACACCACTTTAGACACTCACCACATGCGCAGAAGTATGTTACCAAACAAGGTCCAGAAAAATCCACACCTTTACTATGTGCGTGCACCCCTTTTCCTTTTCCTCTCTAGTCTGTGCCTGTTGTTTGTTTAATGCTGGTTGTAGCTAAGGTAACTAGATAATTGGTCATCTAATTGGGACACTTGCTAGTGAAAGAGGCACCCTGCTAATACTCCCCTAGAGCATAAACTGAATCGTCCAGGGCAAACCTGGCCAGTCATCACCCTGTTTGTGACCCATTCCGTGGGTTTTAAGACCTGCAGTGGGCAAAGCTCTGGCCTGGCTGTGCTGAGGACCCTCTTGTCTGTCTCCTTGACCCAGGTCTTTTCTGTCCCGCAGGTTTGAACGCCTCCGAACAGGCCAGACCACCAAGGTAAGAGGCAGCTTCTCCGTATTAATGACAGGAAGGGCTGTGCCCACCTCCCTCCCCCCGGTATCCTGGCTAGAGTGTGTCTTCTTAGCCAGGCTCTTAGGGAAGGCTCCTTCTAAGTGTTTTTGTCACTGTCCCTTTAGGGTAAACAAGGTTCTGCCAGCAGCTGATGCCCCAGGGCCTTGCGAAACTCCCAGCAGGTCCAGCTGAGCTGTAGGCCAAGGGGAGAAAGAAAGACTCCCTGACTCCCGGTCATAGCTGCTGGAGGGGAGGAGGGAGCCTAATGACACACCCTCAGACAAAGAATGCGGGTGCCCGTGCTTCAGGGCAGAAGGGAATGAGGCTGCAGCTCTGGCCAGAGGGTGACGGTGGCCTCTCCCCTCCCCACAGGCCCCAAGTGAGGCCGAGGCAGCCCCTGACCTGATCGACATGGGCCCTGACCCTGTAGCCACCGGCAGTCTCTCGTCCCAGCTGGCAGAAATGAGTAAGTGCAGCGTTGGGGGCTCTGGCCGGGGTACGTTACATAGCATGGGTACCCCTGCAGCTCTTGGGGTGCCCTCCCATTACACAGTTGGAGCTGGAGTGCCCACAGCAGAATGTCGGCCCCCCACTTCCCCTGGGTCCCCTGCTAAATCTTGCTGCACAGCTGGGACAAATCATGGGGGACTCTCCCTCGCAGCCCCACAGCTGCTGAGCCTGCTTAGATCTGAGAAACCCCACTGTTGTGTGATTGCCCCTGGATCATCTGATGAACTTGGACACGTCACGTGGACACCCTGTGCCCCTTTTCTCCTGAATAAGCTTATGTACAGAGCAGGCTTAGACCAAGCCAGGCCCAGGATGGGCTCCTGGTACATGTCAGCCATCAGCACCGTCACTTAATCTGCTATCGGCTGCCTGCTCAGAAGTAACTGAGAGAGAGGAGGTGAGGTGCCTGGTGTCCCTCAGCCAGCAGGTGGCCTGTCCCATCCGTATGCCCCACCCTGCCCCCACTCCAAGTTGCCCAGCTTCTCCAGAACCAACCTGGGCCTGGCAGGAAGCAGCTCAGCCACGACTCAGTGTCCAAGGACAGCCAGGCAGACCCTTCATGCGGTCTTTCTGTCCCCACAGACCTGGGCTCCAGCAGCGTGAGGGCTGGCCTGCAGTCTCTGGAGGCCTCTGGCCGACTGGAAGACGAGTTTGACATGTTTGCGCTGACTCGGGGCAGCTCGCTGGCTGACCAACGCAAAGAGTGAGTGCTGAAGCCCACCCTGGGCCTTTGCAGTCTGGGTCACCCGCTGTCAGTGGGGGCCTCTCTCAGGTCCTGAGCTTGCCGTGTGGGTGGGCACACCAGCCCCACCTGCACCCCTTCAGGATGGCAGAGTTCTTCCCCCCGAGTTAGCCCTACACAGCCTGGGGTGGATGAGGGAGGGACGCCTGCTGGGTGATGACCAGCTTGGTCCCAGACTCTTACACAAGCCGAGCAGATGAGGAAACAGCGGCTCTGAGAGGCTGGTCATTTGCCCCAGCTCAGTCTGCTCATGTTTAACAGCGTTGGGAACCCCAGACTGTCTGGTTCTGAAACAGCATCTCCAACCCAGCCCAGCTCCCCACTGCACTGTACACCATGTACCAAGCCCTCGGGGCTGGTCCAGTGCTTTCTGCTGTTCTGTAACCAGCCTTAATTTCCAGAGAAGTTGCATTATCCCACTCAAGTGTGCCTACCCTGCCCTCGAGCTGGGGCTCTATGCTTCCCAGGACTGTCCATTTTCAGGGAGATGCCTTCGGCAGCGGAGGCCACATGGCCAAGTGTCCACCAGGCCAGCTTCCCAGGACCGGCTCCATACAGGCTGGTCAGGGGACAGGGTTTGCTTGGGGTTGTTGTCAGCCTTTTGCTTGTAACCCCGGGGCAACCAGGATGGACAGCCACGGAGAGCACTGGACTAAGGGGACTTCTCAGCAGGCTCCATTCTGGCCCCCTTGGGGACTGTTGAGGGGCCTCCAGAAGGCCCGGGGTCCCCCATCCACACTGGCCAGTGAAACCTGGCAGGCTGTAGCCAGCCTGGCTCATCGGGTTGCTCACAGCCCCACCCCCTGGCCGACCAGCCCTGCGCTGTGAGCCGAACCCGGGAGTCTGGGGCGGAGTCTGTGTTCCCAAGCCCAGGTGCCCGGGGACCAGCGGCTCACGGTCACCTTGGAGGTAGGGGCGCAGTGAGGCTGCTGTGTGGCTGGAGGCTAATGAGTCTGGTGGGACTTGCCGCCAGAAGGGCGGCCCGCCTGAGAGCCCCGGCCCGCCTGAGGTTTGCCACTGTATATCCCTACTCTGGGGAGCCCTGAAGGCCAGAGAAAAGCACCCTGAGCTTGCTCTCAAGAGCCTGCAGTCTCTTGGGGGTGGGAGGTAGCCTGCCCGTGGATCACTGCCACGCAGTGCTAGGCTGTGGATCAGCTCACGCCAAGGGTCAGAGGCAGGGGTAGCGTGGGACACCCAGTTTTCTGGTTGGCCCCAGCCCCCTCATGTGGTGAGCCGTGTGACAGGGTTAACTCGTCGATTCCCGTGCCCTCTTGGCTACCTCCATTCTTCAGAGAGGCTGCTTGAGAATTTGGGGTTTATTCTAGAGGCCCCTTTAAGTGCCAGCCTACCCAGTCCCCAGGGACGCAGGCTGGCACTATCAGAGTTATGTGTGCTCTGCTTGCGCTGGTCCAGCCCAGCTCCAGCAGAGCGTGAGGAGCTCCCCACCCGCCCCGTCTGGAGAAAGACCCCTCCTCCCTAACAGCGCAGGGCCTTCCTTTGAGGCGGGAATCCCAAGAGTCTCATCTTCGCCTCAACAACTGGCCCAGGGACTTCCTGATGCTCCAGTGATTGACTCCACACTTCCAATGCAGAGGGCCCAGATTCGATCCCTTGTCAGGAAACTAGATCCCACATATCACGGCATGACCACCAGGAAAAAAAAAGACTGACCCAGTCTCACCTTCTCTCTGCCGGCAGTTCAGGGCAAGAATGACAGCTCTTCCCAAGCAGCAGGGCCATGTCCCCAAGGCCTCCCTGGATGCCCTCCCTGTAGCAGCCAGGGAGACACCAGCCCCCTTGTTAGTACGGACTTTCCTCCCGCTCCCCCTGAGCCTTCACTGGAGACACATCAGGCACCTCCCTCCCCGTCCTCCTCTGCACACTGTACCCACGGAGGTACAGTGTCCCCAGCATTTCCTCCCAGTCGCCGCGGCTGGCACCTCCGAGTACATGCAGAATCCTCACCCACCGTCTGCAGGTTTGTTTTCAGCTGCAGAGTGGGGTTCCCCCATTCACACACAGCCTTCACAGAACCACAGATTCTGAAATTATGCAGTGGGGGCTGCCCTGGATAGGGTCTAGATATGAGCTCTCCATGACCACGGGGTGTGGGACGCTGTGCTCATCCCTGTAGTGTGGCCAGATTCGGGAATAGGAGGTCGGTGGTCTTGGTCTCTGGCCCCCAACACCTTCCCTCACTTCTCCAGCCTTGCTCTGCCTGTCATGCAGGTCACATGTCTGACCCAGGTTCCCAAAGGCAGGAAGGGAGACTCTTTCCTCCATCTCCAGGCAGTCCTGCAGATCGGTGCCCCTCCGGGGACCCCTGCCCAGGCACCTCCCAAGTCCACACAGGATGTGGGTCCAGCCCTTGCCCACCCAACCCCCTCCCTCCTCACGTCAGCTGGCATGTCTGGTACAGTGAGGGTGGCAGGTAACGGCCCCGGTGGCCTCTGTATTTCAGGGTAAAGTATGAAGCCCCTCAAGCAACAGACGGCCTGGCTGGAGCCCTGGATGCCCGGCAGCAGAGCACTGGAGCGGTAAGCAGCGGGGCCCTGCGGCCACCCTGGGGCCTGTCCAAGGGAGGCTGGGCAGTGCTTGCCTGGTGGTGCCCTTGGTTTATGGCAGGGGATGTGAGAGGGTGGGTGGGAGGGGCTTGGCACTGGCTTGAGTCTAAGCTGGTATTCTGCCTCGCTGCCCCTCTAGAGACCTGTTATCTGCAGGCGTGTGGACAGAGAGGGGCTGGAGGACAGACCCTGAAACCACAGGGAGGCGCCCAAAGGCGCCACTTTTATTCCATGTAATTGCTGGCGTGTGTGACGTGAAGCCACTTGCCACACTGAGCACGCTCTGCCAGCCACTCGCCCCCTTGGCAGGAGCTCCGAGGAGAGCTCCTGTGCCTTTGAATCTGTTTCTGGATGCCTTTCAGGCAGAGAAAGGTGGTTAGAACGTTCAGGACCCGGGCAGCAAAGAGGCAGGTGCAGTGAACAGCGGGGCCAAGGAGGGGCTTGGTCACAGCACAGGGCTTCAGAGCACAGGTGGGGCTGGGCGCTGGGAGGTGAAGCCTGAGGGGCAACTGGGAGGACTGGCTTCTCCTGCCTGAGGGGGGGGCCCTGGGCAGTCTGGAGCAAGGGTTGGAAGGGGGACGTTTATCTGGCTTCATTTTAGGAGGACCCAGCCTGGAAGCTGGGAGAGCAGTCAGGAGGCTGTGGAAGCTGTCCTGTCCTCTGGAGTGGGAAGGGGGACGCAGGAGATGCAGGAGTGGTTCCCAGGTGCATCCCCAGTGCCCCAGGAGTCATTGCCAAGTCAGAACAGGGCAGGCCCAGTGAGTGGCTCAGATGGCCCCTTAGGTGTGTTGTAGATCTGCCACCACGCGGAGCACCCTGAGTCTCAGAGCCTCCCACTTGCACCCTGTGTCCCCTGCTGAGTGAGCATTCTGTGTCCTCCACTTACTAAGTCATCACACAAACCCTGAAGGTGTCCCCTTTGCAGATGAGAAAGCCAGGCCCCAGAGAGGGGTGAGTGAAACCACAGATCTCACATCCTCCGCACAGTGCCTGGCATGTAGTGAAACATTTTAACTTCATAGCACTTACAGAGGAGACACCAGGGCTTAGAATTAAGGTCATTTGCCCACAATTTCACAGCCGTTGGTCTGTCCAGCATGGAAACCAGTGCTGGTAATGAGAGCCCCAGATGACTTGCAGAGCTCCACGGAGCAGGGTTGCTCCCATGCTCAACCTTCCTTTTCCATGGGCCATCACTCTGGCTCCAAGAATCCAGATGAGTCTGGACAGTTGGGGAGCACTCCCCTCCCCCGCCGCCTGGTCTCCCATGGGCAGAGACTGAGCTCACAGTAGTATGCCTTCCTGTTGTAGAATTGGGGTGGTGGGGGACAGATGTCACCCGCTAGCGGCACAGAGCAGCTCAGGGACCTGACAAGCACTGGGACGAGGTCTTCTGGCTGCTGCCCCGCCTGCCATCAGCCTGGGGCGGAAACACACACACCTCTGCCTGCAGAAAAGCAGATGCCGACAAGTTCATCTTTGATGACTTGAGAGATTTAAGTGAGTTCCACCAGTCAGGGTATGACTTCCTCCAAAGGAAATCATAAATCAGGTCATAAACATCTGCTCCCGAGTTGCTCAGATCTGGCTGAGGGCTAAGGCTTTCTCCCTCTCAGCTTTCAAAACATGATTTGACAAAACATGTCAAAACAGGCAGCGAAGTACAGAAAAGAATCAAGTGCCAACCCTGCAGGTGATAGGCTGGTGTTTGCCCCCAGGGGTTAATGAGTCCTGGGAGGTGAGGATGCTGGATGGCCTGTGCCAGGTCCTAGCCTGGGTCTGTCTGACTTGGGAAGACGATCACAGGGTGATGGGCCAGGAGCCAGGACCCTAGGCTTCCTCCACCATCCGTCTGCTCTGGGACCCTGGACATCTCCTGTTTGCCCATTGACAAACATGAGGGGAAACAGGTACAGCAGTGCTCCTGACACTGGGTGCCCATTAGAACCCCCTGAGAGCCAGTGGGGGGCTGCCTACTCCATCCTAGGATTGCTCAGCACACCACCCCAGGATCTGTGGGGTGAAAGTAGGGTGGAAGGCTTTGCCCCACTCGTCCAGGACTCCAGGGTCCCCACGGGGAGACACCTTTCCTGTTCCCTTTCCCCGGCCACCACATCTACACAAACATGGGCGTACACACACACACACACACACACACACACACACACACACACACACACACACACACACACACACACACACACACACACACACGCTCTTGAGGCAACACACACACACATACACATACATACATACATACATACATACATACATACACATATAGGCTCTTGAGGCAGTAGCAGGCCTGTGCTGGAGGAGGCTGCCAGTACACCAGTGGCCTGGCCTCCCCACCACACACACACACACACACACACACAGGCTCTTGAGGCAACACACACACACATACACATACATACATACATATATACATACATACATACACATATAGGCTCTTGAGGCAGTAGCAGGCCTGTGCTGGAGGAGGCTGCCAGTACACCAGTGGCCTGGCCTCCCCACCACCCTCAGCGCGACCCTCTCTCACCCAGATGGGAGGCGGCAGTGAGAAGAGCCTCAGTGACTGGATGGTGAGACAAGGCATGGTGAGGAGGGGCCAGGCACACTCGCAGGGGGCCTGCCCAGGTGGTACCGGTATCACAAGAGGAGCATGGGGTCGGCCGAGGGCCCGCAGGGCTGGCCGGGGGCCCGCAGGGCCGGCCGAGGGCCTGTGGGCCCCACCCAGCACCCAGCACGGTCCCGCTCCCTCTGCTGTTGCTTCCACGGCCCCTCGGTGCTGCCCCGGAGCAAGGCCTGGGCAGTGCCTCTGGCAGCTGGGAAGTGCCCGGGGCACGTCTGGGTCTGGGCCGAGTGCCGGCAAAGGGAGCTGGAGGGTGCAGCCCAGAGAACTTGCTGCTGCTGCTGGTGCTGCTGGGAAGTCAGCTCTGCCGCTTCTCTGGCCCGCCGGCCACCTCCGGGGTCTCGGTGCTAAGGACGGAGCTTGGGCCTGGGCTGGCTTTGGTTGGAGAAGGACTCGCGCTCCCTGTTTCTCAGAGTAGCTGAGTGGTAGCTCACATTTCCCGAGCATCTGCCCTGTGCTGGGCACGGTGCTGCCCTCTTTACCTCCCTCGTCCCTTTAATCCTCACAGCGACCTGGACCTGGACGGTAGGTACTGTCATCCTGTCTAACGACAGACGAACCGTGAGGGTGAGAGGAGCTAAATCACCTGCTCCCAAGTGCAGGGGCCCAGCCGGCTTCCAGTCTCTCTGACCCCGGAGTCTGGCCCATAACCTCCGGATTCTTCAGATGTCTTTCAAGTGGGAAGACCCCACACCAGCCCTCAGCCCCGCCCTGTGCAGGGCTGTGTGGCAGTCACAGTGACACATCGCCTCTGGATCCACCAACCTGGCCTCCTCTGATCGTCTCGGCCCCTGCCTCCTCACTGGCCCTCCTCTGCCCACTTCCACCAGGATCTCTGAGTCTGCGGAGGCTTGTGGGGACAGCCCGCGGCCATGCCTCTGCCCCAGCCTTGCTGGCTGACTGCCCACTTCCTGGGCTTAGAATAATCTCATGTCAGCTGTTAAGAGCCCCTTTCCATCCCCTGCTCGGCCTGCTGGCCTGCATCCCCCTTGCCCACAGCCTGGCACAACGGGCAGAACTCGGGGAGACCTCAAGAGTCCCAGGGAGCTGGGCCGGAGCCGTATTGGAGGGACTGTCCTGAGGGGGCCGGGCAGGACAACTGGCCCTGTCCCAGGAGTGAGGGGCTCGGGCTGGTCGCCTCCCCCAGGGCCAGAGCTGGTGAGGGGCCCTGCCCTCCCGCCTCACCCCTGCCCTCCCCTCCCGCCTCACCCCTGCCCTCCCCTCCAGATCCCTGTCACCCAGGCCTGCCTCATGGAGGACATCGAGAAGTGGCTATCCACGGACGTGGTGAGTGGGGCCCGCTCCTCACCCACCTCACCGGGGGCCCCCATTTTCCCATGAGGAAGTGGCTATTGGGGGGGCAGGGGAGCAGGGTTAGTGTCCCCTCCCCTGCCGCGTCCCCAGTACTTCGCCTTACAGGGGGGCCCAGCGCACTCCTCGCAGCCTCTGGGGCTCCCCTTGCCCGAGCCTGCTGCCCACGTGAAGGCCCACTGTGGGCAAGCCGGGCCAGCCGAGGGCAGCAGGGACCTGGGAGCGCTGAGCTCAGCACCTGCGGTAGCTCGGGGAGTAGCGCCCAGAGGGAGCCGCGTTGAGCGGAGCGCAAACCGACGGGCAGCTGTCAGGGGTGCTGTGCTAGGAGGAGGCCCGGCCTCCTCAGAGCCCCCAGTGTGCAGGGGGGGCAGTGGGCCCAGGCCCCCTTCCAGGGTTCTTCCCCAGCCTCTGCCAGCCCACCCCCCATTCTGAGCACCCAAGGACCAGGTGCCTGGGCCCTTCCCGGCTCCAAGGCCGCCTTCTGCCAGTGGCCGAGACCGTGTTTCTGCCCAGGGTCCGTCCGTTCTGCCTCGTGGGTGAAGGTCACCCCCTGCCCGACCCCTCACTGAGCGTGTGTACTGACACAGGCTTGGGTGTCAGCCTCTCCACCTGGGCGAGTCTGCCCATCCCTTTGGACACTGGAAGGGCAGGAGCTCGTGCCCTCAAGGGCACCACGCCCTGCATCTGGCACTTTCCAGAAGTCCTCCCCTTTAGCTTGCCAACAAGTGTGCCCAGGCAGAGAACTGCGGCTCAGAGGAGTCAAGTGCCACCCAAGGCCCTGTGGCTCAGAGAGTGGTGGGGCTGAGGTCTGGGCCCTCTGGGTCAGCAGCTGAGCCCGCCCCGCCGTGCCTGCAGCTAACCTCCCTCCTTCTGCCTTGTCAGGGGAATGACGTGGAGGAGCCCAAGGGTGTCACCAGTGAAGGTAGTAGACCCTGGCCCTGCCCACCCTTCCCCAGCTCTGGCCTCGGAGCCCAGCCCCAGCCTCCCTCTCGTTGCTCCAGAATTCGACAAGTTCCTGGAAGAACGTGCCAAAGTGGCCGATCGTTTGCCCAACCTCTCCAGTCCCTCCACCGAGGGGCCCCCAGGCCCCCCACCTGGCAGCGCCTCGAGAAAGAAGACCCAGGAGAAAGACGACGACATGCTGTTTGCCTTATGAGTGTGGGGCTTGGCGCCCTGCTGCCCGAGCCCCGGCTGCTCCCACACCCCGTGGCGGGGGCCTGTCCCTCCTTTGGTGTTAAGGCTCCTTGGGGGTGGCTTGTCACATGCGTCCTTCTCTTCACCTTGAGGTTGGGGCCGTGCTGCCTGGGAGTGTGGGAGGCAGCTGGATGAACTGGGGGAGTGAGTCAGTTCTACTCTGGGGCCCTGGACATTCATGCCTCCCCTCCCACCAACCACTGCGACTTTGCTGAGGACAGGAAGGCCCCGGGCTGGAGAGGCTGGTCGCTTGGTGGCCCAATGTGACTCCCCTTGTCCTGGGTGATCCCCTCCCGGGACCTGCCCTCAGAGGAGCCCTCTTCAGAGCCCACACTGCCTGTCGAAGCCTGGCCAGAGGCTAGAGACAGCAGAAGTCTCTGTTGCAGCCTCAGGCCCGTTACCCAGTGCCTGCCTTGGAGCCCGAAGGGTTGGACAGCTATTGAGGGCAGGGCCTGTGGCTCTCTACTGAGAGCGCACTGTCTAGATAAGTTGCATGTGATGGGGGGAGACCTCACCAGCCCCAGGCTGCCAGGGGACTTCCGGCGATGTCTGTGGCTCCTGGGACCCCCGTGACTTCCACTGCCTTGCCCTCCTTCCTCTGTTCCTCCCTTGCAAGGCTCCGCCGGGCATTGGGCCCCCCCACCTGTCAGTTGATCCTCTTGACTGGGAGAGGTGCCTTTCGTATCCCCAATAAAGGTAGAAGAGCACCCTACTAGAAGTATTCAGTCTCCAGCAGGAAGCTACTTGGCCTCACCAGGGAGAGGGACTCGGCTGGGCTGGGCTGGGCTGGGCTGGGCTGGGCTGGGCTGGGCTGAGGGCCGCGCACGAGACCGACATCTGCAGATGGAGTGGGTGCAGTGGCAGGACTGGGCACCAGCCACACCTCACACCAGCACAGGCTCCGCCACTAGTTTCCTGCCAGGCGGCCCCATTATTGTCTGTGGGTGACCTGTCTGCATCCTCAGGCCAGCCCCTGCCCAGCAACTGGAGCTCTCTGATCACAGAGACGGAACAGGTGTGGGTGTGTTGGGGCACTGAGCCTGCAGGGAGGGCGCAGCCATCCTGTCCAAGGCCCAGGTGCCAGGCTCTCCGTGAGCTCATGGCATGGGATCCACAACCCTAGATGGAGTGAAGCTGCATCTCAATTCTCAGAGGCTGTCCCTGAGTCATGGGTCCTGTGAGCCACCCCGGATGCACTTGTTTATCAGATGCTGGGCACTTCCTCATGCATCAGCACATCGTCCCCACTTTTCAGATGGCAACACTGAGGCTCAGCGTGGAGGCCTTGGCACACGGCTCAGGAGCTGGGCCACAGGTCAGGTGCTGGTGTCAGCTCTCATCTCCGTGGCAGCTCAGGTGCCCTGATCTCAGAGTACAGCCTTTTCCAATCTGGAATCTTCACACCAGGCTCCCCGAGAGTCACTGCTTGAGGCACGTGGGAGCCCCCACCCAGCAGCCCCTCGGTGGTGGAAGGGAAGGGGGCTGGTGTGGGGCTGGAACAGTTGACCTGCCTGAAAGGTCAGCCCGTGGAGGAGAGCAGAAGTCGTAATGCCTGGGCCTGGGGCCTCAGCAGCCCCCATCTACCGAGAGCAGTAGGTGGGCTGTGTGTTCTGAGGTGTGGCCTGGGGCCGGGCGCTAGGCCGGCCAGGAGGCCAGGCCCACCCTGCACTCCATGATGAGCTGGGGCCAGGGGAGTAGCTGCAAAGCAGGTACATGGGACCAAAGGCTTGTCCATCCCCCAGGCAGGGAGGAGGGGGCTCATCGTCCAGGCCTCGGTTCGGAGCGTGACGAGAAGCCAGCCTGGAGAAAGACGGCTGAATGTGACCTCTGACCTGTCTCACCAACCTGAACCACCTTTCTCTCCCCGCCACCCCCTGGGGAGCAGCTGCATCCCTGTCCCTGGGCAACTAGTGTCAGCCTGGTCTGACAACTTTTTAGGAGATGCAGGCGCCCACCCTTCAGTCACACCAAGCTCAGCTGGTCTGAAGGTTCCCTCCTGCACCCTGCATAAATCAGCTATGTCCGCCCAGGTAGTGGGAAGGCTCTGGTTCCCACAAGATGAATATTAAGCGTCTCCCGGACGCGGTCCAGCCTTGCCTGGCTGCTTGGCAGTGACCCCCGTGCCAGCCCTGCCTTAAGATGGTCAGACAGAATGGGGGAGCAGCCAGAGTCGATGTTCCATGCTGTCCCACGGTCCCCAGCACCTCTCCCATCTCCTCCTGCCTCAGGTCACGCGGAGGTGGCCGGGTGCTGGGGACCGCAGCCCGGCTCACCAGGCTGCCAGCCCCTGCCAGCACTCAGGACAGCAGACGCCTTCCAGAGGCCCCTTCCTGGGCTGTTCTGGCCAGTGGTCAGCAGCAGGGCACCAGATCTCCAGCCTCTGGGGTTGTAGCTGAAATCTATGTGGGAGAAGCCCCAAAGCACCTGCGTTTTGTGACCATCTTTTTCATAATACCCACGTGTATCATGAGGTTGGGAGCCTCTGGTGGTAAGATAAGAGGACTGTGGTGATAATAGGTGGGTTACCCCCACCCTTGGCCTGACTGGACAGCTGCCAGGCACGCTCACACAGACGGTGGGGCAAGCTACGTGCTGAGCTCCGGCAGGTGTCCTGCCTGCTCACTGAGCCTCCAGGCCTCTGACCCGGGTCCCCCGGAGACTGGGGCTCCTTCCCTGCAGCCCCCCAGATCTCGCCACCCCACATTCCTGCTGCAGGCCACCCCCCCACCCGACCTGGGCCTTTCCACACCTCACCACGGTCCTGTGGAGTCTGAGCCAGGAGGGAAGGGTGGGACCCGGTGCTCTGGGCACTGTTGCCTCTGCTCCTCTCTGCCCCCCACCCCTCCAGGTGAGTGACGGCGAGCCCTGAAACCCTCAGTGCAGCCTCCAGGGGCTCGTGGCCTGTGCATGGCTAAAGTCGCCTGTTCTTTCCCACGTGTGGGTACTCCCAGAGCGCCAGTGGCACACCAGATGTGGTTCTGTGTACTGAGAACCCAGAGGCTAATGTGCCAGGCCTAGTGGGCCCCATGGGATGGCAGGGGGCAGTAGACACAGGTGTAAGTTCCACACGAACCACCTGCTCTGATGTGAAGAAAGTAGAGGCTGATGCCAAGGAACAGAGCCTGGAGGTCAGACAGGGCCAAGGCCAGTGAGGTGGCGCCTGCCCCAGAGAGCCCGGCCTCGAAGGTGTCCAGGCTTCCCCTGGAGGGGGCAGCACAGGGCAGCCGCGCCATAAGGGCTCCTCCAGAGAGACGGCGTCTGGGCCTGGGATGGGTGAGGGAACCCTGGCAGAAGCCGCCAGCACTGGTGTTTGAGGCCACAGGCCCCAGGTCAGTCGCAGCAGCAGGAAGCCACGGGACCCCACTTGTAGGAGGACCAACTGCAGGCGGGGGCAGGATTATCCAGGCACCAGCGGCTCCTACTGGGTTCAGCTGCCTCGGAAATGGTACCCAGCCAGGGGCCTGGGGAGGCTGAGTGGAGCCAGTTAGGTGGGTGGGGAGGGGGGAAGTACAGACCAGAGCTGCCTTCAAAGCCCCCTGGCAGAGCCTCCACTCCCTCATAGGGCTGTTGCAAGGGTTAAGAGGACCAGTAGCCTAACACCTGTCAAAGAAATGTTCCAACACGTCATCATGGATGGTACCACCTGCATCCAGAAAGGCCTCTGCATCAGACACTCAGCCAGGCGCACTGCCCTGTCAAATCCTGGGTGATTTCAGAGACCCCAGCTCAGCCTCCAGTATTGCCTTTCCAGCTCTCAAGGGTGCTGGCTGCCTCCCGGACAACCTGGGTTCCCACACAGGGCCCTCGTACCCCTCTCTTGGGTCTGAGCTGCTGTCCGAGTGGGGCCATGGTGACTTGATCCCAGCATTGGGAGAGAAGCAGTGCCTGCCCGCTGGTCTTGGATGGTCCTGCTGGATGACCCCCTTGGATGGTCACGGCGGGCACTTGGGAAAGCGCTCCCCCCACGCCACCCCCCCACACACACCCCGCCGTCTGCAGGGGTGACTCTGGCTCAGGACAGTGTCCCACAGCGACCACAAGGTGGCAGGAGTACCCCGTGTCCCAGGGCCAGTGGGGCCAGCGTCTCCGAGTTGACAAGAGGAGGGGCCCACAAAAGGGAGCCCTGGGTGGGCAACACGGAGCCGTGGCCCTCTGACCTCCCCGAAGCTGCGAGTGCCTCCCACAAGGTTACAGGGTGCACTCATTCCTGTGGGGACTCTCAGTGGACGCAGCGTGCGGATCTGTGTGTATTTCTAGTTCTACCTGTATATGCAGGATAGCACAGGTGTATACAGTCACAGCCCAACACCACAGATCCCCTCCAGTTTTCCGTTCCCTGTGCCCGCCCCTTTAACTGCAGAGCCTGGTTCCCGCTGCCCTTCATGTACAGACCTCTTTGCTCAGGCCCGTGGGTAGCCAATCACCCTCTGCCCCCACCGGCCCAGCCCTGAAGGTGTCCTCACCTTCCTTGGGTCCCGACATCTCTGGATGGACCACCAGAACCCCTGCTCAGACCCCAGCCTACCTGGGGCCACCGCAGCACAGTCCCACCCGAGGCTGCTTCCTGCCTTGCCTGGCACTGTCTCATGACTGGACCGATTACTCAGGACGGAAGAGGAAGAGGGGATTTCACTTTAAGAAGCATGGTCAGGGGCTTCCCTGGCAGTCTCCCTGCTTCCACTGCAAGGGGCTTGGGTTTGATCCTGGGTTGGGAGCTAAGATCCTGCCTGCCACTCAAAATAGCCAAAAAGGTTAAAAAAAAAAAAAATGGTCAGAGAAAGCCTCTCCAAGGTAATGTGTGAGTCCCATTGTCCCCGCAAAGCATCCAAAGGCTTGGACAAATCTAGAATTTACACCTCCAGACTACCATTGCCTACCTCTTACATCACAAAGCACAAAAATCCCTAGTGCGTGTGATAGGACTGCCATAACAGGGTTCCACAGACTGGGGGCTTAAACAGCAGAAGTGTTTTATCTCATAGTTCCAGGCCGCGGGGGTTACAGTGCCAGCGGGCAGGCTGTCTGGGGGCCTCTCTCCTTGGTTTACAGACAGCCGTCTTCCCTCTGTGTGTATCTGTGTCCTCATTTCCTCTTAAACCAGTCGTGCTGGATTAGGGCCATGAGGTCTACAGTCCGTGAGGGCGCAAAAAGTCGGGCACAGATCAGTGTCTCACACTTCACTAGTGACCTCGTTTTATCTTAATTACCGCTTTAAAGACCCTGTCTGCAAATAGTCACATTTTGAAGTCTTAGGAGCTAGGACTTCAACAGATGAATTTGAGGGAGACACAGTTCAGCCCATGTGCTTAGATATAGAGAGTCCCTCTGGCCATCTTCCTAGGGCATACCCGCTCCGCTTTGGCCCCTGTCCCAGAACAGGATCACCCATGACCCACACCAGTTCTGCAAAGGGGTGACCATGTGTCACACTCACCTCCACCCTCTCCATGTCCCCTCCCCTGGTAGGGGTTTGAGGGCAGTTTAATCCATCCTTGAGCCAATCTGGCCTTGGAGGTCGAGGAAAGACCAGCCATGGGGGCCAGGTGCAGAGCAGAGCAGGAAGGAGGTAGAAGCAAGGAGACCACAGACACCCAGAGCCTAGGCCAGGAACTGTCCTGGGCCCCATTGCCACCTGCTGTTTTAGAGCAGATCCAAGGGAGTGACCTGGTGGGGTTCCCTTCCGCCCACCCTGGGGCAGCAGGATCAGGCCCCTTCATCTCCCTTTACCTCTGACTCGGGACTCGTGTGGCCTCTCCCAGCCCCTGCCTGAGGCCAGCCTGCACCTCTTTCCCCCGTAGTTCGGCTGGGCCACTGGGATCACAGGCAGGGAAACAGCAGCCCAGAGAGGGGAGGGGGCCTGTCCAGGAAGAGGCAGCTCCCAGCCCACCCCAGCAGCTCAGGAGGGCCAGGGCGGGGGGCCTTATTTGTCAGACTAGAGGCTGTGCAGGCCTAGCACTGGTAGAGAATCAGCAGGCACAGTGGCTGGCTCACTCCGCCACTGGTTTATGATATGGTTTGAGGCAAGCCCTTCCCTCCCGGAGCCTCAGTATACCCAGCTGTCAACCAAGGAGATTGACAAAGTGATCCTGGGCTCCCTCCCACTCTGCCCTTCTGCTCCCTCAACCCCCAAACTCCACAATCCTCCCTGTGAAAGAAAAAATTACATATATGAGGCAGCAGCTCCTGCTGCTGCTAAGTCGCTTCAGTCGTGTCCGACTCTGTGCGACCCCACAGATGTCAGCCCACCAGGCTCCGCCATCCCTGGGAGTCTCCAGGCAAGAACACTGAAGTGGGTTGCCATTTCCTTCTCCAATGCATGAAAGTGAAAGTGAAGTTGCTCAGTCGTGTCCAACTCTTAGCGACCCCGTGGACTGCAGCCTACCAGGCTCCTCCATCCATGGGATTTTCCAGGCAAGAGTACTGGAGTGAGGTGCCATTGCCTTCTCCATATATGAGGTGAGAAATCCTAATAACAGAGGTAGCAACACTGGGTCTCAGGGTTCTTCTCCTGCTCCAGGACACACAGGAGTGGGAAAATACCTGCCGACCAGGACAGCAGAACAAGTAGGGGAGGCCCTGGGCCACGCTAGCTGCCCTCCGGGGAGCTGGCAGCTGCAAGGGCAGAAAGGAAGTGAAACCCAAGCTGCGAACTTCTCTGCACTCACCACCCCCCTGCCCCAGCCCTGGGATAGCCCCTGAAAAGAGGAAGCTAGTGGTGCAACAGCAGAGCAACCTGCCCTTGGGCTGCACAGGGTAGGGTTGGGAGCTGTCCAGCCCTGGAGCTCCTGAGATGGAAAGGAAAGGAATCACGGCTTTCCCGGCAACTCTGTGGTAAGGAATCCACCTGCTGATGCAGGAGACACGGGTTCGATCCCTGATCCGGGCAGCTGAGCCTGTGAGTCACAACTGTTGAGCCTGTGCTCTGAAACCCGGGAACAATAGCTCTGAGCCCACAAACTGCAAGGACTGAAGCCCTTGCGCCCGAGAGCCCGCGCTCTGCAGTGAGAAGCTGCCTCAGTGAGAAGCCCGCACACCGTACTGAACACCCAGCACAGACAAAAATAATTAAATATTGTTTTTTAAAAAATAATGTCCATCTTGTGGAGGAGAGAAGTGGGCTCAGAAAGGTCAACTACTCAATCCAAGGCTACACCACTGGGAAGTGGACTGGCCCCACTGAGTCCTCCTCTTCTTGGAGGAATGCATCCTACTAGGGGGTCAGATGAGGAGCATTTTATTCTGATACTGGGGCAATGCCTAGGGCTGCTTTGGGGCTAGCAGAGTCATCGTGTGCAAGTCTCTGCACACGTGTGTGCATCATATGTGCATACTTGCACAAATAAATGTGTGCGTGCCCCTACAGTGGGCTGGATGCACCCTTTAGTCTGCAGGAGTGTCCTGGTCACCTGGGGGAAGGGGGCTGCCAGAGTGAGGCAGAGTCTCTTGGGCCCAAAGTGATGCAGAAACTTGGCCAAAGTCACAAAACAAATCTGTGCCACAACCAGGATTAGAAATCAGGTCGCCCACAGATCCGGCCCGGCAGGAAGTGGGGAGAGGACAGCAGTTGGGAGTCCCTCCGTGGAAACACCTCCTGGCCCCCCTCCACACCCCAGCTCCCACAGAATGTTAAACCTCAGAGACCAGCTGGTCCGCAGGTTGTAAACGTCTCACCAAGGACTTCCTTTATCACGGCTTCTCTAGGACCTGACTTGCAAGTATTTTTGGTCTCGGTTTTTTGCCTACAAACCATTTTGCAATGCACTGAGGAGTTAATGCTTTACCTTTTGTGTGACATAATCAGACTGCATCACATAGCAAGGCAATTTCTCACTCCAGTCAGAAATAGCCCCACTGGGCCCATCCACTGTTTGGGGCAGCCCCACCACCCAAAGGGCAGGAGCCGAGAACTACTGCACCGTGACAGGCGCCCACAGGCGCCAAAGGCCTTCACTTTTGCCACACGTGACCATTCTTGACCCCTGGCTTCTGCACTGGCCCCTCCCTCATGGACACAGTCTGCTCCCCACCTCCCTCCTCGATTCTGTTACTGAGTCCAAGCTCATACTGCTCACCGCACAACAGGCTGATGAATTGAGAGATGAGTTATCGGGACAGAGAATAGTGACTTTATTTGGAAAAAAAAAAACAAAAACGAAAATTAAAAAAAAGAAAACCAGCAGACCAAGAAGATGGTGACTAGTATCCCAAAGAACCGTCTTACCTGAGTTAGAATTCAGACTTCTTTTTTAGTGACAGAGAAGGGGGTGTGGTTGAGTGTTGCAAACTTGTTGGTACCTGGATCCTTTGTTCTAGCTTATACATCTGGTCACGATGTTCCTATAAATCTCCAACAAAACAAACGTGCTTTTTTGTTTGTTTTTTGTGTGTTTTGCATTTTAGGGGAAGTACTCCTTCACCTGCCTCCAGACCCAACCATCAGACACTATGCTCCTGACCCTTCTTTCCAGGCCTGTCTCTTGCTAATATACATATATTTTTAATACCTATTATCTGTTTGGCTGTGCTGGTCTTTGTTGCAGCATGCAAACTCTTAGTTGTGGCATGTGGGATCTAGCTCCCTGACCAGGTATCAAATCCAGACCACCTACCTCCATTGGAATTGAGTGTTAGCTACTGGACCAGGGAAGTCCCAAGACAAATGTATTCTCTGTTCTGCAGCTTTTTATCTCTATATGAATGGAAAAGTGTTGTACCTTTAAAGGTCAGAGTCTTGAGGATGGATTATCCCATATTTCAGGCTACAGACAGCATTCTTTTTAGTGACTAACTTATAGCAAAAGCAATAGAACACACAGGTTAAATTGAAGAAACAGATCCAATATGGAGTCAGATTTGTTCTTCTCTGTGACGCCTGCACGGGCTTCCCAGGTGGCACTAGTGGTAAAGAACCCTCCTGCCAATGCAGGAGACAGAGGAGACTCTGATTCAATCCCTGGGTCAGGAAGATTCCCCGGAGGAGGGCATGGCAACTCATTCCAGTATTCTTGTGTGGAGAATCCCATAAAGAGAGGAGCCTGGAGGGTTAGTCCATGGGCTCACAAAGAGTCAGACAAGCAGCTTAACACACATGCACACATGACACCTGCAAACCCAGGCTATCAAATTGTCTGAATCTCATTTGTCCCACCCTCCATGACACTTGGGAATCTCAGCTTTTAAACCCGGACTTGTGGTAAGAAGCCCCACCCCTGCTGCCCCTCACCCCTCCCCAGTTACTGTCCCACCAAGAGCTCCACCCTTTGCCCACCCACTGAGGATCAAGAGTGACACTGCTGAGCCTTCTCAGGTGCTGCCACGGTGCCTGAGGACCAGGCAGGGTGGTCAGAGACCTCCAGGTGAGAACGCCCAATGCCGTCCAGCCCTGCCTCCATCTCTCGGTGTCCCGTTCCCCCTAGCCATGCACCACTGGTCCGTCCACCATCCCTCCATTCATTCATCCAACACAAATGCCAGCATAGCCTCCTTCCTTCCATCACCGTCTATCCAGACTGCATAGATGCCTGCCACACAGGGGACATCGAGGGCCCCCAGTGAGGGCCACAGACACAGGGACACCACACAGTAAGGACCACGGCAGCAGCCACTGAGAAGAGATGAGGACCTTTCTGTCTTTCTCATCCCCACCATAGCCCACCAGAGAAGAAAGGGATCCAGAGAACAGAGGATTGTGGGGGTGAAGGAGCCGGCCACCCCACCCCTCCCAAATCTCTCTAGCAAGGACCTCGGAGCTAAGAGACGAGTAGGAGTGGGGTGGAAATCGGACGTGAGATTCAACTTTGAACCTTTTCATGCTTGAAAGTAACAAGAGGCACTTCTCTGGGGGTCCAGTAGTTAAGACTCCGAGCTCCCACTGCAAGTGGGGTGGGTTCCATCCCTGGTTGGGGAACTAAGATTCCACATGCCACAGAGGCTTGGCCAAAAAAAAAAAAAGTAAGAAGAAAGTTGACAAAAGTGCTGAAAGTGTCAAAAAGGCTGCAAATGGGAAGCTGGGCACCATCAAAGGCAGGGGATGGAGAAAATGAGCAAAAGTCACAGTCAGGTTTGTGAACTGTGACTCGGGATCTGCAAGCTTGGAGGGCAGCCTGCTCCGTGTATCAGAGGAAGATGAATCCTACATTCCGATGTCCACGGCCCGCTCCTGGATAGGGGAGGGGAGCCCAGAGTGAAGAGAGGGGGAGGAAAAGAGAGGAGCCAGGGCGACCAGACAAAGGGTTGAGGAAGGTCTGGAGATGAACTCTTGGGCTGAGGGAGGGGAAGGGACAGAGTACCCCTGAGTGTTCCGGGAGAACAGACCTATCTAAGATGCCCTGTGAAGGGCCTTCTGGGTGTGACTTCACCCTTCTCTGTGACCCCCAAGATCTTCATGTTCCACTCACAAGTGTTTGTCAAGATGGGGGTTTTATGGAAATGGAGAAGGGCGCAAGTTTCATGTCTGAGTCAGCACTGTACAGAGCAGAAATTCAGGGAGAAGCGAGAGCAGCAGGGGAAGTGGTGAAAACATAAGTGTCCAAGAATCTCTGAAACTTTGGAGGATTTTGAACTTTTAGTGGACATAAAGTTGGAGGATTAAAGCCAGCAGCTCTGCCTTCCACCCGGTGAATTCCTCATGTGCAGCCAGGATAAATAATTGTAAAAGGCAAATCTGTCCATGTTTTATAATACCTGCACCCCCAAACCCCAATACACAAACATGAAACCCTCCACTTGCTCTCAGGTTAGGGCTCACTTCCTGGCCTGACTGGCAAGGTCCCTGGGGTCTGGGCCCTGTCACACTCTCCAGATCCTCTGCACTCTTGACACCCAAGCTAATTTTTCTCATCTCAGCAGTTTCACACCCTACTGACCACAGGGACTTTGCACATGCTGTTCTCTCTAAAACTGCCCCACCCCACCCCAACCCCCAGGTAACTCACTCACCCTTCAGTGCTCAACTCAGACAAGCCACTTCTGACCAAGTCATCCATTCATTGTGGGATTTACCACACCAATTACACTGGCAGAGAGGAATGGAATAATCACAAGATGGCTTGGAATTCATGCCTTAGAATAATCATGATTCATGTCCTGGTGCTAGGCACACCTTCCCTGAGTATGTTTTCATTTGACTCCCGAAGTGGAGGTCTGTCATTGAGGGGGCAGGGCAGGGTGGGGGGGTGATGGCTGTTGAATAGACAGTCAACAGTGTCTGCCATATTACCATACAATGCACCCTCTTGCAGGGTGGAGGGGGCTAGCATCTATTTCTGAAAGGGGAGGGAATGGGCAGGCTTCTCAGTTGGCACAGTGGTAAAGAATCTGCCTGCCAATGCAGGAGACACAAGAGACTCAGGTTTGATCCCTGGGTTGGGAAGATCCGTTGGATTAGGAAATGGCCCACTCTAATACGGGAGCATGAATTAACTCACCATGTCTGAGGGCTGGACTCAGACTGGCCTGAGGAGATTGTGGGCTGTGTAAAGTATAACGGAGCCTTACTGGACAGCTTGTTTTTCATATGGGTAAACTGCAGTTCTTCTTGGGCTCCACAATCACTGCGGAGGGTGACTGCAACCATGAAATTAAAAAACACTTCTAGGAAGGAAAGCTGTGACAAACCTAGATAGTATATTAAAAAGCAGAGACATCACTTTGCCAAAAAAGGTCTGTATAGTCAAGCTATGGTTTTTCCAGTAGTAGGGTACAAATGTGAGAGTTGGAATACAAAGAAGGCTGAGCACCAAAGAATTGATGCTTTTGAACTGTGGTGTTGGAGAAGACTCTTGAGAGTTACTTGGACAGCAAGGAGATCAAACCAGTCAATCCTAAAGGAAATCAGTCCTGAATATTCCTTGCAAAGACTGACGCTGAAGCTCAAGCTCCAATACTTTGACTATCTGATGCAAAGATCTGGCTCATTGGGAAAGATCCTGATGCTGGAAAATATTGAAGACAGGAGGAGAAGGGGGCAGCAGAGGATGAGATGGTTAAATAACATCACCAACTCAGTGGACATGAAATCGAGCAAACTCCAGGAGACAGTGAAGGACAGGGGAGCCTGGCATGCTGCAGTCCATCGAGTCTCAAAGAGTTGGACACAACTTAGCTACTGAACAACAGCAACATAACTGCAGGTGAAATCATGTCCCCTAGAACACACAAAAACCCCACACAACAAAACCTCCCAACTCAGCAACGAGTAAGATTTTTCGTCTCATCCTCCGACAGAATCCTAGTAAATACCAGTATGGAGTCATAGACCACTGCCATCAACTAAGCCCTAATGTGACACCCAGTCTTTGCTCACCCCAGTGATGGGACACTTGCCACTTCCCATAGAAGCCCATGTCACCTGGCCAGACCTCCAACACCAACCCACCATTAAGCCATAAAATCTGATTGGCTTATTCTTTAATGGAAACAAGGTTTCAGTTTAGGATGATGAAAATGTTCCAGACATGGATGGTAGTGATGGTTGCTCCAGAATGTGAATGTACTTAATGCCACTAAAAGCTACACTTAAAATTGGTTGAAAGGGACTTCCCTGGTGGTCCAGTGGCTAAGACTCCTCGCTCTCAATGCAGGGGGCCTGGGTTCAGTCCCTGGCCAGGGAGCTAGATCCCACATGCCACTATGAAGATCAAAAATCCCCCCATGCTGCAACTAAGACCCAGAACAGACAAATAAGTAAATATATTTTTAAATGGCTAACATGGTAAATTTTATGTTATGTATTTTTATCCAAATTTTTAAAAGTGCATTGCCTCTGGGCTTCACAATTTATAAGCTTGTGTGACTTCGAGTACTTTTAAAGTAACCATTTAAAGGTTACTCTTAAAAATCTAATTAGCAGTTAAGGCAAACCCTTGGGTGCGCCTCACCCTCTTTGATCCTGATTTGTTTTCATTCATTGTCCCCCCAGCTAAGAAATCTGGGCCTAATAATTCCAGTTTCAAGTCCTGCCTCTGCCCGGAAGGGACTACAGTCACCGTGTCCCTCCCCTACTAGGAGCTGACTTTGTGCTAGGCTCTGAGGCTCTGAAGATGCCTCAGGGAATAAGTCAGAGCCCTTGTCGTCCCAGACACACACAGAACACTAGGACTTTGTTTTTTTCTTTTTTCGGTACAAAGCTACAGGCCTCCAGTCTACGTGAAACCTGGCCCAGCCCTAAAGGCCTGCAGGGGTGGCCCATGATGATTCGTCCCTGAAGACGTCACCTAGCTGATATGATGATGACAGCAGCACCGGACGACTCTGGTTCCTGGACACTCAGCACCTGGAATGTTTGTGGGGCGCAACCTGTGGCCTCCTAGAAAAGTTCAGTGACAGGACAGCCTGGGGATGTGCCGGAGGACAGGAGGCAGGAATTGCCATCTCTGAAATCTCATCTAAGTTCAACCCCACCTCATCCCCCAGGAATCACAAACCCACCAAATAATCAAAAAAACTGGATGGAGATCAGAAGGAAAGGAAGCACCCAGCTAACGCAGGGGGTTCACACTGGCGGTTTGCAGGCCTTGTCAACTGTCACGGGGGATTTTTTTTTCAACTGGGTTTTTTGTCAGTGTTCCCCCCACACACACATGAAAAGGTGAAAATTCTCATTCGTCTTTGAAAAATTAATATGTAAATGAGGATGTCTCTAATGACTAGCTGGCTGGAGCTGAGCTCCAATCTCGCTTTGGATGAGGCAATCATCCCAACCCCTTAGCTTCCCTTACTCACACCGCCTGCCGGGCCCCTGGAGGCCTCTGAGTTCAGGTTTTCTCATCTAATCCAAAATCTCTGTGTCACAGAGGAGTTCAATGAAGCCCGAAAGGTGAGTGACTTTCCCAGTAAGTAACTCATCCGGGACCAGAAAGATCTAGAGTCTCAGGGATGTCACCCAGGGCCCACCCAATCCTCTAAAGAGCCTCCCTACAGGCTCTGCTGATACGCAGTAACATGCGCTTACCTGTGTGGGGACGGGAGCAGGCGGCTCACCGGGAAGACTGAGGCGATGGCCAGTCGGCTGCCTCGCCCAGTCAGAGACGTGCCCCTCTGCAGGGGACACAGACGAACGCCCCTCACCACAACCGCTGTCTCCCTGGTCTCCTCCCGCCTCCATCTCGCCTCACCGGCCCTGTGGGCCCTGCTTCTTCCTCTGTAAAGTGGGAGTCCTCGTTGTGGCAGGCAGAATTGAGGTCCCGGCCCCTGAGTGTGTAGGAAGCAGCAGGTGTGAAGGCTGAAAGGCACTTGGGGAGGACCATGGGAGAGAAGTGGGCTGACGAGGACAGAGGAAGGAAGACAAGGCGGCCGCCGGCAGAAGAGGCACTTGGGGAAAGAGTGTCGATGGTTATGGGGGGATCAGTCAGGACGGGCCAGGTGATGCTGAGGTAAGAAACAATCCCTCCTCTCAGCCACGCCACTGTTTTACTGATTTTTCCCCAATTTTATTTAGATATAATTGACATAGACATTTGTATTAAAGGTGTACAATGTGATTATTTTAGATATATATATATATATACACACATATATATAGAATGGGTAAACAACAAGGTCCTACTGTATAACAGAGAATGATATTCAATATCCTATGATAAGCCATAATGGAAAGCAATATTTAAAAAAGAGTGTGTATTTATATATATATATTAATATATATCTGAATCACTTTGCTATGTAGCAGAAATTAACACAACCCTGTAAATCAACTATATTGCAATTAAAAATATTAAAACTAAAAAAAATAGCTTAAAGGAATGGGGTGATTTTTTTTTTATTTGTCTTAGCCAGGTCTTAGTTGTAGCACATGGGATCTAATTCCCTGACCAAGGATCAAACTTGAGTCCTCTGCATTGGGCGCGCAGAGTCTTAGCCACTGGACCGCCAGGGAAGTCCTAGAATGAGGTGATTGAGGGAAAAAATAGTTGACCCATCATATGGAAAAGTTTCTTTTAAAAACTTGTTTTAATGTCATTTTTTATTAAAAATAAAATAGTAAAAAATAAAAAAAATCCACAGAAATAATTACTTTTTACTGAGCAATTGCAACAAGTCAGTCACAATGCTGAATATCTGACATGGATAATTTCATTTCACACAAACTAGAAGGTAGACGCTATTAGTATCCCCATTTTATGGATTAAAAAATACTCCAGGCTCAGAGACATAAAAGACTTGCCTAGATCATGCAGCTTATTATTAATGGAATTCATAATTAGTAATATGGTCTAGATATGTTTAACCACCAGGTTTTATAAGGAAGCAATAGCATCGTTTATAGTAATAAATCCTATTTTCCTTTGTTTAGTGAGCATCTCCCTCTTGACACAAAGGCACTTTTCCTGAAAGTCCTACATAATCAATCATAGGCCTAATAAAGGCAAATTAAAAATCTGATGATAAGATGCATCTAAACTCTGCCACCAACTAACCAGGTCTCAGCTTCCTTATTTTACCTTATGGGTTTAACAAGACCACATGGTATTTTTGCCAATGCCCAAAATTCTTAGCCAGAATCTAATCAGAATTAAAAAAAAAGACAAATCTAAAACATGGGACATACATTTTCAAGGCAATTGACCTGACTCTTCAAAACAATTCTTTGTGAGTTAATGTCACAAAAGACACTAAAAAGACAACTAAGAGGAAGATGTGGACCTTGACTGGGTTAGAAGGGAGGAAGCTGTCATTTAAATAACTGTTTCGGGGGCTTCCTGGGGAAATGGAACGTGGACAGACGTTGAAGGACGTCACGGAGTCAGTGGTCACTTCATTGTGATGGTGATACTGTGAGCCCTTGCTCTCACAGATAAAGGGTCATGAGATCTTCAATTTACTTATAAACAGTGCTGGAAAAAAGTACAGGCATACTTCTTTTCACTGGGAATGCAGATACTGCACTTTTTCTTTTCTTTTTTTTTTGCAAATTGAGGGTTTGTGGCAACCCTGTGTTGTCAGGTGATGGTTAGCATTTTTTAGAAAGAAAGGTTTTTTTTTTTTATTGAAGTATAGTTGATTTACAATATTGTGTTAACTTCTTAGCTGTACAGCAGAGTGAATATATATATATATATATATATATATCTTAAATATATATTTCTGTAAAGCTAAGAAATTAGCAATATATATATATATACACATATATACATTCCTTTTTAAATATTCTTTTCCATTATGGTTTATCACAGGATTTTTTTAATGTTTTTTTATTGTGGTAAAAGTCACATAATATAAAACATACAGTTTAACCATATTTAACTGTACAGTTCAGTGGCACTAACTACATTCACACTGTTGTGAAACTCTTGCCATCACCCATCTCCTGGATTTTTCACCTTCCTAAACTGAAACTCTGTCCCCATTAAACACTAACTTCCCACCCCTCCTCCCCACCCACCCCTGGCCCCCCGCATTTACCAGTGTACTTTCTGACTCTATGAATGTGACTATTCTAGGAATCTTGTAGAAGTGGAATCAAACAGTATTTGTCTGCACCTGACGTCTGTGGGCTTCACTGGTGGCTCAGACAGTAAAAAATCTGCCAGCAAGGCCAGGTCAGGAAGATCCCCAGGAGAAAGAAATGGCAACCATCTCCAGTATTCTTGCCTGGAGGATCCATTGGACAGACAAGCCTATAGCCTATAGCCTGTCAGGCTATAGCCCATGGCATTGTAAAGGGTTGGACATGACTAAGTGACTGACACTTTCTTTCAATTTCGGTGTCTATTGAAGTGTAATTTTTTTGTCTTTATTGAATTTGCTATGATATTGCTTCTGTTTTATGTTTTTGGCCATGTAAGATTTCAGCTCCCCAACCAGGGATTGAACCCACACCCCCTGCAGTGGAAGGTGAAGTCTCAACCACTAGACCACCAGGGAAGTCCTGGAGGGCATTTTTAAGGCTAGCTGAATTTATGTCCTAAAGACAGATTCTGCCTTCCTCTTTTTCCCCTATACAGTAGCTTCTCATTAGTGATCTATTTTGTACGTAGTAGTGTACATATGTCAGTGTCATAGGCTATTGAATGCAGTTCTCTGGGCTGTACAGTGGGCCTGGTCATTTATCCATTCTCTATGTACAAGCTTACATTTGCTAACACCAACCTTTCTCTCCATGTCTCCTGCACACCTTCTCCCCACTTGGCAACAGTCCATTTTCTCTGTGAGTCTCTTTCTGTTTCATAGATAGGTTTATTTGTGTCATATTTTAGATTCCACATATAAGTGATATCACATGGTATTTGTCTTTGTCTGACTTATTTCACTTAGTATGATAAGGAAAGAATTTTCAAATTAAGCTATGTACATCTGTCTTTTTTTTTAAGACATAATGCTATGACACACTTAGGTTACGGTACAGTATAAATATAACCTTAATATGCACTGTGCATGCTTGCGTGCTAAGTCACTTCAGTCGTGTCCAACTCTTTGTGATCCTATAGATTGTATCCCGCCAGGCTCCTCTGTCCATGGGACTTTCCAGGCAAGAATACTGGAGTGAGTTGCCATGCCCTCCTCCAGGGGATCCTCCCAACCCAGAGATTAAACCCATGTCTCTTACATCTTCTGCATTGGCATGCAGGTTCTTTACCACTAGCGCCACTGGGGAAGCCCCTGATATGCACTGGGAAAACCTGAAAAAATCATGTGACTCCCTTGATTGCAATCTTTCCCTTATGGTGGTGATCCGGATCCAAACCTGCAAAGATCTCCCAAGTTCTGCTGTAAAAGAGAAAAGGGGGGAGAGAAAGAAAAGCAGCAAAGTGTCACCAGGGTGTGGCCTCAGGGAAGGGTGTGCTGTTGTGTTCAGCTTTTTAAGAGATCTGAAATGCTTCCACAATGAAAGGGGAGAAAGAGGGTATTCCCGGGCAGTCCAGAGCTTAAGACTTCACCTCCCTATGCAGGGGGTGCTGATTTGATCACCTGGTTAGGGAACTAAGGTCTCAAGGTTCCACATGCCTCTCAGCCAAAAAACCAAAACATTAAACAGAAGCAATATTATAAAGACTTAAAAAAAAAAAACCTCAATAAAGACTTTAAAAAAATAGCCTTAAAAAATTGTTTTTAAAGGGAGAAAGAGGGACTTTCCTGGTGGTCCAGCAGTTAAGAATCCACCTTCCAATGCTGGGAACACAACTTCGATAACTGACCAGGTAGCAGAGATCCCACATGCCACAGCGCAACTAAGCCTGCACGCCACTAGAGAGAAGTCGTCTTGCCACAACTAAAGAACCTGAGCACAGCAACAAAGATTTGGCGTGCTGCAACTAAGACAGGACAAACCCAAATAAATTTTAAAAAAATTTTAAGGGGGAGCGTGGGGAGAGAAGAGGCAAAAGAAGGTGGAACTGGACAAGTCTGACCTCTCAGGGTCCCTTGGGTTTTAGAGTCTGGGACCCTGTGTTCATTTGCTAAGGATGCCAGGACCGTAGTTCACAGACTGGGTGGCAACACACATTCATTCTCCCAGTTCGGAAGGCTGGAAGGGCGTGTCGGCAGGGCTGGTTTCTTCTGAGGCCTCTCCCTTGGCTTGCAGGTGACCCATCCTCTTGCGTGCCCCCAGGGCTCTGTATATCTCTCCTTTTCCTAGGAGGACACCAGTTACAGTGATTACGGCTACCCTACAGGTGTCGTGTTAACTTCATCTCCAAACACATCTTCTGAGTACTGGGAGTTAGGGCTTCAACATATGAATTCTGGGGGGACACAACGTCCCTTAAGTGCTACCAAGTCCAAGTTTGTACTGCTCACCGCTCAACAGGCCAGTACATCAAGAGGCAAGTTGTTGGGGCAAGGAATAGTGACTTTACTTGAAAATCCAGCAGATGAGAAGATGGTGTCCCAAAGAACCTTCTTAGCCTAGTTGTAATTCAGGTGTCTTTCTTTCCTTTATTTATTTGACTGTGCTGGGTCTTGCAGCAGCTCAGACTTTTCTCTCGATGTGGACAGTGGGGGCTACTCTAGTTGCAGTGTGGACTTGTCCCTGTGCTTCACGGTAGGGCCTTGTTGTTTACCTGTTTTATATAAGGAAACACTTTCCCTGAAGATGTTCCTTTTGTTGATATTCACTATGCTATGCAACCCAGCCTGTACCTCCCTGACACCCCAACTTCTTGGATTATGTGAAAGCACCCTGTTCTCTAATTTTCAAATGCAAAGCTCCCAGCCCGCATCCCCCCCCCCCCCCCCCACCGCAAGGCACTGCTTGTTGGGGGAGCTCACAGTCCCCCCAGCCACCCTCCTTGCCCTCCTTTCCTGCTTCTGAAACTGCCATCTCTTTTCTTCTCCTTCATTCCCACCAAGACCTGTGCCTGAGGATCTGGGGTGGTGGTAGAGAATTACAGGGCACACAGCACTGGCAGTGCCTTCAAGTTGCATATTTGCTGCCTCTGCCCACAAGCCCAGTGGCCACTCACCACTTTTTCACCCTAAACCTCAGCGTGGCAGTGGGGCTGTTTTCTGATTTTCGTGGGCTGACTTTCCAGCTGAGGCTGAAGGACTTTCTCCGAAGCCCCTCCCTCTTCACTCTTTCTCCTTCTGTTTCACCTTTTCCTTTCAGACCCTGTGGGATGGATATGAGGCAGGCAAAATGTGCTCAAAAATCAAAAAGGCAAATCTGATATGAATTATGCCCCTCCATTAGGATGTGAAATCCTCTAAGGTTATTTTTGTTTGTTTTAAATACTCATCTTTCCCTTCTGACAGAAGGAAGGGAGGGAGGGAGGGAGGCAAGGAGGCAGGAAGAGAAAAGAAATAGAAAGCAGCCCAAAGGTTTATCGTAGGTGCTGGCTACTTAGATTAACTATATTTTGAGGGAATGAATATGCCCACTCAGTGGATTTTTGTGTAGCCTTTGAAATGAGGCTTACAAGCGGGTTGTGATAATTTGAGAAAGCAGTTAATTAAAGAGGGGAGGCACAAAATAGACATAATCACAACATACAGAATTTGCATAGAAGAAGGCTGTAAAGAAAGACACCTACTTCTTAAACTGTGGTCACTGTTTTTTTTACCTTTCATCATATTGTATATTTACTCCTTTGTGAGTATGCTACACTTTGCCTAGCATATTAACGCTCATTTTCTCCAAGTGTGAGATGACAAACTTCAGTGAGGCAAGTGGCCATCTGAAAGTGGCAGTACTTTCAGATGTTGCTGTAGTTGTGTCCGACTCTTTTGGGACCCTATGGACTGTAGCTCCCCCAGCCTCCTCTGTCCATGGGATTTCCCAGCAAGAACACTGGAGACAGTTGCCATTTCCTTCTCTAGCGGCTCTTCCCCACCCAGGGATCGAACCTGCATCTCCTGCATCTTTTGCAGGCACTGAGCCACCAAGAAAGCCCAGTACTTTCATAACTGATAGATAAAAACAGATTCTTTTTAAAATGCATTTATTTAAAATTCAAAGATGAGAACAGATTCATGAAATGGTATTAAGTGAAGGGAGTTTATCTTTGTTTCTCAGGGTTTTTTTTTTGTTGTTGTTGTTGTTGTTCCTCAGTTTTAAGATGGAGGAACAGAAGCCCCAGAGAGACAACCAAGAGTTTACTGAACTGGGCAGAAGGAAATCGCTGATCATTCATCTGTGCCAACCCCACCTTCCCAGGGCTCCAGCAGTTCCCACGCCGCTGGAGGCAGTGAATGGCCAAGTGACTGGCTCCAGGTCATTTGTTAAGGTACCCTGTGACGTCTGCCATTCTGAGCTCATTTAAGCCTCCCAGTAGCCAGGCTTGCACGGCTGGCGCTGGTGTTAGCTGAGCTCAGGAAGGTGAGGCGGTAAGCAGGGGTCAGGGGGTCAAGCCCGGAAAGCTGTCCCCACCCTGCGGGCGGCCTGGGCGCCAGCGCACGTGACCGGGCTCCGCCTGACCTGCTGAGCAATCCTTTCCCAGCACGTCTTGCTGAGTCACGGTCCCCAGCAGCTTTTCGCTGAGTCACGGTCCCGAGATCTGTTTTCGCCGAGTCACGGTTTCCAACTGCTCCCGCCTTTATCCCTGCGGGCAAAGTCCCAGTTTCCTGGCGGTCCGCGGCGGCGGTGACTCCCTGGACCCCGCCGGTCCTGGCGGACGGCTGAGTCGCCCCCGGCGAGCCCTCTTCCCCTTCCCCCTCCCGCGGCTCCCCAGCCCGCCTCCCTCCCATCCCTGTTTTAGGAAGCTTAACACTTCCCTGCGGCCAGGAGCAGCGCTGGGGGATTCACACCTTAGATTGCAGAGCCCAGTGGGGTGGGCGGGATGATCCTCTTTAAGAGATGGGGATCTAGTCAAAAGCAGGGTCGTCTGCGAAACTGCTGGTCCGGATCATGGCCAGACAAGGTCATAGAACACAGGAAGGCAGAGGGCAAGGAAACAGGACGACTAAATGCAAGGGGCTGCTGAGTTAGAACCTGAACTGACGGAAAGGGCAGTTAAGGACCTTTGAGGGCAATTGTTGAAATTTGAACATAAGCTTTAATATAATGAATATGTGTGAAAGTCAAATTTCCTGATGTTTATAATTGGATCGCTGCTTAGGAGAGACAGTCTTCTGGATATACTACATACCAAGTGAGCCAGGAAAAAAAATTCATAGATGTATGTCAAAAAGAGCATATATACAATCAAAAGAGAGGGAGAATGAATGGTAAAACAAAAGGAACCAAATTCTAATCTAACAACTAGTGAGTCTAGGTGAAAACATACAGGAATTCTCTGTAGTATTTCTGCAACTTCTGTGTATTTGGAATTACTTCAAAGATAATTTTTTGAGAAAAAAGTAAAGATGAGAAATCTGATGTTCAAAACTCCCAACTGAGAGCAAAGTTTGTCAGATGTTAGTGAGTCTGATCCTATTCAGAGCCATCCAGAAACTTCTAGATAGGAAAAAGGCTCTTGGGGGCCCTGAAAGGGGAACTAGATGCCACTCTCAGACCAAACAACAGCTAACACTCACAGCAGGCTTCCTGTACCAGGCCCAGCTTTGAGCTTCTAACAGATCTTGAACTGATTTAATTCTCACCACATCCCCTTAAGCTGATGCTGTTATGACTCCTTGTTTTGCCAGACAAGGAAATAAAAACTTAGTGTTGAAATATATATACATGGTAAGTCATGAATCCCAGATGTGACTGCAGTCTTTTATGTGATCAGATTGAACTAGATCCAACCAGGTCTTGGAGCCATAGTCAGGCTCCGTATTGGCCAAGCTTTTTAGCAGTCTGAGCTCCCTAACACTGGACTGCTGCCTGGTCTGGCTGTGGTCTTCAGTCCCTGGACCTGTTGATGAAGACTGGGCAATGTTAGAAAAAGATATTAGTCTTTCTTCATTCCTCACCACCTCAGGCCCAGGATTTCTAGACAGTTCATTGTAGAACTTCAGTATGCTTTACAGCCAGACACACCTGGTCTCCCTCATGTCCCAGGTGAGCTATGTGACCATTGGCAGGAAATTAACCCTGCTAAGCCTCCTTCATTTAATATGAAGGGATTATTTAATATGAAGGGAATGGACATAGGGAGTGTGTCACGATCCTTGGTATCTTCAAGGATCTTACAGTCAGAATGGAGGCTACTGGGGGGATAGGGACCTCAGCCAGGGACCCATAAGGCAAGGGGAAGAACTTCAGGAAAAGTCTGAGCCGAGTTGGTTTGTTTTACAGCTTTACTGAGATGTAACTGACATACAATACACTCTACATGTTTAAAGGATGCAAACTGATGAATTTTGACATGAGTATACTGGGAAGCTATCTCCACAATCAATGTAATGAACTTATTCATCACTCCCAAAAGTTTCCTCACGGTTCTTTGTAATCCTCCCCTCCAACAAGAGAACTGCTGATTATATTAGTTTACACTTCCAAGAATTTTATGTATTTCTATATACACTTCATATATAATTTATATATGTGTTAGTCACTCATTCGTGTCGACTTTGCAACCCTATGGACTGTAGCCTGCCAGGTTTCTCTGTCCATGGGATTCTCCAAGCAAGAATACTGGAGTGGGTTGCCATTTTTCTTCTCTAGGGGATCTTCCTGACCCAGGGGTTGAACCCAGGTCTCCTGCATTGCAGACAGATTCTTTGCCATCTGAACCACCAGGAATGCCCTATTTATATATAATTTTATATAAATGATATTATACAGTAAGTACTCTTTTAGGGGCAGGTCTGGCTTCTTTTCCTCAGCAGAATCCTTTTGAGATTTATTCATGTTGTATGGATCAGTGGTTCATTCCATTTCATTGCTGATTATCCAGTGTATGTTCATACCACAGTTTGTTTACCCATTTACCTGCAGATGGGTTGTTTTCAGTTTGGGATTTTGCAGATAAAGCTACTGTGATTATTCATGTACAGGTGTGGACATATGCATTCATTTCTTGTCCTTTGGACAGCAAGGAGATCAAATCAGTCAATCCCAAAGGAAATCAACCCTAAATATTGGAAGAGCTAATGCTGAAGCTCCAATACTTTGGCCACCTGATGTGAAGAGCCAACTTATTGGAAAAGACCCTGATGCTGAGAAAGATTGAGGGCAGAAGGAGAAGAGGGCGACAGAGGATGAAATAGTTGGTTGGCATCATCGATTCAATGCACATGAACTTGGGCAAACACTGGGAAGTGGTGAGGGACAGGGAAGCCTGGTGTGCTGCTATCTGGGGGGCTGAGAAGAGTTGGACATGACTTGGCAACTGAACAACGACAAAATGACTTATGAACTTGAATGTCTTTTCATGAGCTTAGTTAGCATCTATTTATTTTCTCTGATGAATTATTTGCTGAAACTTTCTACCCATTTAAAAGATTCACTTATTTGCCTTATTATTGAATCATATTGATTCTTTACATATTCTATAGACAAGTCCTTTGTTGGATGTATTTTTGCAAATATTTTATTTTAAGAAATAGAATAGACGTCTATTAAAAGATGCCTCTTTTTTGCATCACAGTATCTTTTTTTTTTTTTTAGTGTTGGGTCTTAGTTGTGGCATGCAGGGTCTAGTTCCTCACCAGGGATGGAACCCCAGCCCCCTACACTGGGTGTGAACACAGAGTCTTAGCCACTCAAACGCAGGCAAGTCCCGGTCACAGTGTCTTTTAAAAACCAAAAGTTTTAAATTTTAATGAAGTCTTATTGTGTGTGTGTTTTTTTTTTAATATTTTCTGCTTTTTTCTTTTGGTTGTATTTGAGAAATCTTTGCCAAATCTAAGGTCAGTAAGTTTTTCCTTTATGCTTTATTCTATATGCTTTATAGGTTTACCTCTTTCATGGAGGTCTATTTCTGGACTGAGTCTTGAAAGGTGAGTAGCCCAGCCAAAGCACAGGAGAGAACATTCTAGGCAAGAGGGACCACTTGAACAAAGGCCCAGAGGGAAGGGAGCTTCTGTAGTTCAGGAGTAGCCAGGTATTCCTGAAACTAGCACACAGGGTGTAAGGGAACAAGAGAGGTGAGATCCCTCCTAATGGAGACGTGCCTGGGCTGAGGGCAGAGGGCTAGACCGAAAAGCTTGCACTTTATCCCAAGGGCTACGTGGAGCTAACCATGAGTGTTAACCAGAGGAGTGCCGCCGGCACCTCAGTTGCCTTATCAGCCGTATCAGGAGCAGGAGGAGGAGAAGGGGAGATAAGGAATGAACAAGAGTTTCATCTTGGGCCCAGGCAGGCCCTCTTCTCCTGCTCTTTCATTGGGGTACCCAGTTCTCCCAGAAGGGAAATGATAATCAACTCCTATTAAATGCTAACATTTCCTGGTGACTGTCTTACTGCTTCTGGGAGATCTCCCCCCCACTCCTTTTCCACTTTGTTTTTACTTGTATTAAGGTACAGTTAACTTACAATGTTGTGTTAGTTTCAAGTGGACAGTAAAGTGATTCAGTTATACATCTCTATCAGGAGCTCTTTTATTAGCCATGTTCATCTTTTGTCTGTTACAAGAGGTCCAAATATTTTTCTCCCATTCTGTCGCTGGGGTGTCAATCTTGTTTATCAGGCCTCTTGCAACCTAGAAGGATTCAGTGTTTTGCAGTCCAGACTGAGAATGGTTTTCATGATTTGGGGCTCGTCTACCTTGCGGAGACCAAGGCTGGGCTCCATGTAGCCTGCACACCACCGCGGTGTTCCCCGTTCCACCCCATCCCCCTGCCGTCTCTGGGTTAAAGACCTGCTTGTTCTCTTGGATCTGTGCGGGGCGTGGATGCGGTCTGGCTACCCCTGCTTGAGGACACCCAGGCGGGGGTCCACTGATTCGGTTGGAAAACCGGTCCAGCTGAAGCTAAAGACTTCTCACGGCCCCCTACCCCTGTGTTCCCCCAGCCTCCGCGAAGGCCTCGCCTGGGATTTTCACTTTCGGGCCTGAGGAGCCGCAGGCCCCTCCCTGCAGCCCAAACCGCTTCCGTTTTCCAGGCGGGCGGAGGGGCGGCGCCTTCGGAATGCTGAGTCTCGGTTTCCACGTTCCCCTCGTGCCGTTTCTGCTGTGTCATGGTTGGGAGGGGGGACGGGCGGAGACGGGAAAGGCAGATTTTGCTGAGTCACCCCAGCTGCTTCCTCAGCCTCCGGCTGGGTGCTTGGCTAAGGGCAGGCTTCCCTGCTGGCAGGAGGAAGTGAAACTTCTAGAAAAGGGTAGAAGCTTCCCATTTCACTCCAATTTTTGCCTCGCGTTTGCAAAGCCCTATCCCATACATCTCAAAAGGGATGTGCCCAATGTTGAGCTGCTGAAGGTCTCCCGTCACAGCCAACTAACTGATCATTCCACCTTCCCAGCTGGTTGAACCCAAACTTTGGAGTTATCCTTGACAGCTCCTCTTACATCTCATTTGCTATTCTTCTAACACGTAAAGCTCTGCCTTTACAAATGCATGTCCTAGGCCACTTACTTCTCTGTTTTTTGAAAAGCAGCATCATCTCTCCTTGGATTTGTGTGGTTGGTTGCCTTCTGCCAATGTCCTGTGTCACCCAGAGCAGCAGTGATTGATCCCAGGAAAACCCAGTGAGACCCCAGCACTCCTCCCCTCCCAGCCCTTGGGTCTCCCCTACTTACAAAGGTCCTAGCAATGGCCTGCAGGCCTCACAGGCTACATGTCTCTCCTGCTCCCATCTTCCACCCTGTCCACTCCCGCTCTTTGCTGCAGCCAGACTGACCTCCAGGCTGCTGCCTGTCCCTGCCAGGTCTGGGCCACCTGGGGTCTCAACTCTGACTTTTTCCTGTGGCCCCAAACAATGGTCCCCCCACACCTCCCAGCCTGTGGAGCCCACCTTGACCTGACTGACGGCATCACAATCGCTGATTGCTTCCCATACTTCCCATCTCTCTGACATCTCCAGCCAGGGAAAGTTCTGTGCTTGCAAGGGTTTATGTGGCTAGACTGGGCCCTTCCAAAGACTCTGCGGTGATTTCCCTACTTTGAGATCTGTGACCTTAATTACATGTGCAAAGGGTGATTGAGGAGGAGATAGGCTCCAGGTTAGACATTTACAACTGGCCTCCTGCAAAGGGTAATGACCCTGTTCGATGATAACAGAACATATTCACAGGTTGTAAGGATTAGACAAGGACATCTTTGTGGGGCCACGATTCTGCCCACCACAGATAAATGCTTACTTCCTGGGTATGGGGAGGATGGAATGGGACCCTGCTTGGGAGAATGCTTGGCTCAGAGCAAACTCCAGTGTTTCTTTTCCATTTCCACCTACATTTGTCTTTGGTGCTCCCTACTCCCTTTCTGGATCATTTCCCTGGGCCCAGACTTCATGAGGACACAGAACACCCATGTTCTGTCAAAGTGGGGTTCTAGCCTCTTCAGCTTTGTACCTGCAGCTCCACACATAACAAAACTGGCCCATTTCAGCTGCTCAAGTATTTGACTCTGCAAGGGAATCCAGAGAGAGGGTGGTGGGTTCTCTGACGGAATAAAGCTTTATTTTGTGGGCAGGGAACTCCCAAGTGGCGCAGTGGTTAAAAAAAAAAAAATCTGCTGGCAGTGCAGGAGATGCAGGTTCAATCTCTGGGTCGGAAAGATCCCCGAGATGAGGAAATGGCAACCCACTTCAGTATTCTTGCCTGGGAAATCCCATGGACAGAGGAGCCTGGCGGGCTACAGTCCACGGGATCACAAAGAGTCAGACACGGCTTAGTGACTAAAGAACAACAACACGTTAATGGTGGGATACTAGGCATCGCACAGGGAGATGGCAGGAAGGATCTCTCTGTTCACCCCGTCCTGCTTCCCGAAGCTGTCGTGGCAAATATCACAAACACAGTGATTTGAAACAACACAGATTTATTCTCTGGAGTTCCTGAGGTCAGAAGTCCTGAAATGGGTGGGCAGGGTTGCACCCCTTTTAGAGTTCTAGGACAGAATCTACTTCCTCAACTTTTCTGACTTTTCGAGGGTACCAGCTTTCCTCGGCTCGTGGTCCCTAACTCCATCTTCAAAGTTAGCAGCACAGCATCTTCCAATATCTCTGTCCTGCTTCCCTCATCACATCACTTTCTTCATCTGTAACCTCCCAGCCTCCCTCTTATAAGGACTTTTCTGATCATATTAGGATAATCTTCCCACTTCAAGATGCTTAACTTAATCCCGTCTGCAAAATCCTTTTTGCCATGTAAAATAAGTAACATATTCAGATGTTCTGGGGATTAAGATGTAGATATGGTGGGGGGCATTATTTAGCCTACCACAGGAGGAGAAATATTATTTAAATCATCCCAGTTGTTTGAGAACACAGAAGAGGAAGTCAGGAAGCTGAATCAGCATGGGGAAAGGCCACAGGCTCAACATTGGGACAAAGGAGATACCAGATCAGCCCTATTCCAGCCCCATCCGCCCTGAGGTTGTCTGTGTGTGTTTGTGTGTGTGTGTGTCTGTGTGTGTGTGTGTGTTGGGGGGGTCCTGTTCTCGCTAAGTCAGGGGCTCCCAGGGAAGAAGCTGTAGTGAGGTGTGAGTCTGGACTCGGAACCAGGAACCCTGGGCCACTGAAGGCTCTGTGTCCTAGGGGGGCACAGCCTGGCGAAATCACTCTGCTCTTGGATCCTCTGCTCCCCCATGTTAAGTATGAGAATAGCAGATCACATGAGCTTTACCTTCTGGACTTTCTGAATGGACAGGCTGATGGCAAGCATTCAGACTTTCCCACTCTTATCCTGTAAACTCTTGGACGACAAATGGGCCTCCCATCAAAGGGCATGTGATATGGGGTTCAGAAGTATGGATTCTGGCTTCCAAGTGCTGTGCTTTGAATCCTGCGTGGCTATCACTAGCCATGTGACTTGGAAAAACGACTTAACCTCTTTGTACCTTAGTGTTTACGTGGACAAAACAGAGATGAAAATGAAAGGGCTTTTGCCAGGATTAAATGCAGTCTTGCACATAAGGGTTCAGTACACAGTAAGTGATCAGTAAAGTTGGACTAAGATCAAAACTAGTAGCTTGGTTCCAATGCTTTCTGGCAACCTAGCTGTATTATCATGTTTACCAGAAAGAAACCTTGTGGCCTATATTCATTCATTCAGTATTGATTGTCTGCTACTTATCAGGCACAGTTCAAGGCTCTGGAGATTCAAAAAACAAAACCCCTGCCCTCCTGGAGCTTACATTCTTTTTTTTTATTTTTATTTTTTGTGAGTTTGTACCTGTCTTAAACATATGGAATGCTTCACGAATTTGCATGTCATCCTTGCCTAGGGGCCATACTAATCTTCTCTGTATCATTCCAATTTTAGTATATGTGCTGTCGAAGCGAGCACTGGAGCTTACATTCTAATGGAGATATCTGTTTCTAATAATCCTTCTTTCTAGAAAGTTCTTGGCAACTCTTTTTTGAAATCTTCTAGCAGCTCCAGTTCTAGTTCTTACCTCTGTGGATCTTGTGAACCCGTAAATGCCATCCTCTGTAGAATGAGCCTTTCAACGAGAACCATGGAGGTGACTTCTGGGCTCTAGTGGGAAAAACCATGGTTTTTTTTTTTTTTTAACTTGTCTCACATTCTACTGGATTCTGAGACATGACATCCTACCTTGAACTTTTGAAATCTTTGTGCTAGACTGCCTGGGTTCAAACCCTTATCTTTACCTCTCTGCCAGTTTCCTCATTTGTAAGATGGGGACAGTAACAGTAACAGCCTTATGGAGTTATTATGAGGATTATGAGGATATTATGAGTTATTATGAGGATTTAATCTGTTAATACATGTGTTTAGTATAGTATCTGGCGCACAGGAAGGGCTCAATGAATATTAGCTATTAGTATTGTTATCATTGTTCATCGAAGCAGAAGATCGATATATAATTTATATATCGATATATATAAATCTAGCCAAGGGCTAGATTCTTTGGCATAGCCCCCTCTCTCTAGAAGACTGAGCAGCCCCCGTGCCTCTAGATTGATTTGGTGGCTGAAGTTCAGGTCAGTGATCCTGGAAGAGGATGGATCATGGGCCAGAGCTCTGAGCTTGGCCGGATGGACACCTGCCTGGTTCTTCCAGACTGTCTCCAGGCATCAGAGACTTCTGCTCACCCAGAAAGGACCACCTCAGCTGCTATAGTCCCCCAATCCGAGAACCCATGCTTGATGGCCGGGCTGGCCGTCCTCAAGCTTGTACTCACATTCCTTCAGAAGTGGAAACACTTGCTACCTCTTTTCCAAACAACATCCTTGTCCTGAGTCAAAGTTAAACTTTGTTTTGTTTAATCTAGAATCCAGAATTGTAACTTTGGGAAGGGACTTTGGTATTGTCATTTGCATTGTCATCTGGGCTCGCCCAGTGACCTGCTTCCCCCCATCCTAAGTGATCAATCTCATGCAGAATCAATTCAACAGTTGATCACAGGACCAGCTCTGTTCCAGGCCCGGGTGGGTACCGCATGTGTGCTTAGTCACTGGGTCGTGTCCGATTCTTTGCAACCTCATGGACTGTAGGCCACCAGGCTCCTCTGTCCATGGGGATTCTCCAGGCAAGAATACTAGAGTGGGTTCCCATGGCGATCTTCCTCCAGGTGATCTTCCCGACCCAGGGATTGAACCCAGGTCTCCCACATTGCAGGCAGATTCTTTATCAATTGAGTCATGAGGATGAGATAACTCAGACTCAATGAGCCCTGAAGATCGCCCTGTGCAGGTGGGCAGGGAGGTGATCTGGATGACCAACATCATTGTCCAGCTGGGAACCAAGTGCTACGAGGGCCTGAAGGAGACAGGCAGAGACCTGGAGTTTGGGTCCCGTTTTCCTGCCTTATGTGTGTCCTTGGTCGTGCCACTTAATCCCTGCCCCCACCCACCACCGAGCCTCATCTTCTCTGTAAAATGGTAGAGATCTACCTCCGAGGGCAACTGTTGGGATGAACCATGAAAACAGTACCATCTTAAGCATTTAGTAGGTGCTCAAGAAAGAAAAAAGGCCAAAGGAAACATGAGGAAGCTGGCTGCCAGCTGAGGGTCCCAGAAGGGGGTGACAATTAGGGAGCAGGCTGGTGCGGGGGTCTGTAGACAGGGTCTGGGGACGGTGAGTCCTTGACATTGCCCCGAAGCCTCCTGCTCTGAGAAGCCCTGCCTCCCAGCTCTCCGGAACCATTCAGATTCCTGGGGTATTCAAGTACCATTTCTGGGCTGGAGGCTCTGAAAGGGGCAAAATCACACTGCTGCACAGATTTCGAGAAGTTTTTTGGTTTTTTTTTACGTCTTGTTTTAAATAGATTGTTTTCCAAGGGTCATATGACCGCTCCTCCTCCGCCCCCGCAGGCCAGGGGCGGGCGGGGCGCCGGCCCCCGCGGGTGTTGCAACGTCGGGCCTGAAAGTGGGGAAAGGCAGGCGGGCGGCGGCCACGTGACTCGCCCCGGGGATAAATAGACGGCGAAGTTGGGACTCGGCACAGTCGCTCTCCCGCCTCCTCGATCCATTTCAGAGCCGTTGGAGCCAGAGTTCTCGGAGCCAGAGTTCTCGGAGCCAGCACCGACCCTACACCTACGCAGCCGCAGGATGGAGCGCCCGCAGTCCGACAGGCAAGTGCGGGTCAGGGGACCGGCCTCTCCCGGGCAGGGCAGCTCCCTCCTCCCGCAGAGCTCCCGAGACCGAGCCGGGAAGCAGGAAGCGCCCTCGCTGAACGGGCGGGCGGTCACTTGGGGCTTTGGTGTTAGGAGGAGCCGGGTGCCAATCCCGCCCGGTGGGGCAGTTGGAGAGATGAAAGGTGACTGACATGCCTGGCTCCCTGTGGATGACCCGATGGGAGTGTTGTCGTGGGACCGACTTTGGTTTTGGTTTTGAACTCGTGCGAGTGCTTGGAGGTAGCGGTCTGCTTAATCCGGCATCCCCGCGACTGTTGGAGCCTGGGTGACAAAGCCTGGCTCTCTTACTGGGGACTCCTCTTGGCTGCATCCACCTCTGGCTAGCTGTCGAATTAAGGAGCACATCACCTCGGTCGGCTACCGAGTATGAGGGTGGCATAGTAGAGGAGGCACAGCAAGCAAGCCAAGGTCTCCTGGCTAGCTGGAAATTGGCCCTGGGTTTGTCCACCTCTGGGTCTGGCTCCTCCCATCTTCCAAGAATTTGACCAGCATGTACAGAACAGGGGGTGATTTTCTGAAGGAGTGCTAGCCAGACAGGACAAATGACACTCCTGTGGGAGGTGGATGTGGACATAAGGCAGAAAAACTCCCCAAAAGGAACTGTTTCTTTGAGTTTTACTTGAGCTTTTTTTAGTATTTTTCTGCGAGCAGAATATTAACAAGGGATCATGAGATCTGTATCTGAAACCTCAACAAAGTTAATGAGTTAAATCTTGGGTCTAAAAGCCAGTCGAAGCAATTGCAGGTGAATGAGTGTTCACCCTGCCCACCGGTGCTGCTCCCTTCTCTTCTCTATTGAGAATAATTGGCCAGACCTTTCCTGTTGGTTTGGGGGACCCGTATTACACAGTGTTTTAATAACTGAAAAGTGTGGCTGGGACTGCATCTTAAAGGTAGTTGGGAAAGTGGCTGTGTATTAGATGGGAACATGGGTTTCTGCAGAGAAGCCTGATAAAAGCTGGAATCTCTTTTTTAAGTCCTGCAGACAGGCAGGGGTAGCCCTCAGAAGCTCAGCGGTGGAAGGGACTGTGCTTAGAGCCCTGCCCTCCACTCCCTTGTTCACTTCTCTGCCTTCCCTCTGCAGCATGCCTCAGGATTTGTCAGAGGCCCTGAAGGAGGCCACGAAGGAGGTGCACACCCAGGCGGAGAATGCCGAGTTCATGAAGAACTTTCAGAAGGGCGAGGTGACCCGAGAAGGTTTTAAGGTATGTGCACTGGAGGTGCCAGCCTTGGCAGGGGTACATTGGGTGGGAGTGCACCCAAAGTGCAGAGCAGTGGTATAAGTGGGTATGGCTCCTAGGGATGCTGAGGGACCCGATGAGCATGTTCAAGGGAATCATTTTACAGGTCATGGCGTTGAGGCTCAGAGAGTGGAAGTGACTTACCCAGGGTCACACAACAGATTCACAGCCTGCAGGTGTGGTATTGTGGAGTGACTGGGGCGGTGGTACTCTTAAGTGACCACCTAGTGCATGCTTGGCATTTTACTCAATTAATTATAATCAGTGCTTCAACTTTGAAAAGGAAGATGAGGAAGGGAAGGCTCAGAGAGGTTAAGTAGCTAACAGAAGGTCACACAGCCTGTAAGCAAATGGGAGAGGCCAAAATTGAGCCAAGGCTGGTCTTGGTTCAGAGCTTATGCTTCTGACCTAGGTCTTATCTGCCTCTGAAGGTAAGAGGGGAGTGTGGGTTCGAGCTTGAGTACTTCCATTCCCGAATAGTAAGACTACCAGCACCATCTAACCTCCCCAGGGTACCTTTTCCTCACCTGTGGAATAAGACTTTTCAACGGCAGGGTTTTCTTTTTTTTGGACCACACTGCACAGCATGTGGGCTCTTAGTTTTCCAACCAAGGATTGAACCCATGCTCCCAGCAGTGGAAGCATGGAGTCATAACTACTGGACCAAGGGGAATACCCAGCATGATTTCCTTAAGTACCCATTATATTTGAGGCATGAATTTTTGCTATTACTCAGCACAGTTGTGAAATTCACGCAGGAAGAAGGAAAGCATGTGACAAAAGAACCCGGCAGGTGCTGGGCGTGAGGAGAGGCTTGTTTGGGTTGAACAGTGGGGGTGGGGAGCTGCAGCTCACCACTTCTGACACCCTGCCTTTGGCTATTGGGAGACGCCTCCTACTTCCAACAGGAGAGGTGCTTCAGTGAAGGGCGATTTAACATGCAGCTCTAAGGGGCTCACAGCCCTGGGCTGTGTCCTGTGGGTGTGAGTCTAGCCCTTACTCCCTTGTTCTGCCCCCCACCCCCCTGAAAAAACTGACGTACAGTTGCTGTAATGGGACCGGGGCAGTGGGAGTGGGGAGGTGGCCGCTGGAGTACCCCATACCCAGCCACTGTATGCTTTGGAGCTTCCTTCTTGGCCCCTGAGTTCAAAGTCAGCACAGAGACCCAGGAGAGGACCCACTGCTCGCTCAGATTGTGCTGATGGAGGTAGCGTGTTTTATCACCACGGTCCAACTTCAGTGCTGACTACCTGGTTGCATCTACTGTTTTCCCTCTGTCATCCTCCTGACCTGCACACCTGCCCCAGCACTCTGTGGTTAGATGACCCTTCTTTGCAAGGAAGGGAACCAAGGCTTGCCTTGTGCAGAGTCACTCGGGCCCCAGATTGCCTAGAGACGGCGAGTGGTTTTATTCACCATCACCCAGCTGAGGACTGGCCGAGCGGAGTTAGGACCAGGTCGGTCACAGTTGAAAACCCAGGCTGCACTATACCGGGCTGCCTGGGTTTCTGCCCTGGTCAGAGACCGTGCTCCCATGAATGATTAAAGGCTCAGAAATCACCTGAAAACCTCAACCGGAACATCTAAACTTTGTCCTCTTTCAAACTCAAAACTAGAAAATTAATGTGTAATGGGAGTTACCCGAGCTAAGGGGCACTGGGCTGTCCCTCAGCCAGCTTTCAGAGGTGATGGGGTTCAGAGGGGTCTTCTGGGGAGAGCTGTGCCCTGCAGATGGATCCCCAGAGGTCACAAGCCAGAGAGAGGTGCCTGGCATCTCCTGGAAGCACTTTAACTCGGTTACTTTCTCCAGAAAGCCATGCCTGTGCGTGGCTCCATTTCTGTTTCTTACTAGCTTTGTGGCTTCTGTGTCTCATACCCTCTCTGAGCCTTAGTGTCTTTTCTGTAAAATGGGCATAGCCATTCCTTTGTTAGACTTTTCCAAGGATGAAGTGAGGATTCGTATTTTTTCCAGTGTGATAAAAGGTTTTTAGGCTCAGACAGTGCACAATGAAAATTTTCTCCTGTGACAATTTCTCTGGCTGCCACAGGGGGAAGGTTGGAGGGGCTGGCAGGAGGTGGGAGCCCAGCCTGGGGAGGTGACAAGGATGACTCTGAAGGCGATAGTGCGAAGGGGCTGGATGCTCTGATAACGACCTGCTTGCTCTGGTTTCAGCTGGTGATGGCGTCTTTGTACCACATCTATGTGGCCCTGGAGGAGGAGATTGAACGCAACAAGGAGAACCCCGTCTACTCTCCCCTCTACTTCCCAGAGGAGCTGCACCGCCGGGCCGCCCTGGAGCAGGACATGGCCTTCTGGTATGGGCCCCGCTGGCAGGAAGCCATCCCCTACACGCAGGCCACCAAGCGCTATGTTCAGCGGCTTCAGGAGGTGGGGCGCGCCGAGCCCGAACTGCTGGTGGCCCATGCCTACACCCGCTACCTGGGCGACCTGTCTGGGGGCCAGGTTCTCAAGAAGATCGCTCAGAAGGCCCTGAACCTGCCCAGCTCCGGGGAGGGCCTGGCCTTCTTCACTTTCCCCAGTATCGCCAGCGCCACCAAGTTCAAGCAGCTGTACCGCTCCCGCATGAACACGCTGGAGATGACCCCCAAGGTCCGGCAGAGGGTCCTGGATGAGGCCAAGACCGCCTTCCTGCTCAACATCCAGGTGAGGGCCTGGGCTGTGCTGCGTGGCCACCCCTGCCTCCAGTTGCTCTTCCAGGGACATTTCTCGCAGGGTGAGGGGCGGGGAGGAGCCAAGGAGTTAAGGGCAGGGGCTTGGGGTCCAGCGTTCCAGTTCTGTCACTTACCTGGCGGGGTGATCTTAGGCAAATCCCTTTCTTAATCACTTTGTACTTCAGTTTCCCCATCTGTAAAATGGGGATATAATAGCACTTAGCTCACGGAGTTGTTGTGACTGCTTAAATCAATCAAGTCCCCAGAGCAGGGCATGTCACAGGGTCAGCCCTCGAACATTAGCCACAGTTATTGTATGATGTGAGCGTCACCATTGTGGTATTCTGTGACAACCCCCTGTGACAACATACAAGTTGGCTGTGTGCTCATATGTAGCCAGGTTGGCACTGCAGGGCTCACGGATGCTGCAGACCTGGCCTACGCCATCTGGGCCTCTCAGCCCAGCCAGGAGGCATGATCCGTCTTTCTACAAGTGTCTCAAATCCAGGGGAAGATGGGTTTTGCCTTGAAGGCGGATCTCTTAGGCAGAGCCGGGGGGGTGTTCCCAGTGGGGGTGAGATTCCTCCTAACCCTGATGTTGTAGAATTCTGTCACTCTTCTCCTATCTGGAGGCCCTGTGGGAACTGGGCTCTTAGTTTATGCTCTCCTGGCTCCTTATTCCCAGCCTGGGGCCCCAGAAGAGATTGGTCGTAGCACTTGCTATTGAGCAATGCACGTCCTTTGCATACCGCTAAAAGATACCCAGCAGACCTGGTCAGTCTTCTGAGAAAAGCTGTATCTTTCAGAAGGGTGGTGTGGAAAGAATAGGCGCTTTGGAGCCAGGGCCCCATGGGAGGGCTGGCCCTTGCCGCTTGACCTCTGGGTTAGCCACCACCCAGGCACTGAATCTCTGGAGCGGCAATGACCTGGTCTGTAACTCTGGCTAATGAGTACCATAGAGCATTGAGTGCCTGCTTGGGTACCACTCAAAACATGGTACTTTGCAAAGGGATCCAGCATATGGGCATGAGCGGCCATTCAGAATGGCTGTTACTGGGAAGCATTTGGGGAAGAGCAGGCAGGCGAGTTAATGCACTTGTGACATCTTCTCTCTTAAGCTGGATGTTCAGTATTTTTGCTGTGATTCTGTTCTGTCCTGCCATTTCCCCACCAAACCTCAGACCTCCCATCAGCAGGCCTGGCCCCACCGTTCATGGAGATGTGCCTTTTGTTCTCTTGCAGCTGTTTGAGGAGTTGCAGGGGCTTCTGACCCAGAAGGCCAAGGACCGTGAGCCCTCGCAGGCACCAGACCTTCACAGACGAGCCGGCAGCAAGGCGCAAGGTGAGGGCCTCCCGGGGGCAGTGTGTGGAGGGCACATGGCCCAGCCGTCTGGCTCTGGTGTCGCCTGGCTCTTCTGTCTTCTCCATGGTTTAAATGAGAAGTCGGGGGTGGAGCCAGCCTCCACCCAGATGACCCCTCTGCACCTCAATCTCCCCAGTTCTAGAATCGGGGGGGTGGGCTGGTTCTAGGTCACTTTTGAGTATTCAAAGATTACTCTGAAGTCATGGCAAGTCTTCCTCCCCCATAGACACACACAATTTAGGTTCCGTGGGGGCCTGTTAATGGTTCCCTAGCAGAGACCCCTGATGTGGGGCTAGGGGCCCAGGGCAGCTTCTAGTTATTCCCCCACCGTTGATGCAGGGTCCTGTCTCGGGTTAGTCCCTCCCTGAGGCCTCTCAAAGAGCTCTCTAGGGGGTGGCAGTGCTGCTAGCACATGTGGGAAACTTCCAGAGCACCAGAGTGCTCCACAGATGTCCCCTCCCTCCCTGTGGGCGAGAGTGTGGCTTTGGGAGTCAAGGGAGGGGAGGGGTGAAGCTCGGCCACCTGCTTGGCAGGTCATCTCAGGCCTCTGCTCCTGGTGCCACCATAGCTCACCTGTGCCAGGACTACATGGACCCCTCTGTTGGTGGGGTTTTGCGGGGAACATTGGAATGTGGCCATTCCTGATGAGGTTACCCGGTGGGGGTGAGGGGATTCAACCCTAATACATCAGTTCTCAAACTGTGGTCCCCTGAGTATCCCTGGGGAGTACTTGTCACGATCTGGCTGAAAATGGAAGAGTGGACAGCTTGGAGAAGTAAGCAGGCTCCCTGTCTCAGGAGGTATCCAAATAGTGGCTAGAGGGCTACTGGTTGGCATCTAGCAGGGACTTTACTAGACCGAGCTGAGGCGGCTCTGATTCTTCTGTGAGGTCAAATGGCCCTGCTTCCATCCTCCGGGAGTTGACATCCTCTCTCTTCTCTTTCAGACTCGGTTCCTGCCAAGGTGTCCAGGGGGAAGCCCCAGCCCAGTGTCCTCTCCCAGGCACCTCTTCTGCGATGGGTCCTCACGCTCAGCTTTCTGGTGGCCACGGTCGCTGTGGGGCTTTACGCCATGTGAATGCAAGTGTGCTGCCTCCTGGGGGCCATGAACTGTTTGTGGAAAGGGGCAGCCCCTTGGCTGGCTTCCTTACCTTGAGCTTCGGGCTGGGGGGCAGCCGCCAGGGCTCCTACTGTCTCCCTGCGTCCGTCTCTTCTGGATAAAAGGAGCCTGAGATATCTCCACCAACCCAAAGTACATCCAGTCAGTAACCTGAACTTTCAGAGTGGGACAAGGGGTCCCCCCGACCCCTCAGCACTCTCCCCTTCCTGTTCCTGCAGCAGAGCCCAGAAGATGTAGCCAGAGCAACAGCTGTTGTGAACCTCCAAAAGCCTTGGGTCTGAGGTCTCCCTTTTGACCCGCTGTGACCGGCCACGGCAATTTTTGTATATGTTCAAAGATGTTGTGTCTTATGTTTCTGTCTTGTTTTTGTTGGAGCCACTTTGTGTTCCTGGCTCAGCCTGAACTGTGGTATTCTGTTGTGTTCTATTCTGTTCTTATAGCAGGGTAGGGGTGGGTTGTGGTGGGTGGGGAGGGAAGTGTTTAACAGGACTGTGGCCTTGATTGCTAACTTTCATGTGAAATAATAAACTAAATGGCCTGATAGTAACTTGACGTGTTTTTCTTGGGCTCTGTTATCCTTGGGGAACTGACCTTTTTTCCTCACTTGTTTCTTGAAAGTCTGGTGGGCGGAAGGGGTGAAAGTGCGGGTGACAGCTGGTTTGGGATGTTGTGTACAGAGGGTGGTGGGGGTGACCTTGAAGCAGGCAGTGGGCACGTCTTTGGGGGTGAACCCTGCTTGATGGAAGACCACTTTACCAAGGACGCGATTCACTGTAAAGCTGAAATGAGCAAATTCTGGAATAAGATCTGTGTCTGCACAGTGAATCGTAGGGACTGGAGTAAGAATCCTGGTTCAAACCCCTGGTTTTCTTTCTGTAACTGCCTTTGGGGTTAGGTATTAAGCCTTCTGGAGCTCAGTTTTGTCACCTTTAACACCAATACAGACCCAGCTCACCTGTCTTGAGAAGCAAATGAGATGCATGTAAAATGCCAACAGCACAGGATATGAACTCTTAATAATGAAATGAGGGAGATCAATGTTCTGTGATTCTTGTTAAGGGATCCTCTACTGTGTGAGTCCCCTCACATGATGTCATCTCATTTGATCCTCAGAAAAACTGAGTGTTACCACTTCTAGAGGGTCAGGAAGGATTTAAACCAGGTCTGGCCAGCTCTAGATCTCAAGATTTTTCCACCGTCCAAAGTCCTGAAAGTGTGTTAGTTGCTCAGTAGTGTCTGACTCTTTGTGACCCCCATGGACTATAGCCCACCGGGCTTCTCTGTCCATGGAATTCTCCAATACTAGAGTGGGTAGCCATTCCCTTCATGGGATCTTCCCAACCCAGGGATTGAACTCCAGTCTCCCACGTTGCAGGCAAATTCTTTACTGACTGAGCCATCAGGGAAGCCCTGAAGTCTTAAAAGCCACTGAAAGTAAAAATGTAGTCCCCCAGTCTGGGAGAGTGAAAGCCCCAAGTTGAAAGTGTATTTAGCAAAGCGAAGGACAAAGCTTTTCCTTAATGAGACTCAAACGTGAACACTGGGAACCAGGAGACCTCTGTTCCTAGTTCTGGCTCTGTGAAGTAAATCTGGAACCTGGTCAAGTCACTTCACGTCTCCATTTGCTCGCTGGCAAACTAACAACCACCTGCCTCCCACAACTGGTAGGAGGGTCCAGGGGTCTCCAAAGACGAGTCTGTGGATGGTGACATCAGAATACCTGGGTATCATGGACCCCCAATCTGAAAGGCTCTGATTCTGGAGACGTGGGGCAGGAGTCTGCAATGGCTAGTTACCGAAAGTTTCTTGGGAGATTCCAAATAGCATAGCAACTAGGTCCAGAAGTCACTGTTTATGTGGTGATGTATGCCAAGAGTAGGCATTCGAAGTATTTACTTGGCTCTTTTCACCCAGGCCCAGTTTCCAATTTTCTGTGACAAGGATACCGGTACTCATTGTTTGCAGTGACAAAGAAAGGAAGGAAGAGAGGGAGGGGAGATGGAATCACTTTAAATTCTACCAGGAGGAAAACAGCTTAATATTCTGTATTCTATTCACCCGGTGGAGGATTAAAGAGCCGTTAACTAGAATGAATTAAAGCTATGTCTCCATGCAGAGGGACCTCCCTGAAGGTTCAGATTCATTTGGTATAATTTTGACACCTTTAAACACTCATATTTTAAACACTGCCTGTAAATATGGCAATGTAGACTACGGAATAAAAAGATGGTTCCTGTAGTTCCTGCTTCCAGTGAGAATGAAAAAGAAGGGAGGGGAGATTATGCAGTCCTTATTGCCACTTGAGAATCCGTCAAGTTTTGCTGGATCTTCCCGTTTTTCTAAGCTAGGCTGGGAATCTGGTCGTGAATTTTCGCAAATTTTAAGCATTGCCAAATAATGGAAACTCTTCTACAACTTAAGAAACAAACAAAAAGAAAAAACAAAAAACAAAACCACCATTTGGGCCTAAGAAAACATTTCTGGAGTCCCAAGTCTGACTTTGGTTCTAGAGGCATTAAGGAGACCAGAGGTGGATTATTTTGATTAATCCTCAACTTGTTTAGGTGTGAGAGCGGGAAGGGCAGGAGGGCAGCGCCCCCTCCAGACGCTAGGGGACAGCGGGCTCACACCAGGCAAGTGACCACACCTTGAGAAGCAGGGACCTATAGCTTCTCCCGCCCGTGGTCGCAAAGGGGTCATTTCCTCCTGAGAAAGGTTTAAGACGAGTACACAGCAAGGCCCTCGCACACCCACCCTGGGCCTAAGCCCTCCCCTCCGCCATCTTTGCGCCCCGCCCCGCCGCTTCCTCCAGCTCAGTTTCGCGCCAAATTGTCCGGCAAGCAAAATGGAGCCCGGAAGGAGGGTATCCCGACGTCCTGCGCCCTGCAGCCAATCCCCTTCAGCAGTTTCTTTGGAGGCGGGACCCGCAAGCACAGAGCGGTCCAATCGCTGGCCTCGGGGTCTCGGCGAACCAATGAGGGCGCAGCGGCCGCGGCGTCCAAACGCTGCATCTGGTTTTTCCCGCGAAACGCGGCAGTGGACGGTGGGGGTTCTTGTGCCTGCGGTTCCGTGGAGCGCGGGAAGGCCGAGGTGAGGCTGGAGGGGCTGGGGAGTGAGCCCCTCGGAGCCAGCCCCCCGGGGGACGGCCGGCGTCTGCATTTGGGGCGCAGTAGGGCTGGGCAGGGGTGTCTCATGGGAGAGCTGGGGTCGAGGTCTGGGAGGCGGAACCGGGCTCACGTCTGCCTCGCACTCGGAGCCGAGGACCTGCGTGTCGGAGGGAATGCCGCACACCCCCATCTGCCCTCCAGTCTGCTCCATCTTCTCATTCCGCGTCAGGTGCAGTCATGTCGGGCTTCGACGACCCCGGCGTTTTCTACAGTGACAGCTTCGGGGGCGATAACGCGGCCGATGAGGGGCAGGCCCGCAAATCCCAGCTGCAGAGGCGCTTCAAGGAGTTCCTCCGGCAGTACCGGGTGGGGACCGACCGCACCGGCTTCACTTTCAAGTACAGGTGCGTGCTGGAGCGGGACAAGAGGGGAGCTGCGGCCCCAGCCGTGCTGAGTTCCACTCGCTGGGGCCCCGCACCCTCATGGCGTTTGGTTTTGTACATTTCATATCTGAAGTTAACTTATGAGTGAGTCACCTGGGCCCTTTGCATCTTTTCCCAGGATTTGCTTCTATTAATCTGTTTCTTATAGTCCTTCTATGTAATACCTGCAATACTATGTAAAGCGAGTTATTTTCAGATCTCTGGAGACGGTAGTTAGGTTTTACCTTACTTGCTCACTCATTCATTCGTTCCACTCAGTCAGCTTCTATTGATTGAGCACCTGCTGCATGCATGCCAGCTGCTCTTCTAAGTGGTGAGCTGCAGCACTGAATGAGCTGGGCAAAGCTCCTGCTCCCAGTCATTGTACAATGGTGATATCCCGCCAAATCCTTGTAGGCCCTTAAGTGCAGAGAGCGTGAATTTGCAGGTCCAAACTTGGGCTTGATCCATTATTAGCTCAGTGACTTCCAAGTGACAGTCTCTCTGAGCCTCAGTTTCTTCGTCGGTAAAATGGGCATAGCCACCCCTGCTTCCATTTATTCATGCACCAGCTAACACTGACCATCTGTGTGCCAGACCCTAGGGTACAAAGATGAAAAGATTCATACTACTTGCCCTCAAGGAGCTTTTGAATCAGTGGGACTGAGGCGTAGGCATGCCCAAGTAAATTACAAGGTGATGATTGCCTCAAAGGAGGAGTGTACAAGAGGAGTTAGGGGAGGCTTAAGGTGATCTAGAGCTGAGAGAAGAGTATCTGGTGTGGAAAGCATTTCTGATAGCAGGAGGTGCATACATGGGCAGTGTGGGGTGGCCTGTTACAACAAGGGGCTCTCAGAGCCAGACTGGCTGTTGTATGTGGCTCTGGACGTAAGGTAGAAAGGGATGAGGCTGAGGAGGTCAGTGGCTCCCAAAAGCGTTTTTGGGATAATAGTTTCACGGGATGCTCTGTAAAGAGAGTCCTGTGGTTGATAAGACAGGCACGGTCTCTGCTGCCTTCCATCGCCAGGTTCCAGCTGTGTGCCTTGTTAGTATCTGAGAGAGGGTTAAAGGGTCCAGGGAGTCCAGTGAAAGGACTGGTTTGCAGTGAGAGTCTACCAGACTCGCTTGTGAACTTTGAACTGTTCTTTGATGATGACTTGGACAGCTTCCATGGAGCTTGCTTTGGAAGATGCCTCTGACCGGGATGGGGGGGGGCGGGGGGGCGTCGGATTGCTGGGTTAAATAGCGGATCCACCTGGAGCTCGATGTGTTTGAGAAGCTGGTGGCAGGGCAGTGGTGTGGGCAGACACAGGGTGTGGGTGCTCATCAGCCAGTATTGCCTCCTCTTCTCTGTGCCCTTCCCCGCCCCTACTCCAGGGATGAACTCAAGCGGCATTATAACCTGGGGGAATACTGGATCGAGGTGGAGATGGAGGACCTGGCCAGCTTCGACGAGGAGCTGGCTGACTACTTGTACAAGCAGCCAGCCGAGCACTTGCAGCTGGTGAGTGGGACCCCTGCCCCGGGACCCCCAGGACTGGCCCTGCTCTGGTCACTCACAGGCTGTCCCCTCCCCATCTCCAGCTGGAGGAAGCTGCCAAGGAGGTGGCTGATGAGGTGACCCGGCCGCGGCCTGCTGGTGACGAGGTACTCCAGGACGTCCAGGTCATGCTCAAGTCGGACGCCAGTCCGTCCAGCATCCGTAGCCTGAAGGTGGGTCCCCTCGGAGGGAGGCGGTGGTGGCTGTGTGTGTGGAGGGGTTTTGGAGAGAGACCTAAGTGCCAGCTCTGTGACCCTGAACAACTCACTCACCCTTTCTGAGCCTATTTTTGCCTCTGAACAATTAGCTCCCTGGACAAACGCTTGCTGAGCTCCTTCTGTGCACAGGACATGAGTTGGGTCCTGGAGGAGCAGTAGTGAACTCAAGGACAAGCTTCTTTTCCTGGGAGACTGGATAAATGGTTAACTTCACCCACGATAACTGTAGGTGACTGTGAGAGCGATGGGAGAAATTGGGAGGTGATGAGAATGCATAGGGCCCCTCCGGAACAGATAGAGAAGGCTGCCTTCCAGAGGGGACATCTGAGTGGAGGCCTGTGGGTGAGAACGAGCAGCGTGCAAACAGCTGGGAGGGAACACGGGGTGGGGAGAGGAGGGCAGGGCATGGCTAGTGTAAAGCTTGCAAGGTGAGGGGTCAGGAGTGTACCAGGCCGAGGGAAGGACGGTCAGTGTGACTGGAGATGGGGCCACAGGAAAGCTGGGCAGGGCCAGTCTGCCACCCAGCAAATATTTTTTGAGTGGCTGCCTCACACCGGATGCTGGGTTCGCCTCTCGCTGTAGACAGACGGTACCTGGTTCCATGCAGCTTATAGTGAGAGAAACAGACAAGGAGCAGTGAGCTGGTTTCAGGTCCCAGGACATGAGCCACGAAGAAGAAAAAAACGGGATCAACGTGACGGGCCGAGGGGCCACGTGGTGGTTGGAGAAGGTCTCTCTGAGGAAGTGGCGTTGGGGCGAGTCTGAGGGACGCATGGCCCTGTGACAGCTCAAGGGAGGAGTGTCCAGGCTCAAGGAGAAGCAGGTGCAAAGGCCCTGGGGTGGGGACAGCAGCCGTTTCAAGGGACAGACGAGGGGCAGAGGCAGCTGCAGTGGCTGGACCCCAGTGAGGGCAGGGCAGGGGAGGGGAGGGAGGGGGTGGAGAGCCAGGTGGCCAGGGCCTCGGATTGAGAGGTGAGTAGGCGGGTGGGCTGATTCTGTCTTTAAAAGCTTCCTCTGGCTGCCAAGTGAAAGGAGAATTTCTAAAGCCGGCGGGAGTGGGACCCAGGAGAGTTTCCCGAGGAGGAGGTGAGGGTCGAACGTTGGTTCTTCTCTCAGAAGGTGGTTGTGAGAAGCAAGTGAAGGGATGCACGTGCCTGTGCCTGCTGAACTCCGGGCCCAGGTTGTGCCGCCAAAAGGCCACGCGCTGGTCTTTGCCGGAGCCCTCATGGCCTGCTGCTCAGTTCAGGGCCCCACCAGACCTTGCTTGGTTGGCACAGCGGCGCGTCTCTTACAGAAGCAGGCTGGGCCGTGGGCTCTGGAGGCTGTGGTGTGTGCTAGCTTTGTCTCTGCGCCCTGCGCCAGGCTGGGGAGACGCGGGGGAGGCGCAGGTGGGTCCGTTCTTGAAATTAAACTGAGCAGCATCATGTGTTTGCCTGTCCGTGGAGGCGAATTTGGGCTTGTTTCCTGGGGCAGCTGTTCCCTCAGAAAACCAAACCTCAGCCCCACTTGGACAGACTTCCTCTTCTCAGCCCCATTGGAAAACCCAGTGACTGGCCTGCCTGGGTGGGCATTCTGTGACAGAAGCTGAGCCCTCTCTACAAGGATCGCTTGTCAGGGTGGCCTAGGGGCTGGGCAGCCCCAGTCCTTTCCAACCTCGGGATCCTGAGGACTCAGATCCGCACTCTGTAGAGTGTTTTCCAGAAAGCAAGCTCTGAGGGGTGTGTCGGCAGTTCTGGGGTCCTCTGGGCTGTGACAGCCACGTGTGCCCCCGGTCTCAATCACCAGAGAGGGCCAGCCTCCATCCTGCTCCCCTCCACCTCCTGGGGCTCTACGGGGCATCAGCTCGAACCCATAGGCTTCCTGTCTGTCTCAGAAAACCTGTTGGAAATAGGAAGAAAAGATGATGATAAAAGGAACTTTTCTTGTTTTATTTTGCTTTTTATTATGAAAATATCACACACACAAAAGTAGTGAGAGGGGCATCCCTGATGGCCCAGTGATTAAGACTCTGCTTTCAGTGCAGGGGGCCGGGCTTCAATCCCTGGTCAGGAAACTAGATCCCACATGCTGCAGCTAAACACACACACACACACACACCGTGCCACACACACACACCTGGTCAGGAAACTAGATCCCACATGCTGCAACTAAATACACACACACACACACACACACCCGTGCCACACACACACACCTGGTCAGGAACCTAGATCCCACACGCTGCAACTAAACACACACACACACACACCCTAGATCCCACATGCCACACACACACACACACACACACACCCCCCCCTAGATCCCACATGCCACACACACACACACACACACACACACACCCCTAGATCCCACATGCCACACACACACACACACACACACACACACACACCCCTAGATCCCACATGCCACACACACACACCCTAGATCCACACACACACACACACACACACACACACACACACCCCAGATCCCACATGCCACACACAAACACACACACACACACACACCACACACACACACACACACACCCCCCCCTAGATCCCACATGCCACACACACACACACACACACCCCTAGATCCCACATGCCACACACACACACACACACACACCCCCAGATCCCACATGCCACACACACACACACACACACACACACACACACACACACCCTAGATCCCACATGCTACACACACACACACACACACACCCCTGGTCAGGAAACTAGATCCCACATGCTACACACACACACACCTGGTCAGGAAACTAGATCCCACATGCTACACACACACACACACACCGTGCCACACACACACCTGGTCAGGAAACTAGATCCCACATGCTGCAACTAAACACACACACACACACACACACACACACACCCACCCCGTGCCACACACACACACCTGGTCAGGAAACTAGATCCCACATGCTGCAACTAAATACACACACACACACACACACACATCGTCACACACACACACACACACACACACTGCGTGCCACAACTAAGATCAGGCACAACCAACAGGAAACTAGATCCCACATGCTGCAACTAAATACACACACACACACACAGCGTGCCACAACTAAGATCACACACACACACACACACTGTGTGCCACACACACACACAGCGTGCCACAACTAAGATCAGGCACAACCAAATAAATACATATTTTTTTAAGAAGTAGCAAGAATAGTGTAATGATTCCATCTGGGTTTAACGGCTGTTAATATTTTGCCTTGTTTTCTCCTGTCTTCTGCTGATGGATTTTAAAGTAAATCACAGACGTGGCACTTGATGCCTAAATACTTCAGCAGACATTAAAATAGAAGAGATTCTTGATGCGTGATCTTGGGCATCCCTGGCTCCCCTCACCCAGCCCCCTCCTTGCGGCTCTGTTGCAGTCGGACACGATGTCACACCTGGTGAAGATCCCAGGCATCGTGATCGCAGCCTCAGGGGTCCGCGCCAAGGCCACCCGCATCTCCATCCAGTGTCGTAGCTGCCGCAGCACGCTCACCAACATCGCCATGCGCCCCGGCCTGGAGGGCTACGCCCTGCCCCGGAAGTGCAACACGTGAGTGGGCCTCGCGGGCCCCGTGGTACCTGGGGGGGTGACGAGTTCACATCTGAGCGGAGGTGTGAAGGATGAGGATGAAGCCCTGCACCTGGGAGGGGCTGGGGCCACGGCCTGCCCTGTGAGTGTAGGGCCAAGCGGATGTCCTGGGTCTCGGGGTTGAGAACGGGTGGTGTCCCCCTGCCCCTCTTTGGTGGTGAGTTCTGTCCCTCCAGGGAGCCCAGGCAGCCCGTGCAGGGGCCCGGGGTGGGGAGTCCACTGGCGTCTTCAAACCCTGGCTCACTGGGGCAGGTCTGGAGCGGAGGCCCAGGAACATGCCAGGCTCCTTGGTGCACAGTGGCATATGGCTGCGTTGCCTGTGGCCTCATGGCCCACAGACGGAAAATGTATGTCTCTGGCTCCTTTCAGAAGATGATTGCTGACCCTGAGCTTCAGGGCCCTCATCCTTTTGGCGACTGGTTCCCCTCTGCTTCCTAACCTCAGGCCTCAGCCACACTTCTCGTTTCTACACTTAATTCCTTTTTGGTCTGGCTTTTTGAGTACCCTGAGGGCAGAGGACATGCAGATGTGTGTTTCCACTGAACCCTAGACTCCAGTCTGGCTGCTTGCCAGACACCTCCATGTGGCTGTCTAACGCAGATTAATGGGAGAGCCAGGTTCCAAGCAGGCCTCCCCAACCCTAACACCGTGTATTTACCCTGCTGAGCCGCCCTCCTCCAGCGCCTTCCCCGAGCTTGTCCTGGAGACCCCCATCCTGCCGCTGACCAGGCTTGTCGCTGACTTGTGGGATGGGTTCCCTGGGCTTGGGGCTCTGGGGGTAGCTCTGGTGACTCTTTTCTCCTCTCTCCTTACAGGGATCAGGCTGGGCGCCCCAAGTGTCCACTGGACCCGTACTTCATCATGCCGGACAAGTGCAAGTGTGTGGACTTCCAGACCTTGAAGCTGCAGGAACTGCCAGACGCTGTGCCGCACGGGGAGATGCCCCGGCATATGCAGCTCTACTGTGACCGGTGAGTGGCCCCCCCACACCAGGTCAGGGCTGTGAGCAGGCTGGCTGGCCATGCCTCCCGCCACTGAGTCAGGGGCCGTATGTGGACCCCGAGTGCAGTGGGGAGCGGGGAAGAGGGCTGGTTATGGAAACTTTCTCTGTGCCTGGTGCTTCCTCCCCTCGTCTCCCAGTGTTCTGCAGGGGCGGGTCAGTCTCACCGTGACCAGCTCCCTGAGTGGGGGTCTGGCTGCTGCTGCCTGCATTCTTCCTGCAGTCTCCCTGGCCATCTTAGAGCCAGGAGGCCCGAGGTGGCACAGCTGGACCGCCAGCAGGGTGGGGAGGACCCTCTTCCCAGGCTGAGTCCCACCCCCGGCCTTCTGTTAAGATTTTTCTTGGATATTGCTGGGTAATCGGAAAGTGGGGAGAGGGTGCTAGGCCGGCCCGGTCCCCTTCCAGGGCCTGGGAGGATGGCGTAGAGATATGGACTGGGCTTCTTCACCTGGGCTCACGCACCCTGATACCTCAAGCAGATAGTCTGTGCAGTACACTTTTCGGACGAGGGATCCACAGGTCGTTAGCTCCCTCAGCGACAGTGGAAGGTGTAGCGGTCAGACTGCTGAGCAGGTGACGTGAGCTCACTGAGCCTCAGTCTTCTCACCAGGAAAATGGGGACAGTGACGGGCCTTAATCTCTCATCACTGCTAGGAGATTTAAAGTAGAAAATGCATGTGAAGTGTTTACCACGGTTCCTTCATACAAACTAAGTATTTGTTGTTAGATTATTTGTGCAGTCTGGGGTTAGATTTAAAGCTGAAGAAGTGGGATCTGCGAAGAGAGGACCCAGAATGTTAACAGTGGCAGTGAGGGTCCTTTAGGGGATGGGACTCTCTTTGGCCTAACGCCCTTCTGGGTCTGGTACCTCACTTGATCGCACAGTAACCCAGCAAGTCAGATCACTTTATCAAACCCCTCCAGGCTCAGAGAGCTGCAGTGACTTTTTTGAGGTCACACAGCTCGTAAGTGGCAGAGTACGAATACATGCCCCAGAGTCCTGTCCATGCTGCACCGGAGCATGGTTCTGGCCGGAGGGGCTTGGAGACTTCCTTGTTGCAGCATTTTTTTTTTTTTTTTAAAGAGATTAAAGTCCAGGTGCAAAATGACTTGCCTGAGCTTCGTGGAGCTGTGAAGAGGCAAAAATGGGGCCCTTGCAGGGAGGCTGGGAGGGCATCAGGAGGAAGGCTTCCCCTGAGATGGCTGAGGGGAGCCTTGCAGCGCTTCTGACAGCAGGCCAGGTGGAGATGGGGACCCTGAGGGGCTGGGGATGGGCCTTCTGACCCCACCCAGTCAGGCCGCCGCTGTGACCAAGGATTGTCCTCCCAGCAGCTGGGCCGTCCACGTGTGGGCTGGGTCGTGGTGAGAGGGAGAGAGACCTGGGGCGGGGCGGCGGCTAGAGCCAGATCAGCTCATGAAGCCTCCTGTAGAGATGCTGAGGTGAACGGCGAGCATGATGAGGTGGTGGGAACGAGGGGCTCCTGCCCCCAGCAGACTCTCACCTTCTTCCTCCTTCCTCCCCGCCCTCCTGTCAGGTACCTATGTGACAAGGTCGTCCCTGGGAACAGGGTCACCATCATGGGCATCTACTCCATCAAGAAGTTTGGCCTGACCTCCAACAGGGGCCGAGACAGAGTGGGCGTGGGCATCCGGAGTGCCTACATCCGGGTCCTGGGCATCCAGGTGGACACAGATGGCTCTGGTGAGTGGGCTTTGGGCCGACCCCCCTCGTCCGTCCCCCCTCGTCCGTCCCCGGGCCTCCTCCTCCCAGTCCCCCTGTCTGCACCCCCACCCCTACACTCTGTTCTGCACGGCAGCCGGGGAGAGCAGTGCTTTCATACCAAAGATACCTGTCACTGCCCTCAGCAAGATGGAAGGCATCCTGGTGGTCCCTGAGGCCCCTCTGATCTGGCCCAATGCCTCACAGCCCCCTCCAGGTCTTCCCCTTGCTCATTGGAGCCTGGAGCACACAGGCCCAGCCCTTGGATGAGAAGTGGGGTCTGTCTGCTCAGACTGATGCTCCTGCTGCCCAGCTCTGAGGACCTTGCCCTCTGGTAGGCCCTGGGCTGGGAGGGTGGCCCTTCACACACCTGCACCCCCTCTGCCCGCCCAGGCCGCACCTTTGCCGGCGCCGTGACCCCGCAGGAGGAGGAGGAGTTCCGGCGGTTGGCTGCCCTCCCCAACGTCTACGAGCTCATCTCCAAGAGCATCGCCCCCTCCATCTTTGGGGGCACTGACATGAAGAAGGCCATCGCCTGCCTGCTCTTCGGGGGCTCCCGAAAGAGGTGGGAGTCCAAGCCTTCCCAGGTCCAGAGAGGGGATGGGTGACTTGCCCACAGCAGGGCAGCTGCCAGATGGGCAGGACAGGAATACTCTTTCCATTTGCCCGGGACTCTCAGTCCCACCTCCTACTCTTAGACACCCTTCCCACCTCCCAGGGTTGCTGTCAGCTGGCAGGGGGCCAATCCACGCCCTCCCTCCAGAGCAGTCCCCCCGACCCTGGCTAGGTGGGGCGCTTGGAGGACCTGGCAGATGCAGTGGAGAGAGCTCTGGGTGTGGAATCTGGAGACTGGGGATTAAATCTCTGATAACTACTTACTTACTGTGCAATTTTAGACAAGAGACACCACCCCTTTATACCCAGATGTCCATATGAATACAACAGATGGAAGCCTAACACTCAGGGGACATCATATGTCCTTTCGAGATTCTGAAACAGTAGAGATACAGAGAGTGATGATGTTACTGGCAGCTACCAGTTACTGAGTTCTTACCATGTGCCAGACAGTCTTTGGAATGTTTTCATGTGTTTGCAACCCAGTCCCCAAGTTAGCCCTATGAGAAAGTTATGGTTGAGCCCATTTCATAGATGAGGAAACTGAGGCATAGAGCATTAAAGAGACTGCTAACAGGCGCATGTCCTGGCCTGGAGCCTGCCCTTGTGGTGTCTGCTCCACGGTACCGCCAGCAGCCTGCTGGCGTCTGTCTCTCCAGCTGGGGCACGTGTTTATCAGATGCTGTCTGTGTGTGCCCAGGCCCAGCTCTTGGTGCCATTTCCTTTGACCCTCCCCTCCCTGGGTGGCAGACAGAGGAGGCTAAGGGATACAGCTGGCTATGAGCGTGGCTTTCAGGCCAGAGCCCCTGTGTCCCACCTACTCCAGGGCTCATGACGTGGTAGGGCAGGAGTGGTAGCCAGACCACTGTGACCAACCTGCCCTTGCTGATTCTCCTGTTGCTCACCTGGCCTTCCTGCCCGTCCCCCCAGGCTGCCAGACGGCCTCACTCGCCGAGGAGACATCAACCTGTTGATGCTGGGCGACCCGGGGACGGCCAAGTCCCAGCTGCTGAAGTTCGTGGAGAAGTGCTCCCCCATCGGGGTGAGTGTCCTGGATGACCTCTGCCTGCCCTGGCTTCCCCACAGGGAGGAAGCTGCAGGAGGGGCCACAGGGGAGAGAGGAAGAAGGGGACAGACAGTGCCTGTAGGTTTGGGGCAGCCGGCGGAGCGATGGACCAAATAGGGTTTGGGTCTCAGCCTGGCTAGTAATTGGCTGTGGACCTTGAGCAGGTCAACCAGTCTCTCGGCCTCAGTTTATGCATCCGCTGAGTCTGCACATCGATAGCAGTCATGGCCGAAATCAAGGCCCAGGTGCTGTGTGTGGTGCTTTCGTGTCTCGATTCATTCACTGCTCACCTCAGCTCCGGGTAGGTAGGTCCTGTCACCCCTTTTTTTGGATGAGGAAACGAGTACAGAGCCGCTCAGCATTTTGCCCAAGGTCCCGTGGCTATTATGTGCTAACACAGGGATTTGAACCCGAGTGTCCGGTCAGCCGGGTCCCCTGTGTGGTGTTCAGCACATCTAGGGGATTGGAGTGGGTAAGGATGGCCGCGTGGTCTTATGGGGGAAGCGTGGCCTCTGGGTAGACGTGAGGTGGGCCAGGGGTCCTCTGTCAGTGCTGCCCGGTGGAGACACGTGGACTCCAGTTGTGAGCCTTGGGGAGTGTACGTTTTCTAGTAGCCTCTTAGAAAAGCAAAAGAAGGTGGTGATGGGCTTCCCAGGTGGCTCAGTGGTCAAGAATCACCCTGCTAACACAGAAGACACGGGTTCTATTCCTGGGTTGGGAAGATCCCCTGGAGAAGGAAATGGCAACCCACTTCAGTATTCGTGACTGGGACATCCCATGCACAGATGAGCCTGGTGGGCTACAGTCTCTGGGCTTGCAAAAGAGTGGACATGACTGAGCATGCATGTACACAATTTTGATAATTCTGTTTAATCCAACGTGTGTAGAATGTTACTATTTCAGCATGTGGTTTAACACAGAACATGAAGAAGATAGCCTGTGTTCTCTTTAGCACTGACTGAAATCCCCATGTATCTCATACACGTAAGCACACTTTGCTTTGGACTTGCCACAGTTCAGAGGCCCCTTGGCAGCGTGTGGTTTTCAGGTCCCTACAGAGATGATGGGACTCAGGGCGGGGAAGCCTTTCCGGAGAGTCCAGCGTCCACTCTGCTGGGAGGGTGTCACTTCTCTCAGCCTCAGTTTACTCCTTGTGAGCCCAGCTCCCGGGGGCTGTTCATGAGACAGTCGGGCTCAGGTGAATGATGGATGTGAACAGCCCGGGGGAGAACCTCCAGGCCAGCTGTGGCTGGTGGCCCCCCATCAGAGGAGGAACGCTGAGATTGTCTGTGCCCTGCACCCCGCTGTGATGTGTGATCCTGGGCAAGGCTCCAGCTCTGGGGGCCCCTGGACTTACCGGGGTCAGAGCCTGGGGGCTGTGTTGGGCCCTGACCCTCCCGTTGCCCTCCCCCAGGTGTACACGTCTGGGAAGGGCAGCAGCGCGGCCGGCCTGACAGCCTCGGTGATGAGGGACCCCTCGTCCCGGAACTTCATCATGGAGGGCGGGGCCATGGTCCTGGCCGATGGAGGGGTCGTCTGTATTGATGAGTTTGACAAGGTAAGCCCAGCTGGGCGAGGGGTTGGCTCAGTGCTGGTGGCACCTGGCGGCTGTGGGCTGGGGGTGTGAATGGCAGAACCCCCCTTTGATGAGGTAGAGACCTCCCATCACTGTAGGGATGTAGTAAACCTTTCTGAGCTTAGAGAGTGGGGAGACGAGAGCCAAGCCCACACGTTATCCCCGTGACTGGAGGTGACCTGGTTCCTGCCATTAGCTGGCACGGAGTGGGGACTTAGGAACATTAGCTCCTGCAGGGTTTCCTGCTGCCGCTGCGCCCCAGCCCCCTCACCTGGGTCTGGTGGACATTCCTCTCTCTTCCACACAGATGCGAGAGGATGACCGTGTGGCAATCCACGAGGCCATGGAGCAGCAGACCATCTCTATTGCCAAGGTGAGCGCCCTCCCCGGGGGCCCACTCAGCCACAGTGCGGCCTGGCCCGGCCATGCCGGGAGTGCTGGGAGGGGCTGGGCCCTGGCCCCGTGCTCAGGCTGTCCTGAGCGGTCCAGCCTCTGCTGACTGCAGCAGTGGTCCTGGAGAGAGTGTGTGTGTGTGTTTGTGTGTGTGTGTGTGTGTCCTGAGAAGGCTGTGACCCCGAGTTCTCATCTCTGTCCTCTGCCGCCCCCACACTCCCCTCTCAGGCTGGCATCACCACCACCCTCAACTCCCGCTGCTCTGTCCTGGCTGCTGCCAACTCGGTGTTCGGCCGCTGGGATGAGACAAAGGGGGAGGACAACATCGACTTCATGCCCACCATCCTGTCCCGCTTCGACATGATCTTCATCGTCAAGGATGAGCACAACGAGGAGAGGGACGTGGTGCGTAGGCGCCGGGCTCCTCCCAGGCCTGCAGGTCTCGGCGGGGGGAGGGTGGGCAGACAGGGGCTTCAAGGGTCCAGAGTCCCGGCTACCAGATCAACCTGTCAGTGGGCCCCCAAGGAGGTGGGTTGCAGACTCCGGAAACACTACATGGGGGTCCCTGGTCCTGCCTCTCCTGTGTACCACGTGGTTTGATTTGGGGTCACTCATTGCCTGGGTGTCTGTCCTTTGTATGTGGAACGAGGGAGTTGACCTTTGATTGCAAGTATTAGAACCCCAGTTCCATTCAGTCTTTCTGGAGGAACTCAAGGGCTTGTGTAGCAGGCAAGCCTGGAGGTGCAGGGCCCAGCTGGGTCTGGTCTCAGGGTTGTCTGCCTGTCTTGCTCGGCTCGGCCTCCCTGGGTGGAGGTTTGTTCTCAGGCAGCCTCGCCCCGCCTCAGGGTGGCAGGGAGGGCCTGGCAGCTCCGGACGTTTTCTTACCAGTTGACAGCCCCGAGGGAAAGAAGGGCCACCTCCTCTCCACTGGTTCTAGCCCTGGGAGCTCTCCCTCACCGCCTGCTCCAGCTCTGTGTTGGGACCTGGCTCGGGAAGGCCTGTGGCTGACCCCAGGTCCCCTCTGCCTCCCAGATGCTGGCTAAACATGTCATCACGCTGCATGTGAGCGCACTGACGCAGGCCCAGGCTGTGGAGGGCGAGATTGACCTGGCCAAGCTGAAGAAGTTCATCGCCTACTGCCGCACGTGAGTCCCGGACACAGGCCCCCGGGGGTGGGGTTGCCAGTCTTCCTGGTCGGGGAGAGCCCTTTCAGGAGGCCTGAGATGAGCCCTTAGGGTTTAGCTCTGCTGCTTCCTCCCCTACACACTCCCCCACCCCGTGGTTCCTGGCCTCAGCTTCCCTGTTTCTAAAATGAGGGTGGAGGGTTTAGATGGCCTTGAAGACCCCCTTGACTCTGATGTGTGGGGAGGCGTTGTGGACATGGTCTCTGGTAACGCCTGCCGGCACTGTGTGGCCCTGGGCAAGTCAGCCGACCTCTGAGCCTCGCTTTCCCGGGGTGCTTGTGCCCTCAGGTTTTTGTAAGAATCACACAAGATGTCGCGTGAGCGCTTGGCACGGCCCTGGGCCAAATAAACACTTAGCGCATAGCAGCTTCAGCCTTAAATATTGTTGTTCTCACAGACTGCCAGCGATGGTAGTCATACACATAGTGATTATTCTGTGCCAGGTGTTGTTTTGAGCATTTCTTTTAATTTTTAAAACTTGAGTGGCGCTGCACAGCTTGCAGGATCTCAGTTCCTTGACCAGGATTGAACCTGGGCCCTAATAGTGAAAGCACCAAATCCTAACCACTAGGACCACGAGGTAACTCTGATTATTTTACATATAAGCGAACTTTATTCCTCTTCCCAAACCTGTGAGGTTGGTGTATTGTCATCCCATTTTACAGATGGGGAAGCTGAGGCAAAGAAAGGTTAAGTAACTTTTCCAAGGCAGCAGGCAGGAGCTATGGACCCAGGATTTGAACCCAGGTGCCCGGCTCCAGAGGCTGTGCTTTTCACTTCTGTATCAAGGTTCTGGACACGCACCTCCTCTGTCTCTTACTGGAGCTAAAACCTGGGGTGGAGGGATCTTCGAGTGCCTTTCTGATGGGAGGTGAAGTACTGCATTTGGGTGGGTGCCTCCTCGCCGCTTTTGTCCCAGTGACCCAGTACCCCGTGGTACCGGGCTCTTTGTCATGGTTCTGAGCTCTTCACGGCCCCACCCTTGGAGGCTTGGGCTGTTGTGTGTGAGTCTGAGAGCCCTGAATTTTTGTTATCCCTTGATGCCAGGTCCCGGGGGGCCTTGGGGAGTTTCCACCCTCCTTCTGGGCTCGGTCACTCAGTCGTGTCTAACTCTTTGCGACCCCATGGACGGTAGCTCTCCAGGTTCCTCTGTCCATGGGGATTCTCCAGGCAAGAATACTGGAGTGGGTTGCCATGCCCTTCTCCAGGGGATCCTACCAACCCAGGGATCAAGCCCAGGTCTCCTGCATTGCACGCAGATTCTTTACCATCTGAGCTACCAGGGAAGCCCTGGAGTAGGTGATCTGAGGTTCCCCTAAACCAGTGACTGTCATTTGCCTTGGGGCAGGGCTGTGGGGTGAAGGAGCTAGAGTGCAGGTGGATCTGACCAAATGCCCCCCGCTGCCACCTTTCCCGCCCCCACCCCCAATCTGGCATGCTTCCAGCCCCTGGACAGCAGTCACCAGGGTCCTCTCGTGGGTGTCGTTGTGCATCTCATCCCTGAATGTGTTGGGGGGAAGCACTGCTGTGAGCCTGCCATCTGGTGGGCCCAGAAACTGTGTCTGCAAAGCCAGCAGAGGCCGGCCAGGGTGGGTACCCCAAGATTCCTTCCCGCTCTCATGGCAACTGCTCTCCCCAACCCCTGTCCTGCAGGAAGTGTGGCCCCCGGCTGTCAGCAGAGGCCGCAGAGAAGCTGAAGAACCGGTATATCATCATGCGGAGCGGGGCCCGTCAGCACGAGAGAGACAGTGACCGGCGCTCTAGCATCCCCATCACCGTGCGGTGAGCGGGCCGGGTGGGCTGATGCGCAGCCTCGCTTACAGGGCGAGGGATGCCCTGCAAGTTTGGGGCTGGGACCCACTGGTGCCGGCCATGGTCAGGCTGCTGGGCAGGGACCACTCCTTTAGGAATGAAAACAGTGGCCTCCCTAATTGTCTACCTTTTGCTTTGTTTACTGTTGGGAAACTCTGGAACCCTCTCTTCTGAATTCTGTCTAGCTTCCCCCATTTTAGGGAAGCCTGAGGGTGAGGGAAGGTCCAGGCGTGGGAGTCAGGAGACCTGGTCCTTGCCTCCTGCCCACCATGTGATGGCTGAGAGATTGCTTTCCTTTTCTGGGCCTCAGTTATCTTAGCTGTTAACTGTCTTCACTGTGGTGAGTTTATACTAAGTGACTAAGAACTTAAACAGACCTACCTCATTTGAATCCTGCTTCCAGCACTGACTAGATAGAAGTGAGTTTTGCTCTATATAATGGAAGGTCCAAATAAAGTCACTTAACTGGGAGTTTATTTCCATCTTATGTGAAAATGTTTGAGGGCAGGGAGTCTAGGATCACGTGATGGTTCTTCAGTCATCAGCAGCAACTTGGGCTCCTTTAGGCTCAGCCTTCTCCTCATTGTCCAGTATGGCTGCTGGAACTCCAGCCATCACCCTTGCATTCCAGGTGGCAGGAAAGGGAGGAAAAGAAGGGCCTATTTTTTTCAGGACACTTCCTAAAGTTCCCATAAAATGTTTGGACTTATAACATACTGGCCACATCTTAGTCACACAGACACACCTAGATGCGATGGAGATTGGGAAATGTCTTGTAGCTGGGTGCCATGTGCTAGAATAGAAGTTGGGGTTCTCTTACTAAGAAGATGGATCATGGGGACAGCCTGCAGCCTTCCCTGTGAAGGGGCTGGACAGGAGAGGGACGATGGACTGAGTGCACTCTGGCGTCCTGTTGCTCCCATGCAGGCAGCTGGAGGCCATTGTGCGCATCGCCGAGGCCCTCAGCAAGATGAAGCTGCAGCCCTTCGCCACGGAGGCAGACGTGGAGGAGGCGCTGAGGCTCTTCCAGGTGTCCACGCTGGACGCTGCCTTGTCCGGCACCCTGTCAGGTAAACAGATGTGGGGAGATAGGCCGGGTGGTCCATGGGCTCTGGCTGGGGCTCCTGCTGGTTGCCTGCTGTCCTGGTTGCTTCTCTGCCCTTGCCAAGGTCTCTGTGCTTCCTCCTGCGAAGAAGCCACTCCCCCGTCCCTACGCCCACCAGCCATTTTCTTCCAAGATAGGAAGAACAGCCTCTCTAGACCCTGGAGCACAATCCTCTTAGGCCCAGTCCGTTATTAAGGCTCGCGGTTTTATCATTGGTTAAGGACAGCACTCGGCAGCCCTGTGTGTTGAGTTGTAACCTTTTGAGCGCTTCTGACGTTCTTCCCCCGTTTTACTTATAGCTGCCCCCAGAAGCCAGGTTGGGTGCTTAGTCCTTCCCCTGTTAAGAGATGAGAAAACTGACATCCAGACAGGCCTTTTCACGGTGCCCAAGGTTGGTCACCGTTCTCCCAGCTAGAGTGCAGGTCTCTTGACCCCGAGGCCAATTTGGGTCAGGCTGCTGTCAGTCCTGCCGCCTGCTTCAGGCTAAGCCTCTGAGTGGACTTCCCAGAGCATTGACTGTATGCCAGGCACCCCTGGGATGAATCTGTTCCCTCGCCAGCAGACAGGGCTTAGTATCTGCCGGGCTGTTTGAGGTCCTGGGAGGGAAGGAGCGAGCAGATTTCTTGAGTCCCCACCTTCCTCCTGGGGAGACACAGCAGAGGCAGACATGCCAAACTCAGGGAGCCAAGAGTGCGGAGGGGAGAATTCCAGCAGGGTGGGTGTGTCGAGGAGGGGTGGACTGTGTCCCCGTCGGGTGGTCCAGGATGGGCTTTCAGGAGGTGGCAGGAAGCAGGGATGGGCATGAGTGGACACCTGCCTCCCTGGAGTGTGGGGATGGGCTCACAGGTAGAGGGAGGGCTGAGTGGCAAGACCCCAGGGACAGCAGGGTTGGTGTGCTCAAGGGCCAGTGTGGCTGGAGTTGGGGAGGTGGGTGGAGGCTGATTGTCGCTGCCCTCCCCTTGGTGATGGCGACTCAGTCTCTGCCCTGGAGGGGCTTTCTGTTCCCTGAGGAACATTTGCTTATGGGGGGCTTCCTTGGATGTTTGAGGGCATAGGGTGGGTATGATTTGGGGCAGGGTAATTAGAGTTGGGCTTTGCAGGCTATGTAAGAGTTTGCCTTGTGAACTCATTTCAACTTGAAGCCTCGAAGTCTTTCTCAGTGGCTTCCCCCCTTGCCCCGCCTCCAGCTCTCTCTAGCTGAAGCACCAAGGCCTCTGCAGGCCTGGGTCAGCAGAGGAAACCCCTTCCAGCAATTGTCGGAAATCAGGAGCTGCTTGTCAGGGCTGCCTGGGGTGCCTCACAGATGTGGTCTCCAGGACAGCCTGCATGCTCCTGGGTCACTGCTGGGTCCCCTCTAGCTTTCCATCCTGATGCAGCCGCCTCCAGGAAGTCTTCCTGATTTGTCTAGCTGCCTGAGGTCTAGGTGCTGTCCTCAGGGCCCTCTAGTGGCCGCTCTACTCACCAGAATCAGAAAAACCTGTGCTGTGGCCTCCCGCTCGTGGGACCTGGCCCCACTCTGGTTCCCCCTCTGGCTGTGTCCCTGGCCCCACAACTAGGTTTTGAATGAAGTGGGCACATTTCCCACCTCTGAATCTTTGCACCTGCTGTTCCCTCTGCCTGCAGTATCCCTCTGCTCACGCCTGCCCTGTCCTTGACTCCAGGCCTCTGTCCGTCCTCTCGCTCAGGCCCTGGCTGTCCCCAGGCTCCCTCTCTGTCTTCCTCTCATGTTTTCTCCGGGGCCTGGCTGGCTCTTCCCCGCTGTGGACAGACTGAGGCCCTGCCCACCGACCCGCCTCCCTCCTTGCGCTCACAGGGGTGGAAGGCTTCACCAGCCAGGAGGACCAGGAGCTGCTGAGCCGCATTGAGAAGCAGCTGAAGCGCCGCTTCGCCATCGGCTCCCAGGTGTCTGAGCACAGCATCATCCAGGACTTCACCAAGCAGGTGGGCCTCCCGGGCCGGGTCCCACCCGCCTGGCACTGTGTCCTGCGCTCAGCGGGCAGGCCTGGGGTGGGGCAGGGGCGGCTGTTCCTGGGCCCAGGCCTGTCCCCAGCTCTCCCCTCGCGACTTTCTCTGTCACATTACGGGGAGAGGACGGGGGGCTGAGGTTCTGCTGGGACCTCCCAGGCTCCCCCAGCCCTTTGTCTCTCCCTTCCCCTTCCTTGCCTGCCCTTTGTGGGGTTGGGGGAGGCAGAACCAGAGGGTGAGCCTTCCAGCCCGCTGGGGACAGAGCTCTTGATACCATAGGTGGTGGAAGGGCCTTCTGGAAGCTGTGGGGAACTTGTCACCATCTCTGAAGTCACACGGACAGTCCAGTTTCTGGGCTCAGCTCCCCTTCGTGTCTGTCGTCTCCTCTTCATCCTTAGGGCAGTTTATGTGGCAGGTGGTACCCCGCCCATTCGAGGGGTGAGCAGACCAACGCTTAGAGGAGTTCGGGGATGTCAGGAGTGGTAAAGAATCCATCTACCAGTGCAGGGAGATGCAGGAGACCTCGGTTCAGTCCCTGGGATGGGAAGAGCCCCTGGAGGAGGAAATGGCAACCCACTCCAGTATTCTTGCTGGGAAATCCCGTGGACAGAGGAGCCTGGTAGGCTCCAGTCCATGGAATAAATGACTTAGCTTCTCTGTGCCTTAGTTTCTTCCCCTGTAAAATGTAAAACGATCACGTACCAGCTGCTCAGGGATGTTGAGGGGTGGAATGAGTTGGTGAAGATTTAGAACAAAGCTTGGTATGTAGTAGGCGCTTAGGACAGGTGAGCCCATTTAGGATGCGAAGTGGTAGGTCGTGAAGGCTGGACAGTTCCCGTGAGCAGGGGGTGCCTGGGCTCCTGAACGGTGGGGTGTCTGGGGGCACGCCTCTCACCCCACCCTGTGTCCCGCAGAAATACCCGGAGCATGCCATCCACAAGGTCCTGCAGCTCATGCTGCGGCGGGGCGAGATCCAACACCGCATGCAGCGCAAGGTCCTCTACCGCCTCAAGTGAGCCTGTGCTCACCGCCGCCGCCTCCGGCCACCCTCGCACTCTGGACGGAGCGACCCCACCCCCCCTGCCTTGCTGCCTCTGGCGTCTGCCCTGGCTGCAGATCCAGCAAATGTGCTTTTGGAGATTTATACAGATAATAAAGCCATGGTGTGTGTGTGCATATCTGGGCTTCTGCACTGGGTTGCCCATCAGCCCCATTCTGCTCTCTTGGCAGAGCAGGTGTGGGGGCAAGGACAGGCTCTGGAGCCTGGGAGACCTGGATTTCTGACCTGCCTGTGCTCCCTGGGCTCTGGGCAGGGCGCGTGCTATGTGTACTGGTGAGAATTGGCAAGACCCAGAGTATAAAGGTGCTTAGGAGAGCCCGAAGCTGCCCCCCAGCAGCTAATGTGTGGTCAGGAGCTGCGGTTCTGCATCAGACTGACTGGATTCACGGAACCGTTCCGCACTTCAGTTTCTTCATCTGTACATGGCGCTGAGTTCCCAGGGATGCGTTTAGGAGAGGAGACCTACTGGTAGTGAACGTCCAGAAGGAACCAGGCAGTGTGCTGAGATTGATGCAGGCATTTGGATCCAGGTACCTGGATTCCCACCAGGCCTTAGAACAAAGCAGGTAAGAGAGGCGTGCTGGGATTCCATAGACTGGCTGGCTCCCGGTGGGCCACCTCAGACTGTGTGACCCTGCGTGGGATGCCTGACTTCTGTGGTCCTGAGACTTTTAAGCAACTGAAATTGTGTTTTATCTTTTGAATTTTGGCTATGCTGGGTCTTTGTTGCAGCATGCATGCTTAGTTGCCCTGTGGCACGTGGGACCTTAGTTCCCAAACTGGGGGATCCAACCCATCTTACCTGTATTGCAAGGGGGACTCTTAACCACCAGACTGCCAGGGGTGTGTGTGTTTTTTTTTGACATTTCATTTTCTTGGTCTAGCTAGCGTCCACCACACATAATTACATGCTTTGTTTTCTTGTCATGAGAAATTTAAAGATCTATCCTCTTGGCAGCTTTCACATACGCAGTATATATCATTAACTGCAGTCAGTATGCCGTACGTTTGATTTCCATGACTCAATGTATTGTGTTCCTGGAGGTTTGTGCCTTTAACCCTCTTCACCCATGTGTTGTCCTTGCCGGCACTTACCACCTTAGCCTGTGGACCTTCTCACTTCTGTTCTCGTCTCAGCCTGTTTTTTTTTTTTTTGTTTCCACATATAAATACAGTCATGCAATATTACTTTCTGCATCTTGCTTAGTTTGCCTGATATAATGCCCTCAAGGTCCATCCGTGGCACACATGGCCAGGTTTCCTTATTTTTTTAATGGCTGGATAATATTCCATTGTATATATGCATGACATTTTTATCGTTCTGTCGATGAACACTTAGGTTGTTTTCATACCTGGTGTACTATAGATGATGCTGGAGTGAAAATGGGGGTGCAGATACCTTTTTAAATTAATGTGTCATATTTTCTTCAGATAAATACCCAAAAGTATATCTGTTGGATTATATAGTAATCTATTTTTGCTTTCTGAGGAACCCCCGTGCTCTTTTTTACCCCTTGGCACCTGTCCCAGTTCACCTTCATACCAACAGTGTCCAAGTGTCCCCTTTTCTCCCCGTCTTCACCAGCACTGTTGTTTGTTTGTTTTTGCTAGTAGCCCTTCTGACAGGTGTGAGGTGACATCATTGTAGTTTTGACTTGCATTTCCCTGATGATCAGTGATACTGAACAGCTTTTCTGGACCTGTTGGCCATCTGTATGTCTTTTGGGAAGGTGGTTATTCAGACCCACCCATCTTTTAATTGGATTTTTTGGGGTTTTTACTTTTTACTGTTGTATGAGTTCTATATGTACTTTGGGTATTAGCTCTATCAGATATGACTTGCATGTCTCTCCTATTCCATAGGCTGCCTCTTCATTCTTGTTGATAGTGTTCTCTGCTCTACAGAGCTTTTTACTGATGATGTTCCACTTGTTCTTTTTTTTTTCTTCTATTGCCTTTGCTTTGGGTGTCAAATTCAAAAAATTATCACTGAGACCGATGTCAAGGAACTTACTGCCTATGTTTTCGTCTAGGAATTTTAGGGTTTCAGACTTAACATTTAGGCTATTAATTCATTGCATTAATTTTTGTGTAAGGTGTAAGACAGTGGCCGTTTCATTCTTTTGCATGAGGCTGCCCAGTCTTACCCGCACCATCTATTGAAAGAGACTGTCCTTTCCCTATTGTATATTCTTGGCTCCTTTGTTGTAAATCAATTGACCATAGATAAGTGGGTTTATTTCTGGGCTAGCTGTTCTGTTTCGCTGATTTATGTGCACCTGCGTTTTATCAGTAAATGGAGTTTGTAGGAATCTTCACCATGAGTTATGAGGTTTGAGTAGTAGAAAGCGCAAGTAATAGCAATATTTGAGAAAATCAGCAATGCCAGTTTTTTGCTCATTATTTTGCCTAATTTTGAAATAACAATTTGAGTATATTTTGTTTTTAAAAAGGTAGAATTCACAAAATTAAAAACAAATCAGTTCATTCACTTGGTCGTGTCCAGCTCTTTGTGACCCCATGGACTGCAGCACACCAGGCTTCGCTGTCCTTTACTGTCCTGGAGTTTACTCAAACTCATGTCCATTGAGTCGGTGATGCCATCCAACCATCTCATTCTCTGTCTGCCCCTTCTCTTCTTGCCCTCAATCTTTTCCAGCATTAGGGTCTTTTCCAATGAGTTGGCTCTTTGCATGAGGTGCCCAAAGTACTGGAGTTTCAGCTTCAGCTTCAGCTTCAGCTTCAGTTCTTCCAATGAATATTCAGGGTTGATTTCCTTTAGGATTGACTGGTTTGGTCTTCTTGCTGGCCATGGGACTCTCAGGAGTCTTCTCCAGCACCAGAGTTCAAAACTATCAATTCTTTGACACTCAGCCTTCTTTCTGGTCCAACTCATATCCGTACATGACTACTGGAAAAACCATAGCTTTTGACTGTGTTAGGTATTTGATATCGAAAATACATTTGGAAATAGAAAAAAAAAAAACTCAAAAGCATGAATGTACCAATATACATTAAACATCTTATTCTAGTAAATTATTAAAGTGTTTAAAAATAACCACCATGTAAAAAGGAAGAAGTCATGAGAAAATCAAAGATGATTTGCTTTTCCTAAAAACGTGAACAGGAAGACTTGATGCCTCATTGTGCTCATTGTTGAATCACAAGAGTATTTTTGTGCAACAATCTCCTGCTGCTTAAAGCTGTTTGCAACGGACGGCGCTGTTCCAGGAAATGGAGAGATGAGAGGGGCTAAGTCAGCTTTGCTCTGACTCACCCGTGTTCAAAGCCCATTCCTGCTTGGATAATTGGAGGAGCACCTTTCTCACGGCTCTCTGCTGTCTTGTCTGGATGCTGACCTTGAGAGCATCCGAGCACTTCCGTTTCCTCTCAGCCTTTCATCTTGTTCAGGCGGAGACTCTCGAGTATTCGCTTCAGCCATCGCAGGACCCAGCCTTCCATTCCTTTGTTGGAGGAGTGTTGAGCATCAGTCCTGCAGCAGGGCTGGTCTGCATGTCTAGGAGGTGGAGAGGGAGCTTTCTCCTGGGAATGTGCTCCCCGAGGTCTCAGCTAGTGAGGGCTGGTGCCCAAACTCGTGGAGACTGTAGAAAAGGGATTTTTTCCAAGTCCTTCACCCACATCTGAAGCTGGGGTGCACTTGTTTCCCTAGCAGTCATGGCTGCTGTTACAGATGGGGAAACAGGCTCAGAGAGGCAGGGTCACAGTGAGTGAGGGCGGGGTCAGGATCTAAACCTAGGTGGGCTCTGATCCCGCCTGCCACGCCGACTTCACCTCAGCCTAGCAGAGGTGTCTGTCCAGGGAAAGGTTCGCCGCCAGCCATGGTCACCATATCCCAGGGGCAGGCGGCGCTGCTGTGGCAGGCCTGGCACAGAGGGACCAAATGGGGGCACCACTGGCTTGGCTCTGGCTGGTGGGGCAGGAGTGGGGCTCATGCTGAGGATGTGGGCAGGAGCTGCTGGGAGACACGCAGGGCTGGGCCCAGGGTCTTGGTGAAAATCCGAGAAGGGTCCTAACACACGTTCCCTTCCATCCCCAGCTGCTCCCTCTCCTGAGACCTTTCAGATCTCCCTCCCCTCGTCCGGAGAGCCCTCCTGCAGACCTCTTCCTCCACTGGGCAAGTCGCCTGTAAAATGGAGGTGACAATAGTCCGCCCCTGCTGTGGGGACTCAGATGCCAGATGGCCCGTCAGGCCTGTGCCTGGCACAGAGGAGGGGATCCCAGGAAAGGCTGGGTGTCTGGTTTTCTCTGCCTTCTGGCTCTGCATTCTGTTTCCACCTCTTCCTACCCAGGATGGCCCAGCTCCTCTCCTAGTGCCCCTGTATCCCCATCCATCCCTGGCTTCTGTGGGTCTATGAACTTATGTTTCCACCAAGAGAACTACCCTGTACCCCCGTCTCCAGTCCAAAATCCTGGAGAAAGAGCATGAGTGAGGAGAGAGCGGAGGAGGGTCTATGATTCAGCACCTCTGTCCAGGGGTTTGGAAATTTATGTCATTGCAATTGTCCTAAGTCTGATACGGCTTAATCAGCCCCATAGTGGGGCCGCCCCAGTGGCTCAGGCTGTAAAGAATCTGCCCGCAGTGTAGGAGACGTAGGTTCGATCTCTGGGTCTGGAAGATCCCCTGGAGATGGGAGTGGCTACCCATTCCAGTATTCACTGGAGAATTCCATGGACAGGAGCCTGGCAGGCTGCAGTCCATTGGTCGCAAACAGTTGGACATGACTGAGCAAACACATATTCGCAGTGGCAACTTCTCCATATGATCTTCTCTTGTTAGTTCACACACACTGAATCGAAAGTCTAATAGTGCAGATGTGCTAAGACCTGTTTTATAAAGGAAAATGCAGTGATGATTATATCAGTCTGGTTTTTTATTCATTGGAAATGAACACGGTCCACGCTTGAGATGTGTTATTTTAGAGAAGTGCTTGCAAATAGCAGCCTAAAACCCATTCTCTACTCTTTAAGAAATAAAAGCACAAAAAAATACTGGATTTTAAAAGACGCAGGAGAAAAGCATTCTACCTCTAGCTCATGCTGCTGCTGCTGCTAAGTCACTTCAGTCATGTCCGACTCTGCAACCCCATAGATGGCAGCCTACCAGGCTCCTGCGTCCATGGGGTTTTCCAGGCAAGAGTACTGAAGTGGGTTGCCTTTGCCTTCTCCTCTAGCTCATGAAAGGAGTCTATATTTTTGTATGCCATTGTTCAGTTGCTAAGTTTTGTCCAATTCTTCGCCACCCCATGGACTGCAGCACACCAGGCTTCCCTGTCCTTCACTATCTCCTGGAGCTTGCTCAAAGTCATGTCCATTGAGTTGGTTATGCCATCCGACCATCTCATCTTCTGTCACCCACTTCTCCTCCTGTCCTCAGTGTTTCCCAGCATCACAGTCTTTTCCAATGAGTCGACTCCTGGTGGTGTCAGGTGGCCAAAGTATGGGAGTTTCAGCTTCAGCATCAGTCCTTCCAATGAATATTCAGGGTTGATTTCCTTAAAGATTGACTGGTTTGATCTGCTTGCTGTCCAAGGGCCTCTCAAGAGCCTTTCCACAGTTTGAAAACATCAGTTCTTCAGTGCTCACCCTTCTTCCTGGTCCTACTCTCCCATACATGACTACTGGAAAAACCATAGCTTTGACTATACAGACCTTTGTTGGCAAAGCGATGTCTCTGCTTTGGATGCCATAACAACTTTAATGGTAGTGATTTTATCACTAAGTGGTGTCCGACTCTATATAAAATATAACAACTTTTATATATGTACTTAAACACATATACACATGTCAATTTTGTATTTGATAATAAATGATGTAAATGGAAACTTCATGTCTGGATGAGCCAGCGTAGGCCTTTGTTTAATCATAATGGTCTGGCCAAAGAGTACATAAAAAGGATTTCTAATACAACTTTTGAAAGAATATAGATTAAAAAGAAGGGCTTCTCTCATAGCTCAGTCAGTAAAGAATCTGCAGTGCAGGAGACCTGGGTTCAGTTCCTGGGTCAAGGAGATCCCCTGGAGGAAGAAATGGCAACCCACTCCAGTATTCTTACCTGGAAAATCCCACAAACAGAGGAACCTGGAAAGCTACAGTTCACAAGTTCGCAAGAGTTGGATACAACTTAGTGACTAAACCACCACCAGATCAAAAAGGACCATTTTTCACTTAAAATATGAGGCAATACAGGCATAGTTTTGAAGAGCATGGACTTGGAACCAGGTGGCCGGGTCTTCAGTCCCAGCTCTGCCGCTTTCTAGCTCATGACCTTGGGCCACTTAACTACCTCTCTGAGCCTTGATTTTCCCACCTGGCAAATGGGGATGATACTGTCTCCTCAGGACAGATGTGGGGATTCCATGGGTTAACGTTTATAAAACACACCAGACAGTGCCTGGTACACCAGAAGTGTTCTGGGTGTGGGCTAATTCTATATGAAACAAACGTTTCAAAGTGGGTTCCAAGTGCATGGCACATATTAACTGTTCATGAATCAAAAAATAAGGGCTAAGGGATGCACTTCTGCCCACCACACAGGGCGGGGTTGTTAGGTGGGGCAGGGAGGGTTGGAGGGATGGTAAAACCAAGGGAAAGTGAAGACAGATCGTTTTGCCCACAGAGTGGGTTTTGTGGATGCTCAGGCAGGACGGTGCCAGGTAAGGACCTCAGGGACCTGAGATGAGGGAAGAAGGAAAGGCATTCAGCAGAGAGAAAGGACTCAGCAGTCAGAGATGTGTGGCATTGGGATTGAGGGGAGCCAAAGCCCCTGTCCCAGCAGCTTAGGGTTCACGGAGGACATCGAGAGACGAGGCCCCAGGGGTTACTGGGAGCACTCTTCTTTCGAGGACCAGGATCTTCTGGGGTTTTCCTTTGCCCTGTGCTGTTCCCTGGTAGTCTGTGTGAAGATTGAGTCTAGTTCCCCAACACAGTGCTTGAATGAATGGGTGGTAATGCCCCCTACTTACTGAGGGCGGCTGTGTGCTGGCACTCACATTCTATGAGCTGATCCTCCCGGAGGCCCTGTGAGCTTGTGCTTTATTATCTCACCTTATAGGTGAGGAAACCAAGCCCAGAGGGGCTAAGTAACTCCCCCGAGGTCACACAGCTAGAGAGTGGTAGCAATGGATTCAAACTGAAGGTTCTCATGTAGAGTGGAGCTTCCTGATACTTGTATCAGACAAAGAAAAGATTGATGTTTTACTGTCCATAGCGTCTCAAGACCTCTGAGACCCTTGCTGGGATCTCCTCTAAGCAGCTGGAAGGGCAGGAGAAGCTGCTCATCGGAAGGCCTGAATGTTCAGTTTGCTCTCTGGGGAGACGCCTCCTGGGTGTGTTTGGGAATCAGGGATGGGTAGGTGGGGGGTGGCCATGCCAGCTTCCTCACTGCTGTGGGGAGGGTGCTCACAGCCAGACCCCCGCTCCCAGAGAGCCCTGAGGGCAGGGGGTCCTGCTGGAGCTGGACCAGGTCACTAGTGAAATCTTTGCCTGAAGATGCAGATCAATAATGGGGGTGTGAGGTTCAGATGCTATCAGGAGGGTGAACCCCAATTCAGGTAGAAGCCAGGCAGAGGCAGAGAGACGGAGGAGGAGCCCACATCCTAAACTGGTTGGAAAAACTTCTGTGCTAGCACTGACTGCTCCAGCCCAAACCCTGCCCAGATGCTGAGGGCTGCCATGAGGATTAGGCAGGTTAATACAGACAAAACACTTAGCTCCTGACACAGAGTAAAACTTGTTCAATGTTCATAGACATACAGGAACCAAGGTGCATTGGTTCCTGCTAACAGATGGGCTGTGTTGTGGGGTAGTAAGCTCCCTGTCTCTGTAGGCAATCAAGCACCCATTGAACAACAGGCTTGTTCTTCTAAATTTGGGGTCTGGGATTCTCCTAGGCTGCTTACTAATCAGGGCTCACTACCTGCCAGGGACTCACACCCACTAATTACACATGTTGCTATGTTTCCCTTCTCTCATGCCAGGGGCGCAGTAGGAACTCAGTAAACGCTGACTTAATGGATGAACAGCAGTGCAAGGTTATTATCCTCACTTTACAGATGGGAAATCATGGGTCGGACTTTAAGAAAAAGTCCCAGTCCATAAGTAGAGGGTCCAGCTTACCAACCTAGGATGTTCTTATTAGGAGACACTTATTAGAAGAATTTCAGGGGATTCTTGTCTGTCCCACCATTTCTTCTCACCCTCTTCCACCCTCTGGCTTTGTTCTTATTTATGGAACCAGCTCAGCCTGTGTTTCTGAGTCACTTGCCCTGCCTCATTCCAGAGCCTGATAGCAATGCTGTCTGTCTATCACAGTTTGAGAATTTGTCCCTTTCCTCTAGGTTGTCCGTCTTATTGGCATAGAGTTACTTGTCATATGTCACCCTCTCTCTGGGTCTCAGTTTCCTTGAGTGTAACACATGTACGTCATTCTTGGTGTTAGCACCAAAAGTCCTGCACCCCAGAACTCCGCCCCCCCATTCCTGGGCAAACCAGAACAGTCGGTCACCCTACCAATGGGGGAAACAAAAGCCCACCTCAACGAGTCCTGGTCAGAGTTGAATGGCACATGTGAGAGCACTCAGCTCGGTCCCCATCGCAGGGCCAGGACTCCATGCGTCAATGGGAGACGCAAGGACCGATCCTTCCTGAGTGCCAGGTGGGGTCCAGATCCCGAGCCTGGATCCCAACATCGCCACATCCTGGCTGTGTGCCCTAAATTCGGTTTATCTCCTTGGGCCTCTGTTTCCTCAGATTTTTAAAGAGGCTGCTAGTCATGCAGACTGAGCAAGTGTGGGGAGGATGAAGTGAGCAGAGTACTTCATTCCCGTGTAGCAGATGGTGTGCATGCCAGCTCAGTCATGTCTGACTCTTTGCGACCCTATGGACTGTAGCCGTAGCCTGCCAGGCTCCTCTGCCCATGGGATTCTCCAGGCAAGGATACTGGAGCGGGTTGCCATGCCCTCCTCCAGGAGATCTTCCCAAGCCAGGGATCAAACCTGCATCTGTCTCTTGCATTGGCAGGCAGATTCTTTATACTAGTGCTACCTAGGAAGCCCCTAGCAGGCGGTACCTGTGGTTAATAATGTTACTAAGTCATGATCAAGAACTGCATAGCTTTTGCCAAGTGCTGTATATTGGGCCAGGGGCCCCAGAGGAACCAGTGGGTTTCTTGTCTTTAGCTTCGGTCCTTTCCTTATAAATTTTTAAATTTATTTTTATTTTCAGCTGTGCTGGGTCTTCGTTGCTGCCCTTCGGCTTTCTGTAGTTGCAGCGAGTGTGGACTACTCTGCAGTTGCGGTCCGAGGGCTTCTTGTTGCGGTGGCTTCTCTTGCAGTGGAGCACCGGCTATAGGACGCACGGGCTTCAGTGGCTGTGGCCCATGAGCCTAGTTGCCCTTGAGGCATGTGGGATTTTCCTAGACCGCGGTTCAAACCTGTGTCCCCTGCTTTGGCAGGCAAACTCTTAACCCCTGAACCACCAGAGAGGTCTCTGGTCCTTTTTTTTTTTTTTAGTATCTATTTCTTTCTTTTTATTTTTTAACCTGGTCCTTTTTGAAAATAACCCCAAGAAACGGGAGATTTTTGAAAAAGTGAAGCCTCCTGTTCCCCCAGGGCTGTGAGGAGGTCAGTATCCAGGAGGGGGCGCCAGAGCACCATTCACAGCGGCAGAGTGACTCCCTCCCTCCTCCGCTCCCTCCCTGCCTGCCTGCTGTCACCAGCGGCTTCCCAGTGGACCTCCCTCCCTGGGAATCCAGAAACTCCCTGGCTGGGACTCAGCCTGGAGGATCCTCTAGGCTCTGGGTATTCACCGCTTGCTTTATTTAGACAAAGGTTTCGCCGTGTCCCAGACCCTGGGGGGACACCTGACATACTTCATCTCATTTAATCTTCTGGTGTTCCAGGGAAAGAAGTTATCCTCATCTCTGAATCCAGATGAGAAAACCGAGGTGCCATGAGATTAAGTCACAGCAGTGGGTGCTGCAAGGATTCAAACCCAGGGGCATCTCACCCCCACGTCTTTGCCAGCTTCCTCTGAGAAGCCTGGTCTTAGAAGGACTTTACAGTCTTAGAGGTTTGAAAGGCCTAGACCCATGGAAATTTTTATTCAAATCAACTATATATTTTTGTTATTTTTTTCCACTTAGGTAATACCTGATTGAAAAAATCAAACAATTTTATTTTATTGAAGTATAGTTGGTTTACATCGTTGTGTTAATTTCTGCTGCACAGAAAAGTGAATCACTTATGCGCACACACATTCTTTTACATATTCTTTTCCACTGTGGCTTATTACAGGATATTGAATATAATTCCCTGTGACATACAGTAGAACTTTATTTTTCCCCTTTATACCTCCCTGGGGAAATGTGATAATCAAAAGAGATGGATGTAACAAGGAAGAGATTATTACCTTATCACGCACCCTCACACCCCCCTCTCACGCTTTGTGCCTGGTGGTGGATCTGATCTCTTGTGGGTTAATGCCTTCCCATTGAAAGAATATGGCATTCCCTCATTCATGCATTTCTGTTGTCAAGATAATAATAGTACCTCCAATATAGGATTGTGATGGGGATTAAATGCTTTAATCTTAGGAGTGTACTTGGCACATGGTGAATACTATATAAAATTTCTATTATTATCATCACCAATCTTTTTTAGTTCATTTAAGAAAATTTACTGAGCATCCACTGTGTTTCTGGGGACTAGAGAGAACAAACCTTGTTTATTCCCAACTTGGGGGATAAAGGCCCAGAAAAGGGCATCAGTGCCAGTGCAAAGGTGCCAGGCCTGTGAGCGAGCACCAAGTGCGATGTTATCTTCCAAGAGGAAGGGGCTCCGTGTAAGTCCAGCGTGTGGGTCCTGGGGTGGCCTTGTGCTTTGCGATGGAGCCAAGGGGACTGGCTCGGGCTGGGGGCGGCTGGCTTTAGTTCCATAAGCCCTCCAGCCCAGGAGCCAGAGTGCTGCCCTGCTGGCTGTGTTCACAGCCCCCATGTGCACCCTGCTTCTCCAGCAGGAGGGCTGCGGTGAGGAGGGGGGAGGAGGAACATCATCACAGAGCAGCTGCCTCAAATCTGGAAGCATCATCCCCCACCTTCCCGGGGGAGGAAGACAAGAGACCGCCAACCCCAGGCATCAGCTTAACAGCTTCCAACCGCCGTCTAGTCCCCTGGCCCAAGCCACTGGCTCAGCCCTTTCTTTAAGCGTAGTCTGGTTTCACCTCGCTCTGTGGGGGGCTGGGGCTGGAGAAGTGTGAATGTGGTTGGGAGCAGGCTGGGCTGCGTGAACCTGGAAAGGGTGGCTCAGGAAGGAAGGCCAGGGGACCGCAGTAAGGAGAAGGGCAGCGGGAGAGAGGATGGAGGGGAAGGGGAGGCTGCTGGCGCAGGGTCCTTGGGGAGGGTGGCGGAGGCCCAGGCCAAGCCCCTAGGTGGCCTCCATCCATTTGTGATCCCCTTCACATGGAGGAGAAACTGACCACTGGAGCCCGAGAGAACCTGGGCAATATCAGATCACCACCCCTGTGTTACAGGTGCAGAGACTGAGGCCCAGAGAGGGCATGTGACTTCCTCAGGGACACACAGCCCGCTAGAAGCTTCCCCAGAGTCAGAACCCTGAATTCTTGGCTCTGAGTCCAGTGCTCCTCATGTTGTTTTTGGGGGGCTCAGGGCCTCCTGTTTTATTGGAAAAAACCTCACCTCGCTGGGGGCATGTTGCTGCCACTGCCCGTGTGTGTAACCTGTACTCTGTCCTTTCTCCTGCCTCCATCTTCCTCCCTCCAGGGAAAAGCCACAGCCACGTGCAGATTCAGTTCAGCTCTTCCACTCACAGGGCCCAGGGCTGGTGCCAAGGAGCTGGGAGCAGCCTCCTGTACCCACTGACCCACCTTCTTCTCAGAGAAGAGGGCCTGGGGGTGGGGGCCTGGCGGACACCCTCCTGGATGGCCTGGATGAACCCATCTCCTGGTGCATGTGCTCTCATGTCATCCTCTCCCCTTGAGCAGGGGCTGATTTAGTGACTAGAGTCTAAAAGTAGAATATGGATTACAACTTCTGAGATTTGGTTACAAAAGAGGGTTGCTTGTGTCAGGGTGGCCCGTCCCTCTCTCCCTTTTTCTATTGCTTGCTGGGAGGCTGGCTGCCACGTCATGAGCTGCCTGGCTGTGCCAATAGCCTGCTGGCACCTCAGACCCACCAGTAGCTGTGGGAATGAGCTTGGAAGCTCCCCCAGACAAGCCTTCGGATGAGACCACAGCCCTGGATGACACCCTGACTGCAACCTCCTAAGAGGCGCCGAGCCAGAGAACCCAGGTGAACTGTGCCCAGATTCCTGATCCTAGAAACTCTAATAAATGTATGTTGCTTTATGCTGCTAAGTTTTGGGGAAATTTGCTATACAGCCACAGACAACTTAATACAACCTACCGCCACCACTTCCTGGAGCTGGTTCACCCTTTTCTGCTCCTCCCTCCACTCCCTCCCACTCCCCTGAGACCTAAGGGAGAATTCACAGTCTCCAGTTTTAGTCCTCCACATGGTATTGCCTGACCTTGACCTGACCTTGGGGAAGTCATCCCACCCTCTCTTCCTTAAGGCCGTTTCCTGACTAGTAATAACTTGCCCAGGCACACGGGTCTGTGCACAGGTCTTTCCCATGTACTCTCGCACCTTGACCTTCATAACCACTTGGAGATGTACTTGGGACAGGTCTCCACATCCCTAAATGACAGAAGACCAGACTGAGTTCCAAGTGAGAGATGTTACATGGAGGACACACAGTGAGGATACAGCCAAGCCCAGGCAAGTCCCCCGACTCCAGCTCAGGGCCGTGTGTGATGTGGTGTCAGCATTTCCTCAGATGACAGTGATGAAGGTGAGGGCCAGCCTCTGCCTGTGACACTGAACACACCCTCCACGTAACATGCCTCCTGTGCTGCAGAAGCTGGAAGGCTCCGCAGCTACTTTTTCCAGGCTCTCCTGCAGGTAGCAGTGCAGCTGAACATAAATCCTGCCGTAAAAAACAGTTGTGTGGACTGGAATTTGGAGCTGAGTTCGGGGAAAGAGCACAGAGCACCCATTTCCTTGCGTGGACTGTAGTGGAGCAGGCATGGTTCTGGAACTGGCAACCAAGGGGGGACTTCCTTCTTGCACAGCTTTCTGATGGTGGCCCAGTTCTGCAGGTGTTTTGGGCAGTTGTTCCTGGACACTCAGACACTTAATATGCTTTAAAAAAATTTCTTTTTGATTAGACTAGCTAGAAGAGAATCTGTTGCCACTGAAGCCTGGGAGATAGTCACATCTTCTCCAGTGTATGAGTGACAAGGTCACTGCAAATCCCAACTCCGCAACCTCCCCCATCTTCTGGGAAAGCAAGAGCTTCCCTTTTCTTGGTAGCCACATACCAGTCCCAGGGGAGCTCTCTGATTGGCTCTGTTGGTCATGCCTTTCTCTGTTGGACCAATCACAGTTGCCAAAGAGATGAGGTCAATGACTGATTGGTCAGATCTGGCTCATTTCCTGCTCTTGTGGCCAGGGGACAGGGCTGGTCCCCAGAAGAAGGGGATGAGAAAGCTTGGGCACAGATAGAGCATTAACTAACAAGTCTGTGTGACACTCCATGCCAAAGGGAAGCACTGTTAATGAATTCCACGTGGCCATCGTGTAATTAAGCCCAGAGGGCAGGAGATTATTACAGGCTTCCCGGAGTCCCAGATCATGGATTATCACACATGCTCCCCACCCCTGCCACACTGGAGAAATGCAGAACTCCCTTCATCTCTGTCCCTTGACAATGCTTCAGGTGGGAAGGGGGAGACTGAGGCTCAGAAGAAATAAGGTGCCTGGGAGGCCAGGAGACAGAGAAGGAGATGGGAGTTTGGACCCAGGCCCCCCAATTTCAGTCCATTGCTGGCCCAGGAAGCAGACAGACCTGGGCTCCGAGTCACTCTGCCCGGGGTCTCTATCTCAGCCCCAGTGCTCTCATCCATCAAGTGAGGACGACGATGGCTTCAGCGGGACAGCCTGTGTGTGCCTACCCCGGGGCCTGGCCATAGCAGGCTCTTCCCCGTGACGCTGACAGTGGTACTTGATTCCTTCTGCTACACAACTTTCTGGTTGCCACGGTGACCACACTAGTGGGGAGTCGGGCTTATTTTAGAACTTGGTCCACCCTGTGGTGGCTTTTTCCCCAGGCCCACCTGCTGCAGATTTTGTCCTGTGGGTTTGTCCCCCGATGCTTGAGCCGAGAGAGAGCGGGCAGAGGAAAGGGGAGCTCCTCTGGGCCTCCACCTCAGCCCTCTCCGTCCCCTCCTGCCAGCCCCTCAGCACGGCCTCCCCTGCCTCTGCTGGAGGCTGAGGCTCGGGTTCCAGCCCTGTTTCTGCTGTGGGCCTGCTGGCGACCTCTGGGGCCTCTGTCTCCTTGAGAGTGAAAAGGAAATGATATTTTTGCTGGGCTTCCCCAAAGGAAGGAGAATGTCTAGCACCATGAGATCCAGATGTCAGCCCTCCCCCCTCGCAAATTCTGAGAGCAGCTTCTCCGGCCCCTCTCCCCCAGGGCCCTGCAGCTCCACTTCCTCTGAATGCAGCTTCTGGAGCTTCTCAGGGGCCCCCTCTGCTCTGTAAGACTCCCCCCGGATGTGGAAGTCAGCCTTCCTTTCAGTTTCCCTGAAAACCCCTCTCTCCTGTGTGATGAAACAGACTTCGTGGAGGATGTGGGGAGGGCCGTGAGGATGCGAGGGTTTGTTTCATGTTTTCCCTGAGAGGCCCTGTGTTCTTACTGTTCCTGTGGCACTGCCTGTCCACCCAGGCCCGCCTGCAGACAGTCCTGGTCTTATGGAGTCTCCTGGGCAAGGTCCAGAGAGGGAGCAACTTGCCCAAGGACACACAGCAAGTTAGTGGTAATTCCCCACCCGTCCTTTCCCCACCCTCCTGGCTTCCTGTTCACCACCTCGGGAGTGAGGGCCAAGAGGGAAAAGGTTTGAGATGCCGCAGGCAGGGGACCCAGATGGAGACAATCATCTCCTAGGCAACCAGATCACTGCTTCTCAGACAGAAGATGAAGAGTGTATAGACATGACCCTGCTCTTAGCTGGGGAACTGCTGCTCGCCTGATGTTCTCCATTATCCTTCCATTCGTCCATCTTTCCATCTGTCCATCCATCCATCCATCCATCCATCTGTCCACCCCTCCATCTGTCCGTCTATCTATCCATCCATCATCCATCCATCTATCCATCTGTCTGTTCATCCATCCATCTAACCAACCATCCATCCTTCTGTCCATCCATCCATCTATCTGTCGATCTGTCCATCCATCCACCCATTTCAACAAGTACTAAACATTGTGTGTACTTAGGACAAAGCAGTTAATGTAGCACACTTAGGTTACTTTTATCTTTTCTCCCTCCTTCCCTCTTTCCCACCTCCCTTGTCTCTCCACCCCCACTCTCCATTTAGGGGAAAAACACGGAACTTGGAACTGGAAGTCTTATGTTCAAGTTCTGTCTCTGCCACTTAGTAGCTACATGAACTGGGCACTTAATTCTCCTGAACATCTGGGAACCTCATTTTCCTCATTTTGAAAATGGGGCCGAAGAACGTTACAGGATTGTTGTAGCAATACAACAGAATCACGTGTGTGCCTCGCCTGATACCCAGAGCAGCGTGGGTGCCCAGAAGTGTTGGTTGCACTCTCCTTTCCCATGCATTGATCACAGAGTAACCAGAAATGTTAAAATAGAAAGGATAGATCCCTAGAGTCCCACTGGCTCCTCTGGTTGTGCATGCTAAGTCGCATCAGTTGTGTCCGACTCAGAACACTGGGGTGGGTTGCCATGCCCCACTCCAGGCTCCCTTGGTTGCCCTTGGTCAATTTCCCACATCTCCCTCCAGTCCTAATTCACATGCAGACATCATTTTCTTGCAGCTATGATTGTACTGTAGATGCAATCTGGGGTCCCAGCCCTTCTTCTAGCATCATATCACTTTAGATGTTCAAAGAGTCTTTGATAAGCCTCTGTGATAAAGAATGTCAGTGAAAAAAAGTCGTGAGAAATGGGAACTTGGCTTGGAGACAGAGCCTGGGTGAGATATACGGGCCTTTTTGGGGCTGAAGAAGAACACACAGGGCCCCTAGGGGAGTTGTGATGGAAATGGCTGTGAACCAGCCACCGGAACCTCACTGAACCTCAGTTCCCCCATCTGTGAAATGGGACCATTGCGTTAGCTGAGCCCTGAGGCCTCCTGAGGTTCTGAGGTTCTGGGCATTGGTGACCCATGAACTGGCCAGAATATTTTTGGCACACCAGATGCTATGGGGAATAGGATGGGAAGAGGCATGGTCCCTACCCTCAGGGACCTTTCAGTCCAATGGAAGCCACAAAACTAGGATACAAAATCCAAGCTCAAGAGCTCTAACTCAAGAATTATAAGGAGGAAAAGAGTACAATTCCAACCACAACAACGCAAAAAGCCACACTGGAAACTAATGTTATCCCAAGCAGCTGGAGCAAGACTTCTGCTTCCAGAGGCTCCGAGGAAGTCAAGAGCTGCTCTGGAAGCTGAGATGGGACCTTCTTTGCCTCAGCATCCCCAGAGACCAGCACAAAGCCTGGTGAGCGTGTGGTGAAGGAAGCTTGTGTCCCGGGTGAGCCCTGCCTGGGCACTGAGAAAGGTTAATGCAGAAACGTCTGGAAACCTCACTGTGGGAGTTGCAAGAGAAGGGACTGGGCTGCTTTAGCTGGAGACAGTAAAGCTCAGGGAACACTGATCACTGCCTTCAACTATTCACAGGACACCATGCGGAAGATGGATTAGATGCATGCTAGTGGCCTGGGGGCAGGACTGGGGGCAGTGGGAGGAAGGAGCATAAGCCTGTGCTCAGCTCAGCTCTAGAAGGAGCCCCCACACCCCTGAACTGTGTCTGGGATCATCACAGCTGACGTGCACACTTGCTGGCTGCCTATCTCGCACCCCACAGGCTGTGTGCCGAGGGATCTCTGTGTTCGTATCTGTTTAGTCCTCACAACAGCCCTACCAAGCAGGTGCCACCACTGTCCTCACTTTACAGCTGAGACTTCGAGCCACAGAGGGTAAGGCACCTGCTGTGGGCGGGAGGGATTTGAATCCAGGCGATGAACATCCTGGCTGTGGGGCCATGTGAGCAAAGGTGAGAAGGGATGCAAGAGAGCGGGGGTGGGGGGCAATAAGCTAGGAATTTGGGAGTAACATATACACACTACTGTGTACTAAGTAAACAACTTGGATGGTAAAAAATCTGAAAAAGAATATGTATATTTGTGTATTATATGTAAATATGTAATTAAATATTATATATATATAAGCATAAAATATGTATCTATATATATGTATAGGGAAGTGTCACTCACTTAGTCATGTCCGACTCTTGCAACACTATGGACTGTAGCTCGCCAGGCTCCTCTGTCCATGGGATTCTCCAGGCAAGAATACTGTAATGGGTTGCCATTTGCTTCTCCGGGGGATCTTCCCAATCCAGACATCAAATCCAGGTCTCCTGTACTGCAGGCAGATTCTTTACTGTATTCTTGCCTGGAGGGTGTCCATGGATAGAGGAGCTTGGCGGGTTGCAGTCTATGGGGTTGCAAAGAGTCGGACATGACTGAGGTACTTAGTAGAGTAGATACTTCAATTTAACAAAAATTAACCAAAAAAAAAAAAAAAAAAAGAAGAAGAAGAAGAAGAGAGAGAGAGCAGGGAAGGGCTGGGTGAGATGGTTCCTGAGGCCCCTATGATTCTAGAGGCTCATCAGGGATGGCTCCCTGAAAGAGGTGTCCTCAGGCTGATACTTGCAGATTGGGGAAGCTCAATGGGGAGGAGCAGCTGGGGTGTCTCCAGGCCAGGGAAGGGGTAGGCGTGGAGACCCGGAGGTGGGAACTTGGAGTGGGTGTGAGGGTTGGGCAGGGACCAATGGGCCAGGGTTGAAACTGCTTACGGGAGATATAAAGCCACAGGCAGCATCCCTTGTTTGTCTTCCGAGGGCTCTTCCCGTCAGTCAGCCAGCTTACCACAACTGCTTGTTGACTAGCTTCCTCCCTCTGCCCTTCCAACCTCCCTACTCCTGTCCAATCCCTCTTCAGTCTGATGGAATCCAAATCTCATCAAGCTGCTCCTGCTCAGGAACACTCCATGGCTCCCCATTGCCTGAGTCCAAAGTTCTGGCTCCTCCTTTTGGTGTTGTTTCAAGGCCTTCCTGTTGCACCCTCTCCAGCCCCATCTACCACCACGTGTCTTGTGCTTCAGCTCCAGCAGATGGTTCACCATCCCCTAACATGTCTCATGATTTTGCTGCCCACTGTGCCTTTGCCGTTGTGCTGCGCCCGCCCCCCCGGAGCCACCTTGCTCTTCTCTCCCTGCTCCCTGTCCCGGGAGGCTGACCCGCAGAGCCAGTGTAGTGGTTTCCGTGGCTGCTGTAACAAGTGACCACACACAGCCTAGCAAAGCAGACAAATTTATTCCCTTACAGTTATGGAGATCAGAAGTCCTCAGTTAGGCTCACAGAGCTAAAGCCAAGGTGTCGTCAGCAGGGCTGGTTTCTTCTGTAGACTCTAGGAGAACCCGTGTCCTTGTCTCTTCTGGCTTCTGGAGGCTGCCTGCTTTCCTTGGTTCGTGGCCCCCTTTCTCCATCTTCACAGCCAGCAGTGGTGTCTCTTCCAGCCTCTCTCTGTCTCTCTCTGCCTCTCAGGCTCCATCATCATATCTCCTTTCTCTGATTTTGACCTTCCTGCCTCCTTCTTTAAGCACCCAGATGGCGCTAGTGGTAAAGAACCCGCCTGCCAATGCAGGAGAAACTTAAGAGATGGTGGTTTAATCCCTGGGTCAGGAAGATCCCCTGGAGGAGGGAATGACAACCCACTCCAATATTCTTCCCTGGAGAATCCCATGGACAGAGGAGCCTGGTGGGCTACAGTCCATGGGGTCGCAAAGAGTTGGACACGACTGAAGCAGCTTAGCATGCAAGCACAGCCTTGACGATCCAGGGTAATCTCCCCTCAAGGTCCTTGACTGAATCCTGTCTGCCAAGCTCCTTTGCCTGTAAAATTCCAGGGGTGCCTCTGTGGACGCCCTTGGGGAGCATGACTCCACCGACCACGGATGCATCAGCGGGCTCCCTGTCCTTTGTCTCCCTGTTGGGTTTGACCAGCATGTATCGGGGACACTGGAGGTGGATGCGGGGAGCAGTGAGCCTGGGGACCCTGTTCTGGGCGCCCTCCCACGGGGCTGCTATGTCAGCTGCACCCCTGCAGAGACTGCACCTCCCAGCCTGGCCCAGCGGAGCTGCCCCTCCTTTTGCCAGTCATGGATGTGGGTTTCTGCTCTCAGGGTCCTGGCCCTCCTCAGCCTTGCCCCCACCTTCACAGGTCACTCTGGTTAAAGTTTCCCTGGTGGCCTGTGTGGGCCTGGCACGGGGTGCGGCAAGTGCAGTTCCTGGGGTGCATATGGGACTTCCTTGGTAACTCAGCTGGTAAAGAATCTGCCTGCAATGCAGGAGACTCCAGTTCGATTTCTGGTTCGGGAAGAACCACTGGAGAAGGGATAGGTGCAGATTTAAGGAAGACCATGCTCTTGGGGCAGTGTCAGCTCCTCACCCTTCTCTCCCCAGCCCGCCTTGTGCTGGTGTCATTTTCCCGTCCAGACCCTGCTCTTCCTTCAGCCTGACGTCCCTCTCCTGCCTGCCTGCTCTGAGAAGGACACCACCTCCTCCCGGGGAATGGCTCCTCCCCTTCCAGTCCTGGGGCTGCCAGCACAGCGGGGAGCCAGCGAGGATGTCCCCTGTCCATCCAGAAGGCCGAGTCCTCGCTGGCCCTCCCTGGACGGTGAACTCAAGGGCAGCTGCTGCTCCTTCTTTGGACCCGTGTCCTCGAGCGCAGTGCAGGCACTTGGGGGAGAAGAGCAGACTGTAGATACGGAAGTGAAGGAGCCAGGGCACCCAGGTTGGGATCCCTGCTCTGTGTTACTAAGTCTGTGATCTTGGGCTAGTTACTGGGCCTCTCCATGCCTCAGTTGCCACATCTGTAAAGTGGGAACAGAGATGCCTCTTAGGATTGCTTTGATGATGAAATGAGACGATGCTATAAAAGAATAGCCTGGTGCCTGGTACACAGTGAAGGCTCAATCTGTGTCAGCATCTGTGTCACCACAGGGTCGTTGCTAGGGACTCAGGGACTGCGGCCTGGCTTTAATAAAACTAGGAGGCAGGAGAGAAAGGAGAGATTTAGATAAATGGGAGGGAGGGGATTGGAAAGGGCTTTATGGGTGGTAAAGAAGGCAGAGACGGGGCATGAAGCTGGGGAATGAAGGCTGCAGGTGGCAGGAGAGGGGAGGCCGAGAGAGCCAGGGCATCAGTCAGGGTGTGCCTGGCTCCGGTGAGAACTGCTCCGTCACGAGGTGACACCTGCCAGCCAGCTGCTCTCAAAATAGCAGTTTCTGCTGGGGCTGGTGCTGGGGGAGGGGCAGGGCTGAGAACCTTCTCTGGACACATTCTGGGGCCCTGGGCTCTTGTTTTCCTGAGCCTGGCAGGGTGCCACAGTGACCTATGTCTTGAGTGGCTGGGACGGGGGCTTGGGAGTCCCTTCTGCAGAGTCTGTGTGTGGGGCTGGGGGCTGGGATGGGGAAAGTGCCTTCCTGGCTTAGGCATGGGAGGTGTGCTGAGGACAGGCAGGGAATGGCCGTAATAATAATGATAATCACCATAGTGATCCCCTTCATGGCCATCATCCAGAATGAGGCAGGCGCAGCAAATTTGCCCAGCCACGTTCATTTCCCTTCCTCTTTTTGAAAGAAGGCCAGGTGTGTTTGGGGCTGTGAACACACCCACTTCCCAGACTCCTTTGCAGCTAGGTTGATCATGTGGCCATGTGACCTGCCTCTGGCCAGTGAGATGCAAATGGGAGCCAGCTAGGAGAGCCCTGGGAAAGCTGCTGTTTTCCTGTTTGGTCCTTACTGCTTGGCTCTGTGTGTCTCTGTGCTGACGTCCTTCCCTCCTGCCACAGATGGGTCTTCTCCAACTGCTAGAGGAAGACGAGGCAGGAGAGAGCCCAGACCTTTTGGAAAACAGTGTCTGGGCTGTCACAGGAAGAAGAGAGGCTCTGGGTCACACTGCTCTGGGTTTGCCCCCCAGCTCTGCCTTATCCTCTCTGTGTGACCTTCCTGACCCTCAGATGTGCCACCTGGGAAATGGGAATAAGAGTGTCTTGCAGTCCTAGTGTCCCTTCTGGGCCATAAAGGAAAATGTAATATGGTGTTAGATGTATTTGATGGTGTTTTGGAAATGTTTTTGGCATTTAGCCCTTGAATTCAGTTCAGCAGACGTTCTTAGAGATACCTGGTGCTTGGAAACTTGGAGCAAACACATAGACATGGTTCTGCATCACGTTGTATTGCAGTGTTTTGACCTGTGCCTGTCATCAGCTCCAGACCCTGGGTTCTTCCAGGCCAGCAATGGCGTGTCTGGATTACCTTTGTGTGTCCACTGCCTGGCTGGGAGCCTTGCAAATACCAGGCGTTACCTAGATATTTACTGAATGGACAAATTCATCTGTATCCAGTCAGCAAACATCTCACAGTGGCTTTTTGTGCCCAACTCTGTACTAAGTGCTGGAACAAATAAAACCAAGAACGCACAGGGGTCACTGAAGGATAAGGGCCAGGGTGCTCTCCTTTGGCGGGCAGATCTGATTTCACAGGACACTGCCGTGTCTGGAGCAAGGATAGAGCCTTGCTTTGGGAATGCTAGGCTGGTCTGGGGAGGAAGTGGGCCACCGTGACCAGTTCTTGGCTGGAACATTCCAGCACTTGGATCCCCACTAAGAAAGTCAGGTGTCCAGGTGTGGGACCCAAAGCCGTCTCTCCTCCCCCTGGTGCTGGTTCCCATAGCACCCATGGTAAGACCTTGTCCAGCCATCACTGCGTCTCCAGCTCCCAGAATTGCTAGGTATCTTGCTGAGTCAGTGAAAGAGTGAATGAGTGAGTTTGGTGTGTGTGCTAAGTCACTTCAGTCATGTCCAACTCTTTGTGACCCTATGGACTGTAGGCTCCTCTGTCCATGGAATTTTCCAGGCAGGAATTCTGAAGTGGGTTCCTATGCCCTTCTGCAGGAGATCTTCCCATCCCATAGATTGAACCCACATTTCTTGTGTCTCCTACATTGGCAGGTGGGTTCTTTACCACTAGCGCCACCTCGGAAGCCCCAACTGAGTCAGGGGGTAACTCAAAGTCTGCAGGCTAGGCTGACACAGAAACCACCAGCAAAATCTCACTGTGGAGTATTGAAGCGTGTGCAGAGTAATGTCCTGGGTGCCTCGTGGACTGAGAGACTGCCAGTCTTATGGAGGGGTAATCGAGGAACTGGAAGTTTCCCTGGACTCCATCCGTAGAACCATCCAGACTGTCTTCTCCTCAAGTCCGAGCCTGAGCAGCTCTTCCTCATGATGTAACCACATGCTCTCTCCTCCTTCATCCTTCTCTTGCCTCTGTTCTCTGAACATCTCACCACGCAAATCCCTTCTGAGGGTCTTTTCTGAGGGTGAGATTTATTCTGAAGATTCCTGTCCCCTCCCCCAACCTGCTGCCCAGACATCACTGGCGGGTCCCACAGCATCCCCCTAGCCTCCACCTCCAGGGAACGATCTCCACTTGACTCACATGCAGAGCAAGCTCATGAGTTAGACCGGGCGTCCCAGGCCAGCTCTGGTCCCTCGTGCATGCTGGGAAAAGTCAGTGAACTTGAGTTTCCTCAACTTTCACGGGGAAGACAACAGCGTCCTGCGAAGTTTAAACGTGGGGATGTGTAGGAAAGTGCTTTGAAAGCTGCAAAGAAGGGAACAGATGGGAGTGTTACTATCTCACTTCCTCCTCGCCAGCTTGGGGGTTCCCCACCCAGATGAGGTTTTGGGGACCTGCACAAAGATCCCCTTCTCCCCATGGTGCCTGAGGTTCCATCACTATGGGGTTTCCCCTGCTTCATCTCTAACCCTGGGATTAAGGGTGTGGGTGGTCTATACGTGGGTCAGTACTGCTTTCTATGGGGGTGGCAAGGAAAGAGAAAGGGACGGAAAAGCTGCTTCGTGGACTGTGGAGCCCCCAGCCTCTCCGTACCGCCCCCTCCAGGCCACCAGAGATCAGGGGGCCACTAGAGCATGGCATTTGTCCCCAGTAAGCGATCCAGGCCCATGACCCTGCAGATGGAATTAAACTACTAGAAGCAACCCATGCTGTCCCTGGTTTCCCTCCGGGGATGAACCATCCCCTCCTCCCCCTGTGCTGAGGGTGAATTTCTCAGTCCCCATCAAAGTCAGCAGTGTCTCAGGTCAGCTGATGTTTGCTCTGAACTGTGAGATGAGCTCAGGGTGTGGTGGGGGAGATTAGCTTTGTGCTTACACTTCTCTGCTCTTTCCCAAGCCTGACACCTTTGTCCACTTTTGGGCCATGATGAGAGCTTCCTCCCCAGCCCCTCTGCAGGGTACTGCCCCACCACGTCTGTCTCCTCCAGCAGCAATCACTCTGCTGCTGCCCCCTGTGTACACTCATGCCTTTCCTCTGTTTCAGACCTTCCAAGATACCACATTCATTTACTCACTCAGCATGTATTATAAGTTCTCCCATGCATCAGGCCCTGTGCCTGGCACTGAAGACGCAGTAGTGGTCTAGTACAAGATAAGGCAGTGGCGACTTTGTTGTTCAGCTGCTAAGTTATGTCTGAGTCTCTGCGATCCCGTGGACTGCAGCAAGCCAGGCTCCTCTGTCGTCCACTATCTCCTGAACTTTGCTCAAATTCTTGTCTATTAAGTCAGTGATGCTATCCAATCATCTCATCCTCTGCTGCCCTTTTCTCCTCCTGCCTTCAATCTTTCCCAGCATCAGAGTCTTTTCCAATGAGTTGGCTCTTCGCATCAGGTGGCCAAAGTGTTGGAGCTTCAGCTTCAGCATCAGTCCTTCCAGTGAATGCTGTGCTTAGTCGCTCAGTCATGTCTGACTCCTTGTAACCCCAGGGACTGTAGCCCACCAGGCTCCTCTGTCCATGGGGATTCTCCAGGCAAGAATACTGGAGTGGGTTGCCATGCCTTCCTCCAGGATATCTTCCCAACCCAGGGTTAGAACCCAGGTCTCCCACATTACAGGGAGATTCTTTACCATCTGAGCCACCAGGGAAGCCTAAGAATACTGGAGTGGGTGGGTAGCTTATCACTTCTTCAGTGGATCTTCCCGACCCAGGGATTGAACCGGGGTCTCCTGCATTGCAGGCAAATTCTTTTCTAGCTGAGCTAGCAGGGAATATTCAGGGTTGATTTCCTTTAGGATTGACTGGTTTGCTCTCTTTGCAGTCCAAGGGACTCTCAAGATCTTCTCCAGCATCGCAGTTCAAAAGCATCAGTTCTTCTGGAGCTCAGATGTGTAGAATAATGATAGAAGGCTAAGGGCTGTGTATCAGTCACTTATTCTCACAGATCTGTGGATCCACTGGGGCTCAGCGGATCTCTCTGGGCTCCATGGGACTTGGCTTCAGGCCTCAGCGGCCTCCCATCCCTGGACTGCCTAGGACACATTTGTCCCTTGGGGTTGGCAGAAGGGTGAGGGGGCAGGGAGCAACCTGGAAGGCCTCTTAAGGCTCAGAACTGGGACACTTCTGCCCACATTCCACTGGCCAAAGCAGGTCTCATGGTCAAGTCCATCATCAGTGTGCTGGGAGAAGAAACCTTGTCTCTTGGGAGTTTCAGGGGAGACTCTGCAAAGCCACAGAACATGTGGTGTGGACGCAGGGAGAAGAACCTGCCTGCTCTGCAGGAGGCAGAAATGGAGTGGAAATGGATAATCCCTGAGGCTGCCTCTTCTGATGCTGGCAGCTTGGAGCAGCCCAGGCTTGTGCCTAGACCTGGAGGAGGAGGAGAGCCTGTGCAGAGACAGGGAAACGCATTCCCGGTTGAGGGAACCCCAAGCACCAAAAGCCAGGAGTGAGGATGATCTGCTGGGTCCTTGGCACCGACAAGAGGCAGGTGAGACAGGCGCGACCTCTCTGTCATCCTCCACCCTCCTCTGCCCGCCATCAAGACCTGCACACTCTGGTCCAAGCACCCCGCCCTGGGCCTCTGGGTGCCCCCTGGCCCTCTCTGCCCCGGTCACACTGAAGTAGGCAATTGTCCCAGCTGTCCTACCTGGGCCTGTGGCTGGGCTGTGTCTTCTGCCTGGAACACCCATCCTCCTCCCCTGGAGAAATGCTACTATCCTAAGATTAAACTTAGAGGTCACTCCTGTAAGGAGGCCCTCCCTGATGCCCTTTTGAGAAGGAGTGAGTGAGGTTTGCCTTCCAAGGGTTTCCACAGCACGTGGCTCGTCTCCAGCACACTCCCTGAAGACTCGGCTTGGAGAATCCAGTGCCAGCACAGGACTTGGCGAGAAGGGGTGTCCTTAAATATTTGTGCAGTGAATAAATGAGGAATATGTTCATCCCTCTCTCAGTCCTACACCTATGGTTAAAATGGGCTCAGACCCAAAACTCAAACCACCGTATTTCTGTTCTTTAGAACACAGCTCCATTGTTGCATCTGGTTCTTGTTTCAACTCGACAAATATTTACCGAGCACCAACTGTGTGTCTACGTGTCTGGCACAGACCCTTGGGATTCAGAGGTGAATAAGACAAAGCTTGGCTCTCATGGAACCGCCTGCAAATGGTCAGCTAGACACATGAAGTGATGCTGGGTGGAGTTAAGATATTATGAAGAAAAATAAAACAGAGTGATGGGAGAGGGGGAGAAGGAATGTCAATTTCTAGTATTTGTTATTTTAAAAACTTTTATTTTTTTCCGACTTGCAGGATCTTAGTTCCCTGACCATGGACTGAAGCTTGGCCACAGCCATAAAAGCACAAAATCCTAGTCCCTGGACAGCCAGAGGATTCCCTTAAAAAACTTTCATGATGGGGAGCTTCTCTGGTGACTCAGTGGTAAAGAATCCTGCCCATGCAAGGGACAGGGACTTGATCCCTGGTCTGGGATGATCCCACATGCCTTGGGGCAACTAAGCCCGTGGGCCACTACTATTGAGCCGGCTCTCGAGAACATAGGAGCTGCAGTGACAGAGGCCCATGTGCCTAGAGCCCGTGCTCCACAACATGAGAAACCATTGCCATGAGAGGTCTGCCTACCGCAAGTAGAGAGCTGCCTCTGCCCACATGCAGCCAGGAAGACGGAGTGCAGCCGTAAATAAATAAATAAAACCTTTTATGATGGGAAATGTCAAACCTGTAGAAAGTTACAGAGCATGGATCAATGACTGGCCCCCCTCCCCCAAGGTACCCATCACCCAGCATGGCTATCTTGCCTCCCTTGTCTGGCACTCCATCCTCTGACCCCCAAAACTGATTATTTTTGGCAAAGGAGGTGCCTATTTCAGATGAGGTGATCAGAGGAGCCTCTCAGAGCAGGGGACGTGTCATCTTGCATGGAATGTGAGCGTCGTTGGGAGAGGAGTGTTCTGGGCGGGAAGAAGAGCAGGGGCCAAGTTCCTGGGGAGGTAGGAGGCCTGCAGAGTTTGGGGAAGAAGGAGGAACTGGTGGATGGAGGTGTCAGTGAAGGTCTGAGTCCTTGGGGCTGCCCCCACTGTGTGTGGGGGGAACAGTAGCTGGACCGTGATGGAAGAGGACCCTCTGTGGGCTGCAGAGGCCCTGAGGGGGAGGCAAAGCCGGGTTTGTATCTCAGATCTGCACGTCCTTTGGTCACTGTGACCCCGATGCTGGGGAAGACTGAGGGCAAGAGGAGAAGAGGATGACAGAGGATGAGATGGTTGGATGGCATCACTGACTCTATGGACATGAGTTTGAGGAAAATCCAAGAGTTAGTGAAGGACAGGGAAGCCTGGCGTGCTGCAGTCCATGGGGTCACAAGGAGTCAGACGCGACCTAGCGACTGAACAAAAACAGTCACAACCTTGGATGCATCACTTCCTGTGTCTGAACCACGGCCTCCCCCTCTGGAAGGAGGAGTCCCAGCTCTCCACCTCCCCGGCTCACCTGCTTCCTTCCCCTCTGCCCCCACCCCAGCCTTCACACTCCTAAGGGGCTTCTGGTCGGCTCTGTGGTCCCCAGACGTCTGGTGTTGACAATTCCAGTGAAGGAGCAGGAATCGGAGCTGTCCTGTCCCAGCTGCCTGCCTGGCCTCCAGCCTGTGCCGACCCCCACGTGGGCTCGGGAACTTGGTGGGCCCCATCCAGGCCTCTCTCCCTATCTCTCGCTCTGACCAGAACCCAGGCCCAGGTCCCAGCAAAGCCAGGCTGGAGGGGGTTGAGGGTGGGGGAGAAGTGATGGGTTGATGTCAGTTTCTCTTCTGTCCCCCTGCCCAGGGCTGACTTCTGGACTGGACAGGCCCGCTCTGGTCCCGAGGTCAGGGTGTTGGGCCGAATGGGCCTGGGAAGGAGCTGTGTGATCCGAGGTGAACCTCCTCACTTTGCTTTGGTTGATTTTTCACATCCTCAGAGCCGGGATGATGAAATCTGCCTCCCAGGCCTGTTGTGAGAATTAAATGAGGGATCTTGGAAGGAGCACGACCCATGGATGAATTCCTGATCAATTTGCTTGCTTTCAGGGTGAACTTATTCCACCTCTCTAGGCCTCAGTTTCCTAAACTGCAAAATGGGGGAAAAGAAGGCCACCTGGTAGGGTTGTTGGGATTAAGCAGGGACCAGGAGACCCTCTTGGGTTGTCACACTCTTCTCTCCCCTGCATCCCTCCCTCGCATCCTTCTGGGGCCAAGCTCAGGGGAGGGAGGGAGGGACCCTTTTCTCTCCCTCTGAGGGGGTGATAACAAAGCCAGCCTTGTTCTCTACTTGGCTGAATCCCAGTTTCCCAGTTGCCCCCCTCCCCTGGGATTAGCCCTCCCTGCCACTGGAGGACCACACGGGAGCCATAGTCATTGCCCACACGCTCCTCAGGTGCAGAAGACCTGTCTCCATGCCTTGCTATGGGCTCTCGAGTGTTTTCTGCTTCCAGCATCTTCAGAAGCAAGTCCGAGTCTTACACTTCACTTATAAGAGGAGAAAGTCAGGAGTCTAAACGAAAATCCAGATCTGTTGGACTCCAAAGCTGGGTTCTTTCTGGTTTTGCTTTTCTGTGTGCTGTGCCTGTGTGGAGGCTCTGCCTGCTCCTCTGTCTACCCAGCTTGCAGGCAAAAAAGGGCCAGAAAACAACAGATGCTCAAGTGGCAAGGGGTAAGTGTGCAAGGGAGAGAATGAATGAATGACTTACAAGTGAGGGAGTGAATGAATGAGTGTGTCTGCAGAGGCCCATTGTCCTCTCTTTCCAGAACTCCCCCTCCCCACCATGTTCTACCCCAAACATGTTTACCACAGCCTACCATGGTCCCAGACCCCTCCTTTGCCCACCATGCAGCCATCTAGGGGCTCCCAATAGGCAAATCCTCACCTCACCTGCAGCCCACCTGCATCCTCAGGATACTCTAAGGAGGTTGCCTGGGCAACCATAAGTTTCCAACTGGAGCAAAAACTACCTGCCATGATTTGTGATGGAAAATGACAGGGGAAGAGCCAGCTGAAAAGGTTGCCATGGCAACTGGAATATTTAAGTCGAACGCCTGGGTCTCAGTGTGGGGAGTTTACCACTCTTAGCAAGTCAAACAGACTGGGCCCCCTTGCCAGACAGTTCTGCCAACACTTTGTTGTGCGTTTGTGGGGAGGGAGACTGCCAGGCCTGCCTCGAAGGGCCAAGACTCTTGCTCTCCGTCTCTGGTTTCCTCCGATGGGCAATAAGCCCCAGGCAGCTTCACACAGGACAGCTTCCAAGTGGACGGAGCTCCTGGGGGGATGCTATTGTATCTTCCGTCGCCTCTGTATTGGGTTGCACTTTTGGCCACCATCTTCCTGCCCTCCTCCTCTGTTAACTAGTTTGTCCTTTGTCCCCTGGCAGAAGTTGAAGAGGGCTCTCAGCACAGAGAACGTGGCCTTGGCTTTGTTAGGAGTGACTGCCGAGTGTGTTAATAGAATGAGCATCTCTCTAGGGAGAAAGGGGGAGACGCTGAGGCTGGCAGGTGGCGAGGAGAGTCCAGCATCCAATCCACAGACAAGGCCACTTAGAGGCCCTTTGGCTGCCCTAGGGGACTGTCTGAGTCCTGCTGGGCTATTTTTGGGGCACCTGGTCTTGCAGGGCAGTTGGGGGGTGCTGGCTGGGAAGAGATTGGGCCCCACGGCCTGGCGGCCTCAGTCCCGACTTCTGCCCTCATCCTCCTCTCTGCTCCTGTCCTGCCCTCTGACCTTGTGTGAAACCTGCTTACTCTCAGGTCAGGGATGACCCCAGGGCCCGCCTGACTTACCAGGCGGCTGCACATATGAGCCCACCCTGCCCCCTCCACTTGACTACGGACCACCCAGCGACTCTGCCCTGCTCCCTGCTCCCCTAAAGGCCTTCAGCTCGGTCCCCGGGGTCTTTGCACCTGCAGGGCCCTGCCTGGACCACGCTCCCGGACCTGGCTCCCCTCCACCCCGCACACCGTCCTGGATCACACCCGTCACTCTGAGTCAGGCCTCTGTGCCCTCCCTGGGATCTCGAGGTCACTCTGTGTCCCCCTTCCTGCCCAGTGAGCACGTGATGGAGGAGGGGGCGGGGGCTGCCTCAGGTGCCCCTGGAAAAGGGAGACTGGGGGGGTCACGCTTGCCTCCAGGTGGGAAGGCACCAGGCCAGGCCTCCATAACTGCAGTCGTCGCTCTGCACCTTGTGTTACGTGCAGAGTGAAAAGGAAGCCTCCAGGAGCTGAAGCCTCGCCCCTCCTCGACTTTCCAGCTCGTGGCTTGCCGTCTGTGTGTGTTTTTCTGCTCAAGACCCACCTTCACCCACCCTCCAGACAGTGACATTGATGCGCACATGGCCTCTTCTTGTGCAAACAGAACACTTTTTAAATAATTCTGACACGTGTGGAGTTTGTTCTCCTTCAGAAAGATTTCTTAGTGCCATTTGCAGAGACGTGGATAGACCTAGAGACTGACACACACTGTCTCTGAAGTAAGTCAGAGACAAACAAATATCAGTATTGCTTCTATATGAAATCTAGAAAAATGGTACAGAGGAACTTATTTGCAAAGCAGAAATAGACACACAGATGTAGAGAATAAAAGTATAAATACAAAGCGGGGGAAGTGGGGGTGGGACGAGTTGGGAGATTGGGATTGACATATATATTGCTCCTGGGTATAAAATAGATAATTAATGAGAACCTGCTGAGGAGCACGGGGGACCCACTCAGTGCTCCGTAGTGACCTCAATGGGAAGGAAATCTACAAAAGAGGGGATGTATGTAAAAACACAGCTGATTCACCTGACGCTACAGCAGAGACTAACACAGCATTGCAACTATACTCCAATAACAATGAAAATAAAATAATAAAAAGACATAGTTCTGTGTGAATTCTCCTTTTTTTCATCTCCTCCTCCACCTCGTCCCCTCCCTCCGCCCCACCCTCCGACCGAGCCTGGGAGATGTTCTTCAGGACCTCACTTCACCCCAGGACCGAGGCCTCCCACAGCCCTCGATGGGTAAATATTTACACCTCGAGGGTGTCCTGGGGATTGTCACCAGCATTCGGTTAAACAAACAGATGACACTGCAGGAAAATGGCCCCCTGAGTATCCGCCCCACCCGCCCCCTCGCTCCTGCTCTGACCTGGCGGGGACAGCAAGAGCTAAGGTAGGTGAGTAGTTGCTCGAGCAAGAGCGTGCTATGTACAGGGGGAAATGCCTTTCCCGTCTTAAGGCATTGGTGCTGTGACTCCTGCTGAGCCCGGAGAAGTTGAGCAGCTTGGGCAGGGCAGCACAGCCAGGCATAATAGGGACTGCGCCTGCCTCCAGGGCAGCAAGCCTGAGGAACTTTGCACAATTCATGAGCAGGTGTTGGGTGGACTCATCGGTGGCTCTGGGTTCCTGTATCAGCCTGGGCAGTCTGCCCACCTCTCTCTGGTTCCTAGGGCAGGGGGAGTACTGGCTACCCTCTCTGGATGACAGCTCATTTCTGGGGTTCAGTTGGGGAGGGAGAGACAACGCCGGGGCAATCCAGCAGATCTGGGGGGCTGGGGCTTGGTGGTGCCTCTCGGACTAGGAATCTGGTTTCTAGGAGAGTTTATCTGGAGGCAGCCCAAGCACTCTGCAGGGAGAAGCCGTGGCATGGGTGGCTGGGGGCCAGGAAGATCCCTCGTAGCTCTTACTCTTAGCAAACTGTGTTAACCATGCGGGTTTCTTTGTGACACAAGTCCTACTGTAGATGCACCAGAGAAACAGACTCCTCTGACCAATACTTACACGAAAGGGAAGTTCAAGCGATCGTTTCGGAGCATGAACAATTGGAGCCAGGTAGCCAAAGGCTGAGCTCTGGTTGTGCCCTTACCTTCTTCTGTGACATGGGAACAGGCAAGCACTTGCCTTCTCTGGGCCTCGGTTTCCTCATCTGTAGGATGGGAGTGATGATAATCTAGCCCAAAAGCAATTGTGTTCCGTGGGGTCCAGTCTTGGCTTGGTGACACATGCAACGAGGCAGCCATGAAGTAGTCAAAGGAACCTGAGATCTTTACCTTTTGACTTTCCAGGAGATCTCAAAGTGTGCGACATGGTTGGGGCCAGGGAGAAGTTTATTCCTCATTTATAACAACATTTAGAAATTTGTTCTCCTAAACCTACTCCCCCACTGCCTGCACCTTGCTCAGTGGATGCCAGTGTAGCATCCCAGGATCAGGTGGATGATGGTTACTGGCACTCTCTCCAGCACCCTCCCAGGCCCTGGAAAGGCGGCCTGGTCCCCAGGAGCAGGTTTGACTGCCCCAGCTTTTAAAGCGTTAAAAAATCTGCATAGGGAGGGCTGGTGCCCAGGTCCACTTGCACGCCAGCTTTCCGTTTCATTGTCTCAGCGGCCCTCAGGTTGTTCCTTTCAAATGTCAGCCTTCTGGGATGTGGAAAATGGGATTCAATCACAGCAGCTTGTGGGGAGCCCTGAGCCTGTTAGAGAAAGGTCCTCCTCCTACCTCTCACGGAGGATCCAGAGAGGGAAGGGAGGCCCAGAGAGGTCAGTGAGTGGCTTAAGGTCACACGTGAGGAAGGTGCAGGGCAGGGCCCACCCCAGGTCTGTATATCCCCCACACTCTCCACTTTCTTCATCACACTGGTTGGGACCCCAGGCCGGGGTGGGAGACAGGAGTCTCTAAAGGTCAAAGATCAGAGAGAAAAGAATGGACTGGAAGACTCAGAGCCTCCCCAGACAGAAAGGGGCATAACAGAACCGACCCCAGCCAGGGAGCCAGGCAACTCTAGAAGTCTGATCTTCTAGACTCTGGTCTTTAATGTTTTAGTGGTTTGTACACAGTGTTTCTCTAGATGCCCCTTACTCCCATGGGGAGGGATTATTACTCCCCAGTTCACAGACGGGAAAACTGAAATTCACAGGAAAGTTCAATGAGGGACTAGATACGAAACTCCGTGCACAGAGCTGCACACCTCAAATTCCTTTCTCATTTGGTTTGGACAGCATCCCGGGGAGGTAGGAACCCCCCATTTTGTGCATAAGAAAATAGGCTCAGAGAGTTTAAGGAAGGGGCTGAAGCTTGCCCAGCTGGTGGGTGGCAGAGCTGGGCAGCGTTTGGCCTACCTCCGGGTCTGAGTTTGGTCCTGTGTTTATCTCCGCAGGTTCCAGGACCGCATGGACTCTTGCCTGGGCTCCACCAGAGATCTCTGACTGTCGGTCTCCCTCTCTCCTTGCTCAGTGCTGAGGGGGACTTCCAGTGGGATCCCACCATCTGAGCGAGATTGTTCAGCAAGGATTCTCTTCTCTCCCCCTCCCAGGGAAGGCTTTACTTCTCTGTCTCACTGATTTGGGGATCAAGCATATGACTTGCTTTGGCCAGTGGAATAAACCACAGCAGAAGCAGAGGCCTTAAATGTATGTGTATGGTGTGGTCTGGCCTCTTGCACTCCTGGTCTCTTGCACACGATTCCCCAGGAAAACGCCGGTCCAAGGAGGAGGTGAGACATGTGGAGCAGACCTGGATACCATCACAGCCAGGAGTTGAGCCCACCCACCCAACCTGCAGCCGAAAGCAGACCTGTCCAGAGACCCATTAAAGAGAAAAATAAACTGTTGTTATAGTAACGAGCTTTGTGGGTGCTTTGTTAGGCAGCATTATTGAAGCAGTAGTTGCCTAATACACTTATGACATATGAAAGGATCCCTACAGCCGTATCCACCCCACGCCTCTTCCACAGCCCTCCAAGCTACCCAGATATATATATATATATATATATATATATATATTTGGTGAGGTCAGGGAAACAGCTTTGAAGGGTAAAGTTGGAGAGGAATGCCAGCCAGGAGTGATGTGCAGACCCCAAGGTGTGTAAAAGGGAGAGATGAGTGAAAGACCGCACCTGACCTTCCCACCCTGTCTTTTCTTTAATGACAGACCGTCTCTTTCCTGTGGGAATACATTTCCATTCCTTAGAAGGAGAAAAATGCTCTCATCCTCCACCCCTCATTCAGGGGGTGGGTCTGTCACTCAAGCCTGGCCAATGAGAATGTCTCCCGTCCCCTTAGCCATAGCCCAGGAATGGACACATGTCTCTGTCCCCGTAGAATCCTCCCTGGGGATTTTTGGAGCACTCTTTTGCTGGCCTGTGGGCTTCGTACTTGCTATATGAGGACAGTCTGTTTACAAGATGAAATGAGAAATAGTGCTCTGGTGATGTCATTTGAGACCCTTGAATCAGCCAGACCCGAAGCCTACCCTGATGGCAGGAGTCCTGAGACTATGGGGAGCCAGGAAGGAAGGGGGGAGGAGGAGGGAGGAAGAGGAGGACTGCAGGCTGGGCAAGCAGGCTGAGAAGCATCCTTGCATAGTGTCCACCCCTGCAGACGGTCCACGGGGGGAGGAAAGAAGGGTACTAGTGGGGCCATGTGTTCTGAAGGCAGAGAGCTTTTTGGCTCTCCAGGGCTGATGAAGAGGGGTTGTCACACGGGGTGGCCCTGAAGACCTCGTTGTCTGAAAGTTTAGGGATTGAGCAAGATTGTCCAGTGGGGGTGTGGGCCCAACTCCAAGACTAGAGGGGCAGAGGGGATGCGGGTCCCTTAAGGGCTTGGCCCATAAATCCCCTAAACCAAAGTTTAGGGGATCATGGATAGCTGGGCCTGGGGTCATCTAGACCTGAATTGATCTTCCTGTGACCACACTTGGTGGCAGGGATCGAAGGTTTTGTAGAGGAACCCACTGTCCCGCACAAGTCTGCTTGAGCCACCAGAGCAAAGCATCCCAGACTGGGGCTTAAACAGCAGAGATTTATTTCTTGCAGTTCTGGAGACTAGAGTCCGTGATCAAGGTGTCGGCAGTGTGGGTTTCTTCCGAGGCCTCTCCTCTTGGCTTGGAGATGACCGTGTGTCCTCACCTACCTTTCCTCTGTGCCTGTGTGTGTCTGTGTCCAAAGTGCCTCTTTTTTTTTTTTTTTAATATTTATTTATTTATTTGGCTGTGTCAAGTCTTAGTTGCAGCACTCGGTGGGGGGTGGGGGGAGGGGGTTCTTCACTGTATCACGTGGGATCTTTCACTGCAGCACACAGACTCTCTAGTGGTGGTGTTCTGGCTCAGTAGTTGCAACACTCGGGCTTAGTTGCTCCACAGCATGTGTGATCTTAGTTCTCCAACCAGGGATTGAACCTCCATCCTCTGCATTGCAAGGCAGATTCTTAAACCACTGGACAAACAGGAAAATCTCTAAGCTCCTCTTCTTAAAAGGACATCAGTCACACTGGATTAGGTTCTGCCCTAAAGATCTCTTTTTCACTTTAATTACCTCTTTAATCTCCAAATCCAGTCACATTCATAGGTCTTGTGGTGAGGACTTCAGCTCATGGATTTGGGGGGGGAGCACAATTCATCCATGACAGTTGTGCAGTGGCAGCCCCCACAGCTGAGGCCAGGGCCACCCCTGCTTTGCAGGGACCAGGTAGCCTTGGGGTTCTGTGGCACCCACAGGAAGGGAACAGAATAGAAAATCTCCCCACTCGCCCATCTGCCCCAAGAATTTCCTGCTAATCTCGGGAGTGGGTTGGGCAGCATTTGATTCCACTTGCTTATTTTTTAAATATTTATTCATTCATTTGGCTGGATCAGGCCTTTAGTTGTGCACTCAGGCTCCTCACCTTGGAGGTGCGGGTTCCCTCTGGTTGCAGGACTTGGGCTTAGTTGCCTCACATCATGTGGGACCTTAGTTCCCAGACTAGGGATTGAACACACAACCCCTGCATTGGAAGGTGGAGTCTTAACCACCGGACCATCAGGGAAGTTCCCCTTCCATTTGTTTATTGTTATAAGCATTTCATTTTACTCCTTGAGTAGGCAATACAGGCGCATAGAACAAGAATTCACAAGGCTTAGAGGTATTTAGAGAAAGACCCTCCTTTTCTGCCCCTCGTGCGTCAAGTCTTAGTTGTAGGTTGCCTTCCCCAGATACACTTCCTGGGGACCCCTTGTGTTTTCTCTGTCTTAGACCAGAGTTTCTCAGCTTGGGCTGCACACTAGGATCTCCTGGGGCGTTTAAGGGTCCTGATGGCCAAGTCACACCCCCATGTCATCAAGACCGGAGTCTCTAAAGGTAGGCCCAGCACTGGTCCTTTGAAATGCCCCCCACCGATTCCCGGCAGGCCTGACCCTGCCTGCTCCCTGGCTCTGTGGCCACCGGCATCTCAGTCCAAGGAGAAGAGGGAGGGAGGGAGGGAGGATGCTAGGCTTGCCTGGGTACCAGACCCTTGCACGCACACTCTGGCTTCCTTTTTGTGACACCCTTGCCAGGTAGCATCGTTCCCATCCCTGTTTTACAGGTGAGGAAGGTGATACTTGGAGGGGCCATAGAATCCACCCAGGTCCCCCAGGCAGCAATGGGGGAGCAGAATCCAGGCTCTGGAAGGTGGCTCTGATTTCTTCCTTCTTGGTGCCATGCTGATGGAAGGATAATAATAAAGCTGCCGCTCAGGGATTGTGGGACTGAGCTGTGTTAATGGAGAGAAAAGGGCTCAGGAACCAGCCAGGCAGCCTCTTACCGACACGCATGTTCATCAAAGTGCTGACGGGGGCCGAGAGCGCATTGGGGCCCAATTTGTCTTCCTTTGATCAAGTTTTCCCTCTGCCTCCAGCTTTTGTTTTGTCCCCCTCCTCCCTCTCTTGTTCACTTGCTGAACATTTTCTCTCAGCTCTTCCAGACTTTCATTCTGGAAAGTTCTGTGCCCACCCTCATCCTCTGCCTCCAGCTTCTCCCTCATTCTGCCTTTATTCTCTGTCAGATTCTGTTCTTCAGTCTGCTACTCTGTCCCTGCCTGGGGGGCTCAGGGGCTGACCCACTGATTAAAGGGACCCAGTTTCCTGAAGGGAGAAGTGGAGGCGATATGACAAGCTCTCAGCCCTGAAAAGCAGTGGAGAGGAGGAAAATGGTCTCCCTCAGTCCCTAGCCCCAACCTTTGCTGGGCATCTTTTGTCCCATCTACCCTTCCATCCATCCATCCACCCACTCACCACCCATCCATCTACCCATTCACCCATCCATCCACTCTCCAATCCATCTATCCATCTATCCACTCACCATCCATCCACCCATCCATCCAGGCATTCAACCACCCACCCTTTCACCCATCTATCCACTCACCCATTCATCCATCCATCCACTCCTCTGTCCATCCTTATTTGTCTTGTGTGCCAGGCCCTGGAGATACAGCCATGAACAAGAGAAATACATCCCCTCTCCTCGTCCGTCCAGAAGACATCCATTAAATGACTGTATCAAACAAAATGCTGTAGGACAATGCTCAGTTCTGGAGAAGGTAGCCTTTTGCAGTAACGCTTAGGGTTAAGAAGACAGACTCTGTGTTGACACAGCAGGGTACATGGGATGGAGCAGCAAGTCTGGCTGTCTCTGGATCCCTGCTGGATATAGCTTTGTATACTGTACGCATTCACTTGTTAGAGGTTCAGCGGGGCCTGGGGAGCTGGTGCTGCCATCCTTCTCTAGGCAGATGAGGCCCAGGCATAGAATGGTGATGTAATTTCCCCAAATCATAGAGTTGCGGCAGAACCAACTGAGGCATTTTTGCTGGGCTAATACAGAAGGGGTTGTTGGACCGTGTCGTCCAGGGTTGGGTAGATCATATCCTCCCACAGGACTGTCCTGGGGGATGTCCATCCTGCCAGCTCAGCCCTTAGAAGATGTCTGGGGCCATAGCGGACCACCACCAGGGACAGTAACAGCTCCGAGCAGTCTCTAGAGGAGAGGGGGGAGGTAGAGTCTGCTTATGCTCTTTAGGGGGAAAAGAGAATAGAGACTGAGAGCTGAACCTTGGAGCCAGTCTCCAGGTTCGAATCCTACCTCTGCATTTTTATTAGCTCTGTGGCCTTTGGCAAGTTACTTGGCCTCTTTGTGCATTATTTTTTTCATCTATAAAATCAGAAGGACAAAGTGCCTCCCTCAAGGTTGCTGTGAGGGTGAAGGGATAATCATGTCAGGGTATTTTGCTATTGTTCAGTCGCGAAGTCATGAACGACTCTTTGCAACCCCAAGGACTACAGCATGCCAGGTTTCTCTGTGCTCCACTATCTCCTGGAATGTGCTCAAACTCATGTCCTTTGAGTTGGTGATGCCATCCAACCATCTCGTCTGCTGCTGCCCCCTGCATCTTTCCCAGCATCAGGGTCTTTTCCAATGAGTTGACTCTTCACATCAGGTGGCCAAAGTATTGGAGCTTCAGCTTCAACATCAGCCCCTAGCCTTGTGTTATTCATGATTTTATGTGAGAGATTGTGAGCAGGTTCCTCAGTCCCTCCAAGCCCTGGTTTGGTATCACATGTGATGGGAATAAACCCAGCAAAGACCTCATATGTGAAAGAGGCTCAGGGAGGCGGGGACCCCCAAGCATCCAGGGGATGAATGCTCCCGGACAAAGGCGTAGGTTCTGGGAGTGCTTGGGAGGGCAGCACTTTTTATATATATGATTTTTAGTCCATTTTCTTGGGATATAATTTACTAAAGTCTAGCAGTTTTAGTGCCCAGTTCTATAAGTTTCGACTAATACACTCCACTGTGTAGCTGCCACAATTAAGACACAGAGCAGTTCTTTAAATGCTCTCTTCTCAGTTTCTAAGCATCTCTATGTGCTGCACTTAAGAAGCAGGCTACCCACGCTTGGCAGGGGGAAGACAGAGTCACTTTGGGAGCCTGAGCTGTGGACCAGGCCTGGCTGTGACGTCTGCCCCTGTGTCTGAGAGCACTGGGCAAGGAGGAATTTGAGGCCAAGGACAGGTTGTGCCTGGAGCAGGGAGGGAATATTCCAGGCCCAGGAGACAGCCTCAGGCTGCCTCTGTCCTGGACGACCGAGTCTCCCACTGCCTGGGGCAGATGTAGGGCCGGCAGCCTTCATGGGGACCATGGGCAGGGCTTGCATCCATGCGTTCCTGTCCTGGGTCTTCCTGCTTCTTTGAACACAGTCTTGGGGCATCCAGGGACACCTGCAAAGTCAGGGATGGCTTTGAGGGGCTGGACAGCTGTGCCAGCTCAGGAAGTCAGCTTCTGACCAACACGGGGGCCCCAAGAAAGGCCCAGGAACACCAGATGTTTTTGAGGGAGCAGGAGGTGAGGGGACCCATCACATTTTGTGCTGAGACGGGTCCTACCAGGCTGACCCAGCTCCCCTGTCATGGGGGCCTGACTGCTGCCACTAGAGTCTTGTCTTTGCCTCAGGGATACCCAGGGTAAAGGTGCATTTAGTGAATTAGCTACACATGTGAAAGTGCATGCTGGACTCTGGGGTCCAAACTCTCTGAGTTCAAGTCCTCACTTCATCCCTGACAGGCTCCCGAACAAATGCATGCCTTCTGGGAGTGTTTGAGAAAATGGTTTAACCTCTCTGGGCCTCAGTTTTCTCATCTATGAGATAAGGATAATAATAACACCTATCTTACAGAATTGTGAGAGTTAAATGAGAAAACACCTAGAAGACTGCCTGGTACATAGTACCTGGTACAGGTTTATTTTTGTTGTTTAGTCACGAAGTTGTGTCCGACTCTTTTCCGACCCCAAGGACTGTTGCCCAACAGGTTCCTCTGTCCACGGGATTTCCCAGGCAAGAATACCAGAGGGCTGCCATTTCCTTCTCGAGGGGATCTTCCCAACCCAGTGATCAAACCCGTGTGTCCTGCTTGGCAGGTAGATTCTTTACCACTGAGCCAGCTGTGATAAGTGTTAGCTGCTATTATTGTTATCTTAAGAGGGGGGAGAAACCCAGGTTCTGAGTCCATCTGTGCCGCTAAAAGGCTGTGTGACCTGGGCAATTCATATGCCGTCTCTGGGCCCTTGCTCCTACGTATATGATTAGTAGACAATGGAAAGAATAGTGCTGTTTAGTCACTACGTCATATCTGACTCTTTTCAACCCTAAGTTGTGTCCGACTCTTTCTGACCCTATGAACTGTAGTCCGCCAGACTCTTCCGTCCATGGGATTTTCCAGGCAAGAATACTGGAGTGGGGAGCCATTCTTTTCGCCAGAAACAATAGTAATAGTGATACTTATAGAGGTCTCTGCTGCAGCCCATGCTATATACTTTATATTCTTTGTCTTATTTGATACTCACAACATGTCTTTATGGTAAGGCTTTTAAAAAACTTTTTAAAAAACAATGTTATTTCATTGAAATATTGTTGGTTTTACAATGCTGTGTTAATTTATGCTGTACAACAAAGTGATTCAGTTTTATACACGTGTGTGTGTCTGTGTGTTAGTTGCTCAATCAAGTCCGACTCTGTGACCCCACGGACTGTAGCCCACCAGGCTCCTCTGCCCATGGGATTCTCCAGGCAAGTATACTGGAGTGGGTAGCCTTTCCCTTCTCCAGGGGATCTTCCCAACCCAGGGATTGAACTCAGGTCTCCCACATTGCAGGCAGATTCTTTACCAGCTGAGCCACAAGGGAAGCCCAAGAATACTGGAGTGGGTAGCCTATCCCTTCTCCAGCAGATCTTCCTGACCCAGGAATCGAACCACAGTCTCCTGCATTGCAGGTGGATTCTTTACCAACTGAGCTATCAGGGAAGCCCCTGATATATATATAGATTCCCTTATGGTTTATTGCAGGACATTGAATATAGTTCCCTGCATATAGAGTTCCTTACTCTATAGAGTAAGACCTTGTGGTTTATCCATTCTATCTGTAATCGCTTGCATCTGCTAACTTCAAACTCCCAGTCCCCCCCTTCCCCACTCCCCCACACCCTGTGCACCACCAGTCTCTTCTGTCTGTCTGTGAGTCTGTTTCTGTTTCATAGATACGTTATTTGTGTCATGTTCTAGATTCCACATGCAAGTGATACCATATGTTTGTCTTTCTCTCTCTGACTGACTTCACTTAGTATGATAATCTCCAGGTCCATCCATGTAGCTGCAAATGGCATTATTTCATTCTTTTTTATGGCTGAGCCATATTCCATTGTACATATGTACTTCATCCTCTTTATGCAGTCCTCTCTTGGTGAACATTTAGTTTGCTTCCACGTCTTGGCTATTGTAAATAGTGCTGCAGTGAGCACTGGGGTGTATGTAGCTTTTCAAATTATAGTTTTGTCCGGACATATGCTCAGCAGTGGGATGGCAGAATCATATGGCCACTCTAGTTTCAGTTTTGTGAGGAACCTCCATCTGCTTTTGTATGGCAGGGTTTCAGTACTCCCTTTTACAGATAAGGAAGTTGCGGTTCAGAGAGAATAAATAGCCTGCCCAAGATCACCTATTTGTGAGTGGCTGAAACCAAAGTTGAGCCCACAATGACCTGAATCTAAGACCCAAGTGTTTAACTGTTGTCTTTCACTGCCTCCACTTTCAACTGAAATCAGGGTGACAGGCTCAGTAGAGGGGAAACACAGACTCAGGCCTCCAGGCTGGCTATGTAGTCTGCCTGAGGCCTGGGAAATGGCAGATAGGATGAAGAAGTCAACGCAAGGCCAGTATCATGACAGAGGGGTGGCCAGAGGAGGACCTAGGGATGCTGACCTGGAGGCCTTCCCTGGATGTGTCCCCCACCTTCCCCTCCACCAGGAGCACAACCAGCTGGAGTGTCAAGGTCAGGTCATGCTCGAGTTTCCCCTCCCAGGGGTACCTTCCCTTTAAGCAAGGAGGCTGGAGAGGGTAATGCTCAACCTAAAGGAATAATTCAGTAGTGACAAGGGAATCCACTTCACAAGCCAGCTCTCAACTTTTCTCGGTGCTCAATTGGCGAAGCCTCCTGCTTACACTGAGCCCAATATGCCTCCTTTCATTAGTCCTACTTTTGCCCCTGGGGGTCCCCCCAGGTCTAGTTAGTTTCCTCTTTCCAGTGAGTGCCTTGCAAGTTTTGAAGACAGAGCTCATCTATCCCCCACTGTCCTTTCTGGTCCCCGGGCTCCCATAGCATTTCCAACCCTATTCATTTCTTTTTCAGATACTTCCTGATATTATTTTTAAAGGCTTTCATCTTCTGTCACGGAGCTTCCAATTAGGCAAATCATTTCAACCAGAGAGTTCGCTTTGGCCAGGCATTATCCTCAATCCTAAGGAAGTAGAGGAAGACAGACCTTCCTTTGTCTGAGCCCGCTGACAAAACACTTATACACTCAGCCTCCTCCAGAAAGCCTCCCCTGATTCGTGGGTTGGCATAGGAGTCCCTCTTCTAGGTTTACATAGCCTCCAGACTACTCTGCCATGACATTTAGCGCATTCTTTTAAAAAATTATGATCATTTTTGGCCATGCCACATGGCATGTGGGATCTTAGTTCCCTAACCAGGGATTGAACCCACGCCTCCTGCAGTGAAAGCATAGGGTCTTAACCACTGGACCTCCAGGAAAGTCCCCACTTAGCACATTCTTGACCTCCCTTTGTCTCCTGCCCTAGATCATAAGCCCCGAGAGGACAAGGACTGTGTGTTGGTCACCGTGGCTATGCCCAGCTTGGAGCTGGTATGTGAGCTGCCTGGCGCACAATTGTTTTCTCTGCAAATGAGCTGTTACAAAGGTAGTTCTCAGAGGACCCAGAAGGAAGGGAACTCCTTTGCCATTTCTGGAGGTGAGAACAGTGCTCACGACATTAGCCTCTGCCTGGGGTGGCCTCCACTCTCTCTGGTCTTACGTCTCTTCTTCACTCCCCATCTCAAGCTGCAGGACAGGAGTCTGGCATGCCTCTGGCCCCCAGAGCATCATGGCAGAATCAGTCATGGCAAAGTTAGTCAAACATCTGCTTTTGCAGAGACTTGGAATCCTGGCTCAGCCACAAACCAGCTGGGTGGCCTTGGGCAAGGGACTTAACCTTTTGGAATCTGAGTTTCCCTGTTTATAAAATGGAAACCACTGCTTTTTCATCGGGTTATTGTGACGGGTGAAGGAATTCAGACCTGCCAAGAACCTGGCGCATAGTAAGTATGCCACAAACTTTAGTTCTCACCTTCCACCAAACGGGACTCTGCCAATCTTTCACCTTAGACTTGGGGCTGGAGGGCAGTGATGGAGGATGGAGTGGGAGATGTCAGATGGCTTGGATTCCCAGTGTCTTTCTTAAGTTGGGCTTGGCATTCCCATGTAGCAAGTCCCAGGGGACTGGGAAAAATCTGGGAAGTGACCTGCAAGGAGACCCAGGACAACCGTCCCAGACCACAGGCTTGATTTCCCAGGCCAGGGGGCAAGTGCAGATGGATCAGCATCTCAAACCGCACCCGTGATTGAAGATGACGCTGACGTCCACAGAGGTCAGATGACTTGTCCAAGGTCACATAGCAGATGGTCCCAGATCGCCAGATTCACAGCCTTTTTTTTTCCTCCCTCCTCCTTGTCCAAGAATGTCTCCTTAATGGTTTCTCCTTGGAGATGACTAGCCCATGAGTTGTTTCTTCTGTTCTTTTTGTAAATTTATTTTTTTTATTGAAGTATATTTGATTTACAATGTTGTGTTAATGGCTGTTGTACAGAGAAGTGACTCAGGTATGCACACGCATATTAGATACTTTCTCTTTTATATTCTTTTCCATTATGGTCTATTCCAGGATATTGAATATAGTTCCCTGTTCTATGCAATAGAACCCTGTTGTTTATACATTCGAAATATACAAGTTTGCATCTACTAAGTCCAAACTCCCCAGCCACCCCTCTCCCCCCACCCTCGACAAGCACAAGTCTGCTCACTCAGTCTGCGTGTCTGCTTCTGTTTTTTAGATGGGTTCATTTGTACCATATTTTAGATTCCACATGTAAGTGATATCTTATGGTGTTTGTCTTTTCCTTTCTGACTGACTTCACTTAGTATCATCATGTGTGTGTCCTTGCTTGTTGGTGTGGTTTACTTAATAAGTCGTGTCCGACTCTTTGTGACCCCATGGACTGTAGCCCAACAGGTTCCTCTGTCCATGGAATTCTCCAGGCAAGAAGATTGGAGAGGGATGCCATTCCCTTCTCCAGGGGATCGTCCCAACCCAGGGATCAAACCCAGGTCTTCTGCACTGCAGGCAGATTCTTTACCACTGAGTCACCAGGGAAGGTCTCTGTGTCCATTCACATTGTTGCAAATGGCATTATTTCACTCTTTTTTACAGTTGAGTGGTATTCCATTGTACATATATAACCACATCTTTTTTATCCATTCATCTGTCAATCTTAGTCTTTATTGAATGTGCTTCTGCTGAATGTTGCTTCTGCATCCTGGCTACTATGAACATTGGGGGGCACACATCTTTTGAGTTATAGTTTGGGCACGAGTTGCTTCTTTATCCCCCCAGTGACACAGAGCTAGCCAATCCTCTAGCTGCGTTGGAGGAAGCCTGGAGATGGTGGGAAGGTCTGTGGAAGGTCTGTCCCTTGTCCTTGCATGCACCACGCCCTCTTCTTCCACACCTTTGCCCTTGTAGTTTCCTCTGAGCTGCCAGGCAGGCTGGCGGCTCCCACATACTGTCCCAGGGGCTCCCAGGGTGCAGCTGCTCAGCTGCCAGACGAGAGACCAGCTACCCACTGGCTGCCCTTGCCAGGCTGCAAGCTCCTTGAGAGCAAGTACATTTTCGTCATTAGCACCATCTTTAGAATGGCTGTCTCGTGCTGGTCCCCGTGCTCAGTGATATGAAGCCACGGAACAGTTGTGCCCATGTAACATGGGCGGAAGAGAGTTGTGGCTTAGGTCACCTGCCTGGGGTCACCCAGCTAGTTGCACTGAGAATGTAACCTTAACCTAGGGACTTCCCTGGGGTCCAGTGGTTGAGAGTTTACCTCCCAATTCAGGGGGTACGGGTTTGATCCCTGGTCTGGGAGCTAAGAGCCCACATGCCTTGCAGCCAAAAAACCAAAACATAGGACAGAAGCAGTATTGTAACACAAAGACTTTAAAAATAGTATTAAAAAATCTTTAAAAATAAACAAACAAAGAAACTCAGTGCCTAGTGCCCTGATCTACACACCCAAGGCGAATACTTTTGGTGTTCTAATTATTTGCCCGACACAATTCTAAACACTTCATGTATCCTAACTCGTGTCCTCAGCATGATGACCCTATGAGGTAGGCACTGATGCTGCTCCCATCTCCCAGATGAGAAGACAGAGGCAGAGGGAGGTTCTTTTTCTTCCCCGAGGCCACATAGATAATAAGTGACAGAAAGTGAAAGTGAAGATCCCTCAGTCATGTCTGACTCTTTGTGACCCCATGGACTACACAGTCCATGGAGTTCTCCAGGCTAGAATACTGGAGTGGGTAGCCTTTCCCTTCTCCAGGGGATCTTCCCAACCCAGGGATTGAACCCAGGTCTCCTGCAATGCAGGCAGATTCTTTACCAGCTGAGCCACAAGGGAAGCCCAAGAATACTGGAATGGGTAGCCTATCCCTTCTCCAGCAGATCTTCCCGACCCAGGAATTGAACCGGGGTCTCCTGCATTGTAGGCAGATTCTTTACCAACTGAGCTATGAGGGAAGCCATAAGTGACAGAGGTAGGATTTAAACCTGGTGGGGCTGGCTCCTGAGACCACATTCTTACCCAGGATGCACCTGGTGAGAAACCCTCAGTGATGCTAAGGCTGACAGTGCGTGAAGAGGTAGGTTGGGGGAGAGTGGGGTGTCTCTCTCAGGGATCACCGCAATGGAGGTGATGTGACAGGTGGGGCAGGAGTGAGCTGTGGGGAGGGACAGGGTCCTCCCCTTGGCACACAGCATCCTTCCCTCCCCTGGTCCTGCCTGGGCTTCTGAAAGCTAAGATGTGGGGCTAGCACCACAGGTCCTTTCTACTCAACACTGGCCCTGCTCTAGACTGGCCTTCTCTTCGAGGTTCTCAAGAACCACGGTGACGGAGGATGTGGTAACGGGCAAGACCATTCTGCCTACTTTCCCTACCCTCCTCCTGGCTTCTGGCCACCTCTGCCCCACGGCGTCTGGAGAGGGAAAAGGGAAGGCACGGATTTGGGAATCAGGAACCAGGCCTCCATCGGCTCTCCCTGCCCTCCTCCACTCAGCTGGGGCAGGAGAACAGAGTGGTTAGAACTGTGGGCTCTGGAGCCTGACTCACGTTCAATGCCAGCTGAGTCACTTGAGCATGTGGGGCTCCCAGGGAGGGGGACCCCAGCAGGGGGACATCAGAGCTTTCTGGGTAAAGACGGGGGCAAGGGGGAAGGGAGTGAAGCTGATGAGTCCACTGGGAGGTGGTGCTGAATGAGGGGGCAGGAGCAGGTCTTGAAAGTTTGGGTCTCGAGGCCAGGGCATCTGATCTTGTCCTGTGGGCAGCGGGAGGCACTGCAAGGTCCTACACAGGGGAGAGGCTGGTCAGATTAGCATCTAACTTCTACAAACTCTGCTGCGTAACACAGAACAAGTGTCTCCTCTCCTCTGTCAAGCAAGGCAGCTGGGCTTGTTGGTCCTGAGGTCCCATCTAGTTTCTGTACCCGGTTAAGAGGCAGGGCCTGGGCATGGAGTCAGCAGGGTGCCAGTCCTCTCAGGAGGGGTCTCAGGGCCGTGGGAAGACCCCCGTCCCCAGAGCACTGCTAGTGTAAGCACCACGGGGCAGAGTTCTCCATCCGGGGCTAGGATGGTCCGGACCTCACCTTTATCTCCTTTGTTCCCAGCCACACTCGTCTCTGTGGTCCTCCACCCATCCTACAGCCCCAGGATTCTTCTTGGGGAGGGACCAGCCTTTGCTGAGTCATTGACTGCATGGGACAGGAGGCCTGGTCATGTAACAAGGCAGAGGAGCTTGAGGGGAGTGGGCAAAACCACCCTGCAGGAGACCATTGGATCTGCTGTTGGAGGCGGAGGTGGAGGCGGGGGGTGGGGGGGGGAGCAGAGACAGAAGGAGACGAAAGAGGGAGGCAAGCAGGTGTTTTCAAAAAACTTTATGAAAACATTTATTTATTACTCATTTTTTTGCATTTCAGAAATATTAGCCATTCTGTGGATATACTTAATTGAAAATAAGAGAAAAACCATGCCTATAACACAAAGGTAAAGAGCACTAATCAAGATGTATTTATTAGCATGGAGTAGTTAGATACTTACTGTATAGAAGGGTTTCAAACCCTTGAAAATATCCGAGGGGCTTGACAATAGAGCCTGATTCTGTAAAAGAGTGGAAAGAAGCAGTGTGTTTAGCTTTTCTATTGTATTAACACACAGCCCCTGTTAACCACTGTGAAATCCCAGGGCATTACATACTCTCCTCAACCTCCTTAGTTTCCAAACTTGCCAAGAGGTATCACATTATTGTTAGTGTTATTTCAGCAGGAATTGTTTCTCTGACTACTTACTGTGCATTCCACAGGCATCTTGGAAAGATGCGTTTAAAATTTTGTGTTACTTGACATTTCACTATGGAAATCATTAAACAGGATGATCAGCCCTCATGGACCCATCACCCAGCTCTGCCACTTTGCTTCATGTCTTCCCCCCTCCATTCCCCCCGCCCAAAAAATTGCATTGTTTCTCCCGTACATAGAAAGATGTTTGAGTGTGCAGAGACATCTCCCTGGACCCTTTAGTGTGGGTGGGTGGAGGCAGGTCTGGAAGGAGCAGCCTAGTTTCAGGTATAAGATGATGCTGTCTTGAACCCAGGAGGCAGGGTGAGAATGTGAACCCCTCAAAGACTCATTGAAATATTGGCACTCTTCCTCTAGGCGTGGAACTGAGAGTGGATGCAGGGTTGGGGCGTGGTCAGGGCTATTGTGTCAAGGCTACTGTACATTTAGCTCGTGACCTCTAGGATCCCAAACCCCTGGGTTGTCAGAGCTGGAAGACCCTTAACCACCACCCAGCATGTCCTCTCACTGACAGAGGAAGAGACTCAGGCCCAGGAGGGGAACTGTCCTGCTTGAGGCCTCGCGTTAAATCCATCAGGACTCGGACTGAGCAGCCAGGGGCCTGGCTGTTTCCTGCTGGCTGTCCATACAGTGTTTATGCAGCTCCTGTTGTATACAGGGTGCTGTCAGGGGCCCTGTGCATCCCAGGGCTTCAGTGGACGTTGCAGGGGGCAGGGACACTGTCACCCTGAGAAAGGTGGGGGGTTTCTTGTGCAGCATCCCCAGCTCCCTCTCCACCCGGGAGTGGCCTGGGGACCCCGAGACCTCCTCCTTGACCTCGGGCATCCATGGGAGCACTCGTCACCCAGCTGAGGATGCTCAGAGAGCATTTGCCCCAGGCTCGCAGATGATGGTTGACCAAGTCTTTGCTGCTCATGCAAACACACACCCTGGGCTGCTGTCTCCTTAAATTCTCTCTTCTCTCCTCTCTCCTCTTCTCTTTATCAACCCACACGCATCTCCCCACCCCTTCTCTCCTCATTCCCCTCCTCCTCCTCTCATAAATTCTCTCCTCTGGGACATTTTGCTGAGGGGTTGAATAAACAGGAAGAGAGAGAGGGAATAAATCACAGAGGAGTCTCTGGACAGGCTCTGGGAAGGTTTCTGACTCTGGAGACCATCACGAAAGAGCCTCGTGGCCTCTGTTTGGGAACCATAGCCTGGATCTGGAGGGATGAGGGGCTGGGACCGGTGAGCAGTGGGGGACAGTGCCATTTGCGGTCAGCATCAGGCTAGTGAGCCACCCCACGACCCTCAACGTGAAGCGAGGAGAGAGGCCCTGCTTGCCGTTTTGCTGTGTGACCCTGGGAAAATCTCATCCCCTCTCTGAGCCTCAGTCTCCCCATCTTTGAAAGGAGGGTCTGGATTAGTTAGCTGGGAGGGGTCCTCTAGCCCTGATGCTGTAAGGTTCTGAGGTTGCATCTTCCATACAACACAGGAGGCTCTGTTTGGCCAGGCCTCGCTGAGCAGCCCTGAAGGTGAAGATCATGTAGATTTCAGCTTCCCATTGCTCCCAGAGGGACTCAGGTAGAGCCCCCAGCTGCCCTGGGACGTCCTTGAGGGGAATGAAGATAAGAGGACCTGGTCCCAGCTGAGGCCCACAGCTCAGCGCTGGCTCTGGCTATACAACTTCCACCCCTGGCCTCCTTGGATTCTCCAGGTGAGCAGGGACACAGCCCAGAAGATGGGTATAGACATGTGGGCTTTTGGTTGGCGGAGCTGACATCACCCCTCATTTCCAGACAGGCTGGGGACTTTGGGAAAACAGTCATAAATATGTGAGTGTTGGAGGGAGAGGAATGGTGAGGAGATGAGAAGGAAGGAGAGAATAAAAGGGTAGTGAGGTCTGGCGGAGGCCTGGATCGTGGAGAGCCTGGTGTGTGCGCATGCTCCCCCTCCAGCATCACTGTCTCAGCATCAGAGGCCGGGTGTACACAATGGTTTCTTATCTGTCTACGATTTCATCTGTGCGTCCCTGGGGTGATGATGTGAGTCTCTGTGTGCGGCTACTGGGGGGCAGTTTGATACCTTGAGGTGCATCTCCGAAGCTCTTTGCAACCATCAAAGCTCCATGAGCTCAGACAGAGAGCTGCCCTGGAAGTTAGGAGATCCACATTCCAGCCTGGGACCTGCCACAGTCTTGCTGGGCAGCCTTGGGCAAGCCCCTGCCCATCTGGGGCTTGAGAAGCCTCAGTGGCAAATAAGACCAGCCAACTCTGATGGAGCATTTACTGTGTGGCAGGCCCTTCTTTGAGCACGCTACAGGTCAGAGATGTCACATCTCTGTGTTACACATGGGGAAACAGACACACCCAGGAAGTGGAAGAACTGAGACTCAGCCCAGGCAGCCTGGCTAGAAGGGTGAGCTCTTAACTGTGCAGTGATCCTGCAAGGGGCGGGAGCTGGGGAGAGGAGGGCTGACCACACAAGGATGCGATTCAGACTCCTGGAGGTCCCAGAGCAAACCTGTGGGCCTCTCTCTCCCCTCGCTGAGAACTGTGGCTCCCCTGGGCCAGGGTGACTGGCTGGAATGCAACTCCTCTCCCTTGGATATCCGGCAGGCCTGTGTTGATGTCTCAGGGATCTTGGTGTTCCAGGATGCTAAGACTTGGTGTCTGAAACATACAGTCCAGAGCAATAAATGTCACAGGAGGAAGGATGGGACCAGGCTGCAGAGGAAAGAGACCAAGACATTCCAGATCTCCCCCTCCCGCCCCGCCCTTGATTCACCCCAGAGCCATCAGATATGCTGTCCTTCGATCCCAGAGGCCACCAGCTGCTTACACCACTCTGGTTGGTGGTGGAACCTCTACTCCCCGCAAAGCTGGAGGGTTGGTGATGCTGTGAAGGAGTGTCTTTGTTGCTTTTCAAGCTAGGGAGCACATTCTTTTTCTGTCCTCCTCTCCTCTGTCCCTGGACAGTCTGATTCAGCCAAAGGAGGGGAAGCAGGAGGAGTCAGGGACAGCTGGGGCTGGGAAGGAGAAGTCCAGCTTGGTGACAGCAGTGGGGAGGCAGAATCGCCTGGCTTTTCCATTTCTAGATACAGGCATGCTCATACAAACTGAGCAAACCCAGGCCTTGTGCTGGTCCCTGGTGGCCCGAGCTCTGCCTGTTGCCGGAGGCCAGGGGTGCAGATCGAAGGGAAGGGGTCGGCCGCTTTCCTAAGGCCAGTGGTCAGGCTGCTGACCCCTGGGAGGCAGCATGGCGCCTGGAAGGGCTTGCTGGGTGCTGACCGCCTTGGAGGAAGGGGCTGTCAGTCACGGTGTTGGGCAGGGAGCATGGAGAAGGGGCAGAAATGGTCCCAACTTGGGAGAACATTGTGGTCTAGAGGTGGCAACAGCAAATTGGCAAACGATTGAGACAAATCGGCCAGGGCAGAGGTGGCCCAGGGGAGGTTGGGAGGATTTGGGAACCACCCCCCCCACCTGGCAACCTTAAAGCAGAAATGAGACTGAGCCACTTTCTGGCTTAAACTCCCACTAGGGTTAAAGTGTTTAGTTGCTCAGTCGTGTCCAAATGTTTGCGACCCCATGGACTGTAGCCCGCCAGTCTCCTCTGTTCATGGAAATTTCCAGGCAAGAATACTGGAGTGGGTAGCCATTTCCTTCTCCAGGGGATCTTCCTGACCTGGGGATCGAACCCAGGTCTCTCGCAATGCAGGCAGAGTCTTTACCATCTGAGCCACCAGGGAAGCCCCCTAAACTCTCACTGGCGTCCCTTAAAATGGAACCCAAGCTCTTTCTCTCATCCTACACCCTGGGTCTACCCTCTCTCCACTGCCCAAACACTGAGCTATCTTCCACCTCAGGTCAGTTGCCATCAGGAAATCTCCCCGCCCTACACTGAGCCCTCATACAGGGCTCTTACTAAGGGTCACCTCCTTGGAAGGGCCTTCCTTGATGACTCAACCCAAAGGGGTTCCCCTGACATTGTCTATGTCAGCCCCATCCCTCAATGGATAAAACTCATTGCCATGTATAATTAGTTCAATCATCTGTTTAATTATTTTTGCCTGTCTCCCACTATACTGTCATCAAAACAGGGGCCATGTGAGTGCTTGATAAATATTTGCTGATCATCAGCAAGATTGTATGTAGGAGGGATGATGGCTCCTCTGACTTTGGAAGGTTGCATAGGAACTGGGGAGGTGAAGAAAAGACATGCTTAGCTATGATAATAGAAAACCCAGCTATCAGTAACTTAAGCCACAGGACATCTATTGCTTACTTAGTGAGATGTCTGAATGTAGATTGTCCTAAGGTTGATTCTGCCCCTTAATAATGTCATCTTTCCACTTGTCTTAGTCATTTCAGGCTGCTACCAAAATCCCATAGCCTGGGCAGCTTATAACAACAATCCAGAGGCTGCAAGTCCAAGATCAGAGTACCAGCATGCTTGGGTTCTGGGTGGAAGTCTGTTGACTTCTTGTATCCTCACATGGCAGAAAGAGGGCATGAGGTCTTTTGGGTCCCCTTTGTAAGAGCACTAATTGCATTCATGGGAGCTCCATCCTCATGACCTAATTACCTCTCAAGGTCCTAACCTCCTAAATCCATCACATCAGGGATTAGGATTTCAGTATCTGAAGATTTGGGGGATATAAACATTCAGTCCATTGCATTGTCTTCCACTCTAGTACCCTCAGCATGTTGGTACTTGTCCTTAAGCTTGATCTCGCATGGTCACAAGATGACTGCCACAGCTCCAGGCATCACATCCTCATTCAACAGTGTCCAAAACAGGAACAGAGGGAAGGAAGCAAAGGTGGCTTTCTCTTCCATCAGAGAGGAGAAACTTTACCTTGAAGCATCCTGTTACTTACCACATGCTTCAGGGTTTCTTCTTTATATTATTATGACTCTGAATGGGACCACATACCCACTCAAGACCAGTATGTGGCAAAGGACAGAGACTGCTATGAGAGCCTTAAACCAAGTGGGATTCATCTAATCACCTCTTAGGTTGTGTGTGATTCAATCTGAAAAGGTTCTGTCAGTAGCGAGGAGGGCCGACAATAGCAGTAGCTGCTTCATTGTCTCTTGGGAACTTCCCAGTGCCCCATAGGAGGCAAGGGCTACCTGTCCTAGTCCCTAGAGCTTTAATTTTTTTTTTGTCACTTGGGAAAGCAAAGTTCAGAAATGTGTTCAGCATCACATAGAAAACTAGTAGGAAATAGAACTTAGCCTCTATCTCTTATGCCAGAACCTAGGGTACCACCCAGGGTGACTGTGTGACCCCTCTGAACATGTTGCTTGTTTAATTGGCATCTTTCCCACTAAACTGTGAGCTTCCCAAGTGCAAGGACCTTGAGTCTGCCCACAGTGCCCCCGGCCGTAGAACACAGTTTACCGAACGGATGAATAAGTGGCTCTTCTGTGTATAGAACAGAGGACATCCTTGACCACGGTGAAACAGCCCTGGCAGCAAGCACTTCGTGTGAAGCCTTTAGGCCCTTAGTTGGTACAGGATGATGGCATGATGATGAATTTTGCTCATGTAAATCTGCCCCGTGGAAGAGCATAAGCAAAAATGGAAGGTACAGCCAGTCCTCATGGTGGGTAGAAGTTTCCAAGAAGAAGGCGTCAGCTCTCAATCAGACCTATTTGAAAATAAAATTGGCTGCCTCGTGAGGCAGTCAACTCTGTTTTTGGAGGTGATAAGCATCTCTTGCGCTGCGTGCAATGCAGAATAAGGTAGAACCAAAGACCACTTGAGGATTATGCTTCTGAGATACGTTGACTTAAGAGTATGTCACACAGCATCCACAGAATTCTCATAACAGGGCCCTACTTTGATTTTAACAGGACAGGAAACTGAAAAACAGAAAAGTGAGGTAACATGCCAAGTCACACAGTTTGTGTGTGGTAGAGACAGGATGAGAATGCAGGCCTTCAAGTCTTCTGGCCCCTTCTCCTGCCTCCTTAGAGATCTGAGGCTCTGTGATCCTAAGGGTTCTGACTCTAGCATTGTAAGGGTGTATTTCTCTAAGAGTCTACGACTCAGAGTCAGTCCTGTGATTCTAAGCACCTGTGATGCTGCCCTCTGTTCCGGGGATCCAGTGTGCTCCTGCTCTGCTAATAAACTTAATTTAGCTAAAAATGATTGGCTTGTTTTAATTTCTGTTACTTTGTATGGAAGAAAAAAACCCACCCCAAACCCCAGCAGATGCTGGCCCTGTCTCCCGGCCTGCAGGTCTCACCATCCATCCTGGAACTGCTGTCAGTGATCTGCCAGGTATCATAAGGATACAGGGGAGCTGTCAGAATCCTTGGATTGGACCAGACTCCAGCCAGTGCTGCCCCAGGAGGGGGCTGGGGGTCTCCCTCATGGCCGCCCAGCCAGCTGGGGACTGCTCTGGGGTTGTTGCTCTGTGGATGAGAAAGGGGGTGGGAGGGAAGAGGCCCAGAGTAAGTAGGGGGCAGTGTGGGGGGAACCAGAGATGGTGGGTGTGCTAGCAGGCAGCAGGTTCTTCCAAGGGTCCATTCTTGCAGACCCCCACGGGAGGCCCGGAGACATGAAGCCACGGCAGGCTCTGGGTGATGAGCCTGCCTATTCACACACTTCCCCGCAGCAGATGGAGAAGAACAGGTTGACGGGGAGCCTTCCACATACCAGCCCCAGGCGAGGCCCTCTGCATCTATCGATTCCTTTAATCAGCCGCCCTGTTTCTAGGGCAGCAGTGCCCGGCACACGGGCTTCGTCCCTCCCACCCGCCTTCCAAGAGCATCAGTCTCTGGCTTTTTGCAGCTCCCATCTCTTCCCCTCTGTGGGGTGGCTCCCAGGAGGCTCCTCTCCCCTCCCCTCCTCCTCTACCTACTCTTCCTCAGTGGGTTCGTGCATCCCCTGCTTGTAGCCCCATGTCTAAGTGGATGCTCCCACATCCCCAGACCCGGCCCGGCCCTCCTGGATCCAGGCCTGTGCCTGAAGCTTCATCCTTGATGACTTCCCTGGGTGGTCATGAATGCACCTCCTACTCAACCATGAACCTGAACTCAGGCGAGGTTTGCCTATCATCTCAGGACCCACGTGTGCACCAGCCAGTCCATGCCCTTGGCAGTCACAGGCTTCTCATCCTCCCCAGACTCTGTCAAGTGTTGAGACAAGAGTTTCATTAAAAGCATTACTAGGGACTTCCTTTGTGGTTCAGTGGCCAAGACTCTGTGCTTCCAGTGTAGCGAGCCTTGGTTTGATCCCTCATCAAGGAACTAGATCCTGCATGCTGCAACTAAAGATCCTGCATGATGCAAAGAAGATCTGGTGCAGCCAAATAAATATATATTCTTAGAAAACCATTATTAAACTCAGAGAAACATGGTGATATAATGATATTATTCTTTTTCTCCATTAATGAATACTTGAAGTGAAACTATCATCCATATAGTCCTTTAGAGAGAGTCCATAGACTCCTTTAAAATTGCAAAACATTTTAAAACTGGAAAATTTTGGAAACACTTCACTATACCAATCACAGTGTCCTTCATTTACTATTTGTTGGCTCGTGTGCTAGCATTTATCATTCACGTGCCAGCACTGGGGCTAGAGATAAGTCAGTGAAAAAATGAGTGCGGTGCCTGCCCTCACAGAGCTTATATTCCAACATGGAGACAGTAACACTCCAGGCAGATATGTGTTAAGCTCCCACTGAGAGCTATGTGCTGTTCTAAGTGCCTGACTGCTTAAGCCCATATAGCTCTCACAGCAGCGCCACAAGAAGGTCCTTTGACTGGCTTGTTGCACAGATAAGGAGACCAAGGCAGCACAGAGAGATGAAGGAACTTGGCCAAGGCCACACAGCTGATGCGAGGGGAAACTTCTTTGTAAACTCATGCAGTCTGATCCCCGAGTCCATGCTCTTGGCCACGGCTCTCTCAGGAGGCAAGCAATGATCTAAATAAAGTGTGCAATCACAAACTGTGAGAAGTGCTGGGGTGGGGAGCAAAGAGAGAGGCTCAGCCTAGTCCCAGGGGCTGGGAAAGGCATCTCTGAAGAAGGACTGCCTCCGTGGAGACTGAGGAGCGATTGGACATAAATCAGGTGAACAGTTGTTCAAAGCGCACCACAGGCAACGGAGAGTCTGTGCAAAGGCCCTGAGGCAGCCAAGTTCAGCATAGGGAGGACAGGTCAAGCTAGTGTAGCAAAAGTAAAATAAGGGCATATGTAGGTGGTGGGAAGTGATGTGGGGTGCCGGAGGATGGGCACTGGGAGCCAGGAGATTTGGGGAAGATGAGGCTGGAGCCGGCAGGCATCAGACTTTAGATTTGATCCATCCTGCATCAGGAAGGGTTGATAGCAGGGTCAGGTCCAGGTGACACCCATGTTCCCCCTGCCCCCGGGGGACACAGACAGCTTGGTGGCATGGTGGGATTTAGGGGGCTTGTAGAGCCTCGGCTGGTCTAAACAGGCTCCATCAGTTACCCTGAAAGTCCACCACTGCTGAGTCTGTCCTTGGGCTGGTGAGAAGCAATCCCTGACGTCTGGTCTGGAAAGTCAGACATCTCTGGGAGGAATAAAGCCCGGAGCCTTTGTCAAGTGCTACCTCGATGACCAGCGTCTCCATCGAGAAGGAGCCCCTGCTCAGCTGCAGTGAGAGGACTTTGCCAGTACACAAGGTGATGTGGAGGCAGCTGATTGATGGACTGCTGTGTGGGGGACCCAGGCTGTGGTCCCGGGGTGGCTAAGCCCAGTGATGGTTCCAAGTTGGGAGCGATATCCCCCACGTAGAAATAGGAGGGTCTGGGAAGGCTTCCCAGCAGAGGTGATATTTGAACTGGACCCCAGGCTCACCAGGTGAAAATGGGGAAGGCACTGCAGGTGGAAGGCCCAGGGTGGGGGACGGGAAGATGCACTGGGGTCATGGAGAGAAGGGCAGGGAGCTTCTGCAGTCCTCAGAGACCCTCACCCAGGTATGGGTCTGGGGAGGTGGGCTTCTGAATCCAGATGACTGAAATCATCATCTTCGTTTAACAGATGGGGACATTTTAAAAAGGGTTTGTATTTTATTATTATTATTATTGGTTGTGCTGGGTCTTCACTGTTGTGCATGGGCTTTCTCTAGCTGTGTGAGCGGGCTTCTCATTGCGGAGGCTTCTTTAGTTGTGAAGCATGGGCTCTTGGGCACATGAGCTTCAGGAGTTGTGCCTCATGGGCTTCATTGCCTCATGGCATGTGGAACCTCTCCTGGACCAGGGATCAAATCTATGTCTCCTTCATTAGTAGGTGGATTTTTTTTTTACCACTGGACCACCAGGGAAGTCCCAGATGGAGAAGGTGAGCTCAAAGTTTAACTGATTTTTCCCAAGGGCACTCGGAAGAGCTGGGATCCAAACTGCATGACTCCAGAGACGGGGCTCAGAACCTCCAAGATACATCACTTCCCATGTATAGAAAATACCCCTGAGAAACTGGACAGGTATTGACAAGGCAGTGGGACACTGGAAGTTTCTAGTCCTGACAGCCACTCACTCTGCAGGTCTCTTCCCTTCTCTGGCCTCATGTCCCTCATTTGCAAACAGAACAGCCTTCTCTCCATTGCAAGCTGCTGTGAGAGGTCAAGGAGACGACAGAGGCCACAATCCTTTGGGACAGAGACCCTGGCAGGGCCTGGGAGGGCCGGCTCCTGGGAGGGCAGAAGCTGCTAGACAAGGTGGGCTGAAGGAGGCTGGGAGGAGGGGCCTGAGATGGATGAGGCTGTCCCTCCCCATCCTCCCCCTGCTGGGCCAGTGTAATCAGGGCTATCCATCACCCTCCCTGGGTCCATGGCAGCCTGCTCAGCAGCACAGTGACACCATTGCCAGCTCATCCATATTTCATCAGCCTGGAGAGAGAGGAGCGAGGGAGCAAGGGAGGGAAGGATGGAGCCAGAGGGAACCTGTCCACCAAGCACGTCCGCCTTCTCACTCCAGCCAGCCCCTCAGGACTGGCTCCATCCACTGGCCCAGGCCACAGGCCAGGTGTCCTTACTGGAGTCGCTGTGGTGTGGCTTGGGCGGATGAGACATAATAGAGATAAAAGGATGGTGATGGTGATGATGATAATGACGGTGATGACAACGGTGATGATGATGGCAATGGTGGTGATGATGATGGTGATGGTGGTGATGATAATAGTGATGGTGATGATGATGGTGCCGATAATGATGGTGATGCTGCTGCTGCTGATGATAATAGTGATGGTGATGATTTGTTACCACATTGGAGCCCTCGCCTGGTGCCAGGCTCTGTGTAAACAGTTAGTGTACCGCCTTTTCTCATCCTCTAAATTACCCCATGAGGAGGGCTCTGTCATGACCCTCAGGTATAGATGAGGAATTTGAGGCTCAGAGTAGTAAGTAGCCTGCCTAAGACTCAGCTAAGACATGGCCAAGCTGAGGTTCGACTCATTCACTAGAGCCCCAGCGTCTCTGCTATAATCCCAACCATCACTCTTCCCTGCATGGGTTCAGAATCAGTGGACTTGGGTTTGAATCCTGAGCCCACCACTCCCTGGCTGAGAAATCTTGGGCAATGTGTTCACCCTCTGTGTGCTAAGTCACTTCAGTCGTGTCCAACTCTTTGTGACCCTATGGTTTGGAGCCTGCCAGGCTCCTCTCTCCAAGTTGATTCTCCAGGCAAGAACACTGGAGTGGGTTGCCATCCCTTCCTTCAGGGGATCTTCCCGACCCAGGGATTGAACCCACATCTCTTTATATCTACCTTCATTGGCAGGTGGGTTCTTTACCACTAGTGGCACCTGGGAAGCCCTCTAAGCCTGTAAGATGCCTTGTGGAGCTGCTCAGAGCCTTTGGTAAATTACTGTGGCTCAGAGCTAGCTCCCCCTCCCTGCACCCCAAACCCTTCAAATCTGCTCAATCGCCACTGCAAGGCCTGGCCTGACCACCTCTCTTTAAATTGCAACTGCCCCATTCCCCTTGCTCTGTGCTCCTTGTCCTACCTTCCATGTCCCATATCACATTTTCGTTTATTCATTTACTGCTTTCTCTGCGCTTGGCAGGGAAGCACCGGAAGGCAGGGGTCCCTGCTCAACTGTATTCCACATGCTAGGACAGCGATGATGGAGGACAGGGACGCCTAGCCTGCTGCAGTCCATGCAGTCTCAGAGTCAGACACGACTGGGCACCTGAACCGCAGCAGGACAGCACCAGGATGGGCAGTTCGCATGGGTTTTCTTAGGGAGTGAATGCATGACGGATGTTCTCTTTCCCTTCCTCAGGGGCCTCTTAGAGGCTGGAGGACCCAAGGGATGAGATTTAGCTGGCAGGGTTGGGATGCACTGCAGAGGCTGGGAGGGAAGCATTTGCAAAAGGGGAAGAAAACACACGAGGGGGCCTTCCCTGGTGGTCTGTGGTTAAGAATCTGCCTTGCAACACAGGGAATGACAGACTGAATCGCTGGTCGGGGAACTAAGATCCCACATGCCTCGGGGCAACTAGGCCAGCACGTCACAACTGTGGAACCTGCACGATAGATCCTGAGTGCCAAAACTGAGACCCGACACAGCCTAATAAATAAAAGAACTTATTTTTTAAAGAAGAGAAAACACACTGGATTCTGGGGTCAGGAGATGCAGTGAGGTATGGGGTTGGGATGGGCTTCTCCAGAGCAGGGCGTGGCTGGGTGTGTTTGCCATTTCAGATTTGTCTCCTAGCCACCCTCCCACCCCTCAGCTGCAGAGGGTCCCTCAGCCTGGCCCAGAGTCCGCCCTTACCCTCGTCTGCACCCCCAGTTCCCTCCTCTCCCAAAGGCCACCCCGACAGGCCCTTGCTGCCCCCACATCTTGACTTTTCTCCGGTTTCCTGCTCAGCCCTTCCTGGGGTCGGGCACCCCCATGCTCCTCAGTAACGGTGCTGATTTAATAAAAGGTCATTCCAACCCCGAGTCATAAATGTCAGAACTTCACGGACTCGGAGATTCCGATCCTCTGAGGAGGGAACGAGCTCAGAAAGGAGTGACCACTCGAGGCGAACAGCGAGGTCAGCCCAGGCCTGTATCCCAGACTCAGCGGATGAGGAGCCCCAGCACACCACCCACGCCGTCCTCCGCACCTCCCCAGCTCTCAGCTTCCATAAATGAAGCCTGACTTCTAAGCTCCGGAGAGAGCCAGGCTCCCCCACCCAGCTCCCCGGCCCCTCGTCCTGCCCCAGAGCTCCCTGCCCAGCCGTGCTCCCTGCCCCGACCACTGGTCAGGGGCACACTCTGCCCCTCTGCCCGGGATGCCGCTCTGCTCCAGCCAATGGCCACCCCATTCCTAGGATGCAGCATGAGTCCCTGCCTCCCTCAGGAGGCCTTCTGTGTCTGCCCTATGGTTGATTCTGCCAGCTTTGACTCACAGGGTGCCATGTATTGGGGTGTGTGTGTTTTCAGATCTCCTCTGAATTTGAAGGGATGTGGAGGGGCTGTGGAAGGAGATAGGACAATATGTGGGCTTATAGCTTCCTGCTCCTCCAAAGTCTTATGATCTTGGATCAGTTACTTAACTCTTCCGAGCCTCATTTGTCCTTATCTACAAAATGAGGCGAATGAAGGACCTCTTCCTTGGCCAACTCAGGAGTTGATATGAAAGGGCTGAAATATGCACAGGTGAGGTCCACCCTTGTTCTTGAGGGTCAGGAGCTGCAGCGAGCCCTAGTGGGCCTCCATCAGCAAACAAGCTTCTCTTGGTTGGGACCTATGTTCTTCCCCACGTCCCCCATGGGTCCCGGCCCTGGGCTGGATACTTGGGAGCATTCAGGATATACAGGAGAACTCATCTTAGGTAACAGGACCATCCCCGGAGCTGTCCGTACCCCCAGACTGCCTTCTCCTTGGGGATGGGGACAGTCTTTGGTTTTCTCTCCCCAGCAACCAGCACAGGGCCAGCTCCAAGCAGGTACTCTGCTCCTGATTCTAGAACTAAAGGGTGGGCGCATGTAACTCTGGGAGTGTGCTCTAGCCCAGGACAAGCCCTCGGAGATCATCTCATCAAGAAGCATCACTGGGCTGATGGGTAACTCAGGGCCAGAGAGGGGGCGGGGCAAGCTGAGCTCAGGTAGTGGCAGCTACTCTGGGGACAGAACGACCTTGGGTGCAGTTCTCCAACTTCCTGGCAGTGGGAACTTGGGCAAGCCATTTGTCTCTCTGAGCCTCAGTTTCCCCATCTGCAAACTGAGGGTTGTCATGGGGATGAAGTAGGATTTTCTCTCTGAAAGTGCATATACAGCACCTCACCCTTTCTAGGTGTCCAATAAAGTTTTGTTTCCTTGCCCCCCAATCCTTCACAGTGGCAGATGGCAAATCTGGGGAAGAAGGGTTTGAGGTGGGTGTAGAACCAGGTCACCCGTTCCCCGCCTCAGCTCCTTTCCACCCCTTTGATGAGAAGTAGCTGGCTGATCTCCCCTCTGAGTTGGCCTGGCCCAGGCAGCCAATGATTCTACCCCATGTGCCCTATCTATGACAAGGGGCTACTGAATCTCCCCAGGAGGTTCTAATCAATGCAGTGACAGGCAATTTCTGCCAAGATCCAGATCTGGTGTGCACACCTTCTCCATTACATGGACACCAGTACCACCTCTCAAGTGGCTTCCAGCCCAGAAACTCTGCTCACTGAAGATCAAGTCACCTCCCTCTCCACCTCCCAGAGAAAGCGTTCCCCTCCTCCCTCCCTCCCAGACAGGCCCCACTCCCACACCAGGGACCACCTTGGGGAGAAGGAATAGACACATTCTAGCCACCACAGCTGGACCAGTGGATCTAGATGACGGTGCCCCAGCCATGGAAGACCCCCTAACATGCAAGCCCAAGTGGGGTAGAGGGAAGATGCTAGCAGCCAGGATGTGAACCCCTGCTCTGCCCCTCACCAGTTGACTGCCTCCAGGTCTGCCTCTCTGCCTCCTTTTGAATGAGGACCAGAATCCCTACTTTGCATATTTGTAGACGAAGTGCCCAGCACAGCAGCATCTTCACTCTTGGCTACTCCTGCCCTGACTTTGGCAGTTCCATCTTCCTCAGAGGAAGCCTCATTCTCTGGTCTGGTCCTTTCTCACTGCTGCTGGCCCTGCCTGTCTTGACCACCTCCACCTGCTCACCCCATCCTGCGTCTAAGCTCTCCAGGGTTGGACTCCCCTTAATGTAGCCCCCTAGCTTGGCACCCGCCTCGGGGAGCTCAGATCAACTAATTTAACTCTTATAACTGTCTTATGAGGACAGGATCACCATCATCTCCATTTTGCAGATGAAAAGACTGAGGCTTAATGAATAGCTTGCTTAAGGTCACACAATTAGTAAGAGATAGAGCTGGGATTCAAATCCAAGCACACTGGTTACCACGCTCCCAGACTCCCCAGGTTCCAACCACTGATCCATCCATCTCTCTCATCACCTGCTTGTGCATCCTCTTTCCATCAAGTCATGGACCCATCCACCCATCTGCTTACCCAATTCTCAGCCACCCCTCCCTCCATCTGTGTTGCTCCAGCTGGCCATTCCCCCACCACCAGAGTTTTTGCACTGACTACTGAGGCCACCATGGTGGCCAAGGTCCTGCTCTCATGCATATCAGATTTTGGTTGGAAAGACTAATCAGGCGATGACAAGTCATTGCAGTGAGTGTGGTGAAGGGCCTCAGTCACTCACAGTGAGAGTGCCTGCCCCAGGCTGGGTGTCCGGAGAAGGTAAGCCCTGGTCTGAGCCCCAAGGGGAAGGGTGCCGAGAGGAGAAGAGCATCCCTTTAAAGAGAAGTGTAAACGCTTGTCTTCTCAAGAGAGTGTGGCACACATGGGTAGCTACACGTAATACCTTCTGGTTGAAAGTAAAATTCTAGATGAGGTTGGGGGCGGGGTGGAAGGGAAGTTGAGGTCAGGTGCTACAGGAGTATGGAACTGGGCCATTGAGTGGTAGTGGTGATGGGAGCCAGTGAAGGGTTTAAGTGGGGTAGTGATGCAGTGTAGGGCAACATTGGGTCCCAGAGCACTCTGGCCACTGCAGGGAAAAGAAGGTGAGGCCAGAGGCAGAGAGAGGGGAGCAGGCTGTTGTAGCGAGTCAGCTCCCAGTAGGTAGAACCCTGGACCAAGATGGTGCCCAGGAAAGGAAGAGAAGTGGGTGAGTTTGAGGCCTTTTCAGGACATGGCCTCAATGGATTAGATGTGGGGCAGGGGTGTCACCTCTCCAGAGATGACCTTCAGGCCTGCCTCAGGGGCCATCCTCTGTGTCTTATATACCCCCAAGCTTTTGCATAGGCTCCTTGGCCTCCTTGGAAGAACCTGACTTTGAAGGTCATGTGAAAAATGTTATCTTAGCCAGCAGGCTACAGAGAACCACTGCCTGCGTGGTCAGATGGGGGTGTTAGAAAGACTCTGGCCCCAGGGATGGTAAAGGTCAGGTAGGTATGGGGGAGGGATGTGAGACTATGGGTACCAGATCCCAACAGAGCCATCCTGTCTTCAGAGCTTCCTTCCCTGATGCACTCACCCATCCTAAGCCAGGTTTCTCTCTTATGATTAAACATCCCACTCTGAACTTTCACATAATTTTCAGTTTTATATTTATATGTCTCATTGATTAATGCATGTGTCTCACTCTAAACTACATGCTCCAAGGATATGCAGACATTATCCTTGTGTTCTCATTATATCCACAGCAACTAGTGCTGTCTTTGCATATGTGTGTTAGTTGCTCAGTTGTGTCTGATTCTTTGTGAACTTGTGGACTGTAACCCACAGGCTCCTCTGTCCATGGAATTCTCCAGGCAAGAATACTGGAGCAGGGAGCCATTCCCTTCTTGGGATCATCCTGACCCAGGCAGATTCTTTACCATCTGAGCCTCCAGAGAAGCCCTTGGCACATATCGCTAAGTCGCTTCAGTTGTGTCCAACTCTTTGTGACCCTATGGACCAGAGTCTGCCAGATTTCTTTGTCTATGGGATTCTCCAGGCAAGAGTACTGGAGTGGGTTACCATGCCCTCCTCCAGGGGATCTTCCCGACCCAGGGATTGAACCCTTGTCTCTGGTATCTCCTTCATTGGCAGGCAGATTCTTTACCACTAGTACTACCTGGGAACAAACTAGGTGCTTAATAAATGATGCAGTGTATTAAAAAGCAGAGATATCACTTTGCCAACAAAGGTTCATATAGTCAAAGCCATGGTTTTTCCAGTAGTCATGTATAGATGTGAGAGTAGGACCAGAAAGAAAGTTGAGTGCCGAAGAACTGATGCTTTTGAACTGTGGTGTTGGAGAAGACACTTGAGAGTCACTTGGACTGCAAGAAGATCCAACCAGTCCATCCTAAAGGAAATCAATCCTGAATATTCATTGGAAGGACTGATCCTGAAGCTGAAGCTCTAACACTTTGGCCAACTCATTGGAAAAGACCCTGATGCTGGGAAAGATTGAGGGCAGGAAGAGAAAGGGGTGACAGAGACTGAGATGGTTGGATAGCATCACAGACACAATGGACATGAGTTTGAGCAAACTCAGGGAGACAGTGAAGGCCAAGGAAGCCTGGCGTGCTATAGTCCATTAAGTTGCAAAGAGTTGGACACAACTTGGTGACTGAACAACAACAACAATAAATGATGAGTGAATAATGAGTGAGTGATCCTGGCTGGAGTTTGGGCAGTGCTTGGATTCCTGGGTACAAGGTTAACTGGGAAGAAACTGCCAGCTGGCAGAACTTGGAGGCCAAGCTTAGACCAACTCCCAACTCCCCAACACCCACTTTGAGGAATATCTACAGGAAAATAATTTTTAGGAATTATAAAATTCGAAATGGGCTCAAAAAGACCATCAGGCCTCCCAGAAGAAAGCTGGCAGGGCTCAGGGGCTGCCCATTTTTCGAGATTACTCATCTGGTGCCAGCAGCTTTCTATTGGCACAGAGGATGGAGCTGCAGCCCCGGCTGTTTTGTGCATAGGGCCTGGATCTGAACCAGGTACTAAATAAAGGCTGGAACAAAACGTGCCACATTTTCAATCCTGAACGTATCTCAGCGTCGACAACAAAATATACGTTTTTAATTTTTACTAAACTACAAAGTGAATGAGATTTGCTTTTTAATACCTGGTGCACCAGTTGAATCCAGAAGCCTGACGTGAGGGGGAGAGAGCTCCATCCAGGGCTGATCTTGCCTCTCTGTGCCAGCTTCTGTACAGGCTGATTCTGTGGTCAGTCACTTTGCTCTGGGAGTCTCCGTTTTCTCATCAGTAAAATGAGGAAAGTGTCTTCTCCCCACTCAACTCACAGGCCTGCAGGCGATTTTGGAGGTTAAAATACACTGAAAACCGGAGGGCATTGGGTAAGTAGGAAGTGTCACTTAGGCAAATTAATTAGGTATTAATTAGGCAATATTTCAAAGGTATTTGAGGTATCTTCCAAAAGCGAGGATACTGAAGCATCTGTATCTCTTTCCAAGCTCTGTGGTACACGTGAACATGTTTTTGATCTGCTGGCCTCATTCTCTGCATCTCCCAATTCACAAAGAGAAACTGAGGGGCTCAGTTCATCTTTCTGCCTATGGCTACATTAGTAGCCCCTAGCCAATGGGCTGGCTGCCTCCACTTCAGACTCCTGTCCCCTGTCCAATCAGCTGCAGCCGATGGCTCACATGACAGGCTTTCTAACATGCTTTTCAGTAGTCCTAGATAGGTGCTATTATTATGTCCATTTTATAGACACGGAGAGTGAGGCACAGGAGAGATAACCCAACCAATGACACAGAGCTATTAAAATCCAGAATCAGGATACATTCCTTCCACTGTCTTGTTCATCTTTATCTCCAGGGCTTTGAGGAGTGCCTGGCCTGTAATAAGCACTCTGCCTGCACTTGCCAAGTGAGAGTTTAGGAATAATAACACTTATTTTACAGGTTTATTATGAAAATTAAGTAAGTTAATATTAGTGAAAGCATCTGGCACTGGCCCTGGGATTGAGCAGTGGTGAATAAATATTGGTTTAATTCACCCGTGGATTATTTACACATCCTCCCTTATGGCTTGGGGGCCATTGCTCCAGGCAATCACAGGAAGGCTAACCCTCAGGCAGGTGTTCTGCAGATGGTGTCGGCCTTAGAACCCAGTGACCTTTCTTTTCCTCGTTCCCTCTGTTCATCCTGAGCATCTGTGAAACCTCTTTGCCAGGAGAGTTGGTGGTTGAGGTAAGCCCTTCTCTGACCATCCTCCCCAAGCCTGCCTCCCTCCTCTCCTACATGACCTTACCTGCCCCCATCAACACACACTCCAGCTGCAGGACTTGCTCTGGGCTTTTCCTCTCCTGCTACCCTGCTCCTGGGAGGCTTCCTGTCCAGCCTTCCAGAATATTCTTTTTCAGCCAGAAACCACCTCTCCCATTTGCCGCTCCCCTGCTTCTTGATCTACACCTCTCTTAAGATATTTTGCACTGGGGACACCACTGATTACCCAATAATGCTCATTCATGGTGGGGTGGGCATGCGTGTCTGGGCAGGTCCACACTGGCCTTGTGACTTGGGCAGGTCACCTCTCCTTCTTGAGTCCATGCTTCCTATGGATAAAAACAGAATTAAATAATCCCCACTTGGCAGAACTGTGAAGGTTAATCAAGTGACTAAATTAGAATAAATAAAGAATATTAGTTCCTTTCTACATATGATGCTTGTGGTTGTTCAGTCGCGAAGCCGTGTCTGTCTCTTTCCGACCCCACGGACTGCGGCACCGCCGGCTCCCCTCTCCATCATCGTCTCCCGGAGTTTGCTCAAATTCCTGTTCACGGAGTTGCTGATGCCATCTAACCACCCCATCCTCGGCCGCCCTCTTCCCCTTCAGTCCTTTTCTGATCCGACCGTCTACAGCACAACACGTAAAAGGAGCGCCGGGTCCAGTGCTTTTCAAATTTCTTTCCCACCGAGCGGAACCGTGTTTCCCACAGAAAGTTAAGCAGAAGTTCAGTATCTAGAAACAGATCCGCAGGGACGGCTCGTGTGGGGGCGGGACCCAGAGCTCCATCCTCTTGGCTCCGCCCCCTGGTCTCCCACTCACCCCAGGTCGCTAGGCGCCTCCTGGGAGCCCCCAGGACCCTCGGTGATGTTTGGAAGCCTCTCAAGTGGTCTCCCCGCCAGAGGGTATCTCTGGACCGTTTGTGAGGCGGGATCAGGAAACTCAGAATAAGGGCGCTGAGAGGGGCAGGGGCGTCTGCTGTGGGGGGATGTTTCTTTATTCTGGTTGGGAGAGTGTATATTCTCTCTGCAGAGTTTGAGAAAAACAAGTGAAGAATCTGCAGGGTTGTTTTTTTCCCCACCCAAGTCAGGTCTAATGAGGTATATACTTTACATAAGGTAAAATTCGCTTTTTAAAGTGAACAGTTTAGTAAGTGTTAACAAATAGATACAATCATGTAACCATCACAGTCAAGATACAGGACATCTCCATTCCCTTAAAAATTCTCTCATACTCCTGGAAGGTCAGTCCCTCTTCCTACCCCCAGCTCCTGGAAACCACTGATTTGATGAAAGATAATTCACCAGTTTTATTTCTGTTCCTATAGTTTTGCCTTTCCCAGAATGTCACATGCAACGAATCAAACAGTGATTAGCTTTTTGTTGCTGGCTTCTTTCATTTCCCACACAGCGCTTGAGAGTCATCCATATGGTCACATGTATCCATATTTGTTCCTGTTGATCGCTGAGTAATATTCCATTGTGTGAATGACCACAGTTTATTTATGGCTAATGGATATTTGGGTTCTTTCCAGCTTTTGGTTGTTATGATTGAAACTGCTAGGAATAGTCCTATAAAATTCTGTGTGAACACATAGTGTCATTCCCCTTGCATAAATATTTAAGAGTGTGATTGTTGGGTCAGATAGTAAGTTTATATTTAAATTCATAACAAACTGCCACACTGGAATTAATTTTTGGTGAGTGAACTGTGTTCCTTTGTCTGTGACCATGTGACTCACAGTTTTATAAGGGTTGCTTTGTACTTTTGGTGAGTGAATTTACAGCTTTCTATGTTGTCTCTCCCAAGGGCATTTGCATTTTAACCAGAAACAACTGTTCCGTTCAAGAATCACTCCCCCATCACATAAGTCAAAGGATTGGCTTCTTCCTTCATGAGGAAATGTTTCCCCTGAGTTAGGAGGTAGGAGAAGGTGATCCTAGGCAAGGAGAGATGGGGATGCCATGTGGGGTACCAGTGAACCATGTGTTAGCCTGGAACTGCAGGTAGATGGATCCCTGGATCCCCTAAGTACTCTGACACCCAGAATTCTGCAAGGGAGCATGACCAGTGTGGGAGAAGTTCTGGAAAGAAGGGGGATGCTGGAGGGGTTCTTCCCTCCTAACACCATCCCTCGCTTTTTTTGCTCAAGCCCCTCTCAGATCCCATGTCTGCTACCAGGTGCAAAGCAACCACGTTTTAGGCAAAGGCGTGACAGAGGGGAGCTCTCCGGGGGACCATCTCTCCTGTCTCAGGTTCTCTTCTCCCATGCAAACAGTGGCAGAAGCAGAGCAGAAAAGGCCTGCAAAGAGAATTCAGTTTTATTTCATGCATATCTTTGACTTTGTCCGTCCATTTCTCTCCGACTAACATTGAATGTGCACTTACTATGTGCCTGGTACTGCATAAATACTTTAGTTCGTGTTAGTCACCCAGTTGTGTCCTACTCTGTGACACCATGGACTGTAGCCCATCAAGTTTCTCTGTCCATGGAATTCTCCAGACAAGAATACTGGAGTGAGTTGCCATTCCCTTCTCCATAGGATCTTCATCACCCAGGGATTGAACCTGGGTCTCCTGCATCACAGGCATATTCTTTACCAGCTGAACCACTAGGGGAATCTGTGTAAGCACTTTCCATGCAATAATTTTTTCAATCAACATGAAAATCTATGAGGTAAATTCAATTATCAGCTCCATTTTACAGAACAAGAAGCTGGAGTTCCGAAGGGTGATGCAAATCCCCTAAGATAGTTATCAACACTGACACTGCATGCCTCCAATGCTCTGCACATACAGTTCAATAAGGAATTGCTCAAATGAGTGATTAATGAATGACAGGATGGAAAACAAAATGAACTCCTATTTTAGAAGTGGAAAAGCTGAGGCCCCTCTAGAGAGGAGCACTTGACCAGGTCATTCAGTGAGGGAGAGTGGGAAGTTGGAGGGCAAGGCCTGAGGGTGGGACTGGGTTTCCCTGATGCCTCCAACCCCCAGCCTCCCAACCAATGTTCAACTTGAGTCAGGCATCCCAGAGTCAGCCAGGCTCATCCCAGGCCTCACAGTCTGATGCTTTCTTCCTCCACGAGACTCTCAAAGTCTCTCCCGAAGCTTTAGTTTCATACACTCTCCCCGAAGCTTTAGCCCCTGGGCAGCTCTTTCCAGAAAATCAGAAGGCAGCTTCTAAATCTTTCTACTCCTGCTCTCACACCCTTGAGCACCAGCCCGCCGCAATGGCATAGCCCATGAATCAAGCCACCTCTTCAGTTCTTCAAATTATTCTTGCTCTCTCTTAGCTCTCTCTTCTCTGTGCAATGCAGGGAGTTCCCTCCTTGGATTTATTCTCCCGAAGAAGCTTTGTGTTCAGTACAAATGTCTCTTAGCAACATCTTGTAACTCATCTTCTCATAGAAGGTATTTCGCTAATGATCAAAGGTCTATTTTTATAGACTTTTTTTCTTTTCATTATTGCAAGAAAATTTCTGCTTCATATAGGTACAGAGTGTTTTCTTTCAATGATCCTCATGAGAACCACAGGTGGTGGGATGACTTGTCCCCACTGCACAGATGAGCGGCTGCAGAGAGAACTCTGGTTGTTTGGCCACTGCGGTATGTCCAGACCCAGCTGTTGTTCAGTCGCTAATTCGTGTCCAACTCTTTGTGACCCCTTGGACTGCAGCGCTCCAGGCTTCCCTGTCCTTCACTATCTTCAAGAATTTGCTCAAATTCATGTCCATTGAGTTGGTGATGCTTTCTAACCATCTCATCTGTCATCCCCTACTCCTCCTGCCTTCATGTCTCCCAGCATCAGGCTCTTTTCCAATGAGTCGGCTCTTTGCATCAAGTGACCAAAGTATTGGAGCTTCAGCATCAGTCCTTCCAATGAATATTCAGGGTTGATTTCCTTTAGGATTGATAGATTTGACCTCCTTGCTGTCCAAGGGACTCTCACCCTAGAAGTGAATCCTGATTGGTCTAAACCAAGCCTGATAATGTCATTTCCCTTTGCCAGTGATTGGTGTAGGACCTAGTTCTGATCAATGAAGCGTAAGGAACATTTCCCTTCCTGCAGAGGAGAGGGGCTTCCCTGGTGGCTCAGTGGTAAAGAATCTGCCTGCCAGTGCAAGAGACTTGAATTTGATCCCTGGGTTTGAGAAAATCCCCTGGCAGAGGAATGGCAACCCACTGCAGTATTCTTGCCTGAAAAATCCCATGGACAGAGGAGTCCGTTGGGCTATCGTCCATGGGGTCACAAACAGTTGGACTTGACTGAGCTCATACATATGCACAGAAGAGAGAGAGCTACCCAAGGAGAAGGCAGAGAAGGAAACTTTTTTTTTTTTTAAGTTAACTCCTTTTAACTTTGGATACTATTCATAAGGACTTGATATCCAGAGCCATGGCAACCATTTTGTGATATGAGGCAATACGCTTGAGGGTGAAGAGTCAAAATCCCCAGGATGGCAGAGTGGGGAACTTGGATCCTTTTTGACATGGCTGAGCCGGCAGTCTCAGCCTGGGGCTACCTCCCTCCATAGTCTCATTGAGTCAACACTAATGTCCTTATGGTTGAGCTGCCATTGATCTGGTTTTCTGTAACCTGAAGCTGAAAGCATTCTTTATTGATAACAGTGAGGATTCTTTCGTTGAGCCCCCTGACATGCCTAAGCTGCCTTAAGATGTGCCACAGGACCTGCAGACAGAGGTCCTGGGTGCAGGTGGGGGCTCAGGAAGAGGGGAGAGGGGGTGGGGAAGTGAGGAGGCCGAGTGCAGGCTCTAAGCCCCACTCCACCATAATCATCCGAATGGTCCAGGACCAAGTCACTTCCCCTCTAGCTCTTCTGTTTCCTCCCTGGTAGATGCAGGGTTCAGCTCCATCAGGGGCCTCTCTTAACAATGACTCACAAGCTTCAAGACTTACAAGCTCCCAGACCGCAGGGACTGCCTGAGCTTTTACTGATGACAGTGACAAGTGGAGAGGCTCCAAGCTCAGCTCACTGGCGAGTACTTGGAGGTGACTCAGTGAAGAATCAGAGGGCCCCAGAGTTTTTATTTATTCCTCTTCCCCATTTGTCAGAAATCCTTCATTGTGCCCCAGTTTCAGGGTGTATTTTTAGTGGAAATAAACTTGAACAGCTCAAGATGACACGATTCCTTGAGGAGTTTCAGCATCACCTGCTGGAGAGAAAGGCAGGTGGAGGTGGTGAGAGCTCCTGACCCACTGGTTCAGGCTTCGGGGCTCACCAGAGAAATCATTTAATCTGCCAGAAAAACAAAACAAAAATCTCCCATGGCTGCAAGCCTGGGGTGAGGTGAGTGCCTTCAATCTGGGATCCGGGATCAATGCTTTCAAGACAGTTGGCATCGGGGCTTCCCTGGTGGCTGGGTGGATAAAATCCACTCACCAATGCAGGAGACAAGGGTTTGATCCCTGGTCTGGAAAGACCCCACATGCTGAGGAGAAGCAAAGCCCATGGGCCACAATGACTGAGCCTGTGCTCTAGAGCCCGTGGGCCACAACTACGGAAGCCTGCATGCCCTACAGCCTCTGCTGCACGATGAGAGAAGTCATCACAGTGAGAAGCCCTTGCACCGCAACTAAAGAGTAGCCGATGCAGCAACAAAGATCCTGTGCACCAAAAACAAACAAAAAAAGACAGCATCCAGCCAGGGAAGCAGAGCTGTTATTTGAAACCCTATCTGCCCTCTAAATTTGAGCCTGGATCTTGCTTGTGTTTTGCTGAGCCCTTTGATACGTTTGGATAAATATGCTTGGGAGTGGGCATTTGGGGGGAGTTTAAATCCTCTACCTACATAAGGGAGGAGAATTTAGAGTTTCCGGAAGCCATGGAGAAGGCGGAGTGTCATAGACACAGCTGGCGACCTGCCCAGACCCCTGGCAGGACTGGTTCACCCCAGCTCCTCCTGGTCCGGATGTTGATCGTACCCTTCAATGCGTTTTCTTCCATCGTGAATTAGTAAGAGCAGGGCAGGACCATGCCAAATCCTTATGTGATAATCACAGCAAAGACATACATGGTGCTAGACTCAGTTCTTTGTTTTTTAAAGGTTATACTAATTAATTTTTTAATTGAAGTGTAGTTGATATACAATGTTGTGTTAATTTCTGCTGTATAGAAAACTGATTCAGTTATACATATACATGCATTCTTTTTTTTTTTAAATAATCTTTTCCATTATGGTTTATCATAGGATACTGCATATAGTTCTCTATGCTATACAGTAGGACCTTGTTTATCCATTTCATATATTTAATAGCTTATATCCTCTAACCCCAACCTCCCACTCCATCCCTCCCCGAACCCCATAGGCTCAGTTCTTGGTTCTTTATAAATACTAACTCCAGTCTCCCATTTTTACCATTCGGCCAATCAGCTAAGATAGGGTGGCAAGTGACTTGCTCAAGGTCACACAACTAAGCCTGCAGCTGACTCCAGAGCCAGGGCTCCTAGCCTCTGTGACCTCCTCTCCTGGAGCTGAGAGGGGGCGCTCTGGAGAGCACCACGTCCAGCCCTGTCACTTCACGCAGGTGAAAACCTAACAGAATGAACTTCCCCGCTCCACGATGAAGTCACGGTTTGCTCAGTAAAAAACTCAGCAAAAGGTCAGGAATAGCAGATCACCCTTGACATTTCCTTAAGGCATTGCCACATGGCTGCCCCAGACTGTCTGATCAAACCAGTATGACCTGTCTTTCCTCCAGATCTGGCTCTGATCCCCGGCTCCTCACCTCTACCCAGAAATAGGAGCTGGTGTGCGTGTAGGGTCCAGGGAGCATCTCGAGACACTGGATTCTGGCTCCAGGAAGGATGAGCAGGGCTGGAGCTGATGGGGAAAAAGGTTGGGAGGTGCCCTCACTCTGGGGGAGGGGTGCTGGGTTTGGGAGGGAGGCTGTGTGTTAGGAGTGGTCAGGTCTTTGCTGTGTGGGTCTGTGCTGTGGTTGCTCCCACCCACCTGAGTACAGGTAACATCTCCATCATGCAACAGAGAACGTCCCCACGTGTTTCTCAATGTGCGCTGGGGTGTCACTGGGGGCAAAGGACCAGCAACTGGAATGATGCTCCTTGAATGACATGGGGTGGAGTAGCCATCACGTTCTCTCTCTCTCTCTCTCACACACACACACACATGCACACACATATTCTCTCTCTCATTGCCCACGGGGCTAACTTCTGTAACTCCATTCAGTTTGGGGATGCCTTCTGTCACCCACACAAATAATAAAAAGGAATGTTTATTTTACTTTCCCAAAGGTTAATTTGTCTTTATTGTTGGTGCAGTTTTTATAATATTTTGATGTTAAAAATTCTTCGTATTTCAGAACAACTGTTCCAAATGATGACAAACCTGTTCGCTTACTTGGCACAAGTCCACGTGTGTTCTGTTTTGGTCTCTGGTCCACACGCTACTCATTTATGCTGAGAATCATGTCTCCAGTGGCATTTGGGGTGGGAATTCATGCCCCCAAACAAAATAGCTTCACCATCAACTCAAAGGAGGCAACCTGCCTCATGTGGCGTAAATTGAATGCTGGGTTCAAGAGTCCTTATTACAGAGTACTTCTCCAACTTGAGCTCGTGTCAGAGCTTGAATCACCCAGACGGCGAGTTACAATGCAGATGGATGCCCCCCTCCACCCCACACCGTGTCTGACTCAATAGGTCTGAGGTAGGGCCCCTGAGTTTGCATTTCTAACAAGCTTCCTAGTCACGATGATGCTGCTCATCTGGGGCCCACATCATCCTCATGGTTAATGCACTACCCTAATTACAAAATCTCTTTCCTGTCAATAATTTAAAAACTAGGTACTTCGTATATGTATTCATTTCAACAGACAGCTTGTTCACTTGTTCAACAAGTAATCATGGAGCAGCTATTGAATGGCAAAGTCTAGGCACTGGGGATTCATGGTGGAGGAAAGAAAGCCCGTGACATCAGCCAGGACATTAACAATCTAGTATCACTGATGAAAAATATCTTAAAGTGACAAGCACTGAGAAGCACTACCAGGAAGAGAGCAGCAGGGGATACAGAGGGATGAGAGATGCTGCTTTAGAGAGGATGGTCAGAGAAGGACTATTGAAAGGGGTGACATTTGCAAAGACTCAAGTAAAAGAAGATTGGGAGTGGTGCAGACATCTGGAGAAGAGCATTCAAGGCACAGGGGATGTCAGGGGCCAAACCCTGGTGGGAGATACATGTTTGGTGCGTCTGGCGATTCAAGGACACCTGTAGGGACGGAAGAGAGGGAGTGACAAGGAGAGGGGTGGGAAGGGAAGGCAGAGGGGTGGGTGGCACTGGGGAGGTCTTCCAACCTGGGGTTGGGGTTTTAGCTGAAAGAGAAAGAGAGTTAATGCAGAGGGTGACATGATCCGATTTCTGTCTCCAAAGGACCTCTCTGGCTGCTGGGCGGAGAGCAAGATGGCAAGGGCCGAGGCTGGAGGCCAGTGAAGGGGCTACTGATGTCACCCAGACAAGAGATGACAGTGGCTAGGTTAAGACAGGAGGAGGTTAGATAACTGGAAAGATTTAGGTAGAATTTAGGTCGACAGAGTCAATAGGATTTGCTGACAACCTGGATGTAGGAAGTGAGAACCAGATGGAGTCAGGGGCCACTGGTAGGATTTTTAGCTAGGGCAGCCAGAAACATGGTGCTTCTTCAGCAGTTCTTAGGGTCTGGCTGTGGCTCCTGGAATGGCCAGCAGGGAGACAGACAGTGAAGATGTGATGTCGGCCCTCAATATCTCACATCTCGTGCAATACTCAATAAACACTGAGTGTCTGGATAAAGTGACTCCCCAGAGCAGGGGCAGTCCCTTTGGGGTCACATGTTGCCAGCTTATCTGATTAGAAACATCCCTTTGTGGGCTCCACTGGGGCAACAGATGTCAGGTGAGAAGCTGCCTTGGCATCACATACATAGCTGGCTGAGCATCCGTGTAGGTTAGAGATCTGTGGCTTACAAACTCACTGGAATTGGAAAGAATCAAAGAAATCGGTTGAGAAGAATCAAAACGGCATTCCAGATGAACTCCACTTAGGCTTATATTTTATCTATTATATCACAAGTATGGTATGCTCTAATAGATTAGAACTCTTCCAGCTGTGGCTGACCAGAAGAGTGTTTTAGTTTTAATTATGCAATCATTGTTAGCTGGCAGGAGAGAGGAGGAGGATCTCAGATTTTCTCGGTATTATTTCTAGTCATCAATTGTTCCTATGTAATTCAATGTCAGATGGGAGCCTTCCTACTTCTTGAAAGCTTCAAAAAATTAATATCCATCTCCAGTTCCATACACAGTGGATGTCTAAATCAAAATTTCTGTGAATTTGGTGGGGAGGCAAGGACTCTTATTGTCAAGGTCACTGCTATCTCCAGACTATTGCTTCTTCTGGTACTGTCTTTGTCTCACATCAAACTGATGGCCTGTGAAGCTCATTTCCTTCTTTATCCTTATTTTCTGCTGTAACCTGATTATAAGCAAGGGTCCCATGTGATCCAGTCTTGGGATGGAGTTGTATTCAGGGAGAATAGTTCAGCAAACAAAGGTAATTAAAAAGTAATTCCAATCTTTATTTGTATCTTTCCAATCAAACTGAAGAGGATTTCAATCAGATCACATACTTTTATTTCTTAAGACTCTCTTCTTATCTTGCCAGACCTCACTTACATCCCCATGTACTACCATATTTTTTCACCTGCCAAACCTTTCTCCCAAGTTTTCCATCCTCCCTTTGGTCTTTATAGTTCTGTTTCTTTATTTCTGATCTTTCTTCAAATTATCACAAAAGGATGTAATATAAGATGCGAAAGACTGAACTTGCATTAGAGAGAATTAGAAAAAGCTTTATTAATGCTTTTTATCCCCGTTCTCTCTCCTGAAATCTGCCTACTAAAGTACTAAAGATAATTTTCTTTGTTCTTTTAACGTCTCCCCTTCTTTCACAGTCACCAATGCAGTCATTAGTGAAGAGCCGTTCACAGGAGATTTGGTGGGAGAAAGGTAGGGCTTCCATCACAAAAATGCAAGTCACTTTAAAATGTGCATTAGACATCTGTGCTTTTAAGAGACATTTCAGCAGCCACTACTGGGGGTTTTCCCCCCTCATTAGCCCATCTCAACCCATTTTAATGGCTTCCTTATGCCACGTGTCTCCACTGATTTTCAGTATGTCTCCTCTGCTCCTCTCAGGTATGTGTTCACTAGTTCAGTTGTGTCTGACTCTGATCCCGTGGACTATAGCCTGCCAGGCTCCTCTATCCATGGGATTCTCCAGGCGATACTGGAGTGGGTTGCCAGGCCCTCCTCCAGGGGATCTTTCCAATCAAGGGATTGAATTTGAGTCTCTTATGTCTCTCCTGCACTGGCAAGCGGATTCTTTACCACTGAGCCACCTGGGAAGCCCACTCCTCCCAGGAGCAAACCACAAATTCTGCTCCTTATCTTTGCAAAACAGTTCAGCCTGTGAGGAGGGGCACCAGAGCCTGTCTGCCTGGTCTGAAACTCGCCTCTGATTTACCGGCTGTGTGATGTGGGGAGAGCTTCCTGCCTTCTTGTCCTTTAGTTTCTTCATCTGCAAAATGGAACCAATGCTCATACCTTCCTCCTAGGATTGTTAGGCAGACTAACTAGGCTAACTGACTTGCAGTCCATGGGAAGGCATCTGGTGCCTTCAGGGGCTCCTGAAGCCTCAGCTCTTACGACTTCTTGGTTTCGGAGCTCACGTGTTGCCTTCTAACAAAGAGACTTGTCAAAGTCTTTTCCAAACAAAGGCCATTTCCTCCCCAGGAAGGATTTTGCCACCTGTCATGCTGCTTCACCCTGTTGCTTCTGTGAGGGACTCTGGGTTCCAAACTCGACTGCCGTTTTCTAGCTCAACCCTTCAAAACTGAGAGTCTCAGGCTCCTCATCTTAGTTTTTCCTTAAAATATTTTTATTTATTTGGCTGTGCCTGATCTTAGTTGTGGCATTCAGGATCTTAAATTTTCATTGCAGCACGTGGAGTCTTTTAGTTGCAGCATGTAGAATCTAGTTTCCAGAACAGGGATCAATCCGGTCTCATTGCATTGGGAATACGGAGTCTCAGCCACTGGACCACTAGAGAAGTCCCCCAGTCTCCGCATCTTTGAAATGGAGATAAGAATCCTATGATTGCTAGGATTAAGGGAAATTGCATGTGAAGCATCTATGTTAAGAATTGTTTATTGAGTATTGGCTGGGTACTGGGCACTCTCCCATATGCAGGCAACGCCCTCTTTTTGAAAGTTTTCAATACATTACTTCACTTTTGTGAAAGACCTATTAGAACTTGTTTCATTAACTGAAAGAAATTTGAAGAGGATTTTTGCTTTTATGAAAAAAAGCAAACAATGAACGTGGCCTTCAGAGTCTGTTTTGCAGGGAGCCCTGACAGAGGCCTTGCACACCCCTGGGAGCAAGAGTGGCCCAGCCAGCTCCTTCCCAGAGGGCTACCCTCAGCCTCTCGGCAGCAAGCCACCATAACTGTCAAGTCTGTGAGCATCTGTGCTGTATCTTGATCCATTTTGTTCATCTGTTAGCAAGATGTGTGCTTAGGTATTTGCTCCTTTGCTTTCCATCATTTTGGCTTATGGAAGGTTTCATAGGAACCTCTGTACTTTTGGATAGCAGGGGACATCTGTAAATTCTCTGCTCAGTGACCAACACCCAGGACGGTCAACAGATGTTATATCGGCTCATCCCAGAGAGATGGGGATCGTGGTTCCTTATGAAGGACAGGTGCTCCCAGGTAACATATGATTAGAGTTGGGATCAAGGTACAAGGGAAAGTCAAGGGAGGGCAAGATCCCCGGCCTTCCTGCCAGAGGAGGATGTATAATCAGGGAGGATTTGAACAGGGAACACGGGGAAGGAACAGCAGACGAGAGGGGCACCCGAGCAAAGGCTTGGAGGTAGGCCTGTGATTTAGTATGATGTTGCTCCCCAAACCACTCTTCTGATTCAGCCAAGTGCACCAGCAGGAAGAAGAGCAGCTGGCCTGACCAGGCCAAAGGGTTCCCATCGGGGGCGGGTGAGCGACAAGGGCAGAACAGAAGGCTGCGGGAGGCTCCCTGCCAGACGGAGGTGTTCAGACTTCAACGTTATTACTAATAATCATAACAAAGCAATAAGATGGAGCATCATTTGTTGTGCTCCGAGTCACAAGTGCTGCCCTAGAGGGACTGGATTCTCTTATTTCTCCCATTTTGCAGATAAATGGACTCAAGCTCAGAGAGCAAAGACCACACATGGAATCAATGTCAAGGCCCGGACTGAGTGTCAGATTCACCTGACCCCAAGGTCCGGGCTGCAGCTGTAATGAGAGCCAGCATCAGCCTGGGGTATCAGCAGCCTCTGTGTATTTGATAGGGCTCACTCTTGAGGGACAGTTCTCTTCCAGGATGTAAGGAGTTGGGGACAGTCTTGTCCTCTCCCCCTTCCCCTCTTTTTCCTCAAATTCCTCTGCACAAGGTCACACCCAACTGAAGGCTCCCTCAGGCCACCCTCAGTGACCCCGTGGATCTGTCATCCATGGAGGTGGGTTTAATAACCATGGGGTCCAAGTGTCCCAGGGCCCCTACTTTCAGCTTTCCTCATCTGGATGGGACCTAGCAAGGTGGAGACGGCGGGGGCAGGAGAGGGAGAGGAGAGGGAGAGGAGACGCCTCTCTCTGAACCTCCCCAACCCTGCTCTGGCATTTTATGTGCTGGGAATGAGAAACCTAGCGTTGCTATGGAAACTGCCATCCCCTGCTCCCTCTCCCATTCTCCGTGGGCAGTTCTTGTGTGTAACATGGAAATGCAGGGCTCCCTGCTGCCCAGGGGGCTGGAACTCAGGAGGACCATCTCTGGGGGTGGGGATGCAGGAGTGGATGGGAGCTGACAGAGGGGCGTCCTGCGGCCCTGCTCCCAGGAGGAGTTTTAGGGCCTCCGACCTGAGACCAGTGTGAGGGGCAGCCATGGAGCTCAGGCTGCATCTCTGGAGACAACGTTCATTCACACTCACTGCAAAGAGTTCTCAAAGTGCCGTCAGCTAGGCTGTTTGGAAAGAGCTTGGGCCCTGCAGTTCCTGAGACTCAGGCTTGAATACCAACATGGGTAACTTCTCCAAGCTTCCATTCCCCACAATCGGAAGCTGAGCAACCTCAGAAGTGGTCACATGGGACCAAGACTGTGTCCCTGTCCCCTGCCTGGAGGCTACTTCAGAGATAGCATCTGCTAAGGGAGGGAGGGAGTCCCCTCTCCTCTCTTCCCCATCTCACCTGATTCCACTCAGGTAGGCAGTATGAGCCCACTTTACAGAAGAGAAGACTGAGGTCCAGGCTGGGGAAGGAGGGGGCTCACAGTCCTCAGAGTCAGGGCAGGGCCTGGGGCTGAACAGCAGCCTTGCACTCGCCCCGGTTTCCCAACAGCCCTTCTCGCTCTGGCACTGCTGCCTGGAGCTGGCCTTAATTGCCAGGCACGTGACCTGCAGGACTCCCTCCCTCTGAGCCACGTGCTAAGCCCCAATCCCTCTCGATGCTGTCATGGTGGGGGGATCAAGCCTGCGGCAGAAACACCTCTCTTTTGGCTTTTAATACTAAAATAGAATAAAGTGCTGTACCTTCTCTGTGGGAAATGAAAGATGGGACTGGGGAGAAAAACAGCCCTCCAGTCCCCAAATCAACACCCCCGTCAGCACCCCTCTCAGCTTCCAGAAAGAAAACATTCCTTCCAGGTGATTTGTTAGCTCTTTCTGGGGCAGAAGAAGGTGGAAAACTAATTTTAACTTCTCAGGGTTTTTTTTTTTTTTTTTTTTTAGCTTTTATGTTTTTCAGACCAGAGGTAGGGCATCAGGTGCCCTTAGGTCCACTGATTTGGGGAATGACTTGAAGCAGGCAGTAATTTTGCCTCCACCAGCCAAGTCCTGCAAATCTCAGTGGGTAGAGATGCCAAGAAGGTCAAGGTCTGGTGCTAACCCTCCCCAGATAAGCTTCCGCTCCTCTACTTCCCCAAGTCCAAGGAAAATGTCACCCCAAGAGTTAGGAGACTGAAGTCAGACAAGTGAATCTGTGAAACCTAGATTTGCTGTGTGTCCTTAAGCAAGTCACTTCCCTTCTCTGGGCCTCAGCAACCTCATCAGTCACAGGGGAACAATAATCGCTGTCTTGACCACTTCCTACGTGGCTGTGAAGGTTCAAAGCAGTGCTGGGCTGATTTCGTGGCCCCAGTATTTACAGGGGCATAGCAACACTGGCGAGGGTCCCACAGGGAGTCATCAGAATGGGGAAGGACCCCTAGTCCATCCACTGGAGCGAGAGAACCAAGAGATCAAGGCTCTATATTGTGCTCAGCCCAGTGTCTGGCACGTGGAGGGTCGTTAATGCCCATTTATGAATGAGAAGTCAATGAGCATTCCCACTGGGAATGGGGACAGAGATTAGCCTGGGGAAGAAGCTGATGGGAAATTGGTTCATTGATCTCCAAGCAGAAGAATGACTGCGATGGAGTATAGAGAAGAGATGGTTAGAGGCAGGTCCTGGGACCACAAGTAGACTCTGTAAGAGGACAAATTTCAATTCCACATGGGGACTGCAGGGGAGGGGGAGTAAGCTTGCATTAAGCATTTGCAGCGTGTCTGGGTTCTGAAGATAAACAGCTGAAGTCCTCGCTGAGAGGTTGTAAAGGGTAGGGAGAGAACCCAATGGCTGGAGCCAGACAGCCTGGGTCTGAAATTTGCCTCTGCCACTAACCAGCTGTGTGGTCTTGGGAGAGTTACTTCCCATCTCTGAGTCTGTTTCCTCATCTATAAACTAGGGGCAATGATATTATTGAACTCAGGAGTAGCTCTAAGAATTATAGCACACACACACATATATATATATATATATAAATCCCAGAACAAAGCCTGGCACAGAGTAAGTGTTTAGTAATTGCTTTGTGAGTGTTGGCCAGTATCATTACTTTGCCTTGGTCTCAAGCTACTTGGTTTCATCTAATCTTGGTAATGATCCTATGAGAGGTATCATTTTCATCTCCATTTTCCAGATGGGGAAACTGAGGTCCATGCACTTGTCTTGAAAGTGGCAGTATAGGAACTTGAGCTCAGTGCTGCCTTCTTGGAAGCCCGCACTCCTAACCACTGCAGGGCTCCTATCATCTCCCTGAGGGGGAACCCCGCCGTGCCCCCATTTCCCAGCCTAAGGATGCAGATGCCCAGGAAGAACAAGGTCATGACTCGCTGTCTCAGAGCCGTCCAGAGGCAGAGCTCAGGTGTGGCTCCAAAGCCCACAGACTCGCTTTCCACTGCACACACCTGCTGAGCGCGAGTGCCACTGGGGGTAGAGTCGGCCACCTGCCTGCCTGTCGCTGGACCAGCCACAGGGAGAAAGCCTGCTGAGGCTCAGGAAGGCACAGCGTCTCTTTCACAACCTGAGGGCGGATGGTCATGTGAGATGATGAGCGTTGAAGCTCTCCAGAAGGTGGTAAGGCAACACATGTGACAGAAGTGAGAAAGCACGCAGCCCTTGCTTCTGCTGTCACAGCCAGCCGGGGCCAGGAGAGCCCAGAGTCCCAGTGATGGGGGAGCAGGACATCCCACCAGTGGTCCAGATCATACCTGGCCCAACCTTCTCTCCTCTGTCTCTGTCTGGGTTTTTGTCCCTCCGCCCCCTTCCGTTTGTCTCCCGACCTCCTTCCTTCCCTTTCAAGAAAATGAATCACGCCCCACTCGCCAGCAGCACACCACCAGGATGAGTAATTAATCCTCCATCTTTCTTATCTATTCCCTTGAGTTTTGGTTACTTTTGGCCAAAATATAGTCAAAGACACGCGGTGTCCAGAGTAAGTTACAGAGTTTAATTTCTCTGCATGAAAATGTGTAGCATTCTAAAGGTCATCTTATATTAAAAAAAAATCCTGGATCAGTGCAATGCCACGTCAGCTCGATTGCTGTGTCAACGTAAGAAGCCAGGGCAAAAACAGATAATCTAAGAGTTATTTGCTCGTTCGTGTGAGGCATAAGCTATTTATCTTTTCTGGAATTGAGTTAAAACTACTCCCAAGTCATTTTAGAGAAGGATACTGATATAAAGGATAGAATAAGAGATAATAATAGGAAGTTGTGCTGGCTTCAGGGTTTCTTAAATAGAGATTCGATGAACTGGAGGAGTCTGCAGAGATCTGGCTTTCATCCAGACAAATAATACATCTATTCATTCTTTCTTCCTTTCATTCATTCAGGATGGAGGGTTTACTCTATTCCACAGCCAGAAAATACAAAGAAGACAGAAACAGACACTGAGAGCAATGGGGACATGTCTCAGTTCTTCTGGGACTCCAGGTCCAGGGGAGGACAAGGCAGGTAAACAGGAGTTAGGATGGAGCGGGCAGAATGCTGTGATGAAGGCATATGGGAACCACGGGGGCCTGCAGAGGGGCCGTGTGCTGGCATTGTGTGAAGCCCTGGGGCTGTGGACGTCGCCCCAGACAGGCTTAGACTCAGAGTGACTGATGGTACACGGGATTCAGCTGACCAAACCCAGTCCTGTGAGTATGGTCCTCAGAATGCCTTGTGATGGGGGTGGGCTTTAGAGATAGGAAAGAAGACCATCTGGAGAGTGGTGGCAAAGCCACAGACATGGACAGGCACAGAGCATTTTAAGGGAGTGAATGAACGCTGGGGTGACTCTAGCAGGAGTCCATTTAGTGGAGTAGCAGGAGAAGGGGCTGGTGAGGATGTGGGGGGTGGGGACCCTTGGGAGGGATTCTGAGCCGAGAGCTGCACGGGCAGAGTGGCCGTCCGTGGGGTTTTGAGCAGATCACTGCAGAGGCTGGTTCCAGCCTGGGAAACGTAAGCCTGAGCAGGTGGGAGGCTCACCGCTGCTCTCCATCTGTTGAGGGAGGGTCACATAAGTGCCACCTGGCTTCCTGGGGGCTGACGGCATCTGGGAGGCAGAGAGCGTGTCTCTGGGGCAAGATACTTGACTGGGTCCGACCATGATTTATTCAGCAGCAACAGATACCTGCAGCCTGGGGCCAGCGCTGGCCTTGGTCGTTCTCCAGGACTCGATCTGGGTGCACATACCTGTCTCTTTAGAAGACCAGGGCATGGGGTGGGGGGTGGGTGGGAGACAGAGGCCAGCCTGGAAGGAATAACCTCCTCTATCTTTAGCTGAATGGGGGTGGGGGTGGGGAAGAGGACGTGTCCAGCTCACCTGGAGTGAGCACCGCCTGCTCCAAGGGTCGCCGGTCCAGTTCTGTCCCCCAGGAGTCCTTCTAGGCTCACCACGAGATTCAGGATCCCAAGTGATCCCAGTAACACCGCCTAGTAATCCCAGACAGAACTCACTGCCCCCAACATTGTGCAGACCCCACTCACATCGGATGTGTGCATATACGCACGCGCTGTGTGCTTGCAAACCACAGGTGTGATGTTTTTCATAAATCCCAGCTAGCATGATGTTGGGCTTCCCTGGTGGCTCAGTTGGTAAAGAATCTGCCCACAGTGTAGGAGACCTGGGTCTGATCCCTGGGTTGGGAAGATCCCCTAGAGAAGGGAATGGCTACCCACCTCAGTATTCTGGACTGTTCCATTATGTTAATATAGACTGAGTAATGTTAAACTGTCACTAATAAGACCTAGTTAGGATTTGCAGGTCATTCTGTAGTTTTCCAGAACTTGCTCACATCTATATTTTCCTCATTGGTCTCATCGTAATCCTGAGGCGGTAGAGAGGGCAGGTAGTAGGTGGCCCAGAGAAGATCACCCAGTTAGTTAGTGACTGAACCAGGAGAAGCCAAACCTGCTTGACTCCATGTTCCTAGTTCAGTTTAAAGAGCCAAAGATCTCTCATTATCTGCCCTTAGAGGCATGGCAAGTACTTTTCCAGGCCATCCTAGCAATTTTTAACACTGCCAATTTAATTATCATTTTGTTTAAAAAATTGTTTTTATCCAGCTAATGGTTTAATTTGGGTGGCTCAGATGGTAAAGTCTCCCCTGGTGGCTCAGATGGTAAAGAAGGTCGTCTCTGCAATGCGGGAGACCTGGGTTTGATTCCTAGGTTGGGAAGATTCCCTGGAGAAGGAAATAGCAACCCACACTCCAGTAGTCTTGCCTGGAGAACCCCCATGAACAGAGGACCCTGGCAGGATACCGTCCATGGGGTCACAAAGAGTCGGACACGACGGAGCAATTAAACATAGCACAATGGTTTAATACATTGGCCACTTGATATGAAGAGCCAACTCACTGGAAAAGACCCTGATGCTGGAAAGATTGAGGACATGAGGAGAAGGGGGTGACAGAGGATGAGATGGTTGGATGGCATCATCGACTCAATGGACATGAGATTGAGCAAACGCCGAGAGATAGTAAAGGACAGGGAAGCCTAGTGTGCTGTAGTCCATGGAATCACAGAGCAGGACATGACTGAGCGACTGAACAACAAATGGTTTAATGGTAACGTGGAAACTCAGTAGCCAGTTATGTTAAGATTAGCCATGCAAAGTTGATATTGGCCAAAGTTTGATTTTTCACTGTGCACACCAAAACCTAACACTGTTTCCCTCCTACATCCCACCCTCCTGGGATGTGTGGCCATGAAGCCTGAGGCTAGACAGGGTCAGGCCTCTCCCCAGCCCAGCTGGCTACTCATGATGGGCCTCTCACTCCCTAATGATGATAAACTCCTCCCCCTTGACACACACACTTTTTTTTTTAAAGCAGACCCTAAGCTAACCACTTTGCAGGCACTATCTCAGTGAATCACAACATCAGAACTATAAAGTAGCTATCAGTATTATTCCCATTTTGCAGATGGGGAAACTGAGGTTCAGAGAGGCCCAGTGACGTACTGAAAGATACACAAGTCAGGAGACGGGGTGCTGAGAGCCACACCCAGGCTATTTGCCCCCAGAATCTGAGAGAGCAACCATTAAGCTCTATTGACTCCCTCTCCTCCAACTTTTCTGCCAGAGCAGGGCTCCTCTTCCACTGCCAGGACCCCAGGTAGGAGGACCATGGACTTGGGAAGTGCGCCTGGAGGGAGGGTGAGTTCTGATTTGCAGCAGTGGTCACCCAAGACAAGGGCAACTGGGCAATTAACCTACATTAGGCTTCTCGTCACGGCTGCTTCCTCCAGCTCCTCGTTAGAGTCCTTAATTATGAACTAACAGTGGTTCCCAAGTGGAGGAGGAGGGAGGGATGGGTGGCCGAGCGAGTGTGCAGATGGCCCTTCTGGCGCGCGTGGGCTTCATCTGGTCTTTATGTAAGAGTGGCTCTGCTTCCCAGATCGCCTTCGAGGCAGATGTTTAAACACTTGTTTTGTGTTTATGATACAGAGGAAGAAATTAAAAGGCCCCCAGGGGACAATGAGGAAAAAAAAAAAAAACAAAAACCAGGAGTGACTCTGAGGGCTTGTCAGGCAAGATGGAGAGAGAAAGCAGGTCTGGGACTGGTTTCAGGATGACAGCGAGCAGGTGGCTTCCCTGGGCTTGGGTGGTGAGATCCAGGATTCCACAGTCACAAGCAGGGAAGAGGGTGTGTCTCCTGCAGACACAACAGGACCAGAGCGCAGGCTCAACAGCTGCGGTACAGGGGCTTAGTTGTTCCGTGGGAGGTGGGGTCTTCCCAGACCAGGGATGGAACCTGTGTCTCCTGCATTGGTAAGTGGATTCTGTACCACTGAGCCGCTAGAGAAGCCCTTCCAGTGGGCTTTTAGATTCTCTCTAAGGCAGAGGTCCCCAGCCTCTGGGATCTAATGCCTGATGATCTGAGGTGGAGTTGATGTAATAATAATAGAAATAAAGTGCCGGATAAATGTAAGGCACTCAAATCACCTCATGGGACACTACAGATTTCACGGAGGTCCATGCATGTTGCATGGGAGCACTGTGGAGAGAGCATTTTTAAATCTGCCGGCAGGAGCAAGACCTGAGGTGGGGCCAAGGCAGGGAGGCACTGGGCTACGAATCAGGCTTGATTCTAGTTTCAGCTCAGTCCTCAGCTCACTGTGTGACCTTGGACAGCCCCTCACCCCCGCCATTCTGGACCTTAGTTTCATCTGTAAGAAGAGATGGTGACTGTATACCCTGGCTATCTCCCATGTGGAGCTCCTGCCAAGTCTGAGTGGGCCCAGCTGTGCTCACCCAAAGGGTACAGACAAGAGAAAAGAAATCTTGGTGCAGCCCACTAGGAGATTCTCATTCCCTGTTCGGGCAAGCATTCAGGCAGAGGTGGGCATGGCTTAGAGCTGCGGTCTCCAACCTTTTTGGCATCAGGGACTGGTTCTGTGGAAGACACTTTTTCCATGGATCAGGGGGTTCGTGGCAGGGAGTGGGGAGCGGTGGTTGGTTTCCAGATGGTTCAAGCGCATTACAGCAGAAAGCTGGAAGAAGCCTAGACCTCTGGCCCTGTGGATCAACTCCTTCACCTCCAGAACTTATTTATCTGAGTAGGAAATAAGCTCTCTGCTGTAATCTACTTTTATTTTGGATTTTCATTGGCTTACAGTTTAATTATCCTGATCTTAATGATACAGCCTTGGCTGGGAAGAGGAGAAAGTGTCTAGGAGACTTGTTTTTCTGCACAGCGTGAGATGGTCCCATGGCCCATCAAAGAGGCAAAGGTTGCAGCCATCACGTGTCTGGATCTAAACTATGGAATGGGACAGGACCTGTTGGCCTGGTGGCTAAACTGGATATAGTAGCAGTCATTGGATCTCCACTCATTCATTTACCTTTTCATTCATTTACTCAACCATCCCACCATTCTCTCGTGAAGTTCATTCATTCATCTACGAGTCCAAAAAAACATCGTAGCAGGCAGGGACCCCCAGGCTGGGAGGCGAGTCTGAGCTGGGCAGGAAAACACTGAAGCTTCTCCTGGGACTAGCAGCCTACCCATCTCTGAGCTCCAGCTCTTGGCTCCGATTGGTGGCAGCTCTGAAAAGTGGTCATGCTTCAGGAGCATGCAGTTCCTGGGGGAAGGGCATAGTGACAAACGTTGCCGGGCTGTCCCTCATTCTTCCTGTGAGAGAAAAATAAGGGAGCAGGGAGAAGGTCTCTATAAGCACACCTGCACATTCATGATGTCATGAGAGGGGACAGGTGTATTAGCAAGAGGAGGGTTCACCTCCCTTGTAGCCTCTAAAAAAACTGAAAGACATGACACCTTTGCTTAGAACACAATGTTAAGAATATTCTAGAAAACAGTCAGCAAGTCATAGGCCTTGTGCATTTTCTCCAAAATTGAGGCAGGATCCCAGGGGAGGGTGGGCTTAAACAAATCCCAGAATTGGAGGCGGACTGAGTTGGAAGAAGGAACTGAGAGGCAGAAGGGCCCCACAGGCGCTCTTCTGAGGCGTCTTTGATACTAAACAAAGTGACCTAGTGGGGAAAATAAGGAGTCACTGGATATTCATGGTTGGCCCAGAATAAATCAGTTTTCTTTCTGCTATTTGATGGGCCTGTGTATCTTTGCAGACACTGTGGTCAAAATTGAGGTTTGAGAGAAGACAAAAAGCAAATGGATCTATTTCTGTTGTCTTTTGTTACGTAACAGACTATCCCCAAAGTTGGGGCTTAAAATAACAATGGTTTTGTGATTCTTCTTGCTCCTCTGGTAGGCTGGACACGGCTCACATGGACGAGACAAGAGAAGTACCCGGTGCCTACAAGACAGGAAATGGACTGGACATGCATGCAGTTGCATTCAGCTTGTGGCCTGAAGGATCTAGAAGGGTGTGTCACATAGCCTTTCATCCTCCACATGACTTTTCTCACTCCCTGGTTTCTCCTTCCCCCAGGGCAACCTGCATTTCCTTACTAGCGGTGGCTGGATTCTGAGACAGTGAAAGCAGAAGCTTCCTGGCCCAGAAGTGGCATGGTGTCACTTCTGCCATATTGTCTTGGTCAAAGCAAGTCCCCCAGATTCCAGTAGCGAGGAAAAAGACTCCACTTCTCCCCGGGAAGAACTGTGAGTGGCCACACTTACAGGCAAACTTCTGCAAGAAGTTGATACGGATCATAGAACCCAGATGGAATGTAAGATGTGAAGTACAACAAATTTGGCTTATGCACAACTTTACAGAAGCACATTTGATATGCAGAGTGAGGCTTATGGTTCATCTGCATGGGGCTGAAGCTGGGGTTCTACACGGCTGGCTTGGCTTGGCTTCCACCACCCTGCTTTCCTCTTCTTCAAATAGCCCCATCAGCAGGAGACCACTAAAGGAAAGAGAAATACACCAAGGCCAAGGTCATTAGCATCCCAGAACATTGGATTCTATTTCTGGCAGATCCGAGGTAGTTGGCAAACCTCTACCACCTGCTTCCCAGCTCAGCACTCAGAGGTAATGAACCCACTGTATTATGTGGCATTAGCAGAAGTGCCGGGTACCAACCAGGAGAGGAAGTAGACTCCCCACTCTCCACGAGCATCACTCTGCACCTGGGGCTTGGGGTTCAGCTCCAGGCTCAGGGAAAGGCAATTCACACTGATTGAGCACCTACTGTTTGCCAAATGCTGCTCAGCACGTCTGGCCCCTCCTTTTCTCCTGAGCCTCATCTTGTACTATTTTCCCTCTCCTGGCTTTCCTGCCAAACGGAGTGTATTTCTGTTCTTCCACTGGGCGACTTTTTCTCATCCTTTGCCTGTCCTATTTCCTCTGTTTGAAACTCACTCTGGTCAACCCCAGTGCATTCCACAAATCACAGGCTCTCTCCAGGCTACTAGCCAGGTATCCTCATAACAGCCCATTTGACAGATGAGGAAGCTGAGGCAGATGTCATCAAGCAAGGAACTAGCTCATCCAAGGTCCAGATATGGCAAGAGGCAGAGTCAGATTTAAATCCAAGATCATTTGGTGGCCAAGCTTGTTTCCTTTCTACCACACCTGGCTCAAGGGTTGAATGAAGGGGTGGACAGTGATGGGGAGTGGGGAGTGGGTGCCAGTGGAAAAAGTGAGAACTCAAGCACCTCTCTGCCCCATTACTCACAGGGAGTAATGCTAGAATCAGAGATGAAAACTGGTCGCAGTGTTTGGCTGAGTTTCTGTGAGTTTGGCCTCCCGTGATCTCTCTCGAGTTGAGGGTTTAAAGGCTCTTCTCTGTAGACAAGAGGTGCTAGACCAGCAGCTCAGCTGACTATCAGGATCCAGAGAGCCATGCTAACTCCCAAAGTCTTTGGTACCCTCTGGTTAAAGGGGCTTCACATCTCTGAGCCTCAGTCTTTCTTGTTCAGAAGATTAACGGTTGCTGAAAAAGTTAAAGCAGTTAATTGTGCAGCATGCTTAGTTAGGCCTGCCCACCCCCAGCTTGAGACTCACCTAAGAGAAGCAACTGATAAATATTAAGCTGGAAGGCCTATTGTTCTTCCATTACCAATGAACCTCTTCTGTCTCAACTTCTCTTCTGTGTCATGTTTTGTTCTGTTTCCCAGGGCTGTGGGAGGATCAGACGTGATAGAGGATGGAGAAGACATCAGTGGAGTCCTATCCAAAGGACAAGGCTAAAGGAAGTTGGGTTGCCCTTCTGCTTCCACTTGGACCACACCAAGTCAAGGCTAAGGGGCCCAATAAATACCTGGAGAGGAGCAGAAGTTCCATGAGCTTGAGAGATGATGATGATGATGATAATAGTAATAGGTATGATAACAGAGATGATGAGGGAGGAGATGATGGAGATGATGATGATGGAGATAAGCAGACAATGATGATGCTGATGAGGATGATGATAGATATGAGGGAGGAGATGATGATGATGGAGGAGATAATGGAAATGATGATGAAGGAGGAGATGATGGAGATGGTGATGATGGAGGAGATGATGGAGATGGTGATGATGGCGAGGGAGATGATGATGATGATGATGGAAGAGGTGATAGAGATAAGCAGATAATGGTGATGATGATATGATGATGGGCAGATGGGTGCACAGATGATACAGCTTGTAATAGCATGTTCAGGCCAAGACTTAAGAAAGAAATAAAGGTACCATCAAAAGATCAAAGGACTAACTGTTCAAAGGCCTAGATATCTTTCAATCCAGGCTCTGCATCTTACTTGTCAAGTGACTTTGGGCAAGTCATTTGACATCTCTAAGCTTCGGTTCTGTCACCTTTACAACAGGAACAAAACCCCTTCCCTGCCAACCTCACTGGGAGCATACGTGGAGAGCAAGGCCATGGTCATAACATGCACACAATCAGCTGTGGTTGTTGCTACTGCCGTAACTGAGAGCAAACCTCACCCATAGGGACACACTGCCACTCAGCGGACTTAGGGCCAGTACAAGGTCTTCCTCACCCACATGTCTTTAAGCCTCAAGTCCTCATTTACAAAGGAAGATACTAGTGCCATCCCCACATAGTGATGTGGCCTAGTTAAATTGGGTTCTTTTGATAAAGGGATTAACCCAGTACCTGTGAGAAGTGGGGGCTGTATAAACTATCCTTGCTATGATTAATGTCTCTGGTTCATTCTAGATTTTTCTTTTCTGGCCACAGCCTCAGCTTGGCCTGACCTGGTATAATGATCACACCCTCCTGGTCATCACTGCTCCCTAAAAAACTTTCACAAGGGGCTGCCCTGTATGGTTGTGCAGGTTGCTCACTGCTCAAGTGCACTCAGCTAAGACATTCATCTTGTGTTTTTGCCTCCCAAAGCTATGAGCCTCAGAGAGGGGCTGCCTCTGCCTAGAAGATGTGCCTTTTTCTAAATCACATGAAAACTATACTTACTAGAAGGCACCTGAATTACCTTATAGTGGGATTTATTCAGCTTAGAAATGTGGAATCAGATGGAGCTTCAGAGGGGATCTGACCCAATATTCTTGTTGTAAAAAAGAGAAAACTATTCATTCAGTCATTCATTTATTGAACTTTTACTGAATATCTGCTATGTGACAGGGCTCCCCCGGTGCCTCAGTGGTAAAGAATCCACTTGTAATGCAGGAGCCACAGGCGACGCGGGTTTGATCCTGGGGTTGGGAAGATCCCCTGGAGGAGGGCATGGCAACACATTCCAATATTCTTGCCTAGAGAATCTCACAGACAGAGGAACCTGACAGGCTACAGTTTATGGGGTGGGTCGCAAAGAGTCAGACACAACTGAAGTGACTTAGCACACACGCACACTATGTGACAAGTAGCATCTCTATGCTTTGCAGGAGGCAGAAGTGGTCAGAAGAGGAGTAGGGCCCAGGATGTGACTGGTCCAACTGTGCTCCTGCTGACCTCTGACCTGGGGGACACCCCTATGTCCTCATTCTTCCACCTCCAGGGCTGTCTGGTGGGATCCTGAAATGCCAGGTGTGGTGCCAGTTGACTATTACTTGCTGTTCTCTGCACTTACTGGCACCTGACCCTGTGCCTTTGATCTAGCTGAGCTTGTACACTGGTAACCCACTGTCCTCTGCTGAAGGCTCAAGGCTGATTTAGATGCCAAGGTCTGACAGGACCAGAGACCCAGTTAGGGGCCGCGTGGCCCTGGATGGTGCATTCAAGCAGGAAAGAGGAGTCAGAACCTGGGCTCTTGGTTTGCCTGTCATTAGCATGTGTGGAGTTTGGTCAAGCCACAAACTATCTCTTTGTTTGCAAGAGAAGTCTGAGCCACATGACATATAAGGTTTTGCCAGTTCTAATCTTCTGGTCACTGGTTCTCAAACTTTGGCATGCGAATTACTAGGCGGGCTGGTTAAAATCAGCCCTAGAGCTTCAGATTTGGGGATCAGGGGTGGGGCCTGTATTTGTCACAAGTCCTAGATGCTGTGGTTCTGCTAGTCCAACCACTGCTGTAGCAACTCTGCACATTAGAATCACCTGGGGGAGCTTTAAACAGTGTGGATCTCAGGCCCAACCCCAGAGCAATTAAATCAGCATCTCCAAGTGGGAACTTGTGCTTTGTTATCATTTAAAAGCTCCCCCCCCACCACCACCACCCCGGGTGATTCAGGGATAGAAAACACTGTTCTAGAAAATTGGCCAAGGATGTGATAGATAACACACTGATTGGGTAAATATCCCTTTGAAGAAATGTCTCTGAGATCCCAACTCAGCCCCTTATTAGCTGCCTGGCTTTGCACAGTCTCCCTGAGCCTCCATTTCCCCTCCTGTAAGTGGTAGCTCTTAGGACCAAACTAATCTGCCTCCCATGTCTGCCCTCCCCTTCCTCTTGTCTCCAAGGAGAACTTGTGCATTTCTTCTGCTCTGAGGCTGTTCAGCTGAGCACAATTCAATAAGCATTTATTAAAAACTCACAGTGTGCAAGATGCTGGCCTTAATGATGTGGGAACACAAAGATGAATCAGGCTCTGTCCCCTCTCCAAGGAGCTCACATGCAAGTAGGGGAGATGAGGCATGTGTCCAAAACATGAGGCAGGATGTGTCACAGGCCATAGAGGAAGTAACCATGATGAAGACCACTATATGCACTCCCCCGTGGTGGGAGACCCTTTATGGTACATTATATGATCCTCCCAATAAGCCAGGAGGTAGCTACAAGTATAACACCCACTTTGCAGATGAAGAAACTGAGGTTTAAAGGACTGGCCAGTTACCCAGGGTGCAAGAGCCAGGTTTTGTTGCCACAGGAGCCCAGAGGAGGATGAGAGTCACACCATGAGAAAGGCAAGGAGACTTTGTCAGAAGAGGTGTGGACACTGCAGTTTGAAGGATGTGTAGAAGTTCAAAGGGTAGATAGGGGGAAAAAGGTAGATAGAGAAAAAGGTAGAAGGATCAGCATCCCAAAAACTGGAGGAGGGAAATCCAAGCTTCTTTAGAGACCCAGAAGTGGTTTGATTAACTGAAATTCAGGCTAATGGTGAGGCATGGTGGGAATCAGATCCTGGTTGGAGGCCTTATGTACTGGGCTAAGGGGTTTAGATTTTGTATCTCAAGAAGTGGGGAGCCACTGAAAATTCTTGAGCAAGGGATGGCATTTTTAGAAAAAGATGAAAGTGGTTGTGGGTTATGGGAGAGGGAGGGTGATAGAGAGCCCAGTAAGGAAGGAGATGGCTACAATAAGTGGTCCATGTGAGACAGTAGTACAAATGGGGGCTGGGGGGGGTGGGCAATACAAATGGGGGCTGGGGGGGGTGGGCAAGGAAGCCTAGGAAAGTGAGCACATGCAGAAGGTGTCCTGTTGCCACATGAAACTTCCTTGGGCATCAATTCCTTATGTGCACCTGTTTATTGACTGAGCCACTCTGCACTGGTGGGGGGGGGGCAGAGGCAGGGGGGTCTCCTGGGGCCCCACAACTCCATATACAGCTCCCCTCAAGATGGGGACATGGTCAGTGGAGCATGACCCACTCATGGAAGAGAACTGGGCTGAAGCAGCAGGTAATGGGTTCCTGGGCCAGGTCAGAGCTGGCCGCCTGCCATGTTTCCGGGATGGGGGTGAAGGAACCAGCGCCGTGGCTTTAGTCCTCCTGACCCGAGCTATCCAGGTGAAACGTACCACCCTGCCCACCTCCTGCTGTGAAGTTCACAGCCAGCTCAAGGCTCACAGCCTCTGCATCAAGCTGAGCACAAACCCTCCTGGGCTAAGCCAGTTCTAGAAGCAAAGCCTAGGTGAGGAAAGAGCACTGGGCTGGGATTCTGCCACTTGCCAGCTGGGTGGTCTTGAGTATGTCCCCAAAGCCTTTCTGAGGTCTAGATATTCCACATCCTCCGGATAGGGGACTGATCACAGTCAAGGAGTGTAAGTGCTGAGTTCTCCATCTAGTCCCTCCACCTCCATTTACCCCATCTTCTCAGGTTAACTTCCCTGAAGAATCCCAAGACCACACAGAGACAAGAGCAAGCCACTATTTATAGTCAAAGTCCAAGACCATGTTTGTACATTTGTCAGTCTGTGGACCTAGCATAGCATACCCATTTTAGAGATGACATAACCAAGCCCAGGTAATTTCCATAACTGGCCCAACTGGGCTCAAATATTTGAGCAGACATAGAGGCAGACTGAACACTAATGTCTCACCCAAAGAAGCTGGACCCTCACATTGGTGCCCCCAGACCCCTCTGCCTCTCATGAGGTCTGAGAGCAGATTAGCAGACATCCCCCAGGTCCAGGGTTCTGGAAGCGAGGCTATAGCTCCCTGGCTGATAAAAATGATGGTTGGACAGACACAGAACTGCATCCCTTCATTGTCCCTATACCTCGTCACACAGAACATTTTCTTTTCAGCCTCTTGATACACTGGAGAACATCACTGTTGGGCTAAAAGGTCTTTAACACCTCTCCCAAGCTGGCCCACCTCCCTTTTACACTGAGGGCACATCTCAAGCCTTGGAAGTCTAGTTTCCTGCTAGAATTTAATAACCTTGGTTTGTTTTCCTTGTGTTTATTTTTGTTCTTATCTTCTATTTATGGCAAGTGATACTGGTTTCCCATTTAAGGCAGTGATATAACAATTCTCCAGAAAACGTGTTTGGGGCAAGGAGGGGAGGAGTGGGTCGTGGAGCCAGTGACAATTCTAAGTAATAAAGATTGAGATCTGCCCTGGTTCAAGGTGGGGAGAAGCGAAGAAAGAGGTGCTGCTCAAGAGCACTCAGTATAGTATGTCCCCAGACCTGCGTGTCGCGCAGACCTCCATTCAGGCGCGCTTAGGCCAAGGTGGCTCAGCGGCCGCTCCTGATGGCACGTGGGCGGCCCATGTGTCACCCTGCGGGGTCCCGCGGGCCCGGCGACCTGGGGAGGAAGGCGTTGGCTCGGGGCGGGCAAGTCGGGCGCCCGGGAGGGCCCATGGGGTTTTCGGCGGCGGAGGAGGGCGCGGGAGCCTTGGCGCGAGGGCTGCCACCTGACCAGGAGCGAGCGGCTGGGGTCCCCGGCCAACCCGCCGCCGGATCCTGGCGGGTCACCTGCGGCCGGGGCGGTGTGCGTGTGAGTGCTTGCGCAGTCGTCAGCCTCCCAGGCCCGCTCCGCCTTCCGCTCACCGCGCGCACCCCGCGCCCCCTGCCGCCCCCACCCTCAGCTCCCCGGCCCCACGCGCCCGGGCACGCGGAGCGCCAGACTGCGGCGCCCGGGCGGCCGCGGGCGGGGCTGCGGGGCGGGGCCAGGCCGCGGGGCCCGCCGCCATTGGTCGAGCGAAGCACCCGGGGCGGGGCTCCGGGCGAAGGCGGGTGGGCGCGCTCGCGGAGGCAGAGGCTGGCGGCGGGCTGCGGGACTGGCTGGTCCCTTGCGGCGGAGAGGGCGAACGGGAGCCGCTCGACGGGTCCAGGGAGAATCGCTCGCAGAGGCGGCGAAAGGCGTCCAGGCCTAAGCTGGGCTTCTGCCGCTGGAACCGCTATCCGGAGCCTGGGCTCCGATCACTTTTAGGAGGGACCATTGACCTCGCCCTGCGGGAAGAAGAGGGGCGTCCGCCTCCAGGAGCAGGAAAGAGGGAGGAGCCAGGGCCCTGCAGAAAGTTCGCCTCCTCTGGGGGACAGAGGGGGCGAAGTGGGAGGAGGAACCTGTTTAAGGCGAACTCAGAGCTGCGAAATCTTAGGGCGGCGTTCAAGGCCCCCTCCCACACGCGCGCGCAGCAGAGCGCCCTGCTCCTCCTTCAGCCTCTGGCTTCGCCTCGCAGGGAAAAAGAGCATACCCTCGGCGCCCGGGGAGCGGCAGAGCTGAGATCGAGGTCGAGTCGGGCAGGCACCCTCCACCCGAGCGATCCCCTTTGGAGAGGGCGGAGCAGGTGGCATTGGCTGTCGGGAGGATAGGTTCGCCCGCCCCGGACACGCACATACGCAAGCACCCGCAATCACTTCCAAGGGACCCTCCAGGAGTCTCTAAAGACCCGGAGTCACCCCTTCTGTCCTCCCGCCCCAACCCCGGAGCCCCAGGCGGGGACCCCGGGATCGGACGTCCCCACGCCTCCGGGCACCTGGCTCAGCCGGAGTCCCCCGGGTCCGGGCAGGGCAGGGCCGGCGGCGGCGAGCCGGAGCCCGCCCAGCGCCCGGGCCCCGCCGAGCCCTCGGAACCCACTCATGGGGCACCGGCTCCCCGTGTCCCCTCGCCCGGCCGCGCCCAGCCCGGCGCCCCGAGACGCGCAGAGGAGGATCCCGGCGCAGTGACCCGGGAGCAGCCGCAGCCCCTGGAAGCCTCGGCTGCCGGAGAGGAAGGCTGCTCCCCGCACCTCCAGGCCCTTCCAGTCATCCCTCTGAGCCGCGCCAGAGGCCCGGCCCGCCATTCCCAGGTAGGAGGGAGACACCCCAACAGAACTGGGGAGGCGGGGAACTCGGGGAGAAAGGTTTGAAGCTTTGGGGGTGAAGGTTAGGTGAAGCCTTACGGGAAGTGGGAAAGTCAAACTGATTGAGCCTGTTATGTGCCAGGATCACCCGGCAACTTCACTTACCTAGAGAAAATGGAATTAGTTGATCACCTACTCTGGGTCAGGCTGGATACTTATCCCAGGAAAGAAAGACTTAACTGAGTTTTTGTTGAAAGAGATCTGGAGTAACAGCATGTTTGAATATAAGGAAACTGAGGCTTAGAGAGGAAGAGGCACTTCCCTTCCCCAAACACTCCCCTCCTCCTTCCCAAGCTGGCTGCAGCCTGCAAACCTGGCTGAGGGTGGGACTGGGGTGGGGCCAGCTGGTGGTGGCCTTGGTGAGGACCTCCTGAGAGAGCTTAACGAGCGCCTTCCTTGTTCAGAGTTCTTTGAGCTTTGGGGGGAATTGGTGCAAGGAGTGAGTTTCCTGGGCGATCCCCTTCCCAAGATGGGTTTTCTGTGCTCAGCTGGCCAGAGGGCCTCCAAGCACCTCTGCAGGGCTCTCCCCTCCCTGTGCCCCCAACCCGGGGAGGATGACGAAGGGTGTAGTCCTGGACCTCGGGGGAGGTGGGAGGCTGTGCTGTGAAGGGGCAGCCAGGTCAGAAGCCCATGATTCAGGTTTCTTCTGGCATCAGAGGGCCATGATGGGGTCCCCCAAGACCTCTGCCTGAACTCCAGTCCCTTTGCCCCTTGACTGCCAAGAGGAAGTGTCACAGAGAAAGGAACCCACTTGCTGTGTGCCAGGAGCTGTGTGGGCCTCTTGGCTTCTCACTGAGCTCTCAGGGCCACGCTGTGGGTTTGTTTCTACCGTTTGATAGATGACCAACCCCCCTAGGTGCAGTCATTTGCCCAGAGCGACTGGACTGGTGAGAGGCAGATCTGGTCTGCCTCCTTTCTGCCACCTCAAGGGTGGTGAGATTGGCTTTGCAAAGCACCCAGGACTCCTCTCAGTGGGGGCATGGTGGCCAGTGAATACATATGTGTGCCCAGAGACTGGGATGTGCCCTAATGGTGGAGGCTTGGGGTGTGTGGGAGGGAGGGAAGGAGGGAGAGCTCAGGGTATCACAAGGAGGAGGATGTGGCTGGACCCTCATCCTCTGTTCTTGCCCCTCTGACCCTTCCATCTTCCAGGCAGGCCCTGAGAGAGGGGCACGATGGAGAAGAAGGGGTGAACCCACAGACGCATGGGGCAGGAGCTGGCTGCTGAAGGTCTGGGGGCGTCCCAGGCAGGGTGCTTGCCCCCAGCTATCTGCAGCAAGAGACAGAGTAAATTAGAATGGACCTCTGGGCTCATTCCCCCAACCCGATGCCAGCTGAGGCTTCACTGAGTCAGACACTGTTTTGAAAAAGCCTGATTTTGGCCAGGGGGTGGGTTTTTTTAGAGGTAAAAGCCCAGACTTTGGAGCCAACAGCCTGATTCTAATCCTGGCCCGACCAGTCATCTGTGTAAACTGGGGCAAGTGACTCAGCCTCTCTGACCTCCCATGTCCCCATGGGTCCAGCAGGTTGATGGTGGTCCGTTCTTCATGGGACTGCTGTGAATTCACTGGGATAAGGCACACAGGCACCCAGCATGATGGAGATCTGCCAGGCTGTGGCGACCATTCCCCCAGCATGGCCCCACCATCTCTGCTCCAGGTCCTTCTGCCTCCCAGGTGCCCATAGAAAGACCCTGGGGTGAGTCACAGAGCTTGCATTCGGGTACCCATGCGCTACTGGTGGCTCCTACTAACCATTCTCCGGGCCTCCAGGGGCGAAATCTGCATTCTCAAAGGACCCTTTGAACTCTGATCCCTGCTTGCTCCTCACTGTAGGGTCAGCCTGGCTGAGGGTAGAGAGAGGGGAACAGGAAGTGGAGGAGAGAAGCTGTGCCCACAGCACCGCCTGCAGAGCCTCCTCTGGAGGAGGAGAAGGGAAGAAGGAGGCGGGGATGGGGGGCAGAGCCCATGGAGGTGCTGTCACCTGACGGCCAGGTGTCTGGGTGCTTCACACAGCCCCACGTGGCTGGGGCCATGTGCAGACTCACAGCCTTCTCTCGGAGACGAAAGCCACAGATTTTTTTCCTCCATTGCCCTTTACGGACGGACCTCCTCACGTCTATTCAGTTGCTGATGTTAACACGCCTAATACCAAGAACTCTGAGCTAGAGCCTGGAGCAGGCAGTGAAGGAGATACACTGACCATGGGGGCTGCCAGCCTCTTCTCTCTCTGTGTAGACAGAGATGACCAGCAGCAGAGTCAAGCTCCCGGCAGAGGGACTTGGGGAGGAGCCTGTCCTGGTGTGGGGCCTCTTCCCCGCCCCCCCGCCCCCATCCCGGCCTCCGTTGAAGGCCCAGGCTGGCTTTCTCCCAGCCTGGGAGGAGACTGAAGGGTTCAGTGCTGTTGGCTTACAGCTTCCTCTCCCTTGCTGCCCACTCAGGTGTGTGCTCAGTTCACAGCCACCCACCTCAGTGTAGCTCCTGGGCCAGCTAGACAGGGTGGAGTTGGAGGGCAAAGACCCCAGAAGGAAGCTCTGAATGATCTCCAGAAGGAGAGCCATTTGCTTCTTTCACGCACAGGTCATTTACTGAGCACCTGCTGTGTCCATGGCACTGAAACCCTATGGTATAAGCTCATAGTTGGTTTCAGGCACAAATTGGGTGGGGGTATGTAGGAGTTGTACGTTTGGAGTCACCATCCTGCCTCCCTTATTAACTAAAAGGGCCAGTTTTGTAGACTTTTAAGCATCAGGTCCTTATCTGTGAAACAGGGAAGGGATTGCATACTTCATAGAGAGGTGGTGAGCGGAACCCCAGGGCATGGGGCAGAGTGCCTGAGATTGAAGCCCTCCTTGGCAGGTTACTGGCTGTGTAACCATGAGCAAGGTACTAAACTTCTCTGTGGTGCTTCAGTTTCCTCATCTGTAAATTGGGGTAACCACCTACCTTCTGGGGATCCTGAAGGATGAAGTGGGTTAGTACACATTCAACTTAGAGCGCTCTGCATATATTAACTGCAAGATAAATGTCAGCTGTGATTATTGTTCTATACTTAGCACAGTGCTTGGCACACTGCAGGGCTTGTTACTGCTGATTGTCGTCACAGCTCCAGGGTCAGCGGTATGCTGAGCTGGCTTTTTGTGTGCATCCCTTTGCAATGCATTCATTGAGATCATCTTGGGAGCTTGGAATCAGCCATGGCGGGAGTTTGATGCCATGAAATTGACAAATGCTGCCAATCAGAGCTTCTATGAAGGTCTTTTTAAAAGACCACTTGACTCCATGGTGGCTCTCAATCGGGCAGAGGGATAGCACTGAACAGGTTGTGTGCGATGGCAACCCACTCCAGTATTCTTGCCTGGAGAAGTCCATGGATGGAGGAGCCTGGTGGGCTACAGTCCATGGGGTCACAAAGAGTCGGACATGGCTAAGCAACTTCACCCGCTTGGTGGGGTGGGAGGCAGAGGAGCCTTCAGAGAGGAGGTGACATTTGAGCCAGACCCTGATAAAGGGAAGAGGGGTTCTGGGGGAGGGGCTGACATGAGTTGAGGGCTGGTCCCAGCAGAGCTAAAACTCACTAGGGGTTCCAAGTTGGGGGGAATTCTGGTGGGTGCTGAGAGAGGAAAAAGGAGGGTGGCTGGGCTGTGAATGGCCTTTGGGTGGGCCTGAGGAGCCCTTGGAAGTTACTTATCTCTAATTGGGCTTTGGAGCTTGGATCCATTTCAGCCTCTCCCGCAAGGTCAAGAGATTCCTGTAGAAAGTTTTGGGTATCCCCCAGAACCATAAACCCTTGGAGCTATAGGGACCTGAGTCATTCTTGAGTCATTTCTCTGACCTGCATCCCCTAGTCCAGGCAAACTCCCAGGACATGGAGGTTGAAAAATTGCTGGGCAGCCTGGTCCCTGGGCATGGAGGATGTGGTCTGGACCTGGCCTTTCTCTTCTTTCTGGGAAGCCCAAATGGCCATGGCACCCCCTTGCTTAAGAAATGCTCTCTAAAACCTTCCCCATGTCATGTCCCAGAGTCACAGGCTCCCGGGAAGCCAGAACTGCAGAGGACAGATGGTCCAGGCAGAGAACAGATTCTAACAAGAGTCAGCATCTTTGAGAACTTGCCATGTGCTGAGCCCTTTACAACAGCCCTATGAATCAAGTCCACTTTACAGATGAGAAAAGCGATGCCCAAGGAAGTTAAGCTCCTTTCCCAAGGGGAGTATCGAGTTAGGGGTAAATCAAGGAGTCCAGCCCCAGCAGTCCCATCTGGGAATAAATAAGGGGTGAATGAACCCAGGGGTGAGTGAATGAGTAAGAATGGGTGGATAAGTGAAGGAGGAAAGAAACAAGACAGGGATGTTCAGGCAGAACATCCTTAGAGAGACCCCAGTCCAGCTTTCCCATTGTACAGACAGAAAAATGAGTGAAAGTCGCTCAGTCATGTCCAACTCTTTGCAACCCAATGGACTATACAGTCCGTGGAATTCTCCAGGCCAGAATGCTGGAGTGGGTAGCTTTTCCCTTCTCCAGAGGATCTTCCCAACCCAGGGATCAAACCCAGGTCTCCCGCACTGCAGGTAGATTCTTTATCAGCTGAGCTATCACAGAACCAAGTAGGAGGCTAACAGGGGAGGCCACAGCCTCCAGCACAGGCTGCAGGGCCAGGCCCCCGGCTTCCTGACACTCGGCCCCCTCTCTCTGCCGCAGCCCCGAGCCATGATGAAGACCTTGTCCAGCGGGAACTGCGCACTCAGCGTGCCTGCCAAGAACTCGTACCGCATGGTGGTACTGGGCGCCTCGCGGGTGGGCAAGAGTTCCATTGTCTCCCGCTTCCTCAACGGCCGCTTCGAGGACCAGTACACGCCCACCATCGAGGACTTCCACCGGAAGGTTTACAACATCCGCGGCGACATGTACCAGCTGGACATCCTGGACACGTCCGGCAACCACCCCTTCCCCGCCATGCGCAGGCTGTCCATCCTCACAGGTGGGTGCCGGGGGGTGGACACGGGAGCTTGAGTATGGGAATGTGTGTGCTCGGCGCTTTACAGCTTGCAAAGCGCTGTCTCCATCTGAGATGAAGCTTGTGAGCCCCGTGCACCACCCCATGAGGTCGGAGAGGTATTGCTGCTTGCTGACAGAGGATGGAGCCAGGGCCCCGGATCCCTTCCCTCTGACTCTGGTTTGATAGATCATGGCTGCCAGTGCTGCCTTCCAGATCTGTGGCTTTACCCAGGAACAGAGGGGCTCCTGCCTTCTTCCTGCCGCGGGTGACCCAGCAGAGCTCCTGGGCCCAGGGTCAGTCTGTCAGGCTCAGATCTATTGACACCCGAGGCCTTTGCTGCCTCTCAAAGAGGCAGGGACAGGACCCAGACAGTGATCAGCCAGAGAGGCTGGTGGGGACCTGCGCATGCTGGGAACTCAGTAATAATCACAGTAACGGCCACGGTGATTGCTAACTCTTACCAGGAGCTGCATGCCTGGGCCTCTTTCTAGAGCTTGGCATGTATTTAATTAATCCCCAAAACTAACCTAGGAGATGGGTATCTGCCTTCATTTTACGTGTGGGGAAACTGAGGCCCCGAGAGGTTGAGTTACTCCAGATGGTACACAGCTGGGAAATGGCAGTCTGGCTCTCAGGCTTTAACCCTGGGCTCTCCTGTAGCCTCTCAGCCAGGCTGGGAGTTGGGGGACGGAGGGGAGCTTGTGGGGTATTAAGCGAGGGCAGATGGAGATGTGAAACTGGGCCATGCTTTTCGTCACTCAGGCAGTTTTGTGTGGTGGCTAAGAGCACAGGCCCAGAAATTGATCTGCCTGGGTGCAAATTCTGGTTCTGCTGTTTCCTGGTTTTGTCCCTCTGAGCAAGTGACTTGACCTCATTGAGCCTTGATTTTCTTATCTGTTTCACATCTGTACCCATCCTAGAGGCCTTCATGAAAATTAAATGAGTTTATATAGAAAAAGTGCTTGATGAGTGGAAGGTGAGCACTCGCCAAATATGGGTCTTATGTGAAACCTGCATTTGCAGTGTGCATGCAATGGGCTGTGCAGTCATTTCCTAAGCCACGCTCTGCCATTGCTGGGCAGCTGATGAAGGAAAGGAATCAGCAAGTAGTCCCCCAGCCATCACTAAAACAACCCCACAAATCAAAATACTTCTGCATCAAGAAACCCTTCCTATGCCCACCCCTCCCTCTACGGCCCAGCCAAGACCCCTCCATGAGTGCCCTGGGCAGATGGCTTCCTTTTCCAGCTGTCCTCGCTGACCATCTGACCCAGATCACACTCAGCCTGACCCACTCCACATTTTGGAGAAGAAGTTTGTGGACAGTGGGAGTCTGGGCTGACCTGGGTTCCAGTCCTGTCTCCACCACTTGGCTGCTTACACATGGGACCAGAGGTTCAGATCTCAGTCTTCCCAGCTGCACAATGGGTATAATGTTGCTTCCTCCCGGGCTGACTCCTCAGCCTACAGGAAAGTGCCAGGGGAGGGGGGCATGGGGGTGTTTCCAGGACACGGTGAGGATTGCAGGAATGTCAGCTCCCCCTTCTATGGGGAGGGGACACAGTGCCCACCGATAGAAATAAAGCTAACAGAGGGAGGGAGAGAGAAGATATGGAGAGGAACCATGTACATATTCCCAAACTTAAGTTTTAATTACACAAATAACACACAAATGCATGCTCCTCTAAGCATATAGATAAGGGTAAAAAGCCCCCTTGACCCTTGCTTCCACCCCACCAGGCTCCTGCCCCTCCACCAAGGTAGCCACCCCATCAGTCTTCCAGACCCCCCATGAACATAATTGACATTCATGTTTGGGTCCCCAGAACAGAGTATTTTCGTCTTTTTTATGTGCACGTGTCATTCTGGGCACATCTGTCTGGCCACCCGTATTTTTGCACAGCGCACAGCGCATTCTGAAAGCCATTAATTCTGCCGCCAGCCCTTCTTCCAGCTGCCAGCCAGGCATCTCTGAAACTTGGCATGCAGCTTTGCATTTGAATGTGTCAAGGCCGCAGAGTCCTCAGGGGCCTGGGATTAGCCTACCGGGGTGGGTTTCACAGCCCAAGCAGAAATGGTTGCCAGGCCGGCACTGCCTTGCAAGTGCCTTTCTCAACAGCCCACACCACCTTTCATCATATCGCATCCCGTCCACGCGGCCAGCTTTATGAACACCCACCGTGCGTCGTGACGAAGCCTCCCTTTGCTCCGGAGCGTGTCATTGGCAGGAACGCAATCATGAATGTGCTGTGTGCTATTTTGGGGGAACAAATGGTATGCCCTGGGGGTCCAGAGGAAGGAGGCAGCGGGGCTACCAGAAGCTGGAATTGCTTGATTCTCCTCTTGAGAACGTGGGCTGGTCCCCAGCACCTCTGAGCCTCGGTTTCCTATAAAACAGGGATCTTAACATCTCCCCACAGGTTCTCAAGAGTTTAAGCCAACGTGCAAAAGGTGCTTTGAGTGTGAGATTGTGATCACTGTAGTGAGATCTGAAAATCAAGGTAGAGGCACTGGTCTTCTCTCACCCTCCCCACCTCCCCATCATCCCTGTTTCAAAGATCTACACTGAGGGATACAGCAAGTTGCAGCAGGGGTAGTGTGGGCCTCAGAGGGTAGTGTTCACTTGTTCATCCATCATGTATTCAAGAAGCAGCAGGCACCTGTGTGTGCCAGGCACCAGGAATCGGGTCCATGTCTCGGCCCAGCCACGCCTGAGCTGTGTGATCTTGAGACAGTTGCTCACCCTTTCTGAGCCTCAGCCTGCCCACCTATCACGTGAAGGTAATGAAATCTCCCTCACAGAGGTTTCATGAGGAATCCAGGGGTACTCAGGTGGGTCTTACACGTGCTCGTTCTCATTATCCTTTTGAGATACAAGTCACTGAGCCCATGTCACTCTCCACTTATTATCTCATCAGGCCCTCAAAAGCATCCTGCATGGGACAGGTGGGGAAACTGAGGTTTAGGGAGGTGGCATGACCCGTGCGAGGCTGAGTGAGGGGGCAAGGGATAAACCTAGACCTGCCTCCTGCCAGCACTCTGGGTTCCTACTATACACCAGGGGCTGCTCCAGGCCCCGGGGATGTGCACTGAACAGCAAGAGCCCTGCTCTTGTGGAAAGTGTAGTAATTACTATTCTAACACAGTCCACACAAGCTGAAAATCACTCACTCTGTCTACGGCCCTGCAGGGAAATGTAGGGTGGATCCACTGTGTTTGAACCAGGCTGTGCCACGTATTAGCTCCGTCACAAGCGATTTAACCTCCTGGGCCTCAGTCTTCTGCTCAGGAAAACGGGAACAATAGCAGCTCCCCCACAGAGTCACTGTGACGGTCAGGTCAAGGAGTGGGCAGAGGGCAGAGGAGCTGCCTGTAAACTTACCTCCCAGGGTTTCTGTCTCCGCAGGCGATGTGTTCATCCTGGTGTTCAGCCTGGATAACCGGGAGTCCTTTGATGAGGTCAAGCGCCTCCAGAAGCAGATCCTGGAGGTCAAGTCCTGCCTGAAGAACAAGACCAAGGAGGCGGCAGAGCTGCCCATGGTCATCTGCGGCAACAAGAACGACCACGGCGAGCTCTGCCGCCAGGTACCCACCACCGAGGCCGAGCTGCTGGTGTCCGGCGATGGGAACTGCGCCTACTTCGAGGTGTCGGCCAAGAAGAACACCAACGTGGACGAGATGTTCTACGTGCTCTTCAGCATGGCCAAGCTGCCGCACGAGATGAGCCCCGCGCTGCACCGCAAGATCTCCGTGCAGTACGGGGACGCCTTCCACCCCCGGCCCTTCTGCATGCGCCGTGTCAAGGACATGGACGCCTACGGCATGGTCTCCCCCTTCGCCCGCCGCCCCAGCGTCAACAGTGACCTCAAATACATCAAGGCCAAGGTCCTCCGGGAGAGCCAGGCCCGCGAGCGGGACAAATGCACCATCCAGTGAGCGGGAGGGATGCTGGGCTGGGGCTTTGGCTGGGCCTTATGGGAGGCGCCCCGCTGCCTACATCCCCTGGACAAAACCTCAAGAGCAGTCACATTCTGAGACCTTTGCGGGGCCAGACCAGAGGACCCCAGCCTCCAACCTCTGTATAGTCTCCTGCCTTCAACCGCTTCCCTCTGATTCCTCCTTTCTGCCGCTCCCCTTGGGTTCCAACTTCTCCGTGGGGGGTGGATCTCTGCCGGGCAGGAGGCAAAGCTGGGTGACATCTGGACCTAAGTCAGGACCCGAGTCAGAGCTTGCCTGTCCTTGCAAGAAACGCTGGTGCCAGATGGGCCAGGGTGCCGGCTTCCAACGGAGACTCCTGGAACATCAGAGGATGAAAACAACACCCTGAGTCGGCTGGGAGGGGGCTCTGCCCTCCTGGTGTAAGACACAGCTTGGTTCAGGTGGCAGCTGGAAGTCTCCCCCTACCCCATCCTGAACCACTGACCCTCTGGCTCAGCCGTTTCTATCGCCTGCCCCCTGAGTTGGCCCCCAGCTCTCCCTGACACTGAGCCAGGGGCGTCTCTGTGTTCAAAGTGGGTGTGGCCACGTCTCCTGGACCACGTCCATCTCCTGGGCCGCCTCCCTCAGCCTCCCCTCCCAGGTTCCTCTCGTCTGCTGGTTCTGCTTTGTTGTTGCAGCTGTTGTGGCGTGTTCCCAGTAGAAACGGAAATCATTGTACTGTAAAAGCCTAGTGATCCCTTGTTGGCCAGGACCTCCCCCCAGGTTCAGATCCGCTGCCTCCACGGGGGATACCTTCCTCCTCGGCTCCCAGATGGGGTTCCCGTGGCCTGTTCGCAGCTGGACACTGCCCTCCTCCCGAGCTTCACGGTTTACACTTACACAGACGGGGCGGGCAGGCAGGCCGGGGCTGCATCTCCTCCTGCCCCCATTTCACAGAGGAGGAAGCTGAGACTCAGAGGGCCAAGGAGCAAGCCCCAGCTCCGCCTCCTGGCTAGTTCAGGATGGAGCTCCGTCTGGAAGCTGGCTGTCCTCTGCTGTGCTTGTTCCTCCAGCATTTATTGAGCACCTCCTGGGTGCTGAGTCCACTGTGCTAGAAAACGAAGAGGGTAAGTGATGCACTTGATGCCCCTAAGACCAAGGCTCCGTGACTCCAGCCTCTTTCCCTCCCCCAGCCTGGCCTCTGACTGCCCCTGCTGCCCTACTGCCTCTGTGCACGCAGCTGTGGGGAGATGTGGAAGAGCAGCTGGGAGCTAGAGCTGAGCCCAGGAGAGGCAGATAAGAAGAGCTCCCAGGGGGCCTTTTCCTGGCGCCTGGGATGGGGTTGTGTTGGGTACCAGGCGTGGTGGGATTTGAACTTGTGGACCAAAGGCTCTTGTCATCAGCTCTTAACAAAGACATTTTGTATTTAAATCCTTGAAACGATTGACGTTTAGAGCCACAAGGCGCCTTAATGATTGTCTAGTGAATCCGAGGCCCAGAGGGGGTAAGTAACTCGCCCCGGGTCACACAGCAAGCCTATGAGTGGCAGAGGCAGGGTTAGGTCTGGGCATTCAGCACACACTATGATGTGCCCCTCTCCTGATCCTGCCTCAGCCCCTGGGGCCTTCGGGGATTTGAGGTGTTGTCTCCCTGAGCCTCTCCGCAGATCGGCCTTTGAGGGCTCCTGTAGATCCTGTGTACACTGTACCCACGTGTATACCTGTATATACACGTGTACACACACGTGAACACCCAGAGAGACACATGCCCTGGCCTCAGCTCTGCACACCCCACACCTCCCACCCGGCCCTGCTGCTTAAGGCAGCCGCTCTGACCCTGCTTCTGTACCCCCACCTGGCCCCAACCTGAACCCTCTAAGCAGACCAGGTACCCTGGCCAGGACAGATGTGTGGCTTGCCTCCCCGTATCTCTGTGTACACTCTCAATTAAAGTGGATTTGTTTCTAAGCCGTGTCCTTGACCACGTGTGTTTTTGTATTTCCAAGAGGTGTGGCTCTTCTGCAAGCATAGCTGGCCTTTCCCTCCCCAGATGGCACCTGCCTGGTGCCCTTGCCCTGCGGGTCAGCGCTGAGTCAGCCATCAAGGTTAATTACGTACGTGGTGGGAGTGGGGAATAAAGCCCCCAGACAGGAGGGAATAACAGCCCCGACCCTTCTGGGCCCTCTGAGGGCTGTGTGCTGAGGTGTCTGTGTACCTCTGAGGAGTGACCAGGTCAGACAAGAGACGCCTCCTCCCCGTGGACCATCAGCCCTTTGTGATCACCATGCGTCTGGCTTCTAGGTGGCACCCAGAACCGCGCGGAGAACATTTGGCAATAATGGGAAACAGTTGTGATTACCAGAACTGCGGAGAGGGGCGGCATGCTATTAGCTCCTGGTGGGGGATGTAGCTGAACAGCCTCCAGGGGCCACGGGCAGCCCCCACCATAGAGTTACCCCATCCTGAGGGTCGGCAGTGGGCAGCCTCCCCGCTTGGACTGTCAACCCTTGAGACCAGGACACGGCCCATATCTATGTGTGGTTGATACAACCTACACCTTTCTGGATGGTACTTAATAAACACTGGACATGCAGAACGTGCCCTTGTGTGAAATGAGACAGGACGTAGGTGGGGATGGCAGGTGGAAGTGGGGGGAGGTGGAGTGGAGGGAGGTTACACGTCCCTGTGTAACCCCAGTGTGGCACCTTGAATGGAAGTTCTCCTTGGACAGAGGGGAGGGGATCAACCACACCCCTGCTGTGTGAATGACATCCCTCCTCTCGCTCCATCTTCTCTTCCAGCCCCATGAGAAACATGCTCCTCGTGTTCACCCTTCTTGTGGTGGGGAATTAGGCTCAGAGCGCTCAATATCTTATCCAAGATGGCACAGCAAAAGGGGTGAAGTGGCAGATCATGGACTTGAAACGAGGGGTCATCTGAGCTCCATGTGGGGGAGGAAAGGATTTGGCATCTGGGAGACGGAGACAGGTCTGTGCTTTTGATGGGTCAGCAAGTACCACTGAGCAGGAGGGCCAGGTCTGGAGAGGGAGGTTCAGAGAGAAGGAAGACAAAGTCCCTATGGGCCAAGGGCTCGTGATCCAGAGGGAGAGATCCCTGCGTGGGCATCTGGGTGAGCCTGGCTGTGGTGGAGGAAAACCAGCCTGGGAGAGCTCCTCACCTCCACCTATGGAGGAGCCCAGCTTCCCTCCCATCCTTTGCCCACGCCAGCCAGAGAATGTCCACGTGGAAGGCAAGTCACTGTGATGCTCTATCAGTTCTGGGTTTTGTAAATGTGAGATGTGGAGGTGAACATTCCTTTCTGCCTTGCAGGTCAGAACTGCACCCTAGGAAGGGCTAAATGGGGAGGCAGCTGGGTGCACCCACGCAAGGCTTCCACGGTGCACCAGAGCCCAGGCACCTCTGCACGCTCTGTCTCCATGGCGGAGGCGGTTGCGGGGTGGCTGTGAATACATCCTATCTCTTTCCAGACTTCAGTTTCTTCAGTTCTTAATGGGAAGTGGCGAGGAGGACAGCTGGATCAGACAGCACATGAACAGCCCCTTACAGCTCTATGTTCTCCGCAAGAAGGAATTAATATTCCCACTATATAACCCACAACATTCTGATCATTACTAAACAGAACACGCTTGCTCCAGTCCCGGCCCCAGCCCCACTCCGCACATCCCACAGATTCACCCTGGAATGGGGTTAGCAAAGAGCTGTGGCAGAGGAGGCAGATGTCCCAGAACAACAGCCCTGGGATGGACGGTGGAATAGATTGTAAGAAAAGTTCCTCTCATGCAGAGAGCATTCACAGATAAGCCCAGGGCAGCCAGCTTAACTTCCTTCCTAGGAAGTGAGCACTGGGAATCTGATTTCTGAGAATTCTGAGCAGCAGACTCTAAGGACTTTTTCTGTTCCACCTCCCTGAACCTGTCACTTACTCCAAAGAAGAACTTCAGTCTGCATCCTGGGTTGGTGGGGGGCTGATGAGAGGCCACCGGGGCTCAGCGGCAGAGGCTACTGGGAACGCAGAAGGGAAAGGGAACCGACCTTTGTTGCAGGCCCACTGTGTGCCAAATACCATGCTCAACCTGTTCCCACATCCTCTGATTGCATCCTCGAGGCAAAGCTATATGAATCCTCATAGGAGGGCCCTGAGGCCCAGAGAAATAAGGCATACGCCTCGGGTTGCACAGCCAGTTAAGTGGCAGAGCTGGGCTAGAATTCACGTCTGACTGCAAACATGTTTTCTCTCTAGAGCTTTCATAGCTGAGCCAGATAGAAGCTGCTCTCTGGAGGGAGAAGCCAGCAGGTTGGGATGTGATATGCGAACATGGTTCAGAGAACTTGGGTCGATGTCATTCACAAGGAGTGAGAGGCCTGCCCCACATAAACAAGGGCAGCTGAGAAGAGCTTAGCTTCTCTCTCATGGAGAAGCCCGAGGCGGGTGGACTAGATCAGAGGATGGCTCTGCTCCACCGGGTCATTCAGGCATGCGGGTCTCAGGCTCCTCCATCTCTAGGATCGTGTCACATCTGCAAGGTCAAAGCCACTGCGACGTTCCGGTTCAGCCAGAAAGTTCAGGGAAGAGAGTGCAGACGCTGCACCTCTGCTGTTTTCAGATCCCTGGACACATCCCGTCCACTCACTTTCCACCGGCAAAACTCGGTCTTGTGTCTGAACCTCCCTGTGAGAAGGACTGGGAAACACTGTTCCTTACTGGCTGGCCCCGTGTCCAAAGGTGACTCGTAGAAGAAGACGGGGAGCGATTGGCCGGCCAGCTAACAGTCTCCACCCAGCCACCCTCACACAGTGGTCCAGACCTTAGGACTCATGTCCAACCTGTCTTCCAACGAGCTCCACACTGCAGACATGATCAGAAAGCAGCTCTGACTTCCCAAGGCTTCTTTCAAGTGGCTCTGGGTCTTACTTTCCCCATCCCTCCCTGAGAACTGGGACTGTCCCATGACTTTTCTCACCTGTACCGGAGAAAATTTGGATGGCAACAGTCTCAATTTGGAGAAGGAAATGGCAACCCACTCCAGTATTCTTGCCTGGGATAGTCCATGGACAGAGGATCCTGGTGGACTGCACTCTATGGGGTCGCAAAGGAGTCGGACATGACTGAGCGGCTAAACAACAGCACAGCCTCAATTAAAAGTCATTGGTCATGTGATGATCGACATTTCTGTCTTCATTCCAAGGAAAGAACTTCTCCCCTTCCTCCAGCTGAGCTCCGCTGTGCACAGAAAACTAGAATTCAGGGGAAAGAAGGGTAGGCAGGTTCTCCTTTTTTTACTCTCCATCTTCCGTTTTAGTGAATTGCAGTTTCTTTTTCCTCTGTTCTTGGGGGATGGGTCTGGGGAGCAGGGTAGGGGAGAAGTGGGGGAGGGATGTTCTTACTTGCAGGGCTCTGATATTGAGGTAAGACTGTCACGCTTAGAGCTTGGGGAATGTTTAGTGATGGTATTAAAGTCTAAGAGGTTATTCTGTAGATTTTTCACAGACCAGCCCACCATCACTGGGAATCTCTCACGTGTGGGAGTCTTGATGTAGTTCTGTGCATCTCTCTCTTTGGGGTACCTGCTTAGTCTTTCTGCAGACCCTAGGACTGTTCTGGCATCCATGGATTCCCTCTTGCCCCTCCAGGATGCTCACTTGAGAAGGGTTGAAGGCATCCCCATAGCAGTGTTCTCTCATGGTTATCCCACATTTGCTCTATAACAAACTCACATCATTTGCCCCAATTAGCTTGACTGTAAGTTGATCTTAGTTCAGGCAGGTTTTTTATTTGGCTGCGCTGCTTGGACTGTAGGATCCTAGTTTCCCAACCAGAGATTGAACTCATGCCTCCTGCAGTGGAAGTACAGAGTGCTAACCACTGGACAACCCGTGTTATCACTTTAATTTTTTTTAAATTTTGAATTGATTTTTTTATTATTTATCTTTTATTCTTATTATTAATTAAATAATTCATCTGAGTTCAGTAAGGATCACTAGCATCTAACTCAGACAGTCGATCACCCACTGGATTTGTCAGGCAGGACAGGAGCCCACAGAGCCCTGGGCTGCAGGGACATGCATCAAGCACTTGAGGCTTGAGATGAGGGCAGACACTCTCACAGAAGACCATAGCACTCTCCAAAAATTCTCTTTACCAGGAAATCCTCTCACTATCGACTCTTTCTTATCTTTGACATAGGTAAGAAGTATGAGTGTCAAGTAGCTGGCTCTTGGCCATCTACGTTGAAAATGTTGCTATTTATTTACATCTTGTTTTAGAATCTGAGAACAATCTTGTTGGGTCTTAACCAAAAAGAAAGGGAGTGGCCAGCCTCATCCGCCAGGAAAAAGGGGACCGGGAATGATATGCAGGGAGGGGTTCCAGCCTCATCCAGGAAACGGAACAGAACAGAACAGAAAAGTGAGTCAGATCCCAGTGCAAAGACTGAACCAGCGCAGGTATCCTGGGCACACACCTTAATGTGTGTCTCAACAAGAGAGGCAGAGCTTCTTAACAGTTAACAAATAGACTCTGATCTGAGGCTTTCTGGGTTTCCCTGGTGGCTCAGATAGTAAAGAATCTGCCTGCAGGGCAGGATGCCTGGCTTTGATCCCTGGGTTGGGAAGATCCCCTGGAGAACAGAATGGTAACCCACACCAGTATTCTTGCCTGGAAAATCCCATGGACAGAGGAGCCTGACAGGCTACAGTCCATAAGGTCCCAAAGAGTAGGACACAACTGAGGGAATAACATGCCCTCTCACTCACTGAGACTTTCTGGGTCCAAATCTCAGCTCTGCTATTTTCAAGTTGAGTGTCCTTAAGCAAACTGCTTTTGTATCGGTCAGCTTTCACTGCGATAATGCTGTGTAACAAACCACTACTAGATTCAATGGTTCATAACAAACATTTCTTCTTATACTCAATGGATTCCAGGTCAGTTGCAGTCTGAGTGGTTTAGGCTGGACGTTGCTGGTCCTAACTTAAATACTGATCCTGTTTTAATTTAAAATTTTGATGTTTTGTTCATTGCGATGTCTTATTCCATTTAAGCTGCTATAACAAAAGTACCATAGGCTGGGTATTAACAACATGCCCATATTACAAAATAAATTGGTTTATAAGCAAATTACATATTGATCACATAAACTGGCTTATAAATAATGAACATATATTTTTCACAAATCCAGGATTAAGTACCGGAAGCTTCAGTGTCTGGTGAGGGCCTGCTTATTTTTACATAGATGACCATCTTCTCACTGTGTTCTCACATAGCAGAAGAGTTAAGGGCGCTGTCTAGAGTCTCTTCTATAAAAGCACTAAGTCCATTCATAAGAGCTCCATCCTTATGACCTAACTTTCCAAAATTCCACCTCCAAATACCAGCACATTGGAAATTAGATTTTAAAATATGAATGTGGTGGAAGGGGGACGCAGACATTCAGGCCAAAGCAGTGGATATCTTGCATAACTTTTTATTTTTAAAATATTACATTAAACGTCATTTAGCTTGGGGACTTCCCTGATGGTCCCGTCAGTGGCTAAGATTCTGAGCTCCCAATGGAGGGGGCACCCAGATTAGATTCCTGGTCAGGGAACTAGATCCCGAATATCGAAACTAAGAGTTCCCAGGCCGCAGTGAAGATTGAAGATCTTACATGCTGCAACTAAAACCTGGAGCAGTCAAATACGTAAATAGACAAATATATTAGGCTGAGCACCGAGTAATTGATGCTTTCGAACTGTGGTGCTGGAGAAGACTCTTGAGACTCCCTTGGACAGCAAGGAGATCCAACCAGTCAGTCCATCCTAAAGGAGATCAACCCTGAATAGTCATTGGAAGGACTGATGCTGAAGCTGAAGCTCAATAGTTTGGCCACCTGATGCAAAGAACCAACTCATTGGAAAAGACCCTGATGCTGGGAAAAATTAAGGGCAGGAGGAAAAGGGGGTGACAGAGGATGAGATGGTGGGATTGCATCACAGAGTCAATGGACATGAGTTTGAGCAAGCTCAAGAAGATAGTAGAGGACAGGGAAGCCTGGAGAGCTGCAGTTCATAGAGTTGCATAGAGTCAGACACGACTTAGTGACTGAACAGCAAGCTTGAACCCTGAGTTCATTGGTATCTCCTTAAATTTTTGCACCCCAGGCAATTGCCACCCTTACCTTACGCTGGCTCAGGCTTCCAGATAGGTTCTGGTCTGCCTCACATGCTTATTCTAGGACCAGTCCCCCCTCCCCAGGCTGAAGAACCTGCAGCGACTGAGTGTATGCACTCCCAAGATGAATCATAGAGCACAAAATGATGGAAATGTGAGACCCCAGCCTGGAGCTTGCCCACTGTCATTTCATGCACACTTCACTGGCCAAAGCAAGTCATACAGCCAGCCCACAACACTTGGAGTGGGGAAATACTGTGTCCACTCTAGGGGACTTACACGGTAAAGGGTTTGCATGTATGTTCTAATACAGGGAAGGCATGAAGGACTGTGAATGTGACAGTCTGCAGCACCTAGCCTCGCTGAGACTCGCTGCAGGCCCACCTGGGGAGGGTGCACTCCCAATGTGGTCCCTGCTCTGCGGCAGCAGCCCTGGCTGTGTGCCTCTTATGAGCCAACTTCGGATGCATCACTTCTCTGCATCTCTGTCCTTCATCCTTGAACTTAGGGAGGACCACACAGGGAGGCATGCACAAAAGCACTTGGCAACTTGTAAAAGGGGTGCAAACACATGCTCACTGCAGGATTTTAAGACACAGCTCCCAAATACTTTGACACCCCTGTCTGGGAGAGGTAGGGTCTTTGGCCCCCTCCCCTTGATCTGGATAAGCATCTGACTGCTTCCACCGGTAGCATATGCTGGAGTGATGCTGTGTGTCTTCCAAAGCCACTCAGAAAAAGTCATGTGGTTCTGCCTGGTTTTCTTGGAACCTTTTCTTGCTCCCAGGATGCTCCCCTGCAGAGCCCAGCTGCTGTGCAGTGAGAAGCCCACTCCTTGTGGAGAGGCTGTGTCGGAGCACTCCGGAAGCAGTTCCAGCTGAACCAAACTGAATGTCAGGCGTGTGCAGACAGGAACCTTCAGGTGGTTCCCACACTAGCCACCCCAGCCTTACAGACTGGGCAGAGAGAAGCCATTCTTGCCATGCTCTGTCCAAATTTCTGATCACAAGATCTGTGGGCAGAAGACAATAGTTGTGATTTTATGCCACTGAAGTTGGAGGGGCTTGTTAGCAGCAACATATATTTAAGACATTCACCAAACCCCTCCTCACGGTCTGGGTCTCAGAGCAAAGAGATGAATCAGATGTGGTTCCTGCTTCGTAGAGAACCAGAAAGCAGCCCAGAGAAGCAATTGCACTGTATCCTGTTGTGTGCTGTATTAGGGGCTGTGGATGTCCCAGTGTGTCTGGACAAGGTTCTGGACTGCCTTTTCTGGAAGAGATGTTGCCGGAATTGAATCTAATGGATTAATAAAAGCTACACAGGAGGACAAGGGAGTGTTCAAGGGACTAGAGCTGAATGCATCTTTGACTCAGAGGGCAAAACCCAATGTTCCTGAAAACACCCCAAATACCCGACTGCCGCAGGACCTTAGCACTTGCAGTTATCTCTTCCTGCTTCCTCTGTAGTCCCTACTGGCTTGCTTGGTCCTTGCATTCAGAATTCTGCCCAGAGAAGTTTCTCCTTTCTTCTTCTTTTTTTTTCCTTTTCTGGCCACACCATGCAGCAAGTGGGACCTTAGTTCCCTGGCCAGGAATTGAAACTGCATCCCCTGCATTGGAAGCATGGAGTCTTAATCACTGGAGCACCAGGGATATCCCTTCTCCTGACTTCTTGACCTAAGCTGTGTGTGTGTGTGTGTGTGTGTGTGTGTGTGTGTGTGTGTGTGTTAGCAGCTCAGTCGTGTCTGACTCTTTGTGACCCCACGGACTGTAGCCTAGCATGCTCCTCCAACCATGGGATTCTCTAGGCAAGAACACTGGAGTGGGTAGCTATTCCCTTCTCCAGGAGATCTTCCTGATCGAGGGATCAAACCCAGGTCTCCTGCATTACAGGCAGATTCTTTACCATCTGAGCCACCAGGGGAACCGTCTTGACCTAAGATCCCCCCAATCCATCACTCTTTGCCCTCTTTTCCTGATTCATCTTTCTTCATAACATTGATCATCACTTGCTGCTTTATAACATGTATGTTTACAAAGTGGGAAATACAGGAGACTAAGGCATGCTTCCCAGAGAAGCATGGTTTCTGGCACACAGTAGGTCTTCAGTAAAGGTATCAGGAGTGAGTGGAGGAACAAAGAGAGGGACCGGATCAGCCACACATTTGGAAGCCCACCTTGGCTGCAGGGAATGGGTCAGAGGGACGTGAGAGAGGATGATGAGGAGAGGGTGGATGTGAGGTGATAGAACTGAAGACTTGGTGTCCCAAGCCAGTTGTGGAGAGCTGCATTGGGTGGAGAATCAATGACCAGTCTTGGGCAGCTTGGTATTTGGGCAGCTGGGTGGTGGTGCCAGTCTCCAAAACGGGGCACCATTAGGACAGTGTGCAAGTTAGAAGGAGGCCATGAGCATGGGGGATGGGACAGGAGGATGGGAAGAATGGGTTGAACTAGAGTCCTGTGGAGTTTGGAACCTCAAGTGCAATGGACCGGCAGGAACCTGGAGGAGAGAGTCCAAAGCTTAGGAGAGCAGTCCAGCCTTAAGCAGGGGACCTGAGAGTCGTGTCAGCTGTGGGAGAGTGTGGACTAGACAGACCCGGCAGTAAGAAGAGGACCCAGAGGAACACAGTGTTTAGGGAAAGACAGAGAGTGAAGGATGGCAGAGGGAGAGAGGAGAGGTGGGTGGAAAGCCAGAGTGTGTGGCCATGGCAGCCGGGGACCAGGAAGGTTCCAGCAGGGATGGGTGGGCACTGGTGTCAAAGCTGCCAGGAAAGGGCCGCAAAGCACCCACAAGACACTGGAAGAAGCTGAGCGAAGGGGCAAACTGTGTGTGATGGGGCAGGGTGGTGAGCCAACAGTGAGGGTCCCTTTTCCACTTAAAAAAAAAATTTAATAAGCAAATCTGGAAAACGGGAGAGAAACTAGAGGGAGAAAAGGGGTTCCAGAGGCTGTTCGTACTATTACCAATTTTGAAGACAGAGAGGCAGAAACTTGCTGAAATACTCTTGAGAAAGATCCAGAAGCGACGGAGGATGATGGCACAGGAGAAGAGGAGGGGGTGACTGCTGGAGGGGGGGTCTCTGGAGACGTGGGGAAGGCAGGGATCCAGGGCACGGGGCGGAGGTGGTGGCTTCAATCAGGAGAGAGGATGCCCTCAGAGGAGGGGATAGGGGGAGCAGAGCCCACGCTAGATGGAGTGAGCTTCCTTGAAGCCCTTCCCTGCCTGCCGGAACAATCAGGGTCCTGGTGAGCTGACTGCTGGGGAAGGAGGCTGGTCCCCAGGGGAGAACATTCTCAGCTCTCTAATGTTTTCATAAGAAATTAAACCTCAAGAAGAAAAGCCCAAATCAATTTTAACCAAAGTGAGTAACGAGCAGAGAGGATGGCTGCAGTCCAGGAACGTGGGGAGTGCAATTCATAGAGACAACTAAAACGAAAAAGCCTATTTGACGTTGAATATTCACTTTACATCCCCAGATTGGTGCTAGGAGCTGAAGGCAGATGAATAAGGCCCCCAGGGAGTCTTGGGGTGGGATGGAGGGGACACAAAGGTACCGCAATTCAGGTAAGTAAATGTTGACAAGGGAGGGAAATGTTCTCAGAGGAGTAACAATTACAGCTGCCTCCTAAGGATTTATAGACTTTTACCAGGAAGAACTTCCTGGTGGTGGAGAATCATATTATTCTACTTAATATAAGTGTAATTATATTTAATATAAAAGCTCTCAGCTCAGCACCTGCCATATCATCAGCCCTTGATATAGTTGAGTCTTTAAAATATTATTACTAATCATGTTCATGCATTTATAAGTTTGACTTCACCCAACTTCCCCTCCCCCATGGTGGTTTTTTTTTTTTTTTTTGATGCTTTCGATCACTGTGAGTCCTTGACATTCACAAGAAATACGACAAGAGAGCTTTAAGAACCCCACCCTGGGAAATACTGTCTCCAGCATAAACTGTCCCTCTAAAGGAGCAGAGTGTTGTTGAAATCTGAAGCTGCTGTCTTGGATGTTTAGCGATGGTGATGTGAAGACTGAAGCCATTTCTGCAGTTATTAACGCGTGTTCTATCGCACATCATACCTGCCTCCAGTTCCCACTCACTTGAGCTGTTCCCGGAGCTGCCTCAGCGGCCGCCTAGAACCAAATGTGAAATCACTGCTCCTGGTTCCACTGAGAGCCGCCCTTGGTGGGCTCATCTGGAGCCATGGGTCTAAGCCAGGGCTGAGTTCCACTCTCCTCTCTTTCATCCACTCCCTGCTTCCATTTTTTCAGACTCAAAGCCAATCGTGTTTCAGATGACTTCGTCTTTCTTTCCCTGATTAGTACTAGCAACTGAATTCTTCTGAGGCCATGCTCCTGAAAGGAACTGTGTTTATCACCAGGTGGCCAGCTAGGCTCACTCATTAGCTCAGTTCCCTGCTGACATCTTTTTTTTTTGTTCCATCAAAAATATAAATTATTACAAGCCGTGGACCTTTGGATCACTTGAAATGAGACCAAATTGCATGCTAAACCCTTGAATGTCAAGGACATCTTGGGGCTTTCTGATTGCCCTCTCCCTCCCAAACACAGCCTTTAAATCCCCTAATGTTCCACACCACCTAACACACGCACACACGCACACACATGAACACACACACACATGAACACACACACAAACACACAGGAACACATGGGACGTATGTCAGATGCACACATAGGCTTCCACATTCAAACACAGACGTATGAAAACACAGCACACACAACATGCTTGCACACACCAGCTCACATGCATGTTTGAACACACAGACACTGTATTCAGACTCACACATGAACACACAGTCATGCATGTGGCACACGGGCATACACACATCTCCCACCACATGTGTATGCACATATGCAAATGCAACCACACACATACAGGCACACAGCTGCGTTCACAGCCACAGATGCTCACATAAACAGACATGCAAATGATCACATACACATGTACACAGAGCCTGCCTACATGGATACCCCTCACACACACTTGCACATAGGCAGACACAGCATGCCTGTAGGCAAGGCACACTCTTGCACACTCACGCACACACAGGAATGCACGCCTAGATGTTGCAGGCACAGGCATGCCCAACACCCTGCCGAGAACAAGTGAAGAGGAGGAGGGGGAGAAGGCAGACACATCATTCTTCCCCTTCTAGTTCAGATGACTTCTTTTTCTTGGCATCAACTTTTGTTTTGATATCTTTTGTTACTTTTTTAGATCACGAAGACACGGGACTGGAACCGAATCCCTAAGTTTTACTGGTAGGAGATGCGATTTCTAGCAACAAATCTGCTAGAACAACGTGACATATCCAAAGAAGAACTTGGAGGCATCTCGGGGTTATTGTTATACCTGTAGTACCCCAGCACCCCTGCCCTCCTGCAAGGAGGCCACTCGCTGGACCAGAAGCCTTGCTCTTCCTTCTAGAAGTTCTGCCACTCTTTTGCTGTGTGTACCCAGGCAGTTTGCTCCCCATCTCTGGTCCTTCCAGCTTTGACGTTGGAAGGTTTGAGTATCTCCATATAACAAGTGGAGGACCATTCCCAAGGTTTCCTACGCAGAGCCCAAGTGTGTAGCTTTCATCCTGAGGCCAGTACTACAAGGCTTCTCACATTTGAATGTGCACATGAATCGCCTGAGGATCTTGTTAAAATGCAGACTCTGAGTCAGTAGGCTGGGGCTGCCCTGAGATTCTTTCTAACAAGCTCCCTGGTGACGCCCATGCAGCTGGCCCAAGACTATCCCTTTACTAGAAAGGCCTTGCACTCTTCCAACGCTTTTCATAAAGGTGAGATAAGGCTGGGTTTTGTACCCTTCTCACTACACCCCAAGCCCCTGACTGGAACAACAGTGATGTCATCGTCTCTCATCTTGCCCCATCCTTCAGCTCTGGGTCTCCCCAGTACGAACCACCTCCCTTTTTGAAGCCAGGCTCTCAAATTGTACCCCTACCTTTGGAGCAGTGGGGTGTCAGAGGGGTGGAAAAGGTCTGCATTCTGCCAGCCCTGAGCTCCCTACTACTGGGGAGGTGTGCCCCTTCTCTCAGAGCCTGTTTCCCCATCTGGAGAAGAGGGGTTTGAACTTGTTCTCAGCCACACTTTGGCTCCAGCAGAGCTTTTCCCAAGTCCACTGTCCAGGTACCACTCTCTAAGATTTTATTTAATTGGATTGGGGTGAGATCCAGGCGTGGGGTTTCTAAAAAGCTGCCCAGGTGATTGTAATGGATGCCAGGATAGAGAACCCCAGGGTTGGTGCTCATTAAGGGTCAGCCCAGCGCTGACTGCCAGCGTGTGGTCCGGCGGCTGCATCTGCACACCGACCCCTCTGCTCACACTGTCAGATCCAGGGCTTGGGAACAGCGCAGAGAAGCCTCAGAAGGATTTTGGCCCAGCTTTAGACAAGGTCACTTCCCACAAGGGAAAGAGTTCTTGAAATGATATTCAGAATGACGACCCCATCAGCGAGTTGAACTTGCTTTTCTTCTGACGGGCACATGATGTATTTAATTAAAGATTCAACCCCACACATCAATCATCTGCAGACCTCACCCACCAACGCACCTTCCCACGGGAGGACTGGAAACAGCACTTCTGTGTGCACGTGGGGTGGGGTGGGGAGACCTGGTCCGCGTCTGCTGCGGAGCACCAGAAGTTAACCTGATGTCCTGGCCAAACAGGGGGCCCAATTAGCCAGAGCCCCCTTGGCTTCCTCACAGCAGAGCCCTAAATGGAGCCATGAAAAGGTTTCCTTGAAGCCAGATGGTGGTACGGCTGGAGAGTCCCATGGTTTCCATAGCGACCTGCCTCTTCCTCAAGCTGACAATGGGTTCTACCACCAGGGGGATGGTTTCGGTATTGGAGAAGCCCAGCCAGAGTGGGTCAGCTGGGCGCCTCTAATCTCAGCTCCATGACGTTTGCTGGTGGCTTGGGAAACATTCTGGAGGCAAGGGATAGAGAAGCCAGAATGGCAGCAGCCCTGTCCCCATGTCCCGCTCCCCCAGAGTATGGGAAAGCAATCATTAGGATAAGGACAGTCAGCGGGGACCACTGTACGGTCATTGGCGGTGCAGGATGGTGACCCAGCACTGGGCGCTGGAGCCAGACTACCTGGGGCTCACATCCTCACTCTGCCACCTAGCGGCATTAGGTCACTGTGCTAGCTACTTGAGAGCTCTGTGCCTCAATCTGCCCACCTGTGAAATGGGAGAATAATACCTTCTTTTTCTGAGACTCTTCTGAGGATTATGAGTTAATTAGGGGGAGTCCTTTCAACAGTGTCTGGCACACTGTAGCCTTTGGGTTTTCTCTCATTTATAGCCCCACTGTCTTAGACAGCAAGACAGTCTCCAGTATCTAGGTTAGGAGGGCTCTGCTAGGGCCCCAGGCTCCTCACTGGCCAGGTATTAGTCTAGGGGACTTTTAATTATTCTGATTTCCGGTGCATCACAGGTCTACACCAGAATCTCTGAGGGTGGGACTCATGAATCAGCTTTTTGGGAAACTCTATGGAGTTGATAATACTCAGTCAAAATTAGAATGGGTAGAAATCTGGAAGTATTTGCCCAGATAAGTTCCCTCAACCTGGGTCCCCAGGAAGCTCCTGAAATCAGAGTAGAATCTGGGGATGGAAGAGCAAATGAAGACATGTATTTGCAGTCTTAAGCCCTCTCTGGGATACGGAAACCTTGCATGCTGCAGTCCCTGGGGTCGCAAAGAGTCGGACACGAATGAGCGAATGAACAACAATAAAGCCCACTCTAGGGCTTCCCTGGTGGCTCAGTGGTAAAGAATCTGCCTGCCAATGCAGGAGACATGGGTTTGACCTCTGGGTTGGGAAAATCCGCTGGAGAAGGAAATGGCAACCCACCCCAGTATTCTTGCCTGGGAAATCCCATGGACAGAGGAGCCTGGCGGGCTACAATCCATGGGGTCTCAAAGGAGTCAGGCATGAATTAGCAACTAAACAACCACACAGGTCCCCTCTGCTCATCCATTCATTACACAAGCACTTAAGTTCTTACGACCTGCTCATGGCACGCACACAGCCAGGAGTGAGGTGGGGGCCCTGCTCCCACTGACTGTGGGGAGGCAGACACACATCCAGCCATCACATCTGCAATCCCAAGTGGCCATGGGGGCCGTAAAGAGGGACCTAAGTGGCCAGGGAAGGCTTACCATGTGACTTTGAAATCTGAAGAACCCAGAGAAGTTAGCAGGTGGGAGGGGGTGTATTCCAGGTGGAAAAATCCCACACGTGCCACAGATCCCGTGGCCAACCCCACATGACATCTTCAGGAAACCAGAAGACGGGTGGCGTGGTTAGAACTGGGAGAGGGAGGGTGAGCAAGGAGAGTCAGAGAGGCCTTGCAGATGAGCAGGGTTGGCCCCACAGGAGTGTGGGGAGGCGGGTGCAGGCCAGCTGGGCTCTGCTCCTTTATCCAGGCAATGCAGCCACTAACAGGTTTTAAGCAAGGGATGGCATGATTGGATTTGCAATTTAAAAGGTCCTTTTGGCTGCAGTGGGAAGAACAGACTGTCAACCTCACAACTGTGCTGTCAGCTCAGTCTATTAGGCACGCGATGAACCTGAGGCCCAGGAGTCTGAGTCAGTTGTCAAGGTCATGCAGCCAGCAAGCGACAGAGACTGGACTGCAGCCCAGGTCTTCACACCCAAATCTGGGTTCTTTCCACTCCCCGCCGTGCCCCCCGGCTCCCTCTCTGCTCCTATACAGCCCTCTCATCCCCGCTCTCTCATTGTAAATCCAAGACTCCCTATGAGAACACCCTGTTAATCCACACTGGATGACGTTCTTTCCCAAAACCCCTGTGGAGGTGAATCTTCTTTCTTTGGGGGATCGATCTGATTTTGAGCAGCAGCCAAAGGCCGTGGCAGCCAAATTTGGCAGGATAAAGCGGGTGATCATATTAGTCATCTATCACTGTGTAACAAATTACCCTCAAGCCTAGTGACTTAACACAGCAACAAACACGCAATATTTCACACAGTTTGTGTGGGTCAGGGATCTGGGAGCAGCTCAGGTGAGGGATTCTGGCTCAGCATCTCTCATGAGGTCAGAGTCAAGTTGTCAGGCAGGGCTGCCCTTGTCCGAGGGCCAGACTGGGTCTGGAGGAATCACTTCCAAGGTGGCACGCTCACATGATTGATGCTGGAAGCCTCAGGCCTCTCCATGTGGGCCTCTTCAGGGCTGCTTGAGTGTCCTCACAGCATGGCAGCCGGCTTCCCCCTGAGCTATCAATCCAAGCCAGAGCAAGGGGGACGTGGAGATGTTTGTTATGACAGCCTCAGAAATCACACATCATTTCTGCAGCACCCAGTTGGCTATTCAATGTGGAAAGAAACAATATCACCGTGTGAATACCGGGAGACCTTCTTGGAGGCTGCAACCGTGGCGACCCTCTTGTGGATGTGGTTTGGGCTCTAGAACTGCAGTGACAGAGATGGGTTTGTTGGGCATCAACAGAAAGTATTTCACCTCTTTCTTGAGGACTGGAGGAGTCACACAGAAAATGCAAGCAGTAACTTTTGGTGTAATCGCAGATCTGCCAGCCCTGATGAGGCACTTACTCTGTACCAACCTCATCTCACCCTGACAACTCTGCTTGCAGCAGGCAGTTTACTTTCCCCTATTTTATAAATGGTGGCTTCCCTGGTGGCCCAGTGGTGAAAGAATCAGCCTGCCAATGCAGGAGACCTATGTTTGATCCCTGGATCGGGAAGATCCCCTGGAGGAGGGCATGGCAACCCACTCTGTATTCTTGCCTGGAGAATCCCATGGACAGAAGAACCTGGCGTTCTACAGTCCATGGGGTTACAAAAGAGTTGGACACGACTTAGCAACTAAACAACACTGACAAATTTTACAAATGAGGAATGTGAGGCCTAGTGGAAGAACTGGTCAGAGACCAGGTGACCTCAGGAGCACAGTGGCTGAGACCACCCAGGCTTGGAACTCCTGCTCAGAAAGCAGAGAGAAGCAGATCCCTGGAGAAAGCCAGCTGCTGTTTTCTCTCCTAACCCGAATTGGGTGGTTCCCCTCCAGGATGCTGGGCAGAGAGACCTGAGCACAACTCAGGTGGGTCCATCAGCTGAGTTGTTCCAGAAGGAGGCAGAGGCCCTACAAATGGGCTCTTAGGGAGAATTTAATAGAGACTCTTGAGAGGTACAGACAGGGTTAAGGGAAATCGACAAGGGATGGTGAAGCACCCAGGGACCAGGCAACAGCTGGGAGCCATTATCACCCCGCAGGACTGGAGGAGCCAGGAGGGGTCAGTTCCTCAAAACAGAGGGCGTTGTCATTATCATTGTCACTGTGGGAGAAGACAGACTCACAGGAGTTGTGGCCTTGTGGCCTGGGACTGGGCCATTTATTGTTGCTCTTCAGTCACTAAGTTGTATCCAACTCTTTGAGACCCCACGGACTGCAGCATACAAGGCTTCCCCAGCCTTCACCATCTCCCAGAGCTTGCTCAAACTCACGTCCATTGAGTTGATGATGCCATCCAACCGTCTCATCCTTTGCCTACCCCTTCTCCTCCTGCCTTCAATCTTTCCCAGCATCAGGGTCTTTTCAAATGAGTCGGCTCTTCACATCAGGTGGCCAAAGTATTGAAGCTTCAGCTTCAGCATCAGTCCTTCCAATGACTATTCAGGGTTGATTTCCTTTAGGATTGACTGGTTTGATCTCCTTGTAGTCCAAGGGCCTCTCAAGAGTTTTCTCCAGCACCACAGTTCGAAAGCATCAATTCTTTGGCACTCTTTATGGTCCTTCTTTTGGACCTTCTTTATGGTCCAATTTTCACAGCTGTTCATGACTACCAGAAAAACTGCAGTTTTGTGGGTGATTTATACTCATTTACTGTAAAACGACCAAGACCACCCCCCTCAAAATCTGAAAAATGTTCAGAACAAAAACTAAAAACAACACTTCCCTAAACCCGTCACCTGTAATTGGTGTCAGTGGGTTACAGAGTTATGAATCTGCTTGCAAATTCGCTCTTTGCTTCACATACTTTGAAACTCAAAATCTAATAAAGAACATGCACACAGAACAAAACAGCAACTGATGGCAGCCCCTCACTTGACAACCCTGTAACCGTCCGGGCAAGGAACATTCGAGAATGAATGGATCTTCACCATACAGAGCTCTAGTAAGCGATGATAAAATGCTCAATATCACCGATCACCAGGAAAACACAAATTAAAACCACAGTGAGATACCACCTCACACCCGTTAGGATGGCTTGCTGCTGCTGCTAAGTTGCTTCAGTCGTGTCTGACTCTCTGCAACCCTGTGGACTGAGGCCCACCACTCCTCTGTCCATGGGATTCTCCAGGCAAGAATGCCGGTTTGGGTTGCTATGCCCTCCTCCAGGGGATCTTCCCGACCCAGGGATTGAACCTGAGTCTTTTATGTCTCCTGCATTGGCCATGGGTTCTTTACTGCAAGTACCGCCTGGGAAGCCCTCTTAGGATGGCTTACTGTCCAAAACCAGAAAATTACAAGCCTTGGCAAGGATGTGGGGAAAATGGAGCCCTTGTGCCTTGTTAGTGGGAATGTGAAATAGTGCAGCCACTGTGGGAAATGATATGGTGGTGCCCTGGAAAAAAGTTAAATTAGAATTACCATATGATTGAGCAATTCCACTTCTGGGAATATACCCAAAAGAATGGAAAGTAGGGTCTTGATAGTTGTGTCAAGACATCTGCGTTCATGGGAGCAGTATTCACAAGAGCCAAAAGGTGGAAGCAACGCAAGTGTCCACTGGTGGATGAATGGATAAGAAAAATGTGATCTGTCCATTCAGAGGAGTGTTATTCAGCCTAAAACAGGAAAGAGAATTCTGACACACACTACAACATGGGTAACCCTTGAAGACATTATGCTACATGATATAAGTCAGACATACACACAAAAACAAATGCTGTATGATTCCATTTTCAACAGGTATCTAAAGTAGTCAGATTCACAGGGACAAAAGGCACCGTGGTGTTTGCCAGGGGCTAAGCGGACGGGAAAGGGGACCTCTGGCTTCATGGGCACAGAATGTCAGTTTTGCAAGATGATGGTTGGTGGTGATGGTTGAACAGATGAATGTACCTAACGCCACTAAACCATATACTTAAAAATAGTTAAAATGATTGATGTTATGTGTATTTTATATCACAATTAAAAAAATTGAGGAAAAGAACTCCACCATCATAAAAAAAGAAAAAAAGAATTAGTGTTCTGTTCCTCAGGAATCCAATCTCAAGACAGGCCCTGGCCATCAAGTCCTGATCCTCATGGGGTACAGGACTTGAAAACACCCAGAGGGAACAGACTCATTTATACTGAGTTATTGGGACTTGGTGGAGCGGGGAAGACAACAGTGACCCATCCCCCCAGCAAATGCCCCAGATGAATGACAACCCTTGCAGAGCTCATAATTGAGGGGGACAGATAGACGTCAATCAAATAATCACAGAGGGAAAGGGAACATTGCAACTCCAGAAGGGCTACTGAAGGACAGAAGGGAGTTGGAGTGGGGGTGGGGGGTGTTCTAAGGGTGGGATACCTGGGGAGGGAACAGCTAAACACAGGGTACAAAGAGGGAACCTGGTAAGAATAAAATGAAGAGAAGAAAAGCCACCCCTCCAAGGACCTCATTTACTTTTTCACAGGAGGGAAGGGGCAGGGGAATTGATGGAAAGTGGAAAGGTCAGGAAAAAATTAGGTGGCAGATGCAGCTGGGCCCCGAGCATGGTCAGAATCACAGATGAGGGGCCCCGTCATCCTAAGGCCGGCACCTGGGAGGCACTCACAGCCGAGCCGGCCGCCCAGAGCAGAACTGCAGCCAGAGAGCTATCTCAGAGCACTAGCCCCTCCACCGGGAGAAACCCAAAGTTCTGCTATTCGTCACTCCTGGAGGCTGGCCCTGCCCCACTCTCCATCACTCCAGGAGGCTGACCGCATCCCGCTCCAGTCCCTCAGCCTGATGGACCAGGACCAATGCCCGTGGTCCTGGCTCACTCCCAGGGCCAGCCCTCCGTTAAGTGGGATCAAGCCTAGGACTGTCTTGACCACATGCTGAAACCAGGCCCCTGCTCATCTGAGCCACCAGCAGCCCCAGAGTCAATGGCAAACACCTCACTCCTTCTTAGGGGCCTCCTCTCCCCAGGTTCTCCACATAGTATTTACCTGGACAAGACAGCAGATCAAACTTCGCCCTGGACACAAAACAAGCAAAGCCTCCTGCCTCACTGGGCAAAACCCCAGACGCTTCTGTAGGGCCTCGGAGGCTTGAGCCGCATCCGCGGCCTTATCCCCTCCCATGTTCCCACTCAGGCCTCCTGCTGCACCCCCAGCCTGCCCCTCCTCCCCAGGTATGTGCCCACCTCAGGGCCTTTGTACCTGGTTTGTCCACTGACTCTTTCCAGACACAGGTGGTTTCACCTGTCACTCCATCCAGGTTTCTGCTTAAATTTCACCTATTTGCAGAGGCCTTCTATAGCTACTCTCTCCAAAATGACCTCTCTGGCATTCTTTAATACCGTTCTCTGTAGTTTTTCCTTCATACCACTCTTTGTGTGTGTGTGTGTGTGTGTGTGTGTGTGTGTGTGTGTATAGTTTATTTTATTATCTGTCTCCCCTAGAATGCAGATTCCATGGGATCAGAAAACTGGTTTTGTTCCTGCTGTATCACTGATGCCTAGAGATTGCCCTAGCATAGAGGAGGCCCACTATATGGAGGATCAGATTTTTGCAGGTTTCTGAATGGCTACTTAGGAAAAACCTCCTCTTTGGTAAATGCTAATTGATGTGTCTATTCTGCCAGAGCTGCCGAGATGAAAAACAGTACCTGCCTCCTTGAAATTTAGGATATCACACTCAGGAGAGGAAAGAGTCTGACATGAGTAAACCACCATCCACAACACAGAAAAGCCCTCTTCATCTCAAATTCAAAAAGCATCTGTCGTTGCTAGTTAGCAAGGCTGGATAATTTCTGAAATTGATGGATGCTTATAGCATACACAAGAAGAGGATCTTTGCAACAACAGACCCTTTTATCTGGCTTACAGGCAGCTAAAAACATCCCCAACTCAGGCTTTTTAGCCATCGTTATTGAGGCTAATTTTCACAAACATCATTTTGAAAAAGGGCCAAAGTGGGAAGAGCGTGCCTAGGGGTTTGGGCACATATTGCAGCCAGGTGTCCTGGGGAAATTCATTTCTTCTCTTCAAGACTCAGATTATCTTCGTCGTGGGTTTGGGTGAATAAAGAGGGCTGGACCAGATGATCTCTTATTGCTTTAAAGCTCTTAGGCTGAACCCAAAATTTCAAGAGTGTGTCCTTGTCCATGAGCTAAGTCCAAATGGCTTGCTTCCTTTAGGGGCAGGGAACTCAGAGGCGTGACCCCCCAAAATGCCCTTACTTTCCAGCCCAGTGAGGTAAGACTGGACCTCTGGAGGGCCTCCTCCCTGCCCTTCAAGCTCAGGATACCTAACCAGCTTCCAAATCAGCGCCCTATCTCTACCTCTCCCTCTCTGACTCCATCCGCTTCCTCCCACACGCCAAGTTCACTTGGCCCCCGTTTTCTTCTCAAATATGCCAAGCAGGTTACAGCCTTGGGCCTTTGCACTCGCATGCCCTCTGCCCAGAATGCACTTGTTCCAGAGTACCGGGGTCTCCACCTGACTTCCCTCAGGGTCCAGGTCAAACGTCTCCCCCAGAAGAGGCCTTCTCTGACCCTCCACCTAACGAGCACCTGGGACACCCCACATCTCCATCATTTGCTTGCCTCCCTTCACAGCATTTCCTGACAAATGGAGTCTGACTGCCCGCTCCCGAACGCCTGAGGAAGCAGGTATGGTCTCGCTCACAGCTGTACCCCCGGCACCTAGAACTTGACATGTGGTAGGTGCTCCAAAGGTATTTGTCGGAGGAGTGAGTGAATGGACAAAGATGCAGAGCGGCGGAAGGGAGGCTCTGCCACCTCCACCCTCCCAGCTCCTGGTCCTGCCCAGCAGACGCCCTGCCTTCAGGCTTTGAGACACCCATCCCAGCCACCGGGCGGTCATGCTGGGGGTTTCTCAGAGCCCCGGTTGAACCAAGGGGAGACTGAAGCCTGAGGTAGAACAGGGGATCCCCTCCCTCGGCCCCGTGATGTCACAGAGCAAGCTGTCCTGAGCCACCTTCCTGCTGTCAGGAACCTGGAGCACCTTCACCTGCAGAGGTCCGCCCCAGCCCGCAGGGGCCGGGCTTCCAGCTGGTTGCCTCTGCTCAACTGTGACAAAATGCCAAAGGGTGCTACTTCCTGTCTCAGGCCAGGAGCCCCTCTCCACCTCCCAAGGGGAACAGGGACGGGCAGGAATCGGCAGGGTGGAGAGTCTGCCGGGGGCTGGGTGTTTCACATCCCTGCGCCTTCTCCTGTCCCGTGCACCACATCCTCGTGGTGTAAAAGTGAGTGCCCCCGTTTTGTGGATGGGCAAAGTGAGACCTGGAGAAATGAAGGAGGGTGACCAGGTCACACGAGGCCAGAAGCAGCTCCACAAAGCCCAACTCTGTCTGTGAGAAGTTAGCCTGCCAAAAGCCATCTGGGGGTAGGGCTGCAGCCCCCAGAACTCCATGTCCCAGAGAGAAAGCCGTCAGTCAGCGGGGAGCTCATCCCCTCCTCCCGCCCACTCCACCTGCCAGCATCACATGTCACCGGAGGGCGCAGAGCCTGCGGGGGCACCTCCCTGGGGAGGCCGTGCAGACAGCCCTGGGATCTGCACCTCGTGGGTGGCTGGGGAGTGATGTGAACACGTTCAGTGCACACATGTGCTCTCTCGCTTGCTCTCTCTGCAGCACTCTCTGGAGACAGGGCAGGTTGCTGGGTCAGCATGCCCCAGACTGGGGGCACACAGGGAGAAGCCTGCAGTGTCAGAGATAGCAGAAAACCCTGGGGAACAGTCAGGCCAGCCCCTCACCCTTGTCAATCTAATCAAGAGTCTTGTACGGCAGACTTGGGGCCAGTGTGGTATGAGGTTGGGTCTTTCGTTAGTCGCTTATTCATGTCTGACTCTTTGCAACTCCATGGAGCCCACCAGGCTCCTCTGTCCCTGGAATTTTCAAGACAAGAATCCTGAAGTGGGTAGCCAGTCCCTTCTCCAGAGGATCTTCCCAACCCAGGGATCAAACCCGGGTCTCCTGCATTGCAGAGAGATTCTTTACCGTCTGAGCCACCAAGGAAGCCCCTCCAAGAACACACATTGAATATATCCATTCAATTTGAGGGCTCCAGTCAGACCACCTGGGTCAGAATCTGGTATATTTCCCAGCTGGTTGGCCACAGAGAAGTTCCTGGGCCTCTCTGAGCCTCCACTTTCTCATCTGCTTTAAGATAGTATTTACTGAGTTCTTGCTTAGTGACAGGCAGGGTTCTAATTTCTGTCTCTGTGTTGACTCTTCTGAGCAGCCTTATGGAGTAAACACTTTTGTCATTGGATTTAAACCTGAGGAAACTGAGGCACAGAGTGGCTAGGTAACTTGCCCAAGGTCACACAGCTGGGAAGGCAGTGGAGGCAAGATTTGATCCCAGACACAAGACATGCTATAAATACTGCATGAATGGGTGGAAGGGCCAATAGACAGGCTGATAAGTTGGTTGACAGAGCAGTGGGAAGTGAAATGGGGAGATGGAGGGATGGGAGCAAGGTGGGTGACTGGGTGGGTAGGTGGGGAAGTTAGGAAGAGGATTAGATAGATGGATAGACCAATGGGCAGAATGAGAGGTTTGGGGGTAAACAATAGGTGGATGAGAGAGTGTAAGATGGATGGATGGATGGGTGGACAGGTTGGATGCATGAGAGGATGGACCAATAGCAATCAGATAGAAACTGATGGCTCTTCAGACCAGTGGATGGATGGACGGACATGTGAGTGAGGTAACTGGTCAGATGAGTGGATGGATGAATGCATGGACCAATGGGCAAGAAGATAGAGAGGGGGGTGGGTGGGAGTACAGAGAGTGGACTGATGATGGACTTCTCCCCATGGAACTGATGCTGATGAGCTGGTAGTGGCTGCTACAGAACTACCGTCGATGCCCACAGATGGGAAAGAAAAAGCGGTCAGGAGCGTCTGGCTCCAACAGGCAGTCCTGGCAGGGGGGCAGTGAGAGGTTGCTTATTGTATTCCCACATCTGTGCTTGGGAAGGAAGCCCCGGGGGGCAAAATGACCAGCAGGAGGGCAGGCACGGGGGCTGGACCCTCACATGCACACGTTCCTGGTAACCCAGTGGGAAGGCTGCCCAAGGAGGGCACAGCCCCAGCCAGATAGCAGAGCACTGCAGCCTGGAAGGGCCCCTTAGTTGGAGAGACCTTTGGCAAAAGAAGACCCGGAGCATGCCCCTGGAGACTCCTTGGATCTGGACCAGAAGAACAAAATGTCCCTTTCACCGAGGGCGGTGCAGGGTGGGGGTGGGGCTGGGGCTGGGATCTCTTCAGCAAATGGGGAGCCATGGGTTGGATTGCTGACATAGCACCGAGGCACAGAGTGGCCTCGGACAAGCCCCCATCCACTCCAGCCTCCTTTCCTCATCTGTAATTGCAGCCAAGCTGCCTCCTGGGTCCCTTGTAGAGCTGACATCTTACAGCGGGGGACCTTATTCTTGGGTTTCCAAGAGCATGGCAGGGAGGGGACGGGCCGGGGGCAGGGTCCTGGGTGGAGAGGTGGTACACAGTGGCCATTCCACTCCTCAGAGGGTGACTCAGGGTCTCAGAGCCTGTTTCAGTTCATGGGGGTTTAGTTGACAGTGAGGACACCCCATGGGGGCTCCCGTTTCACTTAATAGAGGCCCTGCTGCTTAATCTCTTCGGTCGTGTCTGATTCTTTGTGATTCCATGGACTGCCGCCGCCAGGCTCCTCTGTCCAGGCGATTCTCCAGGCAAGGATACTGGAGGGGGTGGCTATGCCCTCCTCCAAGAGGTCTTCCCAACCCAGGGAGAGAACTTGGGTCTCCTGCATTGCAGGCAGATTCTTTACCACTGAGCCACCAGGGACACCAAATAAAAGCCCAGTTTGCCCAAAGGCCACCACCTGCCCAGTGGCCAGCACAGTCCAAGGCTCCATTCTTCCCCAACCAACTCTGCTTTCTCCTGCTGCCACTCCCTTGTCCTACTGGCCTCTGTGGTCGCTGGAACCTGCCAGGCAGCCCCACTTGCTCTGCCTGGAGGCACGTGGTCACCGCTCACATTCTGCAGGACCCTTTATGCAGCACCCTTGGCCTCTCCCCAGCAGCTGCGGGGACAGAGCTAGCTGGGCGGGGCCTGGCGGGCGGAGACAGGAAGGCCTCAGAGCTTTCCCAGGCAGAAGGCCACCAAGGAGCTGCTCCCGAATTCCTCCAGCACATCTGGACCATGCCGGACGTGGCTTTCCCAGACCCTGCTGGCCTCTGTCTGCTGGGGATAAACATGGCTTCCCCACCCACCCCACCCCTGCACAACAGGAGGGGAGGGGAGGCCCTGTGACAGGGAGGACTCCCTGGGGGGTTGCCACTCTCTTGGGGATGGAGTCAATTCCAGGCCTCAGTTTCCTCACCTGGAATATGGGTTTGGATAAGACAATCGTCCAGGCTGCCCAGTGCTGGAATCCAGAAGAGAGTGAGCAGACCCAGGGCCTGCCCAGGGGACAGCTCCCCACCCCACTCCCATGGAAAGGGGACAAGTTACTTCCTAACTCTTGCCGCAAGCTCCACATCTGTAAAACGGGCCTGAGCTGGAAGATCTTGGAAGCTGGTGCCCTCTCTGTTGTTTTGTTACAGCTAAATGAGGAAAGAGGGTTATTGCAGGGAAGGAAAGAGCACTTAGTGAGCACCAGCTGTATGCCAGGCACTTGGACATTATCTCATATCTGTGTATTAGTTTCCTTCTGCTGCTGTAACAAATTACCACAAATTTGGTCACTTGAAACAACATGCATTAATTACCTTACAGTTCTGGGGATCAGGAGTCAGAAATCGGTCTCACTGGGCAAAACATGTCAACAAGGCTGGCTCCTTCTGGAGTTCCTAGGGGAGAGTCCTCTTCCATACCTTTCTAGAACGGATGCTGACTTCATTCCCACATCACATGGCTCTCTTCCCTCTGCTTCTTCTGTCTTATCTCCTTCTTCCCACTTGACACTCCTGGGTAATTCACGACAGTGTCCTCATCAGGGGGCGGGAGTGGTAAAGAACCCACCTGCCAATTCCGGTTCCATCTCTGGGTCGGGAAGATTCCCTGGAGGAGGGAATGACTACCCACTCCAGTATTCTTGCCTGGAGAATCCCTGTAGCCTGGCAGGCTGCAGTCCATGGGGTCGCAAAGAGTCAGACACGACTGAAGCAACTTAGCACGCACACAAAATTCTTAACTTTAATCCTAACTGCAGAGTTCCCTTCTCCAGCTAAGGGAACACAAGTGTTTTGGGGGTTAGGATGGAGGTGTCTTTGGAGGGCCATCACTCCCCTTACTATACCTGTCACCACAATCTGTTGTGAGGTTCAGTTTCAAATCCCAGCTTCTCCCACTTTGTAGCTGCGTGACACTGGGCAAGGACTCAGCCCCTCCAGCCCTGTTTGGTCACCTATGAAATAGAGATAATGGTAGAGGGTCGTTAGAGATAATGCCAGAAGAGCTCCGAACATAGTCCTACTATCGGTGCTGAGGAATGTACAATATATAGCAACCGCAATAATGATAATAGTAATAATGAAATAATAATAGCAGCTCTTGTTATGGACTAGTTTTAGGCCCACGCTATGCTGAGTATTGAATTTATGTAGAGGAACTAAATAGGAATGATCCTGGCCATCATGGAACTTAGAACCAAGAAGGCAGACTTCGAACAAATATCAGAAATAATTAGATAATTACCAGAGAGGCCTGAGGTCACACAGCTGGGAAGAGGAGAAATGGGTGGGCTTCACACCCAAGTCTGTCTGATTCCCAAGCCCTTATTTTCCATGATACTCCCAGTCCCTCTGGGCCAGTTGAGGCCAACAGAGGACCAAAGATGGGAAGGGACTTGCCAAATGCAGACCTAGGTCTCTGGGCATCCTGCCCAAGGTCCTTCCCGGGGGAGATTCTGAGACTTAAAGTAGTAATGACTAGTGACAGACAGTGACAGGCCAGAAGGCAGGATGGACATTCTATGTGCCCTGATTTCACCCGATCTCTGTCATGCCCCAGGAGAAGAGACTTATCTTGCTTTCCAGATGAAGAAACTGAAGTCTCAGGTCATATAGCTTGCCGAAGTTCACCTGGCAAGCTAATTGCCAAGCAGGGTCCAGGACACTCATTAGGAGAAGGCTCTAGCGTGGAAACTCCAATTTCAAGTTTGCCTGACCCTGAACCTGGCCCTTAATTCCGGGATACCCTGCCTCCTCCTGCTGGCTTGTCAGTGGTCTTAATCCTGTTGCAGAATGCTTCCTGAAGGCAGTCTTCAGGGCGATGGGTGACCCTCTCGCGCCACCTCGTGGTGTTATGGAAATATACCACTTTCCCCTGGGAGCCTCAAGGACCCTCAGAGGCACTGGGAGAGATGTTAGCACAACTTCCTTATCCTCCATCCAACTGGATTCTTTAGCAAATCAACAAGGCTGAGCTAAAAGTGATCAAAATGACCATGATCATCTTGCAGCTGAGGATGCTGAGGCCCAGACAAGGGAATTACATACCCAGCCGGAGGGGCAGGCCCAGGTGTCAGGAGGCACTGTCCAGTCTCTGGGAGACCAGAATGAATTAACTCTTCATGGTGCCTCTTGGGGTGGACCAGAGCATAGGAGGCCTTCCCTGGGCTCCCACCAAAAGCTAAGAGGCCGGGTTGGGACTCCAGGTTGGGACTCCACTCCACGCCAGGTCTATGTGTGGGTGGGCCATGGTGGATCAGAGAGGGAGGGTGGGTGTGCTCCGCTGGACTTTGCCAAGCGTGGACACCCCAGGGCTGGGAGGAGGGATTGCCAGTAGGAACTGATTACAGGCTGGGTCCTGAGGGTAGGAGAAAGCCGGCTAGAAAGAGAAACAGTGTCCAGGCTGAAGTGAGAACCAAGGCTCCTCCCACAGAGAGGTCTTGTGATTCTTAAGGACACACATGGCTGGAAAAATCCCATGATTCTTAGAGAAACATAGTACTTGCCCTCAAGAGGTTTGATCTTGCTTTGGCTTATTCAACAGTCACTGACATCTACTCTGCACCTGCCCTATGAGGGGTGCTTAGGACCCCCAGAGTAACCACACCTGGCTTCCGCTCTGCAGGATCCCTTAGCCCAATGGGGCAGACAAAGAGATAATAGACCATGAGGACTAGATGCATCAGTGAGGCCCCCAGGGTGGCCATGGGCTCTGCAGTCAGACAGATCTAGCTAATGATACTAGTAAAAATAGTGGCTAGCATTGAAATTGAATAAAATAATGCCTTTTGCAGCATCACGGATGGACATAGAGATTGTCATGCTGAGTGAAGACAGAAAAGGAGAAATATTGTATGACATCCCTTATATGGGGAATCTAAAAATAAATGATATATATATAAATGAACTTATTTACGAAACAGAAGGAGACTCACAGACTTAGAGAATGAACTAGTGATTGTCGGGGGAAGGATGGGCGGAAGGGATAGTTAGAGAGTTTGGGACCGACATGTACACCCTGCTTTAAAGTGGTTAACCAACAAGGACCTATTGTAGAGCACAGGGAACTCTGCTCAATGTGATGTGGCAGCGTGGATGGGACAGGAGTTGGGGGAGAACGGGTACATAGTGTGTATGGCCAGGGTCCTTTACGATGCGTCTGAAACTATCACAACACTGTTAGTCAGCTATACTCCAACACAAAATACAAAGTTTTTAAAAAATAGTGGCTAGCATGTATTGAGCATCCACTATATGCCAGGCCCTGGTGCCAACACTTTCCATAGATTAGCTAATTTGGGAGACTTTTGACTCATTCTTACTAACTGTGTGACTTTAAGCAAATTACTTAACCTCTCTCATCCTTGAGATTCTCACCTTTAGAATGGAAGCCATAATATTTACCTTGTGCGATTCTTGTGGGGTTTAAATGAGATGGTGACTGTGTGTATGTGCGTGTGTGTGTGTGTGTGCGTGTGTGTGTGTGTGCACGTGTGTGTGTAGTGCCTGGAATACAGCGTGTACTCCATAAACGGTTGCCGAGATCAAAATAAGTGCTCTAATGGAGGGATGCTGGAGGGGCCGCACCACCTCATGCTTATGCTGAGGGTCATCTTATGTCGGGGATAGTCGTGTCTGAGGTCAGAAGAGGATGGGAGGGAGCAGGTAAGGGCAGACCCCTAAAAGAAGGGGAAATTTGGCCAAGGTCTGGAAAGGGTGGGGGTCCTGTCTTCTCCTCCTCCTCAACTCCCCCTTCGCTTTTGGGGCCCCCTCGCTGCCCTCATTCCCATACCTACTACCTTGGACCAGGCCTCCCCATCTCCTGCCTGGACCCACATTTCTACTGATTTCATTGTCCATCCCTCCTCCCCGCAGCCAGAGGGAGCTTCTAGAACACAAATCTGCCTGTCCCTGTCTCTCTCTGGCCCCTGATCCCCTGCCTAAAGGAAAGTCTATTCAAATGTGAGGGTCAAGGCCCCCTCCTTCCTGGATCTGGCCTATTCCCACGGGGACCCAAAATTGAAGCTGCCTGAAGCCACAAGGCAGTACCACCGCCCCTGACGGCTCCACGACTTCCCTCCTGGCGGTGTCCTCTGCCCACAGCGCACTCCGCTGGGCTGTCTGTCCCCCGCCTCATCTTTCCAGACTCTCCCCATCTCCGGGGGGAGTCTTCCCATGAACCCCTCCTCCGTAGTTCTCCCCACCACACACACACACACATACACACACACACACACGTCTTGCTCCCTGACCCCAGGCCACATAGTATTCCCTGCTTGGCTATTCCTTGTATCAGTTCATCTCCCTTACTGGACAATGGCATTATTTTTTTTTAATTGAAGTACAATTAATTTGCTTCCCTTATAGCTCAGTTGGTAAAGAATCTGCCTGCAATGCAAGAGACCCTGGTTTGATTCAATCCCTGGGTTGGGGAGATTTCCTGGAGAAGGGAAAGCCTACCCACTCCAGTATTCTTGCCTGGTGAATCCCATAAACAGAGGAGCCTGGTGGAACAGTCCATAGGGTTGCAGAGTTAGACATGACTAAAGCGACTTAGCAAGGGCCTTATATGGCAATGAGTTCAACCCCAAGTTCATATGGGCTTCTCTGATAGCTCGATTGGTAGAAAATCAGCCTGCAATGCAGGAGACCCTGGTTCGATTCCTGGGTGGGGAAGGTCCCCTGGAGAAGGGATAGGCTACCTTCTCCAGTATTTCTGGGCTTCCCTTGTGGCTCAGCTGGTAAAGAATCCACCTGTAATGCGGGAGACTTGGGTTTGATCCCTGGGTTGGGAAGATCCCCTGGAGAAGGGAATGGGCTACCCACTCCAGTATTCTGGCCTGGAGAATGCCATGGACTGTATGGTCCATGGGGTCGCCAAGAGTCAGACACGACTGAGCGACTTTCACTTTCACTTTTCACAATTAATTTACAATGGTCTGTTAATTTCTGATGTACAGCACATCAAAATATATTCTGGTGATCCAGAATATATGTATACTCTTTTTCCATATTCTTTTCCATTACAGCTTGTTATAAGATACTGAATATAGCTCCCTGTGCTATACAGTAGGACTTTGTTGTTTATCTGTTTTATACATAGTAGCTTGTATCTGTTAATCCGAAACTCCTGATTTATCTCTCCCCAACTTTCCCTTTGTTTTCTATGTCTGTGAGTCTGCTTCCACTTTGTAAATAAATTCATTTGTATCACATTTTAGATTCCACATTAAGCGATGTCATATGATACATGTCTTTCTCTTTCTGACTTACTTTGTTTAGTATGATGATCTTCAGGTCCATCCTCTTTGCTGCAAGTGGCGTTATTCCATTCTTTTTTATGGCTGAGTACTTTGGCCACCTCATGCGAAGAGCTGACTCATTGGAAAAGACCCTGATGCTGGGAGGGATTGGGAGCAGGAGGAGAAGGGGACGACAGAGGATGAGAGGGCTGGATGGCATCACCGACTCGATGGACATGGGTTTGGGTAAACTCCGGGAGTTGGTGATGGACAGGGAGGCCTGGCGTGCTGCGATTCACAGGGTGGCAAAGAGTCGGACACGACTGAGCGACTGGACTGAGGTGAACTGAACAGTCCCCTGCATACACGCGCCGCATCTTCTTCACCCCTTTATCCGAGGATGGCCACTTGGGTTGCTCCCGGGTCACGGCTGCTGTAAGTAGTGCTGCTCTGCACACTGGGGCGCTGGAGTCTTTTTGCCAGATATATGCTCAGGAGTAGGATTGCTGGATCATATGATAACACTGTTTCTAGATTTTTAAGGACCCTCCATACTGTTTTCCACAGTGGCTGCACAGTTTACATTCCTACCAACAGTGAGGGAGGGTTCCCTTTTATTCACACCCTCTCCAGTACTGATTATTGGTAAACTTTTTAGTAATGGCCATTCTGACTGATATGAGGTGATACCTGATTGCAGTTTTGATCTGCATTTCTCTAATAATTAGCAATGTTGAGCATCCTTTCACGTGCTTATTGTCCATTTGCATGTCTTCTCTGAAGAAATTACATGATTACTTAAATGAAGCGGAAACAGCTATCTTAGAAGTATCTCCATCAGCATCAGGCATTTCGCTTTCTCATGACACTCATGTTCCCAAGTTCTTACTTAGTGCCAGACAGCCTGTGCTAAGAGCACCCCTCCTAGTAACACCCCATAGGAGGTAGGAACTGTTATTGTTCCCTTTTGCAGATGAGGAAACTGAGGCCAAAGAGGGAAGCAAGTGGGCATTAGAGCTGAGGTGCCACACGTCCATCTCATGGCGTACAGGCTGTGAAGCACCCTCCCCTGTCTGTTCTATATTTGTTGTGTAAATGGGCATAGAGATATACTCTAAGTGGTAATAATAACTCCCCATCCCTGCGCTCTTTCTCTGTGCCAGGCATTGTGCTAGGTGCTTTACATGTATTGATTCACAGTAAATGGTTACAAGAATCTTATGGTTGAAGAACCAGGTCAGTCAGTTCAGTCACTCAGTCATGTCTGACTCTTTGCGAGCCCATGAATTGCAGCACGCCAGACCTCCCTGTCCATCACCAACTCCCAAAGTCCACCCAAACCCATGTCCATTGAGTCGGTGATGCCATCCAACCATCTTATCCTCTGTCATCCCCTTCTCCTCCTGCCCTCAATCTTTCCCAGCATCAGGGTCTTTTCAAATGAGTCAGCTCTTCGCATGAGGTGGCCAAAGTATTGGAGTTTCAGCTTCAACATCAGTCCTTCCAATGAACACCCAGGACTGATCTCCTTTAGGATGGACTGGTTGGATCTCCTTGCAGTCCAAGGGACTTGCAAGAGTCTTCTTAAACACCACACTTCAAAAGCATTCTGCACTCAACTTTCTTCACAGTCCCACTCTCACATCCATACATGACGACTGAAAAAACCATAGCCTTGACTAGACGGACTTTTGTTGACAAAGTAATGTCTCTGCTTTTTAATATGCTGTCTAGGTGGGTCATAACAGTGAGGCTAAGTAACGCCCCCAACAGCACACCAGCAGAGCTCCGACCTGCCCCCTGGCATCTGGGGCCTCAGTGAGCATCACACTGCCTGGGTGGCTCCTGCCCCATCCTAGTCCCCGCACTGTGCCCCTTGCCAACTCACAGGGGCTCAGGAAGGGGTCCCTCCTGCAGGCTGTGTGGTCCTGCAGACCGTGTGACCCTGGAGTTGAGTGGACACAGGCATCAGAGCTGCGGATGGCAGAGTTCGTGACCCGGAGCCGGCTTCTCTTGCCACCCGCTGGGAGCTCTGCCTTGTCCCCACCGTGGATGCCAGCTGGACGGGACGGTCGGGGGAGGGCAGCGTGTGTTGAGTCATTCCCAGTGGAACCGAGTCGCTGTGTGGATGGTGTGGGGGTCAGAGAGCTCAGGTTCCAGCCAACTTGTCATCATTGTGCTCTTTAGCAAATCCACCAAGGTGACAGCTCTCAGGGTGCTGGCTGGGCACATGGAGGACCTCGGGGACTCTGTTGTCTGGATCCTAAACAATATGGCAGGGGCAGAGCTAAAATTAGCAATGGGAAATCGCCAGCTCCTCTTGTCCCCTAAGGAAAGGGAGCTAAAAGAGTCTGCAGGCTTCTGGGGAGCATGGAGCTCTGACACCCATGTTTCATAAAATGGGAACCTGGGTGCACAGAGTTAGCCTCTTGTGAGAGGGTAAGGCACAAGGGGCCTGGGTGCAGGCAGCCTGGGTCCAGATTGAGTTCGGCCCATCTCACTTACTGTGTGACCTCAGGCAAGTTGCTTAACTTCTCTGTGCCCCTGAAAAATTCAGCTGAAAAAAATTGCGGTGGTGACAGCACCTGCTCCCCAAGAAAGAATGGATCTGGCATGAAGCACCAGGACCTTCAGCTTACCCCAGCAGTCTTCCCATGACCTTACAAGACAGGCATTGTGATGGCCATTTCCAATGAAGGAGCTGAGTTTAAGACTCTCTCTCAGGGGCCATGCAGAGTTAGGAAGAGGCAGAGGCAGCCAGGGTTCAAACATGAACAATGTCCTTGCTTCTGTGTCACTGTGCCCCATGTTTATTTCTGAACCTTCTTCGCCTGTCACTGTGTGTGGCACCTGTTTGATGCAATCATTATTGTCAAGCAAACAGATAAAATGGTTTTGAGGACTAGTAATGAGCTCCCCATCAATCCAGAGGTATGCAAGCATAATCTGAGATTGGTTGGGGTCCTCAAGCCTTGGATTCGGGGTTGAAAAGTGAGAATGAAATTCGCTCAATCGTGTCCGACTCTTTGTGACCCCATGGACTATACAGTCCATAGCATTCTCCAGGCCAGAATACTCGAGTGGGTTCCTTTCCCTTCTTCAGGGGATCTTCCCAACCCAGGGATCAAACCCAGGTCTCCTGCACTGCAGGCGGATTCTTTACCAGCTGAGCCACAAAGGAAGCCCAGGAATACTGGAGTGGGTAGCCTATCCCTTCTCCAGGGGATCTTCCCAACCCAGGAATCAAACCAGGGTCTCCTGCATTGCAGGTGGATTCTTTATCAACTGAGCTATCAGGGAAGCCCATATGAACTTGGGCTTGAACTCATTGCCATATAAGGCCCTTGCTAAGTCGCTTTAGTCATGTCTAGCTCTGCAATGGACTGTTTCACCAGGCTCCTCTGTCCATGGGATTCTCCAGGCAAGAATTCTGGAGTGGGTTGCTGTGGCCTCTTCTTAAGCCCTTTGCTGCCCTTAGACCTTAGGGCTCATCTCTGTCCTTCCCCGGAACACAAAGAGAACACAGGAATTATCTGGGTTGTTTGACACTGGAGGAGACCGAGGCTCAGAGTCAGGATTTGCCCAAGGTCACTCATCCAGCCTGACATGAGCCTGGGTTGGGGCCTCAGTCAAGGCAGGTGGCCAGCCGAGCCCACCTTACATTACACCCCAGCAGCACAGGGGGTCAGAAAGGTGGGCTCCTGTCCTTGAGGGACTAGAGAAGGGGGCTGGTGCAAAGAGGACCTGGGCCCTTGGGCAAGGCAGGGCAAGCTCTAGAACCAAAGGCGGGCCCTCGGGGTGCGGGGACAAGGGAACTGGTGCAGGCCCCCCAGAAATGGGGACTTTGGACTTCTTTTGGTCTCTTGTTGGACAACATGAGCACATGAAGACCCAGAGAGGAGCTCCTTTTGTATCTGTAACATCATGCAGTGCCTAGGACCTCTGAGAAAGGAAGACAAGGAGGAGATGGGGAGGGAGAGAGACGGGCGGGCAAAGCCTGATGCTCCAGCAAAGGTGGAGGGAGGGTGATTCCCACCGGGCAGGGGTCCTCTGGCCCCACTCAGCCCCCACCAACTCCTCTCTCCTACCAACAACAGAAATAGCCATGATGTTCCGAGCACTCGGGATGCACAAAGCCCAGTTCACTCACATTCTGCATTTATCCTGACAGTCCTGTGAGGGAAGGCCCGGGAATACCATCACCTCTATTTCTTCAGAAGAGGAAGCTGCAGCCAGAGAGGTTAAGTCACCTGCCCTAGGCCACACAGCCAGTGAGAGGCAGAGCTTGGAGTTAAGCTCTGGTGGGTGCTGAGTCCCAGGTCTTTAACCCACATCACCCTGGCTCCAGTGGCTGCCTTCTAAGGCTAGACGATGCCCCTCTCCTTTCCCTCCAAGGTGATCGTTTCATCTGACCTTCAGGATGAGAATATCTCAACCTCAGCCTCCACCGTCTGGAAAATGAGCCATGCTCTGGCTAAGAAACCACAGCCCTGGCCCAGGACTCAAGACAGATGGCAAAGGACCCAACCAGGTCAGCACTGTAAGCCTTGGGCATCCATGTGCCACCCACCCAATGGGGATCTCCTTTAAAAAAAAAAAAAAGAACAGCTTTTAGGTGCTAGAACTCACATTCTGTATACTTCACACTGTTAAATTGCACAATTCGATGGTTTTAGCCTCTTCTCAAGAGAAACCATCATGATGATCCCTGCTAGAACACTTTCATCATCCCCAAATGAAATCCTGCCCACCTGGGCAGTCACTCCCCATACCCCACCCCCGGTAATCACTAATCTACTTTATGTCCCTGGATTTGCCTCTTCTGGACCTTTCTAGAGATGGAGTCTTAAGGATCATGGTCTTTGCAGGCATCTATTTTTGAAGCCTTGTCATCTCCTTTTGCAGGACGACAGTGTTCTCTTGATTTGATAGGGGAGGAAACTCTGGCTCAGAGTGGTCAAGTAACTTGCCCCGGGTCACCCAGCTTGGCCATGGTGGGCAGATTTGGACCATGTCCGTCTGGCTTCTGAGACCCCAGTCACTCTTTTAGTCCTAAACCCAGAGTGGTGTGACAGTTTCAGTGAGTCTGAGGTTAGGGATAAGGGCAGGAGGAAGGCTGAAAGGTCAGGTGTGTTTGTGGGAAGGGAGGGCCTGGATTGAAGGAGCAGAGGTCTAGGGGAGGCACTGTGTCCCACCACCAGACGCAGGACCACAGGGAGGAAAGAAAGTGGGTAGGGTAGGTGGTGGGGTCAGGCGGGGATCGGGGTGGCGGCATGTCCCCTGGGGCAGCAGTCTGGCTCCAGCTCTCTGCCCTTCCTGCTGGTTGGTCCAGTCACATACCCCTCAACCCACCTTCCCCGCTGCTGCCTCCTCCCCCTCTGGAAAGAGCTCTCTGCCCTCCTGCTCCCGGACAACCTCCACCCACCCAATCCCTCTCCCCAAGAGGATGACTCAGCCTGAGCCCAGAACTGGCTGCCCTTCGACCACCTCCTCCCGCACCACCTGTTCCTCTGGTTGGAGCTCCCAGGAGGTATCACCAGTCCCAGGGGGTTGTGCCAGGGCCGCCTCAGCCCACACGTCCTCTGGGCCAGGCTCTGCCCACATGCCCTTCTAGTTAGGGTGCTCTGCCCAACCTTCACTGGAAACCCCCCTTGGGGTGTGCACAAGAACCTTAGGTCCTCTTGCAATACCCTTTGTATTTTTCAAGTGATTTCTATAACTTGACCAAAAGAAACCAAGTTTTAGAATGTGCTCTTTCAGGCTTCTCTCAGTTTCGTTTCCCCCATCCAATCCATCCTACCAGCCCGCCTTGGGAATCATCAACTTGATAAGCCTCCTCTTTCATGCATAGGGAAACTGAGGCTCAGAGAGGCTTCCCCAAGGTCATACAGCTGGGAAAGGGGCACACTTGCAGCGTGAATGTGTATTCTTACCCCCTGGAAATGACATTCTGAGGGTGTGGTTGTGGGCTCAGCCTGCCAGTGTGTGGAGGAGGACTCTTGATCCTTGGTGGCTTAAGAGTCAAATGATAGCTGCGGTTAATCATGCATAAGGACCAAACTTTTCTTCACTTTTTCACTCACTGATTCACGTAGAGTCAGACAGCCTGGATTGGATCACCAACTCCAGCAAACTTCGTGCTCTGTGACCTTGAGCAAGTCACAGAGACTTTGTCTCCTCACCTATAAAGTGGACATGAATATAATAGCCCTCTTGGACTTCCCTGGCGATTCAGAGGCTAAGATTTCTGCTCTCAATGCAGGAGGCATGGGTTTGATCCCTCATCAGGGAACCAGACCCCACATGCTGCAACTAAGACTCAAATAAATATATATTTTTTAAAATAATAATAATAGACATTGTCTCATAGGGCTATAGTAAAGGCTGAATGAGTGAATATGTGTGCATTGCTTCAAAAGTACCTAGCAAGTGTTGATAAATATGAGCTGTTGTTATTATTCTTCCCAGAGAATGCATTACAAGGGTGAAGTCCAATGCCCCCTCCCCTGCCCCCAGCCACAAGGAACTCACAGGGAACTGTGGGAAACTGTCTACAAAAATAGGGCTGTTATGGTCCAAAGAGGTGAGGCCTGGAATGAAGACTGAGGCTGGGCTTGCAGGACCTGGAAAGGGGACCTGACCCAGGCTGGGGTCCCTAGGAAATTCCAAGATGCTGTTGTTACTCAGAGTATGACTACTTGCCCCCCAAAAGCCAAAAAACAGGCCAGGCTGGTGGAAAGGAAAGGTTGTTTTATTTCAGATGCTGGCAACTTGGGAGTAGGGTGGTGTACATCTGTCTAAAGGCCCACTCCCCGCACCCTGCCCCTGGCCCCTGACAGGCAGGGGGTGGGAGCTTTTATAGCCAGAGTTGGGAGGGGGCTGCTACATGAAGCATCTCTTAGCAGTCATCTTCAAATTGGTCATCAGTGGTCTGAGCAGCAGCACCTTAGTTGTTTGCAGTTCAGTTCAGTTCAGTTCAGTCGCTCAGTCGTGTCTGACTCTTTGCGATCCCATGGACTGCAGCATGCCAGGCCTCCCTGTCCATCACCAGCTTCTGGAGTTTACTCAGACTCATGTCATTGAGTCGGTGATGCCATCCAACTATCTCATCCTCTGTCATCCCCTTATTCTCCTCCCTTCAATCTTTCCCAGCATCAGGGTCTTTTCAAATGAGTTAGTTCTTCGCATCAGGTGGCCAAAGTATTGGAGTTTCAGCTTCAGCATCAGTCCTTCCAATGAACACCCAGGACTGATCTCCTTTAGGATGGACTGGTTGGATCTCCTTGCAGTCCAAGGGACTTTCAAGAGTCTTCTCCAACACCACAGTTCAAAAGCATCAATTCTTTGGTGCTCAGCTTTCTTTATAGTCCAACTCTCACATCCATACATGACTACTGGAAAAACCATAGCCTTGACTAGACGGACCTTTGCTGGCAAAATAATGTCTCTGCTTTTTAATAAGCTGTCTAGGTTGGTCGTAACTTTTCTTCCAAGGAGTAAGCATTTTTTAATTTCATGGCTGCAGTCACCATTTGCAGTGATTTTGGTTGTTTAGGTACAGTTAATCTTCAGTTCCAGGGTCCATTTGTTCCCATTTCTTTGCAGCCAATTCTAGGAATTATGGGAGCTCAGGTTCTGGGTATAGTCTGGTCATCATATAGTTAGTTTCTTCACCTGGCGTTTTGGTATCTATAAGACAGCTCACAGGATATGGCTCAGAATATCATCTACAGCCCTTGAGAAAGAACTAAAGGCCCTTGACCGTGCTTAATGACATCATTATTATTATTTAGTCTCCTTTGACTGTTTTCCTTTGTTTCAGTGTTTCTCACTTCTCTGATGAAGCTTGCTCTTTGACTAAAGTTTTCCACAGACAAAAGGCAGGCAAAGGATATAGCGGGGCGGGGGTGGTGCAAAGACCATAGGGTCCTGCTCTGTTTCACTGTGGAGGTGCCAGCTGGGAGTCAGAGGCTGGAGTTCCAGCTCCAGCTCTGCTGCCCTGTGACCTTGGGCAGGTCCCTCGCCTGCTTTGGGCTGCACGGTGGAAACGCTGGACCATCCTCCGGGGAGCCGGGCAGTCAGACATCCGGGAGGACAGCCACGTCTCTCGGCTATTTTTACCAGGACCGTGGGCAGTCACATACTCGCCTTGGAATCAGAACCTGGGGGTTGCAAGGAAGCCCCAAGGTCACACAGCTCAGCCCCTCCTATGTCTGAGGCTGGGCCGACTTACTCAGCAGCCTCTTGGGGCCCAGTCTGGTCCCATCCATAAAGCCCAAAGTGGGAGTATCCCACTCTCTCTGGTCCCCCTAGAACACCTCACAAAGGGGATTACAGCCTGACGTTAGGCACCTGCCATGCCTGGACAAGTTACTTTTATTTGAAGCTGTTTAGAAAGTCACAGACAAGTTATGGGATTGGAGAAGGGGAGAAAAGCTGAGCACAGAGATGACTGACATGGATACAAAGACACAGAGATGGGGAGAGAGAACAGGGAGACAGAGATGGAAACAAACAAAGATAGAAAAGGAAAGAGAGATACCCAATCAAACACAAGGAGACAGAGAAAGACAAGTAGAAAAGGATTTAAAGAAAGAGAGAAGGGGACTTCCTGGGTGGTCCAGTGGTTTAGACTCCCAGGTTCCATCCCTGGTCAAGGAACCAGATCCCACTTGCTACCACTAAAGATCATGCATGCCGCAACTAAGACCTGGCACAGCCAAATAGATAAATTAATTTCTAAAGGAAACTATAATAGATTAAGAATTAAAACAAAAAGCAAAAAGGAAGGAGGAAAAACCCTGGGAGTGGGGGGGTCGGGGGGGATGGTGAGTGAAGAGAGAGCGGGCCGTGTGGGAGATACAGGGCAGAGGCGGGCCAGGCACAGGGTCTGGCCAAGCTGTCTCTGCTCTGGGCCTCAGTGTTTCCACCCGTACAACCCCATCTGAGCTAAGTGACCCCTAAGGGCCCCTGGACACTGCTGTTCAGACCCTGTGGTGTGATGCATCTTGGGAATGGGTTGGGCGATGGGTCCTGCCAGCTTCCTACTCCTCAGAGTTGGAAAATACTTCACTATTCACTCCCCTTATGGCAGAAAGTGAAGAGGAACTAAAAAGCCTCTTGATGAAAGTGAAACAGGAGAGTGAAAAAGTTGGCTTAAAGCTCAACATTCAGAAAACTAAGATCATGGCATCTGGTCCCATCACTTCATGGCAAATAGATGGGGAAACAGTGGAAACAATGTCAGACTTTATTTTTTGGGCTCCAAAATCACTGCAGATGGTGACTGCAGCCATGAAATTAAAAGACGCATACTCCTTGGAAGGAAAGTTATGACCAACCCAGATAGCATATTAAAAAGCTAACAAAGGTCCATCTAGTCAAGGCTATGGTTTTTCCAGTGGTCATGTATGGATGTAAGAGTTGGACTGTGAAGAAAGCTGAGTGCCGAAGAATTGATGCTTTTGAACTGCAAGGAGATCCAACCAGTCCATCCTAAAGGAGATCAGTCCTGGATGTTCATTGGAAGGACTGAAGCTGAAACTCCAATACTTTGGCCACCTCATGCAAAGAGTTGACTCATTTGAAAAGACACTGATGCTGGGAGGGATTAGGGGCAGGAGGAGAAGGGGACGACAGAGGATGAGGTGGCTGGATGGCATCACCGACTCAATGGACATGAGTTTGAGTAAACTCCAGGAGTTGGTGATGGACAGGGAGGCCTGGCGAGCTGCGATTCATGGGGTCACAAAGAGTCGGACACGACTGAGTGACTGAACTGAACTGAACTGATTCACTCCCCACCGTCAGCTCAATATGACTAACCCCTTCGAGCATGTGAAAAGTTGGGGCTCAGACAGGGGCAGACATTTTTTTGAGGCCACACAGCTGACTGTGGTGGGATGGGCAGAAGTGAGCCAGCCACACGCACGTTCTGTCCATGCTGGCTATAGACCCTCTCTGAGCAAAGGGCAAGTGGAGAACACGTGTTCTGCACCGAGGCTTCTTTCTCCACCTTCCTCTGTGATACACAACAGCCTGGAACATCTTCACTAAGGAAAGAAATACAGCTCAGGGAGAAGAAATAAAGAAATAAAGCCAGGGCAGGCTTCCTGCTATTGGGACATGACAACGTGCCCTCGCCGAGTGTCCGACACCCCAGCCCTCACGGCCAACACTGTTTGTTCCCTACCCAACAGCCCTCCTCTCAACTCCATACCACCAGCCATCTTCCTTTCCTTAAGAGTATCACATTAGTTTGGGGGTTCACCCGCCCCAAGTGATGCTCAAGAAAGATGACTCCAGGTTGGCCCGAGAGGTGAGTTGCAATTGCTCTCAGGCCGTCATGGTGGTCTTGCCTGTGACTGGCTTAGACATGGATATGTGATTGTGTCCTGGGAAAGGAAGGCTGAGAGGGAACTGGTCAGAGCAGAGAGAGAGGCACTTCTAGGAAGTTCTTCCTTGTTTTCAAAAGGGGACATGAAGCAGAAACTTGCCTTTTCCTGCCTTTGGATGTTGAATGAGTATGTGATGCCTGGAGCTGTGGCAGCCATCTTGTGACCTTGAGGAGAAGGTGAATTAGAAGCAGACCCAGAGCCACAAAAGTGACCTTGAGTCAGAGTCCCCTTGCTGAGCCCTGTCAAGCCCAAGAGCCATGAAAGGCAATAATGAAATATTGAACTGTTGTAGTTTAAAACACTGTAGTTTGGAATGATTCATTATACAGCAATAAAAACCAACACAGTGTTTCACAGATATTTGGTGAGTTAATGTATTGGGTACATGATAAAAGAATCTATCTTTTTTTTTTTTTTTCTCTAAGAGAAGCTGCCACATAAAAGAATCCAAGAGTTTCCATTGAGTGGCAGTGACCTCAGGTCCCCTGGAGTGACTCACCTCTGCTCCAGAGAGTTCCTCAATGGCCTCTCATGAACACTGCTACGTAAGGTGAGAGGTGAGATGTGGGTGACCCGGATCTGGCTAACCCGTAGCTTTTGGAACGTCACCCATAGCTTAGGAAACTTGCCAGCCCAGTCTGCAAACACTTAGCGGGGATTTGGTCACTTGGCTTCAACTGACGGTTCAGTGAGTCTTGCCTGGAGAATATCACTGAATGTCAGCGGCTCTACCTCACAGTGCCTGCAGCACAGAGGGCGGGACTCCGGGACACAAGTCACTGGAATAGGGAGCGTCAGCCTGTCCAGAAGGCACATCAAGATCACAGGCATCTGGCAAGTGACAGGGGCAGCACGAGAGGCCACCACAGGAGGACAGATCAGGGCTTCCAGACCTCTTCCCACCCACATTTGCAGATTGGACAAGCCCTTCCCCATCAGACTGAGTTAGCCCGTGGACTCTAGGTCAATTCAAGCAGAAGAAAGGAGGCCCCGAAGGAGAAAATGGACTTCCTGCTAATTTGAAAGTGGAGGCTCAAGCTGGTTTTACCTTGAAAAATGTGGGAGTTGGGGTTCTATGAATCCCCCAGGGAACGAGTCACGTCATGCTGCTTCCGTAAAATCTGGCTGTCCCATGAGGAAGGAAGCAGTTAAGAGTGAATACTCTGTGATAGGTTCTGCAGAAATTAACACTGTAAATCAACTATACATCAATAAAATAAATTTTAAAAATTCCAATTCCATCAAAAATCAATGCTGTGGTGAAAAAAAAGAGAGAGTGAATACTCTGGGTGCAATCTCAACTCTACCACTTCTCAGTCGGGTGGTCTTAGGCAAGTTGTTTAAACTCTCTGTGTCTTGGTTTCCCCATCTGTAAGATAGGGATGATGGTTGTACTAGTCAGAGTACTCCTGAGAAACAGAACCAACAGGATGTACAGAGAGAAGTTTACTTTAAGAAACTGGCTCACACAATTGTAGAGGCTGGCTAATCTAAACTCTGTAGGGCAGGCAAGGAGCTTAAACAACCCCACTCCACCACCTGCACACACTCCACCATCTCGTACATCTTAGCTTGGCACAGGGGACACCTGACCTCCCAGAATTATCTAAAACCACCACTTCCTCTTTCACACTGGGGCTTCCCTGGTGGCTCAGTGGTAAAGAATCCGCCTGCCAATGCAGGAGATATGGGTTCGATCCCTGGGTCAGAAAGATACCCTGGAGAAGGAAGTGGCAATCCACTCCAGTATTCTTGCCTGGAAAATCCCATGGACAGAGGAGCCTGGTGGGCTACAGTCCATGGAGCTGCAAAGAGTCAGACACGAGTGAGCACACACGCACCACTTTCTCCTTCACACTATGGGCTGCAGCTCCACTAAGTTGCCTCCAGATGGGACCTGGTCCACCCAGCTCTGCACTATCATACCTGTTCTCTCCTGCCTGATCCCCATCATAAGGATGATAAATTCCTGCCCATCCTTCAAGATCCAGAGTGCCTGATCCCCTCTTGGCAATGTTGACCTTGTCTTCCCTCTCTGTTTACACTGTACCCTATGGACATCTCTTTCTTTCCCCTCCCCAACAAGATTGCAAATTTCCTGAAACTGGAGAGTTTATCTTATTCATCTGGTCTCCCCTTGCCCACTTGTCCCTGGCACAAAGGCGTCTGATAAATGTTGCAGATGAGTTGAATAGTTCATTCTTGCTTGTGTCTGTTGACAGGGAGCGCACTTCTCCCCAGGCAGCCTGTTCCATTTTCAGAAACTCTAACCTGCTGGGATGGTACAAAAAGTATGAACATGGGATCTCTACAGAATCTCTGGCTCTCAGACCTGGATGAAGACCGTCTTTCGGTTATTTGTCCATTTTTCGCTCTCCTTCTCTTCTTCCTAAAGAGGAAGACAATTTTTAAAATTATTCGAGAGAAGCTAATTTTATATATATAATAAAGTCATGCGGATGGAGAGAAAGATGAGAAAAAGTTGTGTTGGCAAGGAGTTTTAAAAAGAGAGGTGCCCAGACTTCCCTGGTGGTCCAGTGGTTGGGATGTCACCTTCCAATGCAGGGGGTGTGGGTCTGATACTTGGTCAGGAAGCTAAAATCCCAAGTGCCTCAATGCCAAAAAACCAAAACAGAAGCAATATTGTAACAAATTTCATATAAAACTTTAAAAGTAGTCCACACCAGGAAAAAAAAAATGAGGAGGAGGGGAAGAAGTAGTGATGTGGGCTATGTTTTGGGACATCTTTTAAGGCCCTTCAAGAAACTCAAGAATGGAATTTCTCCTTAATTATATTTTGTTGTTGAATGGTCTCATTTAAACACGACATTACTCTGAGACTGAGCTACATGAGCCTCCAAGTTTATCAGGGTTACAGCCAGTTACTGGTAGATTCGTTTGTGCTCAGATACTGGTTTCTCTTTGGTGTTGTGACCTTTACTTGTGTGAATGCACAATCATGTTGATGAGCATCTAGTTTAGAACCTGCAGTTTCTGAAGTTTATTATCTAACTGTGCTGTAACTCTGATGAATATTTTCCCCTACACCTCCCGCCCCAGCCTCCTATACTACTGGAATATCAGAACAGTTGGCCCCATAGCAGAGGCCCCAGGATCAGTGATTATCAGCACTGTTGGGTAATATTCTTTCTTTATAAAAAATATTTGGTAACAACTCCTTTATTATCCTAAAATGCACCTCATTGATAATATAATCTGCCATATCCATAATTTAAAAAATTTAATATCATGTCCTAGCTATGGTATGTATAAAGATAAAAAGAAAGATTTTTAATGATCAAATAAAATGCTTTTCAATATTTAAATGCTGGGGCACCAGAGGACACGTGGAGCAATGCAGTGTTAGCACCTATTCATAGACTCACCACCTATGCAACACTTTCCAGCGAAAGTTTGTTGGATGGGGGACGGCATAGTTAGGACAGACCGGGCTATGCTGCAGTGACAAACACTCTTTAATCTTCTCCCAACACCTCCAGGGGATTTCTCACTCACATTTCACGTTCAGTGTGGTCAGGAGAGGCTCTGCTCGTCCTTGAGACCCAGCTAGACCACAAGCACCCCATCTAGACCAGCATGGTCACCGCCGCCTTGACTGCTGCCGAGAATACTCAGTTCGTAAAACCTCCACCGGCAGTGACGCACACCTCCTCGTATTTCATTGGCTACACAAGCATTATGGCCGTACTACCGTGAAATATCCTACCACGTGCCTGAAAGAGGGGATGTCAGAGTCTGCCCTAGAATCCATAATCCGTAGTAATGGTCACTGCCATTATCCCGTGGTGGCCCTGCCGTGAGGGGTGTCATTTTTCTGAAATGGTGAAAAGACTTGAAAAGTTCCCGATAATAATTTTTTCCCCTCCAATTTATACAGTAGCTGTATTCCTGGAACATTCTATGTATTTTTAAACAATTCAAAGACAGCATATGTATAAGAAAAATTTATAAGTTCTAGAGTAAGGGTCCAGAACACAGGATAAACCTTCTCTGTGTGTTTTTTCCTGCACATTCCAAAACACCCAGCACACCTCCCGCTCCCCTCCCCCCACCAAATGTCAATATTGGTGGAGCAGCAACCACTCCACCAAAACCCAAATGCCACCGCAGGGGACAATACAAGTCCCACTGAGAGCCCCTCCTCTAGGCTGGTGGTTGGGACAAACCTTTTGCAACAGAATACCCTTATTTGGCTTACTTCTAACAAAATATCATCAGACTCTAAATATTACTTGGCTGAAAGTCCTGCTGCTCTAGCTGAGGCAGGGGTGCCCATTCTGCAGAACCCCTGCTCTGCCATACCCACTCCTTCCCACACCCGTCAGAAGACCCTGAGTTCCCAGTGCTCAAAACCTGTGCTTGGACTTCCCTGATGGCTCAGCGGTAAAGAATTCACCTGTCCACAAAGGAGGCACGGGTTCAATCCCTGATCCAGGAAGATCCCACATGCTGCAGAGCAGCTAAGCCCATGCACCACAACTATTGAGCCTTCTCTCTAGGGCCTGGGAGCCCCAGCTGCTGAGCCCGCGTGCTGCAGCTCCTGAAGCTCACGCCTCTAGAAGCTGTGCTTCACAGTAAGAGAAGCCGCCGCGATGAGAAGCCCTTGCACTGCAGTGAAGAGTAGCCCCTGCTCATAGCAACTGCAGAAACTCCATATAAAGCATCAAAGCCCTAGGGCAGCCATAAATAAATAAATATTAAAAGAAAAAAACTGGATCTCCAAATAACCTAGTTTCATCGTTCACTAGATGCACAAGCTCACCTCCCCTCTGTGATGAGTGGGGGGCTGCCCCGCCCTCTGAGTGTTTTGAATTGGATAATTCACGGGAAACCTTTTGATGAGGTGGTTGAACTCTGCATTCGCCACAATGAAGGGAAAGGCCAGCGACTAGAACATGAAACATTCTGTACCTGGGACACGAGATACTCACTTTCCTTTGGTGAGTGGAAATATTTCCAGCAAAGATACTGGTCTTCTAAATGTGGTAACACAGGTTCAATATTTTTCACTTTCTGTGGGAAATGTCAGCATAGAATGAGTTTCATATCTGTGGGTAGTATATATGTATACTTATGTGGTTGGACCAAGGCAACAGAATTGATGTGCAGAAGTGAAGTTTTTGTGGCTACTTTTTTTCTTTAAAGATGCACCTTTCACTTGCTTGGAGGCAAAAAATGAAGCTTGTGTGTATGTGTCTGTGAGAGAGAGAGAGAGGGAGAGAGAGGGAGGGTGCAGAGTGAAAAAGAAAATGCAAGATACAATTTAAATTATGGATTACAAGGCAAATGTGTGTGTGATATCTGGTAGACTTTATGAAGCCTGGCCTGTCATTTGTTTGGGCATCACCTGATACCTCCAGCTCTGCTCAGTTAAAGGTTTGCCAAGTCAAGCGCTCAAATGAGTCATCGCATACACAGCCCTTCACGGTTTATCACATAGACTTTCTCAGATCTTACCCAAGCTCTGATTTCTTTCATGTCCTCTCCAACGTCTCAGCCTGTCTCCACCCCCAAAAGCCACAGTCCTGGCCAGAGACGTTAGAGCCAGATTTTAGAGTCCAAAGAGGTCACCTCAGCTGTCCCAGGGGCCTGAGTCCCGTGGATTTCAGAGCAGCGGGTAAAAGGTTAAGGCTGGACCTCACAGGGTAGGGGTTAGACAGATGTTCACACACTCAGACTCACACATAGAGCTGCCCACACTTCTGGCATCCTCACAGAACCACACACACACACAGAGAACTCAACCTCAGGAACCAGATATTCAGAATCAGGCTCCACTGATGCTGTCTGAGTCATCTAATGTTTCAAATGTTCAAAAATAAAAAGAAATATATAAATGGGACTTTCCTGGTGGCCCAGCAGTTAACACTCCTTGCTTCCACTGCAGAGGGCACGGGTTCAATTCCCGGACTGGGAACTAAGATCCCACATGCCATGGATAAATAAACAACTAGAATGTTCTACAGTTGGAACATGCCTGCATGCCCAGGAAAGAAACAAGGGCGGCTTCATTCCCATCTTTAATTCACACCACTTGAACTGCCATAATAGAGTGGGAGCTGGGCCAGGGTTAGGTACACAAAATGAGCAAAGCTGAGGGGATCCCTACCTTCTGTGTCTGACTGAGGAAACACAAACAGTCAAAGGGGACAATCAAAACAGGGGGAAAAACCCCATAATCATAAATTGTAATAAAGATGTCCACTTCTGGAAAGATGGCAGACTAGATGGGGATGAAATACACTCTCCTAATACCTCAATAATTCTGGATAAAAGAACATTTGAGAAATTGGGGGCGGGGGGGGGGGAAGGTATAACTGCACAAGAAGATAAGGAAAATTCTTCTCAGGATGCAAAATAGCCATGAAATGGAAACTAGGAAAGAGTCATGGAGGAGGTTGTGAGCCAGGTGAGGAACATTTCATGGAGATTCCAGAAGGCGATGATAGAATATATTCAGGAAAGGTGACACTGAAGAGGTATTTTATATATAAATATACACAACGTATGTGTGATTGGCCAACAAATAATCCGCCATCTCTATGACTCGTCCCCAGGACTGGACCTGCCCAATCTCCTCAGACTCCTCAAGGCTCAGCCTTGCCGTATCCATCCTTAGGGAAGAGCCCTAAGCCCATAAGCTCCCGGAAGATGGGGCCAGGCCTGTGGGCTTCACCAGAGCACTCTGGAGTGAGCCCAGGACCTGGCATGATGTAGCCCTCAATTGATACATGTCTGATGAATGCATTTTTCTGCTGCCCTCAAAGCCTAGCACAGATTCTTTCCTCTTCGCTTCCACTCCACAGAAGGTGGAGACCATGTTTGCCTTGTTTGAAGCTGGGACCCTTAGTCCCAAACCTGGGGCCTGGTCCATAATATTTGCTCAAGAAATATTCGTTAGGTTAATGCAGAATACATTCCATTGCAGGATCACATTTAAAAAGTATTAGCCTGCATTTTCCCCTGAAACTTCCTGTCCTCCTTTGCTCTTTCCTTTTGAGACAGCCAGGTATTTCTGTGCCCAAGCCTTGGGAAAAGACTTAACAGCTGAAAGCAAGAAAATCATGTCTCTTGCCTAGATTTGCAGAATCAAAAGCTCAGGCCTGAGAGGACCAGAAAGAACACACAGAAAGGGCAAAAAAAACTGGAGGAAATCGTGAGGCATCCGTGCTGTCCAGGTGGGAAAATCGTTTTCTGAACCATCAGAAGAAAAGGAGTTGAAAGGAAAGAATAAGTTTGCGGATGGTGGAGGTTACCAAAGAAAGTGGTTGTGTCTGTGCTGGAGGCCACTGCAAGCTCACAGAGCACCCTTATGTGAACGAGGACGAGGCATCCTTTCCCAGTGCACAGTTTAGCAACTAGAGCACAGACTGGGTCCAGCTTTATTAGTCCCCTGGCCAGGCAATCTTGTGCAGTGTACACCCCATACAAGTGTACCAGACAGCCAGGCATAAGCCCTGCTAATCCCTACAGAAAGTAAGAAAACTCAGGCCCGCGGGGTCTGAACAGAGGAAACTTCTGCCTCATACCCCAGGTGAAGAGCACGGGGTGGGTGTGGAGGTCCCTGGAAAGAAGTGGCACCAGGCAAAGGGAGCCTTGGGAGGCCTCAGAATTTCCTTAAGTGCCTGATGGAGACAATAACTCAAGACCAGGTGGAGTGCAGCACCCCTGAGGATACTACTGGGGACCGATGACAGCAGTGACCAGATCGCTACCTCCCTGCCCATATACACCACAGCCCGGCACATGTAAGCTTCTTGGAATTAATTAGTCAAAATCCCAGGGACATTTGGGTTGCCGGGAGTGGAAAAGGGGGGTTTCTTAAAGAGATTGAGGTTAAGTATTTTCCATCCAGCCACACTGAGGATTCCAAACAAAAACTTGAGTTGTAGGAAAAAAAGGAAGTTGCCTTTTTTGCACATCAAAGGTATAAACTGAGCTTTTCTTACCTGCTGAGCTCCACAAATATTTGTTATGTGAATACTGAAGGTGTGTGACAAATACCTGGTACTTCTCTGCGACCCTGAATTTTATTCAGCCCTGATTTTATCATCAGAGCATCCTGACAATTGCTTGAGGACAGGGACCAAATTATTCCTCTTTAAATCCTGCATACACATCCTACACAGAAGTATTCTTCGCTTGGGCCATCAGTGGAGTTACTGTATAAATGCATGGAATTTTTCTCCAGGCTCCAAGATCCCTCTTCCGCTGTTTTCCCCTCCACTCATCTCTCAACATATCAGACTGCGTAAGAATTCCCAAAGCCTGAGGCAGAGCAAGAGGACTTTAACTCTGCCCTCTGCTGCTGCAGCAGGGCAGGATGAATGAGCGTGTTAGGATTTGAGACATGTCTATTTCTGAAGATGGGCTCTGGCCGGTTCAGTGGCTGTGAAACCTGGCATAGTCTGAGATTTGGGGCAGGGACTTTGGGCTCATCACAGGGGTCTGACCACCCGAGGGCAGGGACACCAGTTTGCCTGTCCTGGGAGCCCCTGGAGATGTATGGGGTGGAGGACTCGGGGCTTCCCACAGATGGCGCCCTGAGTCTTGAATGCTCTTCAGGCCCTCTCAGCTTGGGTACCTGTGTTGATCCAGGCCCCTTTCTGCAGCCTGCTCCAGCCTGCTACCTGGCTGCTGCGGCCACAGGCCAAAGTTTTAGTCTAGTTCCCTGCAGCGAAACTTACACATTCCACCCATGCGCTCGCTCAGCCTTTGTAGACATGGACTGTGTCTCTTGGCCTGTGTTGGTAAGTTGTTCTCCACGCTTCTGCCCTTTATCTGTGGCCAGAAGGTCAGCCCTGCCACCAGCTGGCCGCCTAGCTGTCTCCTCAACCGAAGTCCCTGCCAGCTTCCAGGCCGCACTTTAAACTGAGTTCTGCCACTTACTAGTGTCCTTGAGCATATTTCCTAAGTTGTGGTAACCATGGTGACCATCTTCCCCTGAGTCTGCATCTTCCCTGGGCCCCCACTGCTCTAGGGCAGCGGTCTTCAGGGACCCGTCTCATGGGAGACGACTTTTCCATGGACGGACATGAAGGGTGGAGGTGGGGGATGGGGGATGGTTTCGGGATGACTCAAGTGCATTACTTTAATTGTGCATTTTATTTCTATTGTTGTTACATCAGCTCCACCTCAGATCATCAGTTATTGGATCCCAGAGGTTAGGGACCCCTGCTCCAAGGGATGAAAAACACCAGACAGAGACTGTGACGTGAGAAATCTTTTATTAAACCAGGTGTCACTCCCGCACCTGAGAAGGAACACTTATGTTGCAGACACCAAGCCTTCACGCCTCCCTAGGGCTGGGTGTAGCTGTCCTACCCGGCCCACACCTCCTTCTCAGGGCAAGCCGACACTCAGCTGTCTTCAAGGGGCTAGGTGATGGGGTCAGAGAATTAGGCTGGAGCTTAGGTTGACAGCTTGGATTGGGGATTTAAGGTGAGGGTAAAGGTGTGGGTCAGTTTGGAGGTTGGTATGAATTGGGTTGGCATTAAGGTGAAAGGAAAGTTGAGTTACCCAAACTCAGCCAGCCACAGTCAAGCTTCTCCTGGGTTCCCAAGTTGATGACCCTCCACTGAAAGTCCGGTCCCCAGGCCCCTCCCAAGACTCCCCCCACCCCAACCCATCCACCTCTTCCACCCACCTCTCCTAAACGAAGCACACACTCAGAAGCAAACCCTATAACTACTTGGGATTCCGTCTCCGCCCCCGCTGCCCAGGTGGGTGGGGTGAGGGGCACGGGGGTGGGGCTTAGCCTTGAAAGCCCAGCACCTTGTACTGGGCAGCCATGTCGTTCCGGAACAGTTCCAGGGCCTTGCTCATGGCGCCCTGGGCGTCAGCACCGAAGTCTGAAGGATGCTTGGCATGTAGAACATGGATGATGGCGTCCGAGATGAACTGCAAGGACAGGAGCAGAGGGGTGCTGGTCACCGGCAGGACAAGCCAGGGGCCAGATGGGAATCAACCCCAGCCCAGCTTTGCTTTATTGCAGGGCCATTTACTGAGCACTTACTATATATCAGGCGCACTTAATATATATCAGGCACACTTCTGAGTGGCCTCCATGGATTAACTCCTTTAATCCCCACAACCCATGAGACAAGTACAGATGGGATAATAAAGGCCCATCTTAATACAGAGGAGGAAAGATCAGGCCTTGGGCTTGTGGTCACAGTCCATGGCTTGGTGGGTTGGCTACCCTCGCCCCCAACCAGGGGCTTCCCAGGTGGCTCAGAGTAAAGAATCCACCTGCAATGCTGGAGATGCAGGAGACACGGGTTCAATCACTGGGTTGGGAAAATCCCCTGGAGGAGAGCATGGCAACCCACTCCAGGATTCTTGCTTGGAGAATCCCGAGGACAGAGATGGGCTACAGTCCCTAGGGTCACAGAATTGGACATGACTGAAGCAACTTAGCATGCACACACGCTACCCACCTCTACTATGTTCAGGATGTTTTATTGTTCAGTCGCTCAGTCCTGTCAGACTCTGCAGCACCATGGAGGGCAGCAGGCAAGGCTTCCCTGTCCTTTACTATCTCCCTGCATGTGCTCAAACTCATGTCCATTGAGTCAATGATGCCATCCAACCATCTCATCCTCTGCTGCCCCCTTCTCCTGCCCTCAATCTTTCCCAGTATCAGGATCTTTTCCCATGAGTTGGCTCTCCCATCAGATAGCCAAGGTATTGGAGGTTCAGCTCAGGATGAGGACCCAACCTATTACATGGTTTTAATCCAGGATTTTGCAATCAGAAACTCTAGAAACTACTTCCATGTGTGTGAATTTAATTTTTGCATTTAATGGCTTAGGATGGTGATTTCTTTCAGTAGACTTTTGGAGGGATGGTGGGGGGAGCGTGGTTAGAACATCTTATTTTCTGTGCCAAGCACGGAGCTGGTACTCAGGAGCATTGGTGGAAGGGAAGGAGAAAAAGGAAGAGGAAAGGGACCAGGCCTGTGCTCGGGCCCAAGATGGATAATATGTTACAGCAGCCTCACCGTCACTGTTGGCTCTACCATCCACATTGTCACGCCCAGAAAGATGGGCACAAACATCTTCACAGCACACCGCTGCTTTAAGGGACTGAGCAACCTTATATAGTAAGAAGCTACTTGCTTTTTCAACGGTTCTGAAAGATTTGATGCCAATTTCAGCCGTGGCCTGTGGACAACGGGTGTCATTTTACAAAGGCCCAGACTGAGGTCATGTTGCAAGTGGATGGGAGAGCTGGAATCTGCACCCAGGGGACTGTGGACAAACAACAGCCAGAGCCAGGGAGACAGAGGCCAGCACTGGTGGGTTTGTTCATATTCTCTGGCATCCGGGGTACAAGTGGCCAAAAGCTGATGCATGGGGGTGAGGGGAGCACGTGCAGGGGCAGCCTCAGAAGCACAAATGTCAACACCTAGTAAACCCTGCTTGGTTCAGAAGCTGGGACAGTGCCACAAACACCTACTGCTGGGCATCGAATGGGACATGTGTTTAATTCCCTTTTAATGTCATAAACGTAACAAAGCCAAGTAAGGGGATGAGCTGATCTAGCAAGAACTTAGAGACCCAGGTTCCAGGCCCAGTTCCACCCTGACCTCCACGGATGACCTCACGTGTAAGACAGGGATCCTGACCCCATTGGGTCCCTCAGTTCAGCCTTTCCTGAGTCAACTTCTGAGTCACTAATACTTAGAAAATTGTGGGCTGCGGCAGCTAGAAGACTGAGAAAGGACTTTAGCACCCAGCACCCCCTGGGGCCCCCTTGCTCACGGGTGAGAAAGAGCAATTTCTCATGAAGAACACAGACAAAGATTCCACAGTGAGGGGAACAGCAGACACGGGGCGCTGTCTTAAGTTTTTGCTGTAGCTCAGACGGTAAAGCGTCTGCCTGCAATGCGGGAGACCTGGGTTTGATCCCTGGGTCAGGAAGATCCTCTGGAGAAGGAAATGGCAACCCACTCCAGTACTCTTGCCTGGAAAATTCCATGGATGGAGAAACCTGATGGATACAGTCCATGGGGTCTCAAAAAATTGGACACGACTAAGGGACTTCACTTCCACTTTCTTTTCAAACTTGTTTTAAGTAGACCGGGTTCTAGTCTGCTAGCTGGTAGTCCTATTCCTAGACCACATTTGTTTCTCTCTAAGCCTGTCTGCTCATCCCCAGAGACGGGATCCATCATTCAAGCTGGGTTGTGAGCCCCCCGCCTGTCACTGGGGTTCAGATGTGGAAGAAGCCAGGGTCTGACCTTGAAGAGCTCTTGTCCCAGCCAGGAGACAGCTGGGTAAAGAGATAAATTACAATACAGCCGGCAGGCGCCACAGCAGGGCTGGAATAAATGCCTTTGCCAGGGAGAGCTGACAGGTGGAGCAGCTGACTGCCTCGTGGGCCAGAACTGAAGAGGTGGCTTCTGAGCTGGGCCTTGGAGAATGAACAGGGATTTGCCGAGAGAAGATGGGGAGGTGAAACCACCACTTGTGCAGAATCCCAGGGGCAGGAACTGTTCCTCATGTCTGTGATGCTGAGATGGGCAGACAGAATTGTCTGTGTGTTATGTGGGAGAGCAGATGGGGCTTCCCCAGTGGCTCAGAGGTTAAAGAATCTGCTTACAATGCAGGAGACCTGGGTTCGAGATCCCTTGGAGGAGGGCATGGCAACCCACTCCAGTATTCTTGCCTGGAGAATTCCATAGACAGAGGAGGCTGGACTGACAGGCTACAGTCCAGAGGGTCACAAAGAGTCAAACACGACTGAGCAGCTAACAGTTTCATAGTAACAGTTAGGAGAGCAGTTAGAGGAGCTGGATGGTGAGGCTGAAGATGATGGTGATGGTAGTTGTTCATGGGAGACGTTGTACCATGAGGAATTAAGAGCGTGAATTGCAGAGTACCATAGATCAGACTGTACCTTCTAGCTTATAAACTGTGTAACCAGGGGCAAGCTACTCAACCTCTCTGAGCCTTCAGTTTCCACATCAGTAAAATGGGGATGAGAAGAGTACCTGCCTGGGGAAGAGAATGCTATTTACCTGCCCAATGGCCATTTTCACCTTCTTCCTTGTTACTAGTTTGTGTTTGGAATGGCAATAGACTACATTTCCCAACTTTCCACACAGATAGACGTGATCTCGTGACTAACTTCTGAACAATGAGATGTAAATAACATTGTTGGGTGAGAAGCCTGGGGTTTCTCAAAAGAGAGCCTTTGTCTCTTCCTCCTGCTCTCTGTTTGGAATACGGACCAGAAGGCTGGAGCTCCAGCAGCTATCTTGGACCACGAGTCAACTTTGAGGGTAGACACCATATGTATGCCAAGGATGGCAACACAGAAAGAGCCTGCATCCCTGGTACCCATGGGGCTCCCACACACACTCTGGGCTCCTGACCTCTGGACTTCTTTTGTGACAGAAAAAGACAACACTGAATGCAGTTTCTAAGCTCATGGGGGTAATCATGAAAGTTCCATGCAGTGATCCAGGCAAACTGCTTCTCATAGCCCATCCTAACCAGAAGTTATCATGACTAACCTTACCTTCACTGCTGTACCAAACTGCCTGCAGCCTCCATCCTCAGGGGTGCTAGCCACAGGGCCCTTTATCCCCCAGTTCCATAGTTTTCCTTCTTGCCATATCCCTCCTCCCACTGGGTCTAGACACAGGACTAGAAACTCAGACTCTCCCCCGCCCACACAAATTCTCAGTCTATCACAGGAGATTCAAGCCCATTGCTTCTGCCTCGGACACCTGAGGCTCCCTCTCTTCATCTGTAAAGATGCTAGAACTAATAATTCCCACCCAGAATTAAGCCCCAGCTACTGAACTGCTGCCTCATGAGTCCTGTATATGTCCGACATGCAGGGGCAGAGAGACCAGGAGCTGGGTTTCTGGAGGAACAGAGACCCAGTCTGAATCCTGGTTCTGTGGTGCCTCTGTGACCAGGGGCAAGCTACTTAACCTCTCTGTGCCTCAGTTTCCTCATCTGCCGAGCGGGTGTGATAATGGTGCCTACCCGTGGGCAGAATGCAAGCTGTGTACTTCACAGCTACCTCTACCTCGGTAACAAGATACTCATTTGGGGGAAAAATATGTTTACTCTCAATGATCCAGGAGGAAGGCCAAGTGGGGAGCAGCCCACTTTACAGGTGAGAAAACTGGGGGGATAAAGAGCAACAACATAGGTCACCCAGCAGGTTATTACTGAGCTGGGACTTGACTCGAGGCCGCCCCTTCCATCCTCCCAGCCATCCGGGCCCCGCCACTCACCTCCAGGTACTTGACCGGGATCTTGTGCTTGTTGGCGTGTGACTCGGCCAGGTGCTTCACCTCCGCCTCGTGGTGACCCTTCTTCTTCAGGATGCCCCCCAGGGCCGTGAGCACGGTATTACCATGCTTCTTCAGGTCCTCGGAGGCCTTCATCTCAGCCTCTGTCTTTAGGTGCTTGAACTTGTCAAATTTCTCCAGGGTCTCGGGATGACCTGTGAAGAGCCTGGGTTGGGGGGAGGGTGGCGGTACAAGGAGGGCTTGAGTTAGACCCAGGGGTCAGGAGGTGGCCAGACTCAAGTTCAAGTCCACACCCTCCCAGTTGCTAGTTGTGTGACTTTGGGCAATTCACTTCACCTCTCTGTGCCTCAGTCTCCCATCCAAGGACGAGGGATAACGAGTCCTCCCTATAGAAGTGTGAGGATTAAATTGAAAGAGATGGTATACGCTGAGGGCCACACAGGAAGTGTCCTATAAATGCTTGCTATTACTATTTTTAGCATCATCATCTGCTTCATTGTTACTGTGAAAATCTGGAAGGAAAAACATCTGCATGGTACCTGGCCTCACCCCCATTTGCTCTAAGTTGTTGGGAGCAGAGACGCCTAGATGGCGTCACAGTGGAGCAGGGAGGAGCACGGGGGCTAAAGGATTTGTGGAGCATGTGCTGTGTGCCAGGCCTGTGCTAGGCTCTGCACTTGCACTTCCCTTTGGGGGTATATTATCCCCATTTTACAGATGAGGGAACAGAGGCTAAGGAGTATGAGGTCCTAGCTCAATATCACATAGCTGGGATGCAGACGAGCCAAAGTGAAATCAGGTCTGAATGACTCAAAATATAGTCCATGCAGGGGACCATCTCTGCAGCTTCCTGCTCGATGATCATCCTTTGGCCGCTCAGATACTTCCAGTTCTAGGAGGCTCACTATTCCCTGTGACAGCTTTTCTAGTCAAAACAGCTCTCAGCTCAGAAAGCTCTTGCTTATTTTGCTCTGCCTCTCTGTTCTTCCCAGGCCCCTCACAGTACTGATGGTGAGAATCTCTGGTGGGAGCCATCTGCCAAAGACCAGGTCCCCACTCCTACCAGGGACCCAGTGAGCTGGCCGCAGTGATCGGAGGAGTCACCTGTTGCCTTGGAGTTCAGTCTTTCATTCTGCAGAAAGGTGGGGATCGGTTAAAGGGAGTGGTACCTGCCACGGGGAGGATGGAGAGATTTTCCCCATTTCACTCATGAGCAAAGGGAAGACTGCAGAGGTAGGTGACTTGTCCAGGGTCACATGTCTGGTCAGTAGCAGAGCCCAAACACGAACCCACACAGATGGTTCCATAATTCATGCTCTCTCTTTTGTGTTACACCCGGAAACCTCTGCCTGAGTGACCCTATCTGCTGGGCTTTTCCTCCTCTTGTCTGGTGGCTTCAGATCCTTGAAAGCTTCCTCTTTTGTGGTTTCCTGGCTCTGGAACACCCTTAAACCTAACTGTGGACACACTCCAGTGTGCACAAGTATCTCATGGCACATACCCATAATCACATGCGTGCTCACGCACACACACATACACATAAACAGGGCATAGCCACAGACAGGGAGCGCCCCCTTCCCCCAGGGGCGCATCCCACCTGCTTTCCCAGAACACCCAGCGCTGCCCACAGCCATGCTGAATGTCACTACCTCATCTGGGGCCCCGGCCAAGCCTTCTACATCACTGACAGCTCATCTCCAGCACCTTTCACCCCAGGGTCCCTGAGCTCCTGACTATTATTATCTGGCGACAATGATCCTTGAACTCCTGCCTGACAGATGCAAGACCCAGAACCCACAGGTGAAGGTCGGGACACTGGAGGGAGACTCTCTGGGGAAGAAGAGGACCGAGGACCTGGGACCCAAGGCCGCCAGAGATCTGAGACATCTTGGGAGTCCCCCGGATGTCTGGGGAAGAGATTAAGCACTGAGAATTATGAAAGCTGAGTTCTGGCCCCAGTTCTGCCTCTGCCGTGCTCTGTGATGTTGAAAAAGTCACTCAGCTCCTCTGGGTCTTGGATCAACTATCTGTAAACCAAAAGGTTGATTTCTCAGCTTCCAAGTTCTAAGGCTTGACCCCTCCAACCCAGACCTCACCCTACACTCTTAGCACTTGTCAGCCAGAGAGGGAGCCCGGGATTTACTTTAACAGTGCAGAAAAACCTGGCTCCTGAATGCCCAGCAGATCTTCCTTCCTACAGCCGCCTCCCTCTACTGCCCCCAAGGCCGGCAACTGGGAGTCCCTAGGAAGCCACAGAAGGCCCTACCTGGGTACTTGTGACAGTGGCAGCTCAGAAAATGAGCAGATGGAAGGCTCTCACCCTGTAGAAATGGTGGATGGGTGGGGCTTTTCTTCCAGTGTTTCAGAAGCACGCACTTGCCTTGTATTTTCATCTTCAATCCTATCGTCAACCTGCCTAGTTTATTACAGGTCAGAGGGAAAGGAGGCCAGTTCCCAGATGTGCTCTGAGCTGAGACCCAACCAGACACCCACGTGAAAGACGGAAGATGCTCCCAGGCTTGCATAAATTCTTCTCTGCTCTAGAACCGAAGAACCAGATGAGGATGGGAACGCATCTCTAGTGTGCTAAGACTGTGGGACGATGTGGCATAGGGTTCAAGAGTGGGTGTGCTGATCCAGGCTGCTGGATTGGAACTCCAGCTTTGGGACTTCAGGCAAGTCACTTAACCTCTCTGTTAAATGTGGGGATCATAATAACGTCTACCTCATGAGGTTATTGTGAGGCTGAAATGAGTTAATATACATGAAACACTTAACACAGGGTCTAGCAATCAGTGTGTAATATAATACATGTTCGCTGTCCTCATCATAATCTCTAGGACATTATCACCATCACCATCATCACCAGCTCCATCATCACCATCATCTCCTCCATCATCATCTGCATCATCCTCACTATCTCCACTATCATCATCCTCACCACCATCATTGTCATCACTAGGACTGGGAATCTTGGGTTCTGTCTGTAGCTGCCATTGGTTGACTGGGACGCTTGAGCCAAGTTTCTTCCCAGTGACATGAGACATACTGGCCACCAGCAGTGACTTCCCAATTTTTCATGGCCTCGAAATCCTTTGTTCAATGCAAAAACAAATAAAGCAGAAAAGATCTGGGGAAAAGAAGGAAAGGCAGGGGCCCAAAACCCTCTTAAGCTGCCTCCGCCCTCCTAAAAACCCCCGCTTCCTGGAGCCAGACTCTGCAACTGACCTTCCAGCTATTATGTTCTAGGACATGATGATCATGTACTTGCAGTGAAGCCCTCAGCGTTTTATTAACTGACCGAATAGAATTTGCTCTCTGTCATAACCAGAGGAGTGGGAGAAATGACCTTTTCAAGAAGAGTAAGAAAGCCTTGGTTAGGCATCTGGAACAGAATCACAAGGTCATTTCTCACAGGGCACCCTGGGAGTCAGCATCCCCTTCTCCCTGTCCCTGGCCCCCAAACACCAAGAGGGCAGAAGCTGTCGGCATGGTTTCTGCATGTCTTCAGCTTAAGACGTGATGGGGCATCAGGCTCTCTGGGGCCTGCCAGGGGTCAGCAGTCTCCAGCATCACATCTTGCCCCTGGCTCCTGGCCCCTGGCAGTTTTCTCTGATCCACCCTGGGAAGGGAGGAGCTGTTTCTCCCATGATACAATACCCCCAAGTCTCCTTCCAGACCTCCAAGTCACTGACTTAGGGCTAACAGCCCCCAGGTCACCTGGGAAAGACTTCTGTTTGGCAAACTGGTCTCCCACCCAGCAACCTTGCCTCCTCTCCAAAAGCAAGGCAGGATCAAGGACTCAAAGAATGCCAAGGCATGAGGGTGGGCAGGGATCTCAGAGACCATGAAAGGCAATCCCTCCACTCAGCAAATAGGGAATGGGACCCAGAGAGGATTGGTGACTTGTCCAAGGCCACACAGTGAAGGGAGAGCTGAGGAGTTGATGTCTACTTTGGAAAGTCTTTTGTCCAATCAAATGGGACCTGTTGCAGTGCCAGGAGCCAACCGACAGAGATGTAAGAGGAAAAAGACACAAAGGAAAATCCCAAGATGCCAGTTAGATTCAACAGGGAACTTGACCATCCTTTCTCATGTGTTTTTGGCATGGGCCACTAAGGACTGAAACTCCAGATAAGAGAGCTTATAGCTTATGTCTGGGTCATTCTCCCAGACATGGGAGCTGGAAATGGGTGAAGCCTGAGGGAGGCTGAAAGGGTGTCTAAATGGGAGCAGAAAACCTGCTCTGACTCCTAAAGAAGGAGAAATTCATCTATAAAGTGTGAACGACAATCCATTCACTCATGGCAACCAGGGCCCACCTCCTCCCAGGTGCAGAAATGTCGATGTACGCTTTGACTCACGCTGCCCAGAGCATGAGAAAGGGCCAGGAGGAGAGGGGAGTCTATCACCACTTGGGGAGGAAGGCAATGGAATATGAGGTTCTATTTCTGAACCAGAAGCCATCTTCTGCTTGCGAAACTCGGAATTTTGTGGGGGGGGGGGGGGTTGTTTGTTTATTCAGGAGTCCCTTGCTAAAGAAGGCAAGATGTGCTTGGAGATTATTCTGAGCTTTCAAAAGACATACCCAACATCAAAAGTCAAGAATAGGGACTTCTGTGATGGCGCAATGGATAAGAATCTGCCGGCCAATGCAGGAGACAGGGGTTGGATCCCTGGTCTGGAAAGATCCCATGTACCACGGAGCAACGAAGCCCACGCAGCACAAGCAGTGAGCCCGTGTCTAGACCTAAAGCCGCAACTGCGGCACCTGCCTTCCTGCACCCAGAGCCTATGTTCCCCAACAGGAGAAACCACTGCAATGAGAAGCCCATGCGTGGCAATGAAGAGCAGCCCCTGCTCACCACAACTAGAGAAAGCAACAAAGACCCAACACAGCTAAAATAAGAATAATGATTACTATTATTACACTTTAAAGGGCCCAATCCTAAGCTTTATCTCCAAGAGTTACTGACACCTTTTGGAACTCACTCTATGCCGGGAATTACGCTGGGCCCCTTAGATGCAGCATCTTATTTAATTCTTACTTCTACTGTATAATGTAGACGTTAGGATCCCCCACCCCCATTTTATAGGAGAAGAAGCTGAGGCTCAGAGAAGTTGTGTGCTTTCCCAAAGGTCACACAAGAGCTCGGTGGCAGAGCCAGGTGTAGAACTACATATCTCATCTTGAAGGCCGTGTGTTAATCCTTGACATTTTACAGACTTTAATGAACTTGTGACTCTGGAGTCATCCTTCCCTTCTTAGGTCCTTTGTGTCCTCATCCATTAGGTGAGGTGAGAAAGGCCTCTCAGACCTTTCTTGTTAATTCTAGCTATAATTTTAGGATTCCTTCTGGTGGGCTCTAAGCATCAAGGATTTGATCATCAAAGCTCCTCCCAGCTGCTAGCACAGGTGTGAAATGGATTTGCTTTCCTGATTCCAGTCTCTGACACATAAAAGCAAAGGAGAACCAAATAGGGGATTTAACAAAGTTAATTAACACAGCAGCCAACTGGTCAACCCCGGGGCAAGCGTTCCACCTTGCAGGCAAACATTCTTGACCTTGAGGAGGGAGGTGACGGGGGCAGTGGGATCTCTTCCTTTTACCTGATGAGGACCTCCTGCCCATGGCCTGCGACGTCAGCCTCCACCTTCCCCCAGGCATTCAGCACCAGCTGCCATTCCCCGTCGCTGAGCCCCATGGCGCAGTCTGAAGAAGAGAAAAACAAGGGCGGACTGACGGGGTGTCCTGTCTCCGACAGCTGGGGTTTGAGGCTGCCTGGCCCCAGAGGGATTTTATACCTTCCCAAATGTTTGACAGGGATCACCTGACAGCTCGTTCACTCTCTCTCTCCACCCCCCACCTCCCCCCTGTCTCATGTAGGGGTCTAATCTTTTCCTTTCTCTAGCCCTCACATGGAAGCTATTTTGAGGCAGGTGCCATTGTGGGGAGGTAGGCCAGCTCAGGTCACGGGTGTGGTGGTGGTGGGGTTGTGTTTGCGGAAAGAGTGGGGAGGAGGTTGGGCCACTGTCTGGGCTCTCAGAGGCCAAGAGAAAGGGCACGGCTAAGGCCGATGCCAGTGGCCTGAAACCCAACTCCCCCTGCTGTCAGCCGGCCCGAGAGGAGACCCATCATGTTTGTAAGCCAGGGCAGCAGGCACCCTGGCTTGGCCCTGGGGCTCTCCTGGCCTTTGCGGTCTCTTTGCCCACCTTCTAGAAGCCCACTTTGCCAGAATGCCTCTCACTCTTCAGAGTGGTGGGAAGGAACTGCGATGGTTTCCTGCTTATAACTGGGTGAACCCAGGCACATCCACAGCCTCTTGGAGCCTGAATTTTCCCACTCCATCCAGAAAACTCAAATATTGCTCAGATATTTCCCTCTGAAAAATTTTGCTTCATATACCCGCTCAAGGCACAATTAACTGCCTGCCCTTTCCATTTATTCATATGTGTTCCTGTCACACTGCTTGCCTCATTGCATCATATTTCTTTGTATCCAAGCTGGCTCCTCCATTAGTACCCTAGCACCCAATGCTCAGAGTCTTTGCCAGGTGCCAGGCTCTATTCTAATCACTTTATATGTGGTAACTCATTTAGTCTCCCAACAGCCCTATATGATAAATATGTACATTACCCCCCTCTCGTGGAGGGGAAGTTAAGGAGATGTGCCACGGTCATACAGTTAGTTGATGGAAGCGTTGGGTTTTGAACCAGGAAGTCAGGCCCCTGGATCCATGCTCCCAAACACTTTACATTAGTTATCATGTGCAGGAGCTTTGTTTCCTTCATCTGTGTGTTTCTTGGGCCTTGCACAGTGCCGTATACCAAGTTGAAATGAATAAATGTTCACTGAATTAAAAAGGTGGATGGCCTTCCCAGGAAGGCAAGAGAATGATCAACCTTTATTTTTCATTCATCCATCTTCCCATCCATCCATCATCCATTCATCCACCCATCAGCCCCTCTATCCACTCACCCACCGTCCATCCATCTGTCCATCATCCATCCATCCATCTACCCACCATTCCGCCATCCATCCAACAAACAGTTATAAGGTACCTACTGTGTGTCAGAAACTGCTACATGCTGAGGACACAAACCAGATAAAACACATCCTGGTGTTCAATGTCCTAGGGGAGAGAGATAAGTAAGAGGAATAACATTATAGTTCAGTTTACATAGCGCTATGACCAGGGTCTACACAGAACTTTGCAGTTTACAAAGTGCCTCCTTGGGCAGGATTAATCTAGTCTTCCCAATGCCCCGGCAAGTTAGAAAGCATCATCCCATTTTATATCTGTGGACCATGAGACTCAGCAAGGATAAACATCAGGCGTCCTGGCCACCCTGGGACGGTATTAGACCTGTCCGTTGTGACTGCCCGCCCCACACAGCTCTTTTTAAAGATAACTGCCCTGCCCCAGCCCCCGAGGTCATGTCCTCTCCCAAATCCCACGGTTAGTCACAGCTGATTGAACCTAGGCTGGGACCTAATTAGAGGCAGCCAATGGCGTGGCTCTGTCAAATAGCCAGTGTCCATTAACTATACCAATCGGATCGCCTCTTTAAAATATGAACAGGGATGATAAGAATTGGCTAGGTGGTAGGAAATGCTAGGTGAAAGGGTTCCATGGCTAGCACCAAGTAAGATCCCCAAACTCAGAGCTTCCCCAGACCAACCTTTGGTCTCCCTTCTGATTCTGGTAAAGCCTGCTCCCATTTCAATTCGAGGATGGCCATCACACTTCCTGTGTGACCTCTTGTGTATCACTGAGTGATCCCTATTTAGATATTGAGTCAGCGGACTCCTAACAACCAAAGAGACCAGAAGCACACAGGCCCCTTCTGGACAATGTGCTCCTGAAATCACGCATGAGGTTCCATGTTAACCCAGGACACTGAGCTGGTATATCTCCAGCCGTCATTCAGCTTTCACAGTGAAAGGTTCAGTTGTAAAATGAGTAACTAAGGGACTACCCTGGTGGTCAGGTGGTAAAGAATCTGCCTTCCAATGCTGGGGACGTGGGTTCGATCCCTGGTCAAGGAACTAAGATCCCATGTGCCCGCTAAGCCCAAGCGCTGCCACTAGAGAGCCTGCACATTATGACTACTGAGCCCATGCAGGCTGCAACCAGAGCCTGGGGGCCACACAAGAGAAGCCCACGCACCGCAACACAGATCCAGCTGAGCATTTGTTCATTTGTCCATTCCCCATCCTGCTACTGAGGGCCAACTTTGTGCCAGGCTCAGGATCAAAGAGAAAGGCCACTCTGAGAGAGTTTGCTGAGGTCTCAGCTCCTAGGTCTGGCTCCTTGCTGGAGGGTGAGCCCATCAGTATGGGAGGGAAGCGCAGAAGGAAGTGCAGAAGCAGCAGCCAGCTGCCCCCAGTCTGGAGCAACCCCTGGGGCCCATTGGGGACACCCTTGAAAGAATCAGCATCACTGGTTCCGATTTAAATCCCCTGCCCGCTTGAGAACCTCAGCACATCCCTGAGGGGCTGGCAGAGCGGGGCTCATTGTTATCCCACGTGGCTGTTCAGAAACAAAGGCTTGGAGACCTTGTGCACCCCCCCGAAGCTGGTAAGCGGCAGCGCTGGAACCAACAGCCCAATCCACAGCCCTAGTCCCATCTCCAGCCTCCGGAGTTTTCTGAGGATGGCCTGAGTACTTAAAATCTCATCAACTTGTTACCAGCACTAAAGTGTTTAATATGAAGCTGTCACCCCCTTGGCAGGCACCCTCATTAACTGGCAAGTTCATGGAAACCCATGGCTTTGAAGTTGATGAACCTTTTAAGTTTTACCTTTTAAGTTCATAGGAGGGACCAACATCTGTTTGTACTCACACATCTCTACAACAGAACTCGCGGTACCTAGCAGCTGCTATGGCTACCTGCAGCCGCCAGCTTTGTTTGGGGGCTATAATTATCCCTGTGACAGCCTTCTAATAGCTGGGGCAGGGAAACTGGAAAGGCACAGAATAGGAAAGCCAGGCTGCCTCTGCGTGCAAAGTTTTCTGCAGTCTTACACACTCATGTACACACAGACACAGGTGAGTTAGTCTGACACCCAGTGGGGCAGAACTAGATCCCACCGAGGAAGACCTGCCTCTTCCTCTTCTTCCCTTTTGTATCACGGAATCCTTTGAATGGGAAAATCTGAAATGTGTAGAATCATCCTCAAGTCTTCAAATTCTGGGCACTTGAGATCCTAGAGTTACAGTTCTAGAGGGCCAGAGTCTTCAACTTTCACCACTCTGGAAATTTGGGTTCTACATTCAAGAGTCAGAAAGCTAAAGAGAAATCTAGAATCATAGGGACATAGGATCTTGAAACTTACAGAGGCCTAGATGGTATCAAAGTTCCCACTAAATCAGCGGTCCCCAACCTTCTTGGCACCAGGGACTGGTTTCGTGGAAGACAATTTTTCCACAGACTGGGGATGGGGGGATGGTTTGGGGATAATTCAAGCACATTACATTAATTGTGCAATTTATTTCTATTGTTATTACATCAGCTCCACCTCAGATCATTGGGCATTAGATTCCAGAGGTTGGGGGACCCCTGCACTAAATGCAGGAATTTTCCCTACAGATCATAATGTGCTTGAATACTTCTAGGAGCAGTGAACTCACTTTCTAAAAACCAAAGTATGCCTTCTTGTCAAGCTCACTCCCTTGTCCTAGTTCTCTGATGCTCCTTGGGAACGTAGAGAACCAGCTGAGAGAAGTTTCAGGCTCACTTAAGATTTTTCTTGTCCAGACGGCACATCCCCAAGGCTTTTTAACTGAATGCCCTCCACTGGCAAGGTAAGCCAGGAGCCTGTCTAGTCAAAAAAGGCCATTCTCCACCTTGCTCCCCGTGACTCCCACCTCTCCTCACTTACATACTCAGAACTCTCTAGCAAGGGGCTTCCAGCTCCCCCTGCACAAGTTTCAGGCCCAGGTGACTGTGCACCAAGCTCTCTCTTTCAAAGGTGACCTGGGAATTCATGAGCCCTTGTGCAGCTAAAAACTCACACCCCGTCCCAGTGAATCTGGGGGAGGGAAGAGGTGTTACACCTTTAAGACTCCACCGTGGGGAACCAAAAATGGCAAGAAAGAAAATTTTGGATCTTCAGAGTTGTAGGTCCCCTCAACCTTGGCCACCCCCCCTTCCTCCTCCACCTCCTCCTCCCGGAAGCCGTCCCTTTGGAGGCCAGCCCAGGCAGCGCCTCCCACCCACTTCCAGCTCAGCTTGCTCCTTCCTGGCAGAGTCTGCCTCCCGGACCAGCGCCAGACGAGATTCAGAGCAGGGCTGGGGCCTGGAGGATCTGCTGAGGTCATGCATGAGGTTGAGGACCCCCCCAAAGCTGAGGCCCCCCCCCAGGCCCCCAGGGGCCCGCCCTCCTCCCAGCCCCCAGCAGCCCTTGCACTGACCACGTCTCCCCTTCTGCCCAGCTGTCCTTCTGGAGCCTTCAGCCAAGCGGGCTGGGGGCGGGGAGAGGTGTCTTATAGCAGCTGGGGAGAGGCACAGGGAACTAAAAATATAGTTTATATGGCAAGGCTCCTCCCTCCTCTCCCTGGAGGCCCAGAGGGGCTTATTGGAGGAGGGCTGGCAGGGACACCAGAGCCCAATATCCCAGTGGACAGGTGTAGCCCAGGGACACCTGCCTTACCCCCGCCTTCACCCTACACCCCCAGCCTCTGAGGCTTAGAGTCACCCCCCAGCCCCTCCTCCTACCTGTCATCTGCAGGATGACACCACCCCCGTGCTGCCCCTCCCTCATCAGCCCGCCCTCCCTCCGTCCTGGTGGATCTCACAGAAGTGGCTCCCCCTCCAAGAATCCCCCCTCCCCCTGCCACCCCTTCCCCAGCAGGTATGCCCTCTTCCCCCCACCTTGGGCTCCAACGTAGATACAGCCTTCTCAGCTCTCTCTGCTTTGGCGCGCAGCCCCGCATTTCTACCCTGTGAGCTTCTTCACAGGTACGGATATAAAAGCCACAGACACACCGCCCTTAAGACCCCTCGCAGTAGCCCTTTCCAGTAGACACTTAAGAAAAAGAAATGGAAGCAGAGTTGCTTTCCAGCATTTCAGGATAGACCCTTTTGTAAGCCCCACTCTTCCCAAGGGGAGACTGAGGCACAGGGAGGTTAGCTTGCCCAAGGTCACAGGGCTGGGAAACGGGCCAAGCACGAAATTCAAAACTGGGCAGTCTGGTTTCAGAATTTGTGCTTCACAGATAGGAACTGGCCGAATCTGGGATTCTTCCTCTGCTCCCTCTCACCTTTCTGCAAACCCCCTAGCAATAAACTCTTGTTTTATTGAACTGAGTCCATCCAGGTTCCTGGCGGTGAAGGCAAAGACAGTGTGCTGGGAGGCGAACAATCAGGAGACCCTGCTGCCATCTGGTGGCGGCGAGGAGAAAAGCCTGCATCCCTGGCTCCGCCCCGCTCACTGCGTTCTTTTGTTCGCTTAACCAGCCAGCCGGCAGGCGAACAGAATCTTTTTCCATCTTTACTTCCGTGGCACCCACCAAGATTGGCTTTCCACGTTATTTAAATAGGCCATGGTCCTTGCTCTCAAGGATCTCAAAGTTGGGTGGAGGAAACATCCCAGTGGGATTAGAAATACAACAGAGATGTGAACAAAGAGCTGAAGGCAAGTGAGAAGGTAGCCCCCCAGGTCCACATGGAGAAGACCTGCAGGGTCTCCTAAGCAGAAGTAATAAGCTGTGTATGCAAAAGCCCAAGGGGCTCAGGGGAAAGAGTTTCAAAGGAAAGGAGTGCTATGGGGGTGGGAGCTGTAAGACCCCTCCCTGCCAAGGTCCTCCTGCACCAAAACAGGAGGTTTTGAATGGGGGACTTAGAACTGACATTCCAGTTCCACAAACACTCGTGCTCACCGAGTGCCTGGTTCTGTGCTGCACCCCAAGGAGACCAGGGTAAGCATCAATCCTCCTTGAGCTTTAGAGGGAATGGGAGGAAGGCATGTGTAAACGGATGATGACAGCACTGTGCGATGGGGCAGAAACAGAGGCAGGTCCGCATAGGAGTAAAGACTTTGGAATCAGACACCTGGATTTGAGGTTTGGCTCCATCAGGTACTGTGTTTGTGATCCGGGGACTGTTTCATCACTTTTCAGGGCTTTTGTTTTTGTATCTGTAAAATGGGAACTTTGAAAATAATTACTTGTCTCAAATGTCATAGTAAGGATTAAAAGAAGAGTGCATGTGTAGGATTCAGGGTAGTGCCTAGCACACAGTAAGTGCTCAATAATTGCTCCCTGTGAAGTAAGATGCAAAGGAATCATAAAGGAGGAAATTATTAATTTCATCAAGGAGCATGTAGCAGAGAAGATGATGTCTAGGTAGGAATTTGAAGGATCAACAGGGGTTGGAGCAAAGTGAGGAAAGAATATTCCAAACACAAGGACTGAAATATTCAAGGACTTGGAAGTTGGTGTATAAGGACTAAGTTTTGGTTGTAGGTGGCAGGAAATCCAAAAAAAAAAACATGGCTTTAACAAGAGAATATTCATTTCTCTTTCATATAGAAGTCCAGAGGTAGTGGTCCAGGGTTGGTAGCACACACACCATGTCAGGAACCCAGCCTCAGTCTACTTTAGTAGCTCTGTCATATCACACACATGGTCTCCACCTCCTGATCCAAGATGGCTGCTTGAGTCCAGTCATCATATCATCATTCCAACCAGCAGGAAGTCAAAACAGGTGAAGACGCTTGTGCTCCCTACCTTTAGGGACACTTCCCGGAAGCTGTGATCAATACTTCCTCTCCTTAAACATCGCATGGTCACACTTCTCTGTAAGGGAGGCTGAGAAATGCAGTGTGTATTTCTATATGGCCATATCCCCAGAGAAAGACTGGGAAAGTCTTTTACTTAGGAAAAAGAGGGAAATGTAAACTGGATGAAAACTAGACATTTCTGCCACAGGAGTTATAAAGAACATGTAAAGATACAGGAAACTAAAAATATTTTTGGTGTTTTTTATGGTGGAAAAATTGATGGAGCAAGTAATGAAAAATGCAGCCTAAGAAATAAACAGAAGCTGAGGAAGGGTTTTGAGCACAAGAGGACCATAATCTGATTTCCTCCATTGGAAACACCACATTAGTTGCATGGGGATAATATAAGGGGTGGGGGAGGTGGAGGCAGGAGACATTTCTTCCCAACATTTCATTCTGAAAGTTCTCATGAAGCTAAGTTCAAAATGCAAAAAAGAGTACGTCAAGGCTATTTATTGACACCTTGCTTGTTTAACTTATATGCAGAGTACATCATGAGAAATGCCGGGCTGGATGACTCACAAGCTGGAATCAATATTGCTGGGAGAAATATCAATGACCTCAATTATGCAGATGACATCACCCTTATGGCAGAAAGTGAAGAACTAAAGAACCTCTTGATGAAAGTGAAAGAGGAGGGTGAAAACGTTGGCTTAAAATTCAACATTCAGAAAACCAAGATCATGGCATCCGGTCCCATCACTTCATGGCAAATAGATGGGGAAAAAATGGGAAAAGTGAGAACTTTTTCCCTGAAATTATTTTTAGGGGATCCAAAATCACTGCAGAAGGTGACTATAGCCATGAAATTAAAAGACGCTTGCTCCTTGGAAGAAAAGCTATAACCAACCTAGATAGCATATTAAAAAGCAGAGACATTACTTTGCCAACAAAGGTCCATCTAGTCAAAGCTATGGTTTTTCCAGTAGTCATGTATGGAAATGAGAGTTTGAACCATGGTGTTCGACAGCCTCTTGAGAGTCCCTTGGACTGCACAGAGATCAAACCAGTCAATCGTAAAGGAAACCAACCCTGAATATTCACTGGAAGGATTGATGCTGAAGCTGAAACTCCAATACTTTGGCCACCTGATACGAAGAACTGACTCATTTGAAAAGACCCTGATGCTGGGAAAGATTGAAGGCAAGAGTAGAAGGGGACGACAGAGGATGAGATGGTTGGATGGCATCACCAACTCAATGAACGTGAGTTTCAGCAAACTCTGGGAGATAGTGAAGGATAGGGGAGCCTGGTGTGCAGCAGTCCATAGGGTTGTAAAGAGCTGGTCACGACCTAGCAACTGAACAACAACAAGTTAAACAAATTTTAAAGTGACCATCTTACACCCACCACCAAAATTCTACCAACATTTTACTAAACCAGTTTTCTCAGGTATCGATCCAACTCTCCATACTTCCAATCTTATTTCCGAGGCCTTTCAAAGCAAACTGCAGACAACTGTCCATCCACTTCTTCCTAAATACTTCAGCATGCATGTCAATAGTGAGAATTCTGTTTGCGTTTTTTTCTTTTGATGTAAAATTAACATCCAATGAAATTCACACAACTGAAGTGGACTCTTGCTGAGTTTTGATAAATTTATACACCTGTGTAATGAGAACTCCTGTCAGGATACAGAACGTTATTATCATATCACCCCCAAAAGTTCCCCCACACCCTTTCCCAGTCAGTCCCCGCCCTGCCCCCAGGCAACCACTGTCCAGCTAATTTGGTTTTTATAAACTACACATTGGTTTGCAGAAATAAGTGAAAGTGAAAGTCGCTCAGTCGAGTCCGACTCTTTGTGACCCGGTGGACTGTATTTCTCCAGACCAGAATACTGGAATGGATAGCTGTTCCCTTTCCCAGGGGATCTTCCCAACCCAAGGGTGGAATCCAGGTCTCCCCGCATTGCAGGCGGATTCGTTACCAGCTGAGCCACAGGGGGGGCACCCTTTAAGGGCCACCTCTGGGTTGAGGGAGAGGCGAGGCGGAGGGGCGGAGGGGAAGAGGGGACTGGCTCCACAAGGGACGCTGAGGTGAGCTGAGAGCCCGGCACAGCGCCGGCAGCCCGAGCTGAGTTTCTGGCTGAATTAACCGGGCAGATGGTGGCGCTATTTACTAAGGCGGGCGGGGTACCGGGGAGGAAGGGATGGAGAGTGACTCTGCCTTGGTTCCGAGGCATCTGGGCGTCTGTGAGACATCTGTCTAGCAGGCCTAAGGCGACACACGCGTCCCCAAGGCTTGCAGTGGTCGAGATGGCATCGGAGAAGTGGTGGCCGGGCTTCTCCAGAATCTCCATCTTTCCCCGGCCCAGCCCCGGCACCCACCAGACTCCGGCCCCCCAGAAAGGAAAAGGGGTCCCTCCTCCGCAGATCCGCAGGCCACAGCCCTGCTTTCCCCGAGGCAGCCGCGGGAGGGCGGTGGGGAAGGCACGGAGGCGGTGACTTCTGGTTGGCGGGATCCAGACAGGAACCCTCACTCCGAAGGCGGGCGGAGGAGGCGGGGAAGGCAGGCCCCTGAGTCCACCTGGGCGGTGCTCCCCTTCCCTCCTCCCTCCCAAGCGTCCTGAGGTCCAATACTTGTTCCTCTCTAGTGACTGCCGCCCACCTCTTTCCAAATTCCTCTTCCCTCCCCTTTAAAAACTACCAAAGCCCAGGTCTTAGCTACTCAGATCTCCAGGGAGGAGGCCATTCGGTCTGCCTCTCCTGCGAGGACAGTGGAAGCAGAGAAACGAAATGAAACACTGACCCTCACTCCCAGACCGCAGTCGGGTCTCCTAGCCTACCCAAAATCAAACACAACTCACCCCAGCAAAGTCATTTCTTCCTTAAAAACCCCCTTGGGCAACAGGAGATATTCCTCTTTCCCCTGACAAGACTTGGCTTAACTCCTTGGGAGTTAAGGAATTCTGATTCTGCTAAGAGAGGCCTTGTCCCCAGACCCACCGTCTCTGGAGCTGCAGCACAGAACATCTGAATTTACCTAGCTATTTGGAGAATCATCTCATCAGACACAGGACCAGAGGGTGAGCTGTTAGTGTACATGAAGTGGCAGGGATCACCCTAGGAGAGAATGTGAGGGAAGAAGAGAAGGACCCCAAGGAACACCCCAACATTTAAAAATTGGGAAGGGGAAGAGGAGCTAGAGATGGAAACTTCCAAGGACGACGGGGACGCTGGGAGATTATGGGGGGTGGGGAGTGACAGGGTCAGGATTGCATATAGAGGATGGATGGAAGAGAAGCCTTGTGGGACGCGAGGATGAATATTAAGGACTCCTTATGCACTAGATGTGGGTGAGGGCTGAACCACAAATATGGAGGCATTCATGTATTACAGCACTAGCCACTATAACAAACGTCCCCCAGATCTCGGTGGCTTGTTTGATCTTCATAGTGGCTCCATGGGTTTGGTTCTCATTTATCTCACTATCCAGTGCAAGGACTCTGCTCCACACAGTGATTCAGAGACCCAGGCTCTGCCCCCAAGGACTTCAGAAACCTCAGATTCCTCCCTATCCAGCAGGCAAATAGATGGGTAAACAGTGGAAACAGTGACAGACTTTATTTTCTTAGACTCCAAAGTCACTGCAGATGGTGACTACAGCCGTGAAATTAAAAGACACTTGCTCCTTAGAAGAAAAGCTATGACCAACCTAGACAGCATATTAAAAAGAAGAGACATTACTTTACCAACAAAGGTCCATCTAGTCAAAGCTATGGTTTTTCTGGTAGTCATGTGTGAATGTGAGCTTTGGACCATAAAGAAAGCTGAGTGCCAAAGAATTGATGCTTTCGAACTGTGGTGTTGGAGAAGACTCTTGAGAGTCCCTTGGACTGCAAGGAGATCCAACCAGTCCATCCTAAAGGAAATCAGTCCTGAATATTCATTGGAAGGACTGATGTTGAAACTGAAACGCCAACACTTTGGCCACCTGATGTGAAGAACTGACTCTTTTGAAAAGACCCTGTTGCTGGGAAAGATTGAAGGCAGAAGGAGAAGGGGACGACAGAGGATGAGATGGTTAAATGGCATCACCGACTCAATGGACATGAGTTTGAGCAAGCTCTGGGAATTGATGATGGAAAGGGAAGCCTGATGTGCTGCAGTCCCTGGGGGTCTCAAAGAGTCGGACACGACTGAGTGACTGACTGAACTGAATAGATCCAGCAGGCAGACCACAGGAGTGTGTGTGAGAGGTTTTACAGGCCGTGCCTGAAACTGAAGCTCACCATTTCTGGCCATATTCCATCAACCAGGTCACAGCCAAGCCATGGGAATGAAATTTGTGTGTCTGGGAGGAAGAGAGACTGGCTAGGTGGACACAAAGCATTGTGTCCGCCAGTCATGGCGTGAGATAATAAAATGCTTTTATAATCTAGTGGGAAGATGAGGAAGAGGAGCTGGGAATGAAACATTCCTATAAATCATGTCTTAATAGTTCACAGAGTAGATATTTCAGATTTATTAGGGCTGTTTGAGTCATTATCCTCCAGATGAATTTTATCACCCCTGATAAAATACTTGGGAAGTGGTAAGGGACTTCCCTGGCCATCCAGTGGTTAAGACCCAACGCCTTCACTGCTGGGGCCCAGATTCAAATCCTGGTTGAGGAACTAAGATCCCCCAAGCCACATGGCATGGCCAGAGAAGGGCTAGCACCCTTTCTGATGATGAAAAAGGCATTCTTAAAAAGGGGGCATCTGAATAAGGAGCTGTAAGATGGTCAGAGAGGGCTAGGGAAGCAGGAATGCATATGGAATCTACAGGAAACCCCGAGAAGACCAGTTTAGGAGGGTCAGAAGTTTCATGAAGGGGATTGGTCATGGATGAGGCTGGAATGTGGGCTTGGAGCGGCTCAGGAATGACTTTGAACTTGAAGAATTTTGGCAGCTCTTCAGCAGGCCCTGCGGTTGTGGCTTGGGGTGGGGTGAGGTGGGGGTGGGGTGGAGGAGGAGGTTCCCAGCCATCTCGGATGAATCAGCAGGGTCAGTTAAAATTAGTCATGATGGCCCAGCAGAGAGACGCCAAGGCCAACAGACACGTCGGTTCATGTGGCAGCCGAAGTTTGCTTCTCTGGGGAGTCTTCTGGCTGGGGGAGCCCAGAGCCGGAGCAGGTGCTCTGGGCTGCCAGTGAACCCTCTGGACTGTTGGGGAGCACCTCTGGGTGCTCTGGGCTGTCAGTGAACCCTCTGGGCTGTTGGGGAGCACCTCTGGGTGCTCTGGGCTGTCAGTGAACCCTCTGGGCTGTTGGGGAGCACCTCTGGGTGCTCTGGGCTGCCAGTGACCCCTCTGGGCTGTTGGGGAGCACCTCTGGGCTTCTGACCTTGACTGCAGGATAAGGGGGGTGCGGGTTGGCCCGCCCCCCTGGTTGTCCTCTCTCGGACCTCCTTGGCATGGAGTGGTCTTCCCTTCACCTTGCCAACCCTTTCTTCATGGAGCCTTCCGCACCAGTAAAACCAGGTTCTGGACTCTTTTGGTTGACCTAGGTAGTATTATTCACGATTGCAATTGTGAACTGGATAATGGTTAACATTTTTAAATAATGCATTATTTAGCCAGTCATCTTCAAGGGCGTGTCTCCCATCTCCTCTCTCCCATATATCCGGGTATCCTCTTAAACTGGAGAAAGTGGGTGGTAGTTAGGGGTACATGTGTGTGCGTGTAACCAGAGATACAAGCATGAGGAAAGATTGAGATCGCATTAATTGAATCATCTAAGTTGCCCCCAACACACACACAGAGCAGTGAGGGGTGCTTACAGTCAAGTGGCAATGTGCTACAGGATCAAGGATATGGATTCTAGAGCCAGACTACTGATTTTGAATTCTGCCTTCATTGCTCACTTGCTGTGTGACTTTAGGCAAGTTACTTAACCTCTCTGTGTCCCAGTTTCTTCATCTACTAAATGGCAATCATAACAGTGCCTGCCTCACAGGGTGAAATTTAGTCTAGGTAAAATACCTATAACTATGCCTGGCACAGAATTGAGTAAACACTCCATAACACATGTGGTCTATGGCACCTATTAATAGTAATAAACCACTTTTTTCTCAAACATCTGAGTTGAAATTAACAGACTCTTGACTGTGTTATATAATCAGTGAATTAAGGCCCCTCTCCCTGATAGACTCAGCGGTCCATGAGAACATGTTTTAAATTTCCATTGTCCGGTGCAAGGCCAAGTTCAAGCTGATAATAACAGCTGTACCACACCTCCCTCCCCCCAGTCCCACACTACAAGCAGGCACTGCTGGCCTTGCAGGGCCCAGTGTGACTCCAAATCCTTTATATACGGAGGCCATTTGGCCCTCAGGACCACCCCAGAAGGTTCTTGATAAATACTTGTTGAATAAAGAAATGCCTGCCACCCAGGAATAGGTAGATACTGAATGGGAAAATGCTTTGTAAACTGTAAAGCATGCAACTTGTGAGAATGGAAACACTGAGGATCTCTTCCCCAAGGGCCTAGGATCCATTCCACTTTTGACTTCATTGAGTGCCTTGGGAGCATATCCTGTGTTATAGAACTTTCCCTCCACTTGCCCCTCTATCGAAATGTAGTTATCTTGGGTATCATTTTCCCTTGTGACCTGTCTTAATGGTTACTAGTGGAATTCAACCCTTCTTACCTCCCCCCCAAGAGATTTTGTTTCAACAAAGGCAAGTACCAGATTGTCATCTAACCTCTAAGAAAAACTCCTTACTCTCCTCTGCCCCCACCTTTTCGAAGTCCACCCTTCTCAACATGTCACTTCCTCAAGGAAGGCCTCCTTGCAGAGCCCCAGCATCATATAGACACCTCCCTCCAGGCCCCCATCCTGTTCTTGCCAGCAGAATGCTAAGTGAAAGTGAAAGTCACTCAGTCATGTCCTATACAGTCAATGAAATTCTCCAGGTCAGAATATTGTAGCGGGTAGCCTTTCCCTTTTTCAGGGGATCTTCCCAACCCAGGGATTGAACCCAGTATCCCACATTGCAGGCAAATTCTTTACCAGCTGAGCCACCAGGGAAGCCCAAGAATACTGGAGTGGGTAGCCTATCCCTTCTCCAGTGGGTCTTCCCGACCCAGGTATCGAACCGGGGTCTCCTGCATTGCAGGCAGATTCTTTCCCCACTGAGTTATCGGGAAAGCCGCAGAATGCTCGATATGCCCTTATTATATCTCCAAGGGAAGATTTTATCCATTTATTGATTCATTCACTCATTTGTGCAGTAATATTTGTGGCATCCCTCTTCCTTATCAGGTACTGTAGCACTTCAAGGATATAGAGAATTATCTTGGTTTCTGAAGAAGAGGGGAGTATCAGCTACAGGTAAGAAGATGAGCAAAGGCATAGCAGTGTCACTATTTAAAAAAAATTTTTTTTTTTATTAAAAAGTTTTAATTTTGGCTGCACTGGGCCTTTGTTGCGACCCGTGGGCTTTCTGAAGTTGCAGTGAGCAGGGGCTGCTCTCCAGTCGTGGTGCGCGGGCTTCTCATCGCAGTGGCTTCTCTCACTGAGCACAGGCTCCAGGGCACTAGGGCTTGGTAGCTGTGGTGCTTGGGCTTAGTTGCTCTGAGACATGTGGGATCTTCCTGAACCAGGGATCACCAAGTACGGAGGATGGACTGAAAGGCAAAATCAAACAGAGATAAGAGAACCGTGAGATATAGTGAGGTGGTACCCAGGGGAATTTTTCTGATCTACTGGATTCAACTATGCCTGAAGTCAGTTGTATCCTGGGCCTCCCAGTTACAGGTATTTGATCATTTGTTCATTCAACAAGTAGTTTCTGGGCTTCCCTGGTGGTCTAATGGGTCAGACTCTGCCTGCCAGTGCAATGCACAAGGTCTGATCCCTGCCCCGGGGAGGGTCCGCATGCCGCGGAGCAGCCGAGCCTGGGTCACACTGCTGAGCCCGCACGCTAAAGCCTGTGCTCCCCAGAGAGAGAAGCCACCGCAACCAGAAACCGGTGCACCGCAGCTCGGGAGGAACTCGCCGCAACTAGAGAAAGCCTGCGTGCAGCAGCGAAGACCCGGCACAGCCGAACAAATAAATAACATGATTTCTCCAAAGGAAAAATAAAAGAGAGAAAACCCAGAAAAACGACTAGCTACTGAACGCTTACTATACTATTCAGGGTTCTCCAGAAAGACAGAACCACTAGGAAATAGATAGATATGAAAAAACTTATTAGAAGGCACTAGCTCGTGCAGTTAGGGGCTGTGAGGTCCATGATCTACAGTCGGGGTGAGCTGCAGACCCAGAAGAACCAGTGGTGAGGGTCCATTTGGAGATCGAGGCCGGAAAGCCAGGAGAGCTGATGACGTAGGTTTCAATCCAGTGGCAAAACCGAAGTCCCAGCTCCAGCCATCAGGCAGACCGCACACTCTGCCTTCTCCCCCTCTTTGTTCTATTCAGGCCTCAACATATAGGGTAAGATCCACCCACATTGCAGAGGGCAATTTGCTTTACCCAGTCTATGAATTCCAGGGTTAACCTCATCTGGAAACACCCCCACAGACCCAGAAATAATGTCTAGCCAAATATGTGGGCACCCTGGGCCCCTGTCAAGTTAATAAACAAAAGTAGCCATCACACCCACCGTGTGCAAGGCACACCTCTAGGAGGTGGAAATGTAGCAGCAGGCGAGGAGAGGGTGGTGTCAGGGAGGGGAGACGGTGAGTTAGTGTTAACGGGGACACAGTTTCAGTTCAGGAAGGTGACAAGTTTGGGAAATGGATGATGGTGAGAGTTTCACAACAATGTCAACGTACTTAATGCTGCTGGACCGCACAGTTAAACATGCTTGAGTAGTATGTGTTACGTTATGTGACTTTCACCACAATTTAAAAAAAAATTAAAAGAAAGGATGAAAATCCTACAAGTGGAGTTTACCCGGTAGTAGGTGTGGGGTGCAGGTAGAAAGATTTATAAATAAAATAGCAAATCATTAAAGTAGCATGTTAAGTGATAATAAACGCTATGGGGAAAAAGTGACAAAGCAGAGAAGAGTCATAAAGCGTGTTGGGTGGGGAGTAGGGGGATACATTTTTAAATTTCGTTTCAAAAACATCAGTAAAATTTTAATTTAAATGTATTTGATAACCATCTAAAGGGGTAAAGAAAAAAAAAAAGAAGAAGAAGAGGTAAAGAAAAGAAGCAGGGATAAATATTGAGAATAAGCATTCCAACAGAGGGAACAGCAGTTGCCCTGAGGCAGGACCATGTTTTGTTTGTTCAGTTAGACATCACTCCTCCTGGCCTCCACTACCTACGGCCTGTTCCTGTCACATTTACTGTCTGTGCTCACCACCTCACACAGTTGCCTTTATTTGAATTCATGTGTGATTCTGAAATACCACCAAATACCTACTATTTGCCGAACAGTAAGGCTCTCACCCTGGTGTCAATACGATCTCCCATTTGTGGGTGAGGTCAGGAAAGTTCAGAGAAGATAAGTAATTTTTTCCAGGACAACCATCCCAGGAAAAGGCTGAGCTAGGATTCAAACCCAGGCTTGTCCACCAGCAAACCCCGCTTTTGCAGCCCTGGCTCCCATGGTTGGTGGTTGAAGAAGCTGAGTACATATTTGGGAAGAACACTGATTTCTTTGAAACTCATCTGTAATTCAAGCAACTGGCTCTGAGGACAGCAATGCCTTGAATAATAAAACTTCGGCCAAATATTCCATTAATCACTGTTAACCCCTTGTAAGGCAGGGATAGCTACGTCTGTTTTCAGGTGGATAAAGTGAGAATCCACCAACCTGTTGAAACTCACAGGTCAGCCTGGTTGATGACTGTCTTAGTTTCTGGTTCCCTAATCCCCTCCTCTGGAGTCTGCAAAGCCCTTTGCCCTGGGCTAGGCTTTGCCCTCCGCATCCTTTTTCTGCCCTGGCAGACGGTCACCCCCTGAGCTAAGACCCCTGCACCTAGAGGCCCCTTTGCAGAGCCACTGCATCCCCTAGAAAGGATGCTGGCCCAGTGCTGGCCCCATGGTGCTTTGAGCTCCCTGGGGGTGACCCTGCCAGGACTGACATCCCAGCCGCCCTGCTCTGCACCCTGCGGTGCTGGGGACCAATCCTTTTCCATACTTTGAATTCCCACCCGCCACTCTCCCTGGCTGGGAGCACCCACCAGCCTGGGCAGCTTGCATTCTATGTACAAAGGGTTCATCAAGATGGCATTTCAGGGAGTTCCCTGGTGGTCCAGTATTAAGACTCCATGGTTTTACTTCCAAGGGCCCAGGTTCGATCCCTGATCTGGGAACTGAGATCCCACAAGCTGCGTAGTGCGACCAAAAAAATTTTTTCTTAAGTAAAGATGGGCCTTCCCTGATGGTCTAGTGGTTAAGAGTCCTGCGAACACAGGGGACATGGGTTTGATCCCTGGTCTGGGAAGAGCCCCCATGCCATGGACCAGCTAAGCCTGTGAGCCACAAATGCAGAAGCCTGTGCACCCAAGAGCCCGTGCTTTGCAACAAGAGAAGCCATTGCAATGAGAAGCCCGAGCACCACAACTAGAGAGTAGCTCCCACTTGGAAGAGCAAGAGAAAAGCCCGTGTGCACAATGGAGACATCAGTGCAGCCAAAAATAAATCCTTAAAATATAAAGAGGATTGGCATTAAATAAATAACTCCACATTAAAAAAAAAAATGGCATTTGAAATGTAGTAACTGTGTGCAGGTTTTTTGGTTTCTCACCTGAACTGTGAGCTTCTCAGGGTGGGGGCCAAGTTCAGGTCTCTTACTTATTCTCTTAACCCATGGGAGATGTCCTGGCCTGATCAATAATCTTGGAGATGCTGTATTAGTTTTCCAGGGCTCCTGTAACAAATGGACACAATCTGGTGGCTTAAAACAACAGAAACTTATGCTTTCATAGTTCTGGAGATCACAGGTTCAAAATCAAGGTGTTAGCAGGGCTGGTTTCTACTGGAGGTTCGGAGGGATGGTCTGTTCCATCCCCACTCCCAGCTTCAGGCAGTTACCAGAAATCTTTGGTTTGCAGCTGCCTCACTCCAGTCTCTGCCTCCATCTTCACGCAGTCCTCCTGCTGTGTGTCTGACTTCTGTTTGATCTCTCTCTCTCTCTTTTTAAACAAACAGCTCTTTTTAGCATTTTATTTTGTTTTAGTTTTCTATGTTCTTGGCCATACATCATGACATGTGGGATCTTAGTTCCCCGATCAGGGATTGCACCCATGCCCCTTGCATTGGAAGCATGGAGTCTTAACCACTGGACCACCAGAGAAGTCACTCTTCAGTCTCTTTTAGGGACGCTGTCGTTGGATGTAGGGCCCACCCTAAATCCAGCTTGACCTCATCTTGAGAGTCTTAATTACATTGGCAGAGGATGAGATGGTTAGTTAGCATCACTGACTCAATAGGCATGAATTAGAGCAAACTCTGGGAGATAATGAAGGACAGGGGAGGCAGGCATGCTGCAGCCATGGGTTCAGAAAAAGTCAGACACTATTTAGTGACTGAACAACAACAACAATATAATCATTTGCAAAGACTCTTTTCCAAGTAAGCTCGCATTCACAGGTACTGGGGGTTAGGACTTGGACCTGTCTTTGTAGGGTCACTAATGCAGCACTGGAGCGACTTTGAAGAGACACCCCATATACAAGGGCAAAGGATAAGCCCCAAAAAGACAGTAGGAGGGGCAAAATCATGTTTAGAATCAAACCTCATAGCCCTAGAGATGCTCAGAGAACTCAAACAAACTTTGTGCGCACCAGGACCCAGAGACCCACAGAGACTGGGACAGAACTGTGTTTGGGTGTCTCCTGAGGAGGTGGGGTCAGCAGTGGGCTGCTGAGGGGACAGGCGCTCTGGGTGCAGCAGACCTGGGTGTGGCAGAAGCCCTCCTGGAGGAGGTCACCGTTAACCCACCATAGAGCTGCCAGAACTTACTTACATAGGACTGGGAAACAGACTCTTGGAGGGCACAAACAGAAACTTGGGCACACCGGGACATAGGAGAAAGGAGCAGTGACCCCACAAGAGACTGACCCAGACTTGCCCGTGAGTGTCCAGGAGTCTCTGGCAGAGGCATGGGTTGGCGGCGGCCTGCTGCAGGGTTGGGGGCACTGAGTGTATCAGTATGTGCATGGGACCTTTTGAAGGAGGTCGCCATTATCTTCATTACCTCCACCATAGTTTAGCATCAAGTCAAATAACAGGGAGGGGACACAGCCCTGCCCTTCAACAGAAAATTGGATTAAAGATTTACTGAGCCTGGTCCTGCCCATCAGAACAAGACCCAGTTTCCCCCTCAGTCAGTCTCTCCCATCAGGAAGCTTCCATAAGCCTCTTATACTTCTCCATCAGAGAGAAGACAGAATGAAAACCACAATCACAGAAAACTAACCAAACTGATCACATGGACCATAGCCTTGTCTGACTCAATGAAACTATGAGCCATGCTGTGTAGGGCCACCCAGGACAGACAGGTCATGGTGGAGAGTTCTGACAAAACGTGGTCCACTGGAGAAGGGAGTGGCAAACCACTTCAGTATTCTTGCCTTGAGAACCCCATGAACAGCATGAAAGGCAAAAAGACAGGGCACTGAGAGATGAACTCCCAGGTCAGTAGGTGCCCAATATGCTACTGGAGATCAGTGGAGAACTAACTCCAGAAAGAATGAAGAGATGGAGCCAGAAAAAAACAACACCACCCAGTTGTGGATGTGACTGGTGATAGAAGCAAGGTCTGATGCTGTAAAGAGCAATACTGCATAGGAACCTGGAATGTTAGGTCCATGAATCAAGGCAAACTGGAAGTGGTGAAACAGGAGATGCCAAGAGTGAACATCGACCTTTTAGGAATCAGCGAACTAAAATGAACTGGAATGGGTGAATTTGACTCAGATGGCCATTATATCTATTACTGTGTGCAAGAATCCCTTAGAAGAAATGGAATAGCCATCATAGTCAACAAGAGAGTCCGAAATGTAGTACTTGGATGCAATCTTAAAAATGACAGAATGATTGTTCATTTCCAAGGCAAACCATTCAATATCACAGTAATCCAAGGTCTATGCCCTGACCAGTAAGGCTGAAGAAGTTGAAGACTTACAAGACCTTCTAGAACTAGCACCCAAAAAAGATGTCCTTTTCATTACAGGGGACTGGAATGCTAAAGTAGGAAGTCAAGAAACACCTGGAGTAACAGGCAAATTTAGCCTTGGAGTACAGAATGAAACAGGGCAAAGGCTAATAGAGTTTTGCCAAGAGAACACACTGGTCATAGCAAACACCCTCTTCCAACAACACAAGAGAAGACTCTACACGTGGACATCACCAGATGGTCAATACTGGAATCAGATTGATTATATTCTTTGCAACCAAAGATGGAGAAGCTTTATACAGTCAGCAAAAACAAGACTAGGAGCTGACTGTGACTCAGATCATTAACTCCTTATTGCCAAATTCAGACTTAAATTGAAAAAAGTAGGGAAAACCACTGGGCCATTCAGGTATGACCTAAATCAAATCCCTTACGATTATGCAGTAGAAATGAGAAATATATTCAAGGGATTAGATCTGATAGACAGAGTGCCTGAAGAACTATGAACAGAGGTTCGTGACATTGTACAGGAGGCAGGGATCAAGATCATCCTCAAGAAAAAGAAATGCAAAAAGGCAAGATGGTTGTCTGAGGAGGCCTTACAAACAGCTATGAAAAGAAAAGAAACGAAAAGCAAAGGAGAAAAGGAAGGATATACCCATTTGAATGCAGAGTTCCAAAGAAGAGCAGGGAGAGATAAGAAAGCCTTCCTCAGTGATCAATGCAAAGAAATAGAGGAAAATAATAGAATGGGAAAGACTAGAGATCTCTTCAAGAAAATTAGAGATACCAAGGGAATATTTCATGCAAAGATGGGTTCAAGAAAGGACAGAAATGGTATGGACCTAACAGAATCAGAAGATATTCAGAAGAGGTGGCAAGAATACACAGAAAAACTATACAAAAAAGATCTTCACGACCCAGATAATCATGATGGTGTGATCACTCACCTGGAGCCAGACATCCTGGAATGTGAAGTCAAGTGGGTCTTAGGAAGCATCACTATGAACAAAGCTAGTGGAGGTGATGGAATTCCAGTTGAGCTATTTCAAATCCTGAAAGATGATGCTGTGAAAGTGCTGCACTCAATATGCCAGCAAATTTGGAATACTCAGCAGTGGCCACAGGACTAGAAAACGTCAGTTTTCATTCCAATCCCTAAGAAAGGCAATCCCAAAGAATGCTCAAAGTACCGCACAATTGCACTCATCTCACATGCTAGTAAAGTAATGCTCAAAATTCTCCAAGCCAGGCTTCAATAGTACATGAACCGTGAACTTCCAGATGTTCAAGCTTGTTTTAGAAAAGGCAGAGGAACCAGAGATAAAATTGCCAACATCTGTTGGGTCATCAAAAAAGTTAGAGAGTTTCAGAAAAACATCTACTTCTGCTTTATTAACTATGCCAAAACTTTTGTGTGTATCACAACAAACTGTGGGAAATTCTTAAAGAGATGGGAATACCAGACCACTTAACCTGCCTCCTGAGAAATCTGTATGCAGGTCAAGAAACAACAGTTAGAACGGACATGGAACAACAGACTGGTTCCAAATTGGGAAAGGAGTACATCAAGGCTGTATGTTGTCACCCTGTGTATTTAACTTATATGCAGAGTAAATCATGGGAAATGCTGGACTGGATGAAGCACAAGCTGAAATCAAGATTTCTGGGAAAAAAATCAATAACCTCAGATACGCAGATGACACCACTCTTATGGCAGAAAGCAAAGAAGAACTAAAGAGCCTCTTGATGAAAGTGAAAGAGGAGAGTAAACAAGTTGGCTTAAAACTCAACATTCAGAAAACTAAGATCATGGCATCAGGTCCTATCACTTCATGGTTAATAGATGGGGAAACAGTGGAAACAGTGACAAACTTTATTTTGGAGGCTCCAAAATCACTTAGGATGGTGACTGCCACCATGAAATTAAAAGATGCTTGCTCCTCAGAAGAAAAGCTATGACTACCCTAGACAACATGCTAAAAAGCAAAGACATTACTTTGCCAACAAAGGTCCGTCTAGTCAAGGCTATGGTTTTTCCAGTGGTCCTGTATGGATGTGAGAGTTGGACTATAAAAAAAGCTGAGTGCCAAAGAATTGATGCTTTTGAAGTGTGGTGTTGGAGAAGACTCTTGACAGTCCCTTGGACAGCAAGGAGATCCAACCAGTCCATCCTAAAGGAAATCAGTCCTGAATATTCATTGGAAGGACTGATGCTGAAGCTGAAGCTCCAATACTATGGCCACCTGATGCGAAGAACTGACTCATTTGAAAAGACCCTGATGCTGGAAATGATTGAAGGCAAGAGGAGAAGACAATGACAGAGGATGAAATGGCTGGATGGCATCACCAACTCAATGGACATGAGTTTGAGTGAGCTCCGGGTGTTGGTGATGGACAAGGAAGACTGGTGCGCTGCAATCCATGGGGTTGCAAAGAGTCAGACACAACTGAGTGACTGAACTGAACTCAACTGAGTCAGCCCACTGCAGACAGAGAAACACAGGCTGGAAGGAGAAGGGATTTTCTCAGGGTCCCAAGGGCAGCTTGCTCTCCAGATGCTCAGTCAGAGCTCTGTCGCCCTCCCGTACTGGCCTGAATTCCCGAGACTCTCTGGGAAAGCCTTCAGTGAAAAACCGTCTGGAGACTGAATGTCTGGGCTTCGGGGGAGCCTGCCTTTTCCTGCGCAGAGTGGCTGAGAATGTGATCAGAAAGGGCGTTTCCTTTCCCGTTGGCTCTGTGCCTGGGGCCTGGCGGGGCTGGCATGCAGACCCTGCTCTGCTCCTCCTGCTCTGCTCCTCCGCCCGGCTGCTCTCAGTCACTGCTCCCTCCCTTCTCTCGCAGGCCTGGACACCACGGGGAGAGGAGAGGGACATGGTCCTTCTGACATCAGGGTCAATTTCTTTCCAGGAGACAGCTCCTGCCCTCTTTGGAGAGAGATGAGAATGTTGCATAGAATTTAAACCTGTAACTGACTTTGAATACCTGATTCCTAGAGGCTGTAGAGCATCGTGATTAGGATTCTGGCCTCAGAATTCAGACAGCCCGGCCTAGGTTTAAGCCCCTGCCCTGCCGTTTGCTGAACGTGTGGCCTTGGACACACTCTTAATTCCTCCAAGTCTTGCTTCTCTCAGTGGGAAGAGAGGGGCAAAGGCATACAGACCTTCTGAGTTACTGAAAGAATGAACATGAGCACAGTAGGCTCTTATCCCAAAGTCTGTACTGACATCAGGAGAGATGACTGTTGTCCCCATGTGTGACCTGGAGTGTCACTGGACCTCGGGCTACAAATACAGTCAAACGTCAGCTGTGATCTAATTCATATGACCTCCAGATCTCAACTTTTCCTGGAAGCCTCTCTTCTCCCCAGGGTTTTGCTTTTCTGGCTAAATCACAACTCAAGTCCACACCAGTAGGGAATGGCCATGGGTCATATTAAGCCAATCCCAATTTTAAGAAATTCCAAGACAGAAAGATAGGGAGAGTCGTTTTTAGTCTGACATCATCTAATTCAGTGCTGGCCAGGATGGTGACTTCAATTTCTTGCCTTAATAAAATAACCTATGAGCAGGCCCTGATGCCTGTCGTGGAGACCAAATCCTGTTGATAGACCATTTCTTCTGATGCATCCTCACTGCCTCACAGCAGCCTGAGATCTGGGGGCCAGGCTGCTGGTGAGGGCTCTTGGGGTCCTGAGCAGTATGTCACAGTGCCCATCATGGCAGGAAGGAGCAAGGGGCTCTCTCCTTCTGTCCCAGGAGACTTCTTAGTCTCTGCATATCCGCCTACCCCCCTAGCCAGCCACCCTTGTGCCCTGCGCAGGGTGGGATGTGAGTCTGTGTTGTTCTGTGTCAGGCCAAACATCACCTTCCTTCCTATGAAATTTTAGAATCTAGACCAAGACTCTAGAACCTCAGACGTCAGCCTCCCAGTCGCCCAGCTTTGGGCCTCACCCTGCCAGCCCTTCCTTGTGGCCACATGAAAGAGTTCAGATCCATAGACAGAAAGATCTGGTGTCAACATCTTTCCTGGCAAGGTGACAGGGACCTGGCGGAGACTGTCTTGACAAACAAAAACTCCATTTGCTATGTTTGTTCAGCCAGAGTTCCACGACAGCAAGTCCTTTCTCTCTGTGCCCTCTGACCTCTCCCCAGCTCCTTCTTGCCCCCTGGCCAGGCCCTGTGAACTTGATGTCATGCCTCAAACCTGCTGCCCCCAAGGACTGAATTTGGTGTGCAGCCCCCCCAGCTTTGCTCACGGAGAACAAGCTATGAGAGGCTGGAGCTCCCTGGAGCGCCGCTGGATAACTTCCTCCATCTCGCTAGATTGGAACCACATGGACCATGAACTGTGGGATTTAGGTCACTCTGAGTCAACAAAGGTTCACTGTGCTAAAAGCGAATTGCCAAGGAGAAAAGATGACACAGAGGCAGGCCCCGCCCCAGTGTCTGAAAGAAAGGGGCACAAAGATGGGAGAATGCAGTCTCATTTCTTCTGAAGCTCACTCCAGGCGAGGGCAAGACCAAATATATTTCCCTTGGGTGGCCTTCTTGAGGTCAAGGGCAGTCTAAAAAAACAAATCTGCAGGACTGGGGAGAGAATAAGGCTTGGATCCAAACCAACAGCCAAGGACACAAAGGACTCTTCAGTTCCTAGGATCTCAAAATCACAGAATGTTAGAGTCTAAGGATCATAGACTCATAGCCAAAAGAAAAAATCCTGGCTTCTACAATGGGCTTCCCAACTTTCACAGATGGGGCGGGAGTCTGGCAGTTTCAGGGGGAAGCCCAACAGGCTTCTTACTCATTCCTGAAGGCTCAGGGTCCACCCAGTAGAAGATACTCCCTGTGGAAGACACTAAGATGAAGTGATGGGGATCCCCTTCCAGCTAGAGCCCAACTGCCCAGCTTTGCAGGTAAAGTGCAGAGGAGGCAGAACTGGGTCTTGCCGGTCCCCAGACAGACTCCAGTGGCCCCTGGACTTTCATCTTTGGCCACAATAGTTCTTCCTGTAGACACTCTCCCACCCCTAGTAGTGCCTTGGAGACATCAACAAAAGTCCCAGGTGAGATGATACCACCCCAGCCAAACAAGAGGGCAAGTTCTGGTGCCAGGAGAACCAGCTCTCTGCTAGGGATGTAAGAAGATGCTCAGAGGGCATCTCTCTAAGTCCCAGCTCTAGAGAGGGCAGCAGACATCCCGAAACAGAGTCTTCTGTTGGAGCAGAGTGGGCGGCTCAGCCAGGGACCTACAGAGCCGCAGGGCACCCAGATTCACACACACACACACTCACCTTGGAGGATCAACTGCTTGGCAAACAGGCTACTCTGCAAAACGCTACCCAGGTGATCTGTGAGCCAAATGGGCAGACCCCAGCTCTTAGACCCCTAACCCTCCTCATGGAGGACAGTCATGAGTTGATTTGTCCAGAAGAGCCCCCCTGCCCTTCCCTGGGCTATAGGGACCTTATTTCTTCCTCTCTTCAACCTGAGGGCTTTGGTGAGGACTTTTGGAAACAGCACGTTGTTTTCAGTATGGAAGAGGGAATGTGACCCGCTGGGGAACTTGACGATGACAGTCCTCTGGCCACAGGGACCAGCAGGACATGGGACGCAGGGTAACCCAGAGAGCTCTTTCCAAGGAATCTTCTTCTTGAATCTGGTGAGAAAACGCTCTTCCATCTGCACTGCAGGAATCAGAAAGACCTAAAGAAGAATAGGCCTGAGGCTGTGTTCTCTCAGTTACAGGAAAATTAAAAAAAAACAATCTATGGGCTTCCTGGGTGGTCCTGTGGTTAATAATACACCTCTCAATGCAGGGGACACAGGTTCCATCCCTGGTCTGGGAAGATTACTCATGCTGCATGACAACTAAGCCTATGTGCTGCAACTCCTAAGCCTGTGATCCGAAGCAAGAGAAACCCCTACAGTGAGAAGCCCACACACTACAACTAGAGAAAGTCCACACACAGCAATGAAGGCCCAGCCCAGTCAAAAAAAAAAAAAAAAAGCCCACCTGCACTAGGACAGAATGAGGTTGGAGCCTGCCCCTTCTCCCCTCTGAGGGAAGCCCAGAGTTTGGGGAAAGGAAAGAGTGAGCGAGAGAGCATGACCACCTATGATGGACTCCTGGTCTCAGGGCCTGCAGTTCCCGCAGCTGCCTGACACCCTGTAGGTTTTCCTTTGGTTCTGTGAGTGATTAGCACATCAGCAGCTCTGAAACATTCTCTATGACCCAGTTCACATGGCAATTCAGAACACACGCACACATATGTGTGCGTTATGATTGTATGTATATCATTTTCATGAAACAATATGTAAGCCCTTATGCTGTATGATACATTCTGATACTTTCCATTCTATGCCATGTCATTTTCCTTTACTACTACTTGAGATCCATTAAATTGATTTCATGATACAGATAAAGGGTTGTGACCTGCTATAACAAAATAACCAAGCCAGATCAAAAGATCCTTCCAATGGATCCCTGTTTTTGCCAACACTAGTTCAGGTTGTGTTTGTCACTTGCAACCCAAGAAAAGACTGACTAAATTCACTCCTCTGGCATGCCCTCTGCTCCCATTCCAGCCCCACCCGTCCCTGGCCAGGCTTCCATAAGGAGCTCACTTTGCCAACTCACTTACTCACTCAGCTATGCAAGAATCCACCCTGGGTTCTGACCCCAGCCCTGGCACTTCGCGGAGGCATCAGATCTCGGGTGAGGGCCTCCACCCCACCAGCCTCAGTCTGGGTGACTATGAATTAGGCTTGCATTCCCTGCCTCTTAGAGGGAGCATGTGAATCAAATTAGACCCTGAGTGAAACGTTCAGACAAGGCTGCACGTGTGGAGGATGCTCTGCCGTGGCCATCCCCATCCTCCAACCCCACCAGCGCAAAAATCTCGTTTTAGTGTGAGTTCAGAGAATGAGGGAGAAACGCCCCTTCAAGAGTTTCTCAAGGACGTCCCTGGTGGTTCAGTGGTAAAGAGTCTCCCTGCCAACGCAGGAGACCTGGGTTCGATTCCTGATCCGGGAAGATCCCACATGCCGTGGAGCAACCAAGCCTGGGCACCACAGCTGTTGAGCCTGTGCTCTAGAGCCTGAGAACGCGAACTGCTGAAGTCCAGGTGCCCTAGAGCTCAGCACCTAGAGAAGCCTCAGCCATCAGAAGCCCACACCCACCACAACTAGAGAGCAGCCACCGCTCGCCACTAATAGAGAAAAGCCCCTGTGGCAACAAAGGCCCAGCACAGCCTAAACAAATATATGTGTGCTGTGTGCTAAGTGGCTTCAGTCATGTCTGACTCTTTGTAGCACTATGGACCGTAGCTCGCCAGGCTCCTCTGTCCATGGGGATTTTCCAGGCAAGAATACTGGAGTGGGTTGCCATGTCCTTCTCCAGGGGATCTTCCCAACCCAGGGATTGAACCCACGTCTCTTGTGTCTCCTACATTAGCAGGTGGGTTCTTTACCACCAGCGCCACCTGGGAAGCCCAAGAGAATATATATATAATTATATGTATATATAAAAGATTTTCTCGTATCTTCCACGAGTGGAAAGTCCTGTGTACGTGAAAAGAGTAACAACGCAAGAGTAACTGTTGACAATTCTTCTCACTGTCCAGATAAACCTGTTTTACACCGCTAGGAAGTGGGTGAAATGGTGCTGGAGAGTTACTAGGACAGGAAGCCAGAGTCTGGAACCCAGGGGTCCCGGGGCCAAGTTCTGTGACCCTCTCTCCCCTGAGACCGCTGCCTTCCTGCTCTGATGAGAACTGGACTCGGCTTCCCGGCAGAGCGATGGGGGTGGAGATGGTACTTTTGCTACATTTGGCAAAGTGGTCTCCGACAGCATTTGTTCCAACGATCCTAAATGCCAGGGAGACAGGCAGCGATTCCTGGAATCCAAGGATTTGGGGGTCACAGTGTTCCTTGGTCCCCTTCTCCGCCCCTCATGCCAGGGACTGTCACTGCTCCGGTCGGGGACAATGGAGCTGCCAAAGGGTGCCTTTCGGGGCCATGAACATGGAGTCACAGTTTGGGATTATTATAACCTTGGGCCTGAGAGTCCTGCTCTGAGCCTCCCAGTGGGATTCGGGTTGCTGACTCTCCTGTCCTGGGTCGGAGGAGGAGCCAGTAAATACCTGTTGCTGTTGTTCAGTTGCTAAGTCATGTCTGACTCTTTGCGACCCCATGGACTGCAGCATGCCAGGCTTCCCTGTCCTTCACCATCTCCTACAGTTTGCTCAAACTCATGTCCATGGAGTCTGTGATGCTATTCAACCATCTCATCCTCTGTCATCCCCTTTTCCTCCTGCCTTCAATCTTTCCCAGCATCAGTCTTTTCCACTGAGTCAGTTGTTCGCATCAGGTGGCCAAAGTATTGGAGCTTCAGCTTCAGCATTAGTCTTTCCAATGTATTCAGGGTTGATTTCCTTTAGGATTGACTAGTTTGATCTCCTTGCAGTTCAAAGGACTCTTAAAAGTCTTCTCCAGCACTACCATTCAAAAGTTAGCAGCTGGGCTGGGCCATTTTCCAATAGCTCAGGGTGGGGAGGGAGCCCCTGTGTTCAGCTCAGGCCCTCGCCTAACAGGGAACCCCAAAGAGCCTAGAGTAGCGTGTCCTTTGGGAGCTCTCACACCTTCACCATTTCTCAGAGTACCGTTCAGAGTCATTAAGTACATTCACATCACCACCATCCATTCACAGAACCCTTTCCATCTGCAAAACTAAACTCTGTCCCCATTAAACAACATCTTCCCCTTCCCGTTTCCCCACCAGCCCCTGGTAACCAGCATTCTACTTCTGTCTCTATGAATTGGACTACTCTAGGTGAAATAGGAGGGAAGGGGGCAGGGTACAAACTCTAAAAGAATGACATAGCCCGAGGACATGACATAAACTGATTAGAACCAAATAAGTTCAAAATGGCAGATAGGTCAGCTTCCACTAGACCTTGCGCCTCAGTATAAACTCATTGTAACACATCAGTAAGCCAAATGCTACACCCACTAGCATCATGACAATTCTGAGGCCACCCATCAAAGGCCAAAAAGTGGCCCAATTCCTGGAAGTCCCAGCCCCTTCCCCAAAATTGTTGAAATAATCTCCCACTGATTAGCCTATGAGATTACCCAACTTGATAACCCATAGCCTTGCAGTGCTCTGGCCTTCTGAGATGGCCCACACTTTGTCCATGGAGTGTGTTTCTCTCTAAATAAATCCACTTCTTACCTATCACTTTGTCTCTCTCTGAATTCTTTCTGCTGTGAGACAGCAAGAACCTCTGAGCTTCATTAAGTCCTGAAACGAAGTGTGTGATCTCAGTCAAAAGACCATAAGTTCAAGTCCCAATCTGAGTAATAGTTTCATTGGGACCTCATCAAAGTGGAATTGTGCTGTATTTGTCCCTCACTTCTTTCACTGAGCATAATGTTTCCGAGGCTCATCTGTGTTGTAGCATGTGTCAGAATTCCCTCCCCTTTTAAAGGTTAAATTATATTCAAATGTGTGTTGTGTTTGCTTTCCTTGTGTTGTCAATCCAAATTCATGTGCCCAAAGAAATACGAGGTCAAACAAACTGAAACATTGGAGTTTGGAGCAGAGAAAAGTTTACTGCAGGTCTGAGCAAGGAGGATGGGTGGTTTATCCTCAAAAATTCGAACTCCCTGATGGTTTCTGGGGGAAGTTTTTAAAGGCAAAACTGGGGGGAGGGTTGCAGGGTGTGTGCCCTCCCTCTGATTGGTTGGTGGGAGGTAACAGGGTGGGGCTCCAGGAATCTCAGGCAGCAGCCTTCTGGTTCCATCCAGGCTGGGGTCTCAGCACTTGTGCAGACCTGAAGTCACCATTGGCCATGTGGGTGGGGGCCCGCTCCAGTAGAAGAACTCAGAGTTGTCTGTTGGATTAAGTAAATCCCTTGAGGAGAAACTAGGACTCTTTTTTACTGCTGCACTATTACTGTTTCTTGACTGCTTTCTCTTTGTTTCTGCGTTCCCTCCCTCCTAATTAGTAATCTACTAGCTTATCTGCCCTTTGGATCTCAGGGAAGATTTAGGAGACTGAAGCCTTTTTCCTATAAATAAGAAATAGGGGACACGGAAAGGCTTTTGTACCCAGAAGTGTCCCTTAGGGTCCTGCTTCATTTCAATCCTCCCCTTTTCTTTCAGTCTCAAGGATAACAGGTGTGGGACAAGAAAGAGAATAATTTTTTTTTGGATAGAGAGGTTGATCATAAACTTGGCAGAGGAACTCAGTTTTAGGGAGGACTTTGTTTTACATGGACACTTGCTTGCTTCCATCCTTTGGCTACTGCGAATAACACTGCTATGCATGTGGCTGTACAAATATCTCTGAGTTCCTGCTTTCAATTCTTTTGGGTGTATTCCCAGAAGTGGAATTGCTGGGTCAAATGATAATTCTATTTTTACTTTTTTGGTAGAGCTTCCACATTGTTTTCCACAGCAGCTGTACCACTTTACATTCCCATCAGTAATATACGAGTGTTCAATTTCTCCACATCCTTGCCAACAGTCATTTTTTTAAAATTTTATTTATTTATTTATGGTCACACCAAGCAGCTTCTGGAATCTTAGTTCCCCAACTATGGATTGAACCCAGGCCCTCAGCAGTGAAAGCACATTCTTAACCATTGGACCACCAGGGAATTCTCCCTCATTTTCTTTATTTTAAAAATAATAACCATGCTAATGATTGCGAGGTATCTAGGGAGACGTCATGTGGTGGTGACAGGGAGCCCAGCTCTCCCCCAGCTCACCACCAGAACCTGGGACTCTAGTGAATGCAGGAGGGATGGGGCAGGATGCTACTCAGAGGATCCTGTATAAGCTCTAGTCCATGTTCAATTTCTCCCAGTAATCAGAACACACGAGCCCGTTACCTGAAAACCAGGGTCACCTCTTGGTTCATGTTGAGCCAATAGATGCAACCAAACCAGAGATCAGGAAAGTGAAAGTGAAAGAGATCAGGAGAAGGAAAGATTTATTACTTACAGTAAGTAAAGAGAACCCCAGAGATCTTTCCGAAAGTAGTGTCTTCCTGAACATGAAAATTAGGGATGTTTTAAGCTAAGGTACATGAATATTCACTCAGAGGCTTGAGCAGGGGAGAATTCAGCATAGCACTGGGGCAAAGGTTGACAAACCAGTCCATCCTAAAGGAAATCAGTCCTGAATATTCATTGGAAGGACTGATGTTGAAGTTGAAGCTCCAATACTTTGCCCACCTGATGTGAAGAGCTGACTCATTGGAAAAGACCAAGACCAATCTTGCTGGGCAAGATTGAAGGCAGGAGGAGAAGGGGATGACAGAGGATAAGATGGTTGGATGGCATCACTGACTCAGTGGACATGAGTCTGAACAAGCTCTGGGAGTTGGTGATGGACAGGGAAGCCTGGTGTGCTGCAGTCCATGGGGTTGCAAAGAGTCGGACATGACTGAGAGACTGAACTAAATTGAACTGAAAGGTTGACAGACCTCTAGTTGATTCATGTCAGTCAGTTCAGTTTGAGTCAGAAGGGTCAGCATCACCATTCTGTCTTCCATGCGGGAAGGGGGCTTAGTGCCTGCAACACTCAAAGATATATTATTATGAAAATTACTTGAGGAGAAACTGAGACTCAGTTTTATTGCTAAACTATTATTTCTTGATTGCTTTCCTTGGTTCCTGCAGTCCCTCACTTTCCTTAAGATCATTGATTACTGAGAACTGTTCAGGGGCAAGTATTGCAGCTAGGCTTACATCACAAAATGGCTTGGGCCAAACTGGTTTCTCTTACATCAGAAAAGCCATTCCTGGTTGTCAGCTCTGGGGACCCTGTAACTTATCTGCTTGCTTACAATTCCATGACTTCTGGCTCTATTCCTTTAGAAAATTTAATTTGGTATCCCCTCAAAAAAAAATCTCCACCAGTTCACCCAGTTCACGTAGTATATTAGATTGGAAGTTAAAAAAGGAAGCTGGCCTTTGTAAAAACATCACAAGTTCACTGAGATAAATTCACATATCATACCATTCACTCATAAGATGAACAAGTCGGGGGTGTTTGTATGATCATGGATTGTGCAGGCGTCACACTATCTAATTCCAGAACACTCTCATCATCCCCAAAGGAAACCTGATACCCATGAGCAGTCTCTCCCCATTCCTCCCTACGCCTCCCCGGGCAACCACAAGTCCACTTCGGTCTCTACACACCTGCTTCTTCTAGACATTCCGTATAAATGGAATCAGACACCAATATGAGCAAAGGATGAGACGCCCTGAGCACCTGTCGCATTTGCCTGCACAACATCCTCTCTTGGTCTTTTCTGGGATCAGCGCCCTTTCTGTTGAGTAATCACCTCTCCTCCACCCCACATAGTGCTGGTGGGTGTTCTGACCAACAAATCTCACCTTCATGCCGATCACCCTGTTGTAACTTGAATGTCTGTGTACACACCCCCCCAACATTCACAAATTGGAAGCCTGCATCCAATGTGAGGTTATTAGGGGCAGGGCTTTTGGGGGGTGACTAGGTCATAAGATGAAGGAGATGCTGGTTCAATCCCTGAGTTGGGAAGATCCCCTGGAGAAAGAAATGGCAACCCAATCCAATATTCTCGCCTGGAGAATCTCATGGACAGAGGAGCATGTTGGTTGCAAGGAGTCAGACACAGCTGAGCAGCTGAGCAGGTCACAAGGATGGAGCCCTCCAGAATGAGATTTGTTGTTGTTCAGTCACTCAGTTGTGTCCAACTCTTTGTAACCCAATGGACTGCAGCATGCCAGGCTTCCCTGTCCTTCACCATCTCCCGGAGCTTGCTCAAACTCATGTCCATTGAGTTGGTAATGTCATCCAATCATCTCATCCTCTGTTGTTCTATTCTCTTCCTTCCTTCAATCTTCTCAGCATCAGGGACTTTTCTAATGAATCGGCTCTTCGCATCAGGCGGCCAAAGTATTGGAGCTTCAGCTTCAGCATCAATCCATCTAACGAATATTCAGGATTCATTTCCATTAGGATTGACTGGGTTGATCTCCTTGCTGTCCAAGGGACTCTCAAGAGTCTTCTCCAACACCATGGCTCAAAAGCATCAAGTCTTCAGCACTCAGCCTTCTTTATGGTCCAACACTCACATCCATACATGACTACTGGAAAAACCACAGCTTTGACTAGATGGACCTTTGTTGGTAAAGTAATGTCTCTGCTCTTTAACATGCTGTCTAGATTTGTCATAGTTTTTCTTCCAAGGAGTAAGCGTCTTTTAATTTTGTGGCTCCAGACACCATATGCAGTGATTTTGGAGCCCAAGAAAATAAACTCTGTCACCGTTGTTATTGTTTCCCATCTATTTGCCATGAAATGATGGGACCAGATGCTGTGATCTTTTTTGAAATGTTGAGTTTTAAGCCAACTTTTTCATTCTCTTCTTTCACCTTCATCAAGAGGCTCTTTAGTTCCTCTTTTCTTTTTGCTATAAGGGTGGTTTCATTTGTATATCTGAAGTTATTGATATTTCTCCTGGAAATCTTGATTCCAGCCTGTGCTTCATCTATTCTGGCATTTTGCATGATGTACTCTGCATGTAAGTTAAATAAGCAGGGTAGCAATATACAACCTTGACATACTCCTTTCCCAATTTGTAAACAGTCCATTGTTCCATGTCCAGTTTTAACTGTTGCTTCTTTACTTGCATACAGGTTTTGCAGGAGGCAGGTTAGGTGGCCTAGGATTCCCATCTCTTTAAGAATTTTCCATAGTTTGTTGTGATCCACACAGTCAAAGGCTTTAGCGTAGTCAATGAAGCAGAAGTAGATGTCTTTCTGGAATTCTTTTGCTTTATCTATGATCCAGTGGATATTGCCAATTTGATCTCTGGTTCCTCTGCCTTTTCTAAATCCAGCTTGAACATCTGGAAGTTCTCAGTTCACATACTGTTGAAGCCTGGCATTTAGAATTCTGAGCATTACTTTGCTAACATGTGAAATGAGTGCAATTGTGCAGAAGTTTGAACATTTCTTTGTCATCACCCTTCTTTGGGATTGAAATGAAAACTGATCTTTTCCAGTTCTGTGGCCACTGCTGAGTTTTTCATATTTGCTGACATTGAGTGCCGCACTTTAACAGCATTATCTTTTAGGATTTGAAATAACTCACCTGGAATTCCATCACCTCCACTAGCTTTGTTCATAGTGATGTTTCCTAAGGCCCACTTGACTTCACATTCCAGGATATCTGGCTCTAGGTGAGTGATCACAGCATCATGGTTATCTGGGTCATTAAGATCTTTTTTGTATAGTTTTTCTGTGCATTCTTGCCACCTCTTCTTAATATCTTCTGCTTCTTTTTTTTTTTTTTTTTAATCTTTTTTTTTTTTTTTTTAATCTTCTGCTTCTGTTAGGTCCACACAATTTCTGTCCTTTATTGTGCCCACCTTTGCATGAAATGTTCCCTTGGTATCTCTAATTTTCTTGAAGGGATCTCTAGTCTTTCCCATTCTGTTGCTTTCCTCTATTTCTTTGCATTGTTCACTTAGGAAGACTTGTAAAGGAGACCCCAAGCTCCCCTGGTGGCTCAGTGGTAAAGAATTGCCTGGTAATGCAGGAGACTCGGGTTTGATGCCTGGGTCAGGAAGATCCCCTGGAGAAGGAAATAGCAACCCACTCTAGTATCCTTGCTTGGGAAATCCCATGGACAGTGGAGCCTGGTGGGCTAAAGTCCATGGACTTGCAAGGAGTCAGACATGACTTGTTGAGTAAGCAACAACAGCAGAACGAGACCCCACAGAGCACTCTGGTCTTTTCCGCCATGTGAGCGAAGTGAGAAGTTAGTTCTCACCAGAACCTCACCACCTGGCTGCCTGACCTCAGACTTCCAGCCTCCAGACTGTGAGCAACAAATGTTGTTTACAAGCCAGTCAGTCTGCATAATTTCGTTACAGCAGCCCAAATGAACTAAGACATACCCCAACACACAGGGATGGCCATGTGACCTCAGCTAGTCAATCAGATCCTCTGGCAGGAACACAAAACTGGAGTGGAGGAGAGGGACAGGTGACCAAGTCATGTGATGCAGACAGCTTGTGCATCAGTCCCGAGCTCCCGACAAGTTCCCAGGCTGCCTGCTTCCTGGTCTCTCCCAGCCTTGCTGGTCCAGCTGTACCTTTGAGGCTGGAGCTGCCCCAGCAGAGGCCTTCCAAAAGGTTCTTAAGTTTAAATGAGCTCTGCTAGAATCCTCAAGCTGCCATGACTGAGCCCACATGCCACAACCCATGTGCCCTAGAGCCTGTGCTCTGCAACACGAGAAGCCTGTGTGCCTCAACCAGAGAGTAACCCCACTCTCTTCACCTAGAGAAGGCCTGTGCACAGCTATTAAGACCCAGCACAGCCAGAAATAAGCAATAAATAAACACATAAATAACAGTGAGCCCTGCTGTGCTTGTGATTTAGATTAACAATTATCTAATATTCTAAAGCAAATACTTCGTGTCCCCTTAAGATTTAGTAAATAAAGGGAATGAATCAAGCATTAAAATAAATAAATAAATAAACAAGCCAAAGAATCAATTTCTATTGCTTGCAGTTCAAAGGACTTAAAATAATCATACCTCCAGACAAGTGTCTGATAATCAGCTTGATAATGCTTCAGCAACAGTGAACGGGCCAGGCCCCGGGCCAAGGGAAGGTGATCAGGAAATTCTGATTTCCTGCAATCTGGCTGATTAAACAGATTGGCTTAATCCTACCATTCCCAGTTAGGTCACAAGAGTGAAAATGTTGTGATTTGTTTGCTTGCTTGTTTGAAGATTTCCTGGAGAAAAGAATGGCAGCCCACTCCAGTATTCTTGCCTGGAGAGTTCCATGGACAGAGGAGCCTGGCAGGCTACAGTCCACGACTGAGCAACTAGCACTTTAACAACTTTAACTTTCGTTAACAGTAGAAATTCTCTAAGCGTTTGACAAGTGTAACTAGGATATTTTTAAAATACCCCCAATGCATGTGGTGGTGGTTTAGTTGCTAAGTCTTGTCTGACTCTTGTGACCCCTAGGACTGTAGCCTGCCAGGCTTCCTCTGTTCATAGGCAAGACTTCCCAGGCAAGAATTCTGGAGTGGGTTGCCATTTCCTTCTCCACCCCAATGCATAGTTCCCTTTATTTGTAAATTGTTCCCCTCCCCCCAACCCCGATCCTCTTCAACGTGGCTCAATCTCGTGTTTTGTTTCCCAAAGAATAAGAATGGGAGGACAAGTCCTCAAGGTACGGGAGGGTTGGACAAGGTTTAGGGAGTAGCTTTCCAGGAGAGGGAGGGAAAGAGGCAGAGCAAGAAATCACCTGCAGCTTGTCCCCATTGTGCTCAAACTTGGCGGAAGTGGCGTAAAACCTCCCAGTGGGGGCGGGGGGTGTTGGCTGAGAGCAGTGAGGAGTGCTGTTTAGGTGGAGAGAGGGGCTGAAACACCTCCTGCCTCCCCAGCCTGAGTCCAGTCTTCCCCCTGCCCACTGCAGCCCCCAAGGCCTGAGTGAGGCCTGGGAGACAGGCTGAGGGACAGGGGACTTCACAGAGAGATGGGAGCCTGTTCTCAGGGTGGGTTGGTTGCTGGGGGTGCAAAGACCAAGAAGCTTACAGCTCCTCAGAGCCAGGCTGGCACCAGGGAGCTGGCAGAGAGAAGCCAGGAGGTGTTTCACCAGCAGGAGGCAGCAGGCACCCAGCTGGAGGGTGGGGCAAAGGGGGCCTCTATGCAAGCCAGCCAGACCCCAGAGGGGCCACACAGGCACCCCCAGCCAGATATCACCCCAGGGCATAGCAAACTGCAGGAAGGGAAAAGCCCCTGTTAAAAGGAAACAGCAGGGCTTCCCTGGAGGCTCAGTGGTAAAGAATCGCCTGCCAATGCAAGAGACACAGGTGCGATCCCTGATCCAGGAGGAACCCACATGCCCCGGAGTAACTAAGTTCATGCACCGCAACTATTGAGCCTGTGTTCTAGAGTCGGTCCAGTTCAGACGCTCAGTCATGTCTGACTCTTTGCGATCCCATGGGCTGCAGCACAGTAGGCTTCCCTGTCCATCACCAACTTGTTCTATAGTCTGGGGGCCACAAATACTGAGCCCCTGCACCCTAGAGTCTGTGCTCCGCAACAAGAGAAGCCACCCAGTGAGAAGCCGACATACCACACCTAGAGAGTAGCCCCCTCTTGCTGCAACTAGAGAAAAGCTAGCAAAACAGTGAAGACCCAACACAGCCAAAAATAAGTAAATAAATAAATTTTTTTTTAAAGGAATAGTAGCCTCCAAATGGAGTCACTCAGGTTAAACCCACAATGGCAAAGCAAGACTTAGTACTTACCCTAACTGCAGCATCAACCCCCAGGAATGGCACCTGCAATCAGTCAGCCTGGTGGGGTGATTCCATTCCCTTCAAGAGGTGCCCTTTGCCTGAAACAATGCATTCTCTGCTAATAATTTCCTTTTTCTATCTCTTTCCACCTTGAGAAACCTTTCCTTTTCTACAGTTCAGCTCAGCTTCTATTTGCTCAGTGGGGCACTGTCTAATTTATAAATCGATGAATGAAGCCAATGTGATCCTTACATTTACTCAGTTGAGTTTTTTTTTTTAATGCCCCGATAGGAAATTGGGGCCTGAATTTGCCTGAATACTCACCCACAAATGACTTACTCTGAAACCATGCCCAATAGGGTTAAAAAGCCCATGTTGAAACTGTGCCCCTTAGAGTTAATAGAAACTGGTGACTAAGAAATTCCTGAGCTTGCGTTTGCAGAACAGCAGGTAAGAACAGCCTGTTAAAAACTCCCCTGCTTGTAACCGGCCTTCCCTGACCAGGCTCGCCTTAATTATTTTCTGACTTCTTAACCCCCCTATGCAGATAAGTCTGCATATGGGTCGTTGTAGTAATAGGCAGATGGGCTTAAGTTGTTTTCCAAGAACTTGCGAATGACTCTGGTCAGTTTCAAGCTGGCTGAGTATAGGGACCACCTACACTAAAACTGGACCTGCTCAGGTGTCCAAAGAACAACCTTTTGACATCAAACTACACCCTCAGATCACACTAAGAGCTTCCACTTTTGAACACACCCCCACCCCAGAGAAGGATGTGACTCAGATACACATGCACAGAACCCTGATCACCTCACATTTTCGCCTACTTCCCATCTCCCTGCTTCTTCATCCCGTAAATATCTCAAGCCCATTGTCTTCAGGCAGATACATCTGAGATTCATTCTCCTATCTCCTCACTTGGCTGCCTTGTGAGTAATTCTTTCTCTGCTGCAAACCCCATGGTTGTCAAGAAAATGTTGACGAAAAGAGTGTTTCATATGCAAGAGACGGAGGTAACTTGAGGCCAGTTTTTTTCTTTTCAGCAAGTTGGAGATGGTTAGGGGAGTTTAAGGAAATGAACTGATTCATGCTCATCTGGGTTATAGGGTGTGCTTTCTGTCTCACCAGAGAAGCAGGTTTCCTGCAGGTGACAGGTAACTGGCTCACCCAGCATCTCTTGGGGCTATGGTTTCATAAAAGTCATTGGAGCAAACACACCCCACTGCCCCCAATCCAATGACCAGCCAGTCCCTGAGGCTCACAGGACTGAGGATAAGCCACACCTGGTGTGCTGCCAGGGAAAACAGCAGGGAGGCTCGGATGGCCTGGTGGCCCAGGATTGGTCAATTCCATCTCCAGGACAGCTTCAGGTCAGAGCCTCCTCAGGTGTGGGAGGCCAGGACTCCAGGGCTACACAAGTCTCCACGGGTCCCAGCTCAGGGCCCTCCAGCCTCTCATTTCTGCTCACGGGCCCAGGAAAAGCAGTCAGTCCCCACCCTGCAGACCAAGCCTGGCTGGGTGGGCTCCCTCCCGTGGGCTCCCTCCCCCCGCAAAGCAAATCCTCCAGTGTGGCCTCGGGGGTGCTGGGGAGAGGACCTGGGACCCCTGGACATATAAATGTGAACAAACCACACAGCCCTAGGTTCCAGCTTGTGTGTGACCACACACACACACACACACACACACACACACACACACACACACGGACACAAATCTCAGCCCATGACTACCCAAAAGGCTGTTCCCACAGACACAGGGCCTAGAACTGGGGTTGTCATTTCTTAGCTATATGACCATGGGGCAAGCCACCCCACCCTCTTGACGTCTGTTTCCCCATTTGTAAAATGGGAGGGAGCATCAGGACCACAATCCCATGTCTCAAATCAAAGGGTTCAGAGCATTTCAGTTTCCAATTTGGGGGATTTTGGAAAGTTGCAGATATTATACATTATGTAACATCCTCTGAAGCCCTCTTGTAGAGTAAACCCTAAACCTGGGGGTTTTATTGTTTGTAATGCAAGAGCCTGACTTAATCTTTGATTGCTGTGGCATCTGCTTGGAAGATGGTGATATTGAATAAACACTTTGGTAGCCCCAGCACCCAATTAAAAAACCAGCTGGCTTCCCCACTGAGGCCCTTGGTTTTAGAGCTCTTGGTTGATTTTAATCCCTGACCATTTGGGTTACTTGCTCCTGTGCCTTCAGTTTCCCCTCTTATGTTTAAATTTACCAATAAAGAGGGAGCCCTTGAAGACTCAGGGCTCCCATCTCTGACCCCAGTAAAAGCAGAACCCCAGGCTCTTCTGCTCTGTCTTTTCTCCATTCCCCTCTTAACCAACCCCCTACCCCAGGTCTTGTAAGTAATGAACCTTTATTTAATTAATTAATTAATTAAATTGTTTTCTTTTATGTAATTTTACAGTCCATGGGGTTGCAAAGAGTTGGACACAACTGAGCTACTAACACATAATTCTTAAACCTTTATTTATTTTTTAGTTTTTTGATGGTTATTGCTGAAGGGCATTTTGTAAGCATGAGGACCCCAGGGGCGGTCCAAACACAACGTGGGTTATTATAAACTGAGACCGGGGCTACCCTGGTGGCTCAGTGGTAAAGAGCCATGCAGGGAACCAGGGTTCGATCCCTGGGTGGGAGGATCCCACCTGCTGTGTGGCAGCTAAGCCCATGAGCCGCAACTACAGAGCTGGTGCTCTAGAACCTGGGAGCTGCAACCGCTGAAGCCCATGTGCCTGGAGCCCGTGTTCCTCAACAAGAGAAGCCACTGCAATGAGCCACTCATGTACCCCAGCTAGAGAGGAGCCCCCACTCGCCAAACTAGAGAAAAGCCCACACAGCAATGAAGACTCAGCACAGCCAAAAACAAAATAAACAAATAAATACTATTATATATATGTGTGTGTGTGTGTGTATACCCTGAGATCAGCCTTGTTCAAACACCCGCCTTGTTCAAACACTAGGTATATTTCTGCAGGGAAACTGAATATTTAAAGAGAAGGTGGATACATCAAAACTATAAATTTTTTCCAGCTCTGGTCAGGTTTTACCACCAGATGAATTATGAAAAAATGTTTCCGTTTTCCAGAGCCTTTTGTGTTTCACAGTCACAGAAGAGAGGTCTTCGACTTTGAGGTCAACGCCCTCCTCGGAGAGCAGATGAGGGCTCTCGTGGCAGGACCACGAACACATTTGTTAGGGGTTGGTTCCACGCTGGGCGTCGCCTCATTTGCTCCTGGGATCCTCACGATGGCTCTTTGCCACAAGGGCTGTTTTACTAAATACCCAGTTCACAGACGGGGAATCAAGGCCAAGGGCAGTTGAGAAAGCGGCTCACAGTGACGCAGCTCCAGATGGTCTGCTTGACTTCAGAGTCCTTGCGGGACGTAAGCACCCTCGCTCTCCTCTTGGAACAGCTGGGACCAGGAGAGGTGAGACCAGACCTGACTCAGATTCAGCTAGCTCCTTCATTGCACATCTGTTAGAGAAAGAAGCAGAAAGGAAAGTAAAAGTGCAAGCCATTGCTCAATAAGCCCTGGAGGTGGGGGGGAGGCCCTCCCCACCACCACCCTCACCCCCCACCCCCCAAGAGCTGCTTTGGCATTGACACTTCTGTGCCTGCCTCACTGAACTTGAATCCAGTTTTGCAATCAGAGCCTCGGGTCTTTCCATGATGAGCAAAACCAGCTGGAGACTCTGCACTGTGTGTTTGTCCTCCTGCAGCCTAGACGCTCACAGCCCCCCATTGGATCTGAGGCCCCTGGAGGGGAGAAGAAGGAAGGCCCTCGGGACCTGAGGCCACGGTGAGTGCTTCACTGAGAGCAGGTGGGCCAGGAGACCCAGGAGGAGGGCTGCTCTGGGGCCTCACTTCTAAAGGACGATGGGCCCAAGAAGTTGCCCCTGCAGTTGGTTTGGGAAAAAGAGTCACTGTCAGGAACCCCCATCCCATTCAAATCCCCATCCGGCCAGCTCCTAGCGGGAGCCTGGGTCTGAAGTTCAGTTTCTTTACTTGATAAATCGAGATAAAAATCTCGATTTATTGAAGTTTAAATAAAAACATGATTAAGCAAGTGATTAGACCAACCAAGCTGCATCTTCCCCTCCATTGGCTGGGGACCCCTGGATCCTAGACAGAGAGAGAGAGGGCCTGGACCTCAGATCATAGGAGCTGTCATGGGCCAAGGCATTTCCCTAGCTGTTCTCTACAAGAGTGGTTTAGGGGTATCATCTTTATAGGAAAAGATGCCAGCTGAATTGTCTCAAAATTGCCACCTGCAGTGTTTCTTGGGTTGTATACTTATTTAGGGAGTTTGAGGGGCAGGGGCTGGTGATAAAGATTAAGGGGATTATCTCAAAGCTGTGTTCCAGAGTATCCGACTTCTCTGACATCAATGGTGTATATGAGGGAGTTGGTTTGAGGGGAAGGGACAGGATACAGCAGAGCTGAAGGCTCCCCAAACAACAAAGTCTCATACATATCAGCTCTCATATGAAGATAACTTCTCTAATCCTCGCCCGTCATTTCCATCCCTCTCAAAACATAACATCCTCTGACATCCCCCGAGAGAAGGTCAGAGTGAGAGGACGGGACCTGGTAGGACCAAGGGCTCCCTGCTGTCACTCTAGCTCTTCATCCAGTGGGACTAAAAGGGAAAATGGGGAGCTTTCAGGAGCTGCTGGTAAAGCCTGGGGCTCCCCCAGGGTTTCTCAGCCTCAGCACCCCTGACAGTTTGGACTGGACCACTCTTTGCTGTGGGGGCCGTCCTGTGCGCTGTAGGGCGTTTGGCAGCATCTCCAGCCTCCACCCACTAGGCACCAGGAGCAGTGTCCCCTGACGCCCACCGCTGAATGTCTATGGGCTTCACCTACCCCCCGGGGAGAAAGCTCATCCCTGATGTAGTTCCACAGCTCGAGGCCTGACTGGAATCCCGTGGGGCTCCTCCACTTACCAAGCGCTTGACGTTTGCTTTGTGGTGTGTCTCTATCATTATTTATTTTGGGCTGTGCTGGATCTTCGTTGCTGCGAGAGCTTACCTCTAGCTGCGGCTAATGGGGGCTTCTCATTGCAGTGACTTCTCTTGTTGCGGAGCACAGACTCCAGGGCATGCGGGCTTCAGTAGTTGCAGTTACCAGGCTCTAGAGCTCAGGCTCAGTAGCTGTGGCCTATGCATGGCCTTAGTTGCTCCCTAGCAGGTGGGATCTTCCACGATCAGGGATTGAACTAGTGTTTACTGCATTGGCGGGCAGGTTCTTTACCACTAAGCCATCTGGGAAGCCCTCTCATTTTTTGAAGCTACTGAATGTTTTTAAAACCATGACAACATGAAAGAATTTCACAGACATTGTATTGAACGAAAGAAACCAAACAACTGATGCCATTGACGTGAAATTCAAGACCAGGCAAACAAATTAAAGGTCACAGAAATCAGAGCAGTGATCACCCGTGTGGTGGGGTGCATGTTGACTGGGTTGGAGTTAAGGAAACCTTCTGTCCTCTATCTCGATCTGGGTGGTGATGACTCGGATGTGTGACGTCAAACTTTATCAAGCTGAGGACTTTGTTTTGCGTGCTTATTCTATATAAGCTCACCTCAACATCTAATGTAAAAACAACAGTTTTCAAATATTTAGTCCTTTATGTCTTCTTACTATTTGGATTTCACATCATCTAAAATCCCTCCACACTTGAGTTTCTTTTTTGAAGTTTTAAAACTCTTTTTGTCCACACTGCGTAGCAGGTGGCATCTTAGTTCCCCGACCAGGGATTGAACCTGTGTCTCTTGCATGGGAAGTGTGGACAGAACCTTAACCCCTGGACTGCCAGGGAAGTCCCCACACTTGAATTTCACGTGATTTCATGGACCCTGCAGTAAGCTTGTTTTCTGTGTCTCCACCCAGGAGATCATTTGAGTCGTGGTGACAGCTCTCCTTTTCCCACAGACAAAAGGAGCATGGATTTGATGCCACAGAACCTGCTGGGCGGGCAGGCAGGGAAAGCCTGCAAGACTGGTGTCGGTTGGCAAAGGTAATCCAGAGCCCTGTGTCCCTGGGGAAAGGACAACGTCTGCAGAAGTGCTTAGGCATTCTCACAACATGTGACAAACGTGTCCCAGGAGAATAGTTGTAAATGAGGCCTGCCTTCTCCCTGGTCTCCATTATGTATACGAAGCTATGTCACTGGAAGAAAAATATTCCATGGTTTATACTATTTTGGAGTGCAAGTCAAGTTCTTGTTAGGTACCTGACCCTGGGCCACGGGACTCCAAGGGCAGAAATTGTCCCCTTGGACCTCACCTCTGTGAGGTTAATGTATCACCAAAAAAGCCCTTTAACATTGCCTCATTCATGAATGTAAGCTCCAGCATGTGTTCACCTGCAGACATAGCAATGCCAGCCCTGCACAGGCCATCAGCCAACATCTCCTGAGTGAATTAGGTGAGCTACATATGTGTAACAGAATTAGATCATAGTTCTTTCTGTGTCAGGAGGCACTGCTGCCTAACGTAGGATGCAGGCATACTCAGTCATTCAGTCGTGTCCGACTCTTTGCGACCTTATAGACTGTTGCCCGCCAGGCTCCTCCGTCCATGGCAACCCACTCCAGTATTTTTGCCTGGAGAATCTCATGGACAGAGGAGCCTGGTGGGTGGGCTGCAGTCCACAGGACCCCAAAGAGTTGGACACAATTTAGTGACTAACACTTTCACGCCCCATCTGGGCTTCTGCTTCCACCACAGAAAAGTAAAGGAGGAAGCTTAGATCTTCCCCAGGGCTCCCTCCAGCTCTGATATCCTCCTGTGGGCCAGGGAATCCCTGTCCTCACCTGGCCTCCTCAGCTCGCCCTGAAGGAGCTGCACCCAGGGCGCTGAGCTTGAGGAGAGCACCCGGGGGAGCGGCTTTCTTCCTCACCCCCAGACTGCTCTCGCATGAAGGCCACATGAAGATCCCGGCAAAGATCCCTCGGTACTGCCTAGGGACACGGAGAGGATGGGGGAGGGGAAGGGGTCCTCTGGTCCCTGACTTCTTCCACGAAGAATCAGTCTGCTTAAGAGAGCGAGGAAAGCCAGCCAAGTGCCAAGGAGAACACTCAGAACGTCAGCGATCATTTATCTCAGCCCCTCGGGGTGCGACTCCTGAGAGAAACAAAGGCACAGCAGAGGAACCGAGTTCCAGGTCATCAAAGTGAAGGAGGCATTCTACAGTATGTGGCCTCTTCCCGCCGACTCGCCTCCGTGCACAGGGCTCCCAACCTCCCGCCCAGCACCTGCTCTCCTCTCCCTCCTACTTTCCTCAGAGCTTTCCCTGTCCCCAGCTAGTCCCAGGTTCCTGATCGTGGCTAGGATCTTAGCATCTCCCACTGCCCCACCTCAGTTATATCTTCATAGCCTCTTAGAGCAAGGTTGGAAAAGTCCCCTGATGCTAATCCGTTTCCTCCATCTCTTTGGCCAAGGCTCCATTTCTCTCGTTTCCCTCCAGATGCCCCCCTTACATGTTTCTTCTCTGAAGCAAATTAGCAGCTCCTAATGATGCTCTGGGACTTTTCTTATTAATAGTTGGGTTAGAGGTAACAGAGATGCTAGGAAGATGCAAAGAGAATGTAAAGTCTGGACTGGCAAGAAGATCCAGAAACCATGTGGGCTTGGCTAAGAATTTGGCTTTCCTATCTGGGGGACTGGAAATCTTTATTTCACTCATCCACAGGGATGCGGATGACATTCTTCCGTGTGACGATGTGAAGCCGCAAGATAGTGACCTGTCAGCTGAAGAAAGAATATTTTTGGAAGAGTTTCCCAACCTAAAAGCGGAGCTGGAAGTGGACATCCGGAAGCTCCAGGCCCTTGCAGACCGCATTGACACAGCAAACAAGACACTCACCAAGACCAGCGTGGTGGCCAATTCCATCCCCGTGGTCTCCAGAGCCATGAGCATACTGGGCTTAGTCCTTGCTCCGGCGACAGCAGGGGGCAGCCTGGTGCTCTTCGCTGCAGGTAGAGTTTTGGGGACAGCAGGGGAGGTCACCAGTATCTTGACCAACGTTTTGGAACGTTTTCATAGTCAAGAAACCCAAGCTCAGGTGGGTAGCCTAATGCCCTCCAGTGGCCAAAAGGCCAGGCAAGCCGGGGTAGACTACATCATGGCCGCTGGAAAGGTGATTCAGAATTGTAGAAGCACCATCGAGGGTGTTCAGAAGAGCATCCGTGCCTTTCAGATCACCAAGGCCCACCCACGCCTGGCCACTGCTGCCAAGCGCCTCCTGACCAGTGGCCAGGTCTCAGCCCGAAGGAGCAGGCAAGTGCAAAGGGCCTTTGAAGGTACCACGCTGATGATGAAAACCAAGGCTCGCTTGCTGGGCAGTGTGATGGCTGGCTTTTCCCTCAGCGTGGACTTGGCCTCCCTCCTTAAGGACTGGAAGCAGCTGAAGGAGGGAGCCAGAACAGAGCTTGCAGCAGAACTAAGGGCCCGGGCTCGGGAGCTGGAAAGGCAGCTGACACAACTCACCCAGCGCTACGAGAGCCTGCAGCAGACGGTGAGGCTGTGCGGTCCCTCGTGGGTGGCGCAGAGCTGGGGGAAAGCTTTAACTGGGCTTATGGGCACTGGGGTCTATGGGAAGGGTGATGAGGAAGCCAGTGTGTGTAGTTTGTCTGCCTATTCCCAAAGATGTGGGGTGTCTGGTGGCCCTGGAGGTCCAAACAGTATCAAGTACATCTTGATACTGTTCTGGACAGACCTGTCATGCCTTCTGTTTTCCCATCAATGCTTCTTTTTGTTTTTTAACTTGTACTTTGTTTAGAAAAACAACTTTTTATTTTGTATTGGAGTATAGTTGATTAACTATGTGATAGTTTCAGGTGGACAGCAAAGAGCCTCAGCCGTACATACACATGGACCCGTTCTCCCCCAAATTCCACTTCCATCCAAGTTGCTACGTAACGTCCATCAGTGCTTCTTGACATCCATATACTGGGAAGAGGGTCTTCCCAGTGGTACAGAAGAGGACACTGAATCCTGGGGAGCGTTAGGGATTGAAATGTATCCCCCTAACCTTTATACATCAGAGAAGGCAATGGCAGCCCACTCCAGTACTCTTGCCTGGAAAATCCCATAGACGGAGAAGCCTGGTAGGCTGCGGTCTATGGGGTCGCAAAGAGTCGGACACGACTGAGTGACTTCACTTTCACTTTTCACTTTCATGCATTGGAGAAGGAAATGGCAACCCACTCCAGTGTTCTTTCCTGGAGAATCCCAGGGACGGGGGAGCCTGGTGGGCTTCTGTCTATGGGGTCGCACAGAGTCGGACACGACTGAAGCGACTTAGCAGCAGCAGCAGCAGCAGCAAGCTTTATACATAGAAGTGCTAAGCCCAAAGGTGACTTTTTGTTGCTGGAATCTTTGAGGAGGGGTGACTGGGGTTGAATGAGGTTGTAGGACTGGGGCTGTAATCCTCGGGGACTGGTGTCCTTATACGAGGAGGAGGGAACCCAGGGGGCTCTCTCTTTCTCTGCCTACACCGGCACAGAGGAAAGGCCATGTGAAGAAGGGCCAAGTCTACAAGCCAGGAGGAGTCCCCTCACCAGGAACCCAACCGACCAGCACCTGGATACAGGGCTTGCAGCCTCCACAACTATGAGGACATACATTTCTGCTGTTCAACCTCCCAGACTGCGGTGTTCATAAGGAGCTTATATAACTTGCCAAATGCTTGCAGCAACATGGAAGGAGAGGCAGAATGACAGCCAGGGAGCCTGACCTAGGCGCTGGGGCCTGGATCTCCAGGCTGAGCTGCCCCGGTGGCTTCACTCTGATTGGTGTTTTTGTGGTGTTTTTTTTTTTTTTTTTTTTTCAGAACCTCTTGCAAGAAAAAAAGCCTATGATAAGCTCCTCTTCGGAGGGAACCATGGGGACCGTGCCTCTGCCACCAGCCAGGCGTGGGGAAGCCGGATCCCAGGTGACAGGGGAAGATGAAGGCAATTGAACTCGGGGTCTCTGAGTGGAATCAAAGGGGACCAGAGAGGGGGTGGGCAGGGTTGGCAGAAGCAATGCCTGGAGACTTTCCAGCTGGCAGGCCCAGGAGGCCCCCAGGGCTCTGGCAGCTGGTGAGTGTCACCCTGCCTGCTAGTGGGAGTCAGTTGGTTCCCCTCTTCCTTCCCGCATGTAACTCACTCCCTGGACTCCAGCGTCTCCTCCCCTCACACTTACTCTCTTGCACTGTTGACGCCAGGCTCTATGTTAAGTGCTGACATCAGACACAAGGGCTCCTGGGATGGTGGGTATGTTGTGTTCTCTCTTGTGTATCAACTCAGGTCGGGTTGCCCCTCTCTGTCCTTCCCCTCCCCCGCCTGGGCAGTAATTGCCAGAGAAGTTCCTGGAGGTTTGCACAAAAAAGGACGTCACTGGAACCTGCTCAACCAGATTTGCATGAGGAAGGGGCCCCTCTGTCCTCCTCACCAGGCGCAATCGCTCCGAGCTCCTCAGGACCTCAGAACCTGTAAGGACTCTTCTCAATTCCCAGTTCACCCATCTTACATCTTTTTTTTTTTTTTTCTTTTCTGTGTTTCAGCTGCTATTTTAGAAGTTGTGCATGGACATTCAGCACAACTTTTTAAAATTCAGGAAAGTAATAAGGGCGGAAAATAGTGCCCCTGTCAAGGCTGACAGCTGCTGGTTATTTTGGTGGAGAATTTTCTTCTGTGCTTTTCTTGCTTTGGGCGTTACTGCCTGCTGGAGACCCTTCTTCAAGGTTGCATTGTAAAATAGATTTTTCCTATGACCCACTGAGTTTTCTTTCTTTTTCATTCTCAATTCCCTCATTTGTCTGCAGAGCTATAACCTTCCATTTTGCTGTTTTCACTTAGGAATATTTTCTACCATTCCATGTTTCCCTGCATTTTTATAGACATTTGTTGTTGTTGTTGTTACAAACTATTTTTTTGACTGTACCTATAACTTTTTAATTAGATATATGTTAGTCATTACTGCTAAGTGGCCAAAACCAATTTAAACAGACTTATACAAAAGAAAAGAATTTATTGGCTCATGAACTTTAAAACCTTAAGGGAACAGTGAGCTTCAGGTGTGTGTGTGTGTGTGTGTGTGTGTGTGTGTGTGGACCCAGGGGATTAAAATGATGTCATCAGGCATCTGTCTTTCCATTTCTCAGACAGACTTCTGTCAGGTTCGGCCACCATGGCCTCATCACCCTCAGATGTGCCTGCTGCCGGCTGGGGGCTCCCACATGGAAAAGGGCAGGGCAAAGTCTAGGGACGCACTCTGATTGATCAGTGCTGGTGCTGGTTTCTAAGATGGACAATGGGAACTCTCTAATGATCCAGAGTTTTTAAATAGTTGTCTCCCAGGCTGTGGTTCCTGCTTTTGTTGCTGTCATTCCCTTTTTATAATTTTTTCATGAGCCTAACAGTAAGTAAATAGCTTTCACCCCATTTAATATAATTCTGTAAGTGTACATGAGCATTGTTCAAGTTCTGAATAAATATTATCAATAATAATACCTGCATAAAATACTCTATTCACAAAACTTGGGGTTTTGTTTGTTTTGTGGGAAGTTTGGAATAAAAGAAAAGAAAGAATCAGACAATGGAGACTGGAGATTCACCTCTGAGGCTTATTGGCCTGGTCGCATTTCTGAGTTTTGGTTTGTTGAGGCACGAAATAAGCCGTCGCCTGAATAAAATCCAGGACTCCATCTGGGTGCAGATATGCAGCATCCATCTGGGAGAAAACACCTTGAAATAAGCTTGAATCCTTACTAGCGCTCCCAGTCAGCATGCAGGGAGGATGGAGGGGTGGGGGGGAGGCAGGGAAAGGGAGAGGTCCTCTGGTTCCTCCACTGGGGCAGAAGCTTCTGGAAAGAAGACTTTCCTCTTCTCCCCCAGCCCCTTTCTGCATCCCTTCCTTCCTTCCTCATAGCCCAAGCAGCTTCTGTGCCATCTTCCTCCCCGAAATGCCTTCAGCAGGCAGCACCCCTGCTCCACACAACACTTCCCTATCAGGGTTTACATCCCAGAAACACACTCATCTACATCACCTGGAATTCTGGTGAACAGATGCCTTCCCCTCATCTTATCTCCCCACTGGTTACATCTTTGTCCTCTTGGCCAAGAGAAGCCCATCTACTCCTCCTGTTACTTAGGGCAACCCCCAACCCCACTGTCCTCCTCTCCATTCTGGATTGAGTGGGGTTCTTCATGGGTGCCCCGGAGGTGGCACACGGCCCTCCATCACAGTCAGGAGTTCTGAGACACCTCTCAGTTCTGAGGCATTCTCTGTAAGATGAGGAAGGTGCAGTTACACAACCCAGTGAGAGCGGAGCCATCAGATACCAGATGTCCCTTGGATACCTACCCCTCTCCTCAGGGTCCTCTGCCTGCCTCTTGTCTGTAGAAAAACTTTAGCCTCCTACGCCTTTCCTGAGTTCCAAAGAATAAATTAGAGAAGTGAGAGAATGCAGAAAGACAGGAAAACAGTCAAGCAAGATAAAATAATAACAGTCTAGCCCACTAAACAAAGTCAAGAACCTTTAGCTCTCCCTCCAGGGCTATGGAGAATACTCTGAGCTCTGAGTCCTGAGTTGTTTTGCAGATACTGAAACCCCCACCAGGGGCAGGAAGTTAACTCTTTGCTGCCTGCAAGCCTGCAAGCACATGGATCTCAGGCTGGTCGGAGCCAGATGGTTGAGGATGTTGGCAGTTGATTACCTTACCACCCGCCAACCAGAAGACTGTCCACGAGCTGGTCATGCACCCCACAATCCCCCTCCCTCACCCTGTCTTTAAAAACCTTAGTCTGAAAGCCATGGAGGAGTTGGGGTCTTAGAGCACTAGCTTCCTGGACTCCTTGCTTGGAGCCCTGCAATGCATGATGAATTTTCCTTGGTGTCTGTACATTGTCTGTTTTGCCTGCAGGTGAGTGGACCCAAGTTTGATTCCTTCCATTACTTCCTAACCTTCTTTTAGAAAAATTAAAAGAGGGCCTTCCTTGGGGGTCCAGTGGTTGAGAAGCCACCTGCCAATCCAGGGGACTCAGGTTTGATCCCTGGTTGGGGAACTAAGATCCCATATGCCACAAGGTGACTAAACCAGCCTGCTGCAAATAGAGAGAGCCCTCAAGTTTCAACTAGAGAAGCTTGAATGCTATAATAAAGACCTAGCACAGAAAAGATATATAAAAATTTAAAAATTAAAAGAAATAAAAATCTTTTAAAGCTCAGAAGAATCAAAGACCAAAATAAAATTCTCTTCTAGAGTCCAATGCAATTTTTCAAATCAAGAAAGCATCCTCTCCAATGTCTTATTTTGACCAATTTCAGCTAACGGCATTCTTCTAGTATAGTTTTTAAATTTAGGAGTAATTTCAAACATATAGAAGTGTTCAAGAGTAGTGTAAAGAACTCCCGATTCATGACCATTATTTGCCCCTGTGCCAGTTTTCAATGTATTGCCTCTCTGTTCCAAATCCACCGTTGAGTGCACAGCCTGTGAGCACAAAACTGGACCCTCTTGATGGTTCTCTGTTGCCAGTTGGCTCCGTGTTAAGCTTTGTCAGTACAGGGTGCACCGGAGGGGAAGGGGTGTGGGCTCATGTCCTTGTCCCTCTGGGGCTCAGTCATCAGGTGGACTAGTGAATTTAAGATCAGCCCCAAGGCAACTTTCTGTGGGTTCCATGGATGCAACTTCCCACCTGAGGCTTCCCCTGAAGGTGGCTTCTGCGCATTTGGATTGAGAAGGTCAACAGCAGCCCCCCACCTTGTAGTGTTTGTCTGCCCCTCAAACAGCAAGCATAAGATGCCTAGTCAAGTTTCGTATCCATTTTTCTATGGGACTGTTTGTCGGTTTTTTTTAGTGGACTTGTTGGAGTTCTTTAAATTTTCTGGATATGGGTCTTTTGAGGATCAGGGGACCATGCAGTAATGAAGATGGAAGCAGAGGCTGGAAATGGGGGTCGAGTCAAGCAGACCATAGGAGCCGCAGTAAAAATCCTGGACTTGGACTTGAAAGCCAGGGGCATCCTGAGAAGGGTTTCTTGTCACTGAGTTTCTTGCCTAGTTTGGTCTAGGACTGGGCGGAGTAGTGCTTCCTGGGAGTTTGATTAGAAATGCAGAATTTCAGCCATCTGAAACCTAGTCAGCCATTGGACAAGACCCCAGGGGACTTGTATGCACGTTATGAGAAGTGCTGCCCCATGAGGAAGCCTCAGCATCTCTGGAGCATCCCGTCTCTGTGGCCAAAAAGGAGGAAGTGGGCAGAGTTGTCCTCAGACACGGCTTCTGGTCCAAGGTAAATGCCCTCATTCCTGTGAGCTGTTGACTAGCTGAGCCCTTTTCCTGACTAGAGGGCTGAAGTATGGTGATAAGCAGCTCCTCAGTCCCCGAGAGCTTTGTCTGCTGCCCAGGCAGCACTGCAGATGGCAGTCAGCTGTGGCTCAGACCCTGGGAAACCCAGCTCAAAGCTGCCTCATCTCATCTGCCTTGCTTTCCAACGTGAGAGACGTGCCTTCAAGTTGTGGGGACCCAGCATAGGAGCAAAAAGTGGGCCAACCTGTGTCCACATGCTGCACATATCAGGAGAGACGCTAGGTGAGCGCACTTCCTTTTTTTTTTTTTTTTCCATTTATTAGTTGGAGGCTAATTACTTTACAATATTGTAGTGGTTTTTGCCATACATTGACATGAATCAGCCATGGATTTACATGTGTTCCCCGTCCTGATCCCCCCTCCCACCTCCCTCTCCATCCCATCCCTCTGGGTTTCCCAGTGCACCAGCCCTGAGCGCTTGTCTCATGCATCCAGCCTGGGGTGACTGTCTGTTTCACACTTGATAATATACATGTTTCAATGCTATTCTCTCAGATCATCCCACCCTCGCCTTCTCCCACAGAGTCCAAAAGTCTGTTCTATACATCTGCCCTGTCTCTTTTTCTGCCCTGCATATAGGGTTATCGTTACCATCTTTTAAAATTCCATATACATGCATTAGTATACTGTATTGGTCTTTATCTTTCCGGCTTACTTCACTCTGTGTAATGGACTCCAGTTTCATACGTCTCTTTAGAACTGGTACAAATGAATTCTTTTTAATGGCTGAGTAATATTCCATGGTGTATATGTACCACAGCTTCCTTATCCATTTGTCTGCTGATGGGCATCTAGGTTGCTTCCATGTCCTGGCTATTATAAACAGTGCTGCAATGAACATTGGGGTACATGTCTCTTTCAGATCTGGTTTCCTCGGTGTGTATGCCCAGGAGTGGGATTGCTGGGTCATATGGCAGTTCTATTTCCAATTTTTTAAGGAATCTCCACACTGTTCTCCATAGCGGCTGTACTAGTTTACATTCCCACCAACAGTGTAAGAGGGTTCCCTTTTCTCCACATCCTCTCCAGTATTTATTGCTTGTAGATTTTTGGATAGCAGCCATTCTGACTGGCGTGTAGTGGTACCTCATTGTGGTTTTGATTTGCATTTCTCTGATAATGAGTGATGTTGAGCATCTTTTCATGTGTTTGTTAGCCATCTGTATTTCTTCTTTGGAGAAATGTCTGTTTAGTTCTTTGGCCCATTTTTTGATTGGGTCATTTATTTTTCTGGAATTGAGCTGCAGGAGTTGCTTGTATATTTTTGAGATTTGGTTTCTTCGTTTGCTATTATTTTCTCCCAATCTGAGGGCTGTCTTTTCACCTTGCTTATAGTTTCCTTTGTTGGAGCACACTTCCTACTGAGCTGGCCTTCCCTTGGCTATAAGATGCAAGGAACATAAATGCACTGACCTTATGTGTTGTGTGGAGCAATGTAGGAGAAAACGCATGTAAAGTCCCTTATTAAATAATACACCCTTCAAAATACTTGTTTGTACGATGGCTGTCATGGGTGTTGGAAGCAAAAGAGATTTGTGTCTTCTCTCTTGCTTATCAGAAGTGTTGGCATCTTTTATAAAAAAACAGGTGAAAGGTAAATGGGTTCTGAACACAAAGCTGAAAAGATGCATCCTTTGTCAGTTTCCAGATGATTTCTGAGTAGACCTAAGCTATCGTGAGTCAAAACATCTTTTCTTCTAGAATCCTGAGAGCTAATAGCATACCAAAAATTATCCTGGAAAATGAGAATTACAGAATTGTCCCACGCACACCCACTTGCAGAACCTCTGAATATTTCCATGTGCTCCGTTTCTGTAGCTGCTGCTCGTCTGCCTGCAATGAGGGAGACCTGGGTTTGATCCCTAGGTCCGGAAGATCCACTGGAGAAGGAAATGGCAACCCACTCCAGTATTCTTGCCTGGAGATTTTCCACAGGAGGGCTACAGTCCATGAGGTTGCAAAGAGTTAGACACAACTGAGCGACTAACAACACCACCTCTTTACATATTTGTTCTGTTCACACTTCTCGGGTTTCTTCCTCAGGGATTCCAAAGAGCATACGTTGGAGTTTTGACTTTGTTTCATATATTTTTGCCAAATCTTTTCAGCATTTCATCTTCACTTCATTTTGCTCAGTATTCTCATCTCTGAATTTTGTGTGGCTTTTTTTTTTTTTTTTAAAGTAGTGTCTCTTTCCCCTTGTATGAATTCCAGTAAGCATTTGGTTCTGTGACAGATTTATTTTTCTTTTCTTTTTTTGAGGGATTGCATCAAGAGGCATGTGGGATTGTAGTTCTCAGACCAGGGATCTAATCCGGGGCCCCTGCAGTGGAATTGCGGAGTCTTAACCACTGGGTCATGGGGGAAATCTCTTATTTTTCTCTTCCTAAGTTCTACCAGTTGCCAGTGAATTTCCTCCAGCTGTCTGGCCATGCCTTCCCTCAGCCCGCAGATCTCTGTTTACAACCTTGTATTGTAGAGGAAATTGCTTCAGTAATTTTTTTTTTTTGCTTCAGTAATTTTTAAAAAAATTAATTGCAAAACAATTGTTCACAATTTTAATCAGCTTTTAGCTTCAGTTTTCTGGTGAGGATTCTTTATCTGTCATCTGTTTTTGTTGTTGCTGTTTTCTATCTTCCTTTTTATCATTAATTTTTTTATTGTGACAAAATATATAATGCCACATAAAATTGATCATTTCATCAATGGCATTAAGCAAATTTATAGGGTTTTACAATCATCACCACCATCCATCTTCAGAATTTTTTCATCTTCTCAAATGGAAACTCTGCTCCCAGTAAACACTAGCTTCCCATTCTTCCTGCCCCTCAGCCCCTAGTAACCCCTAGTAACTTTTTTTTAAAAATTGTATTGTGTAACTTGCGGCGTCTTAGTTCCCTGTCAAGGGATCAAACCCAGGCCCCCTGCAGTGGAAGCACAGAGTCCTAACCGCTGGACCACCAGAGAAGTCTCCAAAGTGGACTATCCTAGGTGCCTCAGATAAATGGAATCATACGGTATTTGGCTTTTGAAAGTGAACATGCAAGTGTTAGTCGTATCTCTTTGCGACCCCATGGACTGTAGCCTGCCAGGCTCCTCCGTCTATGGGATTTTCCAGGCAAGAATACTGGAGTGGGTTGCCATTCCCTTCTCCAGGGAATCTTCCTGACCCAGGGATTGAACCAGGGTCTCCTGCATGGCAGGTAGATTCTTTACCATCTGAACCACCAGAGATTTGTGACTGGCTTATTTCAATCAGTTTTGTTAAAATAACTTTCGAGGCTCAAGATGCTTCTGCCTAGCTGCCATGTCAGTAAACCTAAACTTAGACAATTTCCCTGTGTCTGTAAATGGTCTGCTGACCAGAAACACAGTGTATCTAGTTGGCTGAACCCCAAACACCAAGCCATTCTGGTCTCTCTCATCCCAAACAAAGTTGATTATATGGCCCCAGCCAATCAGATAGTTTGCTTTTCTCGTCCTTGTTCTTGATTCTATAAAAGCTTCTTGCCTCCCACCCTGTTTTACACTCCTCCAAAAGGACACTGTCTGCTTCATGAAGTATTAAAACTTATTTGTATCACCTAAAATTTTTCATTAATAATTTTTAAACTGTATCAATACAATGTCCTCAGTGTTCATCCATGTAGTTGCCTTGTCAGAAAATCACTTCTTCTTATGTCTGAATCATATTTCATGCTATGGATACACCACTTTTTATTCAGCCATTCATCCATTAACAGACATTTGGATTGTTTCCACCTGTTAGCTATTGTGAATAGTGCTAACATGAATATGCATATACAAATATGTGTTCTAGACCAGTACTTTCAATTCTTTTGGATATATACCCAGAAGTGGAATTTTGGGATCATATGGTCATTATAATTTTAATTTTTCAAGTCACCGATGTACCGTTAGCAGTGGCTGCACCATTTTATATTCCTGCCAGCAATGCACAAGTGTTCCAGTTTCTTCACAGCCTTGACAATACTTGTTGTCCTCTGGAATTTTTGCTTTTTGTTTTCACTTTTTCTGCCTCATATTGTGGGTGTGCGATGGTATCTCATTGTGGTTTTACTTGGCCTTAGTGGTTAGTGATGTTGAGCATCTTTTCATGTGCTTGTTGGCCGTTTGTATATCTTCTTTTCATCTATTTATTTTTTTTGGTTTTGCTGGGTCTTCGTGGGTGAGCCAGGGCGACTCTCTAGTCGCGACGTGTGGACTTACTGCAGCGGCTTCTCTTGTCGAAGAGCACAGGTTCTAGGGCGCGAGGACTTCAGTAATCGAGGCCCGCAGGTTTAGTTGGCCCGTGGCGTGTGGGCCCATCCCGGAGCAGGGCTGGGACTTCTGTCCCTGCATTGGCAGGTGGGTTCTTAATCACTGGACCGCCAGGGAAGTTCTGTATATCTTCTTTTGAGAAATGTCTAAGTCCTTTGCCCATTTTTTAATTCGATTTGTTGTTTTTTGTTGTTCTTGGGTTAATATTTTTGTGTAGACTTTGTGTTGGTTGCTTTTTTTCATGAGCCAGCTCTTTGTGAGACATCCAAATAGAGAAGAAGCCTGGGCTGTGTTCTTTCTAACCTAGGACCTTCTACATTTCGGATCTGAAAGTGAAAGTGTTAATTGTTCAGTCGTGTCTGACTCTTTGCCACCCCATGAACTGTAGCCTGCCAGGCTCCTCTGCCCATGGAATTCTCCAGGGAAGAATACTGGAGTGGGTTGCCATTCCCTTCTTCAGGGGATTGAACCAACCCAGGGGTCAAACTTGGGGCTCCTGCATTGCAGGCAGATTCGTTAACATCTGAGCCAACAGGAAAGCCCATATTTCTGACCTAGGACCTTCTATTAACACCTTCTACCTTCTATTTCTCCTCAGGCAATGGAATTGGCCAGTTTTCAGACTGTTCACAATGCAGATTCTTTTTCTCCCTCCTGTCTTGAGGACAAACTGCTTCTCTCTTGCTATGTCTCCTCACTTAGTCATTTTAAAAATTAACTGGAGGATAATTGCTTTGCAGTGTTCTCTTGGTTTCTGCCCTACACCAATGTGAATCGGTTGTAAGTATCTTCAGTGCTTCTTGGGACCAATTCAGATTTACTGAAAACCTTATTCTTACTATTTTTTTTAAAAGGGATTTTTTTTTGTAGTTTTGTACCTTGGGAATGCCCTCCCCTTGAAGAGGCACAGTTTTTCCTGAAATCTTCAATCGTCTGCAATCTGCAATTTTTTTTTTTCTGCAATCTTCAATTAACGGCATCTTCTCCCCTTTCCTCTCAAAGCCCTGTTCCTTCCCATTGCTTTTGGCATCCTTCTAATCTATTTTACCTAGTTTCCCTATTTTCTAATAGATGGTGCCTGTATCCTTTCTTTGCTGCTTTGGATAATTGCCAAGAAAAGACATACCCATAGCTTGATCCATTCTTCTTTACACAGAAGTTTCTGAGCCTTATGTCAAAGTGGAGTTAGGAAAGACTTGACATCAGAGGAAATACCCTTCCCCCTACTTCTCCTGCTTCTTGGGCAACTTCCTCTGAGTCTTTAAAGGGTTCCTTTCATTCCTTATTTCCCTCCCTAGGGTTTCATCCCAAGCTTTTTTCCCTCACAGTTATGAACTCCCAGGCCTGAGTCACTGGGTCTCAGCGGTATAGGAAGTCACCACCTCTCTGAATGACTGTGAAGTCTGTTTTCTCTTCTCTGGGGTGAAGCCACATCTCTGGCCCAGGACCCACTGTCATCTGTAGAAAGAGAAGCACCCAGGAACCTCAGAGGCCCCGTGACTGCAGCCCCGACTGGACTCCACTCAGGAAACCCTCTCCTTTTCCTGGCACATTCTTTTCCCCACAGTGCACTGTCTCGACCAACAGCGGATGACACTGGGAATTGGGGAGTGAGCGGGCCCTCAGTGTGGGTGACCTGAACTCCTCAAGTGAAGGTGAGGGTCTGACATCCCGCTTCTGCCCTATTTCCCTGAGGCCCAGCTCCCACTCCTCCTACAGTTACTGACATCTATCTCATCCCGTGTCCCTTAGCTTCAGGGACCGTATTTTACAAACCCTGAATCAGAAGGTATATTCAGAGCAGGATACAACATCAGTGTTACCCCCTCTGGCCCCTGCCACTCTCAGCTGGCAGGCTTCTGTGGTCAATTTGGGGGTCCTCTCCTGGTTGTGCAATCAGGACCCCCAAGAAGTGCTTGAACTTGGCCTTGGTCCAGCCATGCTTCATTACTCCGTGGTCGTTGACGGAGGTACTAGCAGAAGGACATTGGTGGCGGGAAGGCAGAAAGCACATCCTCTTCTTCTGATTTGTACCTGAACTTCCAGAGCAGAGTCTCTGGCAAAATGGATTTAGTGATGAGGCTTTCAGTCCAAGAGAGCCTCTCCTTTGCTTTAAATCCAAACCCAGGTCTCAGGAGCATGCTGGCATCCAGCTAGTGAACAGATATGGGAGGGAGGAGAGACAGGGCGCGAGGCAGAGGAGCTCAGCCAGGGACCACATCCTGGTTGAGGATGGAGGAGGAAGCAGAGAGAGCTAGCGTTCCCTGCGAGCATTTGTGAGTGGGTCTTGAATAGAGTGGCCGTAGTTGGGGCTAGATGTGGCCCCTTGGTGTCAGGGAATCTAAGCCAGAGGACTACCATGCTGTCCTTGGGGGAACTGAGGAAAAGCAAGCTTCTTCCCAGGTAGTGGGGTATTCTGAGCTTTCCCAGCAGAAGATACACTGTAACTGCAGAAACGTGATGGGATACAAAATAGGATGACTCCTGAAACCAGCTGGGAAAGTGATGAAACATGGTCAGGGTTCTATCTCATCTCTAATCCTATATGTCGATCACAAACCTCTCAGAGTGTTTACTAAAACAGGGAAGGAAACAGCCTGGCCCATCTCCTGGAGACCGGAACCCCACCCCCACCATTTGACTTGACTCTGCCTTTTCTCTGCCTTAGTCCTGTTCACTCCCTCATCATCCCTTCCCTGAAATGAAGCAGAGTTCTCTCCCCCAGGCCTCTTCTAGGCCAGGACAGGGGAGACTGTCAATCACCGCAGTACTGTGAACTATGAGCCCTTATTGTAATGTGTCCCAGTAGCTGTCATTCACCAGAGGAGGAGATGGTTGGATGGCATCACTGACTCAACGGACATGAGTTTGAACAAACTCCTGGAGATAGTGGAGGACAGGGAGGCCTGGCTGCTGCGGCCCATGGGGTCTCAAAGAGGGAGACATGACTTAGCGACTGAACACCACCAACACCAGGTACATGTAGATAATAAAGCAGAGAGGACTTCTTTGGTAGTCCAGTGGTTAAGAATCTGCCTGCTAATGCAGGGGATGCGGGTTTAATCCCTGGTTGGGGAACTAAGATCCCGCTTGCCACCAGGCAACTAAGCCTATGTGCTGCAGTTACTGAGCGCTCACTAGTGCTCTGTAACTAGAAATCCCAGTGCAGTAAAAATTTAAACAAACAAGGAAACAGAGCCATTTCTACCTTCCAAAAGCTGTTCTAGGCAGCATGCTAAACCACTCATTGTATCAGCTGAAACCTACTCACCATGTGCATTTGTGAAGCATATAAAAACCAAAGAAATAAAAAGCAGGATTCTTAAAATAGGCTGACGTGAATCAAAGTGGAAGAATTATGACCATTAGTTCAGTTCAGTTCAGTCGCTCAGTCGTGTCTGACTCCTTGCGACCCCAAGAACCGCAGCATGCCAGGCCTCTCTGTCCATCACCAACTCCCGGAGTCTACCCAAATCCATCTCCATTGAGTCGGTGATGCCATCTAACCATCTCATCCTCTGTAATCCCCTTCTCCTCCTGCCCTCAATCTTTCCCAGTGTCAGGGTCTTTTCAAATGAGTCAGTTCTTCACATCAGGTGGCCAAAGTATTGGAGCTTCAGCTTCAACATCTGTCCTTCCAGTGAATATTCAGGTCTGATCTTTAGGATGGACTGGTTGGATCTCCTTGCAGTCCAAGGGACTCTCAAGAGTCTTCTCCAACACCACAGTTCAAAAGCATCAATTCTTCTGCACTCAGCTTTCTTTATAGTCCAACTCTCACATCCATACATGACCACTGGAAAAACCATTTTTTTAATGGCCATATGTAATAAAAATTAATATTAATAGCACTAATAAGTAAAGGGTATCAATTTGGGTGAAAATTGGATTGGAATAACTTTCTGCCTACAAGAGATATCCTGAAATAAAAGGCCACAAAAGTCTAAACTAATAGTTAGGAAAACTTATCACAATATAAACTTTTAAAAAGATGACAATATTAATATTTAACAACAATTTATCCAAACTTTATTTGTCTTACTAGGTGCTCAGTTGTGTTCCTTGAACTAAATGCCTTTTATCCAAGTTGGAGATTTTATAGTGATAAAAGAATGAGTCATACAGATGTCACATTACTGTTTTTACTTTACTGGTTTTTATAATGAAAGCAGGACATGATTCTTGAGTGAAAGTCACTGGTGTGGGTCCCCCTCCCCCCAACCTCAACACCTCTCTCCCAAGCTGAGCCTGCTCTGCTGTATCTCCTTCCAGAATTTTCCCTTCGTCCTATACCACACATTTAATACTTAAAAATAATGGAGATTCTATTCAAATTTTTTTGTTTCCTTAATATATTCTGGGTCTTTTTCCAGGTCACTTTATGTAGATTTGCCTTGCTCTTTCTGTGTCTGTGTAAGCCTTTATTATTATTATTTTAAAGAATATATTTATTTGGCTATGCCGAGCCTTAGTTGCAGCACCTGGAATCTTCAGTGGCTCTTCAGTCTTCCTTTTGGTATACAGGGTCTAGTTCCCTTACCAGGGAGAGAACCCAGGCCATCTGCATGGGGAGAGTGGAACCTTAGCCACTGGACTACCAAGGAAGTCCCAAGCCTTTATTTTATATTGTTGTCTTTTAATGTAAACAGTTCCCCTGCATGCATATTTCAGATTGCTTCTATTTCTTTTTACCACTTCAAGAAACTGGTGGACATCCTTATATGTGTTTCTCTGTGTACATGCCATTGCAGGATGAATTTCTAGAGGGAGGGTGTTGACTTTCAGGCATATGTACTTTTTATGCTGTGATCACTGTTCCAGAAATTACACCATTTTATGTTCCCATGAGTGTTTAAGAGGGGACACTCTGCTCTTTCTTGCTCAGCAACATAGGTTGCTTTCATTCTTTTTACTTTTGCCAAAGTGATCAAGAAAATGGGGTCTTGCTGAGGTCTAAATTGCATTTTTGGGCAGACTAATGATGTTAAGTATCTTTTCATATATTTATCAGTCATTGTATTTCTTCAGTAAAACACCTTTTCAATGGGCAAGAGAAATATCTTTTTACAGAAAATGAGAACTAAGTGCAGTTTGAAATGTCAAGGGTTTTGTTATTACTTCTTAAGTTTTTAAAAAAGAACAGGAGTGGAGACAGGCTGGGAGAGGCAGGCTTCAGGAGTGGGGAGGAGAAGTGGAGTCACGTGTATGAATCACACTAAAATCATAAGAAGTAAAAAGTGTCCCATGAAGATATGGTGAACCTAAGCAAGTCTGTAAGTTTTTTTAAGCTTTCAGAAAATAAGCAGTTTTCATGTTAGGAAAATTGTCCCAGAAATAGAAAACATAATATGCTACTGAGTTCATTTTTATGAAGCAAATATAACAGTAATAATAAACCTTGATTACCAAGAAAGACAACTTATTATCATTTGTCGCTCTAAGATGAACATATTGAACACACTGCTAGAATATAAAATCTATAACAAAATTCTGATGCAAAATTCTGCAATAACAAAGTTGAGGTTTTCATGAACTATAAGGAAAATTTGATATATGAAAATTTATGCACATAATATACTATATTCATGGGCTAAATAGGAAAGGAAAATAAATTATGGTCATTTCATTGGAGTCTGAAAATTCAGCACCTAATCCTAATACAAATATTTAAATCTAGGAATAAAACATACTGCCTTTTCACGAAGAAAAGTAGTTTTTGTAAACCAGCTGCCAACAATATTGGAGTCAATTTCATAAAATTAAATAATTTTGGAATCAAGCTAATCCAATAAGGTATGGAACCAAAATAAGAAAAATAAATATTAAAAAATAGAAAAGAAAACCAGTATTAGGTATTCATGGAATATTCATTCCATAGTTATTATAATTAGTAAAAATTCAGCAAAGCACAAGGGAAGTATATAAAATGAATAATATTTCTATAGAGTAACAAAACAAGTTAGAAAACACAACATTATAAGATATTATTCATAGTAGCCTCAAAACAATTCAAAGTACCAAGGAAATAATGTTAGCACAAATGCAAAGAAGCAACAAATCTTAAATGAAAAATTTAAACGAGAAGCCCTGGGGAGGCCATACCAAGCAACTATTATTAATCACACTATATACAGAAATTAAAAGATGCTTGCTCCTTGGAAGAAAAGCTATGACCAACCTAGACAGTATATTAAAAAGACATTACTTTGGTGACAGAGGTCCATCTAGTCAAAGCTACGGTTTTTCCAGTAGTCATATATGGATGAGAGAGTTGGGACCATAAAGAAAGCTGAGTGCCAAAGAATTGATGCTTTTGAACTATGGTGTTGGAGAAGACTCTTGAGAGTCCCTTGGACTACAAGATCAAACCAGTCAATCTTAGAGGAAATAAGTCCTGAATATTCATTGGAAGGACTGATGCTGAAGCTGAAGCTCCAATACTTTGGCCACCTGATGTGAAGAACTGACTCATTTGAAAAGACCCTGACACTGGGAAAGATTGAAGGCAGGAGGAGAAGGGGATGCCAGAGGATGAGAGGGTTGGATGGCATCACCGACTCTATGGACATGAGTTTAAGCTGGCTCTGGGAATTGGTGATGGACAGGGAAGCCTAGCGTGCTGCAGTCCATGGGTTGCTATGAGTTGGACATGACTGAGCTACTGAACTGAACTGAACTGATATACTGAAATCTTCCCAATGGCCCACATTTGCAAATACAACAGCAAATAACTTCCTGCCTCAAGTTTAACTAGAAAGATAAGCTGTCCCAAGCCCCTGCATGGGTGTCATTGTCCACAGAAGTGCATGAAGCCAGAAAACAGAGGGGGGACAAGGAGTTGACCACTGGCCTGGTCACTGGTCAGAGTGGAGACATCAACCAGAACAGAATCAGCGCCATTTTATACAAAACCTGAATACCCCAACGGGCCACAACAAAGGAGTGTTTCTATAGACACAAAGGCATATCCTCTCTTCTTGAAACAGCATAGAGTCATCAAAAATATCCTCATGACAATTGTGTAGCAATATGAAAAATACTTGTATTATAATATTATTACATTAAAAAAAAATAAGACATATGGGGACTTCCCCAGCGGTGTGGTGGTTAGGACTTGGAACTTTCACAGCTGGGGCCCAGATTCGATCACTGGTTGGGGAACTAAGATCCCACAAGATATGCAGCGTGGTAAAATAAAATAAAAGAAAGACACAAAATGATAATTATGTAATAAAAGTCATGAGGAAAAGAATATGCATTGGAAAAACAGGTAAATGAATAAAATCAAGAGTTATGTTGTGGTCTTAGGAGTGGATCTTTAATTATATTGAAAATATATTTAAAGTGATTTCTGAGCAAAAAATGGTGCAACAGAAGAGTCTTTAGACAAGGATAACTATGCAACCCTGCCTGTGTTGGGGAGGAAAAATAATTTGCCCTCTACCCTTCAGCGTTCTGGAGTGAAATCCCTGTAATAAAAGACGGGTTAACCAGAGAGAAACAGACAGAAGTTAAGGAGTGGGAGGCTACTGGGAAGTTGAAATCCTAGGTTCTTAGGCTAATTCCATTACTACTTGGCTTATAATTTAGGGGAAGTCACCCTGCCCCTGGGACCAGCTTTCTGCTCTGTGATGGGGAAGGTGGGATTCACTGATGGTGCAAATGTGGTAGATAAGCACTTATCTTCTGTACTGGGCCTGCAGAAAACATCACAGGCCAGCCACAACATTCTTTCTCAAACAGCCTGGATGCAGTATCCCAGTTCTCCTCGTGAAAGTGGTCCAGACACCCTCACCAACAGTGGCAGGGGAGTTCATGTCTCTTTGCCATCTATGTGCAGATGAGCTCTACGATATAGGCTGGAAAGGGGCTGAACTCCTAGGTGTATGGAGATGTCCAAAAGAAAATGCTAACTTAGCCTTTTTTTAAAAATTGAAGAATAGCCAATGTAGCAATCTTAAGGGAAATCAACCCTGAATACTCACTGGAAAGACTGATGCTGAAGCTGAAGTTCCAGTATTTTGATCATCTGATGTGAACAGACGACTCATTGGAAAAGTCCCTGATGCTGGGAAAGATTGAGGGCAGAAGGAGAAGAAGGTGTCAGAGGATGAGATGGCTGGATGGCATCACCGAGGCAATGAACATGAACTTGGGCAAACTCTGGGAGATAGTGAGGGACAGGAAGGCCTGGCATGCTGCAGTCCATGGGGTCGCAAAGAGTCAGATATGACTGGGCAGCTGAACAACAACATAGCCAATGGACAATAGAACGTAAGTTGCACAAACACAATACAGTGATTCACAATTTTTAAAGATTCTATTCCATTTCTAGTTATTATAACATATTGGCTATATTCCCTGTATTGTACAATATTCCATGTATGTTATTTATTTTATACATAGTAATTTGTTCTCCTTAGTTCCCTCCCTGTTAATTGCCCCTTCCCCTTCCCTCTTTCCTCATTCATTTGTTCATTCAACAGATTTTAATTAAATGAGGCCTGTGACTGGACATGGAACAATAGACTGGCTCCAAATCAGGAAAGGAGTACGTCAAGGCTGTATATTGCCACCCTGCTTATTTAGCTTATATGCAGAGTACATTATATAAAATGCCGGGCTGGATGAAATACCAGTTGGAATCAAGATTGCCAGAAGAAATATCAATAACCTCAGATATGCAGATGACATCACTCTTGGGGCAGAAAGTGAAGAACTAAAGAGCCTCTTGATAAAAGTGAAAGAGGAGAGTGAAAAAGTTGGCTTAAAACTCAACATTCAAAAAACCAAGATCATGATATCCAGTCCCATCACTTCATGGCAAATAGATAGGGAAACAATGGAAACAGTAACAGACTTTATTCTCTTGGGCTCAAAAATCACTGCAGATGGTGACTGCAGCCATGAAATTAAAAGACACTTGCTCCTTGGAAGAAAAGCTATGGCCAACCTAGACGGCATGCTAAAAAGCAAAGACATTACTTCGCTAACAAAGGTCCGTGTAGTCAAAGCTATGGTTTTTCCAGTAGTCATGTATGGATGTGAGAGTTGAACTATAAAGAAAGCTGAGCACTGAAAAATTGCTTTTGAACTGTGGTGTTGGAGAAGACTCTTGAGAGTCCCTTGGACTGCAAGGAGATCCAACCTGTCCATCCTAAAAATCAGTCCTGAATATTCACTGGAAGGACAGATGTTGAAGCCACCTGATGCAAAGAACTGATTCATTGGAAAAGACCCCGATATTAGGAAAGATTGAAGGCAGGAGGAGAAGGGGATTACAGAGGATGAGATGGTTGGATGGCATCACCGACTCTACGGACATCAGTTTCGGTAAGCTCCGGGAGTTGGTGATGGACAGGGAGGCTTTGACTGCTCAGTCCACAGGGTTGCAGAGTTAGACACAACTGAGCGACTGAACTGAACTGTGAGAGGGGCCAAGGATTTAAGGAAATGGTGGAACCACCTGGCAAGGCTTTAAGAAGTACTGATGAGTGGGTGGGTCTTACTTCCAGTGATAGGGATTTCATTGATCTGCGACATGACTCGGTGTGGGAAGTCTTCAAAGATCTGCAAGTAATTCTGTTGAGTTTGGGAACTGCTGCATTAAGGCAGCTGTTTTTTCTGACTCCACTGCATAATATACTTTTACTCTGTGGATACATGTTCTGGCTTCTTAATAACCAGGGGGCAGATTTGGGGGGTAAACCATGAGACACAGGATTCATCTTCTGAAGGGTCTTGCCGGCCTCTTCCCTTGCCTGTCACAGAGCACAAGCTTAGGGAACATCCCACAGGGCACTGAAGACATCATGGGAGAAAATACAGTCTCTGTTCTACTGGCACTGGAGGCTCAGCAGGGGTATGTACCCCAGATAAGCTTTCAACAGGAGAGGTAAGTGGTAGGAACAGGGGGAGGCCAAGGGGGATGGGGTGCTGTGGGAGCCCCTCAGGGGGCATCTTCTCCTGGGATGGGTGGGCTCTGGGGGGCGGGGAGGGAGTACCTGAGGGTGAGAAGCTGGTGCCTTGCCATTCTGTTTTCACCACATGGAATCCTGGGCCTGGGCCTGGGCCTTTGCCAATCACCTCACTGAGCACTCTCTGCCCATTACCTATGTGCATTTCCAGCCAGAGGGGCTGTTCATTAAGTTATCTGATGCACACGTGTTAACTGAGTACCTCTGTGCTGGGCATCACACCAGATCCAGCTGTGAACTAGGCAGACAAGGACAGGGTACATGAAGGGAGAGCAGTACCTCACGCAGCCCTGTAATCTCTGGGCAAGCGTGCGAACCTTCAGGGAGATGCCAGTGATGCCACAGAAGTGAACCCACTACTTCCTTCTCCTTTACGTCCTAGTCAGTCACCCTGTCCCATGAAAACCTTGTGTGCCAGAGGCGAATGCCAGTCTTAGACTATGCCCACAGACGCTCCCAGCAATGACAACACAGGCAGACCTGCCATGGTTCCTGATCGCCCCTGGGGACACCAGAATACCTGGGATGGAAGGAAGGTTTGTCAGAGACCGGATTTCCAGTGTGTACAAGTGGGGCTGGAGACCAAGAAGACCTAAATATTCATATGAATTTCAACTGATATTGGGACAGATTCAGAACACATTTTCCAAATTGTATAAAACCGCACAGTATATTTATGACTAAGACGAAAAAAAAAAAATCCTTTAAAATCAACTATGCTCTGCGACAGGTCTACATCCTTCCTTGCCCTGCCCCTGCCCCATCTCACATCACAGCCCGCAGCACTGCTGAGATCTGATCTACTTTCCTGGCACCCCGAGAGGAAAAGTCAGCAATTTTAGAGAAGCCATTACTGAGAGACAGTTATCCCTTTATCTCAGCGGAATTTAGAACTGTGAAAAATTGGACACAGTTGAAACGCTCCAACACTAGGAGTCAAGACTTGTTAAATACAAACCATTCGTTCACTGGAGAGAACATGGTATAGTTATCAAGAGGATGTTCACAAGAGCCATTAACTGGATTCACACGGAAAATGTTTACTTTAGCATGTAAGGTGGACAAAGCAAGGTGAACATTGTATATGCACTTTCTCCCTTAGGACCCAACCAGGGGAAACACATCTTTCAAACCTGGGAGTAGAGAAAACAAAACAAAACCTTGCAAGGAAGCTGAGCAAGGTCACACTGCAGCGATGGTGGTGGCTGTTTAGTCGCTAAGTTGTGTCCGACTCTTGTGATCCCGTGGACTGTAGTCTGCCAGGCTCCTCTATCCACAGGATTTTTTCCCAGACAAGAATACTGGAGTGGGCTGCCACTTCCTTCTCCAGGAGATCTTCCCGACCTAGGGATCGAATCCCCATCTCCTGCATTGCAGGCCGATTCTTTACCACTGAAGGGAAGCAGGGAAGCTATGGTTATTTAGAGGCCGTTTGGCTCCTTTTTTCCTTTGATGTGATTCCTATGGTGTGAATTAGTTTTATGAATTGGAAATAGATAATACATCAAAAATACTTTTCTTAAAAAAGAGGACCAACTCAGGGTCTGCTGGTCTTAACTCGGCTTCCTCCATCAGTTGAAGTCTCACCCTCACTAGTGTTGGAGGTCGCCGGGAGGAGCATGGGTGTGTCTTCTTGGGAGGCCATGCCCATAATGCTCGCCTTGGCTGAAAACCATGATGCCGAGTCTTTTGGGTTTCTGGATCGAATTCTAAGGAAGGGTGGCTGAGGAAGCCCAGGAAAGAAGGAAAAGACTCGGGAGCTCGCGTGGCAGGCAGCCAGGGAGCCAGAGGAGAGGTGGTAGAGGGACATCACCTGGAGGCAGTTTCCGAAGCAGGTGAGGGCAGCAGCGAGGACACTTGGAGAGAATGGAAGAGCAAGAAGGGAAGGGGAAAATCTCACAGGGAGAAACAGGAAGGCAGCTCCTGAGGTGCTGGAGAGCAGGTCTCTCATTCTGGGAGCATTGCATCTGCCGCCTTCCTTTATCTGTCTTAGAATTCGAATCCAACCTCTATCTTTGGAGCCTCAGGGGGGAGGCAACAGCGGGATTGCTGAGGATCAACACACGCAGGCCAAAGAATGGTGTTTCTCTCTTTTATTTAAAAACAGTGCTTCATTACCATTTGCAAAGGCAGAGGCAGTGCTCCTCCTTCGCTTAGAGTTTATAAAAGCCAGCAACATGATCAATAATTTATACACATGGATAGTAATACAAAAAAAAAAAAATAAGGAATCAAAGCTAAAGATCTAACTACTCCGACCTTCACAATTCCAGCTACTTGATAATAATAGGAGTAACCCAATGAATACTGTATGGTCTAAAAGCTACTATACAATATGATTCTTAACGAGAGGGGAGGGATTAGAGACTGTCACAAAGCCCTGGGTGCTTCTCTGGAGTTGGCAGGGAAACAGGACCCTGGGCAAGCAGCTCGGGTGTCCTAGGAAGTGATTCCGGGGGGCGGGAGGGGAGGGAGAAAAGGCGAGGCGGTGGATTATACAAGCATCCCATGGGAGGCCCCCGTGCCCCGCAGGTACCTGTTTTGCCATGGCAACGGGAGGGGGCCTGAGAAACTGCAAGTAGGGATGGTTCCGTCCCTGCCAAAGGGAGCGGGGAGAAGAGGGGAGGTTTGCTGGCGATTTTAGCCTTGCAGAGATTTGGACTGAAAAGCTCAGAGACTCGGGTGGGTCAGCCCGTCGGGGACAAGCCAGCCCGCCCGGTTCTCTCGGCACTTTGCAGCCCTAGCTTGGTGTGTCAGCCCCAGGTCTGCTCCAGCCGTTCACAAGCAGGATTGTAACACAAGGAGAAAACAATTCATATCCCGTAGGGGGGAAAAAAAAGGATCAATTCATCACTCGATATATAATACAGCCAAAATGAGCTGCCAAAACTTTGCACACACACACACAAAATACTGTGAACAGAAAAATACAAGAAAAATGAAGAAGCTGGGGGCTTGGCGGGGTATTGATGTTGCTTAAAGCACTCATCGGTCCCCAGAAAAACCAAACCAAAAAACATTTTTAAAAGAATTCAAAAACGTATGTACCCCCTGGGAATCTGGCATTGGTAACAGGGGCGGGGAGCGGGGGTTCGGGGTTGGGGGAGAAAAGAGAATCGCTGTTCCCTTTTTGCTGGCGGGTGTGAGCTGAGCCCTCGCCACACCGGCTGGTGTGAGTCACTGCCAGGCGGGGCGCCTCCAGCTGGCGGTCCCCTTCAAGGCCAGGTCTGAGTGGCGGCCAACGAGCAGTTCTCTACGTTACCAAGCCCTGCCAACCAGCACTACCATGGCTGAAGTGATCGACCGTTTTCCTGAGTAAACTGTAACTGGCTACAGTTCTGGTAACTTGGAGAACTCAGCCGCTGCGGCCATGGGCCCACGGGCCGTGCTTGAGGGCTCCCCTGGACCCCTCGGCTCCTCCTTCCTAGTGCATTGGAGTTGGGAATTGGAGAATTTGCTGTGGCCTGGTCTGTAAGCCTTATTTTAAAGATGGGGGCCAGGGACTCGACGGCAGCCGCTGGACCGGAGGGCACCCCCCCCGGCTGAGGACACCCAGAGTCTACTTGGAAAGGGCCCTGCTCCTCACTCCAGCTCCTGGATGGCTACTGCCTGGTTGATCAGTCAGGCGAGGATGAGGAAGAACACAGGAGAGGGGAAGGGAGGGAAGAGGCTTTCAGACAGTAACATTTCCAAAAAAATAGTGTTTTATGCAACAGAGCATCAGGCTTCACCGGTGGATACTACAAACGGTCAAACATTTTCAAGAGCATGACAAAAGAAAAACACACAAGCTTACGTTGGATGTTCACCTTGCCCACTATATATATATTTTTCCTATCTTAAAACAGTGCAAACAGTAACTTATGCTTTTAAAACACCACTACCCCTTCCCCACCCACCAAAGTCCCTTTCCTCCTATCTTCTGGGGAAAACAAGTCTGTGATTTTGCACGTTACTGTGCTATAGGGGGTTGCAAGAAGCAGAGAAGCGGCGGGCTTGGTGGAAGGGGGCGGTCCCCAGGGCTCCCCCTTCCCCTCCCTACGGCTCTGCCCTGTCCTCGCTGAGCTCATCCTCCTGCCAGAGGGAAGGGGGCTGCCCAGCCCTTCCTGCAGATAGATCTGGAGGGTGCTCCCGCCCCGAGTTCACACCTCCCTCCTATCTGGAAGCTATGTGACTAGTTAGAAGGTGGCGGTGACTCAAACTTCTCTGCCAGAACTCTAGGAAAGTAGAATCTAAACTAAGAGCAGTTCAGCCCCTGAGGAGTCACTTGTCAGGAAAAGCTGCTATTATTGAGTTCTACTGAATAGAGCCCCACTAGCTCCCCTGAAACTAAGAGCTGAGCCCTAGTTCCCTTCTTTTTCAAGGAAAGATAATATTGGCTCAATTCCACCTGTGGTTGCTGGAGGAGGATGGTGCCGGTAGGTTTTGTAAAACCTGAGAGCCTTAAAAATGACGAATCACAACAGCTGATCAGGGTCAGTGGGAGTTGAATTATGTAATATAATGGATTCTGGAGAAGCTCTAAGGATAGCTCTCTGGGCTGAAAGACGGATATTCAGATAAAGGTGTTTACTAGAGGATTCCTGGAAGGAGCCCAGCTTCTAAGAGTAAGAAGCATGGTGTAGAAGTCTACACGGTGACCTATAGTAAAGCTGTTGCAGTCATTCATGTGATTCATCGTGGGTAAGTTTTCTAGACTTATCCACCAGCATCCTCTAACAAACTCACGAAATGCCAACTCTCTTCTGACTTTGTTTCTGAGTCCACTGGGAATGAGAGTCAGAAGCAACAAGCACTGATGGTTTGAGGAACCTGCCTCTGATGAAGTTGCCTGTGTGGAGTCTCAAAGTTCAGAAGCTGATGGGGTAGGTTGATGCCAGTAAACTGAGGTGCTTCAAGAGCCCCAGTCAGTGCTGACACTGAAAACCGAAGGCCCTTTAATAACTATTTAGTCTTTCTTAGAAAAGGGAGCTGAAGGAAGCAGTGTTAACACCATCCCTGGAAGTGCAGCAGAGGCCCGCTGGGAAACAGAGCTTGCCTACCGAGTCCTCAGACAGAGTCAGCTGAACTGAACTGTAGGAAAGCTCAGGCCTCTGCTTCTTTAAAAAGGGCTGTGGAAGCTGCCTTCCCTGCCTTTCCCATCACCTTTCCCTCTTTCTGGAAAAAAAGAAAAGAAAATCCTTGAACTCACTGCCCTGTTCTCTTCTGCCACGGATACGACTATTTAGAATTTGGCCTCGTCTCCACTGAAGCGGTGGCCCACCATTTGTAAGAATGGCCCCTGTGTGAACAGGACACAACATTTCTCTCAGCTTCTTTAGTCAGTAAAAGCTCTCCCTCAAAACAAAAGCGAAAGAAAGAAAAATCCTCTCTGCCCCCAGTCCCTCGGACTGTGAAAGCCCCACATCCCATTCCCCCACCTCAAACTGAAATATTTATATACACACAGGAAAAATTGTCTTAACAGCAACAAACCAAACTTTGGCTAGGGGAGGAGAACCCTTAGAAAATGGCCAATGGACTGGGCAGTCTGGCGCCCTCTAATCGCGCGTTCCTCCCCAGAATCAGTAAGATTGCATCGAGGCCTCTAGCTTCCTTGATGTCTCTCCCCTGGTTTCAGGGAAGCCTCTCTCCCAGTTATCAGGAGAGAAAGGATTCTGAAGGAGGAGAGGAGATGTATTATACATGACAGGTCAGCCCCCCACCCCACCCCAAGACAGATCCCTCTGCTTACAAAGAATGCTTGATGCTGTCATACGTCAGTCATTTTAATTCAGGGACAAGAATCAGGATCAGGCAAGAACATGTGTGGAGGCAGGAGTAAAAAAAAAAAATTAAAACAACAACAAAAAAACAACAAACCAAAACAAACCCATAACAAACCAGAAGCTCCATGTCTCTAAATTGCTCCCTTTAGCAGCTATCCCGCGGGTGAAAGGTCACCCTAGTACCAATGTGAATAGACCGGGGAGCCAAATGGACCGTGCTTTTCCATTTGCTAATGCCTTCATTTTGGAAATACTGCAGGACCTTTGCCTTTAACAGCTAATAGCTAGAAGAGAAGCACAGCCCCCCTGCCCTGATAACAGACAGAAAATCGCAGCCGGGTAGTGCAGCAGGGATTGGCCACATGAGTGGCTCTTTCTGGCAACATGTGAGGTCCTGGCCATTTCAGACCCCCCTCCCTGTACGGGAGGGAGGGGAGCAGCCTCAGGGGCTTCGGTTTCACGTCCTGTAGTGTTCACGAATACCAAGTGGTCCAGGTGCTCAGCTGGCTCTCTTTGGAGGATAGTGAAGCTGGGTGAAATGGCCGTGAGGGCTCCAGACTGTGGACAGAGAAGTGACTCGTACAGGCTCTGGAAGATGAAAAGTCCTATGGCTTTGGAGCTTGTACAAAGTGCCTTTGCCTGCCCTTACGTGCCCTGCCCACCAAACCTCCAGGGACAGTTGATCTAGGGCTTGGTGCTTTGTCTTTCGCCACCAGAGCCTATATTACCCGCTTTACACTCTGTGCTGACGTTCTGATGCAAGAGAAGGACTGGGAAAACCAGGGCACTGTGCCAGACACCATCTAACACCCCTGTACATGCCCTCGCCCTCTTCACTGGCACTCGACAATCTGGACTTCTGGCCCGCAAGCCGTGCCCAGACCTCTGGGGAAATCTGGCCTCTGGCTATTTCTTCTTCTATCCCTGGGTCCTAAATTCTTGAATCTTGAGGACACGGGAGCAGGGTGTTAGTAAACGGAGAGATGAGCTAAGCGGTGGTTCAAAGAAAGGGAGGAAGCCCAGCAGGAATGCGAGGGTTTGCAGGAAGGAAAAGAAGGATCTTTCTCAGACTCCAGAGTTCATTCTGAGACCGGATGCCTAATGAGGTGTTTATTATCCACAGTCTGAGCGCATGTTTGGAAATATTAACACTATAATTCCAAAAACCATGCCAACTATCTCAGGCTGTGCATGTTAAGAGGATTGTAAAAAGAATGGAGAAGACAGGAGGGAAGAGGAGAGGAAAGTGTCTTTGTGATTCTCCTGCTTTGCAAGCACACATTCCTATCATCTATTAGCATGTGGATTCCAGCCACAGCCAGTCAGAACGGCCTGCCAAAGACCAGAAGCTCAGAAGACTAGAAGGATATCCTGCTGCAGAGAGATCTCTGCTACTTCTGCTTGTCCCCCAGCCCGTCAGCACCAGATTCACTTTGGTAATCCTGTCTGCTGATTTCTGATCAGATGCATTTATCAGCTCCTAATGCTCTCCTTCCTCATTAACTGCCTCTTCCGTGATTGATAGAATAAGCTAAGCACGGACATACAGACATGGAAATGCATTTTTTTTTTTTACCACAGTTAAAAAAAAAGAAAAAAAAGAAAAAAATGCACAATCTTTGGAACAAAAGAATTAAAGGCAGAAATTTAAAGGAAAAATACATATTCAAAGAACATAGTGAGGTATAAAAAAGTATTCTCTCTTTTTTTGTGTTTTTTTTTGTTTGTTTGTTTTTCCTCTTCATCTTGCTATAGAGTTCCTCTACTAGTAAATATTGCAATAGCCAGGCCTCATGAACTGGGGGGCTGTCCCACTTGCTGGGGTCTCACGTCACTTCAGTAGGGGGCAAATCGGCTGTAGCCACCTCGGTATAAACTCGCCTGCAATAATTAAAGACACAAAAATTATTAAAAGGTTGATGAGAGAAGCATTATGAAAGAAGACATATGTCCTGAGAAGGGATTTGGAAAAACAACTTCCTTAGAAGCTTCAAAGCAACTGGTTAGATAGTGTCTAGTGCATGAGGTCGGGAAACCAACTTCTGTCTCTAAAATGCTCAAATTGGGACCCAAACATTTATTGCTGACCTGATATTCTCAAGGGGAGGGGATCATAATGATTCATTTCATTATTTACATGAATTAGCACAGAAGAGAAACTCTGTGCAGTTTAAAACCAGATCTGTAAATAGGCGGATTTTGAAAAGCCCGTGTCTTGTTTACCTTGATTATTTCAACATAATTGTGGCTTAAAGCAGATTGCTGACTTTACCTTCCTACCCATTACCTGACAATGGAGAACATGGTACTTTGGATTGCTATCACTGTCACATCCCATGCTTGAGATGGTGCTGGATTTAAACCCGAGTTAATCTTTCAATAAATAAAGCCTACTGCCTCAGTAATTTATAAAAAAAACAACAACCAGGTTGTTTCTTGACATATCGATTTTTATCTTTTATATATATATATATATATAGCTGGGGTTTTAGCTGGACTTTATTCCTTTAATCATTATCAAATGATTTATCTTTTTCAATCAAAAGTTCTTTAGGACCATATCACTCCTTGGGTCATTCTTTTAGTATAGGATTTATAATATTTGGGCACTAAATAAAACCTTAGGAATTCCCATCCCTTTCTTTATATTGTATGTCACTACTTCAATTCTGACACCTCCCCTCTCCCCCACCCAGACCCTATTACTTCCTCCTACAGATCCTCATCAGTAGACTCAGTGTGGAAAATGGTAGGCTCTCGAACATCCTTTATGTCTTAACTGGGACCCATCATCTGCGTCCCTCTCAGACACGGTCACCCGTGTTCCTAGGCCCTTGCCTGGTGGCACTGAAGATGGCAAGAGAAATCTGGCATGAGGTGGCATCTCTGTGAACCGGCCACTGCTGAACCCAGTAAATTCTGGTCACTGGACCTGGAGGTGTCTTGGGGGATGAGCTCTATGGACGCTTTGCATACTTCTAAGAAAATACTGTATTTTGCCACAAATGCTACTAATAAAATATCTTTGGAAGGCAATGCTTGGTGATTTCTAGTACTATCTACTGGAAGGCTTAAGAATAGGGACATCTTTACTTGTTCTGCATTTGAAACAAGTAAAGTCTTCTGAAAACTTTACTGTGAAAACTAGAGAGTCCTATGTCCCCAAGTCTTAGCTAACACCTGTTAGTAAACCTCTGCTCAGGCATGCCTCTAACATCTAAGGCAACATAAAGCAGCAGGCCCCTTTCTGTTGTCTTTACCCAGGCCAGGGGCTCACACGAGCACACAAAGGAGCCACAGGAAATTTACAGGTGGTCCTACTGGATTTAATACTTTGGCAATGGAAGCAGGGCTGAATTTATCACCTCCCTAGATCTTCTATAATCTGTAGGTAAAAGTCAGAAGTAAAATGTTTAAAGAAAAAAAAAGGGCACATCTACTTACCACAGCGCCAACTCCATAGCTAGCGGCAGGGGCAAGGGCATGGTAGGGGTCGGCTGTGTACACCCTGCCATAACTGGAAAAAGAAATCCAATCAGGGATAAAGAGAAAGGAAAGACAGTAATCCGCCCCCCCCCCCCCCAAAACCCCACAAAAACTTAAAAGTGTGTTTGACTGTCTAAGGATTTGTGAGTAACTTGGTCTTGGAATGCTATTAGGAAACTAGCAGAATGGGAAAAAAAAATCTCTGTCTGCTCCTAAAGGCAGTAACTGAAAACTTCTGAACTAAGTCTATAAAACGGAAAAGGGCGTTGGTGATGAGGAAGTGGGAAACCGGGGTCAGAGCCAGAAGGGCCCAAGAACAAGAGGGAGGGAAGGGTCTGAGCTGGTGGGTTTCTGGCGGGGCAGGGTCTGGGGATAGGCCTGCAGAAAGCCCAGCTCAGCAGCAGCCCCGTGGCCCAAGCGCCCTTCTGGAAAGGGTGTGGGCAGGGGAGGGGCTGGCGCAGGGCGGCGGGCTCGCCCCCCTCGGCACCTACCCGTCGCTGTAAGCAGCGGCGGCAGCGGCGGCGGCGGTGGCGGCAGTGGCGGTAGCAGGCTGTGCGTATCTGTAGGCTGCGTACCCACCCTACAGGAGAGAAGAGAGCTCACTTTACAGACCCCTCTCCCCCGGGGGACAGGTGCACACACACCCGCCCACACGCAGACGGACGGACGCAGAGACAGACACGGACACAGACACACACGTGGGGGGGGAGTGTTTCAAACTGCATCAGTCTGCATGTGCTCCTCACTGCAAAATTAAGCTCTGCCCAAAACAGGGATTTGTTTTGCAATTTGTGGTAGCAATATAAGTAAACTGCACTGGGGTACCTGTTCTCAAATATAAGAAGTGAAGATATGATTTGCAATACTCGTTTTTAATTAAAATACAGTTGATGTACAATGTGGTGTTAGTTTCAGGTATAACGTAATTCAGTTATATATCTAAGTATCTATTCTTTTTAGGATTCCTATTATAGGTTATTACAAGATATTAAGTAGAGTTCTCTGTGCTATACACTAGGACCTTATTGGTTATCTATTTTCATATACATAATAGTGTGTATGTTTTAATCCCAAGCTCTTAATTTATCCCTCTTCCCCCCAAAATGAAGATATACGATTTTGGATCTATCTTTGTTGAAACTTTCAGTAAGGAAAATATTTATAGCAAGTTGGGAGAACTTAATCTGACAGGAAATGGAAACTTTAGAATTAAGACATGTAGGTTTATATGTGCGACCTTCAGATTCTCTGACGTGTACTCGAACTGATCTACTGCTAAAAGACAGCAGTTCATAGAGAAAGGGCCCGTACAAGTGCTCTGCTGCTTGGGGCCTAGCATGTTTGCCAAGAGGTGAGGACAACCAAATGACATTTAGAAGAAGAGCCAGTGTAGACCAGGGGCTGGCACACCTCCACACGTGGGCCAGTGTGGCTTGCCACCTGTTTCTGAAACTAGCTGTAGCACAGACCGAATGGCCAATGAAGATGAAAGGCTTTACCACTTGGCCCCCTACAGAAAAAGTTTGCCAACTTCTGTCTATATTTCAGACTCAGGCACATCAGATTACAAAGGGCTGGGGGCTCCTTGGGCTAGGTTCAAATAGATTAGGAAGCCCTTCCCACCTCCCCCAAGCATTTAACTGCACTTGCTTTTCTTCCCTAAAAGGTTTTGGGATCCTTACGTCCCAATCTCACAGCAGGCTCTGGAACTTTTCTTCCATGGGTTCAAATATCCTCTTAGTCCCAAAAAGCTTACAACTCCCCTGTCCTGCTATTTTACCTCTGTTTAGATGAATCGAATACTCAAAAGGTTTTTACTGCCAGGGTGAAGCATGTGTGTTTCTTCACAAAGTATTTCAAAGATAATCACAACAAGAAATGCCAAATGAGACAGGCTACTGGAAAAAGTGGAAAGCCCTATGTTTCCTTCTTTTTTTTTACTTTTTTAGAATTCATCTATTTTGCCTAAACCTAATTCAGCTGTGTACTTATATTTATTGTCTTAGCTCCGTCAGGTATAGCAAAATATGACTATGTCCATTTGGGGGGCTTCTTAGCAGTGAGCCGCAGCCCATTTCATTTCTGTAGATTAGTGTGTCTATTTCTCACGAACATCTGAAGCTTTCTGCCATGTGCATTCTACTTTCGACCTCTTCAAATGTTCAAGTTTTGCTAAGTCTACAAAACAATTTTGAATTTTTCTGTATCGTTTCTTAGGATTGAAAACAAGCATTTTCTAATGGGACCTCTGGTCTTCTTAACTACCTTACTGGGCAGCTTCTAGCTTGCTGCTTTTATTTCTGTCCAAATCTTCTTCTGAAAATACCTGTAATTTCTTCTTACGGCTTTTTGCTTCTTTCTTATATAATTTATGCTTTCTCTAACTGAAGACACTGTACTGCGGGGTAAAGTATACTCCTGCTCTTTAAATTTATGCTCCTCAAATTCATCAGAAGTAGCTGCAAATAATAAAAAAAGCCCTGATTGATTTTCAGTGGTTTTATATTATTCCTTCCTTGTTCAAGTGAATGATTTGAACATTGCTTCAATTATAGATCTTTCCATAAATATTCATATAAATAAGAAAATTCTCATTAATATTACCAACACTGGTAATGGGATGGTAATGATAGGGCCATGGCAGGAGCACCCTGAGGGGCTAGCTGTGATCCACAAGCTTCCTCTGAGTTTTAGCCAGGTCTACCAGGACAGGCAGGGCAGACTGATCTGGGTAAAGCCCTATATCCAGGCTGCAACATGTACCCTGTCATACATACACGCCTAAGTATCTACATTATATATAAACTAACTAAAGTATCTCTTTCCTTCACATTTTTACAAAAACTTCTAAAAAAGAAATGAAACAGTAAAAGCAACTGTTAAACAAAACAAGATGTTAATCATTGTAGTTGAGATTTTAAATTTTGTATAAATCTTGAAGGTTCACTTTTTCCGTATCATTATAAATGGTTCCACTAGTTTAGAATTAAAGTTTGCTAGTGTGAAGTCTACAGCAGGGCCATGTTCAGGAAAACCTCTTTGTAAATGAGGATGATGCGGTAAACAGACATCAGGAAGTCTGTCCCTTCAGCAGGTCTTCGAAATTCAAAATAATCTCTAGAAATGGAAAAAATCAAGCTAATAAAAGCAACTAAAGCCCAATGTATACTACCTGGGTAAAACAACTAAAAACTTAAGTTCTATGCCATGGAGCAGAGGTATACGTTCCCATAAAAATACTAACTAGATTTGAAGTAAGTCCTGGTATGTCAGATATACTGGGGATTGCATTCAATCATTAGATTTGAGCGGTAGTGCACTAATTCTGGAAGAAAAGAGGTTCTGATCGAGGTTACTGATAAGACATTTCCTCTTGGTTTCCTCAGCCTGCAAGAAACCAGGGAAACCTCAGTGGTTTGGGGGTGATACTATTGCTTTATATTTTTGAACTTTGTATTTTGTGTTGGGGTGCAGCCAACTAACAATGCAGTGACAGCTTCAGGTGAGCAGCCGAGGGACTCAGCCATACACATGCATGCACCCATTCACGCCCAAGGCAGTAATGTCACTGTTGATCAAGGCAATTTCAAATGGATCAGGCTGTGGGAAAGAAGGCTCCTTCCAAACCAGAAGGAAATGCAGATAATCTACCTCCAGTCCTTTCCTTTTGCTTTAAGTGAACTCAGACTCTGGAGCCTGAATTTGTTGAGGGTCTTTTGCCATTCAAAATCAGGAGTGCAGGACAGAGATGCAAATATTTTATTGATAACAAAAGGCTCAAGAAGAATGTCAACAGAATTTTAAGAAAACGACATCAATTTGTTCTTTTAAAAAAGCAAATAATATTTCCACATGTCTACTCTTCTAATTACTTTACGATAATGGCGCTACAGACAAGCTCTTTTAGGAGGAGGGATCTACGTTTAGAACAGGAAGTAATATCCTAATTAACTTGTTAATTTCATCGATGACTATCCCTAAATTAGACAAGCTAAATTGCATGTCACGGGTTTACTCCTCTTAGATGTATTCTTAGTCCGAAGTATTTCTGATGGTACTTTCAATTGGTTATTCAACAATGTGTCTCATCATAATATAAGCCAATGAACATTCAGGTATATTTATTTTCAGTTTGGATCCTGGAAGGCATAAAGCATCCAGGCAGAGAAACCATTTTCTCAACTTTCACTTCTATGAGCAAATCTGAAGTTCTTTCTGGAACATGAGAACAAAGTGCAGTTTGAAACACCAAGGGTTTCATTGCTGTTTCTCAGGTTTTTCAAAAAGAACAAGGGTTGGGGAGGGGGTAGGAGAGACAGGGTTCAGGCGTGGGGAAGGGGTATGGCGCCACATTTATTAATCACATTAAAAACTAAGCATGCCAACATCTGGAGCTAGAACGACCAGCAAAATCACCACGTTCAGACTCGGATTGGCTAACTCTATCTATCCCAGCATTCTCTTGGGACAGCGGTTCGCCCTAGGCTCTACCACAAGCTCGGTGAAGTACACAGCCTCAATTACTAGAGCGTGCAGCCACAACGACCTGGTATTACGGAAACAGTCAGTCACCACTCGAGTTAACATTCCAGACCCTAACGACTGGCCCCTCCCAGCCCAGAGAAAGAGTCAATCTGGCCCGCCCGAGCCCTGGCCCACACCACGATGTTAATAATTATAACAAGCAGTAACCCATCTGTTATATCAGAGAAGGGAACAGAGACTCCACTGAGAGATTTAGAGTGAGATGTTAACATTTCTTCAGCTGACTGCACAAACAAACAAACAAAAAAAGAGGAGAAATAATTCATTTGGAGATATGAAGTCATGAGATAGCTGATGTGTATTGCTTTGAACCATGCACCAATGCAAAACTGAAGCAACCATTAATAATAAAAATTAAAAAGGACATATGTATTTACACACAATCAGACCTGTTTGATCTGAAGCAGTTTGCAGATTCTATCTGTGTGTGATTTGAAATAAAACAAAAAATGGGGATTAGCATGGCCACAGCACACCCTAATGTCGGAGGGCAGACACGGACAGCTTTTTGGAACCTGACAGCTGGATAAATCTGTCACGGCTAAGCCTGATCCAAATATTCCACACACCCCTTTACAAACAATTACTTTCTTATTCCTTTGTAATGCATTCTGAATGACTCCTAATGCTCCCAACTGGGGCATCCCAATTACCACTCCCCTCATCAATCTTCCTGATTCACTTCTGACCCACAGTGCTCACTTGTATGCTTGCCCTCTGTCAACACCCAGACATACTGATCCAGTGTTCTAAAATATTTCCTATGTTTAAGCATTCTATCTTTTCACATTTCTGTAACACATCCCCGCCTTCAAATTCTAGCTTTTTCAAATGAAAATGCTGTTACCTTTAAGATCATTTTGTTGTTGTTAAACTCTCACTTTTCCACTGCTCAATGTCACCTAGGGACTCCGCTCTGAACCAATTTTGTTGTCTAGTGAACTTCAGAGTGCGGCCAAGCAGACCACGTGACTCCTCTGCACAGGCCTGAGCTGTGTTTTAATTAGAACAGAGTGGAGGGTTCTAGAGAACCTCTCCTCTTACACCTGGCCTTTCTCTGTCTCCATTTAACCTCTCCTTGTCTTGATTTTAACCTGGTCATTAAGTATATTACTACATTTTTTTGTTTTAGGATTTACATTAAAACAGGACTTTGGTGAGCATGTGATGTCAAGACACCTTTCTACCTGGAAGACAATGACATTATGTGACACTGAGGAGAAGAATGTATATTTCAAGACCAGCAGACGAATGAAAGCTTGTTCCCTGCATGTGGTGTATGGATTTACAGAGCAAAGGGAGTAGGGGCAGGAGTGGGTAGGCAGGTGGGGAGAATGGCAGATGTGATGCTTTGAATCACTATAGCAGAGCAGAGATCTAGTCCAACTGGCTTAGGCCTAAGGCTGTGCCTCTGGGGATCACTGTCTTTACATGATTCTAACTCCTTCCTTTCCCTCACCTCCTCCACTGAGATCCACAGCCCTGGACTGAACTTGTATGAGAAGGGGCTCTTCAGGAGAACAAAGATTCTTCTGTGGCAATATGGCACACTGGATTAAATGTGGGTAATACAGATGTGAATACAAAACTTGTAATAATGATAATATTGTTACTGCTTTTGACTGGGAGACCTTATCTACTTAGAAGAGTAGATAATGAAGAATTTTTAAGGAAAATATTTCAAATTTCTATCATTATTAAAATTGGGGTTAAGGAAAGGAATCTTTATGACTGATTTGGTATCTTCCACTTACTACTTTTATGATAAAAGATGATCTTCAACTGACTAAGCCTTTCAAACACTCTTCTTCCACATCTCTATAATTGGTTTACCTCCAGAAGCTCACTGGGTGGCCACATAAATAGACTAACTGAATTGTGACAAGTTACCTGCTGCTTCCCCTTTTGCTGAGCACCCAGCCATCAGCAAATCGAACAGGGCGTCGTGATCCACTGCCTTTGCTAATCTGGCTTTAAGGTGAAAAGGAGAGAGGGCCTGGGAAACACATGCTTCCATTTTAGAGTTCTAGTATACCTAGATTTTTAGGACAAGTTCAAACTTACATAGCAGCACAGCCCAACTCCTACTATGATTTCACAACAGGGGCCAATTTGGGATTCAGAAATCCTGTCTAGACGGATTCTACTTTCTCTCTTTTCTCATTTCTTTCAGAGAAGGAAGATGATGTCCCAAATGGCTAAGCTCTTCATAATATAAAAGACCAGTTTCAACACCATGGATATATGTGACTGACAAATTAAAAGAGGTGGCAGTGATGGGACAGTGCGTGGAACACACCTGGTGCGGATGTGCGGCAATGGGGCGGGAGCACGGAATTTTGGAGGAGGTGCCCTCATGTAAGGCGCTTGACTGGGTGCACTGCTGAGGTAGCAGGCCTTAGATCACACGCTCACAAGTCTTGATTGTCCAAAAAAGCCTCTGTTCCCATCTCTAACGTGGAGCTGGAATGGTTAGTATAATTCAATTTTTTCACTGCAATCCACAATCTGATTGATTGGCAGGTCACACTGGCACTCCTACCTGAGGTATTTTAGCGCTAATGATTGGTTCCTGTAAGACTATTCTATAACAGAACACAGGAAGAGCAGTTCAAAAAACACAGCTGTGGAAGGAAAACAATCATACAAAAAAGCCCGCGAAGGGGCCCACCAGCCTTTTCTTTCCTTTGGATGCAAGCATGCTTTTCACAGGGTGAGAATTAGGAGCAGTTGTTATCCCATTAAAAAAGTGAATTAGGGTGAATGGTATCTTTTCTACTGATCAGAAAAAGAGGGGGTGGGCAGACACATAATCTACCTGCGACACTCCCAAATCTTAGCATGGGGAATCTCTTTACAAGTCATGGGCACAATTGCTAGATCAGTTCTCCAGAGAGGAATGTGCCATGCAAGACACGAGGAGGAAGAAAGTGGCCAGCAGGGGTTACGGCCTAAGAAGAGGACAGGGAGAGATTACAAACAAAATAAAACCAAAAAAATCTACAAAAAACACCTTCACAGTTAATAGCTTAAATTAATATAGCTTAAATAAAAGCCAGCAATTTAAACTCTTTTCCCTCATGTTGTCTCCTCAAGTTCAGGTTCAGGGCACTTTTTAGACTAGATAAACCAACCTCTCTATTTTTGATCTTCCTTTCTGAGATAACAAGAACTAAACATACATTAATAGATTTTCACAGAAGGGAAAATGTACAGAGAGAAGCAGAAACAAATTCAACATAAAATGATAGGGGTTTTTATTGTTATTGTTTGTGTGTTTTTTAAAGAAGACTCCTTTGCCACCTCACACATAGGGTGGGGAATGTGCAGTTTTAAAAGCTGTATTCAAAGTTAACTCTGAGCCTCACTCAGCAGTTCCCACCTCATGTTTCCTGGTTTTCCATTTGTGGGTTTGGGTATTATTTTAGCACTAGTAACCAACTTTTCCTTCTTTCCTCTAAGTAACTAACTGGTTTAAGATAACTAAGAAATAAAAATACCACTACTATTCAGCCTTTTCATCAACTAGAGGCCACGGGTCAAAAAAATGTTTTGGCAAGGTCACTGAATTACTTCTGTTCAGCTTGATAAGGTGGTCCGATTTGTAGATGAAAAAAAAAAAAAATCAAGAGTATTTTCTCAACAAATGCAGAAAAATCATCTCTCTTAATAAAGTCATATATTGTAAACTAAGGAAATGAGAGAACTGTTAACAAATACTCGGTTGGATGACTTAACAAGGTGGAAGGAGGCAAATCTTAATAAGGTAGAAGTACTTAAGAAATCCCCGAATGAGATATCAGAGAAAAAATTCCCAATTCAAGTGGAAGTGTACTCTAATAGACCAGATTTCAAGAAAACTTAAGTAACATAAAGGTGAGCTTCATGAGACTATGGATACTAATGTATATGGGAGGATGTACATGCTTATAAGAGCTGATGTAAATACATATATTTAGAAAAGTGCACTCTGGTGGTAAAAGTAGGATATATTAATAGTTTCCTAATCTTCAAGTTTCACCATGAGCATAAGAAAAAAAGATCTTTCATTTACTTCTTGAAGACCATCAGAGGAAAGATGTGGATTTTAACTAAATTACTATGAGAGGTAATGAAATATTGATTATTTGGGTTTTATGCTTGGATAAACAAACAATTTCGGTAATCTGGGTAAGTCACAATCGAAGAAACATATCCACAAAGTGAGGAGGTTGGACCAAATCATGGCTAAGGTTCCTTCAAGCATGTGTTCAAGTGTACTTTGAAGGTCTGCTCTAAACGGCCAGGTGTGTACACCCCCCACCGTATCTCAGAGAACCACTCTCTCCTGTCTACTTCCAGCAATACAGAATGCATACTCCACATGCATTCTGAAACGGCATTAATGGTTTAATTGCTGGGAATCTCTGGCAGACTGTGGAAACAGTTCATTAAAAAGGTACCCTTATCGACTTTGGAGAAATTAGGGTGGAGAAAGCATTTCCAGACAATTCTACACTGTGCCCGAAGAATCATTTCATGCTGACAAGTTTTTCTCAGGAAACTATTTCTTAACAATGTGGGTAGTTAGACTAAGCATGCATTCAGAAAGAGATCTTTGGAGAGAGGTCCTAATAAAAGACTTGCAAAACTCAAAAACTTGACTCTTTTGTCAGTTAGATCATTTTGCCCATATTTTAAATAACATGTGAGCACCAATCATGAGACTCGAATTAGAGCTAGACAGTTTAAATCATGGATAGTAATAAAGATGTTACCATGGCTGGTCAAATCAACAAATCTTGTATGAGTCAAACGTTTGTAGAAGAGTGTAGATTGCTAATGATGCCATTTGTTTCCTTCTAGATGGTTTTTAAAGAAAGAGCCCCACTGGCTGTGGACCTTCTGATATAGAAAAGCCTTATGCACTGAGTATTTGGTTTCCTCTCATTCCTACCCACTCTCCACTGGCATCAATTCCTCACCTCACTTTCAGAAGACAGTGCTCTCTCAAAGTATGTGAAACAGGAAAACACACATTTCAGGAAGCTTCTTGCCATCTACAGAAATCAAAGCCCTAATGATCTAAAGAGGGATGTGAAATGAAAAGAAAAGCAGAAAAGGGAAAGGGCTGGTTTCAGGCTACGCTTGTCCTGTTATTTATGTATGCACATGAGACGACAGGAAGAAAAGACTTTAAACCTGCTGACCATCTCTCAAGTATATTTGTGATACACAGAACATCTGTGGGCATAGGGAAGGGAAAAGAATATGTCCAGTAGACTGATTCTAGCAATGACCAGGAAACCCAAAGGCTTAGTTTTTGCACCCAGGGGCAAGCGCAGTGGCAGAGAAGCATGCTTGCATTCTTAAATATATAAATATATATATATATATATCCACAAGGAAAAAGAACATAAAAATTAAATAAACTATATTAAAAAAAAACAACAAAAAACCAAAGAAAAACAGAAAAAAAAAGGCTGGCTTGTCAGGGGATGGGGACGAGAAGGCCCCGGTGTGTGTACTTACATAGAGGTCAGCACCGTAAAATCCGTCCTGGTAAACCACACTGCAGAAAATCCACACAAAAACAAAAACAAAAAAACAAAAGAACAGAAACACATTCCGGTTATTGAGGACGGCAGCATGCACATGCGCTCTACACGGCAGGTGATGTATGAATACGGACCCTGGGCTGGAGAGGTTGGGGCGGCTCTGGGACAGGCAAGGCAGGGGAGGGTTGCAACCCTAGAAGGAAATGCCTGCCAATCTAGTAGTAACTAGAGTGGGATGAGAGAAATAAAGAGCATACCCAGAGGGCCAAGTATAGCTATGGAGAACCTGCTGGATTGGAAACACCAACGTTTCTTATTGAGAGTATTAAAAAAAATAAGCTTGTCCTAAGAGGATGTTTTTCTTCAAAAGGGGTGTGTGTATGTGGGGGTGGGGGCAGGGTTTGTGCAGAGAGGGGTTAAATATGAAAAAAAGAAAAAAAAAAAAACAAAACAAAACCCCAAAGAATCCTACTAGGGCATGACCTGTATGCAAAATATGCTTCAACACTATGTTTAGTATTTTGTTATCAGTTTCAGAGTAATGTGGAAATTCTTTTCTGATATCCATACATCACCTGCTTTTTACCCTGCACATTAGACATGCGATAAGATTTGGCTGATCACACAAGCATGCAAAGTATTATTATTCAGCATTTTAAGAACCAATGCAACACCTCAGAAAAACAAGTCAATCAATTCTGACCAAAGTAAACAGAGAAATGTAATTAAAAAAAAAACACAACCAAAAATACCCACAATGCATTGCTTTCACAAGCAGAGATAATGAGCTAAAGGTTAAGGTGATTGGTCCAAGGTCCAAGAATTGAAAGGTGCAGTGGGGATCCCAGATAGTAACAATATAATCCAGAGTGGGAGGAGTAACTGGAAGACGTTAAGGGTTCTTTTTTGACCATAAGAATATTCATGGAATTCTGAAAAATACAGTTGATAAATGAGGTTCTGGGCATGACCTGTTTTATTTAAATGAATAAAATCGAGAAGGTAGCTTGATTAGGAATAAAAAGATTTATTTTCCTGTTTAGAAAAATTTGTATTGAACAAAAAAAACCCCACATGATTCTGTTTTTAATCCTAAGCAACACTAAACTTTATAATGAAGATATAAATTTCAAGCCTTTTGAGATATTTTGTGAATATAATTTCCCTAAAATGTTATTTTGGGACCAAAAGACACAGAATAGCAGTAGAGGAAAAAACATAAAAATCTTTTCACTAAATCAAGATTTGGTTATTTAAAATTAAAAGATCTGTTTATCATTTATTCAACTAAACAAGCTGGAAATTTTCACTGCTACCTTCTCCACTATAATAAACAAGCTAGTAAGTGAGGTTATCAAGTCATAGTTTTAATATGAATATGAAAATAATTTCTTTTTCACAGGTAGCTATAAAGTTTCTGAATTCTACCCCCAGTGAGGTTCTGTTGTATTTACAGGACAGTATGATCACACTTTGTGATGCCCCAATTATTCCGTGCCTTTGTATTATACAATAGGCAAATCAAACTCATCTCTGAGGTCATTTAGGTAAATTCTGTCCATTTTCAGTCTCCAACTGCAGCTAAAATCTGAGGTTAGAAAATAATCTGCCTCTCAATTGCATTTTAGTAAAAAAGAGACTTGTTCATAATGAGAAGGCTGGTAAAATGCCAAAGCATTGATGCCAACTGGTGACTAATTAACTTTCAACTATTTTAGTAAGGGGAAATAGGCAAAGATCGAAAGTATTTCTCCTATAGAGAAGAGTAGTGGTATTAAAAACATGAGTAAATTTTACGCTAAACTGTATCACTCATTGGGAATATTCACCTAAATTCTAGAAGAATTCCAATATTCCCTATATCAAATGCCACGAGGAGGCTAGAACACAATGATTAATGATGAAATTAGTTCACTAAGCTAAAAAGCAATTTTAGGCCATTCCCCATAAGATACTGGACTTATTCCTTGCCATCTTCCATGTAAACAGGTGGTTTAGTTAATAAAAAATAAAACATGGGAAATTAGTGTTCAATGTAATGCACAGAAATTGATGTGATTAGACATAAAGGTAAAATATCTTTGAGCAAATATATACCTGACACAGACTTGGTAGAGAATGGGTTTTCAAGTTTGGCCAATATACTGAAATGACCTATATTGAATAGGAACGAATTCAACCACTTGATAAAGTAACTCAGGAATATTACAAAATACAGTCCCATGTTTCTGGTGAGCAGTATCTCTTTGCAAACATGACAGTACAATCTTTTGGAATGAAATGGAAGACACTTTGTAAACAATTTTCCTAGTGTGTAGAACATCCAGGGCTCAGTTTTATGTTTTACTTGAATATAGCTTGATGAAACAATATTGTATCTTTAGTCACTGCTTTAAAAGGAGATGTCAGAGGTTGAAGGTCAAAGGTCAAGTTGGGGGGGGATAAAATTAAAAGTAATGGCAGAAGATGGAGATGATGGAATGCATGGGATTTAAACACCTATAAACTGCAAACAAAGGTTTATTTCTAAGTAGTTCCCTTCCAGTGGCTTCTGGAGCCTGCCAATTTCAACACCCATATTTGTCTTGTCTGATAAAAATGCTTTAATTCTGTGTAATTGAGGACCGAATGGCATGTCCCGTTGGCCTATGACTGACCACTAAATCAGTACATCTCACAGTCAATTTTGCTGTTAGAAAAGGACCTACAAAGGAGACTCCTTCCCTTTACATTTTAACTAAGTAGCAATGAATAGGCTGCTCTACCACTGTTTATTCTTCAGTAAGTATATGGGAAAAAAACCTGTCACAGGCAGAAAAAAGATGAGGAACACAAACATCACATCTTTGAAGAAAGAAAGTCCTGATACAACTAACTTATAAAAGTCCACTCTTTATATAAAAATATACATTGTAGGCTGACCTTAAGAAACAACGGAAATCAAAACCTGCCATCTTCACTCCTCCTCCCCCATTCAGTAACAAAGGATTTATTTGTTGCTATGGAATCATTCCACTGCATGAGACACCCTCCATACAAAAATCAAAGGGTGAAGGATGCTCAGCTCCATCAGTTGTTTTACCATCATTCAGAAGCCAACTGTAGTTTTATTCTTCCTACTTCTCCCTTTCTCCCTTGATTCAATTGGACTTGGTTCATCTTTGAATTAACCTCTTTTAATCCGTCTCCTACAAAGAAAGCAAATCCATTGTGGGTAACTAGCTCTGCTGCTCACCACCCAGGCAGTGAAGCCACAAGGGAGGGCACATGTGAGAGCCTCACCCCCAGCAAGGGTGGTGGTGAGGGCTGAGCCCAGCAGACGCAGTCTTGCACTACGATCTTGAGCTCCTAGTTTGGTTCTCTGCAGGAGTGTTAATCCAAATTCGTGCGATGCTGAGTGAACTCCATGCCAACACACTGCTAGTGAACACAAGACAGTTCTGGCTACTGTCTTAAGCCACTACTGTGAGGGCTTAAGGTGGCCAAGATGAAGATTTATATAATGCATTGATATTCTGTTACATTCTGACAATGGTATGATTCTTGCCATCTAATCTGTTAATTTGTAAATATTCAAAGAATCTCTACTATTTGGCACGGCAACATCCCAGAAGTTATACGAGGGCCATGGTATTCTGGTTTTATCCAGTCGCTTATTTGGGACTCTACTGCTTACCCTGGATAGGCGGGAATGGCTGCTGGAGGTACCGCTCGGACTGCGCCATATACCGTCCGCCCTCTGCCCCTCAGGTGGGCTCCTCTGAAAGCGGCCGCCGTGGTGGCTGCAGTTGGGTAAGGGAAGCCAGGAACTAAAGGGAGACCCAAAATATGACAGAAATGTCAACTTGCATTCAGCAGCACGTGTACCATCACAACCTGCTTTGCAACAATTACAGGAAAGATGAAAAGATACCTCCACATCACAACTTTTCTCAAAAAGAAATGGAAATATGCAATATGCCATAACTCAGTGACACCATGCCTCATTTATCACAAATCATGAGTTTTCTTTGTTCCTTCCCAATTTTGGCCTTACAATGCAAGCTGATGAGAAACGGGTCAGGAAGCTCTTGAGAACTTCTGCCATAATGGAGACGAGACTTTTCATTCCTACAGACAGTTTAAGTTGTTTGACATAAACTCTTTAACTGACTATTAATCTCATTTCCAGATGTTATTACATCCATTTGAATAATTATTTTTCATAAGAACATCCTTTTCTGCTTTTGACATGCCGCCACATTCCAAGGCACACTAAAGAGTCTTCAGACACATCATGAGTCCACATAACTCTTTATCTAACATGTTTCAGTCCAGAAATGAGAGGTGAGAAGGAAACTGCCTCTCACCTGCAGCCCTGTGTCCTTTAAAGAGGCAGACATTCTCCATGGGCCTGTTTTAAGTGTGCTATCCTCTGGAAAGCATGAGGGGACATTGATTCTGTATCCACTGAACTCTGTTTAATTATATCTCTTGTTGGAGCTAAATAGCTCAGGTCAAAATGACTTTAGAGATACCAACAGAGCTGAGAATAATCAATAAAATTCGAGCGGCATTTGAGTGGTATTCTACTCAATGGCCCAGAGTTGACATACAGACATCATGTACAACACGTTCCACCAATAATCCCTTCTTTGTTTGCTTCATTACAAAGTGCAGAATTAAAATTTTCTTTACATGTCCTCATCCTCTTCTACCTTTTCCGACTATTTATGTTTTGTGGCCATCTTAACATTTGATCAAAAAGATTCTAGCACAGGCTAATAAGATTCCAGCATAGGACAGGGCATTAATGATAGTATTTAACTCTCTCGTGACTGCCTCCTTTTCAGTTACGTGTATTTGGGGGGACAAAAAGACCAATACATCACTGTTTACTCACAACAGTCAAACTCCATGCCAGGTCAACATAGGCTACTTACTGATTAAAGGAATGTAAGTGTTGATACCCCCTCTTCCTGACAGGGGCACGGCTGCGTCGTTGCCTAGGGACACATCTGCTTGGAAACTGGATGCTGAGTGCATTTAGGAAATGAAAAGGTGCAAAAAGATTACCAAGGAGTAGGAAATTGAAAAACAATAAATTTATCTGTATATATATACACACACACACACACACATACACACACACACATATATATGTAAATAGCACAAATGGAAAAATTAACTCAAATACTACCTGCATACAACTCAGGGCCATATACAGCTCCAACTACTGGGCTTAATTTCCAACCTGAAATGGAAGAAAGGACAGTGAGCAAATGTTTAAGACTACAACATGAGGAACAGACAGAAGGTAAAGGAGGGCTTCAGACGCTCTGGATTCATTTTTGCCTGGTACCATCATCTCTTTAGGATGCTAGTGGGGGTTTACAGGAGAGGGTGATGACATCTCTGGACCTGACCCTCTTTAAGCAGGACTAGCACACTGAAGGGATAATGAATATTTGGTAGAGGGAGAGGCGGTGGGGGAAAGAGGAGGTGAGAAAAAAATTGAGAGGGAGGAAGGAAGGAAGATGGAGAGGGAATGAGAGAAGGAAAAAGAAATATAAATAAATCCTGGGGGTTTTGTATACTGTCTCTCACAGAACTGCTAATTGACCTAGTCCTTGTTTAGAAGAAGGGAAAAAGGCACAATATATGTAATTCGGTATCCCACTGTGATGCACTGTCTTCTATATCATCTTGACATTGTTTACTACTCTAGCTGTTTTATTATAAAACAGTATCCTTTGACTGAATTCAAATCTGACCTGGACCTCTGAACTCCATATTCATTTATAGCATGCCAATGGTATTCTGGGTAAATGGAAATCTTCTTTCATTAGGATTTCCCACTGGGATTTCACTGGAGTTAACCAAGTCACCAAGAAGAGACATGCAATGATAAAATTCAAGGTATGTTCCTAACTTTGGTGCATGTCTTCTGAGATTTTAATTTGTAAGAAGTACATTTACATTAATCAGACTTTTGAGCTAAAGAATACAAGACCACTACAGAACATTAGTGTAAACATTTTAAGTATTTCCAAACATTAGGTTTGATGTCACTTTAATTTCTACATTCCCTTTTTTATATTTATAGGGATATGGCAAGTGGTAAAAAAAAGAAAGAGAGAAACATTATATTGCCCACTGATAGAGTAGCATTCCACATGAAAAATCTTAGTAAATATTTCTTGAATTTTATCATTTTATAACATTTATAACATTTTTATAAATAAATAAACCATTTTATTTTTCTGAAAGATTGGCCCTTTGGTTTAATTCTTTTATAACATTGTAACATTGTGTCACTGCTACTCTATAAATATGTGACTGGAAAGATGAAAAGGCCAATCATCAGATTTAAATGACTATAAGCCAAGACATTACTCAAGAAAATCCATTCATTTGGAATCATTCCAATCCCCCATTCATTATTGTATGTGTTTATAGACATGACTCTTCATTATTCTGCATGAAAATTTCAAAATTTGTCTTCGGATCCTACTGGAGTTGTAAAAACACAAATGTTCTGCATTGTTAGACAAGTCAGGTGACTCAAAGTCAGTAAGAACATGCTGAGAATTCACCTTGAAGGCACCTAGCATGCTCTTTGAAGAATCTCTAACTCAGCAGCTGCAGGTTTCTAAAGGCTGCTCTCGTAGACTTGAGTGGTGATTTAGAATAATATTAAAAAGTGAACTTTTCCTTTCCCACCAGTGGCACTACTACTTTAAGCACTCCCTTCAAATGCATACAATGGATGCACATGATAATAATGGAATACTGTCAACGAAAGCTTGAATATGTTTAGTTTTGTACACTTTTCAATGTATTTTTACAGGTGTTTATGTCACTTGATTTTCACAAAACTGAAAGAGAGTGATAAGATAGGCACCACTTCTGGGACAATGAGTAAGTGTCAATACTATATTTCCCTGGGTTTTATTTCCTAAAGAAAAAGCTAAGAAGGCTGGATTTTGATGACTAAGAGCCTGGTGGTGCTAAAATTCTGGCTGCCACTTGCTAGAGGTGAAAACAGAAATGGGTTAGGAAACTGGCCCACTGTTACAGAGTAAAACGAAGAGACAGATTGAGCAGGAGAATTCCCGCCTTTTCAATTCCAGTCAGTAGCTCTGTCTGTCCCACTGGATCTAAAGGAAATCTGACATACTTGGCCTCTCCTTTTGTTCAAATTTGATTTTTTTAAAAATCAAAATAGCAAAAACTTGTTTTTATGAAGCAGTGAAAAGAAGAAAACAAAAGGTAACTTGGAAGGTGATGGTATCCCAAGACACACCACTAGTAAAATGACTAAGGAAAACGCAAGTTATGCTAATAAATGCAAATTATGCTATACTCTATTTAAAAAGCTGAAGTACACATATTTGTTGAAGGTCAACTAATACACTTCTACTTGACTTAAGACATTACCAGCACATACTGTCACACTCTAGCAATAGAGGGAGAAACTCTTCTTTTTACTCTAGATAAAATCTCATGCAGAACTCTAAAATATAGAACAGTGAATGAGGTTCTTCAAAGTGGAGCCATGGGCCTCAAGACCCAGTCCATTCAGTTTTCTTCCCCCCCCAGATGGTCCTGTGGAGCACAGTGTGTAAAACCACTCTTGTACTATAGATTAAAATTATATCCTGTCTTACTCAGGCAACATGAATCTAGATTAAATTTGACAACCGAAGCAAAAGTTCTGTTTTTGTTAGACAAAATATTTACAGAAAAATTCCCCCTTAATGAGAAACATTTATAAAACTCACTACATAACATGTAACCATCAAATACAAAATATTTTTATTTTTACACACACACATACCCCGTGGCTATTACCTCTAGAGCATTCCTTTAAAAGGAGAACAAGAGGTCAAGAATTATTCCACTCATGTTCAGATAAGTAGGATCTTGAACAAGCCTAACATATTACCAAAAACTACAGCAGCTAAAAGAGGGTTTTGAGCAGAAATCTCAAATGACATGCTCACACTATATAACACGGATTTTACTGAGACTAAGGCTATAACAATTAAAAAAACCAAAAAGGAAAAAAAAAAAAAAACCAAAAAGGTAATTTATAAAAATTAACTCTGCCAGGTAAAAAAAATACTTCAATGTACATAAAAAAAATGGAAGAATGAAATAAAAAAAGTCTTTGATGTTTGTGAAAAGTTCGTATACCTGTACAAGAATAAATGACGTAAGTGACATTTTTCTGAAGATGATTCACAGCCTCTTACCGTTTGCATATGGTGTGACCATCTTCTTATTGGTCATCACACGTGCTGTAGCATTATTCACCTACAGGCACAAGGTAGAAAAGAGGGGCAGGGAGGAAGGAGACCACGTTAGGGAACACGGAGGTGCTCATTCAATAACACAGTATTCAGTTTACAATGCAAATTTCAGAGAAAATTTATTTAAATAATATAGCAATATAAAATATTAATATGTAGTATTTTAATTAAAGTGTTCATTAAGTGAGGCTAACAAGAGTAAAATACAGTTTCTTGGTCTTCAAATGGAAAACTAGGGCAACTTTACCATCCAGGACTCCAAAGAAAAAGTACATTTGCAAGTTCTTCGGAGATCTTTTAACAGAGACATCTCTGCGCTCAGGAAAATATGGAAAAAACTGGAAAGAGCCCTGTTTGTATGTGAACTTTGAAGTTCATTAATAAAACAGAGGCTTGCTACATTGGTTCAGGAAACAGATTTACAGGAAGATAGGAGAAAAAAAATCTGTGGACCTGATCTGTTCTCATGTTTATCATTTTTACATGCTTGTATAAAATTTTACTGTTTGAGGTCACTAAAAAAAGATAGGAACTTAAGATTCCTATGTTGACAGGCTTTAGGACTATTTTGAATTTTCTAGATTATGTGCCCTACTCATTTAAGAAGAAAGTTTTCAGAAGGCTGTTAAATCAGGCACTTAAAAGAATTGGGAAAAAAAAAAAAAGCTTTATGTTTCTTTTGTTTTATGGTACTCTCTACCCTCATTACAGAACTGCATGATTAAAGCATTCTCAGAGCTAAGGTAAGTAGGCATTGCAAAGATGGTGCCGATGAAGAAAAGATGAATGGCACTTAAAAGCCAGGATCCTGTAGTCAGTCCAGTGTCAGAATCAGCTTCAAAGTTCTTACAAGGAGGGTAGAGCCTTACCATAGAACCTGGTTATATACTATGTTGTCAGGTACATAGAAACAGACCAGTTTTTAAAAGAATTATAAAACAAAAATTATACAAAATTTGTTTTATTTCACTCTGGGGATGTATATTATGTTAAATTTGAATAGCAATAAATTTGCTACCAAAAACTCCACCAATTTTAGGTGGAGTTGGAACCAAAAATGTTTTGTATAGTGATCACCTTTAAGATTTTTTTTAAGATTTGTATAGTGATCACCTTCCTATGTGAGGAAAAGAGCTTGAAACTTCATTTACTCTAGTTTGCCCACAAAATCATATCGACATTTCACATTTAAAAAGAAAGAATGGGATACAACAATGATGAGACTGAGAGCATGCAGTTAAAAAACACACACACACAAATAAAAGAAAGAAAAAAACAATCAATTTTGGAAAGACAGGAGAAAGTGAAGAGCGAGGCTCTCACAGACAAGGATTAGAATGGGGCAAGAGCTTCCACTAGCTGCTAGAGCAGAAAGCACCCAAGCACTTAAAGGAAAAATGGCCAGAACCAATCAGAAACCACCAGTCAGCAAAGAGACCAATAGCTGCACAGAACAGAGAAGGGGCGGGAAGGACTAGGGCGGAGGATGGGAAGAGAGCGTGGGTCAGGAGAACAAAAAGCAAGGGAAGAGAAGAGAGAAAGTCAGGAAGGCTGTCACGGGCAGGAGAGAGAGCTGTCAAGGGCAAAGAAGGGACAGTCATAGCTACAAACAGAGGTCTGGGAAAGAGGAAAAGGAGGAAAGGAAGTAGGGGCAGGAAGTGCATTAATAAAACCAGCCAAACTGGAGTTCAGTAACTCTGAGTAAGATGTGCAAGGGGAAAAAAAATCACCATGACGTCAGTACTCAAACAGCTCAGACGGCTACAAAACAATATGTACATCCAGAGTCCAGGCGGCATTACTCAACAGCAGTGAAAATAAAAGGGGGAAAGGAAAAGGAAGAGGAACAAGTCAAATCACATTTTGTAGTGTTAATGTGAGATGGCAGATGGACTTTTTCTTTCTTATTTGTTTGTAATTACATTTTAAAAAAGCTTCTTCTCTAGTGCTTTGGTTTCACTTACCGCCAACGGGCACCATCGCCAGCATTGTGTATAGTTACCATGGAAAGAGTGAGTCAAGTGAAGGGCCCTAAATGCTAAACCATTGGAAAGGGAGGGGGGAAAAAAAAGCAAAAATATGCAGACATCTTACTCAAAATGGTGGCTTTTATATTTCATACTTTTAAAAACTGGGAAAGGGGAAAGGAGCCAGTTAACCTTCACTGCGTGATGAAAAGGGCCAGTGAGCACCAGGTGGCCAACTCAATCTTAGTTTTAGTATGTGCTACAGGTGGCCACCCAACCCTCTGCTGGAGAATTTTACCCAGTAATTGCTGAAATTCTGGATATCAAATGTATTTAAAAACCACATGAGTTTTGGACTCTTTCCTCCCCACCTCCCAACCTCTATGATCTTTTATTCCTTACTTATTACACGCAGGTGGAGGCAAACTGGACTCCCAAAAGAGAGAGGATACTGGCTGGCCCCTTGATTCATTACAGGACACATTTCTAAACTGGACAGTTTTTAGATGTTTTCAACGTTAGTTTTATTTTGGCCTGATTACAGGACTTCAGAGTCTCGCAAACTGAAGCAAAGGAAAAAAATCAATAGAGTAGAAGGATGAACATTTCAGAGGAAAAAAGTAAATGAAATCAAATACAAATACATTCGCACACAGGTAAATTTAAAGAAAAACCCCCAAACAATAAAAAAATGGGGGGGGGGGGGACAGAAGTGTTACTTTTACAGCATTTTAGTGCAAGAAAGTGAAGGACACAGAGACACAAACACACACCACAAACAAGACAGGGTTCCAAATGTGAAATAAGTGAGGCAATACATAAAAAGAGAAATAAAAATATAAACCAGAAGTTGAATTATTGAAGACATGCACCTCGATTTTACGGCCCTCTACCACGGTGCCGTGTAATTTCTCCCTGGCCCTGTCTGCATCAGCACTATTCTCGAAAGTTACGAACCCGAATCCCTGCATGCAGCGGGAGAAGGGGGGAAAACATGCACATCGTTATATTGAAGTACTCATCTCTTGGTAAATAGAAAAAAAAATATCACAGTATGAAACTGACATCAGCAACAACTCAGCAATACTCTCCCAAAGTCACATTGTTGGCCCATGCATATTTTGTAAAGGGAAATGAAATCCAATAAAAGGATAAAGAACTATAGTAGTAGTGATAATAGTAATAATGTGATTAACAACAATAATAACAATAATGAAATAAAACAAAAAGCATGTGAGGCCAGACCAAAACTGAGGTACAGAGTTACTCGGATCAAACTCGTCAACCAAGAATCTGAACATTTAAAAATAATCCTATCTTTCTCATTTCATGCTGTTAATATACATGTCCCTTTATCTAATACTAAAAAATAATCAAATCTATTATTACTCAGCAACTTCTATATAAAGCTTGGTATTTGGGTGCCAGCTTCATATAATGAATTTGTTAGGAGGTCTAACCATTTTAGCTCCACTTGGCCTATGGCTTACAGCACCATCAACTCCTCTGGGAATGGGATAATTTAAGAGATAGTGAGGATGTTTGATTTGTGGATACTGGGTGTGGGAGAGGACAGCACTCATGTTCATCTAAGCAAATGAAAAGACCATTAGGCAGTGGTCAATTATAACTTTTCTTCAATGTGAATTTTAAATGAACAGATTGACACAAGAGTAGGAATATGTTCAGCTGGAGTTCAGAAACTGCTTATCCAGATCTGCCTAAATTATACATCTGTTGAAGTCTACTCAATGTGTTTATTTTTTTCCGTAGAGAGAAAAGGAGAGAAAAGGAGAGAGAAAAGGAGAGAAAAGGAACAGTCAAAAGACAGTGGGAGTGAGACCTAGTTAGTGACATGAACTGCATACTATTCAACAGGAAAGAATACCATAGAATAGCAATACAGTTGCTACTGAGTTAGGATTAATTTATTTGTCCACCGTAGATGCTGGAAAACAAACAAACCATGAAGCTTTAATTTGTCAAGCAGAAAACACAGGAAACCAGGGAGCTAATCCACTTTACTCCTTTGTGTGTATGTGCGTGTGCTGTCGCTTCAGTCGGGTCTGACTCTGTGCGATCCTATGGACTACAGCCGCCAAGCTCCTAGGTCCACGGGATTCTCCAGGCAAGAGTACTGGAGCGGGATGCCATTTCCTTCACTTCCTTTGTTCACACTTTATCTGAAAAGCTAGTCTGGGTCATCATATCCTACTACCAATTTCAACACCAGCAGGATTGACTACATACTGCAGGACTATTTCAAAAAGCGCTACTTCAGCTTCACTCTAGGTGCTTTGTCCTTGTCTCTCTACTCAGCAACTGTAACAATTTCTCAAGCTATCTACGTCTGTAGAGTGGTAACTTTCTTAGAATTTTCGGAAACAGTCCTCATTTCTCAATAGTTTCACTGTCCCCCTAGCATTCTTTGAATATTCTATTGTAGGATAACCTGAAGCCGTTATTTTTACTGAAGTTCTGCTTTGCTGCTTAACCCATGAGCACTCCTATATATATGATGCATATTCTTAACTGAGATGGCCAACAGTGTGCACTGTTCGATAAGATTTTATAAAGGCAATTCCACCATTCCGAAGGATCTGATGACTCAGCATCTAAATGATTATATGATTGGGTAGCCATCCGTGGAGGATTCCAGTGGATTACCTCCACCTTCAATCTGGATATCTAGCAAGTGAAATGCTAAGCTGAAAAGAATTTTTTTGTAAAAAAATACGTAGCTTAGGATGTAATACTATGGGTAATTTTAATTAAAAATGTTCCTTTAAAATGTATATGTGTTGAAAATATCAATTGGAACTCATTTTCAGAAACAAACTTTGATATCAAGATGTTATAGCCACTTTGACAACTCAATATGCACAAGGGCAAGTTACTAATTAATTATTCCATCTGTCACACTAGCATCTGAAAAAGGCAGGAAGCCAGTTCTTCAAACCTGGAGAGCTCTCCAATAGGAAAGTCAAACCTTTTAAAAAAGGTTGCAGATTGTGTTGAGGTTTTGTATCACATTTTAAAAGTACTATATGGTATTCCAACTGATTGTCACAGCCTCATACATTTGATACCTTCGGTTAAGTTAGTGAACTATAAATTAGCAGTTGGACAGCAGATTATATAAAAGCTAGCACCTAAGTTTTTAATTCTAGCATTGACTATCTGTATCTACATGTCCACATACATACATACAGACTTATCTTTTAAATACACCCACGGGTAGAAAGGATTAACCTGTTGGTCCCCTTCTGAAGTAAAGACATGGAGTCAACCTGAGGTTAAGGACTCAAGCATCAACAAGCCCCAGAGCAACAGCAAGGTCTTCTTCCTTCTGTGTAGCTTTTTTCTATAGCTAATGGTGAGAAAATTAGAAATTATGCTTTGAAATCTAAGTTCTGAATTCCACTGATTAAATTACATTACTCCCACAGTTCTTCTAATTTCTGCTTTCAAATCTAACTGTTAAACGTGTTCTATGATCCTCCTTTCTGTAATGTGTTGACGGGCCATCTGTGACACAGTGGCTGCATGGTATCATAAGCATTGGCAGCTCAAGGTCAGCAAATGACAAAGTTTAACATTGAAGCCTACATGTGTAAGATTTTTTTCAATATGACTTTAGTATTCTGGAACAAAATTTCACTTTTAAATGTTTTTAAAATGTTTTATAAGGAAAGGTACTTATAAACTAAATGAAATTCTGATTAAGATACCAAAGACTTAAAAATGAAGCCATCTTTACAGGCATATTTACTAGCATAAAAGGAGGAAGAAGGCCTTGTTGATAACTTTGGGACTTCCTGATAAGAAACACAGATGTAAGAGGATTTCTTTCTTTCCTTCGAAGGTAAATAGACCTTGTGTCAGGCAGAGAAACATCCCCCAGCTGTCCATGTCCTAATCCCCTGTGAATGTGTTCCCTTACAGGGCAGAAGGGGTTTTGCAGATGTGATTAAGTTAACGACCCTGAGATAGGGAGACGATCATGGATTATCCAGGTGAGCCCGATGTAATCGCAAGGGTGCTTACAAGTGAAAGAGGAAAAGAGGAGAGTCAGAATCGAAAGGCTGGGCTGGCCATTGCTGACTTTAAAGGTGCAAGGGGGGCTTACAGGCCAGGGAATGTGGGCTGCCTCCAGAAGCTGACCAAGGCAGGCAGTGGTGTATCCATTGCTTAGCGCCACCTGAAGGAAAACAGCCGCTGACACCTTGATTTTAGCCTAGTGAAACCCTCTTTGGACTTCCCATCTCTGGAACTGCAAGATAATAAATCTGTGTGGTATTAAGACACGGTGTTTGTGATAATTTGTTCAGAAGCACTAGGAAATTAGGATACACCTCTCAGGATTAAGGTCTGTGATAAGGAAGGGGAGAAGCATCACCAGCATTTTTGGAGTATTGTTCTTAAGTACTTTTGTCTTGAGTGGAAATTTCAAACAGGTGATTTTCCATCAACTCAGTTTCCTGCCTGCTTATCTGTCACATTTACAATTTGGTTTTATGAATATTAACTCAAAATTTGAAAAAAATTTAAAGTACTGCTTCTTTAATAAAACTTACCCATTTTTGAGAATGTGCCAGGAATTGAGCTAAGGATAGTCACAGACTTATAATAAAGTTACTAACAGTAAAAGTTGCTTCTATGAAATTATGCTTAATGTCTCTTTATTCTTAGAAATCTAATTCATGGTAAGTCTGGTCATTTGGATCTCTTGCTTTGAAAAAAAAATTCATAAAATCATGTGTAAACCCAATGGTTTCCTTAGAAGAACTTCAAAATGATCACACATTTATCAAATAGGAAAATGTAATAACTCTCCGAATAGTCACAGACTCTTAACAAGAATAACTATTTCAGGTATGTAAGAAGATCAAGAACAGATAAACAAAAAATAAAGTTTTATTTTTAATTAAAAAAATTATGCTGACACATTTGCCTGTACCAGCACTATCTGATAGAAATGTAACATAAGCCACATACATAATTTCAAATTTTCTGCTAGCTACAGTAAAGTAAAAATATGTGAAGTGAATTTCAATAATGTATTTTATTTAAGCCAGTATATATGACATGATTGTAACATGGCATCATTACAAAATCACTATTAGTGAGATGTTTAAGATTCTTTTTTTGATCTAAGTCTTTGAAATTGGCATCTATTTTATACTTAAAGCACATCCCTCAATTTAGATTTGCCACATGTCAAATGGACAGTATGGCCACTGCACTGGACAATACTCTTAGCCAAGGTTCTCGGTTCCCAAAGTTCTTCTATGTTAATAATTTAAACATATCAGTGTTACATTCATGATTTATCAGCTATCTTAGCTGTCTTTTGGAAATTAAGAGATGCTGTATTTATCAGATGTACGGTTGTGGTTAAAACTTCGACAGAGTGTGACAAGAATTTTATTATCTGCCTTGACATCCATTTGTCGTCAAGGGCACACAGGAGCCGAATAACTGTCACCTTTTTAGTCTGGCCTCAGACTGCAAGAAATAACAAGCAATAGGATGAGCATTGTAAAAATATCTTAAAATTTGTATAATCTTTGAATTTTTCCATCTCAGAAGAATGAGAAAGAAAATTTACCATGTAACTTTTAAGGGAGAAATCAAAAGCAGATGGTTCTCCTGGGTATGGCCAGAACACAGAAATTAAAAAATAAATAAAAGAAAAATAAAACTAAAACCCATAAAATGGTAACAAAAGAAAATAAACTAAGACTTTTGGAATTACATGCACTGTTAATTCAGTTTTTAATGAAAACATTTCATTTCAGCATTACCCATCAAACTTTACCAAAAATCACAAAGGCCTACTTAGTGCAATTTCAAAGACAGTCTTTCGACCATATTTAGAAATAAATAATTTCCCTTTGCATAAAATCAAGAGCCAGGGAAATAGGAGAGAAATTACAGCACACTTCTTGTGTCTGAGGAATGGGAATAAACATTTTATCTTCCCAAACTCCAGTCTAAACTATAGCTTAACCCAAACCCAGATTCCCATCATTCCAGAAAGCCACCAGAGAGAAGTAATGAGAACACATTAACTAAAAATCCACTAGAAATCTCAGTAACTGTTGCTGTGCTCTGTTTTGCAGCCCTTTAGTGGACTTAATAATTGTCACTGCCTGAGAAGTGCAGAGCTTCTACACAGTATTTGTAAGACATGTCCCTTCAAAAGTGACAACTGTACTTCAAAGTATGTTGGAATCTGTGTATTTCTTTTAAAATAAGCTTGATAATTATCACAAATGAATTGTTATAGGGTTGGGTGATGGTGAACAGGATTGTGGAAGGTCTGAATTTTAACAATGGAAGAAACTTTTGAAAAACTGCTCAGTCATTGAAAGTGTCCAGCAGACAGTACAAGGTCAAGAGCATTGGTTGCTGAACTAGGTGATCACTTTTTAAGAGTTCTGTTTAAGATTCTATGTGAGATTGCTATATTTAAAATGGCTAACCACCAAGAACCTCCTGTATAGCACAGGAAACTCTGCTCAATGTCATGTGGCAGCCTGAATGGGAGGTGAGTTAGGGGGAGAATGGATACATATATATGTAAGGCTGAGTCCCTTCACCGTTCACCTGAAACTATCACACCACTGTTAATCGGCTGCACTCCAATACAAAATAAAAAGAAGTTAAAAAAAGGACTCCATGTTAGAAAACGACTGGAAGGAAATACATGAGAATATTGTGAATATTCTCTTTAATGAACTATGTATGCCCCCCTTCTCATTAAACATCATGTTTTCATTTTATAATGATTTTTCAAAGGGTGCTTTTTAAAAATTGTTACTTAAAGGATCTATGAGGAGAGTGAAAATATAATTAACTGTTCAAACTAAGACACTTTGAGGGAGAAAGGGGACATTAACAACTTTGCTAAAACAACAGGTATAAACTAGAACAACTAGGTATAAACTAGGATATATGGCTGCTCTTGCCATACATTATCTTCTTATTGTTTGCATTAATACTTTGTCATGACTGGTGAAATCTGGAGGATCAATAAAGCTATGCATATGTATAATCATTTTCTAGATTCTATTTGAGTACATTAGTTAATTTTTTTGGTAGGCGTACCATTTTTCATCACATATCTTAATTGAACATTTTCAAAAGGATAGTCTATCTTTATTTCAGTTAATCATAGAAAATTAAATACAGGTGACTTTATGTCTGTACAAAGGAGTAGGGGGTAACTGCTGCTGCTGCTAAGTCACATCAGTTGTGTCCAACTCTGTGTGACCCCATAGACGGCAGCCCACCAGGCTCCCGTCCCTGGGATTCTCCAGGCAAGAATACTGAAGTGGGCTGCCATTTCCTTCTCCAGTGCATGAAAGTGAAAAGTGAAAGTGAAGTCGCTCAGTCGTGGTAAAAGGAAGATTAAAAAAAAGCCAAATGAAATAATTTAAATAAATATGTATGTATATGCATGTTAATGAAATAAATTAATTTCATAATAGCCAAATTCAGAATATGCAGGTCAAAGGAGAAAAAAGGAAAGTAGTCAACAATAAAGCAGCAACTACTTTCTGGAACACAGAAATACTACTGCCCAGGCAAGTCGAAAAGGTAGGCTATTGGTAGGCAAGGAAGAAATGGGCATGGCAGCAAAAGTGTTCATTTTGTTTTTAAAGGGGTATATTCTCAAACCCAGGTCCAATATTGTCATAAAAAATAAGACATGGCAATAAAGAGATGCTTTTTGTCTTGCAGCCATTTGGTTAAATACTGTTTTGTAAGTATTACTTATGTCTAAAAACTTCTCAGTTTTTCCATTATTGCTTCAGAAAAAGTTCAATAAAGCTAATTTATGTATAGAAAAGCACTCTGTTAAAAGACTGAGCAATTCTTAGCTGAAAATATAAGTCTCCTTTTCTCTGGTTCCTTCCAAGACATGTTGTAATTTTATAGTTAAGTCTGGACACAAAAGAAATGAGAAACTAAATTTAATTTACAAAAATGAAAGTACTCATTACTTTATCTTAGGTGGATCCTGGAAGAGGCATCTAGGTTTTGACTCCAAAATAAATCTCTATTAATTAGCCTATTCCAGCAAAGAACTCTGGGTAACAGTTAAGAAGTGCAAAAGATGAAGACAGGTTTTGTATCAGTTCTGGAAGGCAGGTGCAAGGCAATTCTGAATTTTGTTCTTTAACACATTTTCCAATCAGTACGTAGTCTGTCTACCCTTCAGTAGCCCAAAGAAAAAGGGGGCAGTGAGGACACAGCATCAAGCTGAGAGAAGGAGTATATACTTTTAGATTCCCCAAAGAGAAAAGGAAGGCTAGTGTCATTTTAAATGAAAACTACAGGGAAGAAGCAATTGAATCGGATAAATTAAAAACTTTTTGGTAGTAGGCAAATCCTTGAAGTCAGTGAAAGAAGCCTTAGAAAGATCAATTTCCTTTGCTTCACAATAATTCAAATTATTTTCTTGGTAAGGAGCAAGTCCTCAATGCCTGATAAAATTTTATTGGGCTTCCGGCTGTTAGAGTCTAGCAAAGAATATCTTAAGTGCATACACTTAAAACCAAAAACATTTAAACTATTGGTTTAGATAAACAGTGTGGTCAATAATCTTCACATATTTATTTCACATTCATATGCTTATCTCTAAACCATTGTCATTTTCCTACCTTGTATCAAAAAAGTTCACAAAAAATAACAGCAATCTATACAACAAAAGCATAGAAATCCACTGTGAGGCTATTACAAGTATAAATAGTTTTACTGGTTATGGTTTGAACAGATTTCTCTTTAAAAATACTTACCAAGTTAAGGGCTGGAGAAAGTTCTGTATAGGCATATTAATCTTTAATCTTTTTTTGTTTTAACTGAAAACTAAAAGCTTAGAGTATAATTACCTCTCTAATAATTAACAAATAAATTATTATAGTCAGAATTAAACACTTATAGTGTTGATGCATTCTCTACAGGAAGGGAGTAATAATCAGGAGCATAAGGAAAGTACATACATTTGTATTAGCACAGATGGGGGCAGAAAGTATTAATACATACAACTTTGTAGGTATGTTATCAGTTCCCAGACTATGGTGAATTTGGAGTAAGAAACTGAAGAGAGGTAAATATTAGCTCATTTACTTACTTTAGCTTTTCTCAAATTACATTCTTAGAGATTAAATCATAGTGAGGGGCTATGTTCAAAGTTTAGCAGAGATAACCAAAGGAAAATTAATTTAAAAAATTGGTCTAACCTTAAAGGGCAAGTAGAATGAAATATAACATGGTAAATATTTATAAGCCTGGCCCACATCTGATTGTGTCTGTGGTGTATATTCCATTTGCTGAGGAGGAAGAAAACTCTTAAATAAAACTTTATGAAATTCAGTTCACCAAATATTTTTTCACAACACCATTTTACCATTCCCTCATTTCTAAAAGCACTGCTGCTTATTTTAGGGAATAAAATTCTAAATCATATAGATTGGGAATTTAAAATAGTAAATTATTAGGTAAATTATTATGCCCATTCTCACATGAAAAACTCCCAACTCATTTGTAACTGAACTGACGTGACTCAGTCTCAAGTCTCAGTCTTGAAGCTTGCATCTGGCTAAAACTTAAAGGAGGAAATCCACAGTGAATACCGGAATCTCTGCTCCCTGTGTTTAAGCTTTGTCAAAATTTCCTGAACAGAGAGAGCAAGTCAACTGAATAACTGAAATATTACATTTCTTCTAAGTATGTAATTTTGAAGCTCTACTTTTCAAAGCTGAATTGTTCCAGTAGAATTCTGACTAGAATTCTCACAGAATTTAACTTTTTTTCTGTCATCTCTTTCTCTTGTCCTTTATTAGTTTTATTTTTTTGGCTGTGTCCATGGCATGCGGAATCTTAGTTCTCTGACCAGGGATGGAACCTATGCACCCTGCAGTTTTAACCACTGGACCGTCTGGGAAGTCCCTCTCTTGTCCTTTAAAATAAGAAGCTTAGGCCAAATTTAAACTGAGAAAGAGCTGGTGTCTTTGGCAGATTTTCTTCCTTACAGCCACACTCTCCCCTCAAACTTCTCACTTTTATCCCATCACTCTCTAATTTAAGATTTATGAAGAAGTGTGGCCACTTGGTGGTTTCTGTTTAGAGGTAATCTAATCAAGCTAGATTGCTGGGATACTTTTTGCAGGCTTAAAACAACAACTTCAGTTTTCTGACTACTCACTATTTAAAATAAAACTAAAAGAAACCAAGCACACAATACTGAAATGGAGCTTACCTTAGAACCACGTTCATTAAAGATTATTTCTACATCTAGGATTTTGCCAAACTGCTGCAGAGACAAAAATAAAAGCATTTACTTATGGTCAGCTTTTTTTCCATATACTTTACTTTCTTCTGAAAAAAGAGGTGTGTTTTTCTTTTTCCTTTATTTATTTAACTTCCACATTTTTATTTGTTCGAAAGTTTCAATACCAGTTGATTTTTCCTCACCGATGAGCTGATAGTTCCTTCTTTTGAAATTCACTCACACATGCATAACCCACCTAAATACAGTGGAAGCTATTTTCACATATGCACTGTGTCACCCTATTACATGCTTCTTCTCATGGACAAACTGGAGGTTTTCCTATCTGCAGCTCTAACTTTTGAAATGCCTGTTTTAAGAAGTAAATCCTAAGTAGAAAGATAAACTATCAAAGGCTGTTTTTCTCCCCCCCCCTTTTTTTTAATTAATAAAAGTGAACCATGTTCACTGAAAAACAAACAAAAAAAACCCCAGAAAATATAGATAAACAAAAGGAAAAGAGGGCACAGAAAATTAAGATCATCTTTAATCCCATTATCTTAACATTTTTAAGAATTACGTTTTAAAATGTTTTTTACTTCTGGCCGTGCTGGGTCTTCACTGCTGCGTGGCCTTTTCTTTAGTTGCAGAGAGTGGGGGCTCCTCTCTAGCTGCAGTGGGCGGGCTCAGCAGTTGCAGCTCCTGGGCTCTAAAGCAGAGGTTCAACAACTGTGGCACTTAGCTGTCCTGTGGCATGTGGGATCTTCCGGAACCAGGGATCGAACCTGGGTCTCTTGCACTGGCAGGCGGACTCTATCACTGAGCTACCAGCGAAACCCCATCTTAACATTCTGGTATCACCTTCCCAGCTTTTCCTTAGGCATGTGTGTGTGTGTATAAAACTATAGACATCTGACATATTATACATATTGTTTTTATTACTTTCCTTAAACCTAGTATACTTTATAATATATTTATGAATCTGAGTAACTTTCCAAATCAATAAATATATATTTGTATTATTTCTGCTTTCCAGCATACCAAACATTCATGGACATTATGAATGATTCTATTCATTTACCACTTCACGTGTGGCATGTGGGCTATCAGTTCCCCAATTAGGGATTGAACCTGTGCCCTCTGCAGTGGAAGCACAAGTCTTAAACACTAGACTATCAGGGAAGTCTCTCATCAAGAACATCTGAAATAATAACTGTGTTTTGTAATTAGTTAAGTACTTCAACATTAGGAAAATCAAACAAAGCTAAAAGCACAAAACCTAAATAACTATTGCTAGCTAGCCAAATAGCTGAGGAGGGGCATACACAAACACAGTTAATTATTTTGAGGAGAGGTTTATATATAAGGTGACAAAACTATCTATTTTAATCAATACCTGAATAAACTGAATTGAGGGATGGGAAGGGAATAGTACATTTTAAGAAATCACTGACAACTGGCATAGGCAGATCTTCAGTAGACACTATTTTTCCACATCAAGAGAAACCACACTTCTGGCAGAAGAGGATGTACCCATTTTCACAGACCTCCAGAGATTACGGTTCCATACTATCTCTGATAATGCAGTAGAGAACCTAGTAACTCATACTCCTGGGAAGTTTCTTCTTAAATGTAACCTAAATTCTTTATGTTGCCCCTTGTATTTTCTGTTGCTCTTCTTCCTGTAGAGCTGGAAAACAGCTGGCTATCATTTTCTGTCAAAAAGCTCTTTCAGTGCTTCAAGAATATCATTAAATCTCAACCCTGGCCTTGTATGTGGTATAGAAAACACTTCCAGGAAGTCGTCTGTAAGTGACGTCTGCTCCAGGGTCTTGTTACCTTGAGGTGGCCACAATCAAGACTTAGACAAGGGTATGTGCTTTTCTGACAAAGCACCCGACTGCCACACAAATATTCAGGGAAAAAAAAAAAAACTCAATCATTTCTTATTCCTAGTTCAAGTTAAGAGTTTGATCAAATTAAAACAAGCAACAACACATTAGACCAGAAGAAAATTAAGATTCTCAGTAGCCATTCACTTCTGAATGAGTTTGGGAGGAAGTAAAGAGCTGGAAGAACGTGTCAGGTGGCAAACTAACCCCGTATGCGTGATCTGAGATCACAGATGTTAGTTCACTTAATTCATTGCCCTCTGAAAGGCAGGAATTACTGTCTGGTCCTGACTTTAGCACCTCAAGTCTCACGTCCCAAGAAATCCCTCAGTCTCAGGCAAACCTGGTTCCGTGGTCACCTTACGTGTGAGAACTTGCAAGGCTAATGTCCAGAACAGGCCGGGTGATGGGAATGTTTCTAAAGGCTGATGAAAACACTGATTTAGCTTATAATCCTCAGTGTATTTGTAGTTTTACCCTAAAGTATCAATACTAATGACGAATTATACACCGGCAGATTATATTTTCATTGAAAAGCCAATAAAAGGACTTCAGAGACTTACCCCAAACATCTGCCGGAGGTCAGGGTCCCGGAAGCGGAAAGGAATATTAGAGACATGCAGTCGTTTAGGGGTAGATTTACTCTCTGAATTTTCACTACTCTGTGTCTGTGACTGCTGGCCGTCTGTCTGTGCGCCTCCTTCTGTCTGCTAAGCAAAGAAATAAACAACATTAAGGAAAAAATAAATACAATTATTTCACAGGAATTACATAAAATATGGTCCTTTCCCATCCCAATCATTTTCTGTGTGTCTTTAAGCAAAAATTACAACTGCCCCTTCAAAGAGGGAAAAAAAAGACAAAAAGCCACAAAGATATTTTCTGTGTTTAAAATGCTATAGTCTACCAAAAAATTTAGCTTCTTGCATATTTATAGTATGTTAGTAAAATAGGAGATAGAAGAAAAACTAAATGACTTGAAATATCACATGAAAATATATTAGGAAAACAAGATATAAGAAGAGTACATTATTCCTAGATTCTGCATCACTGACTCCATGGACATGAGTCTGAGCAAACTCTGGGAGATGGTGAAGGACAGGGAAGCCTGGCATGCTGCAGTCCATGGGGTCGCAAAGAGTCAGACATGACTAAATGAACGACATTTTGAAAATAAAGAGTCTGTTATGAAGATTCTAGCATTTCTGGCTCATCGTTTCAGGATATAAGGGAATATTTTTATATTTCATTCCCTCTAGTAGTTTCAGAGTTTATAGCTACTAGGTTACCAACATACTCTAATACTATTTATTAAGAAGAGATACTTAGTGAGCAAGGGCGTTCTGCTTGAAAACTGAAGAAGCTTCTTAATATGAAACCAATCATCTGTACTCTCCTTCCCAATTCACGGACTTACTGCTATTTTAGTAGAGGGAAGATTCCTTCTGTAGCTCAGAGCAAAGCTGCATTTATAAAGTCTGTCGGGAAAAGCTTGAAGGGACACTGATGAATCTACTACACACAAACACATGCTAGGTTTGTATGCATCAGCAATGAAAGAATAAGGGTGAGTGTGGGTATGCATTTTTGTTTAATTTTTTATGGGTTAATCAATGATTAACAATGTTGTTAGTTTCAGTTGTACAGCAAAGTGATTCAGCTATACATATACCTGTGTCTATTCTCCAAATTCTTTTCCCATTTAGGTTGTTACATAATATTGAGTTGAGTTCCCTGTGCTGTACAGTAGGTCCTTGCTGGTTATCCATTTAAAATACAACAGTGTGTACATGTCAATCCTAAACTCGTTATGGGTGTGCATTTTTAATCTTGAATCTCTTTGCAATGTCCTAGGCATGTGTTAATTTAATTATTTTTCAATAAATCCTCAAAAAAACTGCTATGTTGAGAAATACTTTTGACAAATATCTAACTGGTGTGATATACTTCAGGCACTCAAATAACATTTACTCTGAAGTATTAATCTGACAATTCAAGAACCTTATGATTTTACTATTCCCTATGAAGTGCATGCCAAACTGGATGGCTCGCTGAGATCATTTAATCAACACATTTTTTTAAACAGGAGAGGAACCTGTTGTTCTTACTATCTCAATTGAAAGAGCACTGAGAAACTCCAGCAGACTCTGGGTGACACAGAATGGATTCCCCTCCTCTACTTTAACCTAGTGTTCAGCTAAAAGAAACTAACCAGAGATACTGCTGGCTCAGAGATGTGTGCAACCATCTTGAAATGAGGTCTGAGACTTTATGAAGGATAATCAGGAATGTACGCCAAATGAACACCAGCTTATCAAGTGTCAGTCTAAGGGATGGCAGCGTTTATCTCCTCTTCAGGCCTTGCAGATGGCCTCACTGTGCAATGATTCACATGATACAAAAACAGCAGAAAAGGGAAGAGCTGTATACAAACCCATGTCCTGCCAAAGTGCAAGGTTCTTAGTCCTCAGTCTGGGCACAGTACAGACTAAACAAAACACATTCCACTCAAAGACACCCACTCAGTTACTAAAACAGCATCATGGATGCCAAAGCAACCAGCACAAGCATCAATTACAACTGATGCTCATCTGAACATCTGCCAACTTGCCTCTCACATTTCACAGCTGGATCATATAAAACTCTTTCTTCAACTAGTCTGTAGGACCACCACCTCTGAACTGCAGGTGAATCACTCTGAGAAAAGTAAAAAAAAAGGCTGATTCTAACTTTAAATCACAGTTCTATACATAATTTATATATGCAGTCTGTGTAGTCTGTAAAAAGAGTATGTAAGGTGGCGGGATAAATGAAAACTAATCATTACTTCCAAGTATGTTGCCTGTGGTACTTATTTGTTGTTCTTGAGAATTTTTTTTTAAACTTATGAAGATACAACTTATAAGATACCACTTATGAAGAAGAAGCCAGACTGGTTAATTTTCCAGCCTTGTGGTAAGTACCTAACATTATTCAAAGGTATGAAATATTTAATTCTCAGAAAACCTGTCAAGTAGAAAAAGCAAACCCATTAATTCCAAAATTCTTAAGCCTTCTGATTTTAAATACATTTACAAATGGAAGTTTAACATATCTAGCTAAAAATACATAAACCATAAGCATACAGCTGCATGAGTTATCACAAAGAAAATACACTCATGTAACAGCATCACTACAAACAAAGCTAGTGGAGGTGATGGAATTCCAGTTGAGCTATTTCAAATCCTAAAAGATGATGCTGCAAAAGTGCTGCACTCAATATGCCAGCAAATTTGGAAAACTCAGCAGTGGCCACAGGACTGGAAAAGGTCAGTTTTCATTCCAATGCCAAAGAAATGCAATGCCAAAGAATGCTCAAAATACCTCACAATTGCACTCATCTCACACACTAGCAAAGTAATGCTCAAAATTCTCCAAGCCAAGCTTCAGCAATACATGAACTGTGAACTTCCAGATGTTGAAGCTGGTTTTAGAAAAGGCAGAGGAACCAGAGATCAAATTGCCAACATCTGCTGGATTATCGAAAAAGCAAGAGAGTCCCAGAAAAACATCTACTTTATTGACTATGCCAAAGTCTTTGACTATGTGGACCAAAACAAACTGTGGAGAATTCTGAAAGAGATGGGAATACCAGACCACCTGACCTGCCTCTTGAGAAACCTATATGCAGGTCAGGAAGCAACAATTAGAACTAGACATGGAATAACAGACTGGTTCCAAATAGGAAAAGGAGTATGTCAAGGCTGTATATTGTCACCCTGCTTATTTAACTTATATGCAGAGTACAGCATGAGAAACGCTGGGCTGGATGAAGCACAAGCTGGAATCAAGATTGCTGGGAGAAATATCAATAACCTCAGGTATGGAGATGATACCACCCTTATGGCAGAAAGCAAAGAGGAATCAAAGAACCTCTTGTTGAAAGTGAAAGAAGAGAGTGAAAAAGTTGGCTTAAAGCTAAACATTCAGAAAACTAAGATCATGGCATCCGGTCCCATCACCTCATGGCAAATAGACGGGGAAACAGTGGAAACAGTGACAGACTTTATTTTTTTGGGCTCCAAAATCACTGCAGATGGTGACTGCAGCCATGAAATTAAAAGACGCTTACTCCTTGGAAGGAAAGTTATGACCAACCTAGACAGCATATTAAAAAGCAGAGACATTACTTTGCCAACAAAGGTCCGTCTAGTCAAGCCTATGGTTTTTCCAGTAGTCATGTTTATTTAATTATTTTTATTAGTTGGAGGCTAATTACTTTACAATACTGTAGTGGTTTTTGCCATACATTGACATGAATCATCCATGGATTTACATGTGTTCCCCATCCTGATCCCCCCTCCCGCCTCCGTCCCCATCCGATCCCTCTGGGTCTTCCCAGTGCACCAGCCCTGAGCACTTGTCTCATGCATCCAACCTGGGGTGGTGATCTGTTTCACCCTTGATAGTATACTTGTTTCAATGCTATTCTCTCAGAACATCCCACCCTCACCTTCTCCCACAGAGTCCCAAAGTCTGTTCTGATGAAACTGGAGCCCATTATACAGAGTGAAGTAAGCCAGAAAGAAGTCATATTTAGATGTGAGAGTTGGACTGTAAAGAAAGCTGAGTGCTGAAGAATTGATGCTTTTGAACTGTGGTGTTGGAGAAGACTCTTGAGAGTCCCTTGGACTGCACGGAGATCCAACCAGTCCATCCTAAAGGAGATCAGTCTGGGGTGTTCATTGGAAGGACAGATGCTGAAGCTGAAACTCCAATACTTTGGCCAACTGATGCGAAGAGCTGACTAATTTGAGAAGACCCTGATGCTGGGAAAAATTGAGGGCAGGAGAAGGGGATGACAGAGGATGAGGTGGTTGGATGGTATCACCAACTCAATGGACATGAGTTTGGGTGGACTCTGGGAGTTGGTGATGGACAGGGATGCCTGGTGTGCTGCAGTCCAAGGGGTCGCAAAGAGTTGGACATGACTGAACGGAACTGAACCATCAAATTAGGTCAAGCAACAAAACTCCAGAAGCACCCATGGGCCCCACTCTAGTCCCCATTCCCTTGCCAAAGGATCACCACTATTCTGACTCCTAACTCCACAAATTAGCTGTTTTTGAACTTAGAAAAAAAAAAAAGGAATCACACTGTATGTACTTTTTTGTGTCTGGCTTCTTTTACATACTGTAACACACACACTGTTGTACATTTTATAAACATACAGAATTTTTATCTGAGTGGCTTCCAGTTTTTAGCTATTATGGATAATGTTTCTATAAATATTCTTGGTACACGTCTTTGCGTGCATAGGAGCAGGTATTTCTGTTGGATGAAGACATCTAAGATTGGATTTGATGTGTCAAGGATATATCTCAATTCAGCCTTCGAAGTTACTGTCAGTTTTGCAAAGTGGCTGCATTAACTTACACTCCACTTACACTTACACTCCACTCAATGGTATATGCAACTTCTAGCTGTTCTTAGTAACGTTGCCTCATTTTAACTATTTGGGTGGAAGGCAGTGGCATCCTACTACGGCTTTCACTTGCTTTCTTCTCTTTCAGCCTCAGACCTTTTCTTCTCTCCACTTGTATATTTTTGAATTTTGTTGAAAAATGAGAATTCCCTGTAAAACAATATCTATTTTTTTTTAAAATAAACAGCAAAGAGATACTTTTTTGCTCAGATGTTAGCAACCATCTTGAGGAGTCTGAGGAATAGAAAGACAGCCTAAGTAATGGAGCAAGGACTTGAATACAAGCAGCCTGGCTCCAAAGTATATGTTCTTAATCACTACACTATACTGTACTTCACACGTATTATTTTCTTCAAATCTCACAGCAATCAATGAGGCAGGTACTGTTGTTGTTCTTTAGTTGCTGAGTTTTGTCTGACTCTTTCGGGACCCCATGGACTGCAGCCCACAAGTCTCCTTTGTCCAAGGGATTTCCCAGACAAGAATACTGGAGTGGGTAGCCATTTCCTTCTCCAGAGGATCTTCCCAACCCAGGGGTCGATCTGCACTGGCAGGCGGATTCTTTATCACTGAGCCACCTGGGAAGTCCATTAAGTACTATTATTGTCCCCCAATTGACAGAGGCAGAAACTGAGGCATAGTGAAGTTAAATTTATTGCCCAAGGTCACAGATTAAGTGGCAATGTAGGAAGTCAAAACTAGGCAGCCCAATTTCTTATGCTAAACCACCCCTTTTTAGCACTGCACTCATGCTCACTTTTTTTCTCATTAGATTGGAGAACATGCTCCACTTTCTCAGGAACCTCACTTGAAGGAGGAAGGTTTCTCCTGGAGTGAAGACAGGCATGAGGTTATGGGCCAGGGAAAGCTATTCAAGAGGTGATGTGACTTGAGGGAATAGGAGCAGGTCAGACCATGAAGGGAAGAAAAGAAACCAGCAAAGGCACACTGACATTTATGAAGGAAAAAAGTCAGAGAACTACTAAACTGATACTCAAAGGGGCTGAAAAGATTTCTGTACGTAGTGGAAATAGGAACATGAAATATACATTGAATATAGTTAAATGAGATATTTCCCATTTGTCATTCTCAACTTTAAGTTTATTTTGCTATAGATTACTAATTGTTGAAATACACAAATCAGAGCAAAAGTAAGTAAAAGTTTTAAAGCTGTATCTTTATAAAAAGTGAACAGTTAAACCGTTCTGAGAAAAATCTCAGTCAATGCAGTGCTGTTTTACTTTATTTTCTATTGTTAGCTGCTGAGCAACTTTACTGACTATATAAATAACCTTCTGAGGTTGTTTCTCCCTTCTGTTTTCTGATCTAATTGATTCATGGGGCAGAGGATGCAATGGAAAAGGCTGGAGTCCATGGACTGTTTATAGTGAGGCCTGACAGTGGTCCTGATGGATGTCACCATGTAACTAAAAGCCTATACATCCATTCTTCAGACATCCTGGCCTCCTCCCCAGCAAGGGCCACTCCACTGAGGGCAAGCCAAAGGCACCTGACGCTGAAGAGCAAATCAGATTTTTAAAGCCTCAAAGCCTCATTCAAGAAATGCGGACTAAAAAAGTTTTAAATAAACTTTAAAAATTCTCATAACTAGAAAATGGATTTACCTTCCTGACTCGCCTATGAAACAATGGAAATATATTTTAACTATTTATACATTGTGAACAAATGTTCTGTTATGGACAGAGAAAGAACCCTGGGGAATATAAGATGAAGCAGTACTTTCTAAGTCTTTGCTTTTGAACTGTGGTGTTGGCAAAGACTCTTGAGAGTCCCTTGGACTGCAAGGAGATCCAACCAGCCCATCCTAAAGGAGATCAGTCCGGGGTGTTCATTGGAAGGACTGATGCTGAAGCTGAAACTCCAGTACTTTGGCCACCTCATGCGAAGAGCTGACTCATCTGAAAAGACCCTGATGCTGAGAGGGATTGGGGGCAGGAGGAGAAGGGGACGACAGAGAATGAGATGGTTGGCTGGATGGCATCACTGACTCAATGGACATGAGTTTGGGTAAACTCCGGGAGTTGGTGATGGGCAGGGAGGCCTGGCGTGCTGTGGTTCATGGGGTCGCAAAGAGTCAGACACGACTGAGCGACTGGACTGAACTGAACTACATAATCTGAGATACTAAGGAATCTCTTGATTAATTCAGGAATAATATTTTGATTTATGGATTATCTATTTTCTTCAATATTTATAATGTCTTCATTTCTTATTTTCACCTCAGTGAGGATGAAGGGGAAGAAAAAGAAAAGGACATTTAATTTAGCAAAGTTTCTTGAGAATCTGATTCATGTCCTAACCATCCCATTTTAATGACAGTTTGGGTACAGAATTCTAGGTAGGGGAAAAAAAATCCTTTGGAATTTTTTAAATACATTAAAACAAATTTTTTAATTAATTACTTTATTTTTGGCTATGCTAGGTCTTCGGTGCTGTGCACGGCCTCTCTTCTTGTGGAGCATGAGCTGTAGGGTGTGTGGGCTTCAGTAGCTGTGGTGCTCAGGTTTAGCGGCCCCAAGGCACATGGAATCTCCAGACTAGGGATCGAACCTGTGTCCCCTGCAGTGGCAGGCAGATTCTTAACCCCTAGAACACAAGGGCAGTCCATCCTCCTTCAGAACTCTGAAGGTAACTCTCAACTGCAGCCTAGCTTCCAGGGCTGATGCTGAGAAATCTGGACACTGTGACTCTGTCTCCTTGTCTGTGACTATTCCCATTTTCCCTCTCTGGTTTGTAGACTAACCAAATATATCTAATGCTCTTAAAATTTTCACAGTGACATGCCTTAATGTGGGTTTATTTCAGTCTATTTTTCTGAGGTCTCTTTTAAGGTAGAAATTAATATCCCTCAGTCCTGGACCTTTTTTTGAATTACTTTGCTGATGATTCCCACTCTGTATCATTTTGTCTCTCTTTCTGAAACCTGTATTATTAGACACTGGATCTTCTGAACTCTTTTCCATCTCTTTGTCTTTGGCTCTGTTTTCTGGGTTACAGGTACTTAACCCCTCATCTGAAAACTTTGGGTCCATATGTATATCAGAATCCAGAATTTTTAGAAAGGCAATAATGGTTTAAACCCATATATAACACTATCAATGAGACGTGAGGCAGTGGTGTTTCTGTAGCAAACTGTAAGCATATTTACATAAATGTGATAAAGACTGTACATAAGTTGTGTGTTTTACTGTAATCTCTTTCTGATTTTCAGGACTTTACAGATTTTGGAACTGTGGATAAGAGACCAGAGACTTCTACATCTTCTATCTCATCTTTCAATGCTCCAATAAAGTTTCTTTATTTTGTTACCATGTTTTTAATTTTGAGGTCACGTTTCTCTTCTCTGAATCTCCCATTCCCCAACTTCCTTTTTAAAATTATGTTTATTTATTGGGTCTTTGTTGAGGTGTGAAGGCTCCAGAGTGTGTGAACTCAGTAGCCGGGATGCACATACTTAGTTGTAGTATGTGGGATCTAGTTTCCTGACTGGGGATTGAACCAGGGCCCCCTTCATTGGGAATCTTAACCACTGGGCTGCCAGGGAAGCCCCCTACTCCTTTTAAACTAGCATTTCATTTTTGTTTAGTGAATGCATATCTTCCCTTATTTCTCTGAGGATATCAATTATTGTTTTGATGGTTTTTGAGGAGAAAGGGGATTCCTTTTCTTCCAAATTTCTCTCTTTTTTTTTTTTATTCGCTGCCTTCCATAGTGAGGTTTCCCCCATGTATCCAGTAATCTTTGGCTGTCTTGTTTATAACTAAGAGCTGAAGGGAAAAGGGTAGCTAATAAACTAATTAGAAGTTCTGAGTGGGTGGGATGGAGGGGCTTGATGACTTTGTGATTCATTCTAGGTTCAGTTAGGTAAGCAATTTTTTGAGAAACCCCTTGATTTGTACATCTTTAGGTCTTTCCTCTTGAGTTAGGTTTTCCAGAGAAGAGTTCTCCAAACTTCTAACTAGAGTCATGTTTCTGAAACTCAAATTTTTGTAGTATAAACTGAATCACTTGTTAACTTTCCCCCTCTACCAGCCTAGCGATAAATTCATTTTGGGTTGGTTCAGTTAGTTGCTAATTGGCCATCTGCTTTCTAGCTTCCAAAATTATTAATTATCCTGTTCTTATTTTTTACATTTCTGAAAACATACAGACACAAACACCATTTACGGCAGTTTTGGAAGAAGCAATTAGATGGATGTATTCAAAAGTAACCTGAAATTAATAAGTGTTCAATAAAATCTTGTAATATGGTATTGTATGTATTTTATTGACGGCAGCAAAATAGGGCAACACTGCCTGTGTTTGCTTTGAGCTGACTCCTATAAAATACTTTGGAAAACATGCATTGCTTTAGAAAATAATCTTAGTATTTCAAGAAGGAAGAGTCTCAATACAGTCCTTCTCCAATGAAAGGCTGAGGTAGAATGAAGGCCTCAGAGATGAGACAATGTTATCAGCTAATAGCAAATCTATAAACACAAGATTTTTTCCTTTCTCTGTTCTTTAGACCAAAGAACTAAGAACTACTTCAGATATAAGCTGAGGAGGAATAAAACATTTTGGGATGGCACTTCCCTGGTGGTTCAGTGGTTAAGACTTTGCCTACCAATGAATGGGATGCAAGTTTGATCCCTGGTAGGGGACAGAAGATCCCCCAAGTCTCCTGGCCAAAAACAAAACGTAAAACAATATTGTAACAAATTCAACAAAGACTTTAAAAAGGTTCACATTAAAAAAAAAATCTTTAAAAGAAAAATACTGTGGGATAAGGAGACATGACAACTTACTGCAATGTGGGGTCCTGGTTTGGATTCAGAACAGAAAATTGGTGATTAAATAAGATCTATATTTTACCTAAAAATATTGTACCAATGTTGCTTATTGTCTGATTTTGAAAACTGTACTGTACCTATGGAAGAAGTTCATATCAGGGGAAGTTAGGTAAACAGTACGCAGAAACTTTCTGTACTATTTTTACAACTTTAAGTCTAAAATTATTTCAAAACAGTTTTTTACAAAAGAAAAATAGATTTTTGGTTTGTCAGATTCTAAACCCTACAAAATATTAGAACATGGCAAAGGATGTTCTGTTGGTTTAACGATTATTGTTGCTGTTCAGTAGCTAAGTCATGTCTGACTCTTTGAGACCCCACAGACTGCAGCATACCAGGCTTCCCTGTCCTGCACTCTCTTCCAGAGTTTACTCAAACTCAAGTCCATTGAGTCGGTGATGCCATCCAACCCTCTCATCCTCTGTCGTCCCCTTCTCCTTCCACCTTCAATCTTTGGCAGCATCAGGGTGCTTTCCAATGAATCGGTTCTTCACATCAGATGGCCAATGTACTGGAGTTTCAGCTTCAGCATCAGACCTTCCAATGAATACTCAGGATTCATTTCCTTCAGGATTGACTAGTTTGAACTGTGTGCATTCCAAGAAACTGTCAAGAATATTCTCCAGCACCACGATTCAAAAGCATCAGTTCTTTGGCACTCAGCCTTCCTTTTGGTCCAACTCTCATATTCATACATGACTACTGGAAAAACCATAGCTTTGACTATATGCACCTTCTTCAGCAAAGTGAGGTCTGCTTTTTAATACACCATCTAGGTTTGTCATAGCTTTCCTTTCCATGGAGCAAGTGTCTTAATTTCATGGCTGCAGTCACTGTTCGCAGTGATTTTGGAGCCCAAGAAAAGAAAATCTGTCACTGCTTCCACCTTCTCCCCTTCTATATGCCATGAAGCAGTGGGACTGAATGCCACAATCTTAGTTTTTTTTTGGTATTTTCTGAGTTTCAAGCAAGTTTTTTCATTCTCGTCTTTCACCCTCATCAAGAGACTCAGGTTGTTCATATTTCCCCTGGCAATCTTGATTTCAGCTTTGATTTATCCGGCCTGGCATAAGCAGGGTGACAACATACAGCCTTTCATACTCCTTCCCCAATTTTTAACCAGTCAGTTGTCCCACGTCCGGTTCTAACTTGCTTCTTGACCTGCACACAGGTTTTTTAGGAGACAGGTAAGGTGGTCTGGTACTCCCAACTCTTTAAGAATTTTCCACAGTTTGCTGTGATCTACACTGTCAAAGGCTTTAGTGTAGTCAATAAAGCAGAAGTAGATACTTTTTTGGAACTCCTTTACTTTCTCCACAATCCAACAAACGTTGGCAAATTGATCTCTGGTTCTTCAAAGAGCCTGCCTCTTTGAAATCCAGCCTGTCCAGAAGTTCTTGGTTCACATACTACGGAAACCTAGTTTGAAGAATTGTGAGCATAACCTTGCTAGCATGTGAAATGACAGCAATTGTACGGTAGTTTAAACATTCTCTGGCACTGTCCTTCTTTGCGACTGGAATGAAAACTGACCTTTTCCAATCCTGTGGACGCTGCTGAGTTTTCAAAATTTGCTAACACATTGAGTGCAGCACTTTAACAGCATCACCTTTCAGGATTTTAAATAGCTCAGTTGGAATTCCATCACCTCTACTAGCTTTGTTCATAGTGATGCTTTCTAAGGCCCACTTGACCTCACACTCCAGGATATCTGGCTCTAGGTGAGTGATCACACCATCATGATTATCTGGGTCATTAAGATCTTTCTTGTATAGTTCTGCTTCTGCCGTGTATTCTTGCCACCTCTTCTTAATTAACTCCATGTCTGTTAGGTCCTTACTGTTTCTGTCCTTGATCGTGCTCATCCTTGGATGAGATGGTCCCTCAATATTTCCAATTTTCTTGAAGAGATCTCTAGTCTTTCCCATTCTACTGTTTTCCTCTATCTCTTTCCATTCTTCATTTAAGAAGGCCTTCTTACCTCTCCTTGCTATTCTCTGGAATTCTGCATTCAGTTGGGTTTCTCTTTTCCTGTATCCCTTGCCTTTCACTTCTCTTCTTTCCTCAGCTATTTATAAAGCCTCCTCAGACACCCATTTTGCTTTGTTGCATTTCTTTTTCTTGTAAATGGTTTTGGTCACTCTCACCTGTAAAATATTACAAACTTTCATCTATAGTTCTTCAGGCACTCTATCAGATCTAATCCCTTGAATCTATTTGTCACTTCCACAGTATAATTGTAAGGGATGTGATTTAGGTCATACCTGAATGCCCTAGTGGTTTTCTCTACTTTCTTCAATTTAAGTCTGAGCTTTGCAATAAGGAGCTCATGATCTGAGCCATAGTCAACTCCAGGTCTTGTTTTTGCCGACTGTATAGAGCTTATCCATCTTTGGCTGCAAAGAATATAATTCATCTGATTTTGGTACTGACCATCTGATGATGTCCATGCATAGAGTCATCTCTTGGGCTGTTGGAAAAGGATGTTTGCTATCAGTTCAGTTCAGTCGCTCAGTAGTGTCTGACTCTTTGCGACCTCATGGCCTGCAGCATGCAAGGATTCCCTGTCCATCACCAACTCCTGGAGCTTACTCAAACTCATGTCCATTGAGACGGTGATGCCATCCAACCTCATCCTCTGGCATCCCCTTCTCCTCCCACTTTTAATCTTTCCCAGCATCAGGGTCTTTTCCAATAAATCAGTTCTTCACATCAGGTTGCAGAAGTATTGGAGTTTTAGCTTTAGCATCAGACCTTCCAGTGAATATTCAGGACTGATATCCTTTAAGATGGACTGGCTGGATCTCCCTGCTGTTCAAGGGACTCTCAAGAGTCTTCTCCAACGCCACAGTTCAAAAGCATCAATTCTTCTGTGCTCAGCTTTCTTTATAGTCCAACTCTCACATCCATACATGACCACTGGAAAAACCATAGCCTTGACTACACGGACCTTTGTTGACAAAGTAATGTCTCTGCTTTTTAATATGCTGTCTAGGTTGGTCATATGGAGAAGGCAATGGCACTCCATTCCAGTACTCTTGCCTGGAAAATCCCATGGATAGAGGAGCCTGGTAGGCTGCGGTCTGTGGGGTCACTGTGAGTCGGACACGACTGAGTGGCTTCGCTTTCACTTTTCACTTTCATGCAACCTACTCCAGTGTTCTTGCCTGGAGAATCCCAGGCACGGGGGAGCCTGGTAGGCTGTCGTCTATGGGGTCGCACAGAGTCGGACACGACTGAAGTGGCTCAGCAGCAGCAGGTTGGTCATAACTTTCCTTCCAAGGAGTAAGCATCTTTTAATTTCATGGCTGCAGTCACCATGAAATTAAAGATTTTGGAGCCCCCCAAAATAAAGTCTGTCACTGTTTCCATTGTTTCCCCATCTATTTGCCATGAAGTGATGGGACCGGATGCCATGATCTTAGTTTTAAGAATGTTGAGCTTCAAGCCAACTTTTTCACTCTCCTCTTTCACTTTCATCAGAGGCTCTTTAGTTCTTCACTTTCTGCCATAAGTGTGGTGTTATCTGCATATCCGAGGTTACTGATATTTTTCCTGGCAATCCTGATTCCAGCTTGTGCTTCATCCAGTCCAGCGTTTCTCATGATGTACTCTGCATATAAGTTAAATAAGTGGGGTGTTCTCTTGACAAATTAAGTTAAATAACCAGCATATTCTCTTGACAAAACTGTGTTAGCCTTTGACCTGCTTCATTTTGTACTCCAAGGCCAAGTCCTTGTTTTTCTGGGCATCTCCTGACTTCCTACTTTTTCATTCCAATCCCCTATGATGAAAAAGACATCATTTTTTGGTGTTAGTTCTAGAAGGTCTTGTAGGTCTTCATAGAACCGGTCAACTCCAGCTTCTTTGGCAGTAGTGGTTGGGGCACAGACTTGGATTACTGCGATGCTGAATGCAAACAAACTGAGATCATTCTGTCATTTTTGAAACTGCACCCAAGTACTGCACTTCAGAGTCTTCTGTTGACTATGAGGGCTACTCCATTTCTTCTAAGGAATTCTTGCCCACAATAGTAGATATAATGGTCATCTGAATTAAATTCACCCATTCCCATTCATTTTGGCTTACTGATTCCTAAGATCAATGTTCAGTCTTGTCATCTCCTGCTTGACCACGTCCAATTTACCTCAATTCATGAACCTAATATTCCAGGTTCCTATGAAATATTTTTTTTTTTACAAAATCAGACTTTACTTTCACCACCAAACATATCCAAAATTGAGCATCATCTCCGCCTCGGCCGAGCTGCTTCATTCTTTCTGGTGTGCTCAGGCCCTCTGTAGTGTCCAACTCTTTGCGACCCTACAGACTGTAGCCCACCAGGCTCCTCTGTCCATGAGATTTTCCTGACAAGAATTCTGGAGTGGGTTGCCATTTCCTCCTCCAGGGGATCTTCCCAACCCAGGCACTGAACCTGTGTCTCCTGCGGCTCCTGCATTTGCAGTTGGATTCTTTACTGCTGAGCCTGTGGAGAAGACCCATTCATTCAGAACTCAGTAATTACCTTTGCTGTTCCCTAGTAGCATACTGGACACCTTCTGACCTGTGGGGCTCATCTTCCAGTGTCTTATCTTTTTGCCTTTTCATACTGTTCACGGGGTTCTCCAGGCAAGAATACTGGTGTGGGTTGCCATTTCCTCCTCCAGTGGACCACATTTTGTCAGAACTCTTCACTGTTATGCTTTCATCTTGGGTGACCCTGCATGGGCTCATGGCTTCATTAAGTTACACAAGCCCCGTCTGCCACCACAAGGCTGTGACCCATGAGGGGGTGAATTTTGTTAACAGCTTAAAATGTGCACAAAAGTGAAATGAAATTAACTTTTCTATATCATACTATTTCTGTTCTGAACCATTCAAATTTGTATTAAATATTAAATAAGTATTAAATAAGATGGTGATACATTTTAAATCTGAGAAAACCTAATTGAAAGGTCACTGCCCCAAACAGCTTTAACCACATCTAAAGGATACATGTGTGTGTGTACATGTTCCAAAAGTTACACAGCAAGACTTCCCAAAGGGTAGATTAACACTTCTGCAGGATGCTAACTGGTATTTTGTAGAAAATGAGTTTCATGGTCAAATAAATTTGGGAACTACTGGACTAACAAAGTTAAAAGGTTTTCTGTGAATTTTGAATAGAGAAAACTTACCCTTCTCCCTAAACCTATACATATTACTCATTCATTCATTTATAGCAGGCAAGCTATAAAATTCACTTTTAAAAACACCTCTTTTATCAGAATGACCTTTAGAGAACTGGTTCTCCAGAGTATGAAGGTAAACAATGGCAAAAGAGGAAAAAAAAATATAACTGGATAGCCTATTAATTTGTATTAAGTCAAGAACTGCCTATAATTCCTTCTTTGAAATGAAATAATTACATACTAATAGAATTATAGCTAATATTTATTGAAGATTTATTATGTGCCAGGTATTTCACAAAGTATTTGCTATTCATTTCTTCATTTATTGCTAAAAACAACTCTGTGAGTCAGGAACTAGTATCACCAGTTTTACAGGTGAGGAAAATGAGCATGAGTTGTCATTCTCTCATGGTTACACACTTAGCAAATGGAAAGGGCTGGAAGCTAACCCTAATTCAGTCTGGTCTCCAAGCTTGAGCTCCCTCACCAAATATGATATAATAAAAACAGGTTTTTCAAGACTGCCTTAAAAAAAATTCAGTTTCTCCTAACAATGTTTTAGAAAGTTGGCTGGGATATTTTTCATTGTGTCATCTTGCACAGCTTTAAAGGAAAATTAGGTACTAAAATCCATGCTGACCTATCAACCAGACTTGGTAGCATTTAAGATTTAAAACATTTTTATAAATGTTTATAATGGAGTACATACTGGGTTAAAACTGGTAGAATTATATCTTATGAATTCCTTCTTAAAGAGTAAAAATCTCCTCACATGATAGAATATCTTTCTAAAAAGTGAAATCTTGTCTTATATACTTAGTCACCAACAATCAGGGTAATTTCATAATGCTAAAATAACATATCAAGAACACCTGTGCAGATAAAATTATTTACCCAATGCAACACCAAACACAATTTTGAGGGCATAAAAAATTGAATTTACATCTATGTAGAGCAATTCCTTGAGCTAAAGTACATATAGATTTAGTTATTTTAAAGATTAAAATTTTAAAGATTTAAGATTAATTAAGTATTTCTTCTGTGTATTTGAATGTTGCTATAAGTCAAATTCTGAGAATCTGGTCTTGCTTGGGCATTCAGATGTAAGCTAACATTTCCCCAAAATACTAGTAACTCAAATTTCTTCAGAAAATATATAATTCTACTTTATCACTGTCTCAAAGTGTTATAAACCACAGCAAGTCATTTATTTTTTTAAAACCAGGAGTCAGAATTATGTTAAAATTATTATGAAGAAACAGCAGAAACAATAACCTCAATTTTTAAAAGCTTTATACTTAACTGAATGATTCTTTTATATTTCAGAATGAAAGAAATCTGTAAGTATATTCTCGTTGGAATTTTCGCATTTAAAGCTGAAAAGCAAGTGGAAACTAAGAAGACAAGAGGGCTTCCCAGGTGGCTCCATGGGAAAGAATCCACCTGCCAATACAGAGACGCAGGAGATGTGGGTTTGATCCCTAGATTGAGACGATACCCTGGAGTAGGAAATGGCAACCCATTCCAGTATTCTTGTCTGGAAAACTCCATGGACAGAGAAGCCTGGCGGGCTACAATCCATGGGGTCACAAAGAGTTGGCCATGACTGAGTGACTGAGCATGAATACATAAGAAGTATAGATGTCTTTTATTTTCTATATTTACATGGGGAAGCAAAAAAAAAAAAAAAAAAGGCCTTGACTTAAAGCATTTTCCCTGAGTCCCAACTCTGCTACGAGCGAGGAGCAATCTTGTTCAAGTCACTTAAAATTGCTGACTTCTGCTGTAAAAGGAAGGCATGAGATGATTTCTAAAATCCATTTGAGCTTTAAAATCCAGTGACTCTAATGAGTTTACTGACTTCAAAAGACAGTACAAAATACTTACGTAAAATGCACACCCCCTGTAAACAGGTTAAGAAAAACCATGCCATTGAATTAATCATTGGTGCTTCTTCAGCCTCACCCTAAGGCACGTGAGAGGAATAAGGGCCAGTAGAGTGGAGTAGGAGTAGCTCTAGTTTCTGTTTCTGAGGGCTTCCCTTGCGGCTTAGCTGGTAAAGAATCCTGCAATGTGGGAGACCTGGGCTTAGTACCTGCGTTGGGAAGATCCCCTGGAGAAGGGAAAGGCTACCCACTTCAGTATGCTGGCCAGGAGAATTATATGGACTGTATAGTCCGTGGGGTCGCAAAGAGTCGGACACGACTTAGCGACTTTTACTTCTCTTCACTTCTGTTTTTGAGGGGCAGGGTGGGTAATAATAATCAACAATTAATAAGTAAATAAATGAAGGCATGCAAAGGAGAAAAAGCAATAATCTTAACAATATTAACAATTTGCTGAAAGGGTGTCCTGAGTAAGAACCAAAGGGCAATTTTCTCTACTGAAAAACATGCTGCCTGCCTCTGAGTGTCGTTTTCTGTGGCAACTTATACATTTCAGGCCAGGCTATAGTTTCCTCATTAACCCAGCTGTGAACCTGTCCAACTGCTCACAGCCATCAACACTCCCAAGCTGGAGTGTATAAGTAATTGCTTTTAAAGGGTCAATCGGTAACAAGTGTGGGTAGTTTGTATAGGGTCATCATCCTCTACTATTTTTTGTATTTTGGGGAAAAATCAAGACCTCTCCTGGAAAAAAATGAATCCCCTATTGTCCGAGGGCTCTAATTCCAGCCTGGAGATGGAAGATGCTAATGATCATACTTACACGTAGGTCAAAGGTAATGTGGCCCAACAATACACAACGTGAAGTAAGGACTGGTCCCTATTTTTCCATTATATTCCAGAAGTCCTCCATTGGGGAAATGGACCCACTGTTTAGGGTTATAGCTGCTTGGCTACATTTGAGTGGATTATTAATCCACAAGGCAACTTCAAGTAAGGGTTAGTGGGTAATTCCAAGTGAGGATGATTAGACTGATCTTCTGACAGAAGAAATACAAGAAAATCTGGCTTCAACTCCAGAGAAAGGGTGTACAAAAAAGAGAAGAAATTGAGGATGATGAACAATATGGGGTCTGAGTCATCTTTACTTGGAGGTGTGCTCCAAGACCCACCAATGAGGAGGACTGTAAAACCTACAGTGGACTATGACACAGTAAGGCAAGCCACTCAACTAGTCCTCAAATCTCTGCTGTAGAGGCAACAGCAACTTATTTGGAATGTTGTTACTGACTGGTGTGTCACTCTGGTTTAGAAGCTTCTTTTATTTCCCCCATTCAGAAATCATTTACTAAATGTCCGTTATATACCACTGGGAGTAATAAGAAGAGGGACCAAGTAATAGTTCCTGCCCTCAATAGGTTGCAGTAGGTTGGCTGCAATAGGTCCAGTAGGTTGGAAGAAAGTGTACCCAGATATAAATCTTGTATCTGAAGATCACTCACCAAAGTTCGTCTACTTCAAATACTTGGGTTATTTATTCCTGCTGGCATTAGGAAAAATATCTAAACATACAGGAACTGGGAACCTTTCTTCTCTGCAGGCAGGCTCAGTGATAATCAAGCCTCTGCAGACCCAGGTGGGAGACCCCTAACTGCTCTCTCTCTTGCTCATGCACAGTATGGGACCAAATGACTGTCAAAACAAGCTCTCACATTAAGAACATGAGACACTTCTAGCCCAATGTTAATACCACCTAAAACATTCTGGAAACAAAAATTCCAGACTTCCTTGCTTATTTCTCATTTTTTATGTCAGAAATCCTTTCTTTTTGTCTTCTCCATCAACAAGATGGAACTATCCAACATAAACAAGATCTATATTAAAATATAGCAGTTCAGTTCAGTTGCTCAGTCGTGTCCGACTCTTTGTGACCCCATGGACTGCAGCACACCAGGCTTCCCTGTCCATCACCAACTCCTGGAGCTTACTCAAACTCATGTCCATTGAGTCGGTGATGCAATCCAACCATTTCATTCTCTGTCATCCCCTTTTCTTCCCTCCTTCAATCTTTTCCCAGCATCAGGGTCTTTTTAAATGAATCAGTTCTTCGCATCAGGTGGCTAAAGTACTGGAGTTTCAGCTTCAGCATCAGTCCTTTCAATGAATATTCAGGACTGATATTCTTTAGGATGGACTGGTTAGATCTCTTTGAAGTCCAAGGGACTCGCAAGAGTCTTCTTCAACACCACAGTTCAAAAGCATCAATTCTTCGGTGTTCAGCTTTCTTCACAGTCCAACTCTCACATCCATACATGACCACTGGAAAAACCATAGCTTTGACTAGACAGGCCTTTGTTGACAAAGTAATGTCTCTGGCTTTTTAATATGCAGCAGTAGTTCACAATAATAAAAAGCACAAATAAATGACATTAACTAGGACAAATGATTTTTAAAAAGATGATACAAACAATTATTTCAAAGAACTATTTAAACAAGCAATCTCCATAGCTTCTCTAATTTATTCTCACTATAATACTGCCAGGTAGGCATTACTACCTTTGTTTGACAGATGAAGAAACTCCTAGATGGGAGGGTAAAATTATTTTATTCAAGATACATTTATTGCATTAAGGATGAAAAATCTGACTCTGATCTCATTTTACTAATCCAACCAGCTGTCAAATTCTGCTTATTCTATCCTCATAATTTCTCTTTAACGTACTTCCTCCTTTATATAGTCACTGCAGCCCCCTAGTCCAGGACCCTTTCCTAACCAGTCTTCCTGCTTTTCTACTATCTTGTATACACAAGAGATCAGTTGTCTGAAGCACCATTCTACTCGCTTCCATTTCCTGCTCAAACACCTTTAACAAAGTCATTTCTCAGTCAGGCACTCAGACACTCTGCCCAATCTGTGCTCTCAAGTGACCTTTCTCCCACCTTATTTCCCACTCATCTCTACCAAGCACCCAAGCTTCAATCAAACAGAAATCCATGCTTTTATTCAAAAACATTTTGATCTTTTTTGTCTCTCCAACTTTGCTTTGAGAAATGACTCCTAATTCTTCCCACCACATCTAAGCATGTCTGAATTCCAGGCACTCACAGTACAAGGCCCACGTCTATGCCTTCTCCACCAAGGAGCCTGAGCTTCTCTATCCTCAGGCTGCCCATGGCACACCTCTATCTTCTTTTATTCCCTCCAAGAAATTTAAGTGCTAGTAACTACAGTAAATCAAACAAAAAAAGCTTACACTTTAGTTAGGGAGCAAAAAGTGAACAAAAAAACCATCGCAAAAGGGCCACAGAAAGTGGTCAGCTCAGGAGTCTACCTGAGCCTAAATGAAGGGTACCTGAATTCGGCTTTGCCTAGGAAAGTCAAGCAGGGCTTCCCAGGAGAGCTAATACTTGACCTGAGTGGGAAAAGATGCAGAAGTGTCTGCTCAGAAGACCAGTGCATATATATACAATCAAAGGCACGAGCTGGACATGCAGAGCCACAGTGGCAGATTGGATTCTCCTAGTGTAAAAACAATAGCATACCACTACAAAGGGCTATTTAATGAGCCACAATAAAATGTTTGTGGAAGCAAGTTTTAAATTGAAAACTGCTTTACAAATTTAAGATATCATTTATCTATTAACTGAAAGAAAGTGAAGTCACTCAGTCATGTCCGACTCTTTGCAACCCCATGGACTGTAGCCCGCCAGGCTCCTCTATCCATGGGATTTTCCCGGCAAGAATACTGGAGTGGGTTGCCATATCCTTCGCCAGGGGATCTTCCTGATCCAGGAATTGAACCTGGATCTCCTGCATTGCAGGGAGACTCCTTACCATCTGAGCCACCAGGGAATCCCTCATTTATTTATAAATAACATATAAATGCTTCTCATCTACCTTCTGAATGTAATTTAATATACTGCTCTACTGCTCAATTTCTCTCTATGCACACATCCTCTCACTGAGAAACACACCCATACACAACTTCCAAAGGTAAAGGGCTTCAGAGCAGTGGATCTACACTCACATTAAAATGTACACTTAAAAACATTTAAGTAGACTCTTCAACTAGAGCTTCCAGATAATTTCCCTTTTTGCTGTTAGCAACTTCCTAACATGATAGGACCTGTGCTCGGTTTGTAGGCACAAGTCGAGAAGTTTCCATTTTCTCCACAGCACCAAGGAATTCACAATCTATTCACAAGGATTCCTACTCTTACTTCAATATATCTTTAGGAACTCAAATTGGTCAACATAATATAAAATAATACAATGAATAGCTTGTAATATGGATGAAGAACAGAAGTCTAAACTGTATATATTAATGTGAAGGAACAGAGCTCACTGTCGTTAGAAACACACACTCTGGGATTCTGAAACCGTGGGAAACTGTGGCAATGAGAGAGAGAGAGAAAGAGAAATGGGCAGGGGTGAGGAGAGGAGCATTGTGCCTTGTACATGGACCAGGAAATGATTCAGGGAAGGGACTCCTGGTTCTAACGGCATGAACAGGTTGGTGAATCCTCTCCTCAAAACAAGAAAAAAACTTCTCAGTCATTTCAGGGTTCAGGAAATCAATCAAAGGCAGAAAACAAATAGAGAAATTTCATAAAAAGTTGCTACAGCTTCAGGGTTAAGACCAGCAGGAGGCTACAAACCTACTGCCTGGGGCTATTCCAACCCAAGAACTCCACCCTCTAATCCTCAGCTCTGCCAGGAGAGCTTTCAGGATAGAGCTAGACCAGGAAGACTCTTGAGAGTCCCTCAGACAGCAAGGAGATCAAACCAGTTAATCCTAAAGGAAATCAATCCTAAATATTCACTGGAAGGACTGACACTGAAGCAGAAGCTCCAATACTTTGGCCACCGGATGTGAAGAACTGACTCATTAGAAAACAACCTAGGGGAGGGGCCAAGATGACGGAGGAATAGGACGGGAGAATTGGATTTTGAATTTTCGAATTCATCGAAAGAACAATTGAATGCAGAGCAAACTTCACAAAACAACTTCTGATGGCTAGCTGAGGACATCAGGCGCCCAGAAAAGCAGCCCATTGTCTTCGAAAGGAGGTAGGACAAAATATAAAAGATAAAAAGAGAGACAAAAGAGTTAGGCACAGAGACCCGTCCCAGGAAGGAAGTCTTAATAGAGGAAGTTTCCAAACACCAAGAAACCCTCGCATTGGCGGGTCTGGGGGAAGTTTTCGAATCTCAGAGGGCAACCTAACTGGGAGGAAAAATAAATAAAATCCAAAGATTAGGTGCCTAAAAGCAACTCCCAGCAGAAAAGTACCCCAGACACCCGCATCCGCCACCAGCAAGTGGGGGCAGAACAGAGAGGAACCAGCGGCATTGCTTAGGGTAAGGACCGGGCCTGAGTGCCCTGAGGGCAATCAGAGGGAGCTTTTGTGAAATACCAACTTAAACTGTGGGATAGCAAAAGAGAGAGAGAAAATTAACCGGCTCAAACACACTGCTGGCTGTTCGCAGAACAAAGGGTCTGAGCAAGTCCAGAGAAGAGCTAGCCGGCTGTGGATCAGCCCAGCTCCACCGGAGGCAGGAGGCAGGGGGGAGGGGAAACGGGCAAACTCGGCCCCAAAGACTGCATCTCCTACCGCACTGCAAACAGACCTCCAGTTTCTAACCAAAGACTTCCTGAGATTCTGGATGGTCGACATCCGCCGGGAGGGTCGCGGCTAAACACAAGGCGCACAAACCCGACTGGCGCGGGGAAACAGGCTGGGGCCGCGGAGGGGAGAAGGCGCGCCGCACCCGGGGAGAGTGCGCCCGTCAAGCTCCTGGCTGTTTGAGCTCCTCCGGCCGGCGAAGGCACAAAACGCAGGCGCAACCGAGTCCGTCCTTTTGTGGAAAACCCGAAAACTGGAACCGCATGCAACGCAGGGCACGCTCCATACAGAGCAGCCGGGAGCCTGAGCAGCCGTAGACAGGGAAAGCAGCGCCCCTCCCTCCCCGCAGAGCTAGGGAACTAGCGAACCTGAACAAGTGACCACCTCCGCCCGCCTGTGTCAGGGCGGAAATTAGGCCCTGAAGAAACCGGCAAACAGAAGCCAAATAAACAAAGGGAACCGCTTCAGAACACTGACGCAAGCTTCCCTAACCAGGAAACCTTGACAAGCCAATCGTCCAACCCCACCCACTGGGTGAAACCTCCACAATAAAAAGGAACCACAGACCTCCAGAATACAGAAAGGCCACTCCAGACACAGCAATCTAAACAAGATGAAAAGGCAGAGAAGTACCCAACAGGTAAAGGAACATGAAAAATGCCCACCAAGTCAAACAAAAGAGGAGGAGATAGGGAATTTACCTGAAAAAGAATTTAGAATAATGATAATAAAAAGGATCGAAAATCTTGAAAACAAAATGGAGTTACAGATAAATAGCCTGGAGACAAAGATTGAGAAGATGCAAGAAATGCTTAATAAAGACCTAGAAGAAATAAAAAAGAGTCAATTAAAAATGAATAATGCAATAAATGAGATCAAAAACACTCTGGAGGGAACCAAGAGTAGAATAACGGAGACAGAAAATAGGATAAGTGAGGTAGAAGATAAAATGGTGGAAATGAAGCAGAGAGGAAAAAAGAAAAAAAGAATCAAAAGAAATGAGGACAACCTCAGGGACCGCTGGGCCAATGTGAAATGCCCCAACATTCGAATCATAGGAGTCCCAGAAGAAGAAGACAAAAAGAAAGGCCATGAGAAAATACTCGAGGAGATAATAGCTGAAAACGTCCCTAAAATGGGGAAGGAAATAGCCAGCCAAGTCCAAGAAACCCAGAGAGTCCCAAACAGGATAAACCCAAGGCAAAACACCCCAAGACACATATTAATCAAATTAACAAAGATCAAACACAAAGAACAAATATTAAAAGCAGCAAGGGAGAAACAACAAATAACACACAAAGGGATTCCCATAAGGATAACAGCTGATCTATCAATAGAAATCCTTCAGGCCAGAAGGGAATGGCAGGACATACTTAAAGTAATGAAAGAGAATAACCTACAACCCAGATTACTGTACCCAGCAAGGATCTCATTCAGATATGAAGGAGAATTCAAAAGCTTTACAGACAAGCAAAAGCTGAGAGAATTCAGCACCACCGAACCAGCTCTTCAACAAATGCTAAAGGATCTTCTCTGGACAGGAAACACAGAAAGGTTGTATAAACGTGAACCCAAAACAACAAAGTAAGTGGCAACGGGACCATATCTATCAATAATTACCTTAAATGTAAATGGGTTGAATGCCCCAACCAAAAGACAAAGACTGGCTGAATGGATACAAAAACAAGACCCCTATATATGCTGTCTACAAGAGACCCACCTCAAAACAAGGGACACATACAGACTAAAAGTGAAGGGCTGGAAAAAAATATTTCACGCAAACGGAGACCAAAAGAAAGCAGGAGTCGCAATACTCATATCAGATAAAATAGACTTTCAAATAAAGGCTGTGAAAAGAGACAAAGAAGGATACTACATAATGATCAAAGGATCAATCCAAGAAGAAGATATAACAATTATAAATATACATGCAGCCAACATAGGAGCACCACAATATGTAAGGCAAATACTAACAAGAATGAAATGGGAAATTAACAATAACACAATAATAGTGGGAGACTTTAATACCCCACTCACACCTATGGATAGATCAACTAACTAAACAGAAAATTAACAAGAAAACACAAACTTTAAATGACACAATGGACCAGCTAGACCTAATTGATATCTATAGGACATTTCACCCCAAAACAATCAACTACACCTTTTTCTCAAGTGCACACGGAACCTTCTCCAGATAGACAACATCCTGGGCCACAAATCTGGTCTTGGTAAATTCAAAAAATTGAAATCATTCCAGTCATCTTTTCTGACCACAGTGCAGTAAGATTATATCTCAATTACAGGGAAAAAACTGTTAAAAATTCAAACATATGGAGGTTAAATAACACGCTTCTGAATAACCAACAAATCATAGAAGAAATTAAAAAAGAAATCAAAATATGCATAGAAATGAATGAAAATGAAAACACAACAACCCAAAAGCTATGGGACACTGTAAAAGCATGTTTATAGCATTTACAGGCTTACCTCAAGAAACAAGAAAAAAGTCAAATAAATAACCTAACTCTACACCTAAAGCAACTAGAGAAGGAAGAAATGAAGAACCCCAGGGTTAGCAGAAGGAAAGAAATCTTAAAAATTAGGGCAGAAATAAATGCAAAAGAAACTAAAGAGACATTAGCAAAAATCAATAAAGCTAAAAGTTGGTTTTTTGAAAAAATAAAACAAAATTGACAAACCATTAGCAAAACTCATTAAGAAACAAAGGGAGAAGAACCAAATTAACAAAATAAGAAATGAAAATGGAGAGATCACAACAGACAACACTGAAATACAAAGGATCGTTAAGAGACTACTACTAGCAGCTCTACGCCAATAAAATGGACAACTTGGAAGAAATGGACAAATTCTTAGAAAAGTATAACTTTCCAAAACTGAACCAGGAAGAAATAGAAGATCTTAACAGACCCATCACAAGCAAGGAAACCGAAACTGTAATCAGAAATCTTCCAGCAAACAAAAGCCCAGGACCAGATGGCTTCACAGCTGAATTCTACCAAAAATTTAGAGAAGAGCTAACACCTATCTTACTCAAACTCTTCCAGAAAATTGCAGAAGGTAAACTTCCAAACTCATTCTATGAGGCCACCATCACCCTAATTCGAAAACCAGACAAAGATGCCACAAAAAAAGAAAACTACAGGCCAATATCACTGATGAACATAGATGCAAACTCCTTAACAAAATTCTAGCAAACAGAATCCAACAACATATTAAAAAAAATCATACACCATGACCAAGTGGGCTTTATCCCAGGAATGCAAGGATTCTTTAATATCTGCAAATCAATCAATGTAATACACCACATTAACAAATTGAAAGATAAAAACCATATGATTATCTCAATAGATGCAGAGAAAGTCTTTCACAAAATTCAACATCCATTTATGATTAAAACTCTCCAGAAAGCAGGAATAGAAGAAACATACCTCAACATAATAAAAGCTATATATGACAAACGCACAGCAAGCATTACCCTCAATGGTGAAAAATTGAAAGCATTTCCCCTAAAATCAGGAACAAGACAAGGGTGCCCACTCTCACCACTACTATTCAACATAGTGTTGGAAGTTTTGGCCACAGCAATCAGAGCAGAAAAAGAAGTGAAAGGAATCCAGATAGGAAAAGAAGAAGTGAGACTCGCGCTGTTTGCAGATGACATGATCCTCTACATAGAAAACCCTAAAGACTCTACCAGAAAATTACTAGAGCTGATCAACAAATATAGTAAAGTTGCAGGATATAAAATTAACACACAGAAATCCCTTGCATTCCTATACACTAACAATGAGAAAACAGAAAGAGAAATTAAGGAAACAATACCATTCACCATTGCAACAAAAAGAATAAAATACTTAGGAGTATATCTACCTAAAGAAACAAAAGACCTATACATAGAAAACTATAAAACACTGATGAAAGAAATCAAAGAGGACACAAACAAATGGAGAAATATACCATGTTCATGGATTGGAAGTATCAATATTGTCAAAATGGCTATACTACCCAAAGCAATCTATAGATTCAATGCAATCCCTATTAAGTTACCAATGGTATTTTTCACAGAACTAGAACAAATAATTTCACAATATGTATGGAAATACAAAAAACCTCGAATAGCCAAAGTAATCTTTAGAAAGAAGAATGGAACTGGAGGAATCAAGCTGCCTGACTTCAGACTATACTACAAAGCCACAGTCATCAAGACAGTATGGTACTGGCACAAAGACAGAAATATAGATCAATGGAACAGAACAGAAAGCACAGAGATAAATCCACAAACCTATGGACACCTTATCTTTGACAAAGGAGGCAAGGATATACAATGGAAAAAAGATAACCTCTTTAACAAGTGGTGCTGGGAAAACTGGTCAACCACTTGTAGAAGAATGAAACTAGAACACTCTCTAACACCATACACAAAAATAAACTCAAAATGGATTAAAGATCTAAATGTAAGTCCAGAAACTCTAAAACTCCTAGAGGAGAACATAGGCAAAACACTCTCCGACATAAATCACAGCAGGATCCTCTATGACCTACCTCCCAGAATATTGGAAATAAAAGCAAAAATAAACAAATGGGACCTAATGAAACTTAAAAGCTTTTGCACAACAAAGGAAACTATAAGCAAGGTGAAAAGACAGTCCTCAGATTGGGAGAAAATAATAGCAAATGACGCAACAAAGGATTAATCTCAAAAATATACAAGCAACTCCTGCAGCTCAATTCCAGAAAAATAAATGACCCAATCAAAAAATGGGCCAAAGAACTAAACAGACATTTCTCCAAAGAAGACATACAGATGGCTAACAAACACATGAAAAGATGCTCAACATCACTCATTACCAGAGAAATGCAAATCAAAACCACAATGAGGTACCATTACACGCCAGTCAGGATGGCTGCTATCCAAAAGTCTACAAGCAATAAATGCTGGAGAGGGTGTGAAGAAAAGGGAACCCTCTTACACTGTTGGTGGGAATGCAAACTAGTACAGCCACTATGGAGAACAGTGTGGAGATTTCTTAAAAAACTGGAAATAGAACTGCCATATGACCCAGCAATACCACTTCTGGGCATACACACCGAGGAAACCAGATCTGAAAAAGACACGTGCACCCCAATGTTCATCACAGCACTGTTTATAATAGCCAGGACATGGAAGCAACCTAGATGCCCATCAGCAGATGAATGGATAAGGAAGCTGTGGTACATATATACCATGGAATATTACTCAGCCATTAAAAAGAACTCATTTGAATCATTTCTAATGAGATGGATGAAACTGGAGTCCATTATACAGAGTGAAGTCAGAAAGATAAAGAACATTACAGCATACTAACACATACATTTGGAATTTAGAAAGATGGTGATGATAACCCTATATGCAAAGCAGAAAAAGAGACACAGATGTACAGAACAGACTTTTGAACTCTGTGGGAGAAGGCGAGGGTGGGATGTTTCAAGAGAACAGCATCAAAACATGCACATTATCTATGGTGAAACAGATCACCAGCCAGGTCTGATGCATGAGACAAGTGCTCGGGCCTGGTGCACTGGGAAGACCCAGAGGGATCGGGTAGAGAGGGAGGTGGGAGGGGGAATCGTGATGGGGAATACATGTAAATCCATGGCTGATTCGTGTCAATGTATGACGGGACCCACTACAATATTGTGGGGTGATTGGCCTCCAACTAATAAAAATAAATGAAAAAAAAATTAAAAAAAAAAAAGAAAACAACCTAACGTTGGGAAAGACTGAAGGCAGGAGGAGAAGGGGACAACAGAGGACAAGATGGTTGGATGACATCACCAACTCAACAGACATGAGTTTGAGCAAACTCCAGGAGATGGTGAAGGACAGGAAAGCCTGGTGTGCTGCAGTCCATGGGGTCGCAAAGAATTGGACACGACTGAGCAACTAAACAACAAAGGTAATGAAAACCAGTAGTTTTGCTGTCAGAAGGGGCAGACTCAGCTTGGGGTACTGGGGTGGGTGCAGTAGAAAGCCACAGCTTTGTCAGCTAAAAGTGTCAAACTTGGTAGGAACCTAACTGGTTCTTCTAGCTTGAGGCTGTGGTCTGACTGGTGTGAGTGGCAGATCAGCTAGAAATACGAAGGGAAGATCCTGGAAATGAGAGAATTGTAGAATAACTAATTATGTTCTCCTGACTTTCCTGACTGACTGTGAAAATACTGGGCTGTGGAGGGGGAGACAAAAGAGGGTCCAACAAAAAGAATAAGCAAAGGCATACTTGAGAACTGGCTGGACTCTAAATGTACTTCCCAAATCACAAACAGATCAATAGAAAGTAGAAGCTTTCCACACTCCAGGTGCTCAAGCACAACTTATGCCCAAATCATTGTCTATGAAGAGAGAGGAGTGACTCCCAGCCAGGATAAAAAGTAAAAAGGAGAATAAAAATCACTAAGCAGACACATCAATGACCATGCAGGAGTCACACTTCACAGTTTAATCCAGGTAAAGTACTAAAAACACACACAAAAACACTCATCTCTATGCTTCTCAAAAACAAACCCAAGAAACTTCAGTGTTAAAATATATTACTAAAACATCCAATTTACTAAAAAGTTACAAGACATGCAAAGAAATAGGAAAAGTGTGGCCCTGACTCAAGCAAACAAGCAGTAACTAGAAATAGGCTCTTAGCAGGCCTAGATGTTGGAGTTAGCAGATGACTTCAAAGTAACAATCACAAATGTATTCAAAGAATTAAAGGAAACATGATAAGAATGAAAGGAAATATTCCCTAGTCAAGTAGGGAATCTCGACAGAACTATAGAAATCCTAAATGAAAATTCTAGAGTTGAAAAGTACATTAACTAAAATGAAAACTCACCAGATGAGCTCAATAACTGATTTGATCTGGTGGAATAAAGAATAAGTAAACTGAAACAGAGCAATGGAAATTATCCAATCAAAAGAAAAGAGAGAAAAAACACTTTAGAAAAATGAACAGAACTTTTGATCCAGCTTAAAAACAAACAGAATCTGAACCTGTAGAGAACAAACAGGCGTCCCCTGCCACTTTTGTGGCAAAAGTCCCAGAAGAAGAGAAGGAAAGAACAAACATTTGAAAAAATAATGTTTAAAAATTTCCCAATTTTGATGGAAAACAATCTGCAGACCCCCAAATTTCAATAAACTGCAAGTATGATAAAAACAAAAGTATCTATCCTAGATATATCAGTGTCAAACTGCTCAAAGCCAAAGAAAAACCAAAAATCTTGAAGACCGCAAGAGAAAAACAGCTCAACACATACAGGGGCAGCGTTAACACTGACTTCTCACTGAGGTCACAGGGCTGAGGAGACGGGGAAACTGTCAGCCAAGGATTCTATAGCTAGCAAAACTATCCCTGAAAAATGAAGACAAGAGAAAGACATTCCTAGATACACAAAAGCATTAACACTGACTTCTCACTGAGGTCACAGGGCTGAGGAGACGTGGAAACTGTCAGCCAAGGATTCTATAGCTAGCAAAACTATCCCTCAAAAATGAAGACAAGAGAAAGACATTCCTAGATACGCAAAAGCAGAAAATCTGTTTCAAGCAGACCTAGCCTCCAGAAAATCCTACATGGTGTACTATCAGCTAAAAGGAAATGACATTAGAAAATAACTCAAATCCATAGGAAGAGACGAAGATCAATGGAAATGGTAAATTTCTTTAAAAATAAAAGATTTTTTAAAGCAATAACTGTACTCCTATATTGTTTCATTTCATGTGACAATAACCCTGCACAAAGAATGGTAAGGGACAGAACTCTACTGGACCAAATTGCTATATTTTATCAGCAGCATAACACACACACACACACACACAGAGCCATCAGTAGACTGTAATAACTCCTAGACCTGTAATTCTTGATCAAGAACTAAGAAAATACAAAAATAACAACAAAAAAAATTTTAAGAATTGCAAAGGGATTCAAAAGATACAGAAAGAATCATTTACTATAAATCAGTAAAGAAGGAACAATAAAGTAAAAGAGACATACAAGAACAAATAGTAAAATGGCAGACATAGATCCACCTATATTAACAATTATATTAAAAGTAAATAGACTAAATACTCTGATAAAAAGGCAGTAATTTTCATACTGGAGAAAGAAGTAAGATCCAGATGTTTGTTTGTTTTTTCCCCAAGAGATATACCTTAGATTCAGAGTTTGAAACTAAATGAAGGAAAAAGATGTCATGCAAATAGTAATTAAGAGATAGTTGCAGTGGTCACATTAATATCAGACAAAACAAACTTAAGACAGGAAATACTAATAGAAACAAAAAGGGACATTTCATATTGATAAAAGGCCTAATTGGTTAGGAACATTCTGTAGGACAGACCATCTTATCTACTAAGCCACAAAACAAGTCTCATTAAGTTTAAAAAGACTGAAATCATACAAAGTATATTCTCTGAGAACAATGGGATTATAAAGAGAAAGACCTGGGACATCCTTAGACATCTGGGAATTAAACACACTTCTATATAAGCTACGACCAAAGAAGAAATCATAAAGAAAAATTTAAGAATATCTTGAACTGAATAAAAATGCAAACACAATATATCACACTTTATGGGATGTAGCTAAAGGGAAATTTAAGGGGAAAAGTGTAGCTTTAAACACATATTAGAAAGGATAACATTCTAAAATCAATGACTTAAGATTACACGTCAAGAAGCTAGGGAAATAAGACCAAATCAAACCCAAAGCAAGCAGAAGGAAAGAAATAATAAAGTTCAGAATGGAAATCAATGACATACAAAACAGGAAAACAATAGATTTTTAAAAGTCAATGAAATCGAAAGCTGGTTTTCTGGAAAAGCTGCAAAATCAAAAAACCTTAGCTAGATTAACCAAGAAAAAAAGAGAAGACATAATTACCAAAATCAAGAGTGAAAGGGTGGGTATCACTATGAATGCCACAGAAATTAAAATAATCAATGGAATTATTATTAGAATAACTTTATACCAACAAAATAGCTAATTAACAGGTAATAGAAAAATTCTAGAAAAACACTCATTACCAAAACTGATTTAACAAGAAACAGAAAATAGAAAAAACAAAAAAAACTGATAACTAGCAAAGAAATAGACTTAGTAATTAAAATACCTTGATAAAGTCTCTGATTTATTATATTTTATTCTTTCTTTTTCCTTTTCTGGTACTTCTGTTAAATCTGTAAGTTCATCATCATCTGTACGTGATTTGGAAATGCAGTCAATACAGCAGCCTGTGTATTTTAATTCTAGAATGGATGCTATAGAAAGCCTCATTTGTTACCATCATGCCCAGACTTTTCAAATAAATTGTCTATTGCAGTCCATTACCTATGAAGTATAAAATTATGTGCTTCTATATAACTCTGACTGACACTGATAAGATAACATGTCTTCAAGGGAAGAATGGATTTTTCTTGGTGGTCTGATAAAAGAAAATGGGAAGTATTTGCAGGTTAAATCTATCCTTATGCAACAAAAGCTTCCCCTACAAGACTCTTTACAGGGAAGTAAATCTTATCAAGTGGTTTAAAGGTTGAGTAAGGCTCTCCTCCTGATAATCTGAAACAGAAAGGTAAAAAGAAAGCTAAAAACTAGAGCGAGATCTTTCTATGCAAAGTATAGGACATTTTTATCTTAGGAAATATACCACACAATCCCATAAACAAAATGATTTCCCGTATGATGTGATAACATACCTATTGCAATTTATGATGCTTCCTTTACTCGCTTACTAAGTTAGTAATAACAGGTAAAGTCAAAGAGGTAGGCTGGGGCCAGGGATTAGTAGACCAAGTACAAGTTTGGATTTTATTATAAGTATGTTAGAAAACCATTAGAATCAAACAGGAAAATAGCATTATTTGCATTAAGAGAAAAAGGATCTTGGCTGCTAGATAAATTAGGCAATAGTAACAGAATATAAATAGTAACAGAAGATAAATTAGGCAATAGTAACAGAAAAAATGAAAAGGTTTGGATTAGAGTGGTGACAATGATGATGAATACCTCACATGAATTAAATTCTAAGTCTCCTAAAAGTCACTTGAAATAGGTGCTACTGTCTTCATCTTACAGATGAGCAAGTGCCAAGGCAGAGAGAGATTAAATAACTGGCCAGAGGTCATACTACTAATTAGAGATGATATTAGGACTCAGACCTAAAAAATCTGGTGGAAGTGCTGAGCTTTTAATTATGGACACTGTTCAGCTATGGTCTTAAGATGAAGCGAAGAGGCTGAAGTCAGAAAATATTCTACAATCATGGTGACCAAGACTTGCCAATGGATTGGATGCAGAGAAGATGGAAATAGAGAAAAAAATCATTCATAGGTTTCGCTTGAGTAACTAGGTAAATTTAGTAGTATCATTATACAACAGAGAGAGGATAAAGAACAGGAGGGAAAGGAGTCCGAGGACCCAGCTCTGGAGTACTACATTTAAAGCTGAATAGAGAAAGACAGACCAGCAAGAAAGACCAAGAAAGGACTTTCAGCGCCTAAGAGGGAAACAGGGAGCATCACGAAAGCCAACAACTCAAGTGTTTCAAGGAGGACGGAGGAGGCAGTGTGTTGAATACTGCTGACAGATTGTGGACAATGAGGACAGAGAAGCACCGTGAGATTTTGGCAGAATGAAGGTTTCCCATAAAGCTGAAAAGAGCAGCATCCTGCTAAGTTAACTCTCATCATCACACGTACCTTGTTTTGCTGTCTGTCCCATCTCTAGACTGTAAGCTCCTGGGCAATGACCATGAGCTTTATCCTAAATCCTTATCTTCTAATTACAAAGCTTGGAGTAGAATGGAAATTACATTAGTGCTATGCAATGTAATGTAAATGCAAAATTAATTCAAAGGGTTTTTGGGTGTGATGATTAAGAAGATTTCAACAGGACGATGACACGCCTCCTTCTGTTTGGCCACCTCATCACTCACGTACCGTCAGAGATCCGTTCTGCGTGCTGGGTGAGTTGCTGCTCTGCTCCCCGTGGGCTTGCGTGCTTCCGTACAGTGTCAGGTTGTGCTCACTGGTCTGGCCGGCGTAGTCCTGAGTGTGTGGCACTCCATACTCTGTGGGAATTCCATTCTGTGGAGGTGGTGGAAATGGGATGGTAGTAAAAGGCTGAACCATTGCGTCAGGAGTTGTTGTTGGCTCCTGGTTACCCTGGAACAAACAGAGAAAGAGAAGATAAGACTAAAAAAAAAAGTTGTCTAGTTACCAAAGGACCACAGATTTTCCTTTAAACCAAACTTTTTTAAATGCAAGGATATTAGTTACAGAAGATAAGGTACAAGATTTGAAATTCGTTTGAGCCATTACTGTTTTCTTTAGTACACTCTATTCCTTTAGTGATTCTTAGGGGAAAACAAATTAATTTCACTAAATTACAATTCTTTGTAATTTATTTGTAATTTGTTGTAAACTCCTATATTTTGGCCACCTGATGCAAAGAACTGACTCATGTGAAAAGACCCTGACGCTGGGAAAATATTGAAGGCAGAAGGAGAAGGGGACGACAGAGGATGAGATGGTTGGATGGCATCACCAACTTAATGGACATGAGTTTGAGCAAGTTCCGGGAGATGGTGATGGACAGGGAAGCCTCATGTGCTGCAGTCCATGGGGTCGCAAAGAGTTGGACACAACTGAGTGACTGAATTGAAATTACAATTCATAGCAACAGGTAGAATGACAGTATAAATTAAATTCTCAAAACCAGATGATATATACCTCCAGATTTTAAGAACACAGAGTTCAGGAGAAAGCTTACTGTTAACAAAATTAATCTTTGAATTTCAAGGTAGAAATTTATTTAAGTCTTGGCCACTAGGTTAATTAAACTAACAAACAAAAAAAACCTTTCCTTAAATTAGAAACTAGACAAAGAAGTTTCCTAGACAAAAACCTTGAGTTTTTCATAATTACTGCTGGCATTTCAAGGCTAGCAGATACCTCTCCACATGGCGCCCATCCCCAGGTGCCTACCTGGGATCTCACATGGTATCTCATATATCACTACAGCACAGACAGTCACTCAGGAGACCGTTTGAAGCTGTTTTGACTCCACAGCCCGTCTTACTTCTGTTCAGTCTTTAAGTTCAGATACAAACAAGGGGTTAAATCCTGTGTAAGAGATTTTGTAAAATCCTCCCTTCTCAAAGACTTACCACCTTCTGACCTCCCATTTTAGTCCATAAAAGGCAGAGACATTATCTTACTAAAAACAAACACATTTTCAAAGTCTGGGGCCACTATCCTTTTGGAAGTAGCTGGTAGAGATGGTCAAATGCTTCAAAGTGGTAGCACTTTGATAAACCCCTTCCCCCATATTTTAGACATCAAATCATTAGGGATCAAAGAAAAGCTGGGTTTACATCATTTGGATTCCTCCTAGTCATGAACATCACTTCCTTCAAACAATAAAGTAACTATTCCTCTTTCTTCCTCAGTTATGGTTATCCTTCTTTCCTGTCAATTTAAGAAGGGATTCTCTACCTACTGAGAGCTACAGGAAACTGAACTTCCAGCCACACTGTCTACATCATTCCAGGTTTTTAGCATTAATTTGATGGCCATTAAACTCACACTATCACAAACAAAATGAATCCAAAACTGGAGAAAGATTTCACCTTACTTTTTAAAGGAGGGTTCAACTATCCTTTAAAATCTGCCTAAAATAGAACAAATTTACAAAGGCTATTATAAATAGAGAAATATATGATCATAGATTGGGGAGCTGGATATTCGTAAAATGACAATGCACCCCCAAATTCCACAAACCCAATCAAAATCTCAGCAGGTGTTTTTGCATAAATCGAAAAGTTGTTATTAAAATTTATATGGAAGTGCAAAGTATCTAGAGTAGTCAAAACATTTTGAAAAAACACAGACTGGAAGACTTTCACTACCTGAGTTCAAGACTTACAAAGTGATGATAACCATAATAGTGTGGTACTGGTTTAAAGACATACAATAGATAAATGAGATAGAAAAGAATCCAGAGACCGAAATAAACATTTACAGTGAATATTAAGGCATCAGTCAATTCATCAGGGGAACGGAAAGAATTTTTAATAAATGAAAAACTGAATACCCAATAAAAAAAAATAAACCTCAACTCTCATCCTATATTTGTAAAAGTTAACTTGAAAGAGACAACAGACCTAAGTGTAAGAGCTAAAACTATAAAACTTTTAGAAAAGGCAGGAAAATCTTCACAGCTCTGTGATAAACAAGAAATTTTGGGGACACAAAAAATTAAGAACTATTAATGAAAAAAAGACAGACTAGATTTCACCGAAATTAAAAAACAATTGTTCTCCGAAAGGCAACTTAATAAAGAGACAAGGCAGAGACTGCGAGACAACATTCACAATACACATATCTGGTAAAGGACACTAGAATCTATAAAGAAATGTTACAGATCACAATGAAAAGAGCAAGGCATGTTTAAAGAAAGTTAACGACTTTTTAACAACCACGTCCCACATAAAGATATACCAATGGCCAGAAAATACTTGAAAAACTATTTTAAAATACACAAATGGCTCTTTTAAAACTAGCAATAATCATTTATTCAAAAGAGTACCCAAATTTAAATTATAATATAAAACATACAATATATAAGATCTGAATAAATAGAAAGGTATATTTTATTTCTGAGTAATAATAAACATAAAAGGTTAATCGTTCCCCAAATAAAATATAAACCTAGTATAATTTCCAAATAGAAGCAAATCAAATGGTGCCTAAAGAAGGAAACAGGACCAAATACTTTTTTAACTTGCATATGAAAAACTTACTAATAAAGTCTGCAAAAGGAAAAACTATGAAAGAGGAGATGCTCTATCATATATTAAAACTTGCCATAAAACTACTATGATTCAACAGTAGGAATATACAAAATGATTAAAGGAACATTGATAATCCTGATTCAAGTTTATATGGAAATTCAATAGAAGATAAAAGTGGCATTTCAATTCAGTGGAGGGGATGGTTATTTATCATATGCTATTTGTTTTGAAGAGGATTCCCTGGTGGCTCAGAAGGTATTTGTATTGAATAGAAGTTGGCTACCCACCAAAAAGAAAATACTCATGCTCCATGCAAAAAAAAAAAAAAAGGAATAAAATATAATTAAAACTATGAAAATATAAGAAATATTGGGAGTGTTACTGGGGTGAGGAGATTCTTAAGTAAGACAGGGAACCTAAAAACCAGAAAGGTTAAAAAAAAAAGATAGATTTGGCTATGGGAAGACAAGAAGAAAAGAAGAGAGAGGGGAGGGGGAGGAGGGAAAAAGAGAGGGGAGAAATGGATTTTAAAGTCAAGAAGAAACAACTGGGGAAAATATCTGCAAAGTAAGAGAGACACACACCGGTAACCATCACTAAGTGCAGGTTATTTAAACTGATGAGAGACATACACACATCAACAGAAAAAGAGGCAAAGAATACAACAATTCACAGAAGATGAAATACAAATGGCTGTATGATTAAAATGCTTAATCTCACGAACTAAAACACATATTAACGGCAAAATAAGTCCAATTTTTTCACCATCAAATCATAAAAAAATAAAAAACTGTTTTATTGACACAATTATAATTGACATATACAGTTGGCCTTCTCTATCTGTGGGCTCTGTAGCGTGTATTCAAATAACCACTGATTTAAAAATACTAGGGAAAAAAAAAAACCCCAGAAAAGTAAAGCTTTACTTTGCTATAGTCCAGCAACTATCTACATTGAATTTATAACTATTTACATGACATTTACATATAAGCAATCTAGCCATGATTGAAAACATATGGGAGGATGTACACAGGTTATATGCAGTTACTAGTTATGTCATTTTACACAAGGGACTTGAGCATCTGCGGATTTTGGTATCTGCAGGGGGTCCTGGAATCAATCACCTGTGGATACCGAGGGACAATTCTACAATAAACCCCACTGATTTATTCATAGTGTGTGCTTTGGTAAGTTTTGAGATGTATATGTACACTCATGAAACCATCACCACAATCAAAACAGTGAATATATCTGTCCAGCCCCCTCCCCCGCCAAATTTCCTCATGTTCCTAATAAGTTTATATTACTTTTGTAATAAAGCCTACAAAGTATTTTTTAATATAAAAAGAGAATGGTGACTAGTGAAATCAGTAAAGGGAAGCCAATACACTGAAGCACTGAATTACTAGGCTGTTCTTAAAAAAATGACATTGACATTACCTACAGAAGTTATACAGCATCAAAATTCACCTGTCTCTAGGGTCTAAGAATCACATCTACAAAGTAATAAGAACTGCTTCACATAAAAATCCTTCCCTTTATTTAGTTCTTAAAAATTATGCTAGTTTTTACCTGTAATTTTTCAGGAAAGAAAATCCCTGTTGTTTATCACTATATATTCTTTTCATGATCTCAAGGTCAGGGTATTGTAAATGATTTCTCTTTAGCTATTCTGGGTGTCCTAAGAAGGAAATAAAATAATTCTGTCCGTTCTCTTTCAAATTATTCAGTGCTATCTAACTATCTACCTACCTACCAACCTACATGAAGCATACTACTTCAGAAGTCCTCATGGGATTTACCAGCCTGTAGACAGATAAGAAAAAATTCTATTTCACATGGGTTGGTGAATAAAAGGGAATAAGGGCACCAACGGTATTCACAGACCTACACTTCAACTCCAGGCATAAACAGAGACACAGGACAGGTCTACTAAATAACCCGTAAAGGCTAAGGACACTGTTGTGCAGTTTATGAACACAGCAAGGGGGACTTACAATACCCCACTGGGCTGCTCTCAGACTCTCCTCTTTCAGGGCAGCCTCCATCCTCCACTTCAGCTCTGCCGGGAAGGATGCTCTGGCACACAAAACACAATGTTAACTCTCCCCCAGAGGCAGCCTTGACAAAGCCCGCTCAGTCAACTGAACAAACCTGTCAATTAGCAGCGGGAGATGGGGGAAGAAGGGTCAAAACTTCTAAGATTTGCTTGCGGCCTTTGTACCATGTGCTTCAAAGTAATGCAAGACAGGTAGAGGTTGAACTGTTTCTCTCTCAAAAGGGAAATGTAAACCCTTATCAGGAGATCAAGAAGAAACTCTTGATAGTTTATTTTGTTACATACAGGAATTGTTTTAATGTTGTTAAAAAACACTATGTTTATACACTACAGGTAAGAAACTGGAATAGGAGTGATTTTGCATTTTAGCTCATACACTCTGCAGTATCTAAAAATTTCCCCAGGTAAACATTATTATAATTTAGAAATGTTATATGGTTTTCAGACTTCCATTAAATTTCCAGGCTATATCCCAAAGTTTTAAGTTCAGAAGAGAAGCACTGTAGCCTGCAGACAAACTGTGAGATAATAGTCAACATGATTATTTCTGGGAAAGAATTTACCTCTTAAGTTTATATGAAAATGTTTTAATATCACAGACTAAACAGTTTAAGTATATCTCATCTGACAAAATGAATTAACTTTTTCTTGTAGCCCTCAAAACTAGACATAACTTCTTTTTCTTAATTTAACAGTCTATAAACTTTCTCATCCACAAGATTAAAAAATTGACAATAAGGAGTACAATGCAAGTAAAATTTCTACCTTGCCTAACAAGACTCTAATAAAGATTCATCTATAACTCCTTTCTTCCCTAGAATATAAACTAAGATTTTACGTGAAAGAGGAGAGGAAAAATAAAGGACAGTTACCTTTCAGTTCTTATCAGTGTATCTCATTAAAATGAAAGAGAGTTACTTTGTATTCTGCCTCTCATAGTGCCACAGGTATTCCAGCATTTGTTGACTTGTACACCTCCCTCACATCTCTGCTCAAATGTCAACTCTCCTGAGCATTCCTTTTAGAACTTCAACCCCTATTTCCCCCTAACCCTTCATAACAACACTGTTTCCAATAAAGCAGAATTATGTCCCCATTTGTGAAAAGCTATGAGGATAGGAAGAGCAGGATGCATCCAATCCTCCCACTATCCACATGAATTCACTACAGTGGCTGGCAGGATGTTATAAACAAAAAAAATTCTTTGGTTTCCAGAAGCAACATAATTTACAACTATACTAAAAAGTCAGATTTTCCAAATTTCAGAAAAACCTGCCTACATTTCTAATTCTCTGGTTTAAAAAGCAAGACATAAATGAGTGAGAAGAGTTTTTCTAAAGTTATTTTCAAATGACTGGGGAAAAGAAAAACCCTGAAGAGAGGTACATGAAACAGACAAATCTGGTTTATATTTGATATTTTGACAAACTGATTCAAGACTGTCATCTCATCATCATTATATTACCTACACAAAAGTTTAAGGACAAAAATTAAATATTAAGAAGATAAGAATAGTATTTATTTCACATAGAATGCAGACCACTGTGACTCAGTGATTTTAGGATGTCATCTCTGAGTAACGTTCAAGGTGATAACCACAAAGGAATGTGTAAGTTATGAAGACTGATAATAATTTTTGAAAATGTACTATTCGCCAATGCAAACAAATTTGTTTATTCCACTACTTACACATTACCTAAAATTTTATCAAATTCATCTGAGACCCAACAAATTTTGCATTTCACAAAGAGGAATGCTGGAGTGTATGGTCAGAACATAATTTGAACCTCAGTTCTGTCACTTACTACAGCTGTAAACAATTATATATGCTATAACCTATTTTCTCTGTGCCCCATTTTCTTAATCTATAAAACAGTAATGTTAATGTCATTATACTGTTGTGAAGAACTGGTAACATAAAATGTGAAGTGATTAAAACTCTAGACTCTCAATAAAAGTTGTCTTCAACAAAGACAAGCACCAGGTAGACCAGTGGGGCCGAACTCCCACAACTCGGAAAAGTATTAAAATCCTACTGGGTGCCACTGTAATGGATGGCACGTGAAATAAAAAAACAAACCTCATTACCATGTATTTGTGGGAACAATATTTAAGAAAACAAACTACAAGGATTTCCCCGGTGGTCAGTGGTTAAGACTCTGTGCTTCCAGTGTAGGGGGCATAGATTTAGTCTCTGGTTGGGGAACTAAGATTTCAGACGCCTCACAGCTCAGCCAAAATAAAAAGAGAAAGAAAACAAACTACGTGAAAGTCACTCAGTCGTGTCTGACTCTTTGCGACCCCATGGATTACACAGCCCATGGAATTCTCCAGGCCAGAATACTGGAGTGGGTAGCCTTTCTCTTCTCCAGGGGATCTTCGACCCCAGGGATCAAACCAAGGTCTCCCACATTGAAGGCAGTTTCCTTACCCACTGAGCCACCAGGGAAGCCCAAAACAAACTACAGATAAACAAAATTTATTACAGTGACAGAGAAACCAACTTGCAAAGAAGAAAAATCCACTGAAGAAGTTTTTAGAATGATCAACCAGTTGAAACGGAAATGAGGAGAGAGATTTGAAATCCAATTTCAATTTCAATTCCAAAGTGAAAGTGAAAGTGAAGTCGCTCAGACCTGTCCTACTCTTCGCGACCCCATGGACCGCACCCTACCAGGCTCCTCCGTCCATGGGATTTTCCAGGCAAGAGTACTGGAGTGGGGTGCCACTGCCTTCTCCAATTCCAAGATATGTACTAAATAACTACTGTGGGTCCACAGCTGTTTTAGGCATTGAAGACAACAATTAAAAATTAAAAATTTTTAATTAAAAAAAATTTTAATTTAATTAAAAAAAAACAACAAAAATTAAAAATTTGCCTCTAAGGAGTTTATAAACACATAAAGGAGGTTACCATGAAAGTATGCAAATTTCAATACAATTCAGAGCAATATATGTGTGTACAAGTGACACCCAAGATTCACTACTGCCTACTAAATATATTTGAAAGTATATATTCTAAATATATAGAGGGTCTATATTTTAGACCCTCTTTCACCTATATTAGCAGCTTATATTTAATGAATGTTTCTTATGTGTCTGGCAAAAGTCTAAGCACTTTGCATATATTAACTCATTTAATTCCCACAACTCTAAAAGGTAGGTATCTCCACTGTTCTCCTTTTACAGGTAGAAACTGACATTTTAAATAGTTAAGAATCTTATCAAAAACCACTCAGCAAACAGCTGACATATGCAGACTCTAGTCCAAATCTAAGCCAATTCTATAGCTGGGGTTGCTAGTCACTACTCCTCATAGCATCTCCAGCAGGGTTCTCAACACAATACATATATGTCTGTATTGTATTGAATCTAGAATATTCCCTAAATACGGTGCTTTCCCAAGTCACAGCCAGACTGCAACAGTAAGGATCAGGGTCTTTCCCAGTGCTGTCTCCCCTCTATCACGAAAATTCGTTATACTGAAAAACTAAGAAACTCAAGTAATACCTTCTCCATGAAGCCATCCTTAGAGGAGGATGGGAGAAAGCAGGAGTCAGCTGCAACTCCTCTACTGTTACAGCTGAAAAGCAGCCACAGGTAACACATAAATAAGAGTGTAGCTGTGTTCCAGGAAAATCTCCTTCACAGACACTGAAATATTATTCCTCTTCTGATTTTTTCTCAACCATTTAAAAATGTGAGAATATCACAAGCCTTACAAAAGCAGGCAGTGGGCCCAATTTGGCCCACAGGCCATAGTCTGTTGACATCAGGTGTAGAAGAGAGAGATTACACTTTAGATCTAAATAAACCAGGGATAGAACCCTAACTCTGTGATCGGTTACTTGTGTGACTCTGGACAAGACACTAAGCCTCAGTTTTGTCTACTATAAAACGGACATAACAGCACTGACCGTGAGGCTGAAAGGAAATTAAAAACAAACAGCACCTCGTACAGTGTCTAATACGGCAGACCTTCAGTGAGTGAGTGCACTCACCCTTTCCAGTTGGAAACAATTTCTCCTCTCCTGGATTCTCATAGCATTTAAACTGTACAACTAAGGTCTACAGATATTTAAATTCAAAGCCTTATATTTAACATATCTAGATACGAGTTCCATCTCTCCTATTAGATTAAAAGCTTCATCATAATGAGTGGGGTCAGTTTTGCACAATGCAGAATTACATATGGTACCTAATAAATATTAAGTGCTAACATTTTTTAAATAAATGAAGATTAAGAGGGAAGGTCACATGTATGTACACAGCAGTAAATTCTTTTGTTTGGCTAGAATAGAGAGCCATCAGGAAGGACAGTATGAAATGAAACAAATGTTATCTTGGGTTGATATGAGGTGGGGGAAGAGTGCTGGGAAAGGAAGTGAGAACTGGTGGAGCATCGTCAGTAATGAAAGGAATCAACATTTACATGCTTATGCTTTAGGTATGTGGTTTTGCAAATACAAGAGTTAAGGATGATGTCTTTCTCCTTTAAATCACATGGAGTAACAGAGGTGAAACATTATCTATGGTTTTCTGGTGTACAATGTGAAACATGTCTAATGTCTTAATTTTAAATTTGAATGTACTATCACAGTGAACAGGTCCCATCAAACAGGAAAAATGTATAACCTAAGGACCAAGCAAGACTCAACCCTTTTATCAGTCAATCTATTCTCCCACATCAATCCCAGAACTCCAAGTCACCTGCCTAGGAGTGACTTCCATATATTTTTTAGGTCCAGTCATGCCCATTCTCCCAAGCTTTCATTGAAGAAACAGCCTGACCCTGAAAGACAGACCTTGGTTCAAATTCTAACCATGCCTCTTACCAAATATGGATGAGTCACTTTAAGCATTTCTAGCCTGTTTCTTCATCTGCAAACTGGCTTGTTTACTTAGAAAGTTGTGAGGATTACACAAGAATAAGTGAAACTATTGACCTGGGGCCCAGCTTCCCAGCTGATCAGGTCCAGGTCTTCTGGGTAAGCATCCCCTCTTAGCATCCCACTAACATGACAAACTGTATCGAAGAACTGAATCTGTCACTTCTTTTTCGGATTTCTGCTGATGAGTTAACCACCTTTCCAGTCCAAGACTTCTTTGGAATCTCTCCCTCATCCTTTGTGATGTTCTGTTCTGTGTACTGAGTATCCCAATATCCCAATACTTAGATATTGATGATTTTAACTATTATTCCTCTGCAGTGAAGAACTGTTCAAATAGGGGAATAACAGAATCACAGCTTATAATATTAGCAATACATGGAATGTACTAGAAAGGGGGACAACTAGGAGGCTTTTGTAACATACTGGAGAAGATAGGTGGGCCTAGACAAATGTAGTAGGGCAAAGGAAATGGAATCAAGAGATGCTGTGTGATGGAATTACAAGAACTTGGAGACCAACCAGTTATAGAGAAGTAGGCAGAACAGGTGATTTTTCAAGACTTGTAGTTGCAGACTCACTATCCATGACCTATTAACCCACTCAACTTTATCAATACTTTAAAGAAAAAATTTTTTCACTCTTTACAAGTCACACAGCTTAGGGTAAATGAGTCAAGTTTTGTTATCATTCCTTAAACATAGTCTCTGTTCTTAATGAATTATTCTGCATATTGTTTGAAAAGATTACTTACCAACATTTAAACATTTATAACACTCTCTTCAACACAGTGGGGAGGGGAGACAAAAATAAGATTTTGCTCTTGTAGGATCAAATTAGAAATTGAGAAAGGCACATAAGCTAATAATTACATCAATGTTATCTGTGCTACAAATAAAGCTAAGCATAAAGTACTATAAGAAAGGCCCCAAATATAATCATCTTCTTTTCCTAGGGTAATAAAAGTGTAAGTAATCTTAAGGAGAGAAAGGTTATTTTGTCTGTATCTTCCAATTGACTTTTCAACTTCATTCTAATTTTTTCAGCTTGGTTATCTTGAGTCCCATTTTGATACTAATCTGCTGTTGTGTTACAAATCACAGGCTACAAATCCTATCTTAAAAGTTTCCCAATTCCCACATTACATCTGTGCTCAGAATGGATCACCGACAGAAACAGACCAATATTAATTTTATTCAAACCATCATAAAAAGAATCACTTAGTTTTTTAGATAGAGCATCTTTATCACTGCCAATGTCACTAATCATTTTCCTAAAGCTGTAGATAAACGAACATTAATTCTCTAGGTTTGTAATAGAGGAAAAAATATTTTTATATTAAGTATTTTATAAATTATATCATTTTTATCCCTTGGGATTTTTCAGACAGGCTCAGATTTCAAACTCTACCTGCTTTTGTAAAATAAGTTTACGAAAAGCTCTCAGTTGAGAATAACTGAGCAGAGGGCTTTCACTCTTCTCATATCTTGTACCAAAGCAGTGACTTCTGCCCAGATGTTTGTGACCAAAGGGAAGAAAGAGCTATAAAACTAGTAATGAAGAAAGATAAGGACAGAACACTGAATTTAAGATGATCCAGAGTCAATTAAAATAATTTTTAAGAACTCTGTAGAGAACTGACACAGAGAAGGCAATGGCACCCTACTCCAGTCCTCTTGCCTGGAAAATCCCATAGACAGAGGAGCCTGGTGGGCTGCAGTCCATGAGGTCGCTAAGAGTTGTACAGGACTGAGTGACTTCACTTTCACTTTTCACCTTCATGCGCTGGAGAAGGAAATGGCAACCCACTCCAGTGTTCTTGCCTGGAGAATCCCAGGGACGGGGGAGCCTGGTGGGCTGCCGTCTATGGGGTCGCACAGAGTCGGACACAAATGAAGTGACTTAGCAGCAGAGAATTGACAGGCCAAGAAGAAAATCCAGAGAAATAAAATAGATGAATAAACATGTACAAAGACAAAAAAACACCAGTTTACTACGCAAAAAGTGAAATTCATTTCTAGATTCTCAATTTACCTACACGATTATGGCAAAAGTTAGATAAAAATAATGTATTTTCTCTCTTACAGTAAATATAAATTATACCCAAAGCCATAAGATATCAGACAATTTGTAGGTTAGTTAGAAATTGGGAGGAAAAACCTATACATGAAGTTTCCATGCAGCCTCCAATTTTTATGGGCAGTTCAATTTCAGCAGTTCATTTTTCATTTGGTTGTTTGTAGCTTAGTAGATGACTGGGACCCCCAAGGAAACTCACAAAAACAGATTTAATGATTACATGATAATGACTGCACTAATAAAAGTACAATCACCAACTGAAATATTAATTTTAAGGGAAAGTATTTCCGATTCCAAGAATGGAGTCCAGGGCCACACCTATTCCAAATGCGGTCTCAACGATTCTCAACAATAAGATCACCAACCCCACACGGTAGGGACATAGCCCCTCACACCCACAAACTCATCTTTTACCTGGTTCCTTGAAAGTAGAGATTCCGTATTTTATTGTGCATAACAACCACTCTGGGGACATATCTTTAACAAATCATGATACTGATACTACTATAGTAGGTGGTTTGGGTACCACACTGAGAAACACTGCTTTTAGAGGCTTTGGCTGGGCAAAATGGAACAGAATGACGGTGGTGGCAGGTGCTTATAGAAAATACCCTGAAGTATCTAAACCTCTAGAAAGGCAGACCTTAGGGAGGGAGTAGGCTGTGAGAAGAAGGTAACAGTGGCCATAAATGTAGGTTACCTGAAAGGAGACAATTACTTTATATGGAATCCACAGATAAGAGAATAAGCACCAATATTGTTTTGCTTTTTTTTTTTTCCTACTGAAATGCAAGCCTAACAATGGGCTCTTGCTCTAGAGCGGGTATAACTGAGGGACCAGGACCCAAAGTGAGAGTGTTCTGTAGCCACATGAAGGGGAGATGGAGTGCTGGAGGAGACTGAGGGCAATTCTGAGCTCTGCAAACAGATGATAAATAAAAATAAAACAGGAAATACAATATACTTTACCTTCATGCTTAGACTAAAAGTCAATTTCAGGATCTGGTACTAGTACTAAGGGAGGTACAGGCTTGGCCAACAAGAATATTGCAAAATGTGTGTTAGTTGCTCAGTCGTGTATGGTTTTTTGTGACCCCATGGGCTGCAGCCTGCCAGGCTCCCCTGTCCATGGAGTTCTCCAGGCAAGAATACTGGAGTGGGTTGCCATTCCCTTTCCAAGGGAATCTTTCCGATCCAGCGATTGAACCCAGGTCTCCTGCACTGTGCAAACTTGCCACCAAATCATTTGTCTTCAAAACACACACACACATCCCTCTGTCAAATTAGTAAGAGAGAAAAGTCTGCCTGACCTCTCCCCTGAGCTAAGTTCTATCATCTCAAAACAATAAATATTTAAACAGAAAAGTAAATATTTCAGAACAATGTCATTCAAACCAATAGTCTATTAGGCTAAAAATGACAAACCCTGTAATAGTCTTAATGTCTCCAACCTCTTAAGAGCTCTTTCTTCCAGATCTCCTTAAAGCAGTATTGAGAACCTCAAACATCTGTGAATCACATCTACTGGCACCAAGAGACCACAAGAGATACTCTGGGTCAGCTACCTGCTTCCTTTGAAATGAAAGGATCTTACACACAATTAATGGTTGACTGTCTGTTCTATCCAATGTAACTGGTGATTTATACAGTGCATGGATAATTATTCTTTTTCTCAACCAAACTTTTCACTCCAATTTAAATTAATTTAGTCTTTATTGTGTCTTCATGGGCAATTAAGTTTTGTGTCTTCTCTATGTTAAACTGAAATATCCTTAAAATTATCCACAACTCACATTTAGAAGAAGACATCAGCAAGATTATGTTGTGTGTACTGAATAACAAAATATTTAATCATTCTTCATAGATTTTTGCACTGGATGTTCTATTATAGTCTACCTCTTTAAAATGAGTAATTTGTATGATGTGTATATACAATAATAGACAAAATTTTTCCCCATATCCTTTACAGGACAAAACTGCATTTTGCCTTGCAACCACAGTTAACATGATGGTTTATATTTCCTCTAGTCATTTCATGAGTAAAGCCCCTAAATAGATTAAAATGAGTCATATACTACTTTACAGTAGCTTCCTCACCAAACAATAAGCACATTGTAACTGATGTTTAAAAAATACATGCTAAACAAAATTAACCAGGTAGCTGAATATCTGCTTCTGAAGTTGTCTGTAAAAAAAGATAGGGACCTTTCTCTCAATAGCTTAGGAACTCTGAAGGAAGTTCACTACAACATAATCACTCATAAATATTTACTACAGAAGGAGTTATTCATACACATACATATTAACTGAGAAGCTACATGTGAGAGTCCATGCTATGTACTGTGGCAAATGAAAAGAAAAATGACTCTCTGCTCCCAACAATTCTCACCCAGGGTAACCCAAGAATCTTTCTTTTAATAGTTCTCCTTTCTTCTAGCTTAGCCTCAACCTAATGAATTTTCCAAGCAGCTGCCAGTGAACTTTCTAAAATAAAACCTAAATCAGGTATTGCTAATTATTTCTCTTCTTATAATCCTAGATTCCTCAATGCCTACAACTCAAGTCCCAAACTTCTGCATGGAAGTTATCCTCCCTGCATAATTCAGCTATTTGGCTCCAGTTCTTGCCATCAAATATTTACTGAGTACTTACCATGGATTATTAGACACTTTGTTCTAGGTGCTGGGGAAGAGTGATTAAAAATACAGGGTTCCTGCCCTTACGGAGTCTACCTTCTAGTAGAGAGACGGAAAATGAACAGGCGAGTAAAACAAGAAAAAGGAGGAGTGGTGTGGAGAAAAACTAAGCATCGAAGTGGGCAAGGGAAAATCAGTTTGGAGGGGCAGAGAACCCTCTAAACTACTGACTAGATTTTATCTTTCAATATTTTTCCCCCAAATATATTCTAAAAAGCTTTTGGTATTTATTTCCAGGGTATTTTGGGTAATCTATTTTTTGTTTTTAAAGTTGATTTTTACTTTTATGAAATTATACATGTACATGATAGTGAACCCAATGGATACAGAAGAATTTATGACAGAAAACGGCAGTCTCTCCACCCCCCCGCCCTCCTTCCTTTTACCAGTCCTCTTGGGAATGACCCTCTGTTGACGGTTTCTTAAAAGGCAGAGGCTCCAAGGCTGGAGGCTGTCTAGAGCATGTGCTCAGTTGCTTGGCTGTGTCCAACTCTTTGGGATCCCGTGGACAGCAGCTCGTCAAGCTTCTCTGTTCATAGGATTCTCCAGGCAAGAATACTGGAGTGGTTAACCTTCTCCAGGGTTCTTCCCAACCCAGGGATCAAACCCAGGTCTCCTGAACTGCAGGCTCCCTTAGGGTTACTGACTCCTCTCACCTCTCCAGACTCAGATGTCACATCAAGCTACAAATATGTGCACACAGAGAGTAGGACTTGGCTTCCCCAAGAGGCCACTGAAGGGGTCAGGTGTGTTAACCGTTTGAACAGCAAACTTTGACCAAAAAGTGGGATGAGCAGGAGGTGAGAGGAAACGAGTAGGTGAAAACACAACCCCATACTCAGGAGGATGGGCAAGAGGAGCAGTAATCTATACAATGTCTCTTAAGACTTCTGCGGAAGCCAAGGCATCAGCAATGTCTTTGCCCAACCTTTCTCCTTTGTTCTCTCTCCCCTTTCCTCGTCCTGCTTTCCTGAGATTGTATTCCCCATAAAGTACTGTCTCAGCTCTGTTTTTAGGGCACATGGGCTAAGGAAATCATCTGAGACTTATCTCTTGTGTTTTCCATCTGTGCATCTTGCTTGCATTTTGGGAAATATCTTTACTTTCTTTCCTTTTGTGACCTATTTTCTTTTGACTATCACATTCTTAATCTCTTACGCTCTTTCACATTCTCAAATTGTTCCCTCCTCATTGTACCCAGTACTGGTTTTAGGCATGCCTTCTCTTCTTTAACCTTACTATGTTAGTTAGAATGCTTCTTTAAATTCTCCTCTGCCCCTTGGATTAATGTTTCCATTAGGGTTAGTTCTTTTTGTTTCTTCTCTTCCCTTTCATGCTGAAAGTGTACTGATGACCCAGGTATAAAACTTGGTTAGCTGCTGTGGGTTTCCTCTGCTATCCTATAAGGAAATCTGTTCTCTTACTGGGTCTCCTCCTAGAATTTAAATTCTAATTGGGAGCTCAGTGTGAGATAAGGAAGAGCGCAGCAATGGTTTTCAGGCTTCGTTTCAGTGTATGCAATGACCTCCTCCTAGGCCCCAAATATCAGATTAAAGAAGGGGTGCCAATATTTAATACAAAAAGTTAAATTTCGCCAAACATTTTTGATCAATTTAAACGAAATCCCTGTTGTCCATCCCTTCCTCACCCCTGCTCTGAACCCAGAGCCTCTCGGGGTTCCTGCTAAGCAAACCAGCTTCCTCACCACTCACAGCCTCCTGGTAATAACCGGCAGGCTTTAGCTTCTCCTCCATTCCATTGGTTCCTTTTTGCTTTCTTTTGAAGAAAACTGTTTAACTTTTATTTATAACAACTCTTCGCCCTTTTCTGTTAGTGTTTGTTGTTCTCGGTTTATTTCTTTTTGCACTTTTATATTGTTATTTCAGTGGAGTCTTATAAGAGATTTAAGACAAGTAAGGTATCTATCTTTCTGACCCAGAGGTCATAATTTATTTTCTGGAAAGGATTTCAACCATAAGTAAATTACAGAATTCCAGGTTCCTTTTTCATTTTAAGAAAGGACATTGGTTTAACGGACTTCTATGTTTCTTTAACCATTTAACAATACTAAGATTTATTAAAGGCAAATGAGAGAAGTTAAAGGAAGATGAGAACTGTTAGCACAATTGTAAAAACAGCCCTTTTACTTACACTTTAGATACATTTAGATTTAGACACAATTAGATACATTTAGATTACAGGAAATTAAAAAAAAAAAACCTCAAAGAAGAGCAGAAATAGATGTGTACTTTACTTCTAGTCATAGTCCAAGAGCCATGTACAAGTACATCCAACACCATGTGCTAAACATTATTCTAAGTCCTGAAAAACAAGGCTTTCAAGGGTCTAATCACTCTCAAAAAATTAGCAAAACAAAACTCAAGTATTTATCAATTAAAATGAGTAACTCTTCTTCTTCCTCCTTCTTCACAATTGTAGTGGTGGCCAATATCAGAATGCAGTTTAAAGGAAGGAAAACTATTCCCATTATTCTACTGATCTCTTGACACACAAATCAGTAAGGTACACTACAGACTCCCACCCCTCAGGAATGGCGGTGAAATATAAACTAATGGCTGCAATATTTATTCCTTCCTCAAAATGAGGCAAATAAATCTAGAAAAGAAATTAAAAGTCCTATGTTGGGAGAAGTCATGAAAAAAATCTATCATGGAGAAACCGTCATTACGAACCAGGAAAACCTAGTCCTATCTCAAAGTAAGGGAGGATATTCAGCTTCAGAAAGGTGGCGTGCAGAAAACCAAGAGCGGAGATCTAAAATCAGTTCCTGAGAGCACTAAAAAGAAGCTACCTATATGGATGTGAGAGATGGACTGTGAAGAAAGCTGAGTGCCGAAGAATTGATGCTTTTGACCTGTGGTGTTGGAGAAGACTCTTGAGAGTCTCTTGGACTGCAAGGAGATCAAACCAGTCAATCCTAAAGGAAATCAGTCCTGAATATTCATTGGAAGGACTGATGCTGAAGCTGAAGCTCCAATACTTTGGCCACATGATGCGAAGAACTGAGTCACTGGAAAAGACCCTGATGCTGGGAAAGACTGAAGGCAGGAGGAGAAGGGGATGGCAGAGGATGAGATGGTTGGATGGCATCACTGACTTGATGGACATGAGTTTGAGCAAGCTCCGGGAGTTGGCAATGGACAGGGAAGCCAGGTGTGCTGTAGTCCATGGGGTCGCAAAGACTGGGACATGACTGAGCGGCTGAACTGACTAATAGACTTTTTAATGATTGCTTGGTAACAAAAACACTCCCAGATTTCATTCCACATTTCCTATTTCCAAGTGAAGACAAATGCTCAAAAAGCAAACAAACCCAGAAAATCTTCAAGCATTTCAAAGGGCACATTTATCTCTTCTTGCTTATAATCTTTCTTCCTTAGAACTTCATTATCACTATCACATCAACTAGACTATCCAGCTTCATTCAAGAATAATTTTCCAGCAAAGAATGCCCAAGATATGTGAAGTTCAACTTTTAACTCATTTTCATATTTTTCCCTCTAGGAATGAGGGGCATAAAACTTCATATTTTAGCCTCTACAGACGAAGCATCTTTTATTTAAGGCCTGGAGGTTTCTAAGAAGATGTTCTGAACAGGGGAACTAGCTCCAGGTCTGCTGTACTAAGCTGTGACCTTGGACAGCTCATTTCCTCGGGGGTTCTGTTTCCTGATTAGTAAAGTAAAGCTCGTTACAGCTCTTAGAACCTGATTCTGTGAGAAAGAGACCTTACCCAAGGGACAGAATGCAGTGAAAAAGAAGAAACACCAGTTATGTCAAGTGATGCCGTGTTTTCTTCTGTAATAGTCAGCAAAGTGCCATTAAAAGCTTATCTGTTTCCTTGCCCAAAATGCCTAAGAGCTGCTCAAAAGAGCCAGTGCTTTGATCTCTCTCTTACCCTGTACAAATGCTCCCATGTGAAACACTAAACTATCAAACTGTAAGAGCTGAGATAAAATTTCAGGAAATGAAACTTATGTATAGAATAGTTAGATTGATCAATTCTGTACTTAGCCCAGAGGAACCTAAGGCTCTAAGAAAATTAACAGACATTTCTCAAGGTTCTGGCTAAAGGTAAGTTACAGAGATTTTTCTTATGTTAAAGAAAAAGTTAAATAAATATTAAGGTCTGTATCCTTCATATGATACTTAAGGTAATGGCTATCATTTAAAAAAAAAAAAAAAGGACAGAAATAGCACAAACGCTGGAATAAGCTAAATGTGGATTCAAACCCAGGTTTTGCCATGTATAGTTGTATGACTGTGGACAAGTCACTTAACTTCTTAATTCCTCAATATTTTTTTTTGTAAAATGAAGATAGTTACCCAGTAGGGTATCTACAAGAATTAACTGAGAGCATGAATACAAAATTATTTGCTTTTGGCTAAAAAAAAAAAAAAAAAGTAGTAGAAATATTAACTACCTATTGTAAAGGAAGAAGAAAAAAGGGGGAAAGAATATACAGTCCACAATATAAACCTAAGAGCTGAGTTATAACTTTAAAGTTCTTCAAGTTCTTTTTCACACAACAGCAATATCACTACCAATGTTGGGGGGTAAAGGTGTTTGGTTCATATTCTTTTTACTAAAAGCTTTATATAAAATATAGGCTAAGTGAAATGAACCCAAACACAACACATACATTCCCAGTTTTTCCAAAATGTTTCCTGGTTCCTCAAGAGAGAAAATGTTACAGCTATATTTGGCTGAATTTCTGTTCACAGTTACTGCACTAGTAAGTGACAGGCAACCATTACAACTCAAGAAAGCTCCATCCAGAGCCACACCACTCACTTTCTCTAGCAGGTACATGTTTAGTTCAACAGCGCCCCCGCCCCACTTAAACGTCTAGATAACTTGAAAACCATTTAAATAGCAATGGCTGAAAGCCTAAAGGTTGCTTACTAAAGGATTTCTAAAGATCCATAAATCTCAGACCAACGCTCATCATTCTCACTGTCCACAGCGCCATGCCTTCTCCACTGCTGGAGGAAGTAGACGGTTCTCTGACTGTTCTCCCTTCCTCTTCTGCTAGGACTGCAATGACAGGGAAGCACAGGACAAAGGCATCTCTCTCCTTTTCCACAACAGACCACAAATCACGCTCAACTACAAAAACACAGAAACTCTATTCTTCCTGTGATCTTATCTATGTATTCTTAAAAAACTATTTTTTACCCGTGATTAGATCAGTCCTAGACTCTGAAATTATTCCACCACTGAGTCTCACTCACTTAATACTCAAAAATTTGCTTCTAGATCCACCTAATATCTTACTAACACATACATACACAATATGCCAAAGCCTCCTTTCACTCCTTCCCTTTCTGCCAAACTCCCCAACTAATTCTTTTCTCATCTGAACTTCTAAAGGTACTTTATGGACATCAAAGCCATGTAATTTACCATATTCTACCTTGGTATTTTAATTATTCTTTTGCATCATATGCATTCTTCTCCAACACTGCTTGAAATTATTGTTCAGCTGATTTTTCATTCATAAATTAGGAATACCTTAAATGAAATATCATGTAATTTTTTTTTTAAGTAAGTGATCTCATTTCTGCTTTCGATTAGGACGGAGTAACGAGGACAAGATTTATCTTGCCACCTCAAACAACTAAAAACAGAAAAAGTACATGAAACCTGGGGAGAAAGTTCTCACGCTGTGGCACAAAAAGGGAAGCCAGGCAGTGGTCTCCATGAGATGAGGAGATAAAGCTTCAAGTCCAGGGAAGTCAAGGCAGCTAGAGGTCACAGGGGAGAGCACTGCAGAAGAGAGAATGGCACAGAGAGAATTCTGAAGACCCACACAGGGTTCCCTCAAGAACTCAGTTAAATGATAGAATATGTGAGAAACTACTGAAAGAATTGAAGGGAACAGTGCTAAGAGCTCACACAGTGTCAGAAAGAGAGCCTGTTTTCCAAAATCAGAGTGGAAAATCTGATAATTTAAAAAGTTACAGTACTAAGAAGAGTCTTGCCTCGAAAGTGAGGTAGACTAATAAACACAGCTCTGGTCCTATCTAACAAAACTTAAAAATAAGTCCTGGAAGGATTAAACTATTTCTAAGAAAGTCAGCTGTGTTGTAGACAAAGCTCAAGAATATTTATAAGCAGAAAAAAAAGAAAAAACAAACAAACAAACAAACCAAAACAACCCAGTTAGCATCTAACAAGGTAAAATTCACAATGTCTGGTATCCACTCAAAAATTACCATGCATTCAAAGAAGCAGAAAAATACAACCCACAATGATAAGAAAGATCAACCAATTGCAACTGATCTAGAATGAATACAGATGTTAGAATTAACAGATGACATTAAAACATCTGTATTCCACATGTTCAACAAAACTGTATGTTAAAGAAAATTGAGCATGTTAAGAGACATGGGAGATACAAAAAGATCTGCATCAAAATTCTAAAGATGAAAACTATTATTATCTGAGCTTAAAAAATTCTATTGGACTAATAATGACAAATTAAGACACTGCAGAAGAAAAGATCAGTACACTAAATACAACAGAAACCAACAACAGAAACCACCCAAAGGAAATACACAGAGAGTAGAAAAGACTAAGAGCAATGAACAGCAAGCCTTGAAAATAGCATGGAATGGTTATGGTCTAATAGATACTGGTGATGACAGCTTTTTTCAAAATTGAAGAATAGCTGATTTACAATGTGGTGTTAGCTTCAGGTGTACAGCAAAGAGATACAGTTTTATGTAGATTCTTTTTCAGATTCTTTTCCACTATAGATTATTACAAGATATTGAATATAGTTTCCTGTGCTGTACAGTAGGTCCTTGTTGTTTATCTATTTTATATGTAGTAGTGTGATCTGTTAATCCCAAATTACTAATTTGTCCTTTCCCTGCCCACCACCTCCATCTTCCCCCTCCACTCCCTCCCTAAACTTTTTAAAAGAATCTACACCTGGTCATCTTGAGTGGAAAGAAAAGGGAGAAAGGGATAGCGTGCAGTCAATATACCACATTTGGTATACTTATTACAGGTTATCAGTCCCTAAAATTTCACTGGCACCTTTTCACATTCTTTGCCTTTCTACACTTACTGGAGTCATACTCTTTCCTTTCCTCTTTGCTGACCTCTCAAGCCAGAGCTCCTAGGCCATTTACCCACATTCTACCTTCTGGATATAAGCAGCCATCCACTGGAAGGTTTACAAGAGATTTGTGTGTTCCCCAAACAGCTGTTTGTGCCAAAAGTCCTCCTTTCTTCTTACCAAATAAAGCATCCATTTACAAGATGACATTATATTTTAAGTATTAACTGATTTAAGTAATAAACACAAGAATATATGTGACTTTAACTCTTCTGGTTTGAACTTGTCATGAAGTAACAAAATTCATTAATTCAATCAAGAAGTATTAAATTGAACTAGATATGACAAACACAGGTGATACAGTCCCAATCCTAAAAGAAGCTACTGTCTGATGGAAAAAAACAGACAAATGTATTCACAATTAGAGTAACACATACTATGGACTAAGAGAACAATATAGACACAATGCCAAGGAAGCACAAAAAGGGACAACTCTATGAGACAGGGCGAGTTTTCTGAAGTGGGTGACACCTAAGCTGAATCGTTAAGGCAAGAAATACATCATGTGGGAGAAAGTAATAACATATGAAAAATAATATATTAACATGAAGAATTATATGAAAAGCAGGAAGGTACAAAATATGACCTACTTGGGGAATTACAAGTGGTTCAGTAGAGTGGAGGGAGAAAGCAAGTGAGGAAAAGAAAAGAATCGTCAAGATTTCTAGGAGGAAAAATGAGAGAAGCAAATCTGTTACCTGTCAAAAGCTACTAGAAACCATGTCCCTGTCATCAAGTTAGATGGGAAAGCTTCCCCTCTACTAAATATCAGGGTGAACTGCATCTCTCCAAGTCAGGGGTTGGCAGGCTATGGCTTTCATCCAAAGCTGGTCCATCACCTGCTTTTGACAATTTGAAAGCTAAGTGTAGTTTTTACATTTTCAAATAGTTAAAAAATTCAAAAGAATATTTTGTGGCACATGGAAATAATATGGCACTAGAGTTTCAGAAGTGTTTATAAATAAAGTTTAACAAGAACATAGCCATGCCCCTTCACTTACCAGTCCTGGATGACCACTCTCATGTCACAGCAGTAGAACTAAATAGCTGTACCAGAAACGGCATGGCTTGAAGAGCCAGAAAAATTTACTATCTATCTAGTCATTAATGGAAAAAGTTTATGGATTTCTTCCCTGAGTCTTTCAAAATCCCATCTCCTTCAATTAAATATCAGTTTATCTGTTAAGAAGTTCTTATAAGAAACCTCATAATATTAGATAAAAGACTAATTATATTATTTGTGGATATAAGAATATTATTTTTCAATTTCATGAAGTAATTACTGATTTCCATTTCTGTATTTTTTCTTAAGTATTCCTTTACATATGAAGTATCAAATTTTGATTGCAGAACTTTACCCTGCAATTCTAAATGAATTAAATATCTCTAGTTATATGATTTCAAGTTAAAAATTTTAAAACTGTATTTCCTTCTGTTAATAGCAGTTGAGCTGTACTTATTTCCTGGGTCATTAATTAAAAAAATGTTATTCTAATATTCTGAAACTGATAGATAGCCTTTGAAAAAATTCAAGAGGAATGATGGAAAAAATAATGTATCAAAATATGATAATCTAAGATTATTTCTAAAGTATTTGATTTATAATAAGTATTATTAAATCAGAATAATTTCCCAGGGTTTAATTTCTTTTTTTGGGTGTGTTTTACTTCTATTCTCAATACAAATAGAACATCATGATTTACTGTTGCTATCAATTTAAAAGACTCTATAATTCCCAATTTTGGCTCTTCAACACTTTTTTGATACAATTTCAACATCTCAAGGAGGGTGATCAAATTTATTTTTGCTGATTTTTAATATGTCACTTGTTGATCCAATTGGCATCTTCAAAACAGAATTTTTTTCAAAAAAAAAAAAAAAGTTTAAAAAGTGAAAATTTCAGTGTTAGTAACCTTTGAGGGATCTGGGCAAGATCTAGAAGTTAGAAGGCAGGTAGATTCTCACCAATCAGCTGATGGTGTACATTAAAATGGAGAAGAAAACAAATATTCTACTTAAGAGGTGAGGGTAATAAGTCCTTATTTTTGAAGTTGTGAATTGCTGACAACATTACATGGTCAATAGGCTTTGAAAACTGAGTAAACTCAACATGCTGTCAAAAAATAACAAAAAATAACATGCTGTCAAAACCTATAACAAAGATATGCTATTTAATAATACTCATAACTACTTAGTAATTAGATATATATGATAAACCATTCATATAAATTGTCATAATTAGACTAGAACAATAAAGACTCTAGAAACCATACGGTTTCATATCTGTGAGGAGTAATTCAAGGAGGCAGGTAAGATGAGCACAGAAAACAGAAGACCAAAGGGAACATGTAGCAGTTATTTTCAAATACCTGGGTTTCATGAAGAAGAGAGATGAAACCCCTCTATGTGAGTCTGGATGACAGAACTAGGAAGAAGGAGAAGACAAGAATGGAGACAGACTTGAGCTCACCATGAGGAAATGAGAAGTCAATAATGAGCAAAGTATTTCAACTCTGTAATGGCCAACAATGGAGCGATTTATCTGTGAGGTTTGTAATATAATGGAAGAATATGCACATTTGGAATTAAAGGCAAATCTCCCTGGTGGCTCAGATGGTAAAGCGTCTGCCTGCAATGCCGGAGGCCAGGGTTCGATCCCTGGGTCGGGAAGATGGAAATGGCAACCTGGAGAAGGAAATGGCAATTCCTTATTGCCACTCCAATATTCTTGCCTGGAAAATTCCATGGATTGAGGAGCCTGGTGGGCCACAGTCCATGGGGTCGAGAAGAGTTGGGCACGACTGAGCAATTTCGCTTTCAAATCTGAAACCTATTCGTATCCATTCCCAGAACTAACTACAAGGTTGCTTGACCTCTTGAATCTTAGTTTAACGTATAGGAAAAGAATGGGAAAAACACCACCTACCTCAAAAAGAGATTGGCAAGTGATAAATGACATCAGTACAACAATTTTATATATGTAAATGTGCATGTGTGCAGGTATGCTAAGTCTCTTTGGTCATGTCCAACTCTTCGTGACCCTATGGGCCATAGCTCACCAGGCTCTTCTGTCCATGGGATTTGTATATAAAACTGGTACAAAGTAGGTATGCAAAAACAAAAGGTTATTTCAATAACAGTAATTATTAGTGGTGGTCAAGAACAGGGAAGCTGAAGCCAAACTCTTTGGTTTAAATCCTGGAGCTGCCAACTTAACTTCTTTGTATTCCTGTTTCCTGATTTCTACAATATGGACATAATAGTACTTATGAGGCTGCTGAAAGGAATTATATAAGACACTGATGATAGTGCCTAATGAATAATACATACACTATAATGTTATTGCATGTGTGCTCAGTCACTTCAGTTGTGTCCAACTCTTTGTGACCCTATGGACTATAGCCTGCCAGACTCCTTTGTTCATGGGATTTTTTCAGGCAAGAATACTGGAGTGGGTTCAGCCACACCCTCTTCCAGGGGATCTTCCCGACCCAGGGATCGAACCTGCATCTCCTGCCTTGCAGGTGGATTCTTTACTTCTGAGCCACTGGGGAAGCCCAACCTATTATTATGTAATATCAGAAAAATAAATTCATTTAGGAATTCCTTGTTATTGCAAGTATTCTATCAAAGCCTTGAACATGTAAAGAGATGGAAATTTCAGAAGTAAATAAGAGAGTCTCACCTAAATTCATTCATTTACACAGTCAACAAGTATTATATGAATATGTAATACTTACAAGGGGCATTAGAGCACAGTGGTTAAGAGTACAGATTCCCAAGCCAGTCTGTGGATATGAATTCCCACAGTATCTCTTAGTAGCTTATAAACTGGGGCAAATTACCTAATCATGGTATTCCTCAGTTTCTTCTTTTGTCCTATGAGAGATAATTACAGGGCTGATGAGAGGATTCAATGATCTCATGTAGGGACTTCCCTGGTGGTCCAGTGGCTAAAACTCCATGCTTCCAAAGCAGGTGGCCTGGGTTCAATCCCTGGACAGGGAACTAGATCCCACCCACATGCCTCAACTGAGTTCCCAGGTCACAACTAAAGATCCTGCATGCTACAACAAAGACCGAAGATCCCGAATGTTGCAACTAAGACCCAGTGCAGCCAAATAAATAAATATTTTTAAAAAATGAATTAATGTAGGTAAAGTACTTAACACAGTACTCGACAGTAATACATCATATATAAAGATTAGCTGATTATTCTTTTTTTTTTTTTTTTTTACTATATGACAGGCACAGTTCTAGACACAACAGACTTCTGACATGGTCCCTGCACTGATGATAAACAAGCAAATAATAAGTAATGACAAACAAAAATATCAGTGATTAAAGAAAACAGGTTAAGGGGCTAGGGAGAGATTGGGGAATTTGAGTTGAGTTAGGGAAGTCAAAGGAGAGCTCCTGAGAAACCTTGAAGATGAGCAATTCTATGACTGAAGAGAAAAACAGAAGGAAAGGTTCTGAGCAGGAGGAGGCAAGACATGTTAAAAGGAATAGCAAAGATGTCAGTGTCAGAGGGCAGCAGGAGATAAGGCTGGAGAGAGACAGGCAGGTTCCCGATCACTCAAGGCCTTAAGAGATCAGAGTGAGGACACTGGATTTTATTCTGTGTCTGAAGGGAAACAAGGTTTAAAGCACAGGAGTGACAAAATCCAACGTGCACTTCAAATGACTCACTCTGCCAATGACCTCTAATGAATTATTTGGCTCCAAGGCTTTCTGAATATAATCATTCTACTACTAATGATGGTTTAGTTGCTAAGTCGTGTCTAACTTGTACAACCCCATGGACTGTAGCCTGCCAGGCTCCTCTGTCTTTGAGATTCTCCAGGCAGGAATACTGGATCGGGTTGCCATTTCCTTCTCCAGGGGATCTTCCTGATCCAGGAATCGAACCCAGGGCTCCTGCATTGCAGGCAGATTTTTTACCAACTGAGCTAGGAGGGACATTTTGCATTTTTGGGAAATGGAAACAATACGTCAAGACAGCAGACTGAAGTATTCCTGACTGCTTGAAAGTCAAGCATCCAAATCCAATAATGAAACTGCTACATTCAAAACAGCAAAAAATTTACTGCAGGAGAGCATTCCATTTGTGCTTGTTAGATTTCACATATGAAGTACTGTTTAGAAATGTTTGAGAAAGATTTGACAGCAGTTTTGGAATGTTGAAAAAAAAAAAAGACTGGGAAGTTATGATTCCAGAAGGGAATGCTTGAGATATCAACAACATAAGATTCCAGAGAGGAACTATACACCAAAAGGAGGGCTAGAGGGCTGTATCATCACCATGACAACACACAGAGATGACCAAGAAACAAACCAAGGTAAGAATGACATGAAGAGAAATTAAAATGTGAGCACTCATGAACCAAAAGTCTGAAGAGAAATGAGACTGTTTCCACATGTCAGGCGATCTTTTGGAAGTGAGTCTGAAGATTTTCAGGGAGAGATCAGAACAATGGAGGAACAAAACCAAGACTTTGAGCTGAGCCACTGACCAGGATGAGGAGTGGCATCTCCTTTTCAACAGGGAGGTGTCCTCCACAGCAAGACAAATTTGAACTGCAGACTGTCAAACACTAAGCTTTCCTAGTCTCAGCTGCAAAATTAAGCAGAAGGATAAAGAGAAAAAATTTAGCAAAAGGGTCAAAAAAAGGTGTGTGTTTGGGGGGATGGGAGGTGACCAAGAAGAAAAACCATTCGATATGTCAAAATTGCTCAGATTTATGGGATTCTGGGTATCTTTTATGGAATTCTAGGTGTCTTTTCAGGGGAGTTGACTTAGAATAGCAGTGTTTTTCAAGAGCCAGACTTGGCCATGGCAAGGAAATGGTTATAAGTAAAGATATGTAGCAACGTAGAAGAATTCTGAAAGAAACCAAAGCTTTGGAAAAAGTGAGGCTTTTTTTGGGTTCATGGTAAAGGAACATAAATTAGTCTCAAACCCACAATCTCCGCCTACCCCCCAACTTCCCAGAGTCCTATGCAGCCCACAGCAAGTGGAAGTGTGCCAAGACCAACAGTGTGGACTGAAGCTCTGGATGAAGGGTGTGATGGGCTCCGGTGGACCTGGCGGGCAACCCAATGGGATCACTTGAAAGCGGTGCCACAAAATGGAGACTAAATAATCACTGAGGACAGTCAAAACGCACAGAATATGGGGCACACTGAGCAAAATCAGAGGACAGATTCTGTACTCCAACCCATTAAAAAAAATCCAAAACTAAACAACAAAAAAAAAATCCAGATAAGATAGGAGAAAATGAAACAAAGCCACATATACCTGCCCCCTTACCTGCCTTTAACTAAAGCATAGAACACCCTCCCTCTTCTCTCCTCCCAGCCACCCTGGAACAGAACAGGGGCCTAGCCACAGCTCAGGTGAAGACTTAGGCCATCTAGCTACACAGAGGGGAGACGGCAGACAATGGAAGTGGTGATTCATTACAAAAGAATACACTCCTAGCAGCCTGCTGCCTCATGGGCTCACTGCACTATTTAAAGGAACAGCAACCCCCTTTCCAACCTCCCTTATTCTTAACACCTTCCCTCCTCTTGGTCCTGATGGAAAACAGATTTTGAAGAAAATGCCAGCAAAGCACTGAGCTGTCCAAGAAAGGGAGGGCTTTGTGTTCCACAGAAACTGGCAGTCTTACTCTAGAGAAGAGAACAAAAATTTTCTTTCACTGTTAAATCTTCCTCTCTGTCTAGTATACTTTCCCTTTCGATAGCAAATAGTATAACCTTTTCTTATTAATTGGAGTTGAGGTCATTTACAACTTCGCCTAATTTGACACGTATTACAAGGATGATTTCTCTTCCCCTTCCTTTTATTCCACACTTATTTTCACAGACGAGAGGAGATGCAATATTTTGGTTCATAGGCTCTGAAAGAAGAGAGGATCTCAGTGAAATACTCCTACAACATATACAAGAATGACAAGGAAACTTAAAGTTATTTTTTAAAAAATCACATGAACATGTGTGTCTACTATACTAGAATTCCATAATTAAATGGCCATCCGCTTTTTTTCTTTTTAAAGCAAAACTCTGATAACTTATTGCAAATAACCGAGCATTATAAGCCAAAAACAGGCCTTATGAAACCAGAGCATATATAACAACAATGAGCACACACCATGCAGCTGCTGACACAGATCTAAACATGTGATGAAAATGACATCCACTGAAGGTCCTTCACCTTCTTCCACCAAGCGATGGATGAAAATGGGATACAGATATGTTAAGATCAAACATGTAAAGAACCTAGGTGACAAAATGGTGAAAACATACCTAAATGCCTTTCCTAATATACTTGCTGAGATATCAAATACCACAATGAACTGTTTGATAGCTTGAACCATAAACAATGCAGACATTTTCTACTCAGAAAGCTTTACGTGACAGATCATTATCAAATATTGGGATCCTATGTCTGGCTCAAAAAGCCAAAAACTACCCTTTCACCCTCCCCCCAAAACCCTGAGAGAACAAATAAAGATTTGGCCTGTTTGGCTACTTGCTTCATTTTTTCCCTAGGTTATTAACAACTATATATGTTACATTAACATAGAAAGTGTACACAAAAAACAAACACATTGGAATACCAAAACTTCGTAAGTGTGACATTCTTATATTTTCTATTTGTATACATTCAGAACGGGAACAACTGTGCTCCTGCTTTCCCTTCAGCATTCACACATGCTGAGAAAATCATTAATGAGTTTCACTCATCTATTAGAATTCTTAACCACCCCAAACTCCTTCTTTCCAGTTTCTACTTATCTCTTCTGCTTCATTCCTAAAATTATAGTTTCCTTAAATACTGGTTATTAAGACCAAGTTATTAAGTGTGCAAACGCTTGTGCATTCTAACTGGGGCTTGCACATGCTTACTCAGCTCCTCTAGAAACGAAGGGGACAGGCTCCAAGAGGTCACGGAAAACCTCTGATTGTAAGAAGTCCTAGTTTAGGTAACTCTTCCACTGACTTAAAAATATATATAACAAAAGTCATATTTACATAAAAAAGTATATATATAATGAAAAGTCAAGTAGTTGAAAAGGCTCCAGTAATAGCTGAGAAAGAAGAGAGCTGGTACCCTCTAATATGGTCAGTTAATGAAAACTGAATGAGGGCTCCAAGGTTAAGAAGTATCATCTACCAAGCAACAAAGAGAAACCAGAAACAGGTTCTCTCTTTTTTTTCAAATTTAAGCATATTTCAAAAGAGTTAATCAGGCTCATGACAAAGGGATAAGAAGTGCAACAGAAAATATTTCAAGGGTTTCTCCCCTTTCCAGAGGAGGGAGGGGTCTCTTAATAATCTCCAAACTTAAATCTGTTGAAAAATTATTTTGCAGAGACATATTCTTTGAAACTTCCCTTTCCTCCAGGTCACGTTGGGAAAACCTCCCCAAAGCTTTACCTCCTTCCAAACAGCACTGCGGGGCATTATATAACATTTAACGGAAAAGGGCTCCAGCTCCTAAAATCATGCCTCTATCCAGATAGCCAGCTGACTCTCTCGCCCTCCGGTGGTGACTTAGAGAGAAAAAGAGACAAGAGAATACAAAAAGGGGGGCAATCTCCTTAAAAGGAAAGCACTGTCCAGTGATGAAATTTCCCTACAGAGCATAAAACCTGGAGTGAAACGCATCCTAAGTCTGAGACCAAAGGATATGAAGTTCTACAATGCAACAATGCAAATAATTCTAATTGATAAATCACAGCCTCATCATTTCCTCTCAACCTATACAAAAAGAAAAACGGGGAAAAGGATCATATGGAAGGATGCCAAAAGGAAAAATAGCATCGCGAGGGAAAATTGGGGAAGAGTATTCACCTTTCTGTTTGTCAGGAATGACTTGCTAAAATGCAGATATTGCCTGGCACAAGTAAAGACAGGCAGAGAGAGGGAGGGAAGGAGGGAGGGAGGTCTTCCATTTCCTACTGCCTCTCCTTCAGATGTCTTTTAAGGCCCCCGTGACTGTCACTCACACATTCAGACCTGCTCTCCCGCCAGGGAGGGCTCTAACCTGCCTGTGCTGCACCTGGATGCTTCTAAGGTTCTCATGGAAAACAAACCATGCAGTAACAAAGACAAGAAAATCAAATGTATTTTTTTCAAGCCTTCATTTTTAATAAGCCCTTTAGAGCAAAGGCAGCAAAACTGCAATTCCATCGCCTCTTTGGAGACACCGAAGTGAATCTGAAATCGGATTTCCCTACAACACAGATTCTTCTGCTATTCTTAAAAGGAAGTCAATCCCGCTCCCCTCTTTTTGGCTGTCTACAAGAATCTCTTCCTACCTCTGCAGTCTCTCTCTCCCTCCCTCTTCTCAGAACCAAGACAAAGAGGTAGACAAATCCCCACAGGGTCTTTCCTGAGCCACAGCTGCACAGTACAGGAAACAGGAATCTGCTATGGAGCTAAGGGAGGGGGAGAATAAAGGATTCGCACACAACACACACATACACGCACACACACACACACACACACTCTCTCTCACGGACCCACAACAGGCACAGACTAGCTTTCCAGCTGATAACAATAATTCTGACCCTTTCTAAAAAGACAATAATAATTAAAACTCCGGTGACTCTGCCCCACCCACATAGCTCTTTTTAGACCTCGGAAACAAGAAAAGAAGCGAAGGGAGCAAACGCAGATCTTACCTGAGTTACCATTTTCTTTTTCTCCATAAACCAAAGGGAACAGATGATGAACGCTCAGAGCAGCTGCGCTGGGGGGACACCTTCCACGGCTTTTTTTCCACCCCCCTCCCCCCCCAGTCTAGCTTGTTAAGGGAGGGTGATTGTTCTCCCTTTATCTCGTTTTCCTTCCTTTTTCTTTCTAGTGTTTCTTCCTTTCTTTTCTCTTCCTCTCTGGCAGTCTCTCCCCCTCCTTCTTTCTCCAGCTCCCTCCCATATCTCAGGCAGATGGCTGAAGGAAGCCCCACCCCTGAATGCCTAAGGTAATTAATCAGAGTAGAGCCCCACCTCTTCCTCCTCCCCCCACCCCCTCCGGGCTGGCTGACATCTCCCAACTCCAGAAACAGGCCTGCTGGAGAATGGCAGTGTGGTGCAAGCTTTGCGCACGCGTGTGTGTGTGTGTGTGTGTGTGTGTCTGTGTGTGTGCGTGTGCGCGTGAGAGGAGGGAAGGAGGGGGAGAGAGGCAAGGGCAGGCGCCATGTGCAGGCATATTTTAAGGAGTGAGATTCTGCGATGGTGGCATTAATTATATAGCACGGGAAGTATTCAGGGCAGCTTACCATAGTTAGTACAGATTTAAAATGTTCCATCTAAGAATACCTGATAATATGAAATAAGACAGAAATTATTTTTTAAAAAAACATTTCCACAGATGTATAGTTTATAGATGCAGTGGATTTAATAAAAGATGAGAAAAGCTGCTCAATGACAGTTGACTGGAAGGTTTTCAAGGAATGGAAATATGCAAGAACCTGCTTGTCCTAAATCAGCCTAAAGACTTCAAAAGACCAAAACAGAGAAGGGAGGTAACTTAAGTGCATATTTTTTCCACTGTAAAAAAACCTGGGGATTCTGAAAAAGGTGTCTACAAACATGACGGCTTATGAAACGTAGGGTGGATACTAATTTGACTGTTCAAGGCCTCCAGCTTCATTACAAATTCTGGTTAACTGAGAATTCACCTTTTGTGTTCCTCAGCCTTCTGCAACTCAGCCTCTAGTGAAAAACGTAAACCTTTCTTATACACACACTGGACAACTGTGTCATTGCTATTACTAGTTATTGTTACTATACAGTGCTAGAGATACAGGAGGTGTGGGAGAATGTTTATTTAATATAAGAGTTTCTTTTAAGTTCTCTTAGTAGAAAATCAGGTTTGATTAAAGGGTTTCCAAGGTGGCTCAGTGGTAAAGAATCTACCTGCCAATGCAGGAGATGCTGGAGATGCGGGTTCCATCCCTGAGTTGGGGAAGATCGCCTGGAGGAGGAAATGGCAACCCATGTCAGTACTCTTGCCAGAAAAATTCCATGGACAGAGGAGCCTGGAGGACTATAGTCTGTGGGAGTCACACAACTGAGAGACTGAACACACACACACAGTAAAAAGCCATAATGAAAAAAGAGCATCAGAGGTGCAATTCAGTTCAGAAGCCCTGGTCAGAGTCCTAATTCTGCCTTATATAAGTGATCTTGGAAAAGTCTCTGACCTCTGAATATAAATGTCATAATCTTCCTATTATTAAATATTCAAAGAAAGTAATCTATGTGAATGCTTGATGAGTTCATGATATTTGTCTCATAACAGTAACAATTTTCTATTTTTTAAGTATTCTAATAAATAAGATCCTATATTAAGTTTTTTATTATATATTTTAAGTTATGCTATATTTATGTTATAATCTCTAATAGATTACTTGAAGGGCAAAGAGATTAATTCCAAAGTTAAGCTTCCTATTTTTAAAATAAATGCATAAAAAAATCAAAATTAAAAGTCACAAATCACACTGAGAATACATTAAGTTTTTTCTGTCTCAATGAGGATTATTTGGCAAAATATATAACCAGGCTTTAAAAACAATGTACATAGAATAATGTTGGTTGGCAGACTGCCAATATAACATCATCATAAAGTGTTAGTCACTCAGACGTGTGCAACTCTTTGCAACCCTATGCTCCCATCCAAATTAGTAACCATTTTAACAATTTGGAAAACACAGAAACTGCCAAACAACCTGAAGAATCTGGCACAGTCATAGCTATTTACTGAGTACCTACAACACGCCAGGCAGTATTCTGGGCATGTTACGGATATTGAATACTTTTAGTGTATGTGTAAAGAAATACGTACAAAAGAATGGGATCTGTTAACATTAGGAAAAACAACATTAAGAGAAAAGGGATGGATCAGTTCTGGACTTGTTCTTATTTAACATTTTTAGAAGTGATCTAGAAGATAGAACATATTACATTCTCTGAGTCTGTGACTGAAAAGCCAATCTGGAGATAAAAAGCAGACAAAAAAATGTAAAGACAAAGTGAAAGTGAAAACCACTCAGTCATGTCCGACTCTTTGTGAACCCATGGAAAGTCCATGGAATTCTCCAGGGCAGAATACTGGAGTGGGTAGCCTATCCCTTCTTCAGTGGATCTTCCTGACCCAGGAATCGAACCGGGGTCTCCTGCACTGCAGGCGGACTCTTTACCAACTGAGCTATTAGGAAAAGAGTAAGTGAGGAAGCAGAAAAGAGTTCAGTGGGAGCAAGGGCAATGCAGTGTGTTCTCGGGAAAATCCAAATCATATTCACGAGATAACTATTTATGCTTTCAGTTCTAATATAAGAAATAAACTGAGAATCACTGCATACCATTCTCTGAATCCACTGACCCGTGACAGTGCTAGGGGCCAAAAACCTGGAGCACCGAGAAGACAGAGTCCCCCATTCTGCACCACACAGACACAGACACACACACACACACTCACACACGCTACTCTTATGAAAACCATAGCTGTCTTGAAGTCTGCAAACCTCCATACATATGGAAAGACAACAAGCCCCAAGAGGTCTTTTTTTTTTTTTTAATAAAAATGAGGGATTCCCACACGCAAAATGCCTAGGATATAGATTTCCTTAGGTCTGGTATTCATGCGTCTTTTCCACACTTAGGACCAGTATTTTATGTTGCAGATAATAAACTTGAAAGTATTATAATTTTCCTAAACTCACTGATTTCAGTGAGCACTGCACAAACTCAAGGCTATTCTGATGCGCATCCCTGACTTTAAATGCTGTAGTTACAGAGGACAACCTGCTCCCTCGTGCCCAAGAGAGAGAAGAGCAACTGAACAGTCTGGATCTGACCCAGCAAAATGCCTGAAGTCCCCTGGTGGCTGAGTGTGCCCAGTGGTGTACCAAGGAGAAACTCATTTCAGGGCATTTTCTGGGCAGGAGGGAGGGGTTTGGGGAGGGAGGCAGGCAAACAGACAATCAATGTCAGCTAAAGGAGGAGACCATGTCCACCCTCAAGGATCAACCCTCAGCTTCCAGCACAGGGCCTGACATATGGCAAGTACTCAATAAGTATCTGGTAAATAAACAAATGAACCTCTAGTCATCTCAATGTCTTCACTGTTTCCTTGGGGCTTCATGTAGTCCCTAGAAAGCTAGCTTCCTTTCCCCCGTAACACAGTGGAAACTGATCTTATCAAAGTCACCAAAGACAGACCTCGGATGGCCAAATTCAATGGACAGGTCATATCTTCTTCTTTGGCGTCTGGCACTCCCTCCTTTTGGAAACTTATATTTTCAGCTTCAAATGAGACCAGTCTTTCCTGATCCTCCTCTTTCCCTGTTCACTCGCTTCCCCACCTTACTCTTCTTCCTCTGTTGTTGTTGTTCAGTCACCAAGTAGTGTCTGACACTGGGACGTGGTGGACTGCAGCACGCTAGGTTTTCCCGTCCTTCACTATCTCCCGGGGTTTGCTCATCATGATCATGTCCATTGAATCAGAAATGCCATCTAACCATCTCATTCTTTGTTGCCCCCTTCTCCTCCTGTCCTCAATCTTTCCCAGCATCAGCGGCTTTTCCAGTGAGTCAGCTTTAATTAGGTGGCCAAAGTATTGGAGCTTCAGCATCAGTCCTTCCAACGAATATTCAGGGTTGATTTCTTTTAGGATTGACTGGTTTGATTTTCTTGCTGTCCAAGTGACTCTCAAGAGTCTTCTCCAGAACCACAATTTATGGTCCAACTCTCACATCCGTACAGGACTATTGGAAAAACCATAGCTTTAACTGTCAACCTTCAATGTTGGTATTGCTCGACATGCCATCTTCAGACCTCTTTAACTACATACCACAGGTACTTAACCAAGGTACTGAGTATACAGTTCCTCACATAGGTGCCCAGTGGAAATTGTTTTCTTATGTGCAATTCTGTGCAGAGAGGATTTACGGTATTCATCAGATTTTCAAAAAGGTACACAACTCAAAAAAGTTAGGCAATGGTCCTTAATTCCCAAGGCCTCCTGTTGACCAACATGCTTGCTCTGGGTGGTGTAACCGCTCCACTGCTTCAACTACTAACCACTTACCTTGGTGACCCCCCACACTGCTATGTTCATTCCAGACATCTCTCCTGAACTCCAGACCAAATTATTCAAATGCTGAATAATGGTTACTACCGTTTAGATATCCAACAAATTTCTCTATTTTAAAAGTCCAAATTAAATTCTCAAAATGGAATCACTAATTCATTTAGCAAATATCTGAGTGTGTATCATGTGCCAGGCACCGGGGGTGCACAGTAATGGACAAAGGAGACAAACGTCCCTGTGTGTGTGAAGCCTGGATTCTAGGACTCACTCTGCCATGTCTAACTTGGTGAAATGTGGTTAAACTTCCTAACCAGTAAGAGGTATCATTTCTTGAAAACTTACTCTATGGTGGCTTCTTATCAGGCCACTACATATATTCTTAGCTCACTTCATCCTCAGGACAAGATGTTTTAATCTCCTTTGCAGAAAGGAGGGAACCAAGACGAGGTGAGGCTAAGCATCTCGCCCAGTCACCCGAGCTGGCAAGCTGAAGTGCCCAGATTTAAACCCAAATCTGATGGAAAGTCTGGAGACCTTCCAGGACTCCTCCTTCTCACCTGACACCACACCAAACCAAATGCAAGTCCTTTTGATTTCTCTGAAATCTGCCCTTTCTTTTCACCCTGGTACCACAAATTCAGCTCTGACCTCATTATTTTGCATTCAGCCTCCTACTAGCTCTCTGCCTCTGGTCTACCCCTCTTCCTGTGCAGGCCTCTCACCACTGCCAGAGCTTGATCTTTTAAACACAAATCTCATCATGCCACTTCCCTGGTTAAAATCCTCAACTACTGCCCACAGCCCGACAAGCGGGACAGTCCTGACAGTTACGGAGGCACCTAACACAGACAGCGTGGCTTCAGCCAGCTGCCCAGAGCCCCTGCTTTTCCTCTCCCCACCCACCGCCTTCTCTCTGCTCCTACCACACTTCACTGTGTGCAGTCAGTTCCTCCACAACTCCTGTTCTTTTCTGTTTCTCACTTCAGGCACCTCCTGCTCCAGAGAGCCTTTGCTGCCCTAACCTGCACCCGCACGTGGGTTAGGGACGGCTCTTCCCTGTGCCTTGGCACCTGAGCCACAGTTCATACTGTTCCTGTGTAACTTTGACCGGACTGTGAGTAATCTGAGGGTAGGAACTGTGTTTCACAATCTTTTAACTCAGTTCCTCACCCAGCACCTAAATATCTAGTAGATGAGTGAATGTTTGATGAAATCAAACTATGTAATGCTTTGATTTCTACCTCTTGGCCATTTATATATCCAGAGGGTACCTAAGAACAAAAAGCGTTTCTGTGGTTATCAATATACTATAAAAGCAATCTTTTCTTCCCAAAGAGTACTTGGAAATATCTTTAAATTTATAAATTTACTTTAGTATATTAGAAATTTGAAGGGGAAAGGAAGATGTTCAAGATGAGAGGATGGGAGAAAGGCCTTATTTTCAACTTTATTAGAATAGTTTAGATTCTAGACAAAACAACAATCAGTGATTTTAAAAAAACTCACGACTTCAGGTATCTTGCTCCTCACAATTTTACACAGACAGGACGCAACCTCCCCACCTCCCACCCACATACCAGCAATGCTCTAAAACCAGGTCCGAGAGTCCCTGACCAGAAGGCATACTTTCCCAGGCTGCTGCTAACACCCAGGTGAAAAGCAACATTAAAGGGATGGCATTTCCTGCGACAATAAAAACTTGTTAGTATAAAAGCACTTCACTGCACAGCCCCCTCATCCATAATCTTAAGTAAATAACAATTTACACCTAATAGATAAAAATACCTTGGCAGAAGCATCTCTAAGACAATACTACTATAATATCACTTGCCCCAGCATTCCCTTTAATATAAATGATGCCAAATTACAGATAATCATATTATATCCTAGTTCATTTTCTCTGACTTAGGCAGTGTTCAGTTATATATAACTCACTCTAGAACAAAAGATGAAAGGAAAATTTGAAATCAATTGCTTTGGACCTTAAATGTTTATAAAAACCAAATAATCCTCAATTTATTTCCTGTCTCCCCAAAATCAAACCTTTAGAACAAGATCACAAGTAGTACCCACTGAGACATAAGTGAGGCCAGAAAAACTAGAAAACATAACTTCATAAACTATTAACTTAAGAGTTGCATAACATATTCTTTAAATCTCTTTAAACTATCCCAAACTCTAGACAACTGAGTCATATATACAATTGAAATTACGTGTACATTCTCTGTATTCTCTGAGAGATTAAGGAAATGGTTCTTAGATAAATACTAAAAGAGATGGGACATAAACACATTTATTAATAACTGGATTAACAAGAAAATACATGATTAATCTGTGAAAACTGAACTGTACTGTTTTTCCAATAATAAAATATGCCATGTCTCTACTACTAAATTACTGGAGATTCTGCTGATTTCTCCACCACTAAATCCTTGTGCCTGGCATAATATCTGGCACATAGTATGTACTCAACTAATTCAAAATGAGAAATTAAAGTGTATGTATATATCCCTCTACATCAAGGTCACCCACCCACAAGGAAGTGGGCAGTCTTTGGTCTAGCTCACTCTACAGCACTCTATACAGTCCCCAGCATTCTCTAACATTCTCTAATGTATTTATTAAACAGGTCACTTCTGTCTCTCGATCTTCCAGATGCCTAATATCCTCAAGCTATACTTTACTCTCCTAAACTCTCAAACCATGATACACAGCTGCAACCCCCAAATGTAAGACCCTGCTTCTTCTCCCTCCAACTGCTCTATTCACCTCAAAATGACAATCACTGCCAATATGGGTGATTGGCAGGTTAAGTACCGTGGCCTCAGGAAAAACTGTGATAAAAGATGAACCCCTAACTTGCAATCAGTTATCACATAACATGAATTTACCGTCTTAATCATTTATATGGTTCAGTGGTATTAAATACAGTGGGGCTCTGCAGAACACGAGTTTGAACTATTGTAAGTTCACCTACATGGGATTTGTTTTTTTACTGAACATATGCACAATCAGTGGTCAGTTGAATCTAAAGAGGCAGAACCACAGATATGGTAATTCTATCTTTAATTTTTTAGGAACCATCAAATAGTTTTCCACAGTAGCTGTACATTCTTACAAACAAATGCACAAGGGTTCCAATCTTACCACATCCTTGCCAACACTTGTTATTTTCTGTTTTTCTTCCTTTTTTTTTTTTTTTTTAATAGTAGCCATCCTAACAAGTTATATTTTAACCATTCAGTCAGAGGCAGTAAATGTACAATCCAAAAGATTAATTTCAAAAACAGTTTCTCAAATAGATTTCCCTCTGATTTGGCCACGCTGTGAGGCTTGAGGGATCTCAGTTTCTGGATCAGGGATTGAACCCAAGCTCTTAGCCCTGAAAGAGTGGAGTTCTAACCACTGGACTGCCAGGCATGCATGTGTGGTTCAGGCGTTCAGTCATATCCAACTTTTGGCGACCCTATGGAACTGTTGCCAGCCAAGCTCCTCTGTCCATGGGATTTTCCCAGTAAGAATTACTGGAGTTGGTTGCCATTTCCTCCTCCAGGGGATCTTCCCGATCCAGGAATTGAACCTGAGTCTCCTACACTGTAGGTAGATTCTTTACCATTGAGCCACTGGGGAAGCCCCTGGACCGCCAGGGAATTCCCTCAAATAGATTTTTTATAGGTAGGGAGACTATACTTATTATACTTTAAGTCATGCCTAGCAACCCCCTACCTACTTACTCTGCCTGTATTTTAAACTGATTTGGCCCAGATTTGGGTCTGCAAAAATTATAACTAATAAAATAACTAATTTAAATTGCACACTCTTAAGACAGGCATGATTTTATGAACAATAGGAGCAATAAAAGGTCAAGTACCTAAAATACTTCATTGCCCTATGTTGAGAATTCACTTTGTTTCATTATCTTCACATTAGCAATTCTAGAAATTTAATCTAAAAAAAACATGTGCAAAACTTTTGATTTTTTAAAAATACTGTTCAATCACCTTCTCAATAATGTCCAATTGCATAAAGCATTGGCACAGAACCATAAGCAGCAAGAAACAAAGAGCTTTAATTTAATTAAGTACAAGAATATAACAGAAGCTAAAAAGAAAATTTTATAACTATAGTGGAGATAAGAGTTTGGAGAGTAACCAACCATCATAAATGCACCAACATTTATAAATGTACTGGAAGAACCTGTTACCCTAACAGAATTAAGTAATAAGACTGTAAGACAGTTTGGGATCCTTCAACATAAAGTTCATTTTTCAATCACATTAATTTCCCTAATGTGGTGGAGAGTGTACTCTTAAATTTTAGTATCCCATTACCTGCATGTCTAAGCTATTTTAATTTCAGATAGAATGACCTAATAAATGGAGCAAAGTCGGGAAAGTGCAGTTTTAAATCCTGAGCACCACATGTATCAGTACTAAATCTTAATGACTGAAAAGATTTGGGGTGGCAAGTTCATTTTATCATAAATGAATACAATTTTAGCACAACGACTATCAAATATGTCATAATTTCTAAACAACAACCCTTTAATCCACTCTACCACTTTTATTTTTGGGGGGAATGGCCAATTTTATACATTGAAAAATTTATTTACAAATTACAATTATTTTTCTCATAAATCTTCAACACTTCAATCTTCTTTGGAAACATTTTTGCCTTTTCAGTTTTTTTTTACATTACTTAGAGTTATTATAAGTCCCTTGCTTTACTAGCTGGGTCTCAGAAATTTACTTTTCACAGATGTTTGTCTTCAAAAGCACATCAATATTTACTTGTAAGAAATTTTGCTTTTAATCTAGTCTCATGACACTTTTTACACTGACCCATCAATTGTGTTATGCCAGGAGAGAAATAGCTCACACATAAATGAGATACACAAATACTTTAAAACCTCATTATGAAAAATACTTGCTCAATCTGAATAACTCAAAATCATAGAAGATTATATAGTTAATACAAAACATATGGTATAGATCAGTGCACTAGAATATAGTTAAAGAAACATAACCATATCCCCTCCCACATGACGTCCATACTGGAGGCTCACAACTTGAAAGAGAGCTGTGAGTTTACACTGGAGCGCTTATCCAATAGGTCCAATTAAATACAGTTTGGTTTAGCCTTTAGGCCCAACCTATCTAATAAGATATACTGGGGTTTGTCACTTCCCTTAACCCTAAGCATTTCTGTCGAAACCACAACTTAGGAGTTAATTACTAGAGAAATAGCTGTCTGAAAGAAAAAATTAAGTGCCATGAAAACAAACCAAACCAAACTGAGAAACCAAATAGTATTGATAACTCAGAATTAGTTGTATCGACTATTTTTGTTTTCCTAGTCTAGATTTTCAGCACAATCACTATTTCAAAGAATCATGACATATGAAAAATAACCTAGTTCAATCTCTTTATTTTATACACCAGTAGTAAAGTGAAGTTAAGAAAAATGAAGTTATTTGAACATGAATATGGAGGTTTAATACTATAGCTTGAATCAGAATCCATAATCATAACATTTCAACTTCATTCACTATACTGCTACTAACTTAAAGGCAAATAGTTATTCAAGAGTATGGCTGATAAAGGCCTAAATTTTTATGATTCTGGATTTCAACAAGTAAATAAGTAAAATGGCAATAATATCACAGAATAATCTAAATGCTCAGTGTGGAGAGAGCGCCCTCTACCTCTCTGACAACTACGGCAACAGTTGGAAGCTGCCATCTGTGCCTCTCCTCTACTCAAAATGAGCCTGAAGTTACTATAATATATACTGTGGCTTAGTTATGTTACAACTATAATGCCAAGCCCAGTATTTAAAACATGCATACACATGGGTTGTAACCCTCCTCTGGGTAACCCCCCCCCCTGCCACACACACACACACACACACACAAATCTCTGAAGCTTCAGAACTTCTAAGACTGAAAGCAACCACCCCCCTGCCCAGCCGTCAATACTATAAATATCAAAATTCCTGTTGCAGCAAATTAGCAAATAGCTTTGGGAAATCTATACTCTGAATGGTACCAGGCCAGAAGACAGGAAGCTTATAAGCATTTCATCCCACCATAAAATTCTCACATCAATCAAGCACTATCTAGAAAACAAGTTATAACCCTCAACTTACCTGGACAACAGGATATTGATAATCCATACAATATACACCATACATAGCAAAGAGGAAAAAGATCTTCAGATAAAGACAGTACAGAAAGTATTTAAGCTTCTGCCTTGTTTGATGTGGGTGTCCTGTCCAAATGAACCTGGAAACACCAAAAAATCCTTGGCTGACTTCCAGCCTACGCAGATAAGTATGTTGACTCAGATGACGAGGAAAGAGCTTGGTTCAGCCCAGGCTTCCACCCCAATAAGACTCAACACTACACAAAAGAAATGTTCAAGGAAAAGCAGACAGTTCCAACGGAATTACTAGCTATAGACTGAAAACTACACTAGAGGTTTGCTGTTACTGTTGGTTTTAAACTGACAACTTCTCCAGAAACTCAAGAGGTAGAGAATGACAGTCAAGGAAGGGATCATAGGCTCCTTAAAGTGGCACAAAAAACGGTAGGAAGCACAAGGTATCCAGGATCCAAAGTGATATATATATTCCAGGCTTTAAGTACGTCACAGGGAACACTCCCAATCCAGGAGGTGGCAAAGCAAATGGGACTCGTATTATTTCCCTACTTCTTCTTGGGCGGGGACTGCGCACACGCGCATGCACACACACACACACACACACACACCCCCTTCTCACTGTCTCCGGCACAGACAGGTGTTAGGATTAACAGTATAAAATCCTTCTGCTGTGGAAAGAAATGGGAAAGAAATGAAGTCACACTGCTACATGCAGTGAAAGGAGCTCTTTCATGACATTGTATGTTTTTGTATCATTTAACATCTCCTCTGCTGGGCTCCAGCAGAAGCTCGGACAGCTGGCAGGATCAGCACAAGAAAAGAGGAAGGTGGCCCCGACTCTGAGGCAACATGAGTCCACTGGAGACCTTCAGATATGCCACAGACTCTCTCAGCTGTTCCAGTCAAACATGGAAGGATTAAGTGCGGCTGCCTGCAGAAAGGTGGGGGTGGAAAGGTCTTTTCAGAAAAGCCAGTTGCTTTTCCCCTTTTAGGAAGCTGCTATACCCACCCTACCATTATATACAAACACACATGTGCACACATATTTCTGTAACAGATATTAGAAGCAGTAACAAACACAGACAGGTGTCAGGTCAGTCTGACAATGTAGGGCAGGTTAAAGAGTTGGCTTTCAGAGTCTAAATGGCCCTTATAAAACCAGGGAACTGCTAAGCAGTTCTTAGAAAATTGAACATAGAGTGAGCAGAAAGTAAAGATAAATGTTCAGTAAGAGAGACACATTTAGAACTATCATTGCTAAGAAATCCCCTAGTTGGGGCAAACATTCAAAAGTTCAAAATGACAAATAATTCTAAATTAGTTTCGGGGGCTCTGATCTCCCTAATCTTGGAGAGAGAGAGTAATATTGTAACATGTTTTAGTAAGATTAACACATGAGGATTATCTGCAACTGTGAGGCATTTTTAAGAGTCTAAGTCTTACCAAGTCCACCCCACCCCCAGTGCAGTTTTTCTCCTTTTATGGTCACTGCAATTTAGTTTAGTATTGTTCAGGAGAAATTGCTTTTTAAGAGTCAAAATGGCCTTAGTACGTTTAAGACAGATCTCTTAGTTAAGCATTTACATTAATTCGGTTCTTGGAGATCAGATGGACCACTGCAACGTACTAGATTATCTTTGCATTGCTGGTACTGATTCTATGTGTACTACACATAAGGGACAATAATAAACCAATCCAGTGTAATTAAAAACCTTACTGATCTATTATACACAAGGTATTGTGCTAAGCAATGGAGCAATGAACAGGCACAGTTGTGTTGTTGAGGAATCTGCAGCTTGTGGGAGAACAGACGAATACAGAGGCAAAACCAAAAGGCAAAACAACGCCACAGTTCCAAAATGAAGCATCGTGAGCAACTTCTCACTCAGGGAATCGTGTTTTTTAAATGCTGCTCTTAATGAATGCTTCCACAGGGTCACTTTCTTACCACTAAAACTATGAGACCCTGCTTCATCAATTCTTAACATAGACTGTCTGAGCCTGGCCTGTAACATACATTCTACTTGTCCCAAGAATCCCGTGGACTGCAAGGGGATCAAACCAGTCAATCCTACAAGAAATCAACCTTGAATATTCATTGGAAAGACTGACACTATAGTTGAAGTTCCAATACTTTAGCCACCTGAGGCAGAGCTGACTCCCTGGAAAAGACCCTGATGCTGGGAAAGATTGAAGGCAGGAGGAGAAGCGGACAACAGAGGATGAGATGGTTGGGTGGCATCATTGACTCAACGGATATGAGTTTGAGCCAACTCCGGGAGACAGTGAAGGACAGGGAAGCCTGGTGTTCTGCAGTTCACGGGGTTGCAAAGAGTCGGCCACAACTTAGCAACTGAACAACAACAAAGAAATAACAAAAGGGATGTTTCTGTAATAAAACCTTATACTAAATTTTCCCTGGGGTCTTCCCTGGTGATTCAGTAGCTAAGACTCCATCCTCCAATGCAGGGGGCCTGGGTTTGATCGCTGATCGGGGAACTAGATTCCACGTGTCACAACGAATTCGAGTGCTGCACCTAAAGACAGACAATCCCAAGTACTGCAACTGAAGAATGAAGATTTCATGTGCCGCACCTAAGACTCGGTGCGGCCAAATAAATAAATGTATAAAATATTGCTTAAATAAATAAAAATAAATACTACAAACAAAAACTAAAAATTCCCTTCTAATCAAATCAAATAATCCTCCAATCCTTCTTCTTCCTGTCCATTCTGCCATCCCACCTCCCTCCACTTCAGTTCATATCCAGCAGTACAGTGGTACTGGCCACACAAACACTTGTGAACTAGCATCTTAATCACTATTACACCTTCTTGATATGACTGATATCAAGATTCCCTTGATATAAAGACTGGAAAATGATGACACTCATAAACCATAAGAGGGCATTGTTAACCATGAACTATAACTGACAAACTTAACTTTCATGAGTTAATAACTCAGTTCAATATCTGATGAATTAATCACAGAATATGGATTTTTCCCAAACTGTACTATACTTAGATGACAGACTGTAACTGAAACTCTGGAACAACTAACCTAATTTCAACTTGAAAGTGTCCCCAAATATGTTATTGAGGGCCTCATTAATCTCTGTAGCTTTAAGTTCTTATGGATATATCTATACGGACATGGTGAAAAGATATGACTGATACATTTTTAAGTGAGAAAAATTATACTGCTGAATAGTGGTTAAAGCAAAATCCTGTAGTTCCATATTTGTAAATGCATATATATATATGTGTGTTTGTGAATAAATTATATATGTAATTTACAAGCTTTATGTGTCTCACATATAAGTTATATGTTATATATTTATATACACATATAATTTATTGGTTAACACACACACCAGTATATGCCATACGGTTCATATTTACATACGCACATATTATAGGCATAGGACAAAACCAAAACTTCTAAGGGGTGAGATAGTGGTTTTCATTTATTACCTTAAAATAAAATTCAAATTTGTTTAAATACATTTAAATGAGCATTTAATGTTTCTATAATTCATCTTTTTTTAAGTTTAAGGGAATCAGAGCAGACTTTATTTTGAGTACAAGTACTTTAAAAACTGGGCTTCCCTGGTAGCTCAGCCGAAAAAATCTACCTTCCAATGTAGGAGATACAGGTTCAATTCCTGGGTTGGGAAGATGCCCTGAATAAAGGAATGGCAACCCACTCCAGTATTCCTGCCTGAAAAATCCTATGGACAGAAGACTAGCAGGGTACAGTCCATGGGACCGCAAAGAGTTGGACACAACTTAACAACTAAACAACAACAACTTTAAAAATTAGTAATATTCTCTGTCTCTATGCTATCCCATTTGCTTTACCTAACATGATGACATAAATATAAACTCTCATTTAATACTGGAGGATTTAGATGATAAACAACCAGTACCCAGGTATAGTTTAAATAATGAGCCCTTTGGAAAAATGTCAAAATATTTCAATATGTGAATTGTAACTCCTTGTACTTCTGCTTGTCCTTTTACTTATCTCTTTCTACAGATTTTTTGAAATCATAATTTAAGGTCAATAATTTAGTCAAGCAAAAATTCTAAAATATCCTTACAGAAAGAAAGGTGAATCTTTCACCAGGAAGAAAGCATACTACAAAAGATCAAATTACAAATGTTAAGGTCAAGAGTCAAGCTTCTCTCTTTTCCTGACATACAGTCTTTCTGTAGACTAATGGAGCCTTAGTTACTAACAGAGATTCATCGCATGGGTCAGAAGTTGAACATCGTTTCAATATTTTTCTCCCATTTTCAAAGATTTAAAAAATAGAAAAAAAAATATGAACATTTTCAGTTTAAGTTAGTACTAAGTGTGTCCCTCCCTCAGAGGAAGCAGTCTGGGTATTTCCTTTAGATTTAAATACTATCATATTTATTAAAAATAAAATTCCAAAAATAAAAAGATTATTCTCCACAATAAGCTCAGTTATTTGCTGACAATCCCAAATTACACCAATAGGAAATATGCAATGCAACATCATGAATGCTTTTTAGTATTAAAGTTTTTGTGTACTGATCAATTACAAACATGAATATAGAAAATGGTCTCCATGTACTTCTATATATTTCATGAGCAGAGACATGTAGTCTGTAAGTTTCAACACTTCGTACACCTAGAACGTGTCTGTTAAATATAATGTAACGATATAGAGAGAAAAAGACCTAGTGAGGGAGTGTGCTATCTAGAAATGATCTCGAGATTTAGGAAATTTAAATTTAGCTAAAGATAAAGGAGACAATCTGCAGTCTGATGCCAGAGACAATAGCTGGTAACTGTAGTGTAAACTGTACTATCTACAACCCTAGGGATCTCAAGACTTACTCAATACTGGATAATCAGAAAATATCTGAGATTCTTTATATTTCTACTCTCTCATTCTTGTTCTCTTCTCTCCTTTTCTTTCCCTTCTGCCTATGTCATAAACCTATGGCATAGGTGTTCAAGGATGTGTTCAGTGTTCAAAGATAACTAGCTAGGCCTCTGGGTAGAATGCTTTGGCAAAGACTGTAAAGACCTCTGCCCTAAGGTATAATTGATTTTAGTAGCAAGCTAAGAAGGTTCCAAAGATTGCTGTGTAGTGGAATAACACATAAGTTCAAAAATGAGATAGAGCTTGAGATAGATGAGGGTGGAGGGGATAGGACAAAGAAAGATACATATGTAGGCAAAATAATATAGTGAGATATATTTAAGACTTACATAGGGATCAGTGTGGCCAGTCTATTGGACTGTGGGTAAACAGTGGCAAGCAAGAGGAGTAGGTCAGGGTCACTGTGGAGGGCTTAGGCCATCAAGCTATGTATTTCAGACCTTTAAACAAAGGCCCATCTAGTCAAGGCTATGGTTTTTCCAGTGGTCATGTATGGATGTCAGAGTTGGACTATAAAGAAAGCTGAGCACAGAAGAATTGATGCTTTTGAACTGTGGTGTTGGAGAAGACTCTTGAGAGTCCCTCGGACTGCAAGGAGATCCAACCAGTCCATCCTAAAGGAGATGAGTCCTGGGTGTTCATTGGAAGGACTGATGTTGAAGCTGAAACACCAATACTTTGGCCACCTGATGCGAAGAGCTAACTCATTTGAAAAGACCCTGATGCTGGGAAAGATTGAGGGCAGGAGGAGAAGGGGACGACAGAGGATGAGATGGTTGGATGGCATCACCGACTCGATGGACATGGGTTTGGGTGGACTCCGGGAGCTGGTGATGGACAGGGAGGCCCGGCGTGCTGCGGTTCATGGGGTCGCAAGGAGTCGGACATGACTGAGCAGCTGAACTGAACTGAACTGAAAGACTGTTTGAGAGGGAAAAAATGCTACAAAAGTAACTTTTTGTGAAAATGGCCTTTGGTGACTGCAGGAAGAATGGAAAGGGGAACAGGGGTGGAGAGGTCAATGAGGTGCTACTATTACAGCAGTATACAGATTTATTAATGTAAAATCCACATGTTACCAGGAGGAATAAAGATGGAACAGATGTAGGAGACATTACAGGAGTTGGAGACTGTTTACATAAAGTTGGATGGCATCACCGACTCAATGGATATGAGTTTGAGCAAACTCCGGGAGATGGTGAAGGACAGGGAAGCATGGCATGGTACAGTCTATGGGGTCGCAAAGAGTCAGACACAACTAAGTAACTGAACAACAACAACAAAACACATAGGGTCTAAGAGAGCAGGTAATTAAATATAACACTAAGGTTCTAAGTCTAGCTGGCCAAATAGGGATAACATTGCTAAAACAGGGAAGTCAGAAGCATGAACTGGTCTGGAGTTGTGAAAGGACATCCAATAGAAAATGTCTAACTGGAGAATCACCACTGACAGAGGAGTCTGGTGAGCAGAGGAGTCCATGGGGTCGCAGAGAGTCTGACACGACTTAGTGACTAAGCGCAGCACAGCACAAGTACTCAGCATTGTAGGTGGCAGCCCCAGAGAGAGGTCAGGGTTAGAAATGAAGATCCAAGAGGAGTATGGAAGGAAGAGTTAAGGCCATAATGATTTAGTCCACAACATGTCCTGAACTTCAAACATAAGCTTCAAAAAGGGAGTGCGGAGAAGGGGAGGGAAGGAGGGACAGAGGAAAAGAAGAGGAAAAAGACAACAGCTGATACAAGGCAAAGGTCTGAAAATAGAATCTTAAGGAATACACACTTCTAGAAGGCAGAAAGAGCAACAAAGGATTAAAAGATTAAGCAGGATACTGTACTATTCACAAAAGCCAGGACACAGAGGACATGTGCTAACTTTTCTTCTATCCTGTGTCTCTTACAGTAGGGAAAGCATTTAATAAACGGATACCAGATATGAGTATTTAACAATGTCAAGCAGATATAGAAAGGTTAAAGAGAATGTAGAAAAGGTTACTGAATTTAGCAAATAGGAGACCAAGAGAAGTTTTGAGAGAGCTACTTCAGTAATATCAGTAAAAAGATGGTAGCAAAATTGATAAATACATGATCAGAATGAAAAACAGACATGATGCCGTCTTTAACAAAACTTTCTACCTCGGGCTGTTTCTTTGTCTTCCAAGTGGCAAGTAAATACCAAAATTATTATTGATACATTCAACTCTCCACTGTTGTCTCCATTAAGGCAGACTTTTATCTTCTTTTGTTTCTTTGATTATATTGTTTCCTTACTCATTTCAAAATATTCACATCTGAAAGTGACTCCTTCAAGGCCTACCTTAAATGCTATCTATCCCACGAAGCACCTCCTAATTATTTCCAGCTAGAAATCATTTTTGTCTGAACTTCAAGATGCTTTATCTGTAGCCGACTTAACAGCACTTAGCACTTTCTATACATTTTAAGGCATACTTTATCAACTGGATGATTTCTTTAAGAATGGGACCTGTCTATTCATCTTGGTATTTCTCTCAAAGGATGAAGCCAGTACCTTTTACACAGATACGGCCATCAGTATATGAAAAGGGAGGGTGTGCATTTTATTACTTGAGAATATAAACCAGAGGTAAATGAATTAAACACCAGGCACAGACCATCTCTTATCTGTTCAGTCAACTTTCATTCATTCAAGCAAGAAGTCCCCAGCAGTGAAGTCCTAGGAATACAGAAAGCTCTCAAAGAGCTGACAGTAGGGGAGAGAAAGTAGAAAATAATAAGTACCAAAGTACCATGTGATTAATGCCATGCCTATCAGAACATGGCTCGGAAGAAAAATTAAGAGGCAGCTGCTGCTGCAGTCACCACTGCCACCATCTCATTTCCCAGGGTGGAGTCACCCAGGAATAGCTCACAAGCAGTTAATGCTGGAAAAGAATTGTGGAAAGCTAGAAGAGTCTTCCAGAAGGACTGGAGTTGATGGGGAGCTTGGAGGCAGTATGACAGCATTCCAAATGCACAAACCAGCATAGCATAAGCAAAGTCATACTTAAGGTGCTTACAGAAAGGCAGGCAGTAAATATATGCAGAGAGTCAAATGTCTATTCAGAAATATTCATATGAGTTCCACTGGTTCTCAGGTCCTGTAAGAATCACTGAATCTTCTATACCAATGGAAATGCTTTGAATTATATCTGCCAGAGAAGAGCAAATCAAAATGAAGTACAGAAGCACTCCTTCGTGTGACACGTGGTAGAGAAGGAAGGATGGGTAATGACAGGGTGTGCCACGCTATGGCTGAAATACACTCTTCTATTGATATTTGGAGTCATAGACATGGCATACAGTCTGTGAGGCCAGGAATTAGTATAGCTTTTAGAAGTGTCTTTCAACTGCTCTTTCATTCTAACTCAGTAGTATTAAGAGGTAAAATGTATCTATAAATCATGGGACAATAGACATTCACTTTAAATCCATAAAGACAAATAGTATATAAAAGATAAGGGTAAAAGGATACTATCTTTAAGACAGAAAATAATTGTAAATATTCTCATACTGTTAAGGAAATAAATCTACAAGTGATTCTACATAATTATCTTATACATAAGAGACTTTTACTCTCTACAGAAACTTTTGTCTCAACTACCTGATAATATCTCTGTGGTAGATTACAAAAATGGTCACAACATTTCACAGCCCCCCATTCAAGAGACAGAATTTTCCCTCCAGCCCTGGAGTTTGGTCTCAGCTTTGTGACTCGCACTGGCCATTGGGATATCAGCAAATGTGACACAAGCAGAGAGCTGACAGGGGCTTGTCCCAGGGGCTGGCCCTCTCCTCCTCTCTAGAACCCTGAGCTGATCACAGGAAGAACTGTGAAGAACCAGAAACCAAGTAGAAGAGGGCTGACCTGTTCCAGTCGAGCCTCCCAACCAACTAACTCCCCAACTGCCAGACATGAAAGTGAGGTCATCCTAGACCACCTGCGCCCAGCCACCCCAGATGAGAAAATTCACCCAAATTCCTGACCCACAGAATTGTGAGCAAAAAAATGATTAATGTGGTTTTAAGCTATTAAGTTTGGGGGAGGTCTGTTAAGCCACAAAACCTAACAGACACAATCTTACTGCATAACATTAAAAGGGATATCTCAATATTGGCACTAATACGACATCATCTTAATTACTGTCACTTGAAATCAGGCTGTGTTAGTCCTCCAACTTTGTTTTTCTTTTTCAAAGTTGCTTTGGCTCTTCTAGGTCCTTGGCATTTCCACATGAATTTTAGAATCAGGTTACTAATTATTGTAAGAATCTGGCTTGGATTCTGATTGGCATTACACTGCATCTACAGGTCAGTTTGGGGAGAATTATTATCTTATGAATATCAGGTCTTCTAGGCCATGAAGACAGTATATTTCTCTACTTCATTCTACTATTCAAAAATAGGTTTTAAAATATCATGATTATCTTTTTTTTTTCCCTAGCATGTGCTAAAAGCAAATGCTATGTCTGAGGTACAGCACATCTTATTACCACTTTCCTGAAGTCTGCTAAATCCCATAATACTCACATTCCTATAAGACAGTGTGGTATTGGTGTCAAGATAGAAAAATAGATCAATGGAACAGAAGAACCAAAAATAGACCCACAGGTGCAAAGGCAACTCAGTGGAGAAAGAATAGTCTTTTCAGCAAATGGTATCAGAACAACTGGATATCCACATGAGATAAAAATGAACCTAGATCCATACTTTATGCCATATACAAAATTTAACTCAAAACGAACCACAGACCTAAAGTGTAAAACACGAAACTACAGCGCTTCAAGCAGAAAACTTCTGTGACCTTTGATTAGGCAAAGATTTCTAAGATGTGATGCCAAAAGGACAATTTACAAAAGAGCAAGTTAATAAACTGCATTTCATTAAAAACTTCTGCTTTTCAAAAGACACTGTGAGGACAACAAAAAGACAAGTCATAACAGAGAGAAAAGATTTGCAAAGCATGTATGATAACGGACATCCAGAATACATAAGAACTCACCAAGCTCAACCGTAAGAAAACATGCAACCCATTTTTTTTAATGGGAAAAGATGTGGATACCTGACCAAAGACAAGACAGGGATGCTAAATACAGTCTTGAAAAGGTGCTCAATATCATTACCTATTAGGAAATTAAAACCACAACAATACTACTACCTTCCTATTACACTAAAATTAAAAAAAGACTGACAATACCAAGTGTTGACAAGGCTACAGAGGAACAGAAAGTCTCAAACACTGCAAAGGAATATCAAATGGTACAACCAACATGGAAATAGTTTGAAAATCTCTCAAAAAGCTAATTATACCCCTATCACATGATCCATGCATTCCACTTCTAAGTATTTACCCAAGAAATATGAAAACATACATCCATATAAAGATTTGGAAATGAATACTTCAAACGGTTTTATGTGTCATAGTATAAAACTGAAAATGAATGCAAACGTCCATAAACAGATAAATGAATAAACTGTGGTATATCCACATGGACTATTACTTGGCAATAAAAATAAAGAAACCATTGGTATATAAAATAACATGGATGAATTTCAAAATAACTACACTGGGTGAAAGATGCCAGGCAAAAAAAAGTATTTACTGTATTATCCCATTTTTATAAAATACTAGAAAATGAAAACTAAGCCGCAGTGTCAAAGAGCAGATCAGAGGTTGTTTGGAAATTGCTTGGAAATGGGTGGGGATAAGAAGGATTACCAAGGGGCAAAAGGAATCCTTTGGAGGTGATTAATATATTTATTGTCTTGGTTGTGGTTTCATAGGCATATACATATGTGATTTCATAGGCATATACATATGCCAAAACTTAAAATAAGCTTTACACATTTGCAGTTTATTGCATATTAATTATACTTCAATAGAGCTGTTTAAAAATTGAAATAAATGAACTGCAGCCTTATCTACTGCAATGAATTTGCAGAGGGCTAGTTATTTTCTTTTGGGGGAGACATGTAGACTGGTATGGGGCTGAAGGGGAAGTATGCCCTAAAATATTATAGAAAAAGTCTTATCAAAAGGAAGATTATGGGTACGGTGGTAAATCAGGTGTAAGGTATAGGCAGAAGAGAAAGTGCGGGTGTTCTGAGAATCACCTTGGCTTAGTCCAGGCTGGCCCCCGCCACACGCCCCTTAGCGCTCGTATACATCCTTTCCAACTTCTCATACACATGATTTCTGCCTCTCCCACTCCAGGAGGGCAGGCACTACAGAATCTGTCTTATTCCTTAAAATATCCCTCATGCCCAGGAGAGCATCTACTGGGTTACATAAGCAACATACTATGTAGTTAGGAGTCCAGGGTTCTGAAGCCAAACCCCTGGGATTCAAATTGTAGTTCCATCACTTCTAGCTGTGTAACTGGCTCAGAAGGTAAAGAATTCACCTTCAGTGTGGGAGACCTGGGTTCTATCCCTGGGTCAGGAAGATCCCCTGGAAAAGGGAATGGCAACCCACTCCAGTATTCTTGCCTAGAGAATCCTATGGACAGAGAAGCCTAGGGGGCTACTGTCCATGATGCTGCAAAAGTTGGACACGACTGATGACTAACACACTTCTAGCTGCATAACTTTGGAAAAATTATTTAACACCTCTGCCTCAGGTCCTTCATGTGGAAAAAGAAAATAATAAAAATTCCTACTTCAGAGGGTGGATGCAATTATTACATCAGGTAACGTATGAATGCACCTAGCGTATAGCAAATAGTTAGTTATTGTGGTTGTTGTCGTCATCGTTTTCAACAATTTAAGAAGGGCATTTAAAAGAAATTCAGAATTATCTGATTTATGAAGCCAGATGGATATCTGAGGAAAAGCGGTCTCAACAGGAAGCAGAAAGTATGTAAAAGCCAGATGATGTGTCAGAAAGTGGAACGGGTGCTCCTTGGCACAGGCAGTGAAGGGCAGTACATTTCTTTTGAATGAATTTCTCAAAGTGAGAAGACCATGCTTGACCAAGAAGGCAATATTAGTAAGTAAAGCAGCAGAGACAGTACACGGGATTTTTATCTCAAAGCAAATCTCCATAAGTGGAAGGCAGGTAACACATTCTCTGACCAGTAGTACCAAAACAATGAGAAACTACTCATGCGCTCAAAACAAAAAGCGAATCAAAAGGCAAGGCCATGAGGTCTCGAACACGTAACTGGCTCTCTTCTCAGATTGTGTTCGTCATGCCTACGCCTTCTAGATGAATTGTCAGGCATCACTTGACGCTTGTCCCCACTGGGGATGGGAGCAGGGCTCTGAGAGCAGCGATGCAGCAGTGTGGGAATCCCTGGGTTGGCATCAGCCCCTTGCTTGATTCAGACCTATAATCTCTTCTGACTTTGATTTAATACAGCAATTACTGGTAATGTGTTTTGAAGGAGATAAATGCCCAGTGTAGCCGCCCGTCGCTTACTCTGCTTATGATGCAAGAACATTCTTTAATTAAAATTCTCTTTATGAAAAAAGAGCTGCTCCACTGAATGTTTCTGTATAGCCCTGATATGGAGCTTCCCCCAAAGCGGATTAGAAATCCAGTTGCCCCTGCTCACTTCCGGCAAAGCATCTAGATACACAATCACTCCATCAGCTAAAGTGAGTTCCTTAACCCCCTAATTTTCCCATTTTTATAATTAGATCCTGGTAAAGAACCCACTTGCCATTAAAGATCTAAATTTAAGACCAGAAACTATAAAACTCATAAAGGAAACAAAAGGCAAAACATAGGCAAAATCATAGCAAGATTCTCTAAGACCCACCTCCCAGAGTAATGGAAATAAAAGCAAAAATAAACAAATGGGACCTAATTAAACTTAAAAGCTTTTGTACAACGAAGGAAACTATAAGCAAGGTGAAAAGAGAGCCTTCAGAATGGGAGAAAATAATAACAAATGAAGCAACAGACAAAGGATTAATCTCAAAAATATACAAGCAGCTCATGCAGCTCAATTCCAGAAAAATAAACCCAATAAAAAAACGGGCCAAAGAACTAAACAGACATTTCTCCAAAGAAGACATACAGATGGCTAACAAACACATGAAAAGATGCTCAACATCACTCATTATCAGAGAAATGCAAATCAAAACCACAATGAGGTACCATCTCACACCAGTCAGAATGGCTGCTATCAAAAAGTCTACAAACAAATGCTGGAGAGGGTGTGGAGAAAAGGGAACCCTCTTACACTGTTGGTGGGAATGCAAACTAGTACAGCCACTATGGAGAACAGTGTGGAGATTCCTTAAAAAACTGGAAATAGAACTGCCATACTACCCAGCAATCCCACTCCTGGGCATACACACCGAGGAAACCAGATCTGAAAGAGACACATGCACCCCAATGTTCATCGCAGCACTGTTTACAATAGCCAGGACATGGAAGCAACCTAGATGCCCATTGGCAGATGAATGGATAAGAAAGCTGTGAACACATACACAATGGAATATTACTCAGCTATTTAAAAATAAAACACATTTGAATCAGTTCTAATGAGGTGGATGAAACTGAAGCCTTTTATACAGAGTGAAGTAAGTCAGGAAGAAAAACACCAATACAGTATATTAATGCATATATATGGAGTTTAGAAAGATGGTAACGCGACCCTATATACAAGACAGCAAAAGAGACACAGATATAAAGAACACACTTTTGGACTCTGTGGGAGAAGGCAAGGGTGGGATGATTTGAGAGAATAGCATTGAAACATGTATATTACCACATGTAAAATAGATCACCAGTCCAAGTTCGATACGTGAAAGAGGGCACTCAAAGCCGGTGCACTGGGACAACCCAGAGGGATGGGATGGGGAGGGAGGTAGCAGAGGGGTTCAGGATGGGGGACACATGTACATTCATGGCTGATTCATGTCGATGTATGGCAAAACCACCACAATATTGTAAAGTAATTAGACTCCAATTAAAATAAATAAATTAATTAAAAAAAAATCTGCTTGCCAATGCAGGAGATGCAGGTTTGATCCCTGGGTCGGGAAGATCCCCTGGAGAGGGACATGGCAGCCCACTCCAATTTTGCAGTAATTCTCCAGTACTCTTGCCTGGGAAAGAGTACACACAGGGGAGCCTGGCGGGCTACAGTCCATGGGGTCGCAGACAGTGGACACGACTGAGCGACTGAGCAACACTACTATTCACAGTCACAATGTCAGCATTACACTATTTCCAGTAAGACTCAGTTCTCGTTTTTGCAAAGAAGATCCTCTAATTTTCTCCTTAATAAGTATGCAAAGTAAACATTCATAGACATACATGTATAAAAAGACTCTGGACCCATTTCATTGAAAAATATAATACAGCTGAATATACCAACAGTTCTAAAGTCTGGTTTTAATTTGTAAAGCAATGGTTTGTTACACCTTTTACATATAGGAATCCTTGTATAATTGTCGTAAGTGAAATAAGCAGAGAAAGAGTAATAGTCTATCACAGTTGTCTTTGCCCACAACATAAAACCATCATGTTCTAGGAGTTTAAGGAATGGACGTCAGGTATTCCAACTGTTAGTTAGCCAACAACAGCAACAACTACCTAACAGCTAGAAGGAGAACAGTATCTACATGGGGCCTCCAGAAGGATCATCTGGTATATGTTTACTAACTCCTGAATCAACCAGTATAACTTTTGATCCAGTTACAAGACTTTCCACTCCTAAAAGTAGAGATTAAAAAAGGAGAAAAAAAAAAAAGAATTTACAGTTAGCTAGGATCTGTTATTTTGATTGCCTTGGAGAGGATGGTCATTGACAATTATCGTTTTCCTTTAAAAAAAGGAGAGAAAGAAACAGAGAACACAGGTCTAAATCAGTTCTCTTCTGCAAAGTGGAAGCAAAGAGATCGAAGACCAAACACGCACTTTCTTTTCCCCTGACGCAATGCACAATTTCAAGGTGAAGGTCAAAACTTGAGAACTATTTTCTGTTCTATTATGGGGGAGTGGTGTCTCAATTACAATCAATTCAACGAATATATTCTGACTAAGAGCCTCTAAACTCAAATAATATCTTCTTTCAGAAGAGTGCCATATGCCTCCCTCAGGAAATACAAGAAGACAACCAGAGTCTCCTCTCAGGAGGCTATGCCAAGACCCACTTTCATCTTAGGTGTACAACACAGAACTGATGTCATCCTTGCAATAATACTAACGCTACTTCAGAGAAGAATGTGTGTGTCTCTAGTATGTCTAGTATGTGTTTCTCTGTATGAGAAAACTGATCTTCTTTTTGAGAGAAAAGGGGCTGGTGGAGAGAGATATCTTGGAGAAACAACTATATGAATATATACACTATATTTACCCAAACCCTTGGGAAAATGGCCTGGCATAATTAACAAGATTAAAGAGGGATTGAGGATAAATAAGATGAAAGTTAGTCTGATCCTTACAGGATTAAACTCAAAATCCTAATTCGAATCCAAGGATTTTTAAGATCAACACCGTATAACAGGATTAAACCAATAGCTGCTTTTGTTTCTGTCCTGGAAACAATCACAGTCGGCAAATCCAGGCCTAGAGCAGCACCTCAGCAGTCAGCCAGCCAGGACTTCAGGTCTAAAAATAGCGGCCTCTACTCTAACTGGGCTTGCTGAGTGTCTGTCTCCGCAGGCCCACAAGCCCTTCTGTGTAAAATAAAGTCCAAAGAGCTTGGAAAACTGTTTCCTTCTTTCTACTCCCTCTCCCTACCTATCTTTTTTAGTGTGTGTGGTGGTGGTGGAAGAGAGACCCATTAGGTGATGAAATGGGGCCCAAACACTGTAATAAGAGTGAATATTAAAAATCATTTAGCTGTAAATATATGAATGAGTGTGATGACTAGCTAGCACCCCAACTAGGGGTGTGACCCTAACAGAGAGTACATGTACTGCTATTCCTTTCTAAAATCTAAGATTCCAAATTATAACAGATAGCTGACTCCAAAGGTCTCAGATAAGGACTATGGGAACTGGAATAACTTTCTAAATGTGTAGTTCTTTACCTTTAAAGAAGTGGCCGTGACATGAACAATGGCACACCCAGGGAGACAAACCGCTGACACACTACGCAACGAGAGGTCAGACCACGGCTGTCAGGCTGCAGCCGGCGGCCTCAGGCAGACACGCGCTGGGGGTGAGTTAGAAGACACACAGGCCTCGCGGGACCTAACATGCCACAGGCTGGTGATTACATTTTAATAAAGGTCGGAAAAACAGTATATTTTGAGGAAATTTTCTCAAAAGTCCAGTTCAGGCGTAAGTTTTTAAAACTTGCCATAAATCAAAAGAAACAAACAAAAAAAATTTGGGGGTGGGGGTGAGGGTGGGGGTGGGAGGTGGATCGTATACCAGAAGAGATACCATGAAGGCCCCATTCAATAGCATTATTAGATAATTATCTATTTTCAGAAAATCTCTGGAGTCCTATGATTTGTATAATTTTAATTCATAAGAAAAGAAAAAATGTAACACAGAAAGACAGTTTGAAAGATAATACATGGACCATTTATTTCTCTTGAAACATTTATATTGAGATATAGGTTCTCTTTGACAGAAATACTATCAGTTAACATAAAACAAAAGGAGTGACATCTGCTTCCCAGGAGTACATACACTTATCCCCATTCCTTCCATTAGACACAATTTAAGACCCTACACATTTTATATATTAAACAAATATAAGACACCTCTTAGAGGTGGAGAGAAGATAGCAAACTGGACCTGGACCTCAGAACATGGTGGTGAGTTCCACGGGTTTCCCATATGCCTTCTAGACCCCAAACTTGTAGCTAAACAACCTGGAAATGCCAACGGTTCAGACAAAAGAGCCCCAAATGATTGTAAGCAAAGAACACGGAAAGGGCTACCCTAGCAAGACGGAAAATCTTAAGACTGCTCTAGTCCAGCCATACCCCCATCTCACTCCTACACACAGCAGAAAAGGCCAAGTGGAGGGCTGAGACTTCCACCCTCACTAGGCTATAACCAGGCTTCCCAACACCTCTGCCCAAGTAATATTCTAGGGTCGAGAAAACAAAAAGAGCCTTCAAAACTCAACAGTGAAGAAACAATCCAATGAGAAGCAGCTGAAAATCACTGATACCAAAAAATGATTACACCTAACATTTATAATTATTATATCATATGTTCCTTCCTATGGAGTTACCAAAACATTATGGGCTTTACAAGGTATTCTTCCTGCTCACTAGACACATAGTTGCCCTTATCAGAGGACAAAAGCAGCATGCAGACATTGTCTCTTTAGAGTCATGTTTCTTAAACATACTAACTAAAGGTTTTGCTTTGGAAATCACTATCAGAATTTAAGTACAGGGAACTATACCCAGTATTTTATAATAACTTATAAGGGCAAAGAATTTGAAAAAGAAAAAATATATATTTCTTTTACAGAATATATATATTAATATATACATTAGTTTCAGATATACATATATATATATAGTATATATAACATTGCAAATCAACTGTATTTCAATTTTAAAAAATTTTTAAGAAGAACTTAAGAGATGTTTAACTTAAGAGATACTTCCTTGGTTAACATGTTTGATAAGCTTTTTTCCATTACACTCCTTGAAAATTATTTTATGCTGAAAAGAAATAAGGATTCACATGTTCCATTTGATCATCAGTTTTCAAGTCAAAATCTTTTGTTTATTACCTCCAGAGTAAGTTCTCTTCAGTAACCTTAGCCAAAACAAAACACAAATATAAGAAAACACACTTTTAGATATGATTATTTTACCAATGTAATATCCAACACTGTATATCACACCACTTTTTTAAAAACTATTTTTTATATTACTTATATAAACCATTAAAACTGAAAGGAAGAAAGGAAGAATTAAAACAGAAGATATGGTTCAAATCAATAAAGGAACAATATGTAGAATCTTTTCTAGAAAGTTTTGTAGTTAGTATTACGGTACTCATTACTTCCTACTTAAGACAACAAATGGAAAGGATCTATCATAAAGACTTTGAAATCACCTTTTAAAACCAAATCACCATGCATAAGATTCCCCCCAAATATCAAAAACTATGATATTATTTACCACCAAATCAAAAGAGTCTAGGAAAATCAACCCTTAAGTTCTAAAATATTTGTGAGGGCAGGAAGGAATAACTGTTTTATTTACTGTCTCCTTCCTTTCATTCCAGCCAGACTGTCTCGCTCCAGACTCTGCCAGGCTTTAGGCTGATGAGTTTAGGAACTCATTCCTACTTTTACCAAAAACATATAAAAGTAGTTCTTTGATGAAGCACTGGTTTGACTGATTCAGCATCAAATCAAAGATGCTGCATATTCCTAGAACTGAGAGCAGTACTTGGCCCACAGTAGGTTTGCACAATGTATTTGCTGAATAAAAGACAAATAAAAAAAGGAATAAATGGGGTACAAAACCAATTTACTAAAGAGGCCTTGAATCCCTAGTGCTCAGGTACCTTACTCAAGAGTGAAATCTCTAACAGTCTGCCTGGGCTTCTTGCCTCAGCATGAAAATTCGCCTCCCTCAACTAGTACACTTGGGTTCTAGACTTTGGCACGTGAAAGGTCAATACCACCTGACCTTTCAGTTCTTAGCACCAGTGAGTAAGCCCACTACAGCTTCAGTTTTCTTACATATACAGGAAAGGAAAGTGAAGTCGCTCAGTCGTGTCCAACTCTTTGCGACCCCATGGACTGTAGCATACCAGGCTCCTCCGTCCAGGGGATTTTCCAGGCAAGGGTCCTGGAGTGGGTTGCTATTTCCTTCTCCAGAGGATCTTCCTCACCCAGGGATTGAACCTGGGTTTCCCACATTGCAGGCAGATGCTTTACCATCTGAGCCACCAGGGAAGCCTTTACATATCCAGGACCTCACTCTAAATCTATGACCCGATCCAGCCTGCTATCTTCACCTTAACTACAAGCTGCCATGCACAGAAATCTTCAACTTTGTATTAGCCTCTGAGATCTTGATTCCCTGGCTTGGAGTTCTATGATGCCTGTGGTTTTAACATGGAAGTTACATGACTTGGAGCACCTCTGTATGTGCTGCTTTCAGTACCCTACGATTTAGTTTGCTAGCATTATCTATGGTGCATGTTTTTATACAACAGGACAAATGACTTACTCAGAGTCGCAGTGAATGACAAAGCCTGGATTGCAGCTGATTTTCCAGGATCTTATGTCCAGCCCATTAAATAATATATATCTCCTACTTCAGTTGTATCAATTATCTTTTTTAAATTTTAAGTACTAAACAGAGAGACATGAAATGAAAGCAAATTCTTTAAAATCCGGATTCTCTTGTTGCCTGGCACAAGAGTGTGGGTCTAATGCACACATACACTTTTTACCTTGAATTTACTCCATTCTTCACCACATGTCAGCAGTGTTAATCATCTCACAGCATCCCAATACTTCCCATGGCCCCAAGCTCACTATATTTTGGCTAAGTCTGGGCAGCAGCAACTGACAGAAAAGTTAATGTGTTCTCAATATGGTTGGGCTTCACAGGACCTGTTTGTCCTCTGAAAACTGTACAAAATGTTGTAAAAATGTGCATTGTTCTGGGGACCTGATCCAGAGCTTTCATTTGATTCTCAAGAGGTTCAAGATCCAAAATAAAGATTAAGAACCCAAAGGCCAGAAAACTAACAGGGTTGTCATAATTCCTTGTTTAAGAAGTTGTTCCATTCAAACACTCTTATTTTTCCTTGGTGAACAATTAATATTCTGATTTACGTATTTTCCCCAAGTTCATGCCCTAATCCTAACTCTGATGTTTCCTTTTGATTAAGGTCCTTTACTTTCATTTATAACCCTCATCACCTTTCACAAAAACCCCAAGCTCTTTCTCTTCCAAGAGTTAGGCCAGAGACCCAAATCCTAAGCCCACTGTAATTTTTTCAAGTCAGGGACCAACTGATAAGAAACATTCCGGCTCCAACATTCCAACTGTCTTACTCAGGGGCTAAAATAGTAAGAGACACCTTTGTTATGTGTGTTTTGCTTTTTATTAAACAGTTGTTTAAGCCAAGCTGGCTACAAATCCTCAAGGGAAAATCTGGGGTCAAGAATCTATTGCCCCTTTCTGGTTAGGCCTGAACTTTCCTCAAGCCATCCTACATCTTCTGAGTTGAACAGGCTCTAATGACATACTTTACTGCAGACTTACAAGTGGAAATTCTTCTAGTCACTCTGAGAAAATCAGAGTCTAAACAAGTGTTTCTTACTCACTTTAAAAACACTTGTATTACACTATTGATTTTTATCTTCTGAATCCTCCTTTATCAGCCCAGATAATTATACACAGCCTTACTTGCATAATATGTTCATTATGACTTGGAGGTCTGAATATTCTTTTTTGAACTGTATACAGTCTCTCACCCCAGCTCTGAGATTCTGATTTATATCTCCTCATTTCTAACTGAGATCATGGCTCTAAACACACTTCTGGACTTCTGTGACAAGCTTCTTTCCAATGCTTCGAAATAGTAAACTATATGCAAAAGGAGAAGGACACCAGGAAAGGGCTTTTCAGTAACTTAGGCACCTTACAAGAATTAGTAAAGCTGAATTTTCAAAAAATACAAAAGAAACCCCACCATCACAGAACTTTCTGGCAAACTGAGAACTGTTGTACATGAGAACCAATAACACAGAACTAAACTGAAGATATCTGGATCATGTTATGAACATCAACTATACTACAGAGAATATGCTGATAGTGCAGGAGACTAAGCTGAATTTATACCGAGCATACGCCTTACTGGATAAATGGTGGATAAAAGCAGGTCTCAATTTCCTCTCAAAATGGTAGGATGTGTTATGTTTTCAGGCACTGACTTCCAGATATTTGAACTGTCAGGATTTCCTTGGAGGCAACAAGAGTTTAAGGAACTATATTCTTTTGCCCTTTTATTTAGAGATGTGTAAGGAAACATGGCTTAGTCTCCTTAACAATACAAGGAGGGACATGGCCACACAAAATGTGAAAATTAAGGAAAATCTCTCACTGGGGTTCTCTGCATATTCTGGATTGCCTTTATTATCTTCACAACAGATCTGACCCCTATCTGAGTCACCCCCTCTCCCCTGCCCTTGCCCTGCCCCTCTGGCTGCGGTGATTTTAAGGGCTTACTCTTTGTGCTCCTCCCTCGTGCCACTTGGCTCCCAATCGGCAGCATCCTAAGGGAACTGGGATAGGGTTCCCTCCCTTGAAAACTACTCTAAAAGGTCACTATTTTCAGTAAGGTGAAGGGGAGGCAAGACAAAGGGAAACTGAACTTCGGCTATACATAAACAAGTTTCAAGACCCATACTCTGAAATACACAACTGGGTTTCCCTAAGCAATATGTGTTGTGTGGGTGGAGGAGAGGGGGACAGAAGACACGTGGAGGTAAGAGAAAGGAAGACAAAACAGGAGGAAGCAGTGAAGGCCCAGAGCAGAGGGAATGGAGTTCTGAACAGCAGTGAAGAGAGATTCAGGGTGAGGGTAACATCAGTAGGCAACACGAACATGTAGGGAGATGGTGAGTTACTCCTACGAGCAAGGAATTATCACGTGGAAATAAATAAAGCAGTATAAATAGGGAAAGACGTATCTTACGGAAAAAGGCCAAGATCCAAATGATTCAGGCTTCCAGTCATTATCAAACTAGCCTAATCTGAGCTGTCCTCATTCAACGGGTGCAGTGTGAGAGGACAGGCCAAATCTCACTTTTCCTAGTCACACAAGAAGGAATGCCACCCAACTCAAAGAAGAAAAAGGGAATCAGGATCCAATACATCAAAGAAACATACCAGTCAAGGGAGTCCTCTGTAAACTGAACCGGGGTTCAGTGCTGGGTTCAGGCCCCAAGAAAAACTAGGGCATCATCATGTACCAGAATAAAAAGACCAGGCGAGGAGATAAGCAGTCTAACTAGGGTCATGTTTAAACCCTGGCACACAGGTAAGGAAGCATCAGATTATTTAAAGACTGTGCTGAGCAGTGGGAAACTAGCTCCGTGATGTAAGGCCAGGATAAACTCTCTAACTCAGAGATTTGAACTTGCACGCTTTCTCTGGCCATGGCTGGGCAGGGCAAGCACAGGTGGAGAATGACAATTCTAAGCAAGATGGTTTGCCAGAGTTCAAGTCGATTCAACCTTTACCACTGAGTATCTGATATACATTCAATCCTAAGCTAAGTGCTGGGACACAGAGAATTCACCCCCGACTTGAGAGAGTTCACAGGGAAAACTAGAAGAAACAGCTTGAAAGTGTGCAGAATTTGTTTCAGAATGATTTGTTTCTTCAGATTCTGCCCATCAAACTAAGAATTTATATTACAACTAGGGTACGACCTCTCCCCACTGACGATCTAGTTCTTATAATAGTCCAGGTAACACTGTTTCTGGCAAACTTTCTCCATCAGTCATGGGAATGTCAGCGCCAACACAGTCTTGCACCCATGTTACCCACGTTTTTTTATAACCTGTGAAGCTGACTTCAGAGATCATTGCTGATCCTCACAAAAGAAGCTGTGGAACAACTACATTCTTTTGTCACAAATAAAAAGGGAGAGATTGGAAGGGCTAGCACAGGTCATTCCTTCCCCTGAAAGTGAAAAGTCCATTGCTGTCATCATTGTTAAGTCATACTAATCTCCCACAATGAATCTGAGTAAAAGCATACATGAAAAACAACACCTCTAGCCTCCATCAGGCTAAATTCTAAGAAAAATAGGAAAACAATCCAAAAATGTCTTGAAGTGACTAAAAAGCAATTTAATTCAGAGGTGATCAATCTGATTTAAAGATTTGCAGTATATTTTAACAGAAATAAATATAAGACATTCCATCTACTTGTTAAATTTTTGCACCAATAAATACAGTAAATTTAAAAGTTCTTAGAAAATATGTCCAATTCAGGGAAGAGTGGATGGAGATAGAAGGCAGAACATGAACACAAAAAATACAAAGAAACAACAGCAGAGGAAAAAAGGGTAAAAACAGAGAGGACACCTGAAGCAAAATCCTAAGTGTACCAGGGAAAGAGGAAAATAAGAGCAAATGAAAATGGAACTAATATTGATGGAGGTTGAGTGAATCATGGCTACTGACAGGTTCGACCCTTTGTTTTACAGATAAGCTGTGGCCTAGTGAGGCTGAGTCACTGCTTTGAGTTTACATAGTGACAGACTTATTTTCTTGGGCTCCAAAATCACTGCAGATGGTGACTGCAGCTATGAAATTAAAAGATGCTAGCTCCTTGGAAGAAAAGTTATGACCAACCTAGACAGCATATTAAAAAGCAGAGACATTATTTTGGCCAACAAAGGTCTGTCTAGTCAAAGCTATGGTTTTACCAGTAGTCATGTATGGATGTGAGAGTTGGACTGTGAAGAAAGCTGAGTGCCAAAGAATTGATGCTTTTGATCTGTGGTGTTGAAGAAGACTCTTGAGAGTCCCTTGGACTATAAGGAGATTCAACGAGTCCATCCTAAAGGACATCAGTCCTGGATATTCATTGGAAGGACTGATGCTGAAGCTGAAACTCCAGTACTTTGGCCACGTGATGTGAAGAACTGACACACTGGAAAAGACCCTGATGCTGGAAAAGACTGAAGGCGGGAGGAGAAGGGGATGACAGACGATGAAAGGGTTGGATGGCATCACCGATTCAATAGACATTAATTTGAGCAAGCTCCAGGAGCTGGTGATGGACAAGGAAGCCTGGCATTCTACAGTCCATGGGGTCATAAAGACACGACTGAGTGACTGAACTGAACTCAACTGAGCTGGACAGTGGCAGGACTAGAAAGGAGGTCAGTGCAGAGTAACTACTCAAATTTGGGATGAATTAAGAAAATAAGTGAATGGTCTGAATGTTGGTGGGTCCCTCCCTGGAAAAATTCATGTGGTGAAGTCCTAATCCCCAGTGCAGCTGCATTAGAAGACAGGGCCTCAGGGTCCCCAAACTGATAGAATGAGTGTCCTTACAGTGGAGAGTTGACCTCCACGGGCACCCAAATTCCTCCTCTCGCTCCCCCACAAGGCATGCACAAAGATGAGGTCAAGTAAGCACACAGGGAGATGGTGGTAGCCTACGAACCGAGAGACCTACCTGGTAGGCACCTTGATCTGGGACTTCCCAGCCTCCAGAAGAGTGAGAGAGAAACTTCTGCTGTTTAAGTCATGGTTCTCTGTTACAGCAGACGCAGCGAACTAAAACAGAACTGAAGTCCTTTGGCAAGGTATTCAAAAGGAAAGCTACATTCATTTGTTAAATCTAAAATATAAACACATCTTACCCTTCTCCCTCTCATCTTTTCTTTCAGTTGAAGAATAAGAATGAGGCCACTGGCTAGCTTTAAGCAAAAATTCAGGTAACATTCTGAGAGGCAAACCAGAAAACACCTACACATCGGAGAAATTAAATAAAATCAGTCAAATAATGGTGGTCAAAATATGATTCTGTGCTTAGGAAAGTAACATATCCTTCACCTAGTCTCCAAACTATGCAAATAACAAATGCTCAAGGTAGGTCTGCGCGCGTGTCTATTCTGCAGCCAGCACCATAAAGAGGCAGACTGCCGTTTTAAGAATCTGGTCAAGTCCCAAGCACCCCTTTCAACTTGCCTGCCCTCCGAGCCCCTTCTTATGCCATGGGAGTCTATGACTGGACACTTACATTTTTACATATTATTAGCGAAACAAAATAGAATTTTTCAATACCAAATTTTTAAGAAATTTGCTTAATATATTTCTGTTTGGTGAAATAGTAAAAATACAAGCTTTACTGCCCAACTTGAACATATATTTTAAAATTTTATTTATTTGATTAATAAATTAGGCTCCTTCTTGGTAAAAGAGAATCTAAGGGATCAAAGGAAAATAAAAATTAGTGGAGGGAGGGAGGAAAGAGGAGGTTTAAAAGGGAGGGGACATGTGTATGCCTGTGACTGATTCATGTTGATGTATGGCAGAAACCATCACAATATTGTAAAGTAATTATCCTCCAATTAAAAATAATTTAAAATAATAATAAAAATGAAAACACAACAAAAAAAGTTACTGGAAAAATGCAAATTACTTTATGCTTTATAGTACTTCCCAAAAATGGTCACTGACAATCAGCAAGGATGAATGAATGGGCTAACTATGTACCAGAAAAACAGTAAGAAGAACCCAGAGTTCATGCATACAGACAGGACACTTTTAATTAGCATTTTAATCGTCTTTGTTTATGAAATGTGCCCAGAAAATGCTTAGACCAAGAAAAGGGAGCAAAAAGAGTACTGTTTTCCTTGTAACATGAATTAGGTAAAACCACAGCATATCCAGATTAAAAGGCCCATAGAGTTTCAAAATAAAACCTCTTTAAATAGATGCCTAGCTGGGTCCATCTTGTCTGCTCTGAAAAGAATTTTATAGCCAATATACAATCTGTCTAAAATTTATAAAGTCGGTCATAGTCTAAAAATCCATCTTTATTTCAGAATGTTCAGAATTGATCATATCTCCCCATTAAAAGAAACACACACACACATACATATTTATAAACGGTGGCTGGGTTTCCAGATCAGACCACAAAAGCCCAGTAATGTAATCAGGGAGGGGTGGAGGGGTGGAGTGGGGAGAACACAGGAGTCCATGGAACCAGTAATGGACATGAACTACCGTACATCTGAAATAAACAGGAGGACAAGATAGCTAAAACAGTAGCAAATTACAAGTAATGCCAATGTAATTAAATAAGAAATGATGTGTTTTTTTCCAAATCATCTTGCATATTGGTTAGAAGTAGAAGACAAATTTAATCCACTAAGAAAGTGGAGACTTCTATGGAGACTTAGAGGAAGGAGTAGGAGTACTTTCAAGCCTTTTAGCGATGGGTGCAATTTTTTTTGGGGGAGGGTGCAACTTTTAAAAATACAACTTCATTTTCAGTCCACATTTCCATTTTCCTTGATACAAATGCACTTCTAATCAATCAATCTTAAGGAAGGTAATCTGTTTACTTTTTAAATGGGATAAAAAGATGGAGACAAGGAAAAGGAAACATAGGAAGACTTAGAACAGAATGGGGAAGGGAAAGTAAGTGCTTAATTAAATATTTGCTGAAACGAGAGGAGGGAGAAATCTAAGAGTGTGCTGGCAGTGGGAATAACTAAAGTTTAAATAGTAAAAGAAACAGAGGTAAAAAGGAGAAAGAAAGACCCAACATACCCGTACTATTTTCAAAGGGGGAAGAATATAGGTGTTAAGTAAACCCTGAATCAGAGTTCTCGGTACTGCCATTAGGAATGTCACTGACTTAGAACAGTCCGGATGGGTCTAACCAGGTAGCAATCATGGTATCTAACATAAACTGAACATTTATCATATACCAAGAACTGAGAGCTTTTACAGGCTCAAAACAACCTTCTGAGATACATACTACTTTTGATGTTCTAATTTTATAGTTGAAGAGGCACAGTAATATACCCGATGTCATTAACACAGAATGCCAGACAGCCAGGTTTGAAAACTCGTCAATTTGGTTCCAAAGCCCACACCATGGAGCACTACTGCCTCTAGAGTATAGCCATCATGGAGGGACAAATGGCCCTAGTATATGAGAGAACAGGAAACATACAAAGAGTTCTGCACTAAAAATTTCTATAGTTACCAAATATTCCCTTGTCAATGAAAAAGTAATAAGTAGAAAGGGCTTCTCAGGTGGTGCGAGTGGCAGTCTACCTGCCAATGCAGGAGATGTGGGTTCAATCCCTGGGTCGGGAAGATCCCCTGGAGGAGAGCAAGGCAACCCACTCCAGTATTCTTGCCTGGAGAATTCCATGGACAGAGGAGCTGGCAGGCTACAGCCCACGGGATTTCAAAGAGTGAGCACACCCTCTTTCAATGACTGAGCCCACACACACACACCCAGGAGGAATAAAACCTCTGGAATTTACCACCCATGTGACAAATATTTATTGAGCATCATTCACTATTCTAGACACTGGAGAAACAGCAATAAACAAACCCGACAAAAACCTCTGTAGGTGAGGAAAGCAGTAAAAGAGATGTTTTTATAATATACTAGAAGCTGGTGATGGCTGTGGAGAATTTACAATAAAATGACTGAAAAAGTACTAAATGCAAAGGTAACGTGAGCAAAGATGTGAAGAAGGAGTGGAAGCCGTACACGAGGGTATCTGAAAAGAGCACAATCAGCAGAGGAAAGCAGTACTATTACAGAGTGCTTCGCAAGTCCGAGGAGCAGCAAGAAGGCTCGGGTGGCTGGAGGAGTGTGAGGAAAGGGAAGGACAGAAGGAGACAGACATCCAAGTGGTACCCAGTAGCCAGTTCAACAGAGCCTTGTAGGGACTCTGCCTTTTCTTCTGAGTGAAACCTCTCAGTGGATTTTTGAGCATGGTCAGATTTATATTTTAAAGGTTTAAGTCAGATGGGTGTGCTCAGAATAAATTATTTGGAGTCAATGGTGGAAGTGGGGGAGACCAGGTAGGAGACTTCTGCAATAAAAGAGGTGAGAGAGGATGGGGGTACTGAGCCAGGAGAACCACTGCAGAGCTAGTAAAAAGAGATCAGATTTAGGTGATTTTTGAAAGGCACAGCCTAAAGGATTTGCTGATTAATAAGACTGGAGTGAGGGAGAAAGAAGAGTCCAAGACAACTCCAAGTTTTTTTCTGGCCCAAGGAACAGAAAGATGTCATCTGAGAAGGGAAGATTGTAGCTGTTCCCACAGGTATGAGACTCAGCAAAGGCAAGTGGAGACCAGGAGTCCAGCTTGGCCAAGTTAAGTCTGAGGTAACTATGAGGTATAGGAATGTCAAGTAGGCAGGTGGATGTAAACTTCCTGGGGTGGGTCTTCTTTTAGAACGTGACAAAATTTACTAACACCTGAAACAGTTAATAAGCGGCCAAATGCTGAAGGTAGATACATGTATAAAGGTAGCTGGAAGAAAACAGACAGTATAGAAATGAAAAAAAGGTTCTGGATTGACATTCTAAATACTGTTTTTATAAAAATAAAAATGTTTTGCAATTATGAAGCAAAGAAGATCATCTTGTCAACACAATTATGTATTGTCAAAGGATTTAAAAAAAAATCTTTAAATATTGCATTTAGACTATGTAAGTATGGGAAGAAGAATAGAAGCAGTAATTAACTAGAACCTATTAGAGGTTATGTTTGGAATCTGGAATCAGAGCTTATAAGATGGATATATTCCACGTTAATGAATGTTCATAAGCAAGTAGATTATATTCAAAGGAAGCTGCCTTTTTAATATATGCTTTCAAAACTAAGGAAAATTGGGAATAAAAACTGGGACAGTGCATGTCGGTGAAACATCATAGACTTGGAAGAAACAGATCTACACAGATAGAGCTCTACAAAAGGACCAGGAGCAGAACAAAGGGTCAAAAGAGTACAAACACTGACACAGAACCTAGAACTCATGGCATAAATATAACTTGTGACAATTTTAGAACAAGTTTGGGATTGGCTTGAGTACTACTCAGCAAAAAACTTGCTTCAGTTAGAGCTATGAGGAAGAGCAGGGCTGAATTTCAATGTATTTTCACAGATGGAAAAGGAAGAGAAATCAAGAGTACATTAGTTAGATTTCAAAGAGAGCAATGATTCTTTCTGTGCTTAAAAAAACTGTAACATTCTTCTCAGCTCAGTGTATTAACTATTAATAGATTCAAACACCACTTTAAAAAAAATATCCAGAGATCTTTTACTATCAACAAGGGTAAAGAAGGGGTAGACATAATGATGAGTTAAAATCTGCACTTGCAAAAGAACGGCTGGAAGACAGCTTATGTCTGTTTTCTTCAATATGATATTAGTACAATAAATGCTTTCATTTTACAGGAGAAGCTGCAATTACAAGACTGCAAATTAGTAAGACAATTCCTCACAGCTAAGAATGAACTTGGAGGAATAAATACAGAACTAGGAAGAGAACATCTACCCTTCTCAACCATAAGCACGAGTCTGGGAGAACAGGAAGAAAGGGAGAGGATACAAAAAGGACAGAAAAACATGAAGCACTGCAAAAAACGATTTTTTCAAAAACCATGAATAGTATTCAAATGTGACTTGTAGTCATTACAGGAGAGATATGTAATTAGTTGCATGAATGAATTTTTTCTTATCTCTAATAAAGTAATTTTTCACTCTCATTTCTTAATTTCTTAAGGCAGATTCTTTACCATCTGAGTCCCTAGCGAAGCTCTCATAGTTAAACAAGATAAAACATCAGAGCGTCCACTGGACCCAGATGATAAATGGTTTTGGCTATTTGTCCTGGTTAACTGAAGAGCTAAATCTATGAGACTAGATGAAATCACTAAATAAAAGAATCAAGAAAAGTGGTCTAAAGACTTGGCCCAGAGTATGACAACTTTAAAACAGAAGAAATCACCAAAAAGGTAAGAAAAAAACCAAGACAGTATAACATCCTGGAAGTCAAGTACCCAAGAAAAGTGTGTCACAGAGAAGGAAGTAATCAGACATGTTCTGATCTACAGGTGGTCAGGTAAGAGGAAGACTGAAACCTGACCACCGGGCGGAGCGGCATGGAAGCTATGGGAAACCGACAGAGCCATCTCAGTAGGATGGCGGCAATGAAAACTAACTGAGTGGGCTGAGAGGCAATGAGGAGAAAGACTGCTATGTACAAACAGAGACAACTCTAAGGGAAAAGGAATTTATCAGTAGCTGACAAAAGTGAGGTTAAGGGCATTAAAGTGGATGAAAGAACACCGTAATTATATGTTAATAGAGCTAATCTAGAAAAGAGAGAAAATCTGATGATCCCAGAGAGAGGGGAGAGAATTGCTGGGTCCAGATCTTGAACAGGCCAGCAGAGATGGGACCCACACACAGCTGAGGGGTTGGCCTGATAAGGAAGGCAACTGTTTCATGTACAGTAATAGGAGACAGGACAAGTTCACTGACGCCGATGGGAAAAAGTGTGGGGATGGGAAAGCTGATTGCTTCAGCTTTCTCACGTATACTCTGGCAACTAGAAAATCTGTGACCAAAGCTAAAAGGAAGAGTGATTTAGCAACGGATACAGCATTCTGGGGAGACTGGCCTAAGTGGCACAGTATCAGGGCACCCTTCTCATCTGCTCTCTAGGCTTCTGGAAATCTGAAATCTCTTGTAATCTCCAAATGGCATAACTTCTCCAAAGGGGAGAACAAAGGAGTCACTGGTCCATGGTGATGCTGAAATCTCACTGGGCAAATGCTGGGAGTTCCTTGATCAGGTCTCAGGTTCGGGTAGGAATTCTCTGTGGCTCTTGACTTTGAATCATCCTTCCCTTTTCAATGAAAGGTAGCATGTGTTAGCAGCTGAGTAATTTTCTCAGCCTGCTTCCTGCCAGAACAATTTTGGGGGTTCAACAGCCTCTTTTGTTCCTTCTCCTTTTCTGCTGTAGCTGCAGTGGACCTCCTATGACTCTTGCTGAGATTACTGCAACAGACAAAAGCTACACCCACAAACACCTTCAAGATAAGCCCTTCTCTACCCTCTCTCCTGCTAAAATGGCTAGAAGTCCTAGTGCTTGACTGAGAGGTCTTCTGTGTGACTCTTAAGGCACTACCTCTGGTTTGTCTCAGGTCTTAACAAAAGGTTTTACAGCCACACCCTGAGCTTCATCTTTAGACTACCACTCTCCCTGACAGTGCCCTTGAACTGTCCTTTGCTAGAAATCTGTCTTAATTTTACCATCATTTGCTCTGCATAAAGTCTGAAAATTTACAAAACCATCACGTCCTGGCTCCTTTTTTAACAGTCTTTTCCTCAATTTATTTCTTTACTCTCTACCATAAGCAGCAAGAAGAAAGCAGTGGGCACCTTCAATGTTTTGCTTGAAAATTTACTTAGGGACATCTCCCAGTTCCTTAGGCACACGTTTCCACTTTCCACGCAACTACAAACAAGAGTGCTGCTAAACTTTCTGCCACTACATAACAAGGATTCCCCTTCCTCCAGTTTCCTTTCCTTTGAGCCTTCATGGCAATCTCCTCAAGGTCCCCAACTTTATCAACAACATAGGTACTCTGATCTTTCACTGAAACTCCCCTCAAAGGCCACCGCCCCATTCCAAAGTCACTCCCCCACTTTACATTTCCTGTGCAGAAACAGTCACTTTGGGTACCAAAATCTACAGCTGTCCATTTCTCTTTGACAAATCATTCTCAAACAACAGCTTAAAACACCACTTTTTATCTGGCAGCCAGGTGAGCTGGAGCTGGGTGCCTCTGGCTCAGGGTCTCTCACTGGGTCTCTCTGTCACTGAATCTTTGGCAGTGGCGTCCTATCACACTTGCCACGCTTTATTAGGTCAAAGTGAGGCACTAAGGTCGGCCTACACTCAAAAGCAAGAGACCGCGTCAGGGAGTGAACACCAAGAGGCAGGAATTACGGGACTACCTCAGAGGCCGTGCATCAGAGACGAGGTGGGAAGCACGGCAGCAGGCTGATTACAGTGCTGACTCTGAAACAACACTACTATCACAATGTGAAAAAAGGATCATAAAGTAAGGCAAGAGTTGAAAAAGGACCTGACTTTATAAACATGTGGCACTTGGGAATTTCTGTTCCCCTCTCTTCCAATCCTAACTGTCTTTAACCACCTTGAGAATTTCCCTCGTATTAGATGTAATCTGCAAGCACCCAGTGCCGGAGAAACATGCAAAAGCATGATTTTGACTTTCAATGAGTCCAAGAAACTTATTTTAATAAATTTAATAAAAACAAACAAGAAGACAAAAGGATAAAAAGATCCAGAATTAATGAAACTGAGCAGAGGGGAATCTACACACAACAGCACAAGGGTGGAGGTCTGTCCCTCCCCCCCAAGCCCCCTGGCATCTGCTTTTAAACTGTAATGCCAGTCTTAATAAAAAAATACCATACCACTTTTTCTCTAATTGGCAAATAAAAGTACAATAAACAGAAGAAATAAATCATTAAGAATGATTTAGTTGCTTTTATTTAGAGGTCAGTTTATACGACAGCATTCAGCAGTAACACTGGGGAGTGACATCATTCCCATTTTACAGATGAGACACAAGAGCGTGAAGATCATGTGACATGTTCTAATGACACAGAAGCAATAACAACTGAGCAAGAGCAGAACTGCGGCCAGCATGTGATGTGATAGACAATGAAGCTACAAATTATCAGTTTTGATTTTCACGGATACAGTGATCTGGCTGAGACGGCCGGTGATTAAGTGTTTATTTCAGTCAGGAAAAACAACTGACACTTATTTTAAGTAATAAAAGTCCCGTTTTGATTACTTAACCCCTAAATTAATGGTCAGCAAATAAAACACCATATGAGCTAACATGCAAAGAAGATAGCACAGACCCTACAGATATGAATTAAGTTGGACACTGTACTACACAGATAGTTCATTATACTAAGAATATCTAAATAACCTTTCAATTAATGTATCTGGAGTGTCTATTCTATGCAGGTCTTATATTACAGATACTGTATATTATCTCATTTGATATCATTAACAATAAAGGATGCTGAAAAAGTGTTTGGGAAGAGGAGCCACAAGCTCACCTTCAGAGAAGGAATAAGAATGCAGTGCTTCTGTTTATAATAGCCAGGACATGGACGCAACCTAGATGCCCATCAGCAGATGAATGGATAAGGAAGCTGTGGTACATATACACCATGGAATATTACTCAGCCGTTAAAAAGAATTCATTTGAATCAGTTCTAATGAGATGGATGAAACTGGAGCCCATTATACAGAGTGAAGTAAGCCAGAAAGATAAAGAACATTACAGTATACTAACACATATATACGGAATTTAGATAGATGGTGGCGATAACCCTAAATGCAAAACAAAAAAAGAGACACAGAAGTACAGAACAGACTTTTGAACTCTGGGGGAGAACGTGAGGGTGGGATGTTTCGAAAGAACAGCATGTATATTATCTGTGGTGAAATGGACCAACAGCCCAGGTGGGATGCATGAGTCAGGTGCTCGGGCCTGGTGCACTGGGAGGACCCTGAGGAGTCGGGTGGAGAGGGAGGTGGGAGGGGGGAATCGGGATGGGGAATACATGTAACTATATGGCTGATTCATGTCAATGTATGACAAAACCCACTGAAATGTTGTAAAGTGATTGGCCTCCAACTAATAAAATCATATTAAAAAAAAAAAAAAGAAATAAATGTTAAAAAAAAAATAAAATAAAGAGCATGGTGATATGAAAACAAAAAAAAAAAAAAAAAAAAGAATGCAGTGCTTGAAACCAGCTCAGGAGTTTTATTAAAAGCAGCACATACTTCCAGAACCAAAATGTGGAAAGGGGACACTACAACTCCTAAAATGTAATTTCTTCATTGCAAAAAGAAGTGAAAGAAAATGCATCTTGGGAGTTACAGGCTCCGTTTCCCTCCCCTCCCCGTTCCCAAGCCAGTATGTATGTTTAACCACATTGATTTTCTACCCCTTCAAGCATACAATTAAAATCTTTAAAAAAATGAATGTTTGCTTAAATGATTTCAACGTTTTATTCCCTAATTTATAAATTTTACAACAACAAAATTCCATATTATGGTTTGAAAAATGATAAAGGATTCTTGCTTGAAGTTAAATGCCACATTTAAGACAAACAGCATTGAAACGTACATACTAAGACAGGCAACTTTCTTATATAACTGGAAGCACTTCTCGCTCAGCATTCGAGCGTCCGACCATCATCTCTATCTAAACATGTTATTCTCACTTCCAAACCCTGATCCTAAGGCCTTTCACTTCATACCTGTACAACCCTATAGTTGCTACCCAACTGGCGCCCAATAGTAATTGATCTTCCTGCTTCTAGTCCCTCTCCAAATTATTCCATCCACAGAATCTAACAGCAAAGCACTCTTTTGAGAAGGTTAAATATTGCTGCACTGGAAAATTTCAGAATTTCTTATTTTCTATAGAATAGTGTACTACTATTCAAGATCTGCCAGGTTATCCATCAAGCCATTTCTTCCATTCCTATCTCTCCAGTAATACTGGACCCTTCACTATTCCCCAACCAAACTTTCTTTCCTCCTTTCCTTTCACTACGCAATGTCTGGCCAGTGCCTACTCTACATAGGTGCAGAGGACACACCAGTGCCTTCATGGAGTTTACATTCTGCTTTTCTAAAGCAATAAACAGACAGACACAGCGAGTCAGATGGTGGTAGGTGCCAGGGAGAAAAACAAAGACCAGGAAAGGGTATGGGAGATGTTGGATAAGGGAGTAGGGAATTACTATTTATCTAGGATGCTCCTGATAAGGTAACCACTGAGTAGAGATTTCATATAAATAAGAAGTCAAGCAGATGATACCTGCAGAAAGAGCAAGCCAGTGGGCAAAACCTAAGGCCCGGGGGCAATGGTGTTGTTTGAAATGTTCAAAGAATAGGCAGGAGTGCAGAAAAACAGGAGGTCAAAGACAGCCAAGGGAACAAGTCATGTAGGGCTTTACAGGCCAGTGCAGGGCACTTGACTTTTATGCTGAGTGAGATATGAAGCCTCCGGGGAGTTTCGCCAGAGGAGCAATATAATGTGACATATGAAAGGATCACTGGCTGCTATGTTGAGAACAGACTTCAGAAAAGGGGTTGAAGAAGAAGAGGAGAAGCAGGGAGGCTAGGTAGATAATTATTACTATAATACTTCTTGCCTGGTAAATTCCATGGACAGAGGATCCCTACAGTCTGTGGGGTTGCAGCGGGTTGGACATGACCGAACAGCCGAGCGCACACACACGCGGGCAGCATGGGAGCACGGGGACTCATGAGGAGCCAGCCGTACGGTTTGCTGGTCATTCGTGACACCATGTCTGCTTATGCCTGTTCTCCATCTCTTGTCTTTATTTAGTTCTCCCAGAATCTAGCTTAAAGCACATCTCCTTCAAGAAACCTTCCCCAATCAATTCTATCTTCAATGATTAATTTTTCAAGCTCCTGTTGACAACTGCCCAAACCACCTACCAGTGGGCATGTCGTCTTTGCTGCAACATATGATTGTTTATCAATTAACTTCTCTGTCCCTATCTTGTCCCATTATCTTTGAAAAAGAAAATACTGTATAACTCTCAGTATCCTCATTTTGCTGCATAAAACAGATATTCAATAAATGTTCACTAATAATCAAACTGCATCACCCAGAAACTACTATCCCTCAAAAGAAATGATCACAGACCCACTTTGTCCTTTCACTGCCAAAGTCAAAGAGAGGCCTGACACAGCTCTGCTATCACCAGGCCACATAACATCTGGAGCAAGAGTGGCTGACTTACCCACAACGAGATTCTCTGGACCAGTGGTTCTCAAAGAGTGGCCTCTGGCCCAGCAGCAGCATCACCTGGGAATTTATTAGAAACGTAAATTCCCAGGTCCACTCAGATCTCAGGAATCTAAAACTCTGGAAGTGGGCCCAGGAATCTGTGCATTCTGATGTACCAGAAAGTTTGAGAATTACTACTCTGGCTTGAAGGTTTAAGTAATTACCCTGTTTTTCCACAAGATTTCTGGAACAATTCCATCCTGGCTCACATCCTCACTCACCTCGACCATCAGAGAAGCCCAAGCCTTCCAGATGGCTCATCCTGTGCGACCCTGCACAGCCACTTCTCTGATCCCAGCTCCTGCCCTCTCTGCCCTCCCTGCCCTCCCAAGCCCTCGCGGTCATGAGTGAGTAAACTCTTCTCTGCGATGTTCCTGTCACCCTTCCCCTCCAAAGGAAGCCTGACTGCTTGCAAGAACACTGTTGCTTCTTCAGAAGAAGCTTTCCTTTCCTCAGGCCGGGCAAGCATCCTCCATCCCCCGCACTGCCATCTAGTGCTGAACCTCACAGGTATCTTCCTAGCTTCTTCCCAAGTCCACTTCCCCTCTCTGTCCAAACTGCAGACCCTCTGAAACAAGTATCACCCACCCATCTCTTCAAGTCTTAACACAGGGCTCCCTCTCTTCATCTCCTTTTACACTTTTTATAATTCTTGATGACCTCAAAATCCACAAAGACTATTCATTAACTACTCTAGCCTCCGAGCTGTTGCTGTTATTGTTCTAATGTGTATTTTTTCCACAACTTCACTGAAGCCACTGACCTCACACCATATCCCAGCACCTGCCATGTCATTCCCAATAACTGCACCAACATCTCAAGCATTTCAAGCCTTCTCCTCTCATACCACGCCTAAGTTTTCCCACGCCAGCATTTCTCCAGCCTCCTTTGGATCTCTAATCTACAAGTAGATCCTATCACTTTTTCACCAGTCCTACTCTTCTCCTCATGTTAATTCCCTCTCAAGCCAGTTTAGATTTTAGGGTCCAACACTATACATAATCTTTTTCAAAATGTCTTAACTCCCTTGCCCCCTTTTCCCTTAGTCTAACTTAACTAGTAAAATCTCAATTCCTGGTTAAGTCCACTGTTTACTTAATTCTCTCTTGCATCTAAAAGATTGCCAGCACTCACTCAAGTTTATGACCACAGATTTTAAGCAGCCTGCACTTCTCCAGTTAGTTCATTTCCCAGTTTTGGGGGGATGACTGCCATTTCACAACCTGTCTTCTCTCCTCAAACCAGCAACACTTCTCCACTCCCTGCTCTAACACTTTCAGCTATGTTTATCTTACACGTTAGAAAGAAAGCAGACATGCACAGAAAACTCTCTCTTCTGCCTGAAGCCAATGCCACCAGCCTACATGGCTCTAAACCCATACAGAGGTCCCTCCTTCATATTAAGAAAAAAGCCTGCTTCTGGCCAATCCCTCTTCCATGTGTGGGTTATAACAGACTTTGTTCCTGCAATCAGCCTCTTTCTTTTCGGCACTCTCAATTCTTCCCCTACTGGATCTTTCCTACTGACGTAAGACATGCCTTCACATCACCTATCTTTTCAAAACGGTCCTTTGAACACACACGAACAAGCTGCCCCAATTCTTTGTTCCACCCTACAACTATACAATATTTCACTGTCTCAACATCTTCACCTAGGGACTTCCCTGGTGGTCCAAAGGTCAAGAATTCACCTGCCAATGCAGGCAACAAGCATTTGGTCCCTGGTCTGGGACGATCCCACATGTTTTGAGGCAGCTAAGCCCGCGTGCCACAACAACAGAACCCAAGTGCTGCAACTAGCAAAGGCCACACACCCTGGAGCCTGGGCTCGGCAACCAGAGAAGCCACCGCAATGAGAAGCCCCATACCACAATGAAGACCCAGCACAGCCAAAATAAATAAACGAACAAACAAAAAATGAAACATCTTCACCTACCAATTAACAAGCCCAGTTGGCTTTTCAATCCCCATCATTCCAATTCAAACAGCTCTTACCGAGCTCACCAATGACTACCATCCAACGAACTTAGCTTACCAAGACCAATGACCCATTATTTGCTCCTGAGTAATAAAAACCCAACAAGCCCTCTCCAGAGTCTGTGGTGTCGCATACTTGCCTCGTTTCCCCACCACCTTACCCAATTTCCAGTATTCTCTGACCTCTAGTGACTTCCTCAGGACTTCAGCCTCAGCCTTACCCTCCAGTTATATTTTCTCCTAAGGCTTTAAATACGTACTGATAAATTTTGATCTTATGCTTTCAACTCACATCTCTCTTCTGAGCTCCAGACTCATATGAAATTGCCACTGAATTTCTCCACTTGGATATCTACTACACATTGCAGACTAAACAAGACCAAACCATAAATATTGTTTTGTTTTTTCCTCCGTGTACTCTCTTATTGTTACAAGGAAAAGTCCCTTCCATCCTAATTCCTTCAACCCCAAAGTTGAATAACCCAGATTCCTCTTTCATGTCACCCACACACAAACCACCTTTAATCTTATCAAATTGCCCTCCCAAGTCTAAGCCATCACCTCTTGCTTCTTGACCTCCCTTATCACTAAGAAAATCAACTCTCCTGCTGAAAATCTCCCAATACCTTCCCCCACTTTAACCAGAACAAAATTCTAATCTCTACCATGGGGAATGGTCTGGACCTCACCTACCTCTCCAGTCTTATCTTCCTCCATGCATTTTGTTCTCTACACTCCAACCACATCTCCCCTTTCTGTCCTTTAAAAGCCCCAAACTCATTCCATCTGAAAACTCTGGATTTGCTATTCCTTCCACTTATAAAGCTTTCCTCCCATAGTTAGACAGGTTGGTGTCTCTTATCACTCAGGCCTTTCTCACTCTAGATAAACCTTTCAGGTCGAATCACCTTTTCTCTGTAGCACATATTAATTCCAGAATTTATTTTGTTTGCTTACATATTCACAACGTTCTTTTTCCAGTTTAAAAACACAGACTCCCTGGGAAAGAACTTCGTCTTTGTTCCTGCTCTTTCCTCATCTCTTAGAAAGTGATCAACATACAGCAGTCATCAATAAATGTGTTAACTGTTCGAGTCTCATTAATATAATCCTTTAATTAGTTCCTTACAGTTTCCTGGGCTTTTAAAATATACATCAAACCAATTTCATTCAAAGTGTAAATATAAATTCTGCAACAATAATAGAAGCCTCTTGTTATCTTTCTATATACAAATCTGATCACACTTGATCCTGCCTAAAATCCATCAACAGCTTCTATTAGAATAAACAAACATCTTAAAACTGTTCAGATAATCCAGCTTCTAAAATATTTTTTTGTAATTTTAGCTTTTAGAAAGAACTTCACTGAAATCTGTATGCAAACAAACCAAGAATCCAAACTGCCTATCTTCTCATTAAGTTTTTGTCTATATATATATTCAATGAACCCATACTTTTAGTTATGTTATAAATAAAATTTTATATTACTTTTCCACTTGACATACAGTACATATCCTAGTCTCTAAAATTTTAATTTTTCATCCATCACTATCCCACTCATCTCACACATACAATTATATATGGTTCCCAAACATATTTCTGAGATCCCAAAGCTATTTTACCAATCTATCCCTTTTGGAGAAAGCAATGACCCTTTCCACTCCTCACTTACTCTGCTTGTCTATCTCCTCCTCTGTAAAGTCTCTTCTGAACTCCTAGATGCTGTTGGCTCTTCTGTCCTTTATCTGCTTTGTCTCTTGTTAAATAGAAGAGTTCTCCCTACTCCTAAAGCTAATTCCATCTTCTTAAAGCATAAGCTCAATCCTTTCTCCTCCCATATACTCCACTTTTCCTTCTCAAATGAACTTGTTCAGTCAGCTTTTAAACACGACCAGGTCTCTTTTATTTAAAATAGAACATAAAACTCTTCCCTACCCCACATACTCTTCAAGCTCCCTCTATATTCCTTTAAGTCAGTGAAGTTTTTCCAACAATTGTCTACACTATTTCTTTCTCTATTTCCTTCTCCCATCCCTCCAATCCCCCACCAAGAACTCCTGAACTGACGCCATTCCCAGGCTTCTTCTCATTAGTCCATCAAAAGAACTCCTGCAAAGGTCATCAATGACCTCCATGTGGCTAAGCCCATGGACATACTCCAGTTCTCTCTTCCTGCCACTGTTTTATCTTAGGTTCCTAACGTCCTGGTCCTCTTTCTGAAGAACAAGCTCTCTGGAACCTGGGTCCTTGCCCCCTTGCAGGCTCATCTCCTCTACCAGGCGTCAACTTCTCCTCTTGCTCTACTCCTTAGGCCAGTGTCATCTTAAGCCACTGAGTTTCAACATCATCAAACATTCCCACATCTTCAATTACTAATGCATGAAGATTCCTCACAAATTTATAGTTTAAGCCTCTATTTTCCCCTTGTATTTCCAGACCTGGATAGCCAATTATGTAAGCAGTATTTCCCCTTGAACATCTCTAAGTTACCTAAAAGTACTAAATCCAGAAATCAAACTCATGAGACCCTGCATCTCCAAACACACTTGGCCCTCTTCCACATCATGACACCAGCCTGCTGACTGTACCTGGGGCATCTCTTTCAGGCAGTCTGCTTTCTCTAGCACATGCTACCACTATCACTCTCTGTTCCTTGAACTATCACTCAGCCATCACCTAACTTCCCTCTACACTCCTATCCCTCTCTAATCTGCGTAGGTATCATTTCAAGAAAACAAATCTAATTATAAACTCCACTTCAACCTATTCCCAACTCTATTTATAAAGTCTATTAATGACTTTACACTGCCAAGCATCTATTCACAGTATCTGGCCTCCAATGTTAACTGAACTGAACTATGTCTATATTTTGTGATAACTCAATTTACTAAGTTCAGTTTTCTCAATGTGTAAACCAATTAGAGTGGCAAAATAGAGATTTGAAAGTGAGCATTTAAAAATTAGCCTGACTACAACCTGAATAACAACCTGAATTGCTATTATTATCATTATCTTATATTTGCTTAGTACAAAATAGCTTCCAAAAATAGATTATTTCAATAATCTGTTAGGTATTAGTTGTCCCATTTTAAAGATTAGAAAACCAGTGCTGGAAAGGTTACACATTGGCAAATGGTGCTACTATTTCTCTGTTGTTATGATAAAACTTTCACTTACTGACTAGTTTGTTTCTAAAATGGCTACATGTGCTTTTCTAAGATTACTCCATTAACGTTCTCAAGATCTATCACATCCTTCTCACAACCTGGAAAATCAAGATACATACAATTAATAACTTGTCTCAAGTAGTTAATGGAAATGGAAACAGAATTTAGGCTACCTTATTTTCATTTCCCTACTCCAGCCTATATCAGGCTGAAGGATAGCAGTGATAAACTGGACACTACTGAACAAATAGTGTCAGACTTTTTTTGAAACAGTGACAGACTTTATTTTCTTGGGCTCCAACATCACTGCAGATGGTGACTGCAGTCATGAAATTAAAAAACGCTTGCTCCTTGGAACAGCTATGACCGACCTAGACAGCATATTAAAAGGCATTACTTTGCTGAAAAAGGTCCCTATAGTCAAAGCTGTGGTTTTTCCAGCAGTCATGTATGGATGTGAGAGTTGGACTGTAAAGAAAGCTGAGCTCTGAAGAATTGATGCTTTTGAACTGTGGTGTTGAAGAAGACTCTTGCAAGTCCCTTGGACTGCAAGGAGATCCAACCAGTCCATTCTAAAGGAAATCAGTCCTGAATATTCATTGGAAGGACTGACGCTGAAGCTGAAGCTCTAATACTTTGGCCACCTGATGTGAGGAACTGACTCAGTGGAAAAGACCCTGATGCTGGGAAAGACTGAAGGCAGGAGGAGAAGGGGACGACAGAGGATGAGATGGTTGGATGACATCACCGACTTGATGGACATGAGTTTGAGCAAGCTCCGGGAGTTGGTGATGGACAGGGAAGCCTGGCATGCTGCAGTCCATGGGGTCGCAAAGAGCCAGACACGACTGAGTGACTGAACTGAACTGACTGAACAAATAAAAGATGGTACTTGCAGTGTAGGAAGCTCTGAGGCCAAACAGATCAGGGTTCAAGCCCTAGCTCTGGCAATTCTAAACTGTGTGACTTTCGCAAGTTACTGAAATTTCTACTTCCTCCTCTGTAAAATGAAGATAACAACTAATTCTCACATGAGTGGAGAAATAAGTGAGGTATATGCCTACTATATATGTTATTACTAAAAAAAAAAATTTAAACAAGACAAAAGTTAGCTTCTCCCTTCCAAAAAAAATAAGAACCATAGAGTTAAAAAAATAAAGTTATGAAAGTGAGTTTCCAGCCGTGCCACTTACTGTCGTGTACTCTTGGTCTCTTCCCTCTTCTGTACAACAGAGATACTGATTCTGGGCCCTGAGTACTGCTGTGACGATGAAATAAGATGACATATAAAAGTACTTTCTTAATTGAACAGCACCATGCAAAAATCATTATTATCTGTGTACACATACTGACTACCACTGTGTTATAAATTCTTTAAGGGCATAAGACTCTTTAATCATCTTTGTATTTGTAACAGCTAGTAACATAGTCCTCTGCCCCCCAAAAGCATTCATTATATGCTAGCTGAACTGATTTATCGAGAAGATAGGATTGAACTACGACAAAGCAATAGTTCAAAATGAAATCCAGAAGTTCATCCACATGGAATGTGAGTAAAAGAGAGTCTGACACCAGTCTAGCTAAGATCACCTCAGACAGGAAGAGTATATCGTGACTTCTGGGAATGTAAATACGTGGTCCACAATTGTGTTTCCTGGACTTACACTGTATACTTACTAAACAAGCAAGCTCCCTCAGCACAGGAACCACGTGTCTCCCTCTCTCTTCCCTGCCTCCGCCCCTACTCTCTCTGCGGCCCCCCCTGCTTTGGACACTGCTTTGGACACATGAGGAGAAGACGGGGAGGATAAATGACACAAGAAGTGCCCAGCAGTACTGCACCCTTTCAAAAGCAACTTCAGAAAAAGTGATAGGGACGTTCTCCATCCAGAGGCAACTTTGAGGACAGTTTTCTAGTCACAAGTACTTAAAAAAAAAACTGATTAATGGGAGACATTAACATAAAACTAATTTGTGTTCATCAAAGTTCTCCCTGCATGCATTCAAAGGCATTCTTTACATGCTAGAGAAAATGCTATGGAGTAATGAGTGGTCTGCTGAATGTTCAAAGCAAAAAACCTGGCTCACACTGGCTATTTACTGAGCATCTACTCTGTGCCATACATCATGTGAAGCACGTTTCATAGCTTATTTCAAACCTTTACAGTAATCCTGTATGACGGGCATTATTTTCCCTATGGACAAATGAAGAAACTGAGGTTCAGAGATCTTAAGTAACTTGTTCATGGTCATACAACTGGGAGTCAGAGGTGGAATTTAGACCTAGTAAAGTCTTTAAAAGCTATATTCTTTGTGCCATATCATGCTGACTCCAATGACAGCAATTTCACTATAAAGAAGGGTGACTGACAGGAAGGTAGGGAGGAGATCTGACAAAAATACATGTTTAAAACAGAAGACAGAATTCTATCTCAGAGTTTTAGATGCACAGGAGCAAATAAATGAGTGATGTCCAACTGCACAACCCAAAATGCTAGTATGAGCTTTCCCTATTACTCCTCAGCTCTACATGTTCTAAGAGTGTCCACACCACTCAGAGGTACTGACAACCAAACACAGTTCAGCAATTTTTCTAGAATGCTTAGAACAGTGCCTTTAAGCCATTGCTAGTACCAAACCAGGCAGGTGATTAGGGTGACATATTTCATATCTCTCTCATGCTTTCCAGACACTAAACTTTCTTGTACAATGGAGTGTCTCCCTGGAACATCTATAAAATATCTAATTCTTTAGAATTAGAAGAGATATCTTATAGATGTGGAAACTGAGGTCAGAAGACTCCAATGACTGTCCAGTATCCCGTAGCTGGATGCTGGCCTGGACAAAATTCTGATCCCCTATTCCTCGTCCAGTAAGTTTTCTCCGCAGCAGCCCCTCAGGGCCTCCCAGTAATCACTTGACCACCTGGGGTTCCTTTTCTAAGGAAACGACCTGGATGTCACACAGCTATGGCTCCTCCTGGACATTTTCTTGGAATCTGACAAGGGTGGGAGGCACTGGGCAAGAAGATGTGATCATAAAGAGAGTTGACACGCTTTCCCCTCTATACAGTGCTATCCCACCTTTCAGGTGTCATGGCACACACAGAAAATGGTAGTATTTTTATGGCACAAAATGGCAAACTAGAGTGCACAAAGACCAGGTAATCAGGGGGATCCTGAGTCCCTCCTGGCTGCTCCTGGGGTAGAGGGGAACAGTTATCTTGGTGTACATGTATCTCAACCCCACATGTGGTACTCTGGATGAAAAGTCCTGTTCTGGGGCTAAATAAAGGGGATTGAGACAAATTTACAAATAAGTGTAATATAAGCACAAAGGAAATAACTAAGGAGACTGTCACTGTCTGCTTTCATCAAACATGAATTGAGTGAAAATGAGACTAATTCAACTTGCTTCCTTTCATAATTCCTCTTCCAAACAAATCAAAAGACAGAATAACCAATCCTCTGGCCAACAGATAAGTCATCAGTCCGACTAACAAGGCTGCAAAGACCCTGGACACAGACTCCTCGTTCACAGAGATGAGAACTACTTCAAGGACATAAGTGTGCCAGAAAAGTTTTTTGACTTCCTCGAAATACCACAAAAATAAATCAACAGAGGGGAGGAAATTAGATTTTAAGGTCATATTCAAATATGAAGGGGAAAACAAGAAAAGCTATCCTTACACACACACGCACGTGCACACACACACGCGCGCGCGCACACACACACACACACACACCCCTTTCTGACCAAGCTCCATTGCCATAAACCTAGTTAAAATTCTGCCGTCTGATATTTATAATTTAGTCTGCCTGAGCCAAGTGGGTTTCTGCAATTCCAGACATCTAGGATGAAGGGCAAAGGGCAAAGTGAAACTTTCAAAAGCTGGCCAGTAGCCAAGGGCATCACATCTAGGAGGCTCCCTTAGCAACACACAACAATTCTCTGCTCAAGAGAAGACACCGCCATCTTTGCAAGGGATTATGGATGTTCTTGTTTTCACAACTAACAGCAGGAATTTCCCCCACTGTATTATTTTCCCAGTCATTCTCCTAAAAGTTATCACATTTCATAATTTAAAAGTCTCTCTAATTCCAGTGTGGTTTCCTCCATCCCAAAGTACAACACGGGAGTTAACAATTAAAATAATGTACGGTACTAAGTTCCTAGCAAATAGAAACTGCTTTGTAACGTTTGGTTATGAATTACTATTCAAGCCACTACAGACTTGGTTCCTAACTATGGGCAAGTCACTCTTTTTGACTTAATTACTTCCCTCATAAAATTTTAATAACAACAGTGACCTACTTAACATCTCTATTGTGAAGGACAATAAAAATTATTAGATAAAAACTTTCAAAGGCTTATTCCTAATTAAGAATCATGCCACCTACTGGCTCTTAATATCTGAAGAGATGCTTTGGCCATCAAGGTCAGTGTCCCCAAAACAGAACACAGGCAGGCCGTGGCCCGCCGGGAATCCTGCAGCTCCTGGGGTGACCGGCCCACTTTCCTGCCCCATGTGCCTTCTCCAAACCTCCCAAGCCCTGGGGATGGCGCTGCACTGGGAGCTCAGCCCGAGCGCCAAGTCAAACAAGGTAAACAACATTCAAAAAAAAAAAAAGCACAGGCCAATGTCACAATCCCTGAGAGGTTTTAAAACCTTCACACCTGTGAGGAGAAGGGGCTGTGGCAGCCCGCGCGCGCTCCGTGGGGAAGGCCATTCGTGCGGGAGCAGAATCTCACAGCTTTCCACTCCTTATATGTGCAAGTGCAAGCCCTCACCCGCAGCACTCTGTACTCACCCAGAGGTACATCATGTCAGACCCGGCTGCTCAAACTCAGCGGCCAGTTGATCTTGGACTGCAGAAAGGCCCTTCAGTGGACTGGAGGAGAGGAGGTGCCAGAATGGGGGGCCGAAGGGCAGGGTGGGGAGAACCCCCCCAAAATCACTTGAGTTTAAAAATCTAAAACGACCGATCTCCTCCCCCCTCCTCCCTCCTCTCCAGCTGACTGTTCTGTTGTTCTCTCCTCCCTCTCGCCCTCCCTCCCTCTCTCCCTCTCTCTCTCTCTCTCTCTCTCTCTCTCTCTCTCTCTCTCTGGGAGTTCCCAGCCCCGTGTGTCTGAACCCGAGTGTACAGCACACTCTGTGTATCTGTCTTCAGGGACTCTCTCTGTGTCATTCTACTTCGAGAAACACAATCATCACTCACAGGGATTATTGCAAAAGGCAGGGATGGGTGGGGTTCCTAATAAACTGCCGGCACTGGTTTCTAGTAGCTGGACAACTAGAATAAGACGGCTTCTTTAAATGTGAATGGAGCAATCAGAAAACCTCTGCCCTCCAAGATCAAGGGGAGTGAGCCCAGGCTGCCCTCTGCCTCAGTTCTTCTGGAGCCCTGTACAGAAGCCGAGCGCGAACACAGAGCCTGCTCAGAGCCTACGTTCCCTCCCTGCTAGGTCAGCCTTATGCCACAATCCTATAATAATTATCAGTCTATCAGTCATAATTCTGAATCTTAGAAGATTTTAAAACATGGGGAAAATTTCAAATAAGCTTCACAAGTTTTTCATCTTCTTTATTACTACTGCCCTAGTTCAAATCGAGAGAGCCTCTCGTCTTGCAGATTCTTTACCAGGCATGGGGATGGGTCAGGGTACAAAGCCTGGGCTTGAAATCTGGTCTATAATTACTGTCACCATGGCCTGGAGCAAGTTATTTAACCTGTCGAGGCCTCTGTTTCCTGAAGCAAAAACCAGGTATAAAACCAGGTATAAAACTCCTTTTGGAGTTGCTTAGATCCAGTGATAACACTACGTAACCTGCCTGCCATGTCCCTGGTGGCCACGATTTCTACTTGAGTTCAGTTCAGACGTTTACTGAGTTTCTCCGGTATGCCAGGCATATTTTTGGCCATCATGTTCAGTGGTGAATGGCAAGTATTATCCAGTCACCTGTCCTGGTGGTTTCTCTGCCACAGGCCAATGCTCTCCTTACTTCCCTCCCCATTTTTCCATGTTCAAATCCAAAACCCATCCCAGCTGGAAGTGACATCTCCTCCCAAAGTTTGGTGTCTGTAAAGTGGCATTCACCAACCCTGCCAGATACTATCACAGGTACTTACCTGTACCTACCAATCTTACCCCCTTTATTCACATTTTTCAGGGTAGAGTTCATCTCTTGTGAGCCATGGCATCTTTGCACAGTATCTTGCACACAGTAGGTGCACAATACATTCTTGGAGGGTTGTGTGTCTTGAGGACTATTTTACGCCCTTAACTCCTTAAAAGAAAAACAAAATATAACAAAAACAAGAGGTCTTCCGCCTTTCAGCTGCCTCAGGGCTCTGTTCCCCTCAAACATGTTGAAACAGCTCTCTCCTGCTCATAAAATCTCCAAGTACGGTCTGCGAGTCTCACAGTCAAGGCAGGCCCGGTGCAGGTCCTCAGCACCTTCCCCTCCCTGTATAATGCTTCCGGCTGCAGAGACAGCTCCGTCTTAGTTTGCTGTGGTGGATTGTCTTTTTCCCTCAGAGCAGAAGTGAAGTCACCTGTTCCCTTCCACACTAAACATGCGCCTTTCTCAAGAGAGCTTATATCTTGTCCCTTCTCCCACCTCAGACTCCCACCTGGAGAGGCAGGGCAAGTATTCTTCTCAGCCTCACCCAAATCTTTTCTTTTTCTTTATGCAGAACTTTTTTGCATCTTCTGAAGTCAGGAATACCTCAGTTCCAGTACAAAAGAGAAGAAAGAGCTTCCAAGTCTACAACAGAGACGGCCTTCTCTCTAAAATGGGAAAACAAATCTCGGCTTTCTATAAACTGCTGCTTGGCATCTGTTATATAATCAATGTTCACAGGCAACTCTCCACTCTAGTCTCACAGCACATGCCCTAAATCATAAGTCACCAGACTTTCCTATACTCCATTCTAAACAACTACATTAAAATCACGCTGTGAAGAGATTATAGTCGTTTCAAACTCTTTGAAGACACAAAATTGCAGGGGGCTTCCCTGGTGGCTCAGATGGTAAAGAATCTGCCTGCAACGCAGGAGTCTTGGCTTCTATCCCTCAGTCAGGAAGATCCCCTGGAGGAGGGCATGGCAACCCACTCCAGTATTCTTGCCTGAAGAATCTCATGGACAGGAGATTAGTGGGCTACCCATAGGAGCCTAGCAGGCTACAGTCCATGGGGTCACAAAGAATCAGACATGACTGAGCCACTTTCACTTTCCCTGACGGTCCAATGGTTAGGACTCTGTGGTTTTACTGCTGTGGGTCTGGGTCTGATCCCTGGTCAGGGAACTAAGATCCCACAAGCTTTGCAATACACCCAAGGGAAAAGAAAAAATTGTTAATACTCATTCTTAATCAAGCATCGAAAACAAATACAGTAAAATATTACTGTCATTTTATGGTTTTATCTTTTAATCAAATTTGTTCTCCTGGAGCAAAGCAGGAGAAAAATACATAGAGAAATGAGATCTCTGAAATGAAATAAGAAAAGATTAAATATGTCACAAAAACCTGAGAACTACCTCCAAAACTCCCACGAGTGGAATCACTGTAAACTTCTTCGGAACCTCAGGGAATTCATAAACTCCTACTCTGAATGCACGTCTTCCTTTTCCGAGCATAATCTTAATAATCCGATGAACAGTCTGTTTTCTGTGTTTTCTTCACATTAGAAACAAACAAACAAAAACCCTTCAAAAGCCCACAGGCAAAGAAGTGGATCATGCTCGTGCACGTCCACGTTTCCCTGATCTTACAAAAAAAAAAAAGGAAGAAAAGAAAACAAAGAGGTAGGAGAAAACAAAATTCTTTCCAATTAAGTCAAATAAGCTCTGCTTTATCGCTGTGCAGGATTCAGATTAAGAGACACAAACGTGTAACAACTGCACATGACGAAGACCCTCTCAAAAGGATCCCAGTCTTACACACAGGATGAGGATGCACGTATGCCTCCTTCTATCAGGAGAACACTTTATCAGGCTACATAACGGTTCTCTGAAGCTTATCAGCCTCTATATTAGTTTGGAGGAAAGAACGTGTGAATTAAAGCATCAGAGAAAGCACTCTTCTCGGGAGGGCCCACAGAGGAAGTCTGGCATGCTTGCTTCTGGGAAAGAAAAATCAGATTATATGGGATAGCAATATGGGTGCTGCCAGTAATTCTAACCTGATAATGCATCTTGAATTCCTGCTTCTGAAAGCACTGGATGTTGTAATGTGAAGAGTCTGGTGGGTAGAAAGGGTTTGAAGCCACATTTCTGACTCTGCCTCAAAGTCTAACAATTAAAGAGGCTGCATGTGTTTTTTTTTTAATTAAAAAATTTTTTTTTATTTTATATTGGAGTACAGCCAATTAACAATGTTGTGGTAGTTTCAGGTGGAGAGCAAAGGCACTCAACCATACACATACATGCATCCATTCTCCCCCAACCTCCCCTTCCATCCAAGCTGCCAAATAACACTGAGCAGAGTTCCCTGTGCTACACAGTACGACCTTGTTGGTTATTCATTTTAAATATGAGACTACATGTTACATGCCAGTATTTCTGTTGGTGTAAAAGGCTGATGCAGGGAAGTGTGTACAGCTGGAGAACCAACACAATTTTGCAAAAATATTCCTGAGAAGTCAGGCACTGAAAATTTTTCTGAAGAAATATGAAGATACCCTCTCTACATTATATCTACTCCTTTCACTTCCAGGACCTGCAGAGATAACAGAGAACTCGCCACAGCAATGAGCTATAGAAATGGGCCATATGAAGTCCAACTGAATTTGACTCAAAAAAAAAAAAAAGTTGAAAGAATGGGGCTCTTTTAACCTCATTTCCTCTCAGCTTAAAATAGCAAAGATTCCCACAGGGCAGTTCTCTAATAGAATCTTGCTACTCAAAATGTGACCCACGGCCCAGCATCAGCAGCATCAGTGGCAACTGGGAGCTTCCCAGATAAGGAAGACTCTCCAGCGCCATCCGAGCCTCTCAGAGTTAACACCAACATGACGACAAAAGCCACAGCTGGGTCACAAGCACACTGAAGTCTGAGGTGCTGGTCCTCATGCAATAGCACAGACTCACGCAGGACAGGATAGCCGTGGCTGTCACTTTCCAGGGACGGCATCTACACTGCTCTGGAGCACTAACTGGAAAGGCTCTTCCATCGCCGCCTGCTGATTTCAACGTAATACCACCTGTGCTGTGCTCAGTCGTGTCCCCCTCTCTGTGACCCCAAGGACAGTAGCCAGGCTCCTCTGTCCATGGGATTTCCCAGGCAAAAATACTGGAGTGGGTTGCCATTTCCTTCTCCAGGGAATTTTCTGACCTGGCATAGAATCTTTGCCTCTTGCATCTCTTGTACTGGCAGGCAGATTCTTTACCACTGCACCACCCGGGAAGCCCCCATAATGCCACCAACAGCTACTATTTGTGAGAACAAAATATGTGCCAGAGCTCTCCTTGCATCATCTCACTGCATCTTCATGCCATCTCTGTAAGGAAGGCCCTACTTTATCTCTTTCACACATGGAAGAAAACGGGGGCTTAAAGTGGCTGAACACTTTGCCCATGGTCTCACAGCCAGTGAGCAAAAGTGCCACAAGCTAAATATAAATTTGTAAGAGTCCAAGATCAGTCCTATACTACACTTTTTCACTGATAAAATCAAACCAGGACTGACAAGATCACAGGAAAATTTTCCCTGGACAATACCCTAGCACTCTACTTCTGCTCATTACCAAGACTTCAAACAATAAAGGACAGAGATAAGGCTTGGAACCCAGTGAACACACACTGTGAGTGAGTTTCCGAAGGCTGTGGCTCTGGTTGAGTGCTGCTGCTATGACAGGTGTCATTACATGTACGGTTCTGGAAACCTTCTCTGATCGGTTACCTTCTAAGATGTTTAGGGAGCTCTAGACGCATATACAGAGAAAAGGGGACATCCCAAAGTTTACCTCTTAGAAAAGTTACCAGCAAATAGATGAGTCAGAGCTCTGACTGCCAGGTTTAGGGAACTCAGAGTGACTGTCCCTAAAAGGTGAAAAATGTACACTATCTTAAGAGCTGTATTCCTCTTCACTGTGTTTCAATCATATTCTCAAATAACCTCCCATCCTTCCAACCAACTTGCTCTGGTATCCCCTCCGCTACAAGCTCCGACCTGCTCAAAGACCTGTTCATTATCTATCCACCTCAGTCCTGTCTCTCTCTCTCTCTGTTTTTTTTTCTGACATAGACCATTTTTAAAGTCTTTATTGAATTTGTTATAATATTGTTACTGTTTTTATGTTTCGGTTTTTTGGCCACAAGGCATGTGGGATCTTACCTGCCTGACCAGGGATTGAACTGGCACCTCTTGTGTTGGAAGGCAAAGTCTTATCCACTGGACTGCTAGGGAAATCTCTCCATTCCTGTCTCCTACTCCCTTGTATGTCCAACTCTGAGTCTATGGTCCATGATTATAATCCCTCTCTTGCAAATATCCTCAGTCATTTGCCCACTCATCACTGGCATATCGCATAACTCCAACCCTGGTCTACAAGTATCTGCCTTCTCTGTGCCTGTTCCCAACCAGCTAAATGTTGCCGGAGAAAAGTCACATGGCCAAGCTGACTGACTTCACTATACACTCATGATCACAAACCTCAACTGGTCCCTTGGCAATGCCGAACAGTCCTGCCAAAGCTGCCCCAGAAGCTTTCTCACTCTCCAAAGTGACTGTTTCTTACCTTCTCCTGAAACCTACTTCATTCTTTCCCTATCAGCTGTTGCTCTACTGAAGCACTTCACTTTAAAAGAGAAGTGTTCAGTCTCATCTGTCCACCAAATACACAGCCCTAGCTAGAAATGCACGCATCTCCTCCCCTTTACATCCTGTTACAATGGCAGAAGTGTGCCTCGCATCAAAGGCCTGTTTCACTACTTGGGCTCACATTCCACCTGCCAGCACCCGTGTAAGAACCCTGCTGCTCTGCTGATCACCTCCTCTCTCCTGCCTCATAACTTTCTCCCCTTTCCACTCGCTGTCAGGCCAGCAATAAACATATGTCCATCTTCAGAAAACCTCCCCTCTGCCCTCACACACTGACAGAGGAAGTATACGTTGGCAGCATCACTCTGGGAGTCTGTCTGGCCACATTTATCAGATTCTGAAACTTTCATGGCCTGTAGCTCACCAATTCCACCTCCGAGGAACCTATCTTAGAAAATCCTCACGAGCGTAGAAGGAAGTTCGCTGTAGCAATCTAAGAGCAAAAATCTTAAAAAAAAAAAAAAGGCCTGATAATAGGCAACTGGCTAAATGAATCAAGGTGCAAAAAATTCTCTGTGGACCCCTCACCTCCCGCCAGCCACTCTCTCCTTTTTCCCTGCTCACTACTTCACAGACAGTGAAAGTCTCTCAGTCGTGTCTGACTCTTTGCGACCCCATGGACTGTCCATGGAATTCTTCAGGCCAGAATACTGGAGTGGGTAGCCTTTCCCTTCTCCAGGGGATCTTCCCAACCCAGGGATCGAACCCAGGTCTCCTGCAATGCAGGCAGATTCTTTACCAGCTGAGTGAGCCACAAGAGAAGCCCAAGAATACTGGAATGGGTAGCCTATCCCTTCTCCAGCATATCTTTCTGACCCAGGAATCGAACTGGGGTCTCCTGCATTGCAGGTGGATTCTTTACCAACTGAGCTATCAGGGAAGTCCAACTTTACAGTAAATCTTCTCATAAAAAGTATCTGTACCTGCTTCCACTTCTTCACCTCTTATTTCTTCTTCAGTCTACTCAAAACAAACTTTCCAAGCCCTCCACTCTAATAAATCAATTGGTCAATGGCAACTAGTGGGTTAGCCAAAAAGTTCGTTCAAGTTTCTGAACCATCTTACAGAAAAACCCAAACAAACTTTGTGGCCAATCCAATACATCCATGTTACTCAACCTAATGGACATTTAGCTGTCTTCAATTTATCTGACCTCTTCAACAGTGTTGGCAAACTTCTTAAAACATGCTCTTCTGCTAGTTTCTGAGATGCTACAATCCTGTTTTTCTTCCTGCATCACTGATTACTTCTGCTCAGCCTCTTTTTCAGCTTTTCCATTAACAGACCTTTAAAAAGGAAGTGTTTCCTGGGGCTCAATCCTGAGTCACCCTTTTCTTTTTGAGTTCTCTCAACCTATCCCATTGCTTCAAACACCATCATGCTAATAATTACCAAGTTAGAGCCCTATACTAGAACTCTTTGCATGCTGCAATATGACTACTTAGCTGCCTCACAAGCATGTGAAACAAAACTCTAGCCAAACTGGGCTCTTAAATACCACCTCTTAACACCACTCTTGAAACTGGTATGTCCTTGGTGTTCCCTACCGCCATAGGTGGTACTACCTGGCAATTACGGAAGTGAGAGACCCTCCCCTTGTCCCTCACCCCTCACATCAAACCCCCTGGCATGTCGTGTGTGTCTGACTCGTCTTGATCTCCACTCTACCACCGGAACCCAAGTGCCAATCACCTCTTTCTGGAACATCACAGGAGTTCCGCCACTTTCACTGCTGCTCCCCTTCAAAACACTCATCACAAAGTAGCCAGAGGGACTTTCTAATCCAGTCATATCACGCCTTTGATTCTGCAGCTTCATGTTATGCTTAATTTTTTTCTATCTCAAGTCCTTATAATGACTCTGAAGGTGCTACATGATTTACTTGCTAACTGCCCACCTCTCCAACCTCATTTCATATCATTACATCCACTTCAGTCACTATGCTCTAAATACACTGATCCTGTGCCAGTTCCTCAAGAGAGAAAGACCATCCCTCTCCTGAGCACCCTTTTAGTCCCTTTATCCTGTTCTTGAAATCCCTTCTCAGGCTGCCTTCATTCTCTGTAAGGCTGGCTCCTTCTTATCGTTCAGATCTCAGCTTAAATAACACCTCCTCAACTAATGCTCTCCAGACCACTCTCTCTAGTAGGAAGGCCTTCCCCACAGCCCTTATTCTCTATATCACTATACTGTTTATTTTCTTCCTAATAGTTACCAAAATCCATAATTAGTTAATTTGTTTTCTTATTTGCTACAGATTTCTCCATTAGTAAGTAATAGTTTTCATATACAGCATACCACTGAGATCCTCTGCTATGGGTCATTTTATTCTTTGACTTTTTGCTAGGGAAGGTCAAAGTTATTTGTAGGAGTTTCTGGCACTCTGGTTAGGCAAGTATCTAACCAAGTCCTATAAATAAAGTTAGAGAGCAACTAATATCACCCTAGTTACCAAGAGGACTCAAAGTCTTATCACAGCTACAAACCATAAACATAGGCCAGCACCAGTGGTTTTAGAATGTTACAGCTTGAAATAACCATAACATTAACATGAAAAGCAATTTCAAATTAATTATTTACCTTAAGCTAATCCAAGTTGTTGTTGTTCAGTGGCTCAGTCATGCCCAGCTCTTTGCGACCCCATGGACTGTAGCACGCCAGAATCCTGTCCTTCACCATCTCCTGGAGCTTGATCAAACTCATGTCCATTGAGTCGACAATGCCATCCAACCATCTCGTCCTCTGTCGTTCCCCTTTCTTCCTGCCTTCAATCTTTCCCAGCATCAGGGTCTTTTCTAATGAGTCAGCTCTTCACATCAGGTGGTCAAAGTACTGGAACTTCAGCTTCAGCATCAGTCCTTCTAATGAATATTCAGGACTGATTTCCTTTAAGATTGACTGGTTTGATCTCCTTGCAGTCCAAGGGACTCTCAAGAGTCTTCTTTAACACCACAGCTCAAAAGCATCAGTTCTTCGGTGTTCAGCATTCTTTATGGTCCAAATCTCACACCCATACATGGCTACTGGAAAAACCATAGCTTTGACAATATGGACCTTTGTGGGTAAAATAATGTCTCTGCTTTTTAATACGCTGTATAGGTTTGTCACAGCTTTTCTTCAAAGGAGCAAGTATCTTTAATTTTGTGGCTGCAGTCACCATCTGCAGTGATTTTGGAGCCCAAGAAAATAAAGTTTGTCACTGTTTCCATTGTTTCCCCATTCTACCTGCCATCAAGTGATGGGACTGAAATGCCATAATCTTTGTTTTTTGAATGTTGAGTTTTAAGTCAGCTTTTTCACTCTCCTCTTTCACTTTCATCAAGAGGTTCTTTAATTCCTCTTTGCTTTCTGCCATAAGGGTGGTGTCATCTGCATATCTGAGTGTCTAATCTGAGTACTACATTCCAAATTGCCTTCTATCCAATACTATAGGTATGCATTTTGCTCAGTACAATAAAATAACAGCATCCCAACCCAAGATTCCCTATAATCAAGCTTATCATTAATTATTTAGTCTAGAACCATACCTCCAACACAGTAGCCATAGTCACGTGTGGCTATTTGATTTTAATGAAGATTAAAATTTCTGTTCTCCAGTCTCACTTGCCTCAAGTCTCAAGTGCTCAAAAGCCACAAGAGCCTAGTGGCTACTAGTAATGGACAGGGCAAATATAAAACATCTCCATCCTCATAGAAGATCCACTGGACAGAGTTATTCTACAACATGGTAATAATTAGGAAACAAAGTGAAAGCTGCTTAGCTATGCTGGGCTCTTTGCGACCCCATGGACTGTATGTAGCCCACCCAGCTCCTCTGTCCATGGGATTCTCCAGGCTAGAATACTGGAATGGGCTGTCATTTCCTTCTCCAGGGAATCTTCCCAACCCAGGGATCGAACCCAGGTCCCCTGCATTGCAGGCAGATTCTTTACCATCTGAGCCACCAAAGGCCCTCTAAATATCCTGAATATCAAAATGCTCATGCACTTTTATCAGCAGGAAAGTGTGGCCAGGCCTTCTTTGAATCTTTTTTTTTAAATTTTAGAAATATTTCTGTCCTGATTATCTGGTTACTTACCCACTGAACATTTAAAAAGCAAATTAGGAAAGGGAGCTAAGAAATAGTAGGGAATAAGTACCAGAGGAAACAGAAATATTATGTGAGAGGCAGCCACATCAGGTGCAAGAGACCAAGAAGAAAAAAATCTAAAAAGCAGATAAGTTATCAAAAAGCAGACAGATATTAAAATGAGGTCATTTAGCAAGGCAAAAACCATGAAAAGCTCTTAGATATCACTCTTTTTTAGTCATAAGCAATAACTGATGTTGACAACTCTGTTGAATACATGTAAATCCACGGCTGATTCATGTCAATGTATGGCAAAAACCACTACAATATTGTAAAGTAATTAGCCTCCAACTAATAAAAATAAATGGAAAAAAAACCATTAAAATTATAACTGTTATAATTAAAACTGTAGTTAAGTAATAAATTTTAGAAGGATTAAACTGTATAGCTAAGTAATACATTTAAGAAGAACTTACATCCAAAATAAATAATTCTTAAACCTCCCGATGCTTAAAGAAGGGAAAATCCTCTCAACTAGCTGGAATACTCGACCACTAAAAATAACTCATTTTTAAAATACTCTGCATAGTCAAATTCAATCGAAGAGTTCAGTTTAACCAATATGAATGAATGTTGCTTACAGAGCAAGTACAGACATAAGAACAAGACAAGGTTCTGTTAATGAATCATAGCTCACCCAGACAATGGGACACTATATAGCCTTGCAGGGTGGACAGGGGACATGGCATCTCTTCGGGTGATAAAAGAAAGGTTCAGAACAATGTATAGCACAGTGCCACTGAATTTCTTTCTTTTTTTAAGTAGGAACTATATACAAAAGGGAAGACATCCATTGCTTCTAGGGGAAAAACACTGGGGACTCAAGGTAGGAATTGGGGAGCAACCGTCCACTATATGGCCATTTGGTACCTTTTGAGTATTGAATCATTTAAATGTATTATTTGTCCAAAAACCATAAAATCTTAAATTAAAAAAAGCAAGTTCTCTATCCCCAAGAAACATATAATAGCTGATCCAGGCTTCAAAAAACTGAAGGAAAATTTACACTTTTTCCTTTACTAATGACTAGACACCTAAATATTTAACATTTAATTTTATGCTCACTAAAAAGCTCACGTTATTCTACTTGTAGTCCCAAAAAACTGGTTTCAAAAAACTCAAATTCGAACTTGAATGGAAATTTCAATGATCCTTATTCTATTAACTTAAAAAAGAAAAGTATTTACATAAAGGTATATACATCTCAAGGGAAAAATCACTTTACTGGACAACACAGCAAAGATTGACTGAAAAGCTCCCAAGGAAGCTACATAATAGTCTTCTGCACCATATGGGAGGTAAAGTCATGTCATTCTGATGGTCCCCGAGGTTGAGAACGCTAGTGGTTTCCCAATATCCTTTCTTCTTCCCCAGTAACAAAACCCATTTTCATCCGAGGATTAATACACACACCCTCCAAGAAAGGGCTGTATCTTCCCAACCTCTGCAGCTGCTAGGTGTGGCCATAGGCTAAGTTCTGGCCAATGAGATATGAGTAGCAATGTTATATGGGACTTTTTGGAAGGTTTCTTAAGTAGGGGAGGGGAGCTCTTTTCCTCCTCTAAACTGCTCCATGGAAATGCAGAAATGATGGCCGGAGCTGTAGCAACCATCTGGGTCACATCCTACAGGCAGAGAAGCAAAGGGCAGTGAGGATCCTGGATCTTTGATAACCACTGAGCACTACACCAGCCCTGAGCTGCCTACTTCCAGACTGTTTTCATCAAAGACAAAGTCTTGCTTAAGCCACTTTGGGGTAAGGGGAAAGGAGGAGGGGGATTCTGTTGCATGTAGCTGAACTTAATTCTAAGTGATACCTTTAACAATTATTTTACTATAACTTTACAAATCAAAGTTCAACGTCACAGAAAGCTCTATACACATTAATAGTGTACACGCCTCATGACAACGACAGAGACTGTCAAAGAATCCTGAAATGTCCAGGCTGAACGTCTCAGTCAACAGTCAACCCGTCTATCCCTCCAATCTGCTGCTCCTGACCATTCTACACTAGTATGACAGAATGAAAATTCAACTTAACAATTTCTGAATTTTAGTAATGAAAAAAGTCAAATATATATATACTTTCATTTTCGTCATCTGTAAAATGATAGTAATGACACAGGGTTTTCTTCAGACCCAGATACAATAGTATGCTAGCTATTCTGAAGACAGAGCATGATTCACTATCATTGCCATTACCACAATAACAGCTGGCTGGTAAGTGTGAGACACAAGAAAAATTAGGTGAAAGCAATGAGACAGAATCTTCAGTTTGGGACTCAAGGAATTCCATGAACTTGTCAAACCTCCTTCACCAACTTTCTTATCTCTTTATCTATCAAAAAAATATTACATCAGGAACTTCAGTTTCCTTATTAAAAGCACTGGGAGAAAGAAAGGAATTGAGTGGTTATAAATTGGAGAAAGAGACCAGTAGTAAAGGGTTTAAAGCTATTTGTGAATATGACATGTAAAATATATTACCATGTTTTCAGCATTTCACGAGTTGTCATTAGGTAGTTTGACAATTTATAAATTGATGCTAGTAATATTTCTTCTATTTATTTATTCAAAAGAAAAATACTAAATACATGTATATACTTTCTAATGCGTATGCAACAACCTATCATTTAAGAGTGAGATGTCATCTTGGAGAAACAGGGATAAAATGTGAAGTACTACAAGCAGGAAAAAGATTTTTAACATATGCACTGAGGCATAGGCAGTATATTAAAACAAAAACAGCTTAACTGTGTTCATTTTTTAAATTGCTTTTATTTTTGCAGTTAATGATTTAACTTCTCCAAAGCTAGTTTTGAAGTCTGAAAAAAAGTAAATGATTTCACTTTTTGAAGGCATTAACTCAACTTTGAGACCATGTCTGGTGACCAATCCACAAACACAATGTACATAAGTCATACCGCACTCTGCTGCTCATGTCATGAGATTTCGAAAAGAATCCCATGGTCACATAGCTTTGGGAAATATGCTTTAACAAGTTTTAATATAAGCTGAATTTCAGCTTTTCCTAGTCTTCTCATAGGATACTAAAACTAATAGATGCTTCTTACTAGTTTCAAATATACTCACAGGCAGAGAAGAAACTATCCAGAGGCGTCAGAGACTGGCTGACAGGCAGCGAGATGCCAAGTATCTGCTGCGCAATTTAAAGGACGACAATCAGGATAAGGAGAGTGTGAGAAACAAACTCAGACAGCTTGAAGGATTTTTTTGTTTCCCAGAAGGGACACCAAAGGTATGGCCGATTCATATGTTCTTCTACTCTGAACGGCCATAGCCCAGCAGCTTTAACAAAGCGGTAAGATTTCTGAAGAATTAGAACTACTCTGTCTTTCTCAGTTGATATACTTATCATAAACTGCCCATTTATGATTCTGAATATATAACTAGGGTTTGAGGGACTACTGGACTAGCAGAAATGAAGTAACACTATCTTCTGAGAAGGCAACCTACCTAATAATCCACAGTAAACTGGACCAGACCATTTGATCTCAGATCTAACTGATGGATGGCTTCAACATTCAAGTTCTCCCAACAGTTAGTATGCATCAACCTCTATAAACTTATTTTCAGGCTATGACTACATTTTTAATAACACAAATGAGTTCAGTGGGACTTACTTTAATCGCTTCTGAAACACAGTTTATTTTTAGTAAATATAATAGTCCCCCACATGGGAAGCTACAACCATGCCAAAAATGTCCTAAGAGGAGATAAAATCCTATTTATAGGCCTATCAGTTGCTCCTTGCTTAGGTTGTAACATAGTTTCCACTTTAAGCCTGATATGACCTCCCCTGACTTCTACAGTCTCTAATGTTCTTTTCATCCTGAAGTTTCTCACATTTATCTTTATCTCCACAGGGTACTTAAATTAAGCTACTATGGAGTAGGGGGAGGGAGAAGGAAGAAACTTCATTCCCTCCACCTCCTCCCACCTCAGAGTTTTCTAAATTTCAGGAACCTAATAAAGGAAAAAGAAGAGCTCTTCCCTGGGTGGGCTTTGTGGAGGGACCCTCATAAATATGCAGCAGTCACCCAAGACAAGGCCACCGTGAGCCATGCACACAGCAAACAGGCCTCATGATGTCTCTGTCTGTGTAGGACTCAGCTTGAAGTCTTCCAACTTTTAAAAATCCAACAAGAGTAAATGGCAAGGGATTTCTAATATAGAGAATACTGTAATAAAAAGCTAAGGGGCAGGGGGTTGAGGGATGCTAACCTGGGAACCAAAATGTAAGAGATTTAAGCTTTTTTTCCCTAAAAATGCAGTTTGCGCAGGGATTAAACTGTTGTTGTTTACAATGGCTACTGTCACCTTTACACTCCCCCTTTAGAATGCTAACTGTGGAGTCTTCCTTCCACAGTCTGGCTACAGCTCCATCAACAATGTTAGGATACTTACCTTAATTCAGTGACCCATTTCCATTGTCTTCAGTGACAAGACCCAAAAAGCCTCATCTCATCCCAGCTCTACCCCGTTGCATACCCTGGATGAAACTGTAAAGGAACCCTGTCTTTACCACTCTGGCAAATTCTACCCCTTTCATCTCAGAGCCCCAGTAAAATCTGCTGTCCCTAGTTCATTTATTTTTTAAATATTCTTAAGCATATACTGCCTTCCATTATTAATTCTATGTTTATATGCCTTATTTCCTAAATGAGACTAAATTCCACTCCACTATGAGATCCTAAAGGGATGTCTTATTCATCTCAGAATCATCAGTATTATGCCAAGTAACCGGCATATAGCAGATACACAAGTAAATGCTGCCGAAACATTTGTTAGGCGGATATGGATGGCAGAGACTGTGTAGTGAATATACTTCTTTTGTGTGAATCTCTCGTTGCACACCACTGGCAAAGCCCAACATCACTGTGGCAGAACGGATTCATAAGCAATCCTTGAAAACGGTTAGGGCGAAGCAAATGGCCATTAAGTAATACCAACCCATCTTCCACTGGATTCTCAACACCATCTTAAGGTGCTCAAAGAGAGAGTAGACACAGGCTGTACCAAATGATGGAGCAAATGACAAATTCCTTACCCCAAGAAAATCCTGCTTTTCTCCATCTACTCGTATACACTTCATCCTCTAAGGTCCTCCTCTTCCTGTGCACCCCAAACCACAGTGGAAACCCCTAACTCTCTGGAATCTGATGATGAATAGCCACCAATTTAGCATTTTCACTTACAATTAGATGCAATGGACTTAAATTTTAATAAAAACAATTCAAACTAAACATTAGTAAAAGTTACCAGATTATAAAAGTTGGCAAAGACCAGAAAATACTTCCCTTAATTTTTTTCCCCCCAACTGTGAAGTTTGTCATCTAAAACTGTACTTCTCTTTTAAAAAGAAGGCATATGGATTTTCTGGGGTGATCAGAGCTGCGGAATGGGTATGGATGATTAAATCAACTCTCAAGATCATCTTCCAGAAGCAGCATGGTACTGAAGAGACAGCTTAGGTTTGGAAGTGAAACAGATCTGGAATCAAAGTGCCAAACCAGTCACTAGCTGTGACCTGAGCAAGTACTATAATCACTCTTAGCTCTGTTTCTTCATCTATAAGTGCAGGTTTATCATGAAAATTAGAAATTATGTACATAAAACACCTGGCTCAGTGCCTGGCTTCATAATTTACAACTGTTAACAGACTTGCTTATATTTTTCTTAACCCGCAACAAAAAGAAAAAATGACTCATTCACAAAGCTGACATTTTAGGGTTACTACTATAATTTATTTGAAATCAGCAGCAATAACCAATAGAAAAAGAAGGCTATTTTCTCTGTGGATTTAAAAGTATTCAATTAAACTGCAGGAAGAGAAACACAGCATGTTTCATGGGGCAAGATGTCCTTCAGCCAGATAGCTAGGATAATTTATAACAAACTGCACTGAAAATCAAGCTCTCAGATAGAGGGAGCTCCTGACAGGGCTATATATATCACAGTGATTCCAGGTAGGGGTAAACGCAATACTGTGTCTCTAGCTCACAGAAAAGCTTTGAATAAAGGGGATTTTAAAAAACTCCTCAAAATTTCACCCCTCCCTTAAACCAGAGATCCTTACCTGACTATCAAAACACAAGGCAAAGAGAAAAAGGAAGTATTAATACCTATATATGCATGAGGAAAGGGAATGCTGAGGAAACAGGAGATGTTGGCCCTAATTAGGAGTCCCCAAGCTCTGGGATCTAATGCCTGATGATCTGAGGTGGAGCTGATGTAATAATAATCAAGTGTACAATAAATATAATGCATTTGAATCATCCTGAAACCATCCCCCCACCCTCATCCATGGAAAAACTGTCTTCCATGAAATCAGTCCCTGGTGTCAGAAACGTTGGGGACCACTGGTCTAAAGGATGAGGACTTCCCTGTGATGCAGAGAAAACTGATGGCTGCACCATCTTCTTTTGCTGCTTTCAGGAGATAGCAGAAATGTCATCATTTCTGAAAAGTTATTCACCTGCTCTACTAACAGGGCTGTGGAAAGGGAGACAGTAGTCCCTCTACAGGGCAGAACAAGAAGCTATTAAGGAGTTAAAGCTTTCAGAGTATTAGAATGAAAATGCTAGAAGGACTCTGCCGGCCTTTCGAGCCAACCCAGTGGCATGGAAGAAAGTGTGGCATTAGAGCCAGATGAGCCTTCCTAGCTATTTGACCTTGGGCAAGCTGGACAGACTCTAGCCTTCACTCTTCTCATCTACGAAACTGGGTGAACAGCACTTGCCCTGCAGAGGGCAAACTATAAAAAAAAACTGCTTCAAAATAGGCACTCAACACAGGTTAAATGCTTTCCCCAGACCTCAGGCTAGCTGCACATAAAACTGAGACTCTGGTTGGTGACTTGCATGCACAGCTACGTCACGCATGTTCATCCTGTCCTCCTTTCCCTCTAACTTAGCAGAAAGGGGATCAAGTCCAGGTAGGAAAAGTAACTTGCCCAAGGTCGTGCTGCTGGTTTTGGCAAAACTAGGGCTTCAAAGACCAGCATCTTCAAGCTCAAAGCACGGCACTGTGCCTCACTAGGAGCCTTCCCTTGGGGACAGGGTAAGCTTACTTAACATTAGATGGGCTCAGAGAGGCAAAGCGAACAAGAGAACGAGCTAATTGCAACGGCAGGAGCTCACTGCAAGTCAGACACCCAGGAGTTAAACATCCGGCCAGCGAAGGCTCCGGGCACACTCTTCAGGGAGGAGGCCAGAGACGCCCTGAAATCCATTTCTCGGCGTGATTGGTTGGTTCCCAGAGGGGTGGGGAAGAGGGAAGGGGAGAAGAATGTCACCCGATCCCCATGGGTAAACAACAGCAGGAGCATCTGCTCAGGTTTTCAACTAAAACTGTGAAATATTTCTGAACAGTTGACCACAAAACTCAGAAGACGGGGACCTCTGACCTTTGTGAACAATCCTGTTCTTGTTCTCTAATGACCAGATCTTTAGTGATACAGTCTGGATGAACAAATGCAAAGACAGTTGACCATTTCTCTAGCACAATCTTAGCACCGGGTGCTCACACTAGATGCTGGAAATCACCCGCCACCCTCCCTCCAGCCTGCCCTTACAGAGGGCAGCCTGCTCCATGCTACTCAAACTCTTGAGTGCTACGTTCCCTCCTCTAAATTCCTCTCCTTCTTCTTTAAGAGGATCCCCCTCCTTTGTAAAAAGGCTATCTTATTGCAAGATGCAACCTCTCTCTAATTGTGTTAGCACACATGTGCAGAGAGAAGGGAGGGTCTGGGGAGAAAGAAACCTAACACCGTGCCAAATCCACTGGGAAGTTTGCCCGAGTTATTAAGCCAGGACGGGGCCACTTAACTGAATTGGTTGAGGCGATGCCCTTCAATCCTGGCTGCATTCTTCCCCCCAGGGAGAATGCAGGAAGGGCTGTCTCATCCAAACCTTATTATCCCAACAACTCTCTGCCCCTCAGAAGTTTCTCTCTCCCATTTAAAGGATATACACAGAATGTTCACATTCTGAGCAGAGAAAGAGAGAAAGCCCCTCAACCCTAGAGTCCCCACAGGGACTCCACAGGACTGACACTAAGAGCTGCTGAAAACTGCATTTCCTTTGTTCTTAGGTGAACCACAACTAAATCTGCAGGTCCCAACGACTCACAGGGCGTGGGTGCAGGACTCAAGAACTGAAGAGAAAGGCTCTGCTGAATGCCTAAAATAGGAGGACCTTTAAGAAGCCAAGTCAGTCCAGGGAACAACTGCAGCACACCCGAGTGGCCCAGGGAACCAGGACTAGGCCCACCCTAAGCAATCTGGAACTGCTGGGCAGGCCCATGTCTCAGGAACAATCTGAAACCACAGTGAACTCGAAAGAGCAGGGATTCCTCCACACTGGGCCAAAGTAAGCCAGCTTCAGGAAGTGGCTGAGGATCCTGAAGTCTCCCCTTTGTTCCTGTCCTGTAATCCCAAAGCCAAATCTAATCTAAACTGTGCTCCGAATGCCCTTTGCGAACACAGACATCTCATTTATAAGTCCCAGGGAGCACAAGTGACTCAGCTCTTTCTTGCAGGAATGTTCAGCAAATTAACTGCTCAAGCAGGTTCCGCATGGTTATTAAAAACATAGGCTTTGGTGTCAGACAGGCCTAGGTCTTGATACCATCTCCCCACTTTCTAGCTAAACCTCAGTTTCTGCAGCTGTCAATATGGCTTCTGCCATCTCCTGACAGAGCTGTTGAGAACAATGAGGAATTCAGGGTGTGTGTACATGAACACTGAGTGCAGTAAGCATTCAATAAATAGTAGCTGTCACTATAACTTATTACCAAGAACCAGGAAACAACTTCTATAGAGAAGCTATGCTGCCAGCTGTCAGCCGTATTAGCCTTCCCGCACCTCACCAGTCATCAGAGGGTGGTCAACAGCGTGACGATGCCAGAGATTATTTCTGACTATCTGCAGAGCACTGTGCAGGGGAAGCAGGGGAGAGAGTGAAGGATATAACCTCTCCTCCGGAGCAGCTCCCGGTGCTGAGGGTGGACGTGACAGAGAGGAAGTGGTGGGGAGGAAGGGAAAGTTCAGAGGGGATCTCACCATGGGCCTTCTACTCAGCTTCTGTATGCCACTATGAAGGGGCTGCTTTTACTTCCAGTCCAGCAGTTAGGGTCCGGCTGACTGCTGGCTCCATCAGGGTCCTGGGCAGGGGGCCCTGGGAAGCGAGGCCCCTCCTACAGTTCCACACCAAGAGGGAGATGAAGGGGAGGGTGATGATGGTCGGTGGAGAAAGGTTTCGTCTTCTCACGTGATACCAGGTAACGTCACCCCAAGCATGGAGGCAGCAACCATGAGCCAACTACAAGATGACTGCTTGATGGGTTAGTGCAGCAGCATAGATACTTCTGGGTGAGCAGACATGGGGTCTCAGGAATTACAACCATGTGATCAGAAACACGTACACTCACTGGACAGAGTACACGGGGAGGGCCAGAAGGGCTGCATTCTTTGGATCAGTGGCCCCCAAACTCATTACCCAGTGCTCTTGCACAGATTTCTACTGTCCCAGTCCCCACCTGCCAAACTCTTGCACACACCTTAAAGCCTGAGCCGCAGATGCATGGAGCAGGGCTGGCCCCTCACTGGTCAGGAAAGCACCCGCCCTTCAGGTAACGGCATGATGCTGGGGAAGAGCACTGAGCTGAAAGTGAGGGCTCATACCACACCTGCAGCTCCACCCTGGCAAGAGCTCTGAGAATGTAAGCCCTGGGACGGCCTCTCTCGGACTCAGTTTCCCCATCTGCAGTGCCAGGGCAACGTGATGAAATCCTGCTCTGACATTCGAAGGACCTGAGTGCCACACTGGTGATCCCACCCCTGGGTTCCTGTCTCTGTGTTAAGGCAGATGGGCCTTGGAAGAGCCAGGGCATTAAGACAAGGGAGTACAAGTCACTTTCTAAACTATCTGAAAGCTCAGACACGGTAGAAAGTTGGCCACAGCTTCTCTGGAATTTAAACAGAGAAGTTTTAGAACTGACAGTTCTGGCCCCAACCATTCACTTTCTGCAGGTCAGGACACTCTGTTCTTGGATAGCAAGTCAGGCAAGAAAGCACAGAAGACAGCAACAGGACGACAGTATGGTCACCTGGCACCTGGAAGGGCCCTCCAAAGACTACACTGAGAAGGACGTATCGGGGACCTCTGGGTAAGCGTTCATTCTAATAATACCGGCATGACAGTGGCTATTTCTGGCCAGTGGATCAGGACCTGAAAGATGGGTGTAATCTCCACTGCACAGATCGTACAGTCAGAAATAACCTTGCAACTGCCAGCACTCAACACACTGGCGGCTCTTTAGAGAGGACTCTCTGGGGACCCAGAGCTGTAGTAACCAAGGGAAATGGATCCAGATTAGATCAGCGAAGGCCTCTCCGTTTCCTCACAGGGTATTGTAGAGGGCAATGACACCGGCCAATACACAAGATTTACACAATGAGCTCCCTGAATGCTGCACATGTCCAGGTCAGGAGAGCTGCCGCTGAGCGGCAAATGGCTCCTGGAGCAGCCGATGCCAAGTGTACTATTTACCTCTGCCTTTGGTTACAATTCCTCAAGAGGGCCTGAGAGGTTTGCTTTTCACAGTATTGCCTGTTTCGTCTGTTTTAAATAAGGAAGAATTTCTGGTTGTTTCATTCCCTTTACTTGTCTCTTCCCAGCATAAAAACATAAATAAGAGGTGGTATAGCCATACAATGGGATATTATTTAGTAACTAAAAAGAATGAAGTACCGATGCATGCTACAACAAGGAGGAACTGGGAAACATCATGCTAAGTGAAAGGAGCTAGAAACATAGGACGGAATACTATACTGAGTCTATTTATAGGTAAGATCCAGAACAGGAAAATCTGTAGAGACTGAATGTAGACTAGTGGTTGCCTAGAGTTTGGGGGGCAAGGGAGACAGAGAGACTACGTAATGATGACTAAGAGGTACATGATTTGTTTTTGGAGTGATGAAAACTGTGACTACACCAAAAAACACTCTGACTTGTATACTCTGAATGAGTGAACGGTAGAGTATCAAATTATATTTCAACAAAGTTGATTACAGGTGCCTCAAAGGAATTACAACCTCCTTCAGGAAGAGTCATTTCATGAGTGAGCTCTGACTCTCCTGACCATCGCTGCTCCATCCTATCAGTGGTTCATTTTGCTAGTCCGCCCCGCAGTATATGGCAGTATACAACACAGGCTTACGCCTTACCCGAGACAACTGGGCGGGTGGTAGCTTTGATGGATCTTCAAGTCTAATCCTGCTCTATTATGACTTTAGTGTCCTTCCTCCCTCATCTACATTCCCTCTGTCCCTGAAGAGATAGTGAAACTACCCCCCAACTCCCAGCAGTGGGTGATGACCTGCCACGTCGTGAAAAAAGAATGAAGATAAATGATACTATAAAAGCACAAGTTCGGGAGTTTGATCAAATCTGGGTTCCAATGGAAGCATCTGAACAAGTTACCTTAAGTCTCAATCTCAGGTTCCACTTCTGTAAAATGTGGGAAACACAGCCTAATGTATTGAATGCATATAGTTATTATAAAAATTAAATGGTAAAGTCTATATAAATGATTAATATGGTGCCTGGCACACAGATGGTATGCAATAAATAGTAACTGTTATTTATGAAAGCTTTATGCCAAGACTTCCCTTGAGGTCCAGTGGCTAAGACTGCACATCCAATGCAGAGGGCAAGGGTTGGATCCCTGACTGGAGAAATAACAGCCCACACGCCACGCGGTGCAGCCAATAAAGAAATGAAAAAAAGCTTATGCTCAGTCTTGTCATGCTGTCACCTGGCAGGTCAGCTTCTATGTCAAAAAGGCAGTAGGCCACTGGCACCCTCAAAAGGCTTACAGTCATTTTCCTATTTGTTTTAACCTACCCCACTCAACAGATCCCTAGTCCATTCCTACTACTTCTGTGTTTTTTAGTTTAATCTTGTTTTCCTGTTTCTGGGCTCAATTTAACCCATACAGTAGGCTTATTATTGCCTCTCTAGTTCCATTTTCCCTCCTCAACTTTAGCCTGTATCTATCACTTTAATTACAATACTTTAAGGCACTCAGGGTAAGCTATTTGCCCAGAGTAGCACAGCACTCGGTATCCATGTTGTGACTGTTGAGTCACTCAGTCGTGTCCGACTCTTTAAGACCCCATGCACTAGAGCACTCCAGGCTTCCCTGTCCTTCACTGTCTCCTGGAGTATGCTCAGATTCATGTCCATCACTGACTCAATGGACTCAGTATCCCAGTCCTCTTAAAAGCCTATAACAGGATCAAAACAACTTAAGACAGGCTTGAGAGAGAATTATGATAGAACCATAAAATGGAATACTAGGTAGCTATGTAAAACAATGCTGCAGAAATATTTAATGACATGAAAAGATATTTACAGTAGGAAGACACTAGACGCATATTATAAAGTTTGTACCAATGATGAGATTATGCAATTTTATAATGCATGTATATGCAAAAAGAGCTGCATAGAAATAAAAATAGAACAATAAACAATAGAAAGTTGAGATAAAGTTAATATATTAAGGCAGTTTTATTTTATTCTTTTGGCCTATTGTATTTTCTAAATTTTCTTTGGTCAGTGTATGTTTTTTTCCTGAGAAAAAGACTGACAAAAATATGAATTTAAACAATACAGAACCTCTTCACATTTTCTTAGCAGGCACTGTGGCATAGCTCTGGAGTCAGAAAGACCAGGACCCAAATCCCGCCCCCTACCACTGGTTAGAAGTCTTACTTTGGCAGTCACTGAGCCTTTAGGTGTGGTGTGGTTACCTGGAAAATGAAGATGCACGTCCTAGCAAACTGCCGGTACCTGATCTTCAGCAGGCTCCATATCCTTACTCTTTGGCAGTGGTACTCAGCTTGAATGTGCATCAGAATCACCTGAAGAGCATGCGGAGCCACATGGCTGGGCCCTGACCCCAGAGTTTCTGATGCAATGGGTCTGGGGGGAGGAAGATATCACGAATTTGCATAAGTTCCCAGGTGACACTGATGCTGCTGGTCTGGTACCATGCTTTGAGGACCACTGCTCTAGGCAATAATATACTACACAGATATTACATGCTCTTTCAGAGAAACATTTCCAGAATATGTGCTGGAAACTGAATTACATAAGAGCCTAATACCACAGATTCACCCAAAAGCCCAGACTTTGCAACACAGGACCATTCACCAAGACAGTGAGGAAACTGGGTTTCCACTATAGGTGAAAGCAAATAACAATTACTAGGACTGCCTTTAGGTAGGAGACAGTCTCTGCAAATGTGGACAAGATCAAGCAATACGCAAGAGGCAGACACAGTGTGGATCCCCTGCTCGCGGACCTGTGCCTGTGTGGGGAGGAGGGCCGTGTACAGTGTGGCACAGAGCCACAGAGCGCTTGCTTTGCTCTGGGCGCCCTCTGTTGACAAAAATCGACATGGCCACTAGTTCCACTGCCTCCTCCCTTTTCTCCCCCCACCCCAGGAGAGCCAAGAGTTCTACGTGTGACTCAGACTTGAGGAAAGGTTTCCACTTAGGAAACTGTCCTAAACCCACATGAAGTCAGGACAGGCCTTTTCTTCTTCCGGTTTTCCCAGTCCCCTTCTCTCTGTATCTGCAGCTCATCTCCAGATGGGTTCACAACTACGGCAGCATGGCAGTCGTCTTAACAGCACGTGGAATTTATATCGCAATTGCGGGGCTGGCATTAGCAGTGGGAATAAAGTCCTGTTGTAAACAGTCTTTAATACTCTGTAAGGCCCAGTTGGTATTTTTGAAAATACACTAACTAGTGAAGTCCTTAAGAGTTTCTATAAATGAAAACTGTTCAATAGCACCCAGACAACTAAAAATAGAATGAGAGAATTTTAGAGCTGGCAAAGATCTCCAATACTATGATCTCCAATGATCTCCTATGATTTCCTCACTTTTATGAGGAAACTGAAGGGCCCAAAAGGTAAACTGACATATAAAGTCACAAAACTAGTGACAGAACCAAGTTTCCAGACTCCTCATGACTCATCATCTTTCCATTCTACTATTCCGATTTTATTCAGAAACCTTATTCATTAGTCATTACCAAGACAAGTGTAACTGCATTTTAATCACGTTATGGAGGGTAAAGAAACTAATGAACATGTAATGATTCCTGTTCTATCCTTTTTATTGCAAAAAGTAAGCCTTTCCTAGTACCAGTATTTTTTTTTTTGGCTGCACCACGTGGCTTGTAGGATCTTAGTTCCTCAACGAGGGATTAAAGCTAGGTCCTTGATAGTGGAAGTGCAGATCCTAACTACTGACTGCCAGGGAATTCGCCACTGATACTGCTTTAACAGCAATCACTTTAGTTCACAGGGTCAAAGGCTGCACCAATGACCAACAAGTGATGTCTAAACTGGGCATCGCCAAATTTTGGGCCGTGGACCAAGTCTAGCCTGTGCAACCCACATAGAGTCCATGAGCTAAGATGGTTTTTACATTTTTAATGACTGAAAAAAAATCAAGAATCTAATATTTCGTGATATATGAAAATCACATGAAATTGAAATGCTAGTGCCCACAAAAAACGTTCTGTTAACAGTCATGCTTAGTCATTTCCATACTGTCTGTGGCTGCTTCTGTGCTATAGCGGCAGAGGTGATTAGCTGCAACAGAGACTGTGTGCCCCAAAGCCTAGAATATTTACTCTCTGATCCTTCACAGAAAAGGTTTGCCTATCCCTGTTCCCTCATAGCTCAGTTGATAAAGAATCTGCCTGCAATGCAGGAGACCCTGGTTTGATCCCTGGGCCAGGAAGATATGCTGGAGAAGGGACAGGCTACCCACTCCAGTATTCTTGGGGTTCCCTTGTGGCTCAGCTGGTAAAGAATCTGTCCGCAGTGCGGGAGACCTGGGTTCAATCCCTGGGTTGGAAAGATCCCCTGGAGAAGGGAAAGGCTACCCATTCCAGTATTCTGGCCTGGAGAATTCCATACAGTCCATGGGGTCACAAAGAGTTGGACACAACTGAGTGACTTTCACTTTCATTCCTGTTTCCAGATGGTGATAGTGGTAAAGAACTTGCCTGCCAATGCAGGAGACGGAGGAGACACAGGTTTGATCCCTGGGTTGGGAAGACCCCTTGGAGAAGGGCATAGCAACCTACTCCAGTATTCTTGCCTGGAGAATCCCATGGACAGAGGAGCCTGGTGAGCTACAGTCCATGAGGTCTCAAAGAGTTGGACAGGACTGAAGCAATGTAGCACACATCCCTGTTCCAAACTATTGATAAATGTGATGTGTGAGCCTTTGGTCAAGTACAAAGTTCTGGGTAGTAAGTCCTGTGGAGGCCCAGGCTCACCTGGGAACCTCCCAAGTTTAGCAGGAGGCCCTTACAGGGTGAGTGGCTGACCTATGCTGCCCTTCGACCTGATCTGTCCTCCGCAGAAGTCAAGGGCACTGTGCTAGGCTTGGCCTGTTTTTCAACTGATATTTATCAACAATCCTATGAAAAGAGCACTGAACATGAGAAGTGTACCCATTTTACAAATGAAGAACCAAACCTAAGCAAGGTTAACTATCAGGCCCAAACTATAATTTGATCCAGATCTATCTGGCACCAAAGTTCGCTCCTTCCCCAGTGGCTTTCAACGGTGTTCTGGTCAGCTGAGGGGCCTCACCGGCAAGGGAAGCCCAGAGGTGGGGCACCAGGCCCTTCCCATCTTTTCTACTAGGACCAACCCACTTACATTTTTTATATTGTATCCATATAATTTGTTTGAAAAAGAAAATTTTCTGCTAAAAAATTTAGCCTGAAGATCAGTGTTCCTCTTTAAAACAAAAGCCAATTTCAGTATCACTTATTATTACCACCTTCAACAAATCTCTCACAAAACTGGAAGTCTCAATTTCCTCATCTGCCAGTCACGATTAAAGCCCTGCCTCCCTGCATGCAGACCAAATTGGTTGAGTGGGGTCTCACCACTCCCAAGATCAAACGAGACTAGATATGAAGCCATGCGTAAATGAGAGGACTGCAGAAATATAAAACAGAATTTTCATCCCCTCCCTAAAGGGTAAGGAGGGGAGCAAGCTGGGAAATAACACTTGCTGCTGACCAAAGAAAAATCAAACATGTAAGTAAAACGTAAACAAAATAAATGTTCAAATAAGAGTAAACAAATAAAAGACATGTGCATGGTGGAAATATCATCAACTCTGAAATCGAACACAGTTAGAATCCACCTTTCCTAGTTAACAGCTACATAGCCGTAGGCAATGGCTTAAACCTCTTTGACTCAGGGTTTTCTCACCTGCAAATGAGATGAAATAATACTTCCCCAGTGCTTTATACAGGGACTGGCACCTAATGAGTCAGTGTTTAGTACAGGTTAGCTCTCTTTTCATGGAGACCTGCCATTTATTACTAAGACCCACCTGCTAGAATTAACGAGTGGGTTCCTGTAAAAAAAGTAATGGAATTAAGGTGGTAGGAGTATCTTTAGTTGAGATGATTCTATGAGCCACGCAACAGTACAAAGCTTGTGTGAGCACAGGCTGGAGGCACTCTAAGGGAACCATGAAAGGTACTAATAACAGGAGATACACAGACCATCCCCTGTTGAAAAGTTCTACTAATTCAATAACGGTATTTACTGAGTGTTGTAAGAGCCTTCTATGGCTCCATAAAATGACAGATTTACATTGAACATCCACTTCACCAAACCCATTAAACTTGTAAGAGGCACTCTCTTGCTGAAGATTAGATATCTAGCTTCTTAAGTATTAATTTTTCATACTGCTTTGGCAAAGCAAAGGCAACAAACCTAGTTAAAGTCTGAACAGAGTTTTTGCTTTCCTTTGTCCACAGGAAAAATCTCACAACAGAGTAGTCTCTCTATTTCATGAAGGCTGAGATGACTTTACTTTTTAATTTGTCCACTTACCAAATTCTTACTGAGCACTTACTTTGTAAAAGTATTCAGGAATATCAAGAAGTACTGAGAGGATAGGGTCCTTGTCCTCACAGGACTGTGTGAGTCATCCAACTTGTTTACCATCACCCAACAGGCAGTAGTAAAGTGCTGTTAGAAAGCAGGAAAAATGTGCCTCGGGGGTTCAGTGGGCATTTATTCAGAGTCTGTACAAGAAATAAGTGCACTAGGCCAAGACTTCATGGAGCGGATCTGAAGTGGGATTTAAAGAATGAAGTATATTTAAACAGAGAGAATACAATAAAGAAAAAACTTAGAATTAAAACCCGTATTTGATTTCAAAGCTACATTATCCCACCCCATTATGTGCCTAAAACACAGAATGCCTTACACAAAACAAAAGAAAAAAGACAAGGGCTAGATCATGGAAGGCCTAGAGTAACCACTAAAGGGTCTTCAGCAGACAAAAGCTAAGCAGAATATGAGCCCCAGTGAAATCAGAGTTGTGCCTTTAAATGCATGATTACACAGAACTTGCTGAAATTAGTTTTTGGATGCACCAAATTTTGTAACACAAGACCTTAAGTCATCTGTTGCATTCCCCTACATCTCTAAGTCAACCCTAAATCAGCTCAGTATAATGGTATACAGCTAATACTACTAAGAAAATAAAAATATTTGACCTATAACTGAAACGCACAACTATATTGTACAACTACAACACCTTTGGCCTTATCTTATATTTGACTAGTTGGTTTCATTCTAAATCACTGGTCACGGTTGTCTGTTGAAGAACAACAGGTTGAGGAAATATACTAAGCTTCTTAAAAGTAACTTACCGAGTGTAACCAGGGCTGGTTGAAGAGACCACCTGCTGCTCAATGGTACTACCTACCAGAGCAAGACGATCCTACTAGCTAACTACTTGGCCACTCTAAGCAATTCTAGACCGGTGAATCTCCTCATATTGAAAATTGCTAATAAAGGAAATTCTATAATTTTCCTTTTATAAATAGTCCCAGTGATTAATAATCTTTAGTCATATAATTCTTTTTGATGGCCACGTTAGATCTTTCATCATAATACACATCAACTGTATACACAGTATTAGGTCAGTCTACTACAAAGTCAAGCAGTGAAGTTATGATCAATCTGTTTACAAAATACATACTAAGCACTTGAGTTAAGAATGGATACAAACTGTTCTAACAGCCTGAAATCACAGCAACCCCAAACTGAGTGAAAGGAGGCAAAGTAGGGGAAGAAGTCAAACTCCGGCATAAAAGACAGGACATGCCAAGAAAACAGGTACAGAAGAGGGGTGAGAAGGAAAGACAGACACGCTTTTCATTCTTCGGACTCAAGTCACTCTCTCATCTATCCACAGAGCCATAGCAACCCTGTAGATTCAGAGGGGAGAGGCTAAGTGACAAAAACTGCCACTGTTTCCACAATGAAGCGTGACACTCCCAAGTACCACAGACGCAAACCCATCACAGCCAAAACAGCCCTGAAAGGAAAAGAGGGAAGTTGAGCCCAGAGATGAGGAGAGTTCTTCTAGATTCCAAGGAAAGCTAAAGATAGTGGTTAGTAAACAACATCAACCAATAAGACACTTTTTACCTAAGAAGTTTTTAAAAATTTAACCTTTACAATCACTTTACAGACATAGACACTTACCCTCACTTTCACAGAGGATAAAACTGAGCCTTAGAGAAGTTAAATAATTTGCTCACAATCTTCACAGTATTTCCCAAACTGCCTTGATCTGAACCTCATGGAAATGTTCATATAGACATGTTAAAATGAGTTCAAATGATTAGTGGGAATTAGGAAAGATTTCATAAAGCAAGTTAAGTTGAGGCCAGAGATCCTAAAGGATACATAGGACTCTGCTAGGAAAAGGAGGAACATTTCAAGCAAAGGGCACTAGAAAGAAATCAATGTCCAGGAGAGAGAATTGAAGGACTGAAAGAAGACACACGGAGCAGAAGAAATATGTGGGTAGGGTAACAAGGAGCAAGGTGGCTGCAGAGAGCCTTCAGTGTCTGCTCAATTTGAACCAGATTCTATTCAAGGCATGAAAGTCTCAAAAATGACTCCCTCTTTCTATTTATGTTGCCAAGACCCATAATGAGTGAGGCAAATAAACTTACACAGATTTCATTTCCCTCACATTGACATATTTTTTCTTGGAAATATGGTAAAGCTATGTTCCTGCACTAGAAATTTCAAATCGATACATGTAATTCATTTCACATGGTGAATAACTAAGACTCAAAAAGAAAATGAAAAATAGACTTAAATCAGAGACTGTGAGAACTAATCATTTCCTTATAAAGCTTCCTTAAGGCCTCTTTCCCATAAAATAGAAAAGAAAAATAATTTACTGACCCTATTACATGTCAAGAAACTTACAAATGTTATCTCAAATCCTACAACAAAACTTTTCACAGTAGATACTATTCCTATTTTACAGAAACTGAGACTCAGAGAAAGCTCAAGAAAAAACTTGTCCAAGATCCTCTAGCCTGCAATGGGAGAGCTGATACTTAAACCAAAAGTCAGGGATGCGGGTGTGTGGGTGTGTGCGTAGGGGGTGTGTGTGGGTGTGTGTGGGTGTGTATCTACAGAGGAATTTCCATGAAATAACTTTACACAGAAGCTACAGTATCTTGGTTGGGGGTTGGGGGGACCCAATGAAACTGGCTGATCCCTTACCATATCACATCCCTTTAGACATGCAGAAAGTAGCATAATTTCTCTTAACTACATTACGGGCTTTCTTGCCCAAACATGCCTGCCACTAAGCATCTGGAGAAGACTGTCTCAGCCAAACACAAAGCCACTATAAACCTGCCAATCTTTTTAGAGCAATTATCAGGCCTGAAAAGAGGTAATCAAATGCCTATTTTCATAGGATGGTTATGCAGAGTTTATTCAAACTTAGCACATAAGAATCAGTTTTGTTTTATTGGGGGAAGGAAGATTTGTCTTGCAAAATCTCATAACTGGGAAAAAATATTTCCAAATTGTAAATATGACAAAGAACTTGTATCCAGAGTATATAAAGAACTCTTACAATTCAACAGTAAAAGAACAAACAAACCAAATATTTGTATAACCAAATAAAACTAAATAAATGGGCAAAAGACTTGAACAGACATCTCAACGAAGAAGATACATGAACAGCCAATAAGCACATGAAAATGTATTCTACGCTGTTAATCATCAGGGAAATGCAAAGTAAAACCACAATGAAATAGCAATATATACTCAGTATAATCAAAGAGATGGATAAAACCACACCACTTTGGAAAGCAGTTTGGCAGTCTCTTAAAGTGAAGCATAATACTTTTTATAATTTCTTCTATCATATTACTGCATTGAAATTTTTATAAGGTTCAGTCAAATATTTAGAAATATTTTATTTTCCTTTCAAATTGGATTTAACCCTTTAATTGTCTAGATATTATTTTGATTTGTAATAGAAAGATAATGAGTTACTTGAGTAGTTTTTAAAAATAACTTTCATTATTTGGTTTGTTTGTTCTTTTACTTCAGTGATCCTCCCCCCAAAAAGCTAAGCATAACTTTACCATAAAACCCAGCTATTCCACTCCTAGAAATCTGCCCAAGAGAAATGAAAACATACATCCATACAAAGACTTGTGAGTGTTCATAACAGCATTGCTACTGATAAGTCGCTTCAGTCGTGTCCGACTCTGTGTGACCCCATAGACGACAGCCCACCAGGCTCCTGTCCCTGGGATTCTCCAGGCAAGAACACTGGAGTGAGTTGCCATTTCCTTCTCCAATGCATGAAAGTGAAAAATGAAAGTGAAGTCGCTCTGTCGTGTCCGACTCTTAGTGACCACATGGACTGTAGCCTACCAGGCTCCTCCGTCCATGGGATTTCCGAGGCAAGAGTACTTGAGTGGGTTGTCGTTGCCTTCTCCCCATAACAGTATTATGTACTCATAAAAACCAAACTGGAAATAAGCCAAGTATCTATCAACTGGTAAATGGATTAACAAAATGTGTACAACCACTCAAGAGAATACTATTCAGCAATGAAAAGTAATGATATGGTGATACATATGATGACATGGATGAATCTCAAAAACACTATGATAAATGAAAGAAGTCATACAAAAAACATTACATACATATTATATGATTGCATATATACTAAATGTCCAGAAAAGATAATTTTATAAGAGTCAGAAACAAGTAGATGGCTGTCTGGGGCTTGGGTGGGAGTAGGGATTGATTGCAAACAAATTTAGGGGGATAATGAAAACATTCTAAAACTGGACTGTGGTGATGGTAATATAAATCTATAAATCTGTCTATAATAAAAATCCTTGAATAAGAACACTTACACTGAGCAAACTTCATATATTATATCTCAATAGTGCTTTTCTGGTCTGGAGAACTCCACGGATATAGTCCATGGAGTCACAAAGAGTTGGACACGACTGAGTGGTTTTGTTTTGAAATTCCCTCACAGCTCAGTTGGTAAAGAATCCACATGCAATGGAGGAGACCCTTGTTCAATTCCTGGGTCGGGAAGATCCACTGGAGAAGGGACAGGCTACCCACTCCAGTATTCTTGGGCTTCCCTTGTGGCTCAGCTGGTAAAGAATTTGCTGCAATGTGGGAGATCTGGGTTCGATCCCTGGGTTGGGAAGATTCCCTGGAAAAGGGAAAGGCTACCCACTCCAGTATTCTGGCCTGGAGAATTCCATGGACTTTATAATCCATGGAGTAGCAAAGAGTTGAACATAAGTGAGTGACCTTCACTTTCACTTCATGCTTCTTAAAAAGTAATTACTAAACATATATATGGATTTTCTATACATATATACGTATATATTAAATAACTCCAGTGGAAACCAAAAAGTATACAAGAAAGGGAATGTAGTCATAATATTTTATGGTTCAGCTATATTCACTCATAATAATGTATATATTATGTAAACATAAATAAATAATGAACACTGATTTAACAACAACAAAAAAGGCTTTGTTAGAAGGAAGGGGAGAGTGTCTATAAAACTGCTAATTTCTCGCCTCCAATAGTAAGTAGGAAGCCAAAGGATAGAGCTTCAAACTGATAAATCAAGAAATATCAGAACAAGCATGTGATTTAGGTGCACGGTTGTAAGTTAACAAAAGAAATAAAATGGTCTTTCCTAGGAGAGAGAAAATTTTATGAAGTTTCTACAGGATGGAGTGATCTAAAAGGCAATATTAAGCCTGAAGCTGATGAACAGTTTGAAGCTGCAGCACTTACCAGCCCTTCATCCACTAGAGGGTGTAAGGCAACACTACACAAGGACCTGAGCCGCTGACGAGTGACCCGATGTCTGATACTGAAGAGAAGCAACATGTGAATAAATTTTGCATAAGGCTGAAAGCAGGGTTCTAGGTAACCTACTAGGAAGAAAAGAAAGCAATTGCATACTTTTTGTAATTTAAAAGCAAAGTAGAAGTACTTTTAGTTTTAAAAAGGGGGGGGGGTACAATAATAACTCTTGATTGTGAGATATAAGAGAGGTATGGAGGAAGGAATAGTTAGGCAACTTGGGATGGACATGCACACACCGCTATATTTAAAATGGATAACCAGCAAGGACCTCCTGTATAGCACAGGAACTCTGTTCAATGTTATGTGGCAGCTTGGAAGAGAGAGGAATTTGGGGAAGATAGGACACAGGTATATAAATGGCGAAGTCCCTTCACTGTTCATCTGAAACTATCACAACACAGTTAACTGGCGATACTTGAGTACAAAAATTTTTTTCAAGAAATTTAAAAATTAAAAAAAGGAAAGAGGTATGAAACATTTTATTTCTAAATCTATCATTTTAATCCAGTCTCCAACTGGGAAATGCAGTGGGGTAAAGCTCATTCAACAACTAAGTGCTAGCTGGAACTGATACTGAACACAGCAAATGAAAAAGTTGTTGTCTAGACTGTTGTAACGTTGCCTTTTTTTGGGGGGGGTGGTTGGGGGATTCTAAGTATTCATTCATTACAGCAACCACAATGTAGCTTTGAAAAATGTAAAGCAGATCATGTCATTCTCTGCTTAAAATCTTTCAAAAGCTTCACACTAAACTGAGAATATTTTTCGTTTATTCATTGAACAAATACTTATTGATCTCCTCCTACACACCTAACTCTGCTCTAAGCAATGTCACAACTTGTACAGAACTTATATTTTAGTGGAAGAGACAGACAATAAAGTATACACACTAGATAATTTAAGATAACAATGAGAGAGAGTGAATGGTCAGGCTATGTACATATGTGGATAACTTTAGACTGGTGTGGTCTGGGAAGGCTCCTCTGAGAAGTAAACTTTGTCCCCATGATCGGAATGAGAAGGTGAAGATCTGGGTCAAGGGCACTGCAGATCTGACAGTGATTCCACACCTGAAGCTGAGATCAAGCTCCACAAGTTAAAAAATGGAAAGAATGCCCAATGCAGCTGAAGTTGACAGTAAGTAAGAGAGGGGTAGGAGATGAATTACAGACGTAGGCAATAAGCTCATATAAACATACTCCTAAATCCATACAATGAGATATTCTACCAAAAAACAAAGTACTGATACATGCTACAATATAGATGAACGTTGAAAACATTATACCAAGTGAAAGAAACCAGTCACTAAAGACCAGATACTGTATGATTATGGTTTCATTAAATGTCCAGAATAGGCAAACACACATAGACAGAAAGCAGATCAATGGCGCATGTGTGCAAAGAATGGTAAAGTGACAGCTAAAGGCTATGGATGAGGTTTCTTTAGGGTGGCATTTTTAAGAACAACAATTACTTGAATCTTGTTTTTCAAAACAGTAAACTGCAATCCATTAGTGAGTTCAGGAAATCAATTCTGGTCAATCAATTGTTAGTCAAAATCAACAGTTTTTGTTTTTCTTTTTTAATGGAATAGAATGGAAAATATCACAGAGCTAAGAGTAACAGGCAAATTTGGCCTTGGAATAAGGAATGAAGCAGGGCAAAGGCTAATAGAGTTTTTACCAAGAGAACACACTGGTCATAGCAAACACCCTCTTCCAACAACACAAGAGAAGACTCTACATATGGACATCACCAGATGGTCAACACCAAAATCAGACTGATTATATTCTTTGCAACCAAAGATGGAGAAGCTCTATACAGTCAGCAAAAGCAAGACTGAGAGGTGACTATAGCTCAGATCATGAACTCCTGATTGCCAAATTAAGACTTAAATTGAAGAAAACCACTAGACCTTTCAGGTATGACCTAAATCAAATCCCTTATGATTATACAGTGGAAGTGAGAAATAGATTTAAGGGACCAGATCTGATAGACAGAGTTCCTGATGAACTATGGACGGAGGTTCATGACACTGTACAGGAGACAGGGATCAAGACCATCCCCAAGGAAAAGAAATGCAAAAAACCAAAATGGCTGTCTGAAGAGGCCTTTCAAATAGCTGTGAAAAGAAGAGAAGCCAAAAGCAAAGGAGAAAAGGAAAGATATTCCCATTTGAATGCAGAGGTGCAAAGAATAGCAAGGAGAGATAAGAAAGCCTTCTTCAGTGATCAATGCAAAGAAATAGAGGAAAACAACAGAATGGGGAAGACTAGAGATCTCGTCAAGAAAATTAGAGATACCAAGGGAACATTTCATGCAAAGATGGGCTCAATAAAGGACAGAAATGGTATGGACCTAACAGAAGCAGAAGATATTAGGAAGAGGTGGCAAAAATACACAGAAGAATTGTACAAAAAAGATCTTTACGACCCAGATAATCACAATGGTGTGATCACACACCTAGAGCCAGACATCCTGGAATGTGAAGTCAAGTGGGTCTTAGAAAGCATCACTATGCACAACGCTAGTGGAGGTAATGGAATTCCAGCTGAGCTATATCAAATCCTGAAAGATGATGCTGTCAAAGTGCTGCACTCAATTGCCAGCAAATTTGGAAAACTCAGCAGTGGCCACAGGACTGGAAAAGGTCAGTTTTCATTCCAATCCCAAAGAAAGGCAATGCCAAAGAATGCTCAAACTACCGCACAATTGCACCTATCTCACAAGCTAGTAAAGTAATGCTCAAAATTCTCCAAGCCAGGCTTTAGCAATACGTGAACCGTGAACTTCCAGATGTTCAAGTTGGTTTTAGAAAAGGCAGAGGAACCAGAGATCAAATTGCCAACATCCACTGGATCATCAAAAAAGCAAGAGAGTTCCAGAAAAATGTCTATTTCTGCTTTATTGACTATGCCAAAGCCTTTGACTGTGTGGATCACAATAAACTGTGGAAAATTCTGAAGGAGATGGGAATACCAGACCACCTGACCTGCCTCTTGAGAAACCTGTATGCAGGTCAGGAAGCAACAGTTAGAACTAGACATGGAACAACAGACTGGTTCCAGATAGGAAAAGGAGTACATCAAGGCTGTATATTGTCACCCTGCTTATTTAACTTATATGCAGGGTACATCATGAGAAACCCTGGGCTGGGAAGAAGCACAAGCTGGAATCAAGATTGCTGGGAGAAATATCAATAACCTCAGATACGCAGATGAAACCACCCTTATAGCAGAAAGTGAAGAGGAACTAAAAAGCCTCTTGATGAAAGTGAAAGAGGAGAGTGAAAAAGTTGGCTTAAAGCTCAACATTCAGAAAACTAAGATCATGACATCTGGTCCCATCACTTCATGGCAAATAGATGGGGCAACAGTGGAAACAGTGACAGACTTTATATTTTGGGGCTCCAAAATCACTGCAGATGGTGACTGCAGCCATGAAATTAAAAGACGCTTACTCCTTGGAAGGAAAGTTATGACCAACTTAGACAGCATATTAAAAAGCAGAGACACTACTTTGCCAACAAAGATCTGCCTAGTCAAGGCTATGGTTTTTCCAGTGGTCACATATGGATGTGAGAGTTGGACTGTGAAGAAAGCTGAGCACCGAAGAATTGATGCTTTTGAACTATGGTGCTGGAGAAGACTCTTGCGAGTCCCTTGGACTGCAAGGAGATCCAACCAGTCCATCCTAAAGGAAATCAGTCTTGGGTGTTCACTGGAAGGACTGATGCTGAAGCTGAAACTCCAGTACTTTGGCCACCTCATGCAAAGAGCTGACTCATTAGAAAAGACCCTATGCTGGGAGGAACTGGGGTCAGGAGGAGAAGGGGACGACAGAGGATGAGATGGCTGGATGGCATCTCCGACTCGATGGACATGAGTTTGAGTAAACTCCAGGAATTAGTGATGAACAGGGAAGCCTGGCATGCTGTGATTCATGGTATCACAAAGAGTCGGACAAGACTGAGCAACTGAACTGAACTGAAGAACACAATATGGATAAGTAATTTTGGTAAGATTAATTTAACTCTTATGTTTGTGTATGTGTGTGTGTGAGTGTACCGGGTCATGATGTAAAATGTATCATTTACTAGAAATTGCCATCTTTTTTAAGCTTGAAAGTGCTGAGCTAGAACCTGAACATCCTTACTATGTCCTCCGTTGCAAACCTCCCCAAGGAAAGAAAAACAGCCATCATTTCTTTGCCACCGAAACAAATGAGTGTGACAGAAAACGTACTTACTATTGCCCATGGCTCCCAATCAAAATAAGCCCTAAAAGTTCATTTGCAAAAAACTGGACAAAAATAAAATTCATTCCAAGGATAAAAAAAAAAAAGATAACTGGTGAGAAAAGGGGAAATTAAAAATCCTCAAGAAGAAAGAAAATACTTTTGGGATAAAAATCTCTTAGGTAAATTTATAATCTTCCCTCTAAATTAAAAGTAAAGCTGCTACTCCAAATTTAAATCCCTAATTATCTCAGTCACATCTGTCATCTTTTTTGAAATTCCCATTTTGTTGGAATCACTTTATCATGTTCATATAATAGCTCTTCGACAGATTTTTAGAAAATTGAAGGAAAAAACTTTTTAAGGAGCCACTGACTAGCACTTAAAAAATCAGAGTTCTAACACTGTGACATTAATTTTCTTTATATTAAAATCAAAAATTATAACAGGAAGTTTTATTTCATTCCTCATGGGCATGTTCTTCTTGACACTCCTAGGAAAGCAGTGTTCTCTAAGCTAAACAGCAAATCACAATCATAGCCTATAGTATAGCTAGCAAGCAAAAGTAAGTAAATTCATAAAATAAAAAAAAGATAAATTGTAGACTGTAAGTTATTTTAACAAACAAAACAGGAAGAAAACTTGACAGAAGTTCAGTTATGTAAGGAACTTCCAGTTCATATGAAGACTTTTCGTGCTATTACATTCTCCAAAGATTCTGTAATATCTTATCTTGCCACAGGAGGATGAGAACATCCCCATTTAAAGAGGAGAGAACATCCCCATTTAAAGAGGAGAGAACGCTGACAGAAGAGTACAAGAGGAAACTACAAGACACAGAGGCTGAAAATCCAGGGCTCAAGTCTAACTGTGCCGCTAACTATGTGACAAGGGGAAATTCATTGAAAAATCTCTGCTTTGAGGGACAGGGTGGGTACGGAAGGAGAGGGGGGTTCAGGATGAGGGAACACATGTATACCTGTGGCTGATTCATGTTGAAGTATGGAAAAAACCATCACAATATTGTAAATTATCCTCCAATTAAAATAATTAATTAAAAAAAAGTCTTTTCCTATTAAGTCCAATGCTAGGGGTTTCCTCAAAAACAAAACAAAACAAAAACTCTACTTTGATTTTCTTAGCTATAAAATAGGGGTAATAAAGCCCGACCTTCCTAGTAGAGCTATTGTAAAGATCAAAACTGAATATACTGACACCTGGAAGCACACACTGTAAACTGCACAATAATTTACTAACATTCCGGTTCCTCAGCTGATTCAACACCTGAACCCAACCAAGAGTCTGTGCTCTCATCTCCAATGTGAATGGCAATACTTCATGCCCATAGGTCGAGTGTGGGCAATGCACCAAGCCATAATCCCAAACCTTATCATCCCAGTTAAGGGGTGCTTAGCTGCTCACTCATGTCCAATTCTCTGCGACCCCACAGACTGTAGCTTGCCAGGCTCCTCTGGCCATGGGATTCTCCAGGAGAGAATACTGGAGTGGGCTGCCATGCCCTCCTCCAGGGACAAGTTAAGGGGATACTCACTTTATTTCTTTAATCATAGCTAGGATGACCACACATCCCATTCATAAAGATCTGCCTCAGACTATTCAACGGTAGCATCCCTCTTCTCTCTCAAAATTGCCCCAACTTGAATGATAAACTATATGCAGTCACCCTAATTATAGCAGATATAACATTGTAGCACCAAGAGGTGACAGGCAAGGTCTAGGTTTAGGACTCCCATTGTAGTTCCTAGGGGCCCCTGAAAACCATTCCAAATTAAAAAAACCAACATTAGCAGAAATAATAAGTTTCCTATGCAGAACTAAGGCCCCTTCTAATCAGTCTGCTATTCCTAGGTCCCTCCTGAATAAAAACTCTGGTGCTAATGTGCACAAATATTCTCTCATTCAGAGAACATTACAAACCCACAAAATATTCCAGCCTCAATCAACACTTGGGAACTCTATCATAAGCATGTACATATACACATAAATCACAGAGCTAGGAATCTAAACCATGACATTGTGTCATCAACCTAAAATTCTGTGTGGCCTGAGAGAAAACATTCAGCCTTTCTGAGCAGGTTTTCACTTCTGCTAATCTAGAACATGTCTGTCTCCTCCACTTCCACGGAGAGACCACATCAGCAAACACTGTGATGTGCTCGGAGTGCTTTGTAAAAGCAATGGAGTGCCATCCTTGAAAGCCTTTAACTGACTGGGAAAGAAGGCTGAGCTGAAATTGCATAAAAAAGCAAAACCTCTACAAGGGGACAGGTGGGTTTTTCTCCCCTCCTCTCCTTCCCAGGTTTTTGATTCAAATGTGTTACCAGGGGTGTGTGTAACAGGGTGAAAAGTGTCACCGTAATGGTGAAATGCTGGCCCACTTAGTGCTAAGGAACTTTGTTGTTATAAGAAAACCAGGGTCACGGACTCCAAGATTTATAGTTCAGTGTCAAGGGATCTATGAAGCCCCCAAATGATAAATAAATAAAGTGAGTGAGCAGAAATACTGCACATGACCACATTTTTCTTTGGTAAGTCAATAATGGCCAGTATAGAGGAAAGGACACTCAAAAACAGAGGACAAATTTCAGTGCTCATTCAGCTACAAACTTGTATGGTTACCTTGGATAAGTCACTTTAATCTCTGTGTGCCTGTTTCTTTATCTTTCCAAAGGAAATACTTGCCTTATCCATTCAAGAGGTGGCGGTGAGGATAAGAGGAGAAAATACTGATGAAAGCCCCACTTTGCAACAGTCAAAAGATTGTCACTTTTATCTCTTTTAAAATCACCATTAGAAGCTGAGAGGAATTTTGTCTGGAGATGGCTCCTATTTATTTAGAAAGGAAATGCAAAAAAATAAGGAAAAGCAAATAAAGATTCACATAATTAAAGTTCACCTTCAACTCCACTCTCCGGTCTCTGAATGTGCTGAGCCAAAGCACTCCAGGGAGGTGTTAAGACCACAAGTTCAGTTTCTGCCCAGCTCAGGCTGCTCGGTGACCAGTGTTTCACACTGATAAATGCCTCCCAAATCTCAGAGCACAAAGTGAGAGTTCGCAAGGTTAGGCGCATTAATTAGCAGGATTCATCTGGATTCTGTATTCATCAAATGCAACAAGCAGCCATTCAATATTTGCCTGTTTGCACTACACTAAGGTCTCTAATTCAAAGATCCAGACAGAAAAACAAAATAAAACCCAAGAAAGTAAACTAAAATAAACCTGTCACCATCAGAATGTGCCTCAAAGTAAATTAAGCAGCTTTAAACCACAGCAAAAGGGTCTGCATAGGCCCACAGCAGAGACAGTATGAGCAATAAATGTGCAGGCTACAGAAGTGGGTCCCACTGCAAAAGAAAGGAAAAATAAAGTAGTTCTAAGCAAAGACTACTTTTTGTGCTTTAACAAATTCTTAATTCCTTCTGCTTAATTCCTTACTGATCTGTAGTCCCCACAGGAAGACACATTATACAGTACCTTTTCAGATTCTTTTAAACTTCGTTAAGTCTGTTCCCCATACTTAACTTCAATTAGTTTTACCTTCCTATATCTAAAATAAGCCTATATCCAAAATAAACAACATTTGATAAGCAAATATTTGCGTTAGTACACAAAAGTAGACTCAGAGACTGACTACGATCCCTTATGTTTTAAAGGTCCTAGGTGGAAAGTACAGGGTGAAATAGAAAATGTCACTCATTTCAAAGCAGCCCGGGGGATTGTAGTGTTTTATTTTGGCTGCAAAAATCACCTGGAGGAATTTCTAAATACCTGAATGGCTAAGCCCAATCTCAGACTCACTCAATCAGAACCTCTGGGGCCTAGATCTCCAGGCAATGGTACTTTTTCTGTTATATGGCCAGGATACAGAATTGCTATCAAAGGACATGAATTTCACAGTTTACAGAAGCTCTAGGGCAAATCTAAACCAGAAAGAAAAAAGGAAGACCTTCTACATTATCTTTAGGTCTGGGGTAAATGACCATCTCTTTCACCAAAAGCTCCCATAGGAATGACCTTCAGTGACAACAGGGATCCCACTGGGAGATGAACACAGAGAGGAACAGCACTTTCTCTCCCCTCCTTTTTGCCATACCCTACCTGGACCAGTCTGATGCCAACTCAACACCAGAAATGCAAGAACTGAGCCAATACTTCCAAATCTGGAAGGCCCTCAAATAGTGCTGTTGACTATGGCGCCATCCTGGTTTTTAAGCTCAGCTTCAGGGGTTTTGATGAGATTTAATTAAGTTCTAGGAAGGGAAACTAGGTCAGCCCCTTGGTCGAGCATTCTGATAATGCACATCCCTTAATGTGCATTACTGGACAAGTCTAATAATGGTGATTTTTTTGGACAACCCTCTAAGGAATAGTGGATAGGCATTCAAAGATACACATGATGGCTAGAAATTCAGAAATATTTCTAGGAGTTACCCTTTTAAATCTCCTGAAGAGTTTCAATATCTTCAAACAGCAGGAGGTAAATTCCAGAGGCTAGGTGTCTTACATCATTTCTCTGAGGCAGCCTAACCTGTTCTACCCTAACTCTGTCAGCCTCACCAGATCCGAAAAGCACAAGGACAGGGAAGGCATTTTACACCCTTGCCTAAACCATACTGAGGATGTCTTGGCAGGAGATAGTTTTGCTCTAATCCACAAATGCGACCTGGGCTTTCTCCAATCATCCTCCTTATCTAACAAAGAAAGGCAGCAGAAACTTCCCTGATTAAAACCATAAGGCTGAAATCCCCCAGGGACAAGAATGGAATTTTCTTGTTGCTGATTACTGCAGGGACTCCAAAAATCTGTGCAGGCAGGGGCTAAGTGGCTGGGAATAAACAGACAAGTCTAACACAAAATTATGAGACATTAAGAAAATCAAGTTAAAAAATTATCATGTAGCCTGTAGAAGAAAAAACAAAAGCAATTACAACTGTGCCTGAGTGACTTTCCCCAATAATATCCACAATTTCAATAATGTGATTACAATACCGTTAGGGTTAAGAAGTATGTTTTATATATTGCTAATGTAAATTCGTTGCTGAAACTAACCAAATCACTCTCCAAAATAAATAATTCCAGGAAATGCTCTCTATCATGTAGCATTCTTAGATAAAACACACACATACCACATATGAGTTATAAACAACTTATACCAACCTGGCTGTCCCGTGTTGGGAATCCATGATAACCTGGGGTCAGAGGCTCGTTCTGAGACAAAGAAAAGAAAAGAAAACCATAAGATAAAAGACAGTGTTAAGAATCATCAGAATCATCCACAATGATCAGACATAAATTCCTGCAGTAGTTCCTAAGGTGTTCCATTGCTCTACTCCACTCTACCTATATACATCTTTGAGTTCAGCATGCAGGATAGCAAAAAAATCAAAAACAAATAAAAAACAGTATTTGCTTAGGAGCACTATCCATAAAGCACTGTGTTCCTCCTCGTCCAGCTAAATGTTTGCTTCTCAGTGCCTCTCCAACAGAGCACTCCAGGGATTTGGGGCAGATCAACTCCTAACTTCACACTATGGGACTCCAGCATGTCTGGCCCCCGAACTCTAAAAGCCAGTAGCACTCCCGAACACTGGACAATGAAAAACCTTCACACATTTCCAAAAGTACCCTCGTTGGGAAGGGGACAGCATCACCCCTACTGAGAACTGCCTCTTGACCTGGACAAGTTTTGTCCCTTCCCTCTATCAATCTGCTTTCCTTCAGTTTTGCTCCTGTTCCAGACTTCCTCTAACATCCTACATCCTATGGACTCAAGTGACTCGTAATATGTATATGTGTTAAATTTATTAGGTTATTTGCACAATTTACTTTCCATATTATTTATAATTTAATTCATCTTTTTGTAAAGGTGTATCATACTGAGTAGGTCTTCCCAGGTGGTGCCAGTGGTAAAGAACCTGCCTGCCAATGCAGGAGACGCAAGACACATGGGTTCAGTCCCTCGGTCAGGAAGAACCCCTAGAGAAGGGCAAGGCAACCCACTCCAGTATTCTTGCCTGGAGAATTCCATGGACAGAGGAGCCTGGTAGACTACAGTCCATGGGATTGCGCAGAGTTGTACACAACTGAAGTGACTTAGCATGCACACACACACATCATACTGAGTACCTGATCTTCACATTAACCATTAAATCAAGATCCTTGAGGGCTAGAATGGTAACCAATAGAAGCTATGCAAACCCTAATTTAGTATAAGGTCATACAATATGAGCACTCACTAATGGCTTACTTGACTCATTCAGCCATACACTGAGTATCTAATATTTTGAAAGAACTGTTTAGATGACTGACAGAGTAAGAAAGATGAATAAAACAAGACCCTTGCCTCCAGGGGAACTTTAAAGTGGGAGGAGATACACATGCACATAAAGATGTAAATGAGAAAATAGTGTTTTTGTAGTTTTTTCAAGGTGCTCAATACAGCCACCTGAAAGATATTCATCCTCTTTTTCAATTCATTTGTATTTCCACTCCTACTAGCAAAAGGTAAGTTAAGAAGAATTTTCATCAATAGGACCTTTTTTTATGACAAAAGAGTGAACCCTCTATCTAATGGTACATCTGCTTTGATTTTATCTACATCTTTGATCATCAAAAGTCCACACTCCTTTCAAAAATATGAAAGCAAGGTGTCAACTTAAGCTCCCTGCATAGACCCCCAAGTCTTGTTCATCATGATTTCCCCACAGTCAAGCACAGTGTCTAACACATGCTGGACATTCAAAAGAATGTTTAAATAAATAAATGAGGTTCAATAATGAAAAATTAATAGGCATCCGTTAGAGCATAGAAAAAGCAAGAAAATTCCAGAAAAACATCTACTTCTACTTCACTAACTATGCTAAAGGCTCTGACTGTGTGGATCACAACAAACTGTGAAAAACTCTTCTAAGAGGTCAGAATACCAGACCACCTGACCTGCCTCCGGAGAAATGTGTATGCAGGTCAGGAAGCAACAGTTAGAACCGGACATAGAACAACAAACTGGTTCAAAACTGGGAAAGGAGTATGTCAAGACTGTATACTGTCACTCTGCTAATTTAACTTATACGCAGAGTACATCATGTTAAATGCAGGGCTGGATGAAGCACAAGCTGGAATCAAGACTGCTGGGAGAAATATCAGTAACCTCAGATATGCAGATAACACCACCCTTATGGCAGAAAGAGAAGCAGAACCAAAGAGCCTCTTGATGAAGGTGAAAGAGAATGAAAAAGCTGGCTTAAAACTCAACATTCAAAAAACAAACATCATGGCATCCAGTCCCATCACTTCATGGCAAATAGGGGGGGAAACAGTGTCAGACTTTATTTTTTTGGGCTCCAAAATCACTGCAGATGGTGACTGCAGCCACAAAATTAAAAGACGCTTCCTCCTTGGGAAAAAAACTATGACAAATTTGGACAGTGTATTAAAAAGCAGAGACATTACTTTGCCCACAAAGGTTCGTATAGTCAAAAGCTATGGTTTTCCAGTAGCCATGTACGAATGTGAGAGTTGGACCATAAAGAAAGCTAAACGCTGAAGAACTGATGCTTCTGAGCTGTGATGCTAGAGAAGACTCTTGATGGCATCACCAACTCAATGGACATGAGTCTGAACAAGCTCCAGGAGTTGGTGATGGACAGGGAAGCCCGGCGTGCTGCAGTCCATGGGGTCACAAAGAGCTGTGCACAACTGAGTGACTGAACTGAACTGGACTTCAAGGAGATCAAACCAGTCAATCCTAAAGGAAATCAACCCTGAATATTCATTACAAGGACTGATGCTGAAGCTGAAACTCCAATACTTTGGCCACCTGATGCGAAGAGCTAACTCATTAGAAAAGACCCTGATGCTGAGAAAGATTGAAGGCAGAAGGAGAAGAGGAGGACAGAGGGCAAGATGGTTGGATGGCATCACTGACTCGATGGACATGAATTTGAGCAAGCTCCAGGAGATGGTGAAGGACAGGGAACCCTGGAGTGCTGTAGTCCATGGGGATCACAAAGAGGTGGACACGACTGAGCGACTGAATAAGCATTCACAGACGATCACTGACTCACAGACAATTCAAGTTCTCTCTTTTTATTCCTAAGTCTCTATTTTGGACATTTATAAATTGTCTTCCCAAAGAGAGTACACCAAAGATAACTGCCTTTAAAAATGATAGGTGCCAAAAAAAAAAAAAAAACAAGTGATAGGTGCCAAAACAATCATGAGAAAGAACATAGTTGAAGGGTTCACATTACAAAGTTACAGTAATCAAGACAGTGTAATACTTTTACGAACAGACAGACAGACTAATGAGGTACAACTAAGAGTCCAGAAATAAACCCTTGCAGTTATGATCAACTGAGTTTTAAAAAGTGTGCCAAGAAAAGTAATGGAAGAAAGAATAAACTTTTCAACAAATGGCACTGGAACACTTGGATATCTCGTGTTGAAGAATAAAGCTGGAACTCTGTCTTACACCATATACAAAATTAACTCAAGACAGATCACAGACCTAAAATCACACAACACTTAGAAGAAAACAAAGGAAATCTTCACGACCTTTGATTAAGTAATGGTTTCTCCGATATAACTACAAAAACATAAGTGACAAGAGGGAGGTGGGAGGGGGGATCGGGATGGGGAATACATGTAAATCCATGGCTGATTCATGTCAATGTATGGCAAAAACCACTACAATATTGTAAAGTAATTAGCCTCCAACTAATGAAAATAAATGGAAAAAAAAAACAAAACCACAAGTGACAAAGGAAGAACAGATTAAATGAACTTCATCAAAACTTAAAACTTCAGTACTTCAAAGGACACCATCATTTCTGGGGATCTAATACACACATAGTGATTACAGTTAACAAGACTGCATGATATACTTGAACTTTGCTAAGAGAATAGGCTGTAAATGTTCTCATCACACAGACACACACAAAGATAATTATGAGACATGATGCAGGTGTTAGTTACAGCTATGGTATTAATCATTTTGCAATATACAAGTGTATCAAACCAACAAGTTGTACACATTAAACTTACACAATGTTAATGCCAATTATGTCTCAATACAGCTGGGGAGAAAAAGATACCATCAAGTTAGACAACAGAATGGGAGAAAATATTTGCAAATCCTTTGTCCAACAAGGGACTTGTATTCAGAACATAAAAGAACTCTTAGACAAATAATCCAAATTTTTAAATGGGCAAAAGTTGTGAACAGGAAGTTCCCCAAAGAGGATATATAAATGTCCAATAAGCCCATGAAAAGATACTCAACACTGTTGGTCATTAGGAAAATGCACATCAAAACCATAATGAGATAACACACCCACTAGGATGGCTACAGTCAGTCAGACAATAACAAGTATTATCAATGATATGGAGAAACTGGAATCTCACACATTGCTGTTGGGAATGCAGAATGGTGCAGGCTCTTTGGAAACAGTTTGGAAGTCCCTCAAAATAGTAAAAAAAAAAAAAAAAAAAAAAAAAAAGTGACCATGTGATCCAGCAATTCCACACTATGTGTAACCAAGAAAACTGAAAACATACATCCATAGAAAGCCTGGTACACAAATGTACATAGCAGAGTTATTTCATAATAGCCAAAAAGCAGAAATAATCCAAATGTCCATCAACTGATGACTGGAGGGAAAAGTGTGGTACATGTATAACTGAGTATTATTTAGCAATAAAAAAGGAATAAAGTATTGATAAAACAAAGATGAACTTTAAAATCATCATGCTAAGCGAAAAAAATCAGAGACAAAAGCTACAAACTATAATTTCATTTATAGGAGATATTCAGAACGGGCAAATCCATAGAGAAAGAAAGATTAGTAGTCTAGGGACTAAAGGGAGTGACTGCTAATGGGTACTGTGTTTTACTTTTGGTGATGAAAATGTTCTGGAATTAGTGATGATGGATTCACAACTCTGATTTTGCTGAAAACCCCAAAACACTAAACACCACTAAACACTTTGAAAGGGTGCGATTTATGGTCTGTGAATTATAAACTTGTTATTTAAAAATAATAATAATAGGCAATGTTGGCTGGCTATTCTCACACTAATTTTTATAGGGGAGACACCTGTAGTTTTGTTGTTTTACTGAGTTGCTCAATCATGTCCAACTCCTTTGTGACCCCATGATTAGGACCCTCTGTCCATGGGGATTCTCCAGGCAAGAATACTGGAGTGAGTTGCCATTTCCTCCTCCAGAGGATCTTTTCAATCCAGGAGTCAAACCCACATCTCTTGCGTCGGCAGGCAAGTTCTTCAGCACTGAGTCACCTGAGAGGCCCACCTGCAGCCGAGACCAGAACAAAAAGAACAGAGCTCCTTCCAGAATCCCCAAGAGCCAGGTTCATTCCCTCCAGATTTTAACAATGCTGATGATAAAGATGATGATACTGAGCAATCAATCAGGCACGGTTTTAGGATGATGAGGAGAGAGGGAAGAGAAAGTGGCAAAGAGAAGAAGATAATAAAACACAGATAATAGGTGGGAAAGATAAACTTTCAACCCAGGTCTGTTGGATTCCAACGCCACTCTTTGTCCCATTTTATCAAGTTATATTTTCTAATCATGCCATATTATTCCTTTACAATAATAATCATGCCATGTCATTTCTTTACAATAAATTTCAAGACTGAGAAAGGAATTAGAGTAAGAAAGTCACCAAAAACCCCAAAAGCACCATTAACAAAGATTTATCACTCCCAGAGAGACTATCCCATGTATACACTCTTTGAGTTCAACAATGCACAACACTTTTTATAAGGGAAACAAAACAAAACAAAACAATCCTCCTACGAGCAAGCACTGTCAAAACCTTTAATAGCAAAGACAGGTGTAATAACAGGTGCACAGAGGTGTGCCAGAGGAAATGGACTTCCTCCTTCACCTGCTTAGCAAAATGGCTCTCCTTTCTCCCCACCTCTCACCCTCAGAACTCTCCAGCCCTCAGACACGTCCTGCCTCATTGAAGGCGGCCTACTTAACGACACAGGCTTGCTTTCCTTTTTACTTTTGCGGTATATATACCTGTCCCTTCAAAATGCATGAACTTTGCATGTTTTTGAATTTTATAGAAATGAATCCTATTGCATAGCAATTTCCTTCTTTTCTCAATATTCTGAGATTTATCTCCACTTATGCATGTCACTACATTTCACTAATTTTGACCACTGCTTAGTTTTCTATCTTATGACTATGTCACAATTTATTTATCCCTCTTGCTTTCCTGTTAACAGACTTAAACTGTTCCCAGTTAAACTCACTAACCACACTGCCTGTGAACATTCTTTCAGAGCTGAGGTATCACCTTCCACCCATACACTGGCAAAAATAAAAACGTGACAAACCGGCAAGAAGAGTCAATAGACACCTTCACATCTAACAGTACGAATGCAAGCATACTAGGACTACTCTTTTGGAAAGCAACTTTACAATAATTACTAAAATGTTAAATACTCATACCTTTTTGTAATTTCATCTCTCTGATTTCTTTATCTACTCTATAGAGAATCACCTGAACTTGCGCTCAAAGAAGCATGTTGGACCATAACAAAAAGAACAGGGATCGTTCCAAAATCCCCCAGAGCCTTGTTTGTTCTGGAGTCTATACATTTACTGCAACACCATTTCCTATAGACTTTAACAATGCAACTGCAAAGGGTTTTTTAATTCAGTGCTGTTTGCAATACTGAAAAACTAAAAAGAACCTCAAGTATAGGGAAATAGTGTTATCAACTATTGTATTGTTTCAACATCCTCTGTTGAACTCTGCAAGCTTTTTAAAAGGTAAAAAATCTCAACAAACTATCTCAAGTCATACTGAATGACAGCAAAACAGTCAATGTGCTATTCCTTTAAATCTCAATACAAAAGAGGTATTTCTATGGGCTTCCCTGATAGCTCAAATGGTGAAGAACCTGACTGCAATGCAGGAGACCGGGACTCAGTCCCTGGGTCAGGAAGATCCCCTGGAGAAGGGAATGACAGTGAAACAAATCAGTGTGCTATTCCTTTAAATCACAATATAAAAGAGGTATTTCTACATGAATATAAAATCATAAATAACTGCACAGATAAGATCTAGAAGGATATACAACAAAGTTCTAACAGTGGTTCCCTCTAGGGAGAAGAGTAAGATTTGTGGAAGGTTGACAGGGCATTCTCTATGGCAATTATTTGAATATACAAAATGTAAAATTCATGTATTAAGAACCAAAACAGTCACTATTACCAGTGTTTCATAATGGTTTATACAAACAGGTATTTTGTGCAAAAACACCTTCATATAATCTTATTTAGTCCTCACAATGCAGAAAATGGGTTTCATAACCCTCATTTTACAGATGACAAAACTGAATTTCAGAATGATTAAGTGGTTTGCTGAAGGCCAAACAGCTAATGATAGTGGTCAAGCTGCCTTCAGATTCAGGTCTTTTAACTGTATACCTAGTACTCTATTACCTCATGACAACCTGTACAAACCAGTACTGGTCCTGGGAGAGATTGATATAATTGTCTAAAAACGTGCATATCTGAGTTTTTTAATCAGAGTAAAAACAGTTGCTGAAATGTATTATTTTTTAAATTTTTTATTTCATATTGGAGTACAGTTGTAACAGTATTGTGTTAGTTTCAGGTGCATGGCAAAGCGATTGAGTTATACATTAATAACAAATTTAAAGAGGAGATGAAATTACATGGAACAGATGGGACAGAAATCAGATGTGTTTAAACTCCAAAAAGGAAAGGCTTTAGCAGCTGTATTGCCATAAGCAAGAGTTATTGACCTAGTAAGACTGGAAGACTTAGAAAATGACTGCCAAGACATATAAGCTGCTCAAAAAAAAAAAAAAAAAAAAGAATATGTAAGAAATAAAATACTAACCATAAGAATTTTACTACAGGTCAACAATTAAACCTGTTTAGAAGCTTCTGATTAATTAATATATGTAACTGACAAATAGAGTAATTGTGATGGATCGTGAATGTACAACAGACACTGAAAGAAGTGAAGAAAAATATTATCTGATTTTTATATTCTTCACTGGCTGCTTAGAAGTTCCCACTGCATCTATGTTTGAAGAATCCACTTAAGCAGAAGCATCCTTCATTTATTCAGTAAAAGTGGATTTAACAACTGCTTTATGACAAGTACGGTGCTGGTATCCCTGCCCTTGAAGAGCTCTAAGTCATAATAATAACAACATAATGTGATTGATAATGCAACTAACATCTATAAAAAAAACTACAGGACTCCATAAGATCTTTTGGAAACGTGTGTACTGAAGTCGGGGGTGGGCGATAAGTGGGTAAAAGCCTCGAATCTTGTATCGGAGGACAGGATCTCCACACTGTCAAGGACCGAAGAATGCTGAAAAGACACAGTGGATTTTAAAACCACTCCTCTAAATGCATTCTGAAAATCATCAACATCATTTCTAAATGATTAAACACATACAAAGAGCCAATAATATATTTGCGCATTCCAAATTAAAATCACCTAGAATACTGAGCCTAGGAGGTACAATAGATCAGCTTACTTAAGCATGTTTTTTAAGAGAGAGGCACTAAGAGGACTTAGTAACACTGAAGATCAAAAAAGTCCTGCTTTCAGTACAGAAATACAGTAGTGATATAACATACTAGCTATAAATCCTAAGCAACGATCAATAAAACTCTAAGGAGTCTAAGGAAGAAGCAACTCTGCCAGCCTCCCCTGGTTTCACCCACTTAACAGGCCATGTGTTCAGCAGCCAGAGATTTATCACAAGAGTATTTTTTTCACTGGCTTCTATCAGTGATGAAGGTTGTCTAGGAACAGGAGCACAAAACTGAAAATGTACAAGAAAGCTACATTAAGCAATTAGAAAAAAAAAATTAACCCACCTTACTGTCTTTCTTTTCTATCTAACAAAATCAAACCTGCTTCACAAAATGGAAGAGGAAGAAAAATAGAGACTGGAACAAAATAAGTTCTTGCCATCAGGCAATTTGGGAAGAGGAAAGGAAAATGAAGCAAAGGAAAGTAAGAATGAAGCTGTCCTCTGACAAACAAGCCTGATCAACAGTACTAAGTTTTTCATTGGCTGACTTACTCTCAGTTGAAAATTAATTTCATATTACCTTACATACATCTAACAGTGGAGGGAAAAATTGATTTAGACCATATCAGCTAGGGAAGAAAAGCAAGTCAAGTTTCGCAGGGTATTTCAATACCTTTGTTTTGCATTCCAAGTTACTTGAAGTCGTAAGCCTAGTTTTGAGTGGGGACACGGAAGGGAACACCACAGGAACTGAAGAGGCAGCAAAGTTCCACATGTTATTACGTACAAAAATCAACCCTAGCAACAAGTACTTCTGAGTTAGGAAGAGAGACTGCTTAACAACCATAGATCATTACTCTGTGTCCAAACCATACAAGGCTCAAGGTATCCAAAGGTAAGAGGACTTACAAGGGATGTGAACCTGGTAGGATCTAACACCACAGTCCCAGCAGAAAGTGCAATGGGTAACTGGCAAACTAGTTTCACACTGCTATACGCTGTGCTTAGCCGCTCAGTCGAGTCTGACTCTGTGCAGCCCCATGGGCTGGAGCCGCCAGGCTCCTCTGCCTATGCCAATTCTCCAGGCAAGAATACTGGAGTGTGTTGCCATTTCCTTCTCCAGGCATCTTCCCAACCTAGGGATCAAACCCAGGTCTCCTGCACTGCAGGAGGATTCTTTACCGTCTAAGCCACCAGGAAAATCCATAATAAAACAACACATAGAGTAATTCATCCCACCTCCCCAACAAGAAAACTGACAGCCAATACCTCTTTGTTACATTCACCACTTCCACCCCAAATATCCCATTTTTTTTTAAGAGCCAGTTCATTCTGGGGGTGCTTTATCTCAGCCCTAGGGCTGGTTGCTATTGTAATTTTTATAATATTAATTTAAATATTAACTTAATATTAAAATTAATTTTATTTAATGATATATTATCATCTTTCACATTATTCCAGTATATCTATTACATCTCTTATTTCTTAGAGTTCATTCTACACCTTACAAGTCAATCCCTTATTACTTCAATCTGCTGTTACAGTAAATAATTCTTTATGTTAAATTCCTTGTTTAAATTACTTATAGTCTCTTTGCCCTGGTTGGACCCAAACTGATACAGATGAACTGAAACAAAATGGTAATAGCCACTGATTTCACACAGGACAGACATTATGCTTCATATTTTATATACATTATCACTCTATATTCTCACTAAAACTCTATAACATATCTCTCAACAGTAAGCAAACAGGCTTAGAAAATGAAGCAATTTGTTTATGACAATGCAAATCCAGGTTGGTGTGATACTCCAGCCCCTGCTGGTTCCCTACTATAACATTTATTTTTCCTCACAGAACCCAGCAACACTTTTTAAAGAACTAAACATCTATGTCCTGGAGAAGAATGAACAAAGCAGTTCTGGCGGCTGTACTTAAAAAGGGCAGCTTCCAAGGTTGGCCTTGAGTGGTGCCTGGGAATGGACACTCCAGGACGGTTCTATTCCCAGAACCAGTTAAGAGTGGCTCACTGTGCCTAAACTGTGCAAACCACACGGTTGATGCTGAACACTGCTTTCCTTCTGGGAGTCGAGAATCCGAGCACATGCTAGGCAGAGGGTGCCAAAGTGCACAACCCTTCCCAGCTATGCTCCAGAAAGAAAAATTTCCCCACTAAGGCTCTAATGAGCTTCCCCAGTAGACAACATTGCCACCACTGGCTGAAGCAGAGAAGCACACCCCGTGTAACTGCACTTCACCACCATGCACTTTTTGCCTTGGTGATTTTGCTTTGTATCCTCTCACTGCTATAAATCATGGCCATGAGTATGTCTAGACACTGAATTCTGTAAATCTTAGCAAATCACTGGAGCTGGGGTAGTCTTGGGGACCTCCTAATACAGCCTGTGACATGTCAAGTATTTTATTAAATGCAGAGGACACAAAGATGAATGGGGCCTTTCCCTCAAGGAATCTGAGAATCTATTTAAATTTCCCTTCTTTCACTTCTCTGATCTTCACTTCTCAGTCTGTTCACCACTTAAAATAGATCAGATACATTTCCTTGAGCTAAATCTCATTCTTGGTACTGAAATGATGCTAAATATTTAATAAGTCCATCAGGCAAAATCTGAGATACAAAGCTCTAATAAACTCGAAGGCCACACATATTTTCTTTTTACCTTCCCCATCATATTGTGTTCCTCATTAAAAATGAATTGACAAACCCTTGTACACTGCTGGTAGGAATATAAAATGGTGCAGCTGCTACAGAAAATTGTTTGGCAGTTCCTCAAAAAGTTAAACATAGAAATACCACATGGCCCAGCAATTCCACTGTTAGGTATATTCCCCAAAGAATTAAAAACAAGTACTCTTGCCAGCACTTGTACACCCTATGCAAGAGCTGAAAGGTGGAAATAACATAAATGTCCATCAGTGAACAAATAAATTATTGTATATACATACAAAGGAATATTATTTGGCTATAAAAAGGAACAAAGTGCTGAAATATGCTATAACATGAATGAACCTTGAAAATATGACGGTATATGAAAGAAGCCAGACACAAAAGGTCATGTATTATGCAATTCCATTTATATGAAATATCAAGAATAAGCAAATTTCTAGAGGCAGAAAGCAAACTGGTGGTTTTCAGACTGGAAGGAAGGGGAAAGTGACTGCTTAACAGGTGTGGGGTTGCTTTGGGGGTGATAAAAATGTTTGGAACTAGAAGGGGTGGTGGCTGCACCACATATGAATGTACTAAAGAAAACCAAACCGTTCACTTTTAAAAGGTTAATTTACATGTTATATGAATCTCATCTCAAAAACAATTTTTGCAAAGCAATACAGAATACAATATGGCAATAACGATGTTATTTGAATGGGTACTTGTAGCTTGAAAAAAAACAACAAGGACCACAATAGACAGATTCAAAACAGAGCTGTATCTCCATATACACCCTAGAAAACTATCTGAAAACTCAAGGTGGTTCTAAGATATGGTAGAGTAGAGCATGTATAACTGATGTAGTGGAGTATGTATAAATTTTCTTCCAAAACTCACAGAAAATAAAATTATAACATTACTATACATTATAGTTATTATAACTGTATTATAATTATGAAATATTATATAATATTGTATATTACTTTGAATAGCATGCATGCATAAATAAAATCAATATTTTAAAGACATTTGCCTATTTCATCAACATCCCTAAAAATTTATATATTTTGGTAGGCTAATCTTTTCAATGGAAAAACAATTTAAAGCCTTATATTCGGGGTTTCCTCATATTCAGGCATTTACAGCACATATACATAACTTTTTTTTCCTCTTAAGTCTAGAAGGATGTATCCCAAAATATTTAGTGATCATATGTCTTGGTGCTGAGGTGGGTTAACAGAGTGGTATATATATTTTTTCTTTTCCCTATCTGTATTTTCTAATTTTTCAACAACGAATACATATTATTTTCACTCAAAACCATTAAAAAATAGGTCCTTTTATTTGAACTAATAGGGTTCACTGATGGTGTCTCAGACGGTGAAGAATCTGCCTGCAGTGCAGGAGATCTGGGTTTGATCCCTGGGGAGGGGAAGATCCCCTGGAGAAGGGAATGGCAACCCACTCTAGTATTCTTGCCTGAAGAATACTATGGACAGAGAAGCCTGGTGGGGTACAGTCCATGGGGTTGCAAAGAGTCAGACATGACTGAACAGCTAACACTTTGAAGGATTCTGTAAAAATTAAATGAGATAATACACATAAAGCCTTTAACACAGTACTCAGAATGTTGTAAGTATGCAACAAACATTAGGTAAAATGGATATTATTAGGTTTCTGTTTTTGAAAATATTCCTCAGGAAACATCTTTTATTACCTACAGCAAAAGCGTTTACCTTAATTCAGGCCTGGGTCACCTGAGTCAAGCCGAAATAACTAACAGTTTCTCAGCTGGTCCAGCAGCCTTCATCCACCTCTTCCCAGTTTTCTCACCAGGGCCAGGGTTAATTCCACAACCACCACTCACAGCACTCCCATGCTAATGGCTCTCCACTGCTTACATGATCAAGTTCCAAAGACTCTAAAATCTGGCCTCACCTGTTCATTTCTTTTTTCTCCCTATTTATTTATTCCCTCAACAAACATTTACTGAGAGACATTCATGTGTCTGGTACTACGGTAGAAACAGAAAGACAAATAAGTTACTGACTCTTTTCTCGAGGAACTCGTAGTCTAATGAGAGAGACAGGCATGTAAACAAGCACAACATGAATCATGCAATAAAATGTAAACATTAGGCCCAGAAGGAACAAATGTACAAGGTTAACAATGCAGTGAGAAAAGCCTGAAGAAATCACAAAGAAGGGACATCACAGGAGGCAAGATCTGGATGGGTTTGAAGATCTCAACTTGACTCAAGTGACTTCACACCTAAGAGTGTTCTCCCACATCAGCTCAACTCAAGTAAAATCGAGCAAAGTCCTCCTTGCCTTCACAATGCAATTCCTATCTGGCTCAGTATACTTTCAAACTGAGTCAAGACCCATTCATGACTGATTTAAGAGATCTCAATCATTATTATAAAATCAAAAGTTAAAGCAGCAGTTCTCAACTTTTTGGTCTTAGAATCTCTTTCCACACTTAAAAATTACTAGAGATCCTAGAGAACTTTTGTTTATGGGAGTTAATAAAGATTAGTATTTGCCTATTAAAAACTAAAACTGCAGTTTTAAAACTATTTGTTAGTTCATTTTAAAATACCAGTAATAAACCACTATGCTAACATGAAAGCTTTTACAAAAATTAACTGTAATTTAATACAGCCACTATGGAGAACACTATGAAGATTCCTTAAAAAATAAGGAATAAAACTAACATATGACCCAACTCAGTTGGTAAAGAATTCATCTGCAATGTGGGAGACCTGGGTTTGAACCCTGAGTTGGGAAGATCCCCTGGAGAATTACATGGACTACAATCCATGCAGTTGAAAAGAGTCGGACACAACTGAGCGACTTACACTTTACTTCACTTCACTTTATGACCCAACAAACCCACTCCTGGGCATTTAAACCCTGAGGAAACCATAACTGAAAAAGACACATCTACTCCAATATTACTGCAGCACTATTTACAATAGCTAGGACATGAAAGCAACCTAGATGTCTCTCAACAGATGAATGGATAAAGAAGTTGTGGTACATATATACAGTGAAATAGTACTCAGCTATAAAAAGGAACACATCTGAGTCAGTTCTAATGAGGTGGATGAACCTAGAGCCTATTATGCAGAGTAAAGTAAGTGAGAAAGAGAAAAACAAATATCATATATTAACACACATATATGAATCTAGAAAAGATGGTAGCAGGGCAGCAATGGCGACGCAGACATAAAGAACAGACTTGCGGACACAGTCGGGCAAGCAGAGGGTGGGACAACATATACGATGCATACTGAAATACATACATTACCATCTGGAAAACAGACAGCCATGCTATGTGACAATCTACAGGGGTGGGAGGGAGGGCCAAGAGGGAGGGGACACATGCATACCTATGGCTAATTCCTGTAGATGTATGGCAGAAACCAACACAGTATTGCAAAGCAGTTATCCTCCAATTAAAAATAAATTTAAAGGAAAGAAACATACAAAAAAAATGTAGTGAGAACAATGCTACTGTCATACATTTTTCTGCAAATATCTTTCATAGCCAAATTAATAGAAGATGGCTAAGATACCTGCTTCTGTTGTGATATTTTATTTTGGTGAAAGTATATGAAGAAAATTTGGCCTCCTACAGATATGTGTTTGTAAAAAGTAGCAGTACTTTCACATATCTATGGATATTCTTCCTTAATATCAAAACTTGCAAAGTGACAGTACCTTAAAAGTTAGTTGCAGCGTGGCAATGCATATCAGTGAATTTTTCATAAAATCCATTGGCCTGTCCTGTATTTTGAACAATTTTTTTACCTATCATGATTATGTAACATCATGCATTGCTCATTTATAAAATACTGGTTCACTAAATTATAAAGATCTTCTCAATATTGACACATTTCATTACATGACAGCAATGAAACTGGCTTTTCGCCCCCTCTCCTTTAAGTGCAAGACTGTGGTGGTGAAAAAAAATAATGACTACTAACCAGTACTTTGGTGCCGATGCCTTGATTCACACTAGGATGACCCATCGTTGCTTATACATCAGTGCAAATGCCAACATAGTAGGAAAGGCAAAGAACATCTTAATGTTATGAAGAATTTTGACCTTGAACACCTCCTAAAAGGTTCTGGTGCACCTTGCGGAGTGGGGGTGGGGGGATGTCCATGGACCACACTTTAAGGTCAGTATACTGGACTACAACAGAATTTTTAAACAGAAAGAATCAAGTACCTCATGTTTTAATAATAAGGGTAAGAATTATTCCATGAAACGTGTTTTGGTCACATATATACAGATAAACACCTAACTATACTACCTTGTCAGGTAAAATGGATCTCTTATCATGGGTCAAGGTCAAAATCCCATGGTCAAACAACTCTTATGTTGTGATATTCAGTTGAAACTGCTATTTCACTAAACTGAAGACTTAAAAAACAAAAACAAACAAACAAAAAACCCTCTAAATTAGCCTCAAGAGTATAAAAGAAATATATCCCAAAAGGATAACTGCAGCATTCCAAAATTCCTTTGAGACAGGCTAACACGTCAATCCTTTAGTCCAAAGGGTCAATATAGACATAATAAATTGTACCTTAACTGGCATACAATAGCTATTTCAATTTCACTTTTATAATCATTTCATCACTCACATTACTATTCAACATGACTCAGCTCTGTTGTTATTAGCTGAGTAACTTAGGGCAAATTACTCAACCTCGCTGATCTATTGTGCCTATAGAGATGTTAAGATCAGGCATAATATATACAAAGCACCGCGCCACCCTCCAGAGGACAGCTACTATAACAATTCTGATTATAGGCTTTGAGTTCACAACCCTCCCTGAGTCCTCAGTCCCCTAAGACATGTGTGGCTGAGTGACAACAGGCCTTTCTGTCTCCTACTCTTGGCTGTTGCTTCCAATGCCCTGCTGTCTACAGCTAACAACCCTTTGACCTAAACTCTCCCCCATCTACTTCTGGTGTCCCCAGAGCAAGTCCCCAAACTTCCTCTTATCCTGTAAATTTCCTGGTCAGAAAGAAGATAATGCTCATTACAATTCAAAGATCTTCTGATAAACGCCATGTCAATCAATTCTTGCCTGGAACTAGCCTAAAAGACTTCAAATGAAATCACCTGAATTTGTGGTGGGTTTTTTTTTTTTTAAACAGCAATTTTTTAAAAGAACACACAAACTTTAATTCCTAAAAACAAATGGTCAACTACTATGAATTCATGAAAGGGCAGTCTCTATCAGATCTTATCACACCTTAATTCCTGAACAAGCTCCACTCCATTATTTCATGGTCCAGGTGTTATTTCCACGATCAGTTGAGGACACTTCAGAGAGGTTGAATGACTAGATCAAGGCCAAACGGCTAATAAGTGGTAGGGTCAGAGGCACAATTATAACTCTATTCTTTCCATTACTCAGTGACTTAGTCTAGAAAAGTGTTTATTTCCAGGCTAGGCAACAGGGAAGGGACGTGCAAGGTCAAACTGGCTTAGCCTGACTGTTTCTCTTCTACCAATGAGAGTAACAGAGATAATCCAATGTTTTTTTGGGGGGGGAGGAGGGAATTCCCAGGTTGTGCAGTGGTAAAGAATCTACCTGCCAATGCAGGCGATACAAGAGATGCAGGTTTGATCCTTGGGTTGGGAAGATCCCCTGGAGGAGGAAACAGCAAACCACTGCAGGATTCTTGCCTGGAGAATGCCATCACAGATGAGCCTGGTGGGCAATAGTCCATGGGGTGACAAAGAGCAGAATATGACTGAGAAGACGCATGAGCACAGTCTACCTTGTAACTTGGAGTTGTCACCCAGTTACCCTCATTGGTGGAGGAAAATCAGTGCTTCTTAAATGTTAACATGCATACAGGTCACTGCAGGGTATCCTGTTAAAAATGCAGATTCTGATTCAGTGGGTTTGGTGGGGTACCCGAGACTCTGCACTTCTAGTAAGATCTCAGGAAATGATGGCACAGCTAGTGCGAGGGCCATACTCAAAGGAGATTAAACGCAGGGGTTCTCAAACCTGGCTGCTCATCACAACCATCTGGGAATCACTGAACAGTTACAGATTCCCAAGGCCCACCCTCCTGGACGGTCAGTGGTGTCTGAAATCATCTACTTCTTAATTTTGTAATTCAAAGAAATGACAACAGCCAAACCAAGCACTGACTGAGCATATACTAAGTGCTTAAGTGTTTTTCGTGTCAGCTGGCTCACCCTCAGCACCACACTCTAAGGCTGGCATCCACGGCACTACCACCCCCGTTTTAGACACAAGGAAACCCAGGCGCCACGAGACTGCGGCCTGCCCAAGGTCAGCCGCCGAGTAGGAGAACAGGGCGCAGACCTGAGTCGACCTGGCTCCTCGGTCTGTACCCTCAGACACATCGCAGAACACTCTTCTTCCTCATATGCTGTCCTCAATCATGTAGCCACTGCTAAACTACATAATCTAGGAGTTCTTGATCTGAAAATGAAAATACCTTCAGAAACTAAACCTATGACTTTAAATATCCTTAACTGGGACAAAAGCTCATCGTTTGAACATAGATTTGATTTTTTGACAACCCCAAATCAGAAAAAGCCAATTCAAAGAAAGCCAGAGTCTGACCAAACTAGGTATTCTTTTTAAATAAAAAATGCGGTGTCAGATATTAAAAATGTTTTCCTCATCACTCATCTCTGAAGCTGATTCCAAAAGAGAGTTCTTTATGTTTTGCACAGTGGTTATATCACCATAGTCAAAGTGGCTATTTTGAAGGACAATATTCACCTGGATGCACAGATTCAGTTGTATTTGTTTTTTAGAATATTTGGCACCTCAGTCATTCCAAAAGAAACACATTTGCCCTTCAGCATCAGTACAGACACGCACGCGTATGTTCAGAATGACTGTCCTGAAGCATGCAGTTTTCTGCTGCAAAAGCAACGCTTTGATTTTCTTTCAGATTTTTAAAAAATAAAAACTGTGCTTTATTTATACACACCCATTCATAGAAAAATAAATACAACATCAAGCATTAATAATAAAGCACTGAACTGCATGCAGCACCATAAAAGGCATCCTACAAAGGCAACTATAGATCCAAAATAGGTGCACAAATACCCTCACATACAAGGGATAAAGGCACACACAAATACTACAGGGAACAGAACTCTAAAAAGGTATTATATTTCTACATCTAGATTAGCTCCTTTCTTAAATGACTATATCCATTCAACAAAGAAAATATTCTGCAAATTCAGAATGATTTACAGATTTTTAAAAAGCAGGCATTAACTCAGATCAGCACGATTCCACACAACCAACCTCTCTGCTTGAACTGGACTCCCCACACCTTAGTGAAGCCACAATTCCCTTGCACAAACGCCCATCCACCACCCCCACGCACACCCAACTCCCCACCAACCTCACAGGGGTTCCTGGGCTGGTCCATGGAATCTGATGACATCACTCTCTCTTCCTTCCTGGAATTCTAAACCCTGCTGCTCTCCCCTTGCACACAGCTACCATCTCCATGGCAACCTCACCTCCTCCTGCTTCCCTATTGGCTTCATGGAGCAGGATACACAAAAAGGTTTTCCGTTCTCCCCTCACCACCCGCCCCCAAAAAATGATGCTTTCAACAGGAACCTGTGCTAAATTTAGCTACTTGGGATTCAGAATCCTATGACTAAGAAAACACAGAGAAACGTCCTTCTTCCTACATTCCACCCTCCTCCTTCCAACCCCACCCCAAAGTGGCTGCTTCACCTCCTCCTCTCTGGCCCCCAACCCAAAGCAAGTAATGATATTTGCTGAGCATTAAAAACATCTGGACCGTCCCACATATAAGGCTGGCACAGAGAAAATTCTCACAGCCTCCTCTTCTCGCAACAAGGGGAAAAAAATAACAAAAATAAAAGTACGCACTGGTCAAAAAAACAGTTAGGACCTGTCACGAATTGGGATATCAGTCTTCTGCTGTTTTCTTCCATTCCAAGCCAAAGATCCGAAACTCTGTGCCTAGAGGCAGAATTCCTAAGTCTCTAACCACTTAGAAGACCAATCTTTCCCTATTTGCTTGATATTATTTCCTCCAGCAGAGGGAAAACAGGAGGAAGAAAAGGGGAGAGAAATGAAGTTGAAAGACTGCACACTTCAGGAACCAAACAAGCTAATGCTAGAACCACAACTCCTGGGTCAAATTTTCCATCCCAGAGACTGACCTGCTATGTAAACTGAAGCAAGTTCTGTCATCCCTCACGTCAAAAGAAGCTCCCACACAGGGATGTTCTAAGAATTACTGACAAAATTAATGTAAAGTAGTTCAAGTCCCTGGACCAAAGGGAATGAATAAAGAGTAAGCTGACATCTCAGTAGTAGTGAAATTCTCGTGGACATTAACAGAAATCAACTATCCACAAAGGAAGAACATGCCAACTTCTAAATAATTATCCTTTCATAATCACAGATACAGTACAAAGCACATATAACTTCTCGAATCACAGAAAGCTCCCCTGAAGGTCTCTACTTCTGTGAAACCCAGTTGAGTTCTGACTGGTTCTTAGCTTTGGAGCTGGCCCTGCCCTTTCTCTGCCTGGTCCTAACTTCAACTTTGAAACTGCCACCCACTTTCCCTAAATGACTCAAAATGGACCAAGGTTTCATTTTCCAGAGCTGCCCATTTCTAGGGAAATAACTTTTTCTCAGAGCCATATTTGATAGCTAAACGTTGAGTCAACCCAGTGGCCAGTCATATATGACTCTAAAGGACAAAGCATTGATTGTTACCAAGTGTAAGGCTCTGAGCAGGTCAGAGCCTTACAGTATGAAAGGGACTGGATTAAAATAAGATACACCCAGAGAAACTTGTGTTTTGGGTTTGCAGAGCAGAGACTCTGCTCCAGGGCACCAACCCTCCAGTGAAAAAACAGACATGAAAGGAAAATGATTTCATGCAATAAGAAATAGTCATTTGCCCCAAACAGAATTTAAACAATTTGGAACTTTCAGCAAAGTCCAAATGCCCCACTAGTTAACACACAGGCATCCAGAATAAGCTTCACAACTGCTACAGAAGACAGCAAAGGACATAGTATTTGCTAATAAACAACTGAAACTCACATGCGGAGGCGGATAAGGGGAGGAGGAGATGGAGGAGGAATACAGTATGCAGGAATACAGTGTTATGTCCATCTCTGAGATTTCTGCTTCCTTATCCCACTCCACGTGGACTCCGTAACAAACTATTCCCTGTGTGATACCACTGGTCAGATGGTTCCACAGGCTAAATATGATGAACCCTCTTCTAACAATTCTCCTTAATACTCTTAAAAACAAACAGAAGGTCACTTACTTTACTCCACAATGGGAAGACTGAAGCACAGTTTCCAAGACTGCCCATCCAATCAACTACGGAGCTTGACTTTTGTTAGCTATCATCATGAAATCTATCACCAGTGGCCTGGACTAAGCTGACTACTGCAAATAAAACTGTATTTATATGGCTCAGACGGTAAAGCGTCTGTCTACAATGCGGGAGACCTGGGTTCGATCCCTAAGTCAGGAAGATCCCCTAGAGAAGGAAATGGTAACCCACTCCAGTACTATTGCCTGGAAAATCCCATGGATGGAGGAGCCTAGTAGACTACAGTCCATGGGATCACAAAGAGTTGGACATGACTGAGCGACTTCACTTTCGTTCAAACACCCATTAAAGTGCACTTATCATATGCCAGAGATTTTATATGGACTGTTATTAACTCTCAAAAATAAATAAAAAACTACAAGTTGCATATATTCTTACCTCCCTTAGCACACAGAGAAACAACAATTCCAGAGATGTCAATGTGACCACAATCATATAACTCGTTGTTTAATTTTTTTAAAAGCCAAGATTCTAACCCAGATCTGTTTGAACTCACAGTCTGTCTTTTCTGCTTGGCCTCCCATTTACAGACAGTTGAGGTGGAAAGAAACAGTTAGAAATCACTATGTATCTGTGTTTTCTTATATCATCAATAAAATACAGGCTGCTTAACATCAAGGTCAAAGTCACACTTTTTAGGTAACACTGATAGTTTTAAACCCTGAGCAGGCACTCCATACTTATTCATTTCTTAATCTAATCCTATTAGTCCAAACTTCTGGACAAATGACAACGATTCTACTCACATCTTTTAAAATTAAAATTGGCTTGAGAAATTACATGCTGAAGTGAAATGATAAAACTTCAGATAACATATTCTGGAATTTAACTTTATAATATTTGAGATGAACAAAATTATCACTGGCTTATTAATGCCTACACTGGCCCAATTATAACATCCTGATGCCGACACAGTCTCATCTGCTGGTTTTAATCTGTAAACCCTGTGCAGTCAAGATCTATATGTCAGATTTATGATTTCTAAATTCTGCATAGAGAACCAGAACATTTTACAGTGTTTCTCCAGAGATTCCACCAAAATTGTATCAGCTGTTAGAGGACAGTGCTAAAGAGGCCAAGGTTACAGTCTGACACCCGTGTGAATCAGTCAGCATCACTCTCTCCTCCTGTCACAATATACCCCCTACTGTAAATACACACTCCTGGGTTTACTGAAAAATTAACCCAAAGTACCACTACTTCTGAAAAAAGTTAAAATGTATCTAACAATATCAAATATTATAATTGACTTCTAATCTGCAGAAAACTGCTATCGTCTTTCAGAAAATATGCCCAATCATTCATCCTTTCAATATTTATTGAACCTCTACCACAGGTCAATTAATAAATTTCAAAAGACTAGTACTAGAAGACAAATAAACAGTTATGTGTGGTATGTGACATGGCAGAGACGAATATATACAGTAAAGTGAGAGGACACAAGAGACATGGGGACCTCTAGCAAGTGTCATGGGAAAGGAATTTCAGGAGTTCCCTGAAATAGGTAAGGGCCTTCCAGGGAGAGAGAATGAATTTTTACAATGGTATAATCAGAAGACAAGATGGAAAACTTAGGAGGACTTTCAAGTATTTATCTAAGGCCAAACAGAGCTGAGAGAGATGGCCTGTTGGGAGAAGTCAATGCAACAGGATTTTCTACTTCAACCAGGTTAGGTTTTCCTAAACTGCCTTATTTTGAGTTAACTTCCAGAGTAAAGGACGGAATTTTTTTTAATATCATGTGAAGAGTTCCTATTTTTTAGTTGCATGATAAAGGTCAATAAAAAGCCTCTCCACAGCAAAAGACACCACCAACAAAATGAAAAGGCAACCTACCGTACAGAAGAAGAGATCTGCATATCAGATGAGGTTAATAACCAAAATACATAGAGAACCCATAACAGGTGGGGTTAATACCCAAAATATATAAAGAACCCATACAACTAACTTCATGGCAAACAGATGAGGAAACAGGGGAAACAGTGGCTGATTTTATTTTTCTGGGTTCCAAAATCACTGCAGATGGTGACTGCAGTCATGAAATTAAAAGACGCTTACTCCTTGGAAGGAAAGTTATGACCAATCTAGACAGCATATTAAAAAGCAGAGACGTTACTTTGCCAACAAAGGTCCATCTAGTCAAGATTATGGTTTTTCCAGTGGTCAAAAGCATGGATATGAGAGTTGGACTATAAAGAAAGCTGAGCGCCAAAGAATTGATGCTTTTGAACTGTGGTGTTGGAGAGACTCTTGAGAGTCCCTTGGACTGCAAGGAGATCCAACCAGTCCATCCTAAAGGAGATCAGTCCTGAATATTCATTGGAAGGACTGATGTTGAAGCTCAAACTCCAATACTTTGGCCACCTGATACAAAGAGCTGACTCATCTGAAAAGACCCTGATGCTGGGAAAGATTGAGGGCAGGAGGAAAAGGGGACGACAGAGGATGAGATGGCTGGATGGCATCACCAACTCGATGGACATGAGTTTGGGTGAACTCTGAGAGTTGGTGATGATGGACAGGGAGACCTGGCGTGCTGCGGTTCATGGGGTCGCAGAGAGTCAGACATGACTGAGTGACTGAACTGAACATACAACTCAATAGCAAAACAACAAACAATCTGATTATAAAATGAGAAGGGGATCTAAATAGACATTTTTCCAACGAAAACCTAGATGGCCAACAGGTACACGAAAAGCTGCTCAACATTCACAGATCATCAGAGAAATGCAAGCCAAAACCTCAATGAAGTATCATCTCACACCTTCTAGGATGGCTATTATCAGAAAGACAAGAAATAATAAGTGTTGGCAAGGATGTGGAGATAAGGGACCCTTTGTGCACTGCTGGTGGGAATGTTAACTGTTGCATGCACTATGGAAAACAGTATGGAGGTTCCTCAAAAAACTAAAAATAGGACTACCATATGATCCAGTAATGCCATGTCTGGGTATTTATCTGAAAGAAACAAAAGCACTGCACTAATTCTAAAAGTATCCACATGCCCAAGTTCACTGCAGCATTATTTACAAAAGCCAAGACATGGAGACAACCCAATATCCACTGATGGACAAATGAATGAAGAAAATGTGGTGTATAAATATATAGGATAGAATATTATTCAATTATAAAAAGAAGGAAATCTTGATGTCTGCAACAACAAAGATGAATCTTGAGGGCATGAGGATAAGTGAAAAAATTCACACAGAGAAAGATGAACACTCTAAGATCTCACTTACATGAGCAATCTTAAACAAACAAAACAAAATAATATCCTAACAGAGAACAGATTGATGGTTGGGGTGAGAGATGGGTGAAGATGGTCAAAAGGTACAAATTTCCAGTTATAAAATAAATAAGAAATGGGGATGTAAACAGACAGCAAGATGACTATAGTTAAAAATAGAGTACTATATATCTGAAAGTTGTTAAGAGAGTATAGATCTTAAAAATTCTTACCTCAAGAAAAAATTTTTGTGTGGCGATGGATGTTAACTAGCCATATTATAGTGATCATTTGCCATATATACATATTTTAACATTATATTTCAATTACACCTTAAATTTTTATAAAGAGTAAAGGTTAAAAGGAGGTGCCTTCTTCTGGAAATGAAGCCTTTAGTGACTGAGAACATTGAAAGAAGAGGTTCTTCTATTTGTAGAGCAAATTCCCAATTTGCTGTTCTGTGAGGCAGAGTGAAAGTTTCCTTATTCTTCTCAGAGAACTGGTTTAAACAGTGATCATAGAGTTGATTCATCATTTGAAACTTGGTGGGTTGACTATTTGACAAGCAAATTTACATTAATAAAAGAAGCATCTTCATGTCCATACAACATTCTAATACATAAACATATAAATGTATGTGGGTACCCACAACCTAAGCATCCCAGGTGGCACGGTGGTAAAGAATCCACCTGCCAATGCAGGAGACTCAAGAGACATGGGTTCAACCCCTGGGTTGGGAAGATCCCCTGGAGGAGGGAATAGCAAACCACTCTAGCATTCTTGCCTGGAAAATCCCATGGACAGAGGAGCTTGGTGGGCTACAATCCATGGGGTTGTAAGAGTTGGCTACAACTGAGCGACTGAACATACAGACAACCTGCCAATTTTGACAAAGGAGTAGTGTATGTATGAGAGACCCTGATACTGAGAAAGACTGAAGGCAGGAGGAAAAGGGTTGACAACAGAGAACGAGATGGTTGGATGGCATCACCAACTCAATGGCCATGAGTTTGAGCAAACTCAGCAGATGGTGAACGACAGGGAAGCCTGGTGTGTTGCAGTTCGTGGGGTTGCAAAGAGTTCAGTTTAGAAACTGAACAACAACAACAATGTATGAAAGAGAAAAAGCCGTCTATAGGCTAAGACAATCACAGGTCAAAAGTGGAATCTAATCTTTAAGCAAACTTTTTACTGAAGTGATTATCGTATACAGAAATGGGGGGGGAAATCAGAAGTATACAACTCAGTGAATTTCCACGAAGTGAACCCACCCATGTAAACAAGTTTCTAGGTTTAAAAAAAAAAAAAAAAAGAACACTATCAGCACCCTGTATAGAGAAGCTTGATACAGTCAGCAAAAACAAGACTGGGAGCTGACTGTGGCTCAGAGCGTGAACTCCTTATTGCCAAATTCAGACAAATTGAAGAAAGTAGGGAAAACCACTAGACCATTCAGGTATGACCTAAATCAAATCCCTTATGATTATACAGGGAAAGTGAGAAATAGATTCAAGGGATTAGATCTGATAGACAGAGTGCCTGGTGAACTATGGATGGAGGTTCGTGACATTGTACAGGAGACAGGGGTTAAGACCATCCCCAAGAAAAAGAAATGCAAAAAAGCAAAATGGCTGTCTCAGGAGGCCTTACAAATAGCTGTGAAAAGAAGAGAAGTGAAAAGCAAAGGAGAAAAGGAAAGATATACCCATTTGAATGCAGAGTTCCAAAGAATAGCAAGGAGAGATAAGAAAGCCTTCCTTAGTGGTCAATGCAAAGAAATAGAGGAAAACAACAGAATGGGAAAGACTAAGTCTCTTCAAAAAATTAGAGATACCAAGGGAACATTTCATGCAAAGATGGGCTCAATAAAGGACAGAAATGGTAGGGACCTAACGGAATCAGAAGCTATTAAGAAGAGGTGGCAAGAATACACAGAAGAGTTTTGAAAGAACAGCATGTATATTATCTATGGTGAAACGGACCACCAGCCCAGGTGGGATACATGAGTCAGGTGCTCGGGCCTGGTGCACTGGGAGGACCCTGAGGAGTCGGGTGGGGAGGGAGGTGGGAGGGGGGATCGGGATGGGGAATACATGTAACTGTATGGCTGATTCATGTCAATGTATGACAAAACCCACTGAAATGTTGTGAAGTGATTGGCCTCCAACTAATAAAATAATATTAAAAAAAAAAATAAAAAAAAAAAAAAATAAAAAAAAAAAAAAAAAAAAGAATACACAGAAGAACCATACAAAAAAGATCTTCACAACCCAGATAATCATGATGGTGTGATCACTTACCTAGAGACAGACATCCTGGAACACGAAATCAAGTAGAGCCTTAGGAAGCATAGCTAGCGGAGGTGATGGAATTCCAGTTGAGCTATTTCAAATCCTGAAAGATGATGCTGTCAAAGTGCTGCACTCAATATGCCAGCAAATTTGGAAAACTCAGCAGTGGCCACAGGACTGGAAAACATCAGTTTTCATTCTAATCCCAAAGAAAGGCAATGCCAAAGAACACACAAACTACCACACAACTGCACTCATCGCACACGCTAGTAAAGTAATGCTCAAAATTCTCCAAGCCAGGCTTCAACAGTACGTGACCTGTGAACTTCCAGACGTTCAAGCTTGTTTTAGAAAAGGCAGAGGAACCAGAGATCAAATTGCCAACATCCATTGGATCATCGAAAAAGCCAGAGAATTCCAGAAAAACATCTACTTCTACTTTATTGACTATGCCAAAGCCTTTGACTGTGTGAACCAAAACAAACTGTGGAAAATTCTTAAAGAGATGGGAATACCAGACCACCTGACCTGCCTGAGAAATCTGTATGCAGGTCAGGAAGCAACAGTTAGAGCTGGACATGGAACAACAGACTGGTTCCAAATCAGGAAAGGAGTATGTCAAGGCTGTATATTGTCACCCTGCTTATTTAACTTATATGCATGCGCACACACACACACACACACACACACACACACACACACACACACACACACAAAACCTTATATGCAGAGTACATCATGAGAAACACTGGCCTGGATGAAGCACAAGCTAGAATCGAGATTGCCAGTAAAAATATTAATAACCTCATATGCAGATGACACCACCCTTATAGCAGAAAGCAAAGAACTAAAGAGCCTCTTGATGAAAGTGAAAGAGGAGAGTGAAAAAGTTGGCTTAAAGCTCAATATTCAGAAAACGAAGATCATGGCATCTGGTCCCATCACTTCATGGCAAACAGATAGGGAAACAGTGGAAACAGTGACAGACTTTATTTTTTTGGGCTCCAAAATCACTGCAGATGGTGACTGCAACCATGAAATTAAAAGATGCTTACTCCTTGGAAGAAAAGTGATGACCAACCTAGACAGCATATTAAAAAGCAGAGACGTTACTTTGCCAACAAAGGTCTGTCTTGTCAAAGCTATGGTTTTTCCAGTAGTCATATATGGATATGAGAGTTGGACTGTAAAGAAAGCTGAGCGCCAAAGAATTGATGCTTTTGAACTGTGGTGTTGGAGAAGACTCTTGAGAGTCCCTTGGACAGAAAGGAGATCAAACCAGTCCATCCTAAACGAAGTCAGTCCTGAATATTCATTGGATGGACTGATGTTGAAACTCCAATACTCTGGCCACCTGATGTGAAGAGCTGATTCATTTGAAAAGACCCTGATGCTGGGAAAGATTGAGGGCAGGAGGAGAAGGGGACAACAGAGGATGAGATGGTTGGATGGCATCACCGACTCAATGGACATGAGTTTGAGTAAACTCTGGGAGTTGGTGAGGGACAGGGAGGCCTGGCATGCTGCAGTCCATGGAGTCGCAAAAAGTCAGACATGACTGAGCGACTGAACTGGACTGAACTGAACTGATCAGCACCCTGGAAGCCCATTCAGGGCACTGGCAAAATCAGTCCTACCAGCTCACAGGAATGACTGTAACACCACAGATTCAATCTGCCTGGTTTTTTGTTTTTTTTTAATCTGCCTGTTTTTAAGCTTCATATAAATGAAATCACACATTATGTACTTTGGGGCTGGCTTCTTACACTCCACATCATATTTGTGAAAGCGTTTCATCTGTTGAACAGAGCAACAGTTCATTCATTATCAATACTGTCAAGTATTCTGTTTTATAAATATAATTTTAACTTACTGAAAAATGTTTTAGTATCGTTGAAAGGCAACTGTGTTATTTCTAGTTTGGGGCTATTACTAAAAACACTGCTATATGTACATCCTTGTACATATTCTTTGGTGCACATGTGTACACATTTCTGTTGCGTATATCTGGAGTGGAATTGCTGATCACAGGGCACACTTATGTTCAGCCTTGGTAGATATTTCCAACTGCCTATTTTTCAAAGTTGTTCCAACAAACATCCTCAGTAGCAGTGGGTGAGGGCTCCTGATGCTGAACAACTGAATTAACACCTGGTAACGTCTGTCTTTTTCATTTCAGTCATTCTGGAGTTACTGTAGCAGCATCTCACTGTGGTTATTTGCTTTATCCTGAAGATTAATTTGATGATAACCACTTCAGAGGCTTTTGGATATCATCTTTTGTGAAGTACCTACCTTCTTTCTTTTTTCCTGGCCTGTTCAAAGATTGATTTATAGGACCTCTTTTATATATTGATTTGTAGAAGTTATTTATATGTTGTGGATCGGAGCCAGACACCTATATTGCAAATATCTTCTCCTACTCTGTGGTATGCCTTTTTATTTTCTTAATGGTGCATTTTAAAGATTTTAAAGATAGCGCTAACTGATTTGATGGACATGAGTTTGAATAAGCTCTGGGAGTTGGTGATGGACAGGGAAGCCTGGCGTGCTGCAGTCCATGGGATCACAAAGAGTCAGACATGACTGAGCGACTGAACTGAACTGAACTTAATTCTAATGTAGTCAATCTATCACTTTTTCCTTTACCGTTATTATTCATGTCCTGGTTCAAGTAAAGAATATCATGAAGACATTCTCATAGATTTTCTCTACAAACTTGAATAAAGTAGCATTTTAAGTGCATATTTAAAAAATTTCCAGGCACACCATGTATGTATATAAAATGCACAACTGAAGTTTTCCTCCAAAACATAGATCAACTCAATCAATCTGTGAGTTACACGCGATCACACTAAATTAAATTTACTGAGCACCTCTTATGTGTGCAGGATTGTGTTAGGTGCTACAAGAAACAAAAGCGATATATAAGAGGTGAGTCCTGACCTAAATGAATATTAACCTTTGCTGTTGTTCAGTCATTAAGTCATGTCCGACTCTTTGCGACCCCATGGACTGCAGCACACCCTAGTAGCTCAGAAATATTAACCTTAGCTGGCAGCATAACACTTAAATATTAATTGTGAGGAAGGACTGATGCTGAAGCTGAAACTCCAAACTCCACCTGATGTGAAGAACTGACTCCTTGGAAAAGACCCTGATGCTGGGAAAGACTGAAGGCAGGAGGAGAAGGGCATGACAGATGATGAGATGGTTGGATGGCATCACCAACTCAATGGACATGAGTTTGAGCAAGCTACAGGAGTTGTTGATGGACAGGGAAGTCTGGCGTGCTGCAGTCCATGGGGTCGCAAAGAGTCAGACACGACTGAGTGACTGAACTGAACTGACTGATGTCAGAGCTCAAAAATAACAATCCTCCATCACCCGCAACTCTCCAAGCACATTTATACTTCACTAAGGAACAGTGAACTGTGGTGCTGGAGAAGACTCTTGAGAGTCCCTTGGACAGGAAGGAGATCAAACCAGTCAATCCTAAAGGAAATCAACTGTGAATATTCACTGGAAGACTGATGCTGAAGCTCCAACACTTGGTCACATAATGCAGAGACAACTTGTTGAAAAAGATCCTGATGCTGGCAAGACTGAAGACAGAAGAGGGCGGCAGAGGATGAGATGGTTAGATAGCATCCGACTCAAAGGACACGAATTTAAGCAAACTCTGGGAGAGAGTGAAGGGCAGGGAAGCCTGCGTGCTGCAGTCCATGGGGCCGCAAAGAGTTGGACACAACTTGGCAATTGAACAACAAGAAAGAACAGAAAGACAAAGAATTACTTTATTACGGCTACTGCTTCAATGTGTTGTGCTATGCTTAGTTGCTCAGTCGTGTCCAACTCTTTGAGACTGCATGGACTATAGCCCACCAGGCTCCTCTGTCCATGGGATTCTCCACACAAGAATACTGAAGTGGGTTGCCATGCCCTCTTCCAGGGGACCTTCCCAACCTAGGGATCAAACCCAGGTCTCCCACATTGCAGGCAGATTGTTCATCATCTGAGCCACCAGAGAAACCCATGAGTACTAGAGTGGGTAGTTTCCAGGGGAAACTGTTTTCCAAGGAAACTGCCTCACCCAGGAATCGAACTGGGGTCTCCTGCATTATAGGCAGATTCTCTACCAGTTGAGCTACCCAGGAAGCTCTACTGTTTCAATGCATGCATCTAAAAACCATACCATTTACCAAGTTTCAGAAGTGTAGACCAAATGCCCTAGTAAGATCCAGTTCAGTTCAGTCACTCAGCCATGTCCAACTCTTTGCGACCCTATGGACTGCAGCACGCCAACGTCCCTGTCCATCACCAACTCCCAGGGCTTGCTCAAACTCATGTCCATCGAGTTGGTGATGCCATCCAACCATCTCATCTTTTATCATCCCCTTCTCCTCCTGCCTTCAATCTTTCCTAGCATAAGGGTCTTTTTTTCTAAGGAGTCAGTTCTTTGCATCAGGTATCCAAAGTACTGGAATTTCAGCTTCGGTGTCAGTCTTTCCAATGAATATTCAGGACTGATTTCCTTTAGGATGAACTGGTTTGATCTCCTTGCAGTCCAAGGGACTCTCTAATAACTCTAAGAAGGTTAACAGCTACAGTTATAGTATTTTATAGCTCAACTACCTAAAAGAAATAGCTGAATCCAGAAATCATGCAATTTTTTCCAGAATAAAAAAATATATATATCATTCTAGTTACAGAAGAATGTGGCAGAGAAGGGGAAAATAAATATATATGTATATACAAACACAGGCTTCCCAGTGGCGCAGGGGTAAAGAATTCACCTGTCAATGCAGGAGACTCCAGTTTGATGCTTCAGTTGGAGAGATCCTCTGGAGAAGGAAACGGCAACCCACTCCAGTATTTTTGCCTGGAAAATTTTATGGACAGAGGAGCCCGGTGGGCTATAGTCCATGGGGTCGCAAAGAGTTGAACACAGCTGAGCAAACACACACCCACATATACATACTAACACCCACACATACACACTCACACACCCACATAACTCTACACTTTTTTCCTATATTGTTTTCTAATTTTCTTGCCCACTATTACTTAACTGTTTCTTCCTGGACTTGGGGACAAAGATTACTTAAAAAGGAAAAGCCAAGTGTGACCCCTTCACAAAGATAAATTTAGTGACTTAGTGAAGTCGCTCAGTCGTGTCCGACTCTTTGCGACCCCATGGACTGTAGCCTACCAGGCTCCTCCGTCCATGGAATTTTCCAGGCAAGTACTGGAGTGGGTTGCCATTTCCTTCTCCAGGGGATCTTCCTGACCCAGGGATTGAACCCAGGTCTCCCGCATTGCAGGCAGACACTTTACCATCTGAACCACCAGAGAAGCAGGGAAGGTCAATTCCAGGATAAGAAGCTAAAGAGCCAGTAAACCAATTTAGATGAGCAGAGAGTTTTTAAACCAGAGTCATTGAGCTTTCTTTATTCTCTTTTGTAACAAGCACTAAAATAGAATTATGCTACTCTTCTGAACATATAGAACAGGAAAGAAATGAAGAAGTCTGCTAATTTTAGAGGTCAAGGTGAACCAGATGCTTCATGGCATGTGATTCTAAGCCTTAAACATATTTTCTGAAATGATGCAAGAATCCATTAGCACAACTTAAGTGATGACCACAAGATAAGGTGGTTTACTAATTTATTACAAGAAGAAAAGACTACTAAGGGATTAAAACTCCTTTATCCAGAAAGTTTTCAAGTCTCTACTCTGACCTAAAATAACAGGCAAAATAAAAGGCAACTAAGAGTTAAGTTTTTCAGCAGGAACTATAATTTCCCAAGATATTTATTCATTCAAAAAACTTTTATGATATGTACACCTACTAGCCTAGTTTCCATGTATACAGTATTAAAAAAGGGCACAGTCCTTGCCTTCATAAGTATAGCCAAATTGGAGGAAAATATTTTAACCAAGTAAACAAACAAATATTTAGTTACAAATTACAATAAATGTTTAAAAAAAAAATGGTGGTAGATGTACTTTAGGTTAAAGAAGGCCTCCTTAAGAAGATGACATCTAAGCTAGGAGGAAAACAATGAAAGAAGTCATCCTAGTGATCCCAACCAAACATGCCTGGTTGATTCACCCCTATCAGTTCCAAGTCACTTCTCCCAAGGTCTATGATGAGTCCACCCCCAGCCCCCAGTGCAGCCCTCCATTCTGAGTCCTGTCTCTGCCCAAACACATCAGCAAGGCTTCATGGTGTGGCCTGCTTAAACCAAGGCATGAAACTGGGCGCTCCTCATGCTAGAGCATATCTAGTATTTGACACATGCGCAAACCAGAGTGCAGACAGCCACCAAGGTGAGCAGACAGCTCAAGGGCCCCCCATCTAGTCTTCCTCCACTATGCCTCAGAAGACCAGGAAAGGCATCTATCCACCTCTAAATCAGAACCTCTGCCTTCTCACCATTTCAGAAGTAGCTTTCGTACAACTGCATGTGAGTCTCCAATACCCTCATAAAAATTCCAATTAAAAAAAAAAAGAAAAAAAGAAGCAGCTTTTTAAGACTCAAAGTCTCTCTATGAATAATAAACAACTGGTCCACCTCCTTCCTCTCTCCAGTGTCGGCTTTACATCAAAGGCATGAAGTTAATTAGCATGCCTAAAAAGGGACAAGGATGATAATAAAAATAAGTTTAAATATGATCTTTTAAAAAAGGTCAATCACTACATTCCCCTTAGAAAAGAATTTCTGAGAAGAGTGTAGGCCTCATATGCAACTCAGAGTGGAAGAATATATACCACCTTTGGACCCAAAATGGGCTGGACCTGTCTCTCTGACACTAGCTTTGTGACACTGGGCAAGTGCAGTCTCCTCATCTGCAAATGAAATTAAGGCCACTTCATATTAAATGTGGGGTTTCCCTGGTGGCTCAGTGGTAAAGAACTCGCCTGCCAACGCAGGAGACCTGGGCGGCGCAGATCCCCTGGAGAACGAAATGGCAACCCACTCCAGTACTCTTGTCTGGAGAATCCCATGGACAGAGGAACCTGGTGGGCTACCATCCCTGGGATCGCAAAGAGTCAGACACAACTCAGTGACTAAACAACAACAAAAATTCATTAGTTTCAATGCTATTTTGCTAAGACTCGCTGACCAGAAGGGTGACCACGTGGCCTATCTTAAGAAATCCCATTTTCAAACATTATTCCCAGTAACATCAAAATATTCCAGAAATGCAAATACTTTCACTTCCAAACTACATCTCCCAGACAACCTTCATACCTAAAAACAGCACAAAACTTTTTCATTAGACAATATAGCCCACATTTAGCACAAGAGAAATATGTGGTCATCACAGTTACAGGAAGACAAAAGTGACACTAAAATTATGGCAGGTCAGGAAGAGCAATGTTGTTGAGAATTTTATCCCTACACAGAATTTTACACATTTACAAGTGCAATAAATTCACATTTATGCAACAACATGAATACAACAGCCAAATGGATTGGGATGAAAGTGCAAAGACCCAGATGAACCCCTGAGCCCACACAGTTTCTGCAATCATCCGCTAGATCCAGAAAACTGAGATTCAAACACCAAGCATACATTTGAACCAAAGAGTCTTAACAGGCATCTGCACAAAAAGAGGAAATCCAGTTTACACATAAAATACTGACACAGCCCTAGGTGGAGTCTGGAAGGCCGACAAGAATGACTCAGTAGCTAGAGCTGAGCATCACCTCTCTCTGCACTTGTACAGAGTGCCTGAGATGCCCTGCAGTAGCTGAGGAGCTGGCCAAACGCAAGCTTATGTCAGGGCACAGAAGTAGGCATCCTCCCCTGGCAACAATGCTACAAGAGATGTGAGCACAAGGTACCTTTCTGTCTCTACTGGGGTTTAAAGTCACTGTCAAACTCGCCCTACGGCACACAGCCAGAGAGGGCCAGGGATACTCAGTTTATAATGTAAACAAACCACGTTTTATTCTGAACCCTTTGGAAAGGATGCTGGGATTGAAAAAATTGAAAAATGGAGTTGGCTTAGTTTTCCCTGTCTGCTTCACGTTCTCATGTTCCCAATACCCACTTCTAGCAAACAGCTCCCAGGTCCAGAAAAAAAGTCTTTCAGCATCTGTCTTTAATTTGGCCGATCCACCCTCCTCCCTCCTTCCTCTTCCTTCCTCCCTTTTCCCCTCCCCCTCCTCCCCACGGCTCCAACCCATAAGGAATATATATGTCCCCATATATATTCGGAGAAGAGATTAGAGAGGAGAAAACAGAGAAGAGATTAGAGAGGAAAGGATGGGGAGATAAAAGGCAGGAGAAGAGGGTGGTTCACAGAAGCGGGCACAAAGACAGCCGGGATGGCTGCTCGCGAGGCCCCGCGGTAAGGGCTGTTTCTGATTAGGTGAGTACAATTGCCGAGCTGCACAGGAAGTGCTCGGGGCCCTCTTGGTCCGCCCCATCCCAGACACACTGGAAACCTTTGTACTGGAGCAGGCCCATCTGGAATCAGTTAAGACCAGGCTCCTAGCAGGCCTTTCCTTAAAAAAAAAAAAAAGAAAAGAAAAAAAAAAAACCCTCTCTAAAACCACTAGGCTGAGCTTTCCCGCCTGCAACTTTCTCATCCCTTCCCCCCAAGTCACCCTTTAGAGGACATTTCTCCGGTTCTGGGGTCACCACACACAAAAGAGTCATATAAGAACATAAAGCATTCAGAGAGCCAGCATCCTCCCCCAGCCCAGACAACCCCTCCCACCCTCGCCAGAAAATTACAGAATTCGTGAAACTAAAATCCCTTTTTACACAATTTTGGGATTTTTTTTAATGTTATTTTTGGGAATCTGAAATGGCCTACTTTTTCCTTTATGCATTTAAATGAAGCGTGCATTTGATGAAACTTTAATCTTTTTGTCCTGTCTTCTAAATCATGCAAAAAGCAGAGAAAGAGAAACTTTGGGACAGTTATAGCATTCAAAAGGGAAAAAGGCTTTGTACTCACATTCCTAAGTTAAATTGCCACTATTCGTTTCTGCAGAAAGTCAGGTTTTACTAATGCTTTCTATTAACAAAAAAATTAAAAACAAACAAACAAACAGGCCTTCCCTGGTAAAGTGATGAATGCCCAGAACTAGGCCTTAGCAGACCTGGAGGACAGTCTTGGCGGCTAATTCTCCACGTGGCTAGAAACTAGTTGACCTTTCTGGGTCTCTATTTTGTCACTGGTAAAATATGGGGTTGAGGAAGTGTCTCTAAGATTATGTCCAGCACCACTACTCCCTCAAATTCCACATACCTAACAAAAATATGAGTACATACACAATTAGCCTCCAGCTTCACCTAGGAATCATACCTTTAAGGTAAAAAATTTTTAATTGTCCCCAAAGGCCATACAAAGCTTCCCACATAGCTCAGTGGTAAAGAATCTGCCTGCCAATGCAGGAGATGTAGGAGATACAGGAGATACGAGTTTGACCCCTCAGTCAGGAAGATTCCCTGGAGGAGGAAATGGTAACCCACTCCAGCATTCTTGCCTGGAAAATCCCACGGACAGAGGAGTCGAGGGGGCTACAGTCTATGAGGTTGCGAAAAGCTGGACAAAGCTCAGCACATACACACACAGGTCAGACGGCAAGGAGTCAGGTAGGTATGTGGTAGAGGAGGATGGGCTGAGTCTCAGCTAGGTGTACTTCTGACTCTTCTAGAAACCACATTCCTGTCTTCACTTTGCTTAGTGATAGCATAACCAAGGCAGAGGATAAAAAGTTTAAAGCCAAGTACCAGGCTAGTCATCTGGGCCCAGCAACCTGATCAGAGAAGTATGGCATGAAGCCCTGGAGAATCAAATTCACAAACTACTGAATTAGCACTCTGTCCTTTGTACTTAGTTTAGAAGCTGCTTGTTTATTTAATTGATCTCAACAAATATTTATTGAAACTACCAGGAAGACCAGACTCTCTGGGCAACCCAAAACAGAATCTCCTCAGGAAATGTATAATCTACAGAAGAGACAGAGATGTTTGGACATAATTGTAGTTCCAGACTTGATAACCCTGGGGTAATTATACTGTATTGTGAAAGATCCCCGACTGCCGCTTCCTCCATGTGCCTCATTCTCTTATCTCTTATCTGCCTCCTTCTGCTCAAATGTTAAGAGGGTTCTAATAAATATGAAAATTATCAAAATTACTTCACCATGAAACTGAAAAGCTAGCGTTATAAACTGCCTAAACATATCACAGGGTTCAATAAATGTTAAATAAGTAGTTTGCACCCAGAGAGAGAAGGGCAGACCTATATAAGCCATGCCCCAATCCTCGTTGACACCAGCACAGGAGCACTGAAAGCTGTCTCAACAGTCACACCCAAGGCAATCCAGAACCCAGTCTTGACCCAAGCCTGGGTTCCGGGGATTAAAAACCAGTAGAGCAAGTGAAAGGTTTACAACAGAACTGTCACAGGGCCACAACCCGTGGCCCTCGGCCACAACCAGAATGGCAGGAGTTACTGGAGACCACAGGTAAGAGACGTGTGCCACGCAGGATCACCGGCCTCCATCTCATGTCAATGCGAACAATGTTTCCTCACAACTAAACCACGACAAACAAGGGTCCAGTTAGAGGGCCTATTTTGCCATTTCATAAAAAGAATCCCACAAAGCTGATACTTGTTTCCTTAACCTCATATCCTAGGTAACCTGAAGGACGTAGATTTCTTTTCCTGGGTCACTCATCAGGGTATCGCATTCTGGGCCAGTTCCCTAAAAACGTACTTCGGACAGTGAGTTAAAGTCCCCCCTTCCCTGAACTGGCAAGACTTCAAAGGCATTCAGAGAGAAGGAAGAATCTGTGACCCGGGGCTCCAGAAACAGCAAGGTCACATTTCCTCCTGAAACAAGTTGAACTGTAGGAGGCGCATCTAACGGCCCTGGCCCACACCCTCAACACTAACACATTTCGAGATGGATGCAGAGAACTTGGCAGCTCAGCTGACTCCTGACCAGCTCCTAACAAAACCGGACCAGTCAGGATTCTTCATGGCAAACAGCCATAGAAAGGGCCAATCAAAACTCGTGGCCTTGCCAAAACACGGCAGCCTTTTCCTTAAAGGGAAAACACTTTAAGGTGAGTGTTCATGTGTGAGTATGTAGTTGCGAAGAGAGGAGGAGGTTTGAAATTTTCTGAATTCCTACCTTTGGTTAACTTTATATCTATAAATTCCTTTTCCTGTATTTGTTCTCCTCTATGACAACACCAGCATTGCTGCAGACAGTAATAAAAAGCAGGCAAAGGCTCTACAGAAAGGTGACCAAAATCCAAACATTTGACCACAGGAAGCGCAGGATCCACCATCATCTTAGCAGAGACCTGAGAGTCACCTTCCGCTACTTCAGGGCAAGGTCTAGAGCGTTCTCCCAGAGAGTCTCCCTAGACCCTCACCTTCCCCTCCTGCCTCTTCCCCTTCTACTGACCCTGTCCTCGCTGCCACTCAGAACTCAAGAGTCAGCTAAAATGCTGGAGCAAACTGCCCACTGACGCGGTATCACCAATAGGCAGCCTGGCACAGTGCAGGCTTCTCAGACAAGCTGCAGTGACCCTCTTCTTTTCATAACTCCCAAAGCCATCAATAGAATGATACTTTTATAATAACGCAATAAAATGAGCTAACAGAAACAATGAAATTAAGGACATGTACATACTGCTATATTTAAAACGGATAACCAAGAAGAACCTATTGTATAGACAAGGAACTCTGCTCAATGCTATGTGGCAGCCTGGATGGGAGGGGAGTTTGGGAGAGATGGGATGCATGGATATGTAAGGCTGAGTCCGTTCACTGTTCTCCTGAAACTGTCACAACACTGTTAATCAATACAAAACAAGATAAAAAGTTTTTTTTTTTTTAAAGACAAACTATGACTAAAGAAAAGATGAAATTAAAAGAAAAAAAACCTGAAGACATATAAAATAAAGCCCAAATGTTTTAATTAGACTCAATACTCACAGAATTATTCCATCAAAATGTTATGAAAGGTCAATATTGTGTAATAACCTATGATGGAAAATAATTTCAAAAAAATGTGTGTGTTTGTATAACTGAATCACCTCACTGTGCACCTGAAGCATTGTTAAGTCAACTATACTTCAGTAAAACATATATATGTTTTTTAAATGTTATGAAAGTTTCCACATACTCACCATCAAGCTCTGTTCCTACTCTGTAGTGAGTCGGTAAATCAACAGTGGACTAACACCAGTGTTCAAATTACACTGATCGGCAATGGCACAGTAAAAAATGAACGCGTTTTGACACCACCCAGTCTTGGGGAGGAATCCTATCTACTAGGTACGCGACTTTGGCCCTATCATTTAACTTGTCTCAATCTCAATTTCTGCATTTATAAAATAAAAATGTAGTATCACCAAATACTCTGCAGGATTGTGAAAGGATTAGGAAAATGTAAAGGCAAGGAGCACAGCACAGTGCCTGAATTAGACTAGGGCTCCAATACTATTATTATCAGGCTTTCCCAGGTATTGCCCAGGTATTTCCTTTCATCATTTTCTTTTAATCAAAAGGCAATTCCAATTCCAGTAAATCCTAACCTTGGGAGCTACTATTATCATAACTAACTGTAACTAGCAAAAGCCAAACCTATGATTTCTTATTGTCTTTAGCATCCTCTTTCTCTTTTGATGTCAGGAAGAACCAAACATAACTGTTGTGCCAAAAAATACATTCCCATTTGATTTCTAACATTTTCTGTTTAATCCAAAATATATTACAGCTTGATTTATGGTCAAACTCATACCAGTTCCATCAGCAATTCTGCCATCATTCCAGCTTTCTTAATGTTTTACGAAGAATATTTATAAATTATGTAACAGATATAAAGAATAATAAAACCAAGTCACCCAGCTTAACATTCCCATTTTCTCCCATCCACCCCCTACTCAATGTGCTGCCCTTCTTTATAACTGTTCTTAAAGATCTCAGTGTAAGGCCCAGTTCTTCCGTTAAGTGGGCTTCCCAGGGGGCACAGTGGTCAAGAATCTGCCTGCCGCTGCAGGGGCCACAGGATACATGGGTTCGATCCTTGGGTTGGGAAGATCCCCTGAAGGAAGAAATGGCAACTCACTCCAATATTTGTGCATGAAAAATTTCAAGGACAGAGGAGCCTGGTGGGCTATAGTCATGGGGTGGCAAAGAGCGGACATGACTGATGGAGCACACTCACACAGCTTCAGTTAGTGATGTCCTCTCTCTAAGCCTCTCTTACCTACCAAGTGACGCTCCCTGTTTGATTTTGTTTAGCTTTCACACTCTCCATGTTAACCCCCTGGCTCCTCTGAGGCTCCTTACCCTTCTACTGCAGACAGTTCTAACAGCCATCCTCCCACCCCTGAACTGGTAATACTGAATTCTCCTACCAAAGGCCCTGGCCACCACCCCCACTCTTATTTTTCCCTCAGCTCTTCCTTCCTTTTCACAAGCACCCTTCGGTACTTTTAAGGAGGCAATTCCATATGACCCTCCAAGATCCCCACTTCCTCTCAAGTCTAGACTCATCCTCTTACATACACTTCTCTTGGGTATTCACAACAGGGAGGCTCTATGGAAAGCCCCAAAGAATCCAATCCAACATTTTGATGCACTAAAGAAGCTACCTTTATCACTTATAATAACAGAATGGGAGAAAATATTTGCAAACATGTAGCTGACAATGGAATGGTAACAAGAATATATAAAGAACTCTCAAAGTTCACCAAGAAACCAACCAACTCAATTTTTAAAATGAGCAAAAGGTTTAACAGACTCATCATCAAAGAGATACGAATGGCAACTATGCAAATGAAGAGCTGCTCAACACCACTGGAATTTAGAGAAGCACCAAGTAAATTCAGGCTTCCCTGGTAGCTCAGCTGGTAAAGAATTCACCTGCAATGCAGGAAACCCTGGTTCAATTCCTGGGTCAGGAAGATCCCCGGGAGAAGGGATAGGCTACCCACTCCAGTATTCCTGAGCTTCCCTGGTGGCTCAGATGGTAAAGAATCTGCCTGCAATGCAGGAGACCTGGGCTGGGAAGACACTCTGGAGGAGGGCATGGCAACCCACTCCAGTGTTCTTGCCTGGAAAATCCCCATGGACAGAGGAGCCTGGCGGGCTGAAGGCCATCAGGTTGCAAAGAGTTGGACGCAACTGAGCACACACCAAGTAAAACCACAAAGAGAGAGCACTACAAGCCTAATGGAATGACTCAGATTTTTAAAAAAGGAAATTAACAATATCAGATAGTGCAAAGAATGTGGAGCAACTGGAACTCTCTCATACATGCGGATATGAATGCAAAAACATTAAGATGCTCAGTTTAGCAGTTTCTTAAAACATTAAACATATACTTTAGATATGACCTGGCAATCCCATCCCTATGTATTTACACAAGCGAAGTGACGACATATATCCACACAAAAATCTATAGACAAATAGTTACTGCAGTCTTATCGATAGTTGTCAAAAGCTGGAAACAAACCAAGTGTCCATCAACTGGTGAATGGAAAAAAAAAACAATTGTGGTATAAAGATAAATAAATAAGTGCTCAACAATAAAAAGGAATGAGTTACTAATCCATAAAATAGCATGGATGAAACGCACAAGAACACAAAGTGAAAGAAGTCAGACTCCAAGGACCACACAGTAAGCAGAGCTCAGATCAGTGATTGCCAGCAGCTGGGGTGGAAGGAAGCCCTGACTAGAAAGGGACCCAAGGGAACTTTCTGTGGCGGTGAAAGTATTCTGTATCTTGACTATCTATGGCTATACTACATTTGTTAAACCGACAGAAACGTATACCTTAAAAGGATGAACTTTACTGCATATAAATTATACTTCAATAAAGAAACAAAAAGTATATAATCTCCCTCAGAAAAGAATAACAGCCCGCCTCCAGCACAGAGGAGTTAATGCAACAGGTAAGGACATGGGTGGGGCAAGGAGGTGAGGAATTTTAAGAAGGCACAGGCCAGCAGGCCCAGACGCCAAGGACACAGGGCACCTGGGGGCGGTGGGAACCACCAGGAAGGCTGGGAACTAGAGGGGACACTGGGAGACCCAACAGAAGACGGAGCAGAGAGCCCACTGCCTAAGGCCATGAGGAGTGGGATAAAGAGTTGAAGAAGACAGTCACACCGAGCAAATAAGTAAAATGAAATAAGTAAATATACCGAGGATAAGAGTAACCCAATTTTTTCCCTACTTGGGAATGTATTTCCAAAAATGGAAAGAGGTTGGCTGGATTTAAGATGGAGTTATAGGTGTGAACTTTGGTTTTTACAATATAAATAAAACTCAAGGTTTTATAAAATAAAATACCTAATATATACACACATATACACACACCTATAAACATCACACATTTGCACATACTACATATATATACAGAGAAATCTAGAAATAATTACAGATGGACATGTATGGTGTGTGCATATGTGTATGTACATATTTACTTACATATATTTTCTAGTTCTGTCTGCTGAGAGAGTCAAGAGGCATTGACACCCCAGTAGCACCCAGACTATGGTTTCTAATCTCTCTCATCCACTTAAAAGAACCAAGCCTCCTTGGAAATGGCTGATTCCAGGGCTAGGGAAAAGAATATGGTAAGCTTGGAAAATCTTGTGCCAGAACGTCAAGAGACACTGAAGAAGCCAGTATAAAACGGGTCCTACTGGTCAAACTGGGAACAGCGTGAAGATTAAGAACAATTACAGAAATGGATTTCAAACCATAGAACACAGTAGGAATCCATGAGTTCATACTGACAGAAATAAACAAAGAAAGGAAAATTCCTCTTTATAGTAGAATGGCAACTGATAAATATAGACAGACTGATAGAGAATCATAATTTGGCAACTACTACAGAAGTGGCAACCCACTCCAGTATTCTTACCTGGAGAATCCCATGGACAGAGAAGCCTGGCAGGCTACAGTCCATGGGGTCGCAAAGAGTCAGACACGACTGAGCGACTTCATTTTCACTTTCAGAGAAGTGGCTGGTTCAGGATGTTAGACAGAGCTCTGATGAGGAATAGGCTAGTGGTATAACCTCAAAGTATCTTGCCACAGATAATAATCATTAACTGTAAGAGAAAAAATGGTGAACTTAATGTGGAGAAACCTGGCAAATACCAAATAAACCAGGAGACCAAGGTGACCGTCACTGGTGGTGGCATGGGTATACACTGCCTGCCCCCAGTCTGATGCACTGGGGAGAGCACAGCCTGTTTCTGTGCCATTCCTGCCGAATGAAATGACATGAACTGTTGTCATGGAGAACCAGACAGAGCCAGACCTAGACGCGTCAAAAATGTCAAGGACAGGAAAGAAAGGCAGAGACGAAAGCATTGTTCCAGACTGAAAGACTGAGGAGGTACTACATGTGACACGCATTGCTAGAGAGGACCCTGGACCAAGAAGGAAAAAGACACTCTATAGGGACAACTGGCAAAATGCTAACGGGGCCACGGGTGGGTGGGAACGTATCAACAGCGATTTCTGGATTTGGAGAGTTATATGCTGGTCATGTAAGAAAGTCCTATTTCGGAGAATACACACTGAAGTGTTTGCTTCAAAAAAGTTCAGAAAAGGAATAATGATAAAGCATATATGTACACATACACGCGCATATATGAAGAGTGGGCAATGAAGCAAAAGCAATAAATTACTAACAACTGGGGAATCTGAGTAAAAGGAATATAGGATTTTTTAGTTTTTGTTTTGGCAACTTTTCTCTAGTGGTTAAATTATTTCCAAATAAACTATTAGAGGAAAAATAATAGCCACCTACTGCCCGGAATTGTGCAGGATGCAATAATTTTTGTCTTCACAACAAAGGCTGATCTTAAAGCTCAGAAGGTTAAAACCTGGTCCAAGGTCCTCTAGCTAACAAGTGCTGGACCCATCCTAACCAAGGTCTACAAACTCTAAAGCCTTCAATCTTCTACCACACCATGCTGCCTCATTCCACAAACAGGTAACCACTGTTTACCGAGGGACAGGCCAGCATCTGTATTGATCACTGAGAATGTGAAATGTATCAGATCATTCCGGCCCTCAAGGTACTCAGCCTGAAAGACACAGACAGACTTGTGAAGGAATAAAGGGTTACAGGCACTATCTGTCATTACCTGTGCAGCTGGCCCTCACTCTACCCCAAATAAAGTATGACCCATTAGAGGGTGGGAGGTAACTTCTGAGATGTATAGGACAACAAGACCATGGCCACGTGGGGTAGGCTTAGGTCACACAAGGGAGAGGTCCCTCTCTGACCACACACACACACACATTCCCTCACTCTCTTTCACTCTGGTTTTTCTCTCCCTCTACTCCCTCCCTCCTCCAAGGCCTGAACTGCCCAAAAGAAAAAAGGGGGGAAGGGGAGCAGACATCCAAGTATATTTAAGGAGTCTCAAACTATTCTTCCCCTTAGGTTTTCATCAACCCCGGAGGTAGTCTGTGCTTTGTTTAAAGGGGTCCTTTTAATAACGAGTAGTAGCTGTGGTGGTACTAGAGCTGCTGGGCCCAGCTGACTGGAAAGGATCACTGCCAAGTCATACCTTTGCTTTCCAGTGGTTTTCTAGAGCAAAAAACAACTCTTGTGTATGAAAGAGACCAAAAGTCTGAATCTCTACCAAAGTACAAGAATCAGGTTCACGAGGATCCCTGCTTCGCTGACTCTGAAAGCCCAACTTACCCCCACAGGAAGTGGGTTTTTACCATCAATTATGTGCAAATTAAGTGGTTTTCTTTTCTGGTTATAAATCAAGTGTGGGAGGGGAGTGCGTGGGAGAGGGGGGCGGGGGGGGGGGGTGCTGTGCCTCTCGGTACTGTTCTGAGTTTCACGATAGCTTGGGTTCAGACCACACACCACCTAAGTTGAGGGGAGGAGGGAGGCACAAAATGCACACTTGTTACACGACAGTACAAAGGACAGTCACTGCCCTCAGAACACTTACTGTTTAGCAGGGGACAGATAAATTTTTAAAAAGAGTACTGTGGAAGATCTCCAAAGAATACCTTCTAGATTGCAATGGGACCAGGATCAGGGAAGGCTTCCTTGAAAAGGGATCACCACTGAGATGAGATCCAAGGAACAAAAGGGCACTGACCTAAAATTGCCAGGTCTGCACATGTATGTGTTTTCTTTGCTGGAGAATCTTCTGAGAAGGTAGGTAAAAAGAAATATAAGAAAAGTATGTACAAAAGCAAAGAGGGAAAAGAAATAGCAAGTGTTGCCATCTTGTTGGGACATAAATACACAGAAAGAAGCCTGGGAAAGGTTTTTAGTAGTTTCATAATAAATATTTGATCACAACAATTCTATGGTAGTTATTATTAGCTTCAGTTTACTAATGAGAAAATGGAGGCTTGAGAAAAGTTGGGTCAACTGGACAAGGTCACACAGCAAATGAGGGGCAGACTTGCTGTAGAACCCATCCTCTCTTTCTCTTCTACTCCCCTGCGAGTTCTACCCAAAACGTGGCTAATTCCTTGGATTTCCAAACAAACCACCTATTCCCTGGGTATTTAACCCTTGCTATTTAACACTTTCAAAACCCAAACAGTCACCAAAGTTAATGCTAGCTCCATTTAGAGGACAATTCTTCAGTTCAGTTCAGTTCAGTCGCTCAGTCGTCTCCGACTCTTTGCGACCCCAATGAACCGCAGCACGCCAGGCCTCCCTGTCCATCACCAACTCTCGGAGTTTACCCAAACTCATGTCCATTGAGTCGGTGATGCCATCCAACCACCTCATCCTCTGTCGTCCCCTTCTCCTCCTGCCCTCAATCTTTCCCAGCATCAGGGTCTTTTCAAATCAGTCAGCTCTTCGCATCATGTAGCCAAAGTACTGGAGTTTCAGCTTCAACATCAGTCCTTCCAATGAACACCCAGGACTGATCTCCTTCAGGATAGACTGGCTGGATCTTCTTACAGTCCAAGGGACTCTCAAGAGTCTTCTCCAACACCACAGTTCAAAAGCATCAATTCTTCTGTGCTCAACTTTCTTTATAGTCCAACTCTCACATCCATACATGACCACTGGAAGAACCATAGCCTTGACTAGACAGACCTTTGTTGACAAAGTAATGTCTCTGCTTTTAATATGCTATCTAGATTGGCCATCACTTTTCTTCCAAGGAGTAAGTGTCTTTAAATTTCATGGCTGCAGTCACCATCTGCAGTGATTTTGGAGCCCCCAAAAATAAAATCAGCCACTGTTTCCCTTGTTTCCCCATCTATTTGCCATGAAGTGATGGGACCAGATGCCATGATCTTAGTTTTCTGAATGTTGAGTTTTAAGCCAACTTTTTCACTCTCCTCTTTCACTTTAATCAAGAGGCTCCTTAATTTTTCTTCAGTAAAATCTAGTAATACTCATTTTTTGTTTTCACCAATGCAGATTTCAATACAAAAAAATAAAACATTTTCCCCCTTATGCTGCAGAGACCTCAAAAGCTTAAGGCAGCAGTAAGAAGACAGCCCACGCAGAATTCATTGTATACTCCGCAATGCACAACACATCAGCATCTATTTTATCTGCAGCAGGAAGAGATACAAGTTAGGGCCCCACAATTATCCCTGTAGAAAGGCACAGCAAAGGGCATGGAGGCATAACAGCTACAATAATGGTAACACAAATAGCCATCTGTACTTAGAGCCAGTCACGCCAAGAGCTCTCAACCACCCACATCCCTCACGGCTCCTCTCCCCCCATGCAGGTGGGCCAACTCCTTGCCATTCTTCTCCATCCCACGTAATTCCACAGGAGGAGAGACTGCTGCCAGGAGTGGGAAGCAAATAAGCTGCTGTCCTTCTGAACACAAAAGCCCCAAGAGTAACGGTCCTACCTCCCCACCCTGTGTTCTACCCATGAAGGCAGGATTTCCCTACTTCTTCTAGAACTGTCTAAAACACAGAGACTTGTAGCTCCCCTTAGAGCCCCCAGGTCCTGTTCTCTGACACTCTCCCATCCCAGTTAGGCTGGGTACTCTCTCCTCTACACCAGCATCTACTCACCTCTCTGCACTGAACACATCACAGGTCTGTCCGGGATCAGTCTCCCCATCACATCAAGAGCTCCCAAGGACAGGGGCTGTCCTTCAATCTGCCTCCCTGTACATGGGCAACAGCTAGCACAGTGCTGGCCATACAGGGGCTGAATTAGGTTCATGGGGTACATACAAGGTCTGCAGAATGAAACAGGAAGTGGGCAGTGGAAAAGGAAATGGTTCAACAGTAATCTGAGGTCTGAGGATCCAGGATGTCTGAACAGACAGCATGGTACGGTCTCTACACTGGACTGACACGTTGAGTGCAAAATTTACATTAAAAAAAAAAATCAGCCGTTCATTGTCTTTAATAGAGTGCTCTAGAACAAAAGATGCCACAAAGAGTATCATTTAAAGAAAGAAAGAAAGAAAAACCCTAACTAGCCATAATTATTAGTGTGTCCCTCAACTCAAAACAGCAATAAGAGTGTAGCCTACAAACAACGACCACAGCCCTACCACTCTGCCCCAGTTCCCAGCACACACAGCTTTTCAGGGTTCTTTGGGAGGGTGGGGGGGGGGGTGCTTTTTGCCCACCGCTTCCTCTTACCTTCCCCACTCTCCCTTCCTCCTAAAATCTACCAAAGAAAACAATGACTGTACTGCAATACCCAAGAATCTCCAGAAAGATACATCTCCCCAGTTCTCCTAAGCTCTCCTTGAGGGCTGCTGGCAAGATAAGCAATTTGTTCCCAATTATAGCAGACTTCATCTGGGTGATGAATGTACTCAGCAATTCAACAACGTGCTGGAAACGATGGACCATCTCAAAACCAGGCTCTGGCAGCACATTCCCAATCCGCCTGCAGCTCCACGACTGCCGGGTTTAACCAGAGTCTTCTTTTGCTCTAACCCATCAGCCACTTCCTCCCCCAGGGACATCTGCTCTCCAGTATTCTTTACCCATTCTATTTGTCAAAATCAAACAGAACCTGCTAGAGAGCTAAGACGGGGAAAGGATCTAATAAGGTCCCCAGGTTGTTTCAGTTTACCCTGTGGCCATACTTTTCTTGGATTTTTTTTTTTTCCTCCTACTGAACAAAAATTACAGTAATTACCTTAGAGAGGTGCCAATTTTTACTAGATTTTACTTGGAATCACTGTAATGAGATATCGAAGACGAAAGCAACCTCAAAAATAATCTCATTATAGCCTCCCATTTCACAGAGGGAGAAAGACTCAGAAAAGTTAAGAACTGCTGATCTACAGTCACACAAAGGAATTCCCTGCAATGTCAGACCCTAAAAGGCAAGAGTTGTATCTAATTCATCTCCAGGGCCGACACAGGGCTCAGGGCTTGATGAATGGCGAACTGAACAGAACACACACAACTGACTAGTCACAGGACTATGAGCCCATGATGTCTGACTTCAAGTACCTGTGTTCTCATCACCTGTGCCTAGAAAGCTAGGATCTATGGATGATGGTTTATACACACAGCGGACTCTATGGAATTCAGGCTCTCTCCTTCCTCAACCACTAGGTACACTCCCTTCATCTCTGACACCATTCATAAGATTTCCAACCTCTTTACGCTCCAACTGTTCTAAAAAGCATACACATTTCTAAACTGATTTCCTAAAATATCTTCCACTCGGATACTTTTAATTCTCTTCAACTGCCCTCTTAATCTCCTTAATGACTATCCTCTTTGGGATTCCTCCTCATGTCTTCAGCAAACCACAACCTGTCTCACCTCCCATGTCAGCCCCCCTAAGCCAAAGGTTCTCAACTTTGACTGCATATTGAAGTCACCTGGGGAAGTTTTCATAAAACTACTGATTCCTGGGTCCCTCCCTCAGAGTCCCTGATTTCATTGGTGTGGGTTTCAGTTCAGTCCAGACAGCTCAGTCATGTCCCACTCTTTGAGACCCCATGTTCTGGGTTGAGTATGGCCTTTAAATAAGCTCCCTAGGTGATTCTAATGCACAGCTAGCTAACACTGAGAACTTCTGCCCTGCACCCTCAGAAATTCACTGCCTGGTCCATTACATACTCCAAAAATAACTACTGCTGACTGTCCTAGACTTGCAAAATGTTAGACTACCCTGTGCATGGCACATGTGCTGCTAGACAGAAGGTACCTTAGAATCATGCCCTGGATTCACATCTGTCTGATAATAAAAATGCTTTGGTAAATATGTCGGCAAAGCTCTATAAATCACTAATGATGATGAATGGCCAGATCCTGCTAAAAGACTACACAGGGGAAAAGGCTGTATTGGAGTTTTCTGACTCAGAAACACATTTAGTTTCTGATCTTTGACCAAGAATTCAAGGTCCTTCAAATCCAGATGGTCTTTTCATATCAAAAACAGCCTTCTGTGGCCAACCCCAAAGGAGCACACGATACGTCATGTATTTTCATGCCTCCATGCTTCGGTACATATCAATCTCTATCTGATTGAAAAACTCCTAATCATTCTTCAAAGTCCAGTTCAAATGCCTCCTTTAGTCATTCATTCAACAAATACTGAGAATCCACTAAGTGGCAGGCATTTCTCTAGGCTCTGGAGATACAGTGTTGAACAAGACATAGTTCTTGTTCACTAGTCTCACAGTGCTTATATTCTACTTGGGAAGCCAGAGAGTAAACAAGGAGACAAATTAAAATATTTCCAGATGGTGGTTAAGTGATATGAAGAAAGCAAAATGACATACCATTATAGAGTAATGATGGGTGGCAACTCCCCAAAGGCAGACTCACTGTGTATCTCAAGACCACATCAAGAACAAGGGGCTTTACCATATTCCTTTTACACTCCCAGCATGCACTCTTAGTACATACACAATGAATATCTTGAATGAATAAAAAACCCGGGGTAAGGAAAAAGGTAGAAGTTTTTTTAAAAAGTTTCATAATCAACTAAGAGTTAAGAGACATGAACCCTCACCTAAGTTTCTCCCACTACCTACAAGATTTGGGGCAAGGCCCTTCCCCCCTTGTATAAAATAAGTAGACTGGATTAGACTGGGGCTGTAACACTCACCAGAGGAAACAGAAAAGAGAAGCATGCATGTAGAGCCCTGCAGTGGTGGGGCTAGTAAGTTGTTTCTAAGGTTCCAACGGAGTGGCCCCCACAGGAACCCAGGGCCAATATGGCAGAGAGAAGCCAGAAATCTGTATTTCATGTGAGCTCTGCCAGTGTTTAAATATTACATCCAAAAGTCTTTAAAATACTGTGATAGCCAAACAAAACCCCTTGTGGAAGGGCCAGACCACAGACTTATAGTTTGCAACCTCTATACTAGATTGCCTCTGAGTCCTTCCTAGTTCTAAGAGTCCATGGCTCTAGAATGAAGTATCTCCTTACAGAAAAACACTAAAGACACAACAGGATTAGAGGACAAAAAGCGAAAAGAACACACGTTTCTACTTGTGTTCTACTTAGATCATAGAAGAGACTTCTTCATAATTCATCAGTCAATAAATCCTCATTACTCGGAAAGAAAATCTTGCATCCTGGACAATAAAAAGACTGACTCCAGCCTTTCCAAGAGTCATGCACATGTGCTTAATAGATATTCCTATCCCAAGCAGTCAGGAGTGCTTAAAGAGGCACAACTCATGTGCACACACACAGACACACACACCCCACAAAGCAAGGAAATCAATTATGCTGAAGACTGGCAAGATGCCCCAAAGACGCAGCAGGAATTTGATACGAACAGCAGGATGAGGAAGGAGAATGAATAATTCAGTCTCCCTGATTCACTTAACCAAGTGCTGTCAGGCCCAAGCTGAGGCCCACAGCTCTGGGGCTGGGCTCCCGCATCTGCAGGCAACACGAGCTCCTGTCTAAATGGAAAGCCAACCATGCCGGCTCAGAGGTGGGAGAGGGAAGACACGACTGACTGGCACCCAGAATGAGTCACGTCCTCTTTCTTTGCTCAATTCATCACAAAAGACCACACTTGAAAGCGAAGAATGTTTTCACACTGCCATTAGCAAAGGAAAAATAACATGCATATTTTATTCATGCCCACCCTCTTCAAGGAGGCCTCCAATAGACAAGAAAGCCAAAGCAAATAAGATAATGGGGAAGGCAAAGAAAAAAAATGGCCAGTATATAAAATATGGCTGAATGACTGACAGTATATACAGACACCTTCCTTGTGGCTCTGACATTAAAGAATCTGCCTGTAATATGAGAGACCTGGGTACTTGATCCCTGGGTTGGAAGATGCCCTGGAAAAGGGAAAGGCTACCCACTCCAGTATTCTGGCCTGGAGAATTCCATGAACTGTATAGTCCATGGGGTAGCAAAGAGTCTGACACGACAGAGCAACTTTCACTTATCCTTACCCTTCCTACTGTCCCGCTTCCAAGGATGAACAAAGTTCCCAATGTTAACTACCTTTAAATTACAATGATATCCGGTTTATAAACAGCTCATTAACTGCTTAACCTAAGTTCCACAGTCTTTTTAGACACAAGCTATTCTGAAAACATATATAGAACTATCCTGAGTATCAATCAGTCATCACAAAATCTGTTTGTTGGAAACCAGGACTTTGCACTGTAGATTTTTAAAAAAAAAAAGCTGCTACAGAAATGACCTAGGGAAGAAAAAAGAAAACAGCCCAACTTGTTTTCATGTGTCTTTATGACAGGTTTGGTGTTTTATCTTCCTTTTTTGTTTGTTTTTAATGACAAGGATGAAATATTTTAATCACTCAACATTTAAATCCCTCAGATCTACAATACTCACTGAGGCAAGTAATTCTTTCAGCCTTGCACTGGTGAACAACACAACAAGAATATATTAAATTCTGAACACCACAGTACTAACATGGTGCTGGTATAAAAATTAAGGAAAGGAAACAAATATGTGAGGTTCCTCAAATCCTTCTAAGGCTGCATGTGAAGATACACAGGTTCTGTGCAAGAAATGGATCTTACATATTATACTCGTTGAGTAGCAGGAAACAGATTTTATTAAGCAATTACTACCACAGGTAAGTGCACTCAAGAATGAGCTCACACTTTAAAAAAACATTTAAAAAATTAACCTGATTCCTCCGAGTTACCAAAAGCAACTACATCTCTAAAACTCAAATGTCTGAAACAGAGAAGATCCAGCCCTGAAAGCAAAGATGAAATAGTATTTTTTTAAGGGGGTAATTAAATAACAATGTGTTCCTTCTGGTGCTAATAACCAATTTCCCTATTTACATCAGGTCAACCCTTGGGAATTCGTCTGTGAGCCTGTCATAGGGAGGCGTGCCACAACAGCAGTGACTCGGATCACAGACCCTGTCAGAGGACACCGGCTACTACACTGGATAGAAACCTTATACTCACATCCTACATTACAGATCACAATCCGGGGGTTCACAAGCCAAGTTCCTGGGGGTCGCAGACAGAAAAGGGCCCCTGATTTCAAAATGATTAACAACTGGTGCATCTAGAAATTAGATAATACAAAGTCTTACCTGCCATTTCTTTTGTCTTGTCAAAGAGTAAATAGTAAGGCTGCTGTTGATCAATTTTAATAAGCTGGAAATGGATGACAATCTTACCAGAATAAAAACAAAATTTATTCTCTTATTTGGTGAGTTAAGGGCAATGGAATTTTTTTTTTAAGCTCCCCAGAAGATGGGCTTCCCTGTGGCTAGGTCGGTAAAGAATCCACCTGCAATGTGGGAGACCTGGGCTCGATCCCTGGGTTGGGAAGATCCCCTGGAAGAGGGCATGGCAACCCACTCCAGTATAGTTGCCTGGAGAATCCCCATGGACAAGGAGCCTGGCAGGCTACAGTCCATGGGGTTGTAAAGAGTCGGACATGACTGAGCAAGTAAGCACAGCACACAAGAGGATGCTAGTGGGCAGCCAAGACTGAGAAACATAGGCCTACCTGAATGTGGAAACTAACCACTTAGGGCTACTTAACTAGTGGAACCAAAGGTAACGCATTAAGAGGTTTGGCTTCTGAATACAGCTTAGCTTGAAATGATTATCTCCAGCAAAAGAACCAAATGCCACACAGTGAGCATTCACCCTGAAAATCCAGGACATGTTTTCTATACAGATAGGGTTCTTTGAGTTCTGAAACCCTATCATCTGTCCGACCATTAACCATCCAATAGTATTGGCCCTACTACATAGCAGGTGTTGTGCTAGAAGACGATAATTTAAAAAGGAAAAAAGACCAAAGCACAGTCCCTACCCTCAAGGAACCTACTGGTACCAGATCAAAGTAGATGGGCATTTATAACACAGTGAGATAAAAGCTAGAAAGGGAAAAGTACAAGCTACTATGACAGCAGTCCAGAGAGCTCCTGCCCCATTTAAGACGTTTGACAAAATGTTTCCAAAGAAAACTGACCTCTAAACCAAGACTTCAGAGATGAGGGTGGGCGAGTACAGGTGGAAAAGAAACAGCGGTACCTTCAAGCAGAGAGGCATGGTCTGTGTATAAGTGGGTTGAGGGTTTGGGAGATGAGGTAGGAGCCAGATCACCAGTGTCATTTAATGGGATTAAAGGCAACAACGTGTGATGACAGCTGGTGTAGAAGGATCACTCTCAGAAAGATCCCTGTGATGCAGTGACGTGGACACAGAAGACAAAACTAAAGGCAGAAAGACTACTGTGGAAACAGTGACACCAGTCACGGACTTACACCAGGGCAGAGTTCTGTAGAGAAAGCAGATGCGGAGGGGTCAGTTTGAGACATGCTGGCTCTGAAGGAACCATGGGGCATCCACACGCAGATGCAGCTAAGCATCCAAAGACAGACGCCTGAAGTGCAGAGAGGAAACGCAGGCCATGTGGAGGCTGTCAGCATAGAGATGATCAATAAAGCCTTAGCAATGGAGAACATGTATAATGTATAATACAGACAGAAGAAGGCCTAGAGAAACCTAAATAACAGCAAGTTTTAAAATGGCAGGTTGAGGAAGAGATTAAGAAAGAGGACTGGCAGAGAGAGAAGCATTTTTTAAGGATGGCCAGAGAAGTTTGGGGGAAGAGGCATTTCAGGGACACAGAATATAGAAAAAGAGAGTCATTGGATTTAGCCACAAGGGAGTTACTGGTGACACTGGGGGAAAGAGTTTCAATATTGTGGTTGAGGAAGAAACTTGACTACAATGCGTTCAAAAAGTACAGACAATTATTTCAAGAAGTTGGTTTGCAGAAGAGAGAAGAATAAAAAGGAGTTGGAAGGTGAAGGAGACTGAAGGACTAAATATGGTAGATCATATTTATTTTTAATGAGATAAGCATGCATAAACTTGATAAGAAAAGATACAGAAGGGCAGATTTTAAAGTCTAAAAAAGAGATTCAAGTAGGATTCACCATAAAAAGAAACAAAAATACATCTTTCACTACAACAGATGAAATTTGTAGGTTTGGGGGCAGGAAGTTAAAAAATTTCCAATTTCATAGCTTCTATTCCATCTACCTGCAATGCAGGAGATGCAGGTTCAGTCCCTGGGTCAGGAAGATCCCCTAGAGAAGGAAATAGAAACCTATTCCAGTATTCTTGCCAGGACAATTCCATGCACAGAAGAGCCTGGTGGGCTACATACAGTCCACGGGGTTGCAAAAAAGAGCAGGACATAACTTAACAACTAAACAACAATTTCATCTATAAAGTAAGAGGCAAGATTTCTTTCTATAAGTGAAGAGACAGTGAATGTAGGATAATGAGGAACGTCTGAAACAGCCACTGTGTCAAGTTCCCAAGAGAGGTCACTCAAAAACAGAAAGACTGCCAGATAGGAGTCAAGCATCCAGGAAAGGCTGGAAATCATGAAGGCAGACATCTGTATCGATCTAGGCCTAGGGTTTGCTAGGTAGGGAAAACCAAATGAAAACAAAGAGAGGATACCGGCCAAAGAGCTGTTTAAGCAAAGGACCCTGAAATCCAAACAAGAGAGGGAAGGAAGCAAAGAGAAGGGAGTCAAAAGACAGAGCAAGAGCAGAGAAGATCAAGGCTGTACATTTCTCAGTGACATTTTGGAAAAAGATGCGGTGGGAGTAAATGAAAGAAAGAATTGAAGAGTCTTCATGAGAAAATAAGATGCCTGTCTACATTTTCAGAAATGAAGCAGTTCCAGACTGACAGGACCCAAAGCATGTCCTCAGAATAGGTGGTAAATGGGCAACTCACAGCAGGGGAGCTGATTAATTAAAGAACCAAGAGACTGGGACTAGCTAAGGTGCTGGGTCTATCCGGGCACTCTCTGAACACAACATTACTTGAGGTAGGGCCAAGGTACCAAGATCCAAGGGCCAAGGTAGTTTTCTTCTGTTTTTCAAATAAGGCAAGGTAATCAATAAGCCCCAGCACCTAGTAAGGGAAGAGGGCAGATTACTAGCCAGATTACTAGAGTCTGAACGGAGCAGAGAATTTTACCAAAAGATACACGATTCAATAAGAGTACTGGAGAGGGAAGAGAAGGGACAGGATTCTGACCTCCCCACTGCAGGGGGACAAAAGGGACACACCAGGTCCTTGGAAAGAAACCACATGAAGTCAAGAGAAATGAGTAGAAATAACATGCAGTTAAAAGGCTGAGGGTGAAGAAATCTGTTTACTATGCAACAGAGAAAATGGGATAGTCGATGAGGGAAGAAGTCACTGGAAGGTCAGGTCAGGAGAGAAAAACCATCAAGTCAGGCCTGAGATCACAGGGATACACAGATGGCCATCGCTGCTTACATTCTGGACGCCGACCAAGGAGTGCAGAGTTGAGAGGAATGATCTGTTTGGCTGCTGCAAGACTTCTAAAAAAAACTAAAAACAAGAGTCCCAACAATTCCTTAGTAGAAAACTGGAGGGCGCAGAAGGGCTTGGGCTTTTTGAAAGGAGTCAGCATTAGCCAGGTTTCAGTGACCCAGAGGCTAAGCTGTAGGCCGAAGGCAAGTTCTGTGAATCCCACATGACCTACCACGTATTAAAAACAAAACAACCGGCAGCCTCTGATGGTGGGAGAAGGGGGGATGGCCTCAGGCTCTGCGAGGAAGAACCTGGCCTGGAATATCTATTTTACCACAGCAGACAAGAAAATTCTCTGAGTGGAGTCAGTTATGACCTGGAACCACGTGGGCTGACAAGGACAGGCACGAGAATCAGGCTTCTGCTGCTTCCAATAAATAATGTCAAATAAATTTTATGAGAGGCCCGAGATTCAAGAATTTTGATGCCTCTAATTAAATAAATGAATAACCTAACCGATTAATTTTTTCACAAATCTAACATATGTAACTGCTCATGTGCTAAGTGCTTTACTTGCAGTATCTCATTAGTTTTCACAACCCTATGAGGTGGAAACTATTATTAACATTTTACAGATGAAAGAACCAAGCCTCAAAGAAATTAAGAAACTTGCCCAAGGTTATAAATGTATTAAGTAGCAGAGCCAATAGGACTCTAAACCCCAAATACTTACCCATAAGGTCTGCCTGACTCTCACCACACCAGTGGATGTTGACAATACATCTAAGCACAAAGCTTGCAATGTGGGATACCTGGGTTCAATTCCTGGGTTGGGAAGATCTCCTGGAGAAGGGAAAGGCTACCCACTCCAGTATTCCAGCCTGGAGAATTCCACGGACTGTATAGTCCACGGGGTCATAAAGAGTCGGACACAACTGAGTGACCTTCACTTCACAGAGCCTCTTGAATACACAACTCAAAATACAGTTACTAGTAGGGAAAATGTAAAGAATTAAAAGGCATGACCCTCAAGAAAATTAAGTCTAGTAGAGAGACAAGGGGTTTCCCTGGTGACTCAGATGGTAAAGAATCCACCTGCAAAGCGGGAGACCCCGGTTCGATCCCTGAGTTGGGAAGATCCCCTGGAGGAGGGCACGGCAACCCACTCCAGTATTCTTGCTTGGAGAATCTCCATGGACAGAGGAGCCTGGCGGGCTGCACTCCACAGGGTCGCAAAGAGTCGGACACGACTGAGCAACTAAGCATAGCACACAGAGAGACAAGAGAGAGTCACCAAAAAAAAAAAGGGGAAGCAACAATTCAAAACTACTTAAGTACCAAGATCATGATAAGGATAACAAAGGTTTAAAAGATAGCTAGATGGAACAGATTTTTAATTCTCTCTCCAAAGCAATAAACTTTCTAACAGCCCATTCACTTAAGCTTTCAGACTTCCCAAACGTGAGAAGTAACGTTAAATTCCTTAGGAAATACCCGAGTAAATCATACCAAGATACTAGAAAAAAATTAAGTGAATTGAAATGAATACTTGCTCTCCTGAATCTTGAACCCCATACTAACCCAACTATTTTCCACTAGCATACTTAGTTTCCATGTACAAAAGCTCCGTTTTGACCCAGAGCAGGCAAAAATCAACCTTCACTGATTATGTCTAAAGGATCACCCATATCCTATGTCTTACGTCTCGCCACAATCTAAATTTGAGGAGTCTGAAGCTAAGCCAAAAACAAAACAGCCACCAGGAGGGAGGCATGAACGAACCCACCACTGGGAACAGCAGCGTGCTCTAAGCACACTCCTCATACAGTATCCTAGTTCCCATACTACATTTTAAGCTATCTGTGAGCATCGTCTGTGTTTTCACCTGGTACACCTCTAGCCCCTCACAACACTTTTATTCCGTCTCATAGGTAAATGAACTCACCTCCATTTCCCTACTTGGAGAATAAAAAACAGAATGGTACCCTGTTTTCTGTTCAGACCTCTCAGAGGTAGAATGAGTTATGGAATGGTTCTTAAGTGCACTGAATCTCACCTAAAAGGAATGTGATAGACATTCACCAAAACAAAAGAAAAAAAAAAGACATTCACCAACTAACACCCAAACAGCGTATTCCACTACTCAAAATCGCACACATGAACAGAAGTATATACCAGTGCTCAAGGTTCAGGCAAAGCTAAACTCATCTTTGCCCCTGACCCCTGAAGGGCCCAATTTGATTATTAGGTCAGAATTTGCATTTTCAAAATGAATAGAATTGTTCCAAATTATACTGTGAAGTAGCAGTTGAGGGTAAAATGGACTTCAACCACTGGACTCTGACCATCATCAGAGGCAGTCAGTGAAATATGGGTATGCCAACAGGGGAAAACAGAAGAAAAATGGGAAAGTAGAGTGGTTCCAAAATATAACCACAAATTCTTTGACCCTATTCCCTTCAACAGGTGGAGACTAATTCTCCTCCCATTGGGAGGAACTAGATTTGGACACTTGCTTCTAACAGATAAGTAAAGCAGAAATGACAGTGTACACCTCAGGAACGAGATCACAGAACAGCGTTTCTTCACCTGCTCGCTCTCTCTTCACCTGATCTCTCACTTGATCCCACCAAGGAAGTTAACTCATGCAAGGAAGATGCTCAAAGAGACAAAGAGACAGTCATGTTGGGGCAGGAGAGGGAGGGGGACCCATGCCTCCTGCCAATAGCCAGTGAGGCACTGACAACACGCCAACAGCCATGAAATGAGCCGTCTCAGAAGTGGTTCCTCCAGTCCCGGTCCAAACTTTGGATGATGGCAGCAGCCCAGCCAACAGCTTGACTAAAACCTCACGAGCAATTCTGAGCCAGAACCACACAGCTAAGTTGCTCCCAAATTTCTCACCCACAGAAACTGTGAGATAATAAACATTTGTTGTGTTAAGTCAGTAAGTATGAGGCAATTGGTTACGCATGCAGGGAAAAATAACTCCAGCACACTAGGTTGTGAATCCCAAACTATCATTAAAGTCCCTCCAAGGTTCTGCAAACAGATACCACCAGAGAGAAGCACACCTGGACTCCAGCAACTTCTTCTTCTCTTCAAGCATGACATCTAACAAATATCCTGAAAGTCAGAAACAGGGGCCATTTATGTAATTTACAACTTTCTAGTAGCCACACTTAAAAGGAAATAGATGAGAATAAATTTAACAGTATACTTTACTGAAACTAACATTCAAAATACTAACATCGAAATTTCAACATGTTAATATAAAATAAAATTCAGTGAAATTTTTTTTGGACTGAGTCTTTAAAACCTAGGGTACTATACTCCCAGAGCATCTCCCTTCGGTCAAGTCACATTTCAAGTCCTTGACAGCCACGCGCGGCTACTGTGTAAGACAGAACAGGAGGCCTGCGTGGTGGCTCAGTGGGGAAGAATCTGCCTGCCAACGCAGGTGACACAGGTTCGACCCCTGACCCAGGAAAACCGCACAGGCCACGAAGCCACCAAGCCCGTGCATCCCAACTCCTGAGCCTCTCCTCTAGAGCCTGAATGCTGCTAGTACTGAGTTTGTGCGCCCTGGAGCCCACACGCGCCACAAGAAGCCCACACACTGCAAGTAGACAGCGGCCCCCACTTGCTGACACTAGAGAAAAGCCAGCACAGCAACGAATACCCAGCACAGCCAAAAACAAGTAAATTATAAAAGTAAGTAAAATCTTTAAAAAAGAGCAGGTCTAGGATTTCTTCTACAGTTTGTTGCCCTTTCAGGAACATGACTGTGGAGATCAGAGGTAAAAGTAAGAATTTTTTTTTTTAAATACCTAAAGGATTCTTTTCTCTCTCTCTCCCTACTGAGATCTCATTTACATAGGCTCCCAAGCGAGGAAGGAGTGGCCTTCACGAAGGAAAGAGGGAGGGGACTGCTAAGAAAAGGAAGGACCACCCTGAAAACCCGAAAAGAAGCTAATTCCACCGACAAAACATCAACACCAAGAAGCAGGGTGAGTACAGAGCACATCACCCTGATTTCTAATGGCTATTTCCCTCATCATTCATTTACCCTCCACTACACACACAATCCTAGATCCAACTGAAAAGGAAAGATGCAGTTTGCTCCAAAATGGAAGGTCTGAAAAGGGTGGGCGGGAGCAAAGAAGAAGAACACTTGGCTTTCTCCAAAAACACTTTCTCCAGCTCACACATTTGCCTCCCCTCCACCAGCAGTGTTGGCTTCTAGGATCGCTGCTTGAAAGGAGGACGATCGCTGCTTGAAAGGAGGACAAATCAAACCCAGAGCACTCAGCAGACAGTAATCGCAACAAGAAGATCTGTTCCAGTGCAACCAAAGTCACCCTCGTCCTCCTCCTGCTCCTCTTTTTTGAGAAGCTAGATTCAGACCATTATGGAGAAAAGCCCAGCTGTGTGAGTCACCGCGGCCATTCCAAGCGGCCTGGGCAAAATCCAGCGGACAGCTGGAAACAGCTGCTGTGAGATCAACTGGGCGGGAAGGAGGAAAAAGAGGATGAATTCATAGTTTATCACACACGACCCCATTCTCGCCTCAGAAAAGCTGGGTTTGATTTTCTCTCCCAAACAGAAAGCTTCTTCTCCCTGCTTACTTAGGATTCTTCTCCTAATGCAGGAAACAACAGCAGGCTCACCGCCCTCAGACAATGATCCAGTGCGGGACACCACCTACACCGCGTGTCTCTCACGGTACAGGGTAACCAAGAACCCATCAGGGGAAGTGAAGTGAGTAAAAGGCGCTTGGACGTGTCCGATTCTTTGTAACCCCATGGACTATACAGTTCATGAAATTCTCCAAGCCAGAATACTGGAGTGGGTAGCCTATCCCCTCTCCAGGGGATCTTCCCAACCCAGGGATTGAAGCCAGGTCTCCTGCATGGCAGGCAGCTTCTTTACCAGCTGAGCCACAAGGGAAGCTCAGGTTCAAGAACCATCAGGTGGGTAGCTGTGAAGGCAAAACACTGTCGACTTCAACAAAACTCTTAAAAAAATAAAATAAAATAAAACACCAGGAAATACGAGACTGCTGAAATCTGTCAGAGAAATAGCCCCAGAGAAAGAGGAGTTCCATTCTCCTTACACGATAATGATGTTATAAACACTGTTGATTAAGGAAAAATGAAAAACTGCCAAAAGCAGAGTGCTTCTCTGCACAACCAGAAGGCAACAAGCCTCTAGACCTCTAATCCACTTTCCTACTAGCCAAAAGGATGCAGATCTTCACACATTAGTCCTTGAAGAAAAGGAAGCTGACCCCTGGTCCAGAAACTGTCCTAAAACGGGCAGTACACCAACAGGTATCTTTCCTAAACCAGAACTTCTTAGAATCTCATGGCTAAGGGAACAAGAGGGATTCACTGGCATCTGACACATTTAAACAATCAGTAATGGGCTCTGGTCACGAGAACCCTCCTCTACAGGGTCTCTGAACCCCCAGCCATTCTTCAAAAGCCCCGTGCCCACCGTTCGTGGTTTTCTGTTTTCCTGTTTTTTTGATCAACACACACTCCAGGGTGGTCAGTCTTAGATTCTTTAGTCACTTTAGACATTCACATGGTAGAAGCAGTACATATCCTCCTAATTCACCAGGCAGATCATCCATGAGTAGAGAAGAGCTGCAGCCTTCAGAAGGCGGCTCCAGAGATTTTAAAAACCAATGAAAAGCTCCTTCAGCTCTCCCTGCCGCCCTCCTGCCAACAGTAGTGCTGTTTCTAAAGAAAGCCACAAAGACTTAAAGCGTCTCTATGCCTTCTCCTCCTGAGTGCTGTTTCTCACTACAGGACTTTAGTTATTTCTTCCACAAATATTTTTTTAAGTATTTATGATATTACATCATACACAGGACCTCCTGCAACTAATTGCTGAAGCCGGCCATTGGCGAACCTATAAATCGTGGAAGGAACTGAGATGGGGAAGGAGCCCAGAGGGAAGTCTGAGTCAGCTTCCAGGACCAAGGGAAACTTTTCCTTGGCCTCCCAGGTTTAAGATTAAAATAATCAGTATGACAACTTTTGTTTAAAAAATGTAAAAGTCATAAAAACTTCTTCAGCTGCCACAGCTTACATTTTGGATCCCCTCTTATTCTCTTTATGTTTTGTCTTTTCAAGCATACAGCAAATCCAGAAAGACAATTGTGGTACAATTTTGTAGCATATATAAACTTTCTCACCAACAAATTAGCATATGTGACACCACCAACTTCAACTGTTGTTTAATTTGGCTGAGTTTATACGGCACCTACCCAACTGAACTGAAGCTCTTGACAGAGCACCCGGGATCTTCCCGTCCATAGTACCACCTCACAAGAGCAGAGCCTCACACCACCACTTCTGGATTAGGTTTCACTTGACATAAAATGAGTGCAAGGATGAGATGGAAGACTGGATCTAAAATGCACAAAACCAAACAACAAAAGTGATTCTTTCCCAAAGAAACTACCCTCCAGGAGAGGAAAAGAAGAAAGCTTTTGATCAAATCTGAAAGATGACAGTGAGGCCTCTGCAGCCCCCCATGAGAAACCATCTACTAGCAATACAGCTAAGCTGCCAAAACCACTTACATCTGCATCCCCTTCTCCTTCAGTATGTATTTCGATGACTTCCTTTCCAACTAGCCCACGGTGACAGCCACTGCCATGATAGCCAGTCGTGATTTTAATAAATCTAGTCATCTGTTTTCCAGGGCAACCTGAAAAAGCCAAAAAATAAGCATGGCCTAGGCCAGCTCTGGCGGGAACCATGAAACTAAAAAGGCAGAAAGGGGTTTGTAAGAAGATTACCATCAGCTAAAAAGTCAGAGTGTATTCAATTCAAATGTGTGCATGGTAGTGATCACAAGATTTTTTTTCTTTTCCCCCAATCAAAGCAACAAGGGAAAAGAATCATACTTGGGGTCTAAGGGGAAATTGATTTTTAAAAAATAAGAGGTGGAAACAACTGAACACTATACTCTGGAGGAACTTGTCATATTAGAATTTTGGTTAACTTGCATTGCTGGATGGGTATAATTACCTATACTTAACAGACAGGTAAGAAGTTAAACATCTCAGCGCAACATTTCACCGAAGACAGATGTCCAAAGACAGAATCTCAATTACTTAAAGGCACAAATTATGGGGAGAACTTCTTAGACATGGAATATAAAACATATGGGAATGCATTATTAATTTTACACACTTAATACCTAAAAACAGGATATGCAAAAGTTATAGTCCTTTTAACAATGCTAAAATATATACACTATATTTAAAGACAAAATTTTAGAGCTGGAAGGGATTGCTAGACAATAAATCTGTATAATAGCAATTCTAACAGACACTTGTATCCAAGAAGTTCAAAGAACTTGGCTTTAAATGCCATATATGTGCAGCATGAGTAAAACTTGGAAGCGTTAACTTCTGTACTTTATGATCTGTGCTAATTTATAACCTCTGTATTAGTCAACTTTATTTTACAAAAAAAAAAGAAGGAAGGAAAACAGGCAGAGATATGAGGAAGAAAGAGGAAAAAGGGAGGGAAGGAAGAAGGGAGAGTGAATGAAGAAAAGTGCCCAAAATGTTTTAGACCTCCTGTGATAGGAAAAATGCATCGCACTGGGGTTCTTGGTATCTCCCTTCCTTGTGTCTGTTTTCCTTTGCTTTTCCTCTATTTCTCTAGGTCTTTTGTCTCTCATTGGCAGCCCTGGTTTCCTTCTCATCCTCCTTTGTACTTCTGCTCATCGCCCTTCCACGTCTGCCTGCCTGCCTCTTTACATCTTTCCCTTTGCCTGACTCCAACTCCACATCCCCACACAACACAAGAGTAAATCCCACTCAAAAGCAAACAAGAAGTTAAAAAAAATCCTTTACAATGTTACAAATCAACAGATCAAACCCTTCCATCTTAGGAAACTGAGGTTCTGGGAGATTATACAATTTGCCCAGTGTCACAAAACTAATAAGTGACAGAACCGAAACTAAAATCCAGCTTTTCCCATTCAAGTACTAAAAGAAAGCATAGAATGTTATTTTTAAATCTCAGTAGATAAGGTCTCTCTCAGAAAGAAACAAGATCCAAAAACTTAAAAATAAATACCTTATATAGTTAATTACACTAAAAATTTTTATCTGGCTTCAAAACACACATAAACACATATACTTGCATACTGCAAACAAACTCAAAAAACCAATGACAAATTAAGAAATTTTGTAACATGAATGACAAAAGCTAATTTCCTTAATTTTATAAAGTTCTCACCACCACCACCACCAACAAAACCCCACCATTCTTCCTTAGTTTATGACAAAGAAATACAAATGACTTTTAGATATCTTTTTTAAAACAGATCATTTTTATTACAGAAAAACAAAAGATCATGGTACCAGTTTTCACGTATCGGAGGGCTGGTTAAAATCAGTGTATGGTAACATACAGTTTGCCAAGCTGGAAGGAAAAAGTCACTCCACTATACACACAAGTATACAATTTTGAAGGCTGCTTGGCAGCCTATCACAAGATTAAATGAACACACCCTTAGAACTCCAACAACAACTCTTCTCAGAATCTGTCCTCATGTACTTACTTATATACAAGAACATATTATATATAAGCAGCATGGCTTATAGTAACAAAATATTGGAAGCAAACTTAAATGTCCAGCAATAGGAAATGTTTAAACAAATCACAATTTTAAAACTACCACAAACCTTACTCTGGAATACTAAATGGTCATTTCAAAAGAATGAAGCTGATCTGTACAAACTGAAACAAAATGTTCTCCAAGATGTTCTGTTCAGTGAAAAACAATGAAGAGACTTCAGGTACATAAAGGAGTGTGCATGCATGCATAGAATTCCCTTAACATAACAGAAACTACTAAGGTTTCTATCATACAAACTTTGCAAAAGGAACTTTAGGGCCCTTCTAGTTTCAAGAAATCCTACATTTTAAGTTCTTCCTGACAGCTAACGTGCAGTAACTCTCCTAGAAGACCCATCCCCACCACCTCTCCTGGAGCTCTTAAACCCTGGATGGAATGATGACTCTCTTTTCTGCCTTTCGGCCAGTTCAACTGGGCACCTTGGTAGCCCCCTTTCCACTTCTCTATAGCTTTGCATCTTTCTTCACTCTCTCAATACTTCTCCTATATCCTAACATTAATTCTTTTTCTCCATAAATATACCTCACAGCCTTCCAAAGCCTAAAGGCCATTGCTAGCAACTGGCATTCTTTCTGCTTCCCACTGCTGCTTTTCTATCAATTTCATTTGTTACTCAGCAAACACTTATTGGGTAACAACCGTATTCCACATATAGTAAGTTCTACCTAACAGGTGGTCCCTGTTTTAAGAAACTTGCAGCCTAGGACAAACATTCAAAAGCAAACCTCTTGGCATAGCATGTAAGAGGGAGAAAAACTAGAAGAAGAGGAGGTAACCTTCCAATGTTTAGCTACATATACCAAGTTCAGAGCTCTGGATACCTCTTAAGGAAGGAAGAGAGATTGGGGTTGGTGGCCAAAGTGTCCACTGTCTTTATGTGTTTCAATCTTTAGGTTTTTATCTGTAAGAATATATTGGTATATTAATTTATAATTAAAACATAAGACTTTAAAAGGAGGCAATAAACCCAAGCAATGGTGCCTGGCAGATAAATGGAGCTCCATAAACGATCACTAAACATGTGTTCAGATTCCACAGAGTGGAGTAGAAGGAGAGAAAAACCATATTCTGTTGCCCTTACTCAGCAACTCCTCTTTTAAAGTTAACACAGGGTTTCTCAGCCTCAGCACTACTGACCTTCTGGGCCAGACCACCCTTAACTGTAAGGGCCACCCCATGCATTTTCAAACACGACAGCAGCATCCCTGCCTTCTACCCACTAGATGCCCACGGCACCTCCAGTTGTGAGAATCAAAGATGTCTGAAGACATTGCCAATGTCCCCTGGGGGCAAAATCTCTCCAGTTGAGAACTACTGAGTTAATGCTTACACATTATGCTACTTCCTCAAACTCAAATTGACAGCCCTTCCAAAGCCTCCAAGCTCTTCAAATCACTTATTTCCAGGGGACTTGACCTTTATCACAATCACCCATTTGATTACCATTCCTTAGGAATCATCACTACCTAAACTCTTCTAACATCAAGATCTCAAACTCAAGTCACAGGACTCCTCTCTTTTGTCTTCTCCCACTTTTTTCCTCCAGCTGAATCTGTCAGTCCCAGTTTACCAATGCTCAGCCCAGGGTAATGTGCACTTGGTAACACTTGTGGACTCCTGAGTACTGTTTGATAGATTTAAGAAATCACCAAGACCACCTCAATGCAAGCTGGCACTTAACTGAGACAGCGATCTTTTTATTCTAGTTTTTAACGAATGCTTATTACACTGGAACAGCACTTACCTCTAAAATGTCCCTACCTCCTCAGAGTGTCAACACAACCCCTGCCTAGAGGCTACTACTCTTTTCTACCTGAAGGAAGACAGAGGTCTTCTGACATGAGCCCGGTCAACCTCCCTTCTCATGACCTCATACGCAACAGGTGCTCAAAAAATATGTGTTAAATCTAGGAAGGAAAAACATCATGGTTTTATATTGGCTCTATTTAAAAGAACAATCTTTATGAGGGAAAAAGACCTCTAAATTTCATTCTAATTTAAGACTTTATTCTACAATACTAAAGCAACCTGAAGAAGGGTCAACATGCCTTCTCAAGGCTACCAATAGCAATCAATGGTGTAAACTGCTGCTCCTAAGGGACCCTTCTCCATAATCATCAAGGCACGCTAAATATAAATATAAACTCCAATGACAAGGAATCACACTGCAAATAAAAACCACTGCCCATAATTGAGAGTGATTCCTAATTCCACGATTGAGTGAGATGCAGAGAAGTAGCTTAACAGGACGACAGAGCATCAGTGGCAGTGCCACGTGCTAAAGACCCGGCACTCAGCTCTCTGGGAAGACCAGCAAATATTCTCTGAGAGTATAAACTGCTCTGCCACAGGAAATAGGGGCTTTAAATAATTAATCAGCATAGGCAATTGTACAATATCTTTAGAATTAAGTGTCCCATTTTCACCTAACCCTAATACCTCCCATAAGTAGGAGTTTACTATCTGAAGAAATGGGCAGCCTCTATGTTCCACTTAAAGAATGTTGAGGTCCTCGCTGAATCTAAGGCATAACACTTTCCTCCAGCTTTTGTCTCCCAAGGCAATTAGGGAAAAAGAACCTTGGCACAAGCTTTGGCAAAATAGAGCCAATCATCTCTCAAAACGTGTTCTAAACCTTTTTCTTGACCTTCAGCTTATGGTAGCTTAGACAAGTATCTTAAAAGCATTTCCAGTCAGCCATTTTTGGTAACTTGTGAGCAAAATTATTTTTAGCTGAAAAAGTTTATTTCAATCCCTCTCTCATAACTCAGAAGCATCTGACCAGGTTTGGTTCAAGCTTTCCAGAATAATTTGTCTTTGAGTGGATTCAAAGCATAGGACAGTTCAGCTCCAAAGGGGAAAGATTCTCCTTAAGAGGCACAAACCACCAAAACATGAGAATACGTAAGATAGGTGGGGGAAAAAAATCACTTGACTACCTGCCACCTACCCTGCATACTGTAGAGATTAAGCACTTAAACACTCTTAAAATGTTCAGAAAGCCTCTGATGGACAAAACATTTTGTTACAGCATTCCATGCTATGAAGAGCAAAATGCTTGCCTGTGTGGTAGAAAGTGCTTCACATAAATTTAAATATAATGAAATGGAATATAAGGTTCGAGTTGTTTCCATGCAGCATTCAAACTGTGATTCCAAATAGAGGTAAAGTTTCTTCTAGGATGAAGAGAGCTGAAAAGAAAGTATCAGTAATTCTGCTAGAAGGCACCTCTACATATATACAACATATACGATTAAATACAGGTTTTCTTTGTTCTCTTCTACAATTTTTTCCTTTTCTTTTTTCCCTGCTTTGGGATGAACTAAGACAGTGTCTCTACTCTCCTACCACTATGAGATTATGCTCCAAGAGTGGTGGGATAATCCATTACCGTCATCCAGTCAACCTTGGGAACAATGGTACATGAGTGCAAGGGGATGGCTGTCTGGGGATGGACTAACTGCGAAAGACTTGGGGAAAATCTGTTGCCCTCATGCCCTCTGCTCCAACTCCACCGGCCCACACAGCTCCTCTCCTACCTGCTCCTTGGACAGTGTGCTTCTCCTGCCTGGATGGCATGTGCCTCCCTCTCCTGTGCCTGCCTAAGCCCTGCTCACCAACGGCTCCTGCAGAATGCTCTCCTTGCACCCATCCCAGCCTGACTGGATAAGAATCCCTCTATTATGCTGCCATAGAAACCCTGTACTCATCCTATCAGGGTACAGAAGTTCCTTTATTTACCATCAGGTTAGGTCTGGAATGAAAAGCAGTTCCTAAATCCATTAGTTCATAAAATTCCAACATGAAAAAAATCGAAGGAATCCATGGATGCGCCTCTAGTAAAGGAACATTTCTTAAGAAAACTAGAGAGGCTTATGGTAGTGGTTCTGACTTGTTTTGTTTCTTAACTCACTTTATGATTTGCACATGGCCCTTTATATCATCTGCTGTTGAATGAATCATCCCATACACATGTTAACATTTATCATCTCCTAATTTCACCTCCATTCTTATTCATCTCTATATTTATCTTCTTATTCATATGAGCACTTTCCTTATAATCAGGTTTCATCCTTACTGAAGACAGTTAATAACAAATGTAATAAGACATAGTTAATAAGCACTGGAAACATTCCATACACCAATAAAGCAGTGTGACAGACAAAATTAAAATGACCATGTGCCACCACGGGTACTACTGTCTCTTTGCTTGTGGTAAGCAGAATTGGCACACTTGTGTTCTAACATGTAACTTTACTCACTTTTCTCTGAAAACTAGCAAGTTTAAGGATCATAAGTAAAACAGCTCCTGTGCTTATTTCTATATAATTTCAATAACCTATTTTATTTTTAAAACAACACATGCATGTAATACAAAATTCAAAAGGCACAAAAGGTATACAGTAAAAATTAAATCTTTACTTATACCCACTTCCTCCATCACTTGTTAGCCCTCCCAAGAGGCAACGAGTGTTAACCAGAACCTTGCATTTCCTGGCAAAGAGATATGATGTGTACATGGATACATACTTTTTTTCATTACACAAATAGTAACAAACTATACCCTTTTTCAGCACCTTGACTTTTTATACTTGATGTATCTTAGTGTTTTCTAAATGCATTCATCTAGAGCTAATTCTTTTTAATAGCTGCATGATATTCCACTTTATGAATGTACCTTATTTTAATTCACAGTTCTCCTGTCAAACATCCATTTTTATTTTTTTCAACCCTTTGTCATTGCAAATAATGTTGTACTATATATTCTTATATAGAGAAACAAGAGTATCTGTAGGATCAATTCCTAGAGATGGAACTGCTGGATCAAAGGAAACATGCATTTTACATTTTGGCAGACATTATAATAGTTCTTTGTGGAATATATGTGACTTTTCACCCCCCAGCAACATGAGTACCTATTTCTCTACCTACACCCTTACCAATACACAGTGCTACCAAATTTTTCTTCCCATGTAGAGTTGTTCCAGAAACCTCCCTTAACAAGCCTCATACATTCCATACGAATCTCCTTTAACTTATAATCCTGGCATCTAGCATGTTGTAAGCATTCAAATGTTGAATGAACGAATGAGCAAAAGGGGAATTATCTTTGGCATAACATGAGAAATTTACTTTTCATATAAAGAACAAGGAAAGGGATTTAAATACTAGCAATTTTTCCCTTTTGAAGAAGGAGAGAGAGAGGAAAGTAGAAAGGATGGATGGATGGATGTATTCCGTTCTAAAATGCTTTCTTCTAGAGGTTTCTAAAAAGCAGGAAAGATGCCTGTCTGAAATAGTCAAGTATTGTCCTACCTTAAAGGAAGGTATATAGTCTATATTCAAAACGTCAAGAAAGCTGAAGGGCCTAAAAAGGAATAGCAAGATCCCTTCTCTGAAATTGGCAGGGGATACTGAAACCTCTCACATCAATATTCCTTTTACACGCTTTCCAAAGAATTGACTCTCATCATGTATTGTACACAGTCACACAGCCGGTTAACACTTCATTTATTTGCTTCTGTGCAGTTCTTAGTCACTGCTAAAAATCTTTCACTGAATACAGTAACACCAACCTCTGCACTGCCACTGGTTATGGGTTTGCCGGGGTCCCCAGCAAACCCGCCTGGGTTTGCTGTAACAAACCCTGGTTTGTTTGGTTTGCCCCGCCAGGTGCTGTAACAACCACTGTAACAACCATCTGTGACAGATAGCACCTACACACTGCTTATCATGGACCAGGTACTCTTCCAAGCATATTATATTTACTATAATAACTCATCTAACATTCACAGCAAACTTGTGAGAGTTATTATTATCCTCATTTTACAGATGAAAAACTGAAGCACAGAGGAGATAAGGAACTTGCCCAAAGGACACAGATCTAAGTAAATGGAGAGAAAAGAATTTGAATCAAGGTTGTCTGATAGCAGAACGGCATCTCTTACCCCAGTATTTTAACATAGTGTGATCACCACTCTGAGAGAGTTTCACAGAGTATATGTTACCCAGAGCACCAGGCTGTGACATATGCAGAGTTAAGCCTCTATCACAGCAATGATCACATTGTATTAAAATCATCTGTATATACATCCACCTCCCCTCTGCAGGTTGGTCTTAGTCCTCACTGTGCCTAGCACTACCTGACAATAAATCCTTCAACCGGGTTTTAGGTTCAGAGGTGGAGTAATAAATCACCACTCTATTCCTTGAATCTGCACTTCATATTTTCAGTGCTGATGCTGCTCCTGCTGTGAGCCGCCATTTCCTAAGACCCATCTCCTCTGAGGCAAGATGTGCTTCCTTAATCGCGCTACTTCCCCAAGATGCCAGCCAGACCTCTCAAACTGCCTCTGGGTACCTTCTTGGAGTCCTAGAACACCAGAGACCCACACCACCATTCCTGCTGGACAGGGCACTGGCAGTCCATCTCCCACCCCCACCCCCAGCAGCCACCAGCCTGCATCAGTGGCTCTTATCAGGAACATGGAGTAATTTGAACCACCTGCCAACCCATCTCTCAACTGCTAATACAGGCGCTTTCTGCTCTCAGGTTGCACAAATGCCTGGAAACCTTACACCAGATGTGAAAGAAGAAGCAAACAGGAGAATCAACACAGCATCTGGTGCCCTTCCCTGCTGGCCACAGAGACCTCGGGAACAGAAAGACTGTATGGTGAGATGAACATAACTGCACAGTGGCGGTCAGCATTCATCTAGGATGCAAGACACATCCCCACCGGCCTCATTCTCCAAACAGTTGGAATGCAACCTCCTCTATATTTTTGTGTAGACAAAGGTTCACTGCAGAAGCCAATTTTGGAAAAGCATTGTTTTTAGTTCATATCTTTAAATGCAGACATGTATACAGGTTAACCGAGCTAGAATCAACGCCTTAGCTTGAAATCTTTAATTCTATATCTGAATCAGAATCCACTACTGTCCAGTAAAGAAAAATATGCCCTGTTTGTTGTCCCATATCTGTTTACCTCCCATTAAGTCTTAGTCACAGAGTGGTCATATTCCAGGGATGAAGAGCGTTGCCTCAATCCTGAGCTTTCCACAAACAGAAGAGTGAAGTGAAACTAACAGCAATTATGGCTGCTGAGACACAAACACCTATTAGGAACCAAATCTTTCTTTCTCACAATTCAGCACCAAACTCGGTTCACTGAACAGCCTCCTGACAGCAGTAACATTCAACCAAGATAACCCTGGGCATTTTGGATATGTCTCGTATAGAAGGTGTCATGATGAATAAAATCACATTGCAGTTAAAGCTTAAATGCAATGACTCAAGGCAGATCCAGAGTATCATTACTAACTCAATGACACATGGAACATCTGACCCGAAATGGGCCCCACAACCACAAAAAGACAGGACCAGGAGCAGCTGACATGGGCAGGTGGAGAGAGGAGGATGCCTACCTTGTGTTCAAGCATCTTTAAATGGTATCGTCCATCAAGGATTTATGGGTATTAACAAGAAAGAAGATGCACATTAGGTCTCTAACCCTGTGATTCCATAAAAACACAGGCTCAGACTTTATGAGATCCTATACTAATCAGAGTCATTCTTAGCAGAGATATTTAGATATAGTTATCTCAGTAGACCTGAACAGAATAATCCTAATTCCAGAAACCTAACAAATGGAGAAAAATGTCAATATCAGCTGATATAAAATGATCTCCAAATACTTCAGGGAAAAGTATATGAATATTAACACTACCATTTGAGTTTTTTAAATGGGGGTGGATGGAGAAAATATTATGCAATTACTATCTCTGGACAGATACTGAGATAACTAACCATACTGGTTACTTTCAAGGAGAGAAACTACGTAGCTGGGAAAGGCAGAGATTTTTTCCTCTTCAACCTTTGCACAATTTGAATTATCACCCATGTGAATACACTATGTGTTTAAAGAAATAAATGTAAATGATGGAAAAAACCCTCCATATAAGAAACTCCCAGAGAAATCACATCCAAACAGTAGAAAATCAAAAGAAATGAAAGATTCCACTTCGTCCCAAAGTTGAAAATCTGAGCATATTGCTCGCTCTCATACCTCCTCTGAGCCTGAAACAACTTGTCCATAAAAATGCGCACAGTTTCTACTTCATCTCACTGAAGCAGAGAGCTGATCCAGGAAACTTTGAGATGACCTCAGCTCTCATGATTTCAAACTATCCACCATTACCAATCCACTGATTTAGCTATCGTTCACCCATTATTTGATCGGCAATAAAACTAGAGACTGCTAACTTTAAGGCAAAAAAATAAAAGCAAAAACCCAAAAATAACATCTACCAAATTCTTATTATAATATATCCCTGGTACTGATGGAGAAGCCAAGAAAACACAGATTAAGATTAAGATTTCAATTTCCTGCCTGTAAGAAAGTGAAAAAAGTACTAAGCTATAAGAAAACAGGGCTTGGTAGGTACACCTACTCAGTGTCAGACTCTGAACTAAGCACATTACATACATTATCTCTTTTAATTCTTATACCAATTCTACAACATATTTTATAAGCAAAAAAGCTGAGCCTAAGAAAAGTCACTTAACCAAGATCACACAGCTGTGATGTGGAAAAGCGAGAGCTCCAACTCAGGTCTCTCTGTCTGCAAGTCCATTCTAGTTTTTATAATCATGGAATGGGAAAAACTTTCCTAAGTATCACACACACAAACTCAGAAATCATTAATGAAAATATTAATAAGCCCTGTTACAATTTAAAAAGAAACCTCTGAGAGTAAAGCAAGGTGCAAAAAGAATATATGGAGTATACTAGTGTTTGTGTGAAAGAAAGGGGGTGGAATAACAAGAGACTAACAAGGGGAAGAGGGAAGAGAGGAGGATGCTTCACTGAACATGTTTCTATAAATTTAGTCACAACATCTGCTTATGAAAAGCAAAACGAGATAGCTTAAATTTTGTTTAACTCTATTCCAAAGTTAAACGACTTTGTGTCTGTGTTTGTCAGAATGACACCAATGATCATTTCTCAAAGGACAATCAATTAAAAAACAGCTTGGGATAACATGAATTAGACCATTTCCTTGCTTAAAACAGGATGCTGGATCAATCTTTTTTTTTTTTTTTTTTTTTAGGTTTCTTCAAACTCTGGGATACTGTAAAACCAAAGAAATATTTACTATTTGCCTAAAATGAACACTGCAGAAAACAATTCATAGTGAAGCTAAAATTCAGTAAGAGTGAATGATCCCCTACACCAACCTCAAGAAAATCAAATATAAAGGTTTCTTGAAACAGGCTTCCAAGGATTAAAATGCAAAGCCTACTGGGGAACACTTAATCCAAACTACTGCTAGAGAGAGCAGTGCCAAGTAAGTATAAAGGAAGACTGCTCATGCACATGGACACATGGGTATGGGTTAATCACAGCATTTTTACACAACTGACAAAAATCACGAATGGTCCGTGGTACGTATCTTTTTGAAAGGCTTCTGCTTTGCGGACACCACATGCCAATTAGCCAACTGATCTCCAACACTGTAAAACACAGTCAGTTCTGAGCCAAAATGCTGCAGCAGAAAGATCTATTTAAGCCACAACAAGCAGCTAAAGACCCGTAACACCAAGAGCAGGGACAAAAGACGTGTCGCTCATGCACAGAGAGCAGAGCTGGGGAGGGGAGGCCACCGGCAGAAACGGCGACCTCTAAGCCCTGACGCAGACCTTTCATGGGTAAATATGACCAGCATCACTTCCAAGTCCAGGGTGATACCAATGTTAGCCAAATCAGTTTACTAAAAGTCAGACTACGGCTTCAAGTGTAAATGCAATATACAAAATACACCATGAAGTCTGGACGTGAGACAGCAAACACAAACAGGAGACGGGCCGCCTAAGTGAGGGCTGTAGAGCACGACCCTCCCTTCGTCAGACAAGGCCGCCTCTTCCCTCTCACTGTGACGGGCAGTCGAAGAGCAGTCACACTTTCAAAACAAGCGATACCAACTCCCCTTAGCTTTGCCAATGTTCCCACTGTGAGAGACTGTCACTGTGGAGACTTCCTGAAGCTCCAACAAAGTCCCCAAGGCCGTCACGCCAGCCACTGACAGTGTTCCTGGGAGTTAGTATGAGGTGCAAGCCCATGAGCTCAGCTTTGGAGGTGCTGGGAGCCACCACAAAAACACTGTCCCATTTTGCCAGTTCTTGCTTTGAAATCACGATCCTACTACCCCACCCCCTGGAAACCAAGAAATAGCAGGTGAAAGCTGTGAAAGCCAAAGATTCAGATGGATCAGGAGGCGGGCCAGTCTGACTAAGGGATAAGCGACCTCCTTTGCAGATTCTTTTGCAAAGGATGGAGTGGGGAGGGCTGGGCAAGAAAGGGAGGTGGGGTAGGGAGCCAAACAATTCTTGTCTTCTACCCCAAATTCTCTGGTGTCTCAGTGGTAAAGAATCTACCTGCCAATGTAGGAGACGCGAGTCTGAGCCCTGGGTTAGGAAGATCCTCTAAAGAAGGAAATGGCAACCCAGTCCAGTATTCTTGCCTGGAAATTCTCATGGACAGAGGAGCCTGATGGGCTACAGTCCACAGGGCAGCAAAGAGTTGGTCATGACTTAGAGACTAAACAACAACACCCTAAATTATTACCCACCTTCCTCAGAATTTTTATGGAGCACTCAACTGCAGAAGGAAAAAGGGGGGAGGGGAGAGGCAAAGAAAATCTTAAGGCTGTAAATATGACTGTACAAAAATCCCCAAGAGGATGACCTACGAAACGAAGCTCCTGCAACAAGGGCTAACTGTACAGCCGCTTTTCTACTTGCCTCCCTGTCCAAGATAAATAGAGCAGCTCACAGAAGCCCACCAACTTCCAGGAAAATGGAACCGAAGTCCTCTTGACTCCCGACAAGCCACATACCCCTGAAATAAACGCCTAAATGAAATCCATACGGGTCTGCTCTGGAAACCATCCTGGCTGACAGCAGCTAACGCCCCCTCCTCCATACAGCTGCCAACGCGGAGGAAAAAGCTGCTCAAAATAAAGCAATTGGAAGAACTTCCCGTGAGCCTCGGCTTCAAAAGTGTTCCAACTCAAGCAGCAACTGGGGCCCACATGCAAACCCCACGGTGCCTCCAGACCATGTCTGCAGTTCCCCTAGTCCTACCCGCGTGGCTCCTGCTCCCCACCCCCAACCCCAGAGCTGAGAGAGTCCCTTGGGTACCCCCCTGCCCACCCTTTACAGTAAATCATGCTTTGCTTGTGGTATTTACAATTAGGATCTGACAAAATCAATGCAGCCCTGAAGAAAAGTAAACAGTGTGCCTCCTCAAAAACCACATGCCTGGAAAAAAATATCCAGTGCTCAGAGCAAAATCTCTTTCCCTTGGCAAAGGAGAAACCAGGGAACCAGCCTCTCTGCGGGAAAAATCCCACATACCAGGATATTATCTGGGGACTTAGGTCCCTAAAAAACCTAAGAATCGTGGCTGAACACACCCATGTGGAAGCCTAAACTTCAAAGGCTCGGTTTCCACCCTTGGGAAAATAGGTTTTTAAGCAGTTACTCAACCATTATCATTTGGCAATTCAAAACTGTCATCTACTTCATAAGTGGTATTTATCATGTGTGCTGTGCCTTAAATCCTCAACTGAAATTTCTAGATGCCACGTATGTGCAGAACACGTCAGAAGGAAGTGATATAACTGGTTGCTCTCTCTCTCATTCCCGTTTTAGAATCTGCTTTATTCACCCAGCATCTGAACAACCAGAAACACTATAAAGTATGCCCATTTCGCCTTTAAAGAGGCCCCAACAAAACTGGTGAGGGGAGTCTCGAGGCTGGAGAACAGGCGAAGATTAATAGGAGCACAAATCAGAAGATGAAGGAAAGGAGGTGGGTATGACGAGAGCCAGAGAGAGAAGATTCCTGCAAAATACTTCTATGAACCTGTCTCCAAAGCTGAGATTTACAAGAACTGTATTAAGTTTCCCTGTTTTCAAACATATCCAATGAACCATCTGAAAAAGAGTGTGCATTCTGTGAGGTATCTCAGGTATTTTTCTGCATCCATAAAAACAAGCTGTAAGAGCTTATGAAATTCATTGGTTGAGAAGGGAAAGGTGAAGGTCCACAGTTGATCAAACGGGCTTAGGCCCAAGCAGTGGTAATACCTCTGAACCACAGCACTCCAGAAGCTCTCAGCAGCGCCGCCATTGAACGGCAGGTCAACAGACTGCTCCAATGAACCAGCAAAGGTCAGCTCTAATTGCCCTGTCCTCGTGTGGTTCTGCTAGTTCCTCAGTCACAAAGGCACTTTTTATACATACACACGTGCTCTCAATTAATATCTGAGCACAGGAAACCTAATGTCAGGTTGCCATGCCCACCCGGCACTTTCAGCAGTTAAACTCCACCCCCTCTAGAGTCACCTTTAACCCTGATATCAATGGAAAGATCAGGCACCATTCACAAATCCCACAACACCTAGTCTTTGCAGGAGCTGGAGAGCAGACCAAGGGCCAGACCCCCCAGGGATAATCTGGAAAAATAATTAAAGCCATCTGCTGGCTCCAATCGAGGAGCAGGAAGACAAAGTTCAGTTCAACAAGAAAGACAGTTTCTTGATTAGTCAGATGAGGGCAGTGCTAGATCCTATGGATCCCAAAGGCTCCCTTGATCCCACAGTCTGGGGGGTGGGGGAGGGGGGGGGAGGGGCAGACAGCTGAACAAATGTTAATCTAAAAAGTCCTAGAACAGAGCTCTGGACGTGACCTTCTGGAGAGCAGCAGGAATGCGGGAGGGATGAAGCATAGACAAAAGGCATCCAGGAGGAATCAGTATCCCAGCTTATTCCTGAAGACAGCCTCACCGATGAGATGAGAGGTGTGAGGTAGGAATTTCTGAAAGAACAGAAACAAAAGCACCAAGGTATGAATGAGCCTGAGCAACACAGCCTGCTCAGGAAGCTACCAGTTCCTTGACACAGACTAGAAAGAAGCTAAAAAGGAAGGCACAAATCAGGCCAGAAGGACCTGGCAGAAAAAACAAGAGTATGGACCTTATCCATTTGATAAGCTCTCAAACGATTTTAAGCTCTTTTAGATGGATAACAATGTTAATAGTCAGAAAGGTGGGTTTGAAGAGACTGGAAGGAGAGCACAAGAAACAAACTCATCCTAGCTCAATTTCCACAAACAAAAATGAGAACAAAATGCCATTTATTAGATGCAATACATTTAACCAACAAACCTTATAAAATCTAGAACACAAATGACATTTTCACTCCTGAATCCCATGTGCCATCAAAACAGCCAGTGCCTGTCATCCACACTAGGAAAGATCCCATAGATGCCTGAAATGTTCACACACCCCATGCAGGAGCCCTCTTAGTCCTTAGCAAGGAAGTGAATGTCTCCTCTTCCTCTCACTGGAGGGACCACCACGACCAGGTTCATACACCTCTTCACCCACGTCAAACCAGTTAGATTTCCCAGTTTAGTACACTGCTCATCTCAGGTAGCTCCCAACTCTGTCAACTTAATCAATCAGAAGCATGTTAACCAACCACTCCATGCTGATGGAGCAGGGAGCAGGAACTCCTGGAATACTGTGTAGCAGGTTATAAAGGAGGCAAGAAATAAGCATTTACTAATGGGTTCCATGATGGGAACTTTAAATAATCTCAGTCTGTGATTATAGCAGCTCATGAGAGGATGCAGTAATTCCTCCAGTTCACAGATGTGTAAACAGGAGCTCAGATGCTAAACATCTTACCAAAGGTCAGTTCAGTTGGCTGGCAATGGGAAGAACCAGGATTCGAACCCCAATGTAAGAAATTCTAAATAGTATTTCTTGCACTACACCATACTTCAAGTATGTATAGATAACAAACATATATCAAAGTTGGTAATAATGATAACAACATCTCCCCTTTAAAAATTGAGAGGCAGCGCACATAATTCAGCCTCAGATGAAGGGATCACTCAGAAAAGACACAATCGAGTGATCACAACTGGAATCTCCAAATGTTCCCAAAATGTCACTCCTGAGCATGAGACCAAAAAGTGTTCCGACTCAAATAATCAAAGCAACCTGACTATACTCCAGAGAAATGTGTCAAATCCTCCATCCACTTCCCCTCAGGGTCCCCAGGACAACATGTGGAAACACTCCAGGCTGATGGTGAGCTCTGGCTCCTAAGTGATTTCCCAAACCGCTTTACCACCCAAATTACAGAAATATGTCCAGGATTCACAAGGCAGTTCTGATCCGATTTGCCCCAATCCTGGCTCAAGCGGCTTTGCACTACCCTCCTAACTAGATCAGCGCTAGCCAATGGGTTTACTCAAGCCGATCTTTGATGGATTAGATAATGAAACCTTAGCCATATAAGCTGCCTGCTTGCACTGGGGCTGGAGGGGCAAAGAATAGGAAACTGGATACTCGTAGGGGTCACCTAAACACCACACACACTCGTCATCCCGCCTCCATCTGTCTGCTCACGCTCTAGTTACTGCTATTTCTTTTCCATCATCTCGAGGGCTCTTCCCTCCTGTCTTTAAAGGAAGGATACATTAGCCCCAGAAAAAAAGATGTGCACTAAGCTTTACAAATGTGTATCAAAAAACAATTCAAACAAGTCCACTCACTAAAACGACCAGATTTATTGGGTTGTCTCTGGTAGCTCAGCTGGTAAAGAATCCACCTGCAATGCAGGAGACCTGGTTCAATTCCTGGGTTGGAAAGTTCCCCTGGAGAAGGGGTAGGCTACCCACTTCAGTATTCCTGGGCTTCCCTGGTGGCTCAAGTGATAAAGAATCCTCCTGCAATGTGGGAGACCTAGGTTGGGAAGAGCCCCTGGAGGAGGGCATGGCAAACAACTCCAGGATTCTTGCCTGGAGAACCCCACGGACACAGGAGCCTGGCGGGCTGCAGTCTAAGGGGTCGCAATGAGCCAGACAGGACTGAGCAACTAAGCACAGCACACATTATCTCCATAAATCATTAAAGCCTGATACCAGACTGATGGCCTGAGATGTCAACCCAGAGATTCACTAGCAACATTCTTGTTTACACCAACCAGTACACTGAATTTCTTTCTCAGCCCTGTAATCTTGAGGCCTGTCTGCACCAGTCTGCTTTATATCAAAATGAAAGTTAAATCTCTAGTAGCTTCTGCTGTGTTCACATATCAGTGTGAAAGAAAAAAAAAAAAAAAGAAAGACAGTGACTAGAAAAATGGGAGAGGAAGTTAGGAGACAAATTCAACTCAGGATAACCTCTTGAGTCACCCTGCAGAATAACTCTATTTTGAATTCAGATCTTTCTGCCTCTCAGACATTCCCAGTTATACACTCACAAGCTGCCCTGTGAGGCTGGGGGAAAAAAATTAATCATTTTTACATGACTGTGCTACCTCAGTTTCTCCAACTACAATACTTACCACTCTGGTGGTAAATTAGGGGCTGTATTACGGGCTGAGTGTCTGTGTCCCCTCCCCCTCCCCCTCTCCGCAAACTAATATGTTGAAGCCCAAGCCCACAATCTGATGGTAATTGGAGGAGGGGCCATTGAGAGGCGATTAGGTCATAAGGGGAGGATCCCACCACCACCACCACTGCATCCCATGATGGGAGCCCTTATGAAAAGGAGATTCTCTCTCACTCTCTCTCTGTGTCCACTAGCATACATGGAGAAAAGGCCATGTGAGCACACAGCAAGAAGGCAGCTGTCTGTAAGCCAGGAAGAGAGCCCTCATCAGACACCAAATCTGCCAGCACCTTCATCTTGGACCTCCAGCCCCAAGAACTGTGAGAAACAAATTCCTGTTGTTTAAGCCACCCAGTCTGCAGTCTGCTTGAGCAAACTAAGACATGCAGAAATGAAAAATCCAGTAATTTTAGTGAGAGACTGTTCACAAAATCACTTGGAAAGAAAGCATATTGGTAAGTCTACTCAAATGGTAGCACCCATGTTCAGTTTCAGCACCAGACACTCAAAGTCCAAAGAGACTTCCACCTAGGAGGAAAGAAACCCAGAAACGAGCAATTGAAAGATAAACTAAGAAATGCAGTATCTACAAAGCAATTACAGGCTACCTGCAAACCCTTCCCTGAGACCAGAAAATCCTCCTCCTACTAGAATCAAACACTAACATGAACAACTTCTGAACTCACTTAGCTATACTAGACTTATGATTCTATGGTCAGAAGCAGTCAGTCATGTAATAACCACATTCTGACATTTCACTATCATAAAGAATGTTGCTGAAAGCAATAAATAATAATTAAGGTGCACCTTGCTTTATGAAGGTGAACTTTCTAAGTTCCTAGAAAGCTGCGCAAAAATCTGAATTTTTGCTCATCAAATTGTTTATATTCACTAGAGCAGCTGACCAAAAGAATTCATTCCCTGGTATGTTTCATAAGGCCCCAGTTTTTCACACATATCAGACTTGCTTAAAGTGAAACAAATCTCTAATAACTCACTTAACTTTCTACCAGGTTAGAGTACAGTATTTCCAAATACCCCCTTTAACAAGTCACTATATTTCTCAAGCTGTGTTTCAATTTTCAGGTGGAATTTGTCTGTTCCCTCCTACTCTGCAGTTGAGGGTTCTCTAAACTGTTTCTAGGGCTGTGCCGACTCCTCTGCCACCCACATAAAGCTTCTGGATACTGGCCTAGAAACGAGGGACCCTCTCTCTTCCCCCCCACCCCAGGGGTCCTTCTCAGCACAAGGATCATAACATAAGCACCACAGACTCTCATGTCCCCAGTGCTCCATTTTGGGAAGTAATGATTTATCGCAAAAAGCTCAGAGGCTATAACTTATCAGGGTTCAGCCTTGGAATCTACAGCTTAGACCTGTATCTCCATTTAGTCTGTGGTCTTGGGAAATTAACCCCAGCAAATGACTTCTGTTAGAAAATGGGTTAATCCTTTGACACTCAAAAGGTTAGGATAATTCCTGAAAGTACTCTCACCCCTAAATTTCATGGTATTTTTTCTATCCCTTAATTATTTTAAAAAGGCAAAATTTCAACTTCAGTTTAACAGGCAATGAGCACTTACTGTGTACTCAAAACTGTGAGGTATTATAAAGGATAAACACAAAGTATAGTTCGTGGCTTCTAGAAGCTTACAGTATCACTAAGGAAACAGGAATAAAACAATGAGAAGACAATACAAGATGATGCATAATTAACCACCAATACAACAGGAGGCAAGAGGTGGGTCTGACTGGTGCGAGCTGTCAGGAGGGAAGGCTTCCCAAAAGAAGCTATGACCTACAAGAAATGCCATTTGTGCTAAGATATAAGGAAAAAAAAACAAGTGCTTCAAGACAAACCCATATACCAAAAAGCAAGCTACTCTAGAATTTTTAAATGTCTATTTACATGAACCTACAGACTTGTCTACACCACTGATATCACTTCCTAAACCTGCTTCGCCCCTGCATTCTCCTCCAGCTCCACTGGTCTCTTGTTCTCAAACACATCAAGTGTACTTTCTCAATGCCTCTGCACCCACAGTTCCTCTGTCTGAACCCCCTTCCGTCAAATTCCCCCAGGTCACCCAAATGTCACCCATTACAGAGGCCTTCCCTAACCACCCTCTTCACCACTCTTCCGCCTTTCCCTGCTTCATTTTTCTTCTCAGCACTTAAAGCCACCCAATAATAGTGGATTTCTTTATTGTCTGTCTCTTTCAATTAGAATCTTAGTTCCACGAGAGCGGAGTCTTTGTTTTGTTTACTACTATATTTCCTAGGCTCTAAAACAGGGTCTGGCACTTAGCAGCTGCTCAATAAACATCAGTTAAATGAATATTAAATATCCTATCATAATTATCAGAATGATAGGAAGGTCCTAGAAATGTAGGTGACCTAGGCTTAAATTTCATCTTTTCATGAACATTACTTTTCCTTTACTCCCAATTAGACCTCAAATTTCAACTTCTCCATAAAGCCTTCCTTGACCATTTCAGCAAAAACAACCATCTTTTGCTTCTGGCTCCAATGGCACGAATCCTCAGCATACTTTGGTCTTAAAGTTTGCAAACCCTGTGACAAGAATCTGCCTTGTGGCATCCCTACTCTTGTTCCTCTGGAACTTACCAAAAAAGTCATATATATATATATACAGAATATACATACATACATATATATGACACATATACATACACACACTTTTTTTTTTTTTCCAACTTTTCACCCAATTCTGGCTCCCTACCTAGATAGCAGACACCAAGTTCTTTAAAGTCAAGGAACTTTCTCTATCTTTTTAGAGGTAACTTATAAATCATCCTTTACAAACACTGTATTTTACAACTATGGTAATCAGTTCAGTCGCTCAGTCGTGTCCGACTGTTTGCGACCCCATGAATCACAGCGTGCCAGGCCTCTCTAGAGGCCCCCAAAGAAGGGATTTTCCCAGAACCATGGAGATTGTTGCGGGCAGGGGGCTAAGTCAATGATGACGTGAATACCTGTGTGACATGGTGTATTGGTACTACAACAAAGAGAATGCATAAAGTGAAAAATAAATAAAGATCCACAGATCCACAGAGTAAAAAAAGCATTCTCTGTGGGATAGTTCTAAGGTGCCCATCTGTACCCAGAGGACCTAATCCACAGCTTCCTCTTCATACTCCAAAGTCCCTATCCACTGCTCCATTTCCAAATACTGCTATCCTCAGCCAATTTGAAGGCAACCAGTAAATAATGTGCCCCAGGAGGAAAGAGGGAGAAGGCAGTAGGAGATTCACTATTAACTGTGATTGACAGAAACAATAAATGGACACAGATATATACACACACCAAGCGGACATGCTCACCAGCACCCAAACCCAATCTTCTCTCATCTTCCAGTGTCAACCCAGATCACCTGAAGTCTCCCTATATTCCTCTATATTTTTTCCAAGGCCCGGGGTGTTTACTTCGCACAAGCCCCCTGCCAGAGGGAGTTCAAATGGAGAACAAAAGCAGGCAAGTGAAACAAAAGAATTCAAAAATAAACACCAGGAGGGTCACTTTACCCAAGTCAACACAAGTAATAGAGTGGCCGCTGCAAGGGAGACCAAGAAGCACAGAGCAAACACGCCAGGCTCCGTCTCTAACACAGGAAGTCAGACAGAGCCTTGAAAAGCAGCGAGAGCAGCGCACAGGAAGTCTTTTAGCACTGCAGAGATTTCCAAGAGTGCTGTAATGGAGAGAGCACAGGAATAGGAATCAGAAGTCCAGGCATCGAGCTCCAGATTCACTACCAGCTAACTGGGTGGCCCTAGGCAAGTCACTAGTCTGCTCCAGATTTTTTGATTCCTCATCTACCTAATGAGGCTGAAACATTTTGGGACTCGAATAGAAAAGATGAAAACTATTTGACTCTCTCTCACCAGAGAGTACCCATAAACTATTCTGCAGAAGAATCTTCCAAGTCTTTCCAAGTTAAGAACTCCAGGCAAAGATGATTCTCTAATATTCTATGATGCTAAGAGAATTAGACTGCTGGTAGGGAAACCCACCATTTCACAGCAAGTATGTTCTGAACAGAGACCAAATCTAAAATCAAATCAAGGAAGGCTTCAGGCTCTTCCCCCAACTACAAAGTCAACTGACATGGTCACTACATTTGCCAGTCCCTTTCCAAATCAACCAGCTTCTCCTTGAGTCCACAATTCAGAATCCAATCTTCTAACAGTCCTATAAATTTTCTTTTATATTCCAGGACAATAAAGATCTAGTCAGTGTCTTAAGATACAACTGGCCAGGTCCTGTCCCCCCAGGCTCACCAGATGCTCCACGAAGCTAACGAGCTTGAGCACCACGGTGAAGCCACAACGCTACCCAACTCCTCGTACTTCTCACACTCCTCGTGTAACTGATTTAACCCACAACCTAAGCCACATCCCCTTTGGGCTCTCGAGGAGTTTTCTCGCTTTTCACTCCTCCCTTCTATGCCGATCCCGTTCTCCATCCCAGTTGTGTGTCCAGGGCTGCCAAAAACGGTACTCCCTCTTTTGGGAAGGTGTCCCACCACTGTCCTCCCCCCCCCCCCAGCCGCCCCCCCAGTCTTCGATTCGGTCCCCAGCTCTCCGGGCAACGGACCAGGATCTCTCGGCTTCCACTCCCCGCCAAGGAACTAAAGAAGGGTGTAAAGAAATGGAATCCATCTCAAGCACGTTCGATTTCCTCTCAACACCTATTCGTGCTACGTGCCCCCCGCGGCCCCTCAGAGATCAGGACCCTCCAGGGCACATCAGGCTCCTCCTGCACCCTTAGCTTCCAAGTCGGGGCTCGCCCCACCTTCCACGCAGGCCCCGACCGGCCCCCTCCCACCTCCAAGCCGGGACCCCGGGCAGCCCTCCGCCCTCCAAGCCCCGCAGCCCCGCGCCGCTCCCGCCGCCACCCCCACCCCGCCACGATAACTGGGCGCCTGCCCCGCGCGGTCACCTGCATCCCGCCGCCGTCGGCCGCCGCCTCCTCGGTACGCGGCCGCTTGCTCAGGCCGGGCTCGGCTCCGTCTCCTCCCCCTCCGGGCACCGGCAGCTCCAGCTCTGACTCCCGCTTCATCCCCCGGGCAGCGGCGCCGGGCCCAAGCTGAGGCAGCTGCTGCGGCTGGGCGCCTTCCGCCATCCGCCCGAGGCCCCCTCGCCTCCGGGAGCCGGGCGACCCGCGACAGGCCACCTCCCCCTGGGCCTCGGCCCCGACTGTCGCGACAGGCGGGCGCGCGCCTGCACCCGCCCCCGCGTGCGTGCGTACGTGCGCGCGCGCGCGCGCGCGGGCCCGCTGCCCCCCTCGGCGGCGGCGGGCGGTAGCCTCTGGTCTCTCGCTGGTCGGCTCCCTGGCTCGGGGCCGCCGGCGGGTCGCGACGGGCACTGGCTCGCGCCCCCACGCGCACACGCGACCCCCGGCCCGGCCCGGCCCGCTGCGCGCCCCGCCTCGCTCACTCACGAAGCTGGCCCGCCGGCCCGCGCTCACTCCCTCACACTGGCCCTCACCACACGCCGGGCAGAGGGAGGAAGGGGGCGGTCCGGGCTCCAGAGGCTTGGGGAGGGGTGTTTATTTGGGGGGAGGAGGGGCTGGAGGCCGGAACGAGCTGACTGGCCGAGATCCTCCGACCCGCCACTGTGGCAGCACCGGGAAGGCGGGGAGAGAGAAAGGAGGAGGGAGGGCCCGGGATCTGGGACTCCAGCTCGCGCGGGAGGCCAGGGTGGCTGGGGGAGAGGGGGCGGTGGCGGCCGAGCCCGCGGAGGGGGCGGGGCCAGCGCCCCTCGGCAATCTCCGCCGCCTCCGCTCCCGGAGGCCGAGGGAGGCCGGGTGGAGATCGAGGGAGTTCGGGAAACTCCGGCTCGGGCGAGGGATTGTCCTGGAGGCACCGCGCCTCTGGAGTTCCAGGGCGAAGGGGGCGGAGTCTGTTCCCTGAGGGCGGGGCCACAGCCTAGAACGGGCGGAGCTTGAGTGGCCGGAGGGCAGCGTAGTAACTCCCTCTGGCGGGACTCCTCCTTCGGAGTTGTACCGCGAATTTGCCCATCTGACCTGGTCGGTTCCAGGCAAGGGAAGAGGTGCTCTGAGGGAGGGAGCTCTTTACTTGGTCCCTCTCCCGCAAAAGAATGGGGCTCTCGAGTTGGAAGGTCCAGGAATGAGGCCACCGCTACAGGGCTCTCCCCAGTCCTGAAAGCCTTTAATCATAATTTTTATCACATTTCTGGTCATCTTACTAACAGCTGATGTCTGTAAGAGCGTCACAGTTTGCACAATGAATTCGCAGACCCGTTTTGGACCGGGTGGTATAAGCAGAGTATATATGAGCTCTGTTTCATTGGTGGTGAACCTGAACCTTGGTTAAGCCCCACAGATAAAAACTGGCAGATCCAGATCTCAGGAAACCAGATCATATTCTCTTTCTCTGGACCTTGCTGCCTAACACTTTCTTGCTTATCAGCTTCGTACAATTAAAGCTATTTGTGCAATAGTTTTTCACTAGTACTAGACTGTAAGGACTAAGATAGCATCTAATTTCTTCAGGTTCCATGTTGTGCCCTGTATATTATAGGGACACAGTAATGTTGCATGAACAACATGGATTCGGCTAACTAGCTTAAGCCAGTTGCTTCATCTCTTTGGACCCTTGCTCCATTATTTGCAAAATGAGGAGAGAGTTCAGATCAGTGGTTTCAAACCAGGGACGATTTTGCCCCTTTCCCACTTTCCCCGGACATTTGTCAACATTTGAATATATTTTTGGTTGTTACACCTAGGGTGGGGTGGGGGTGGGAGGGCTGCTGGTGGATAGAGACCAGGAGGGTTGTTCAACATCGAAAAATGAACAGGACTGTCCCCACAACAGTTATCCAGCCCAAAATGTCAGTAGTGCTAAGGTTGAGAAACCCCAGGTTAGATGATTTCTAAGTCCGTTTCAGATAGGTCTATGACTTGTCCTTTGTACTGGGGTTTAACCCAAGTTAAAACTTAGTGCTGGAACAGTGCAGTGATAAAGATTCCTTCTTTGAAGTCAGAAACCAACCCAACTTTGAATCCACCTACTGTCCATGTGATGCTGAACCAGCGATGACTTAAGAATTTTTATTTTATTTTATTTTATTTTGACTTAAGAATTTTTAAATCGAAGGGAATTAGAACCGGCAGACTGGTTGCAAGGGAGGACTGGTGGCCTTATCTTGAAGTTGAGTTTTCATAGCAGGCACATTGTTTTAACTAGACTGTGTTATAGCCCAATAAAAATAGCCAAGTTTTAGCTCTGCCACTCACAAGTCATGGTACTTTGTAAAAGCTACTTAGCCTTTCTATGTCTTCATCTGAAAACCTAAGACCTTCCTAAAAGGATTATTGTGAGGGTTTAAATGAATTATGATTATCACACATTAATAACGTTGAACAGATGGACCTATGAGAAGCACTCAATAAATAGTAGGTATATATCAGTATCACTACCATTGTATGCATGCTAAGTCACTTCAGTAGTGTCGAACTCTATGCAACCCTATGAACTGTAGCCCATCAGACTCTGTCCGTGGGAGTCTCCAGGCAAGAATACAAAAGTGGGTTCCCATGCCCTCCTCCAGGCTATCTTCTTGACCCAGGGATCAAATCCATATCACTTATGTCTCCTGCATTGGCAGGCAAGTTCTTTACCACTACTGCCATCACTACCATTGTTTTTTTTAATTTTGTCTTATTTTTGTCTTGGCTGCATTACAAGGTATGTGGACTCTTAGTTCCCGACCAGGGATCAAACCCATGTACCTTGCAGTGAAGTGTGGAGTCTTAACCACTGGACCCCAAGGAAAGTCCCATCATTGAGTTTTTTAAATTCTTAACGTGACTTTGTGAGGCTGCTAGAGATCAAGATGGGCAGACCAGGCTCCCCAGATCAACCTTTAGTACAGTGACTGTCGGGCAAATTGAGTCTTTTCACCAAGCCTTCAATTCCTTGTTTGTGGGTGACAATAATAGTGATAGTGTTGTTCTAAGGATTAAATGAGACAAAGTAAAGCACTTAGCATAGCGCTCAACAGATAGTAACTGTTTAATAAGTGGCAAATATTTATCATCTAATTCGTTTAGTGATAGTAAGCTACTGGCAGGGACCCATGGGGTTGGAGAGAGGAGCCTAGGCATCTCTTCATACTGCTGGTTGGGCCATTGTGTTGGGAATCCAAGTACCTGCAAGCTTGTTCTTGAGCTGAGTTAGGTAACTCCACAGCAGATGGAGCCTCATCCTGTCCAACCAAGCGTTCTGAATTTGAAGGAAAACCAGGATGTTTTCTGATGGCCTATGAAACAACAATGGGTTGTTTTTTTTTTTTTAATCTAGGGACATCAGTGTTTGATTTTTCAGAAAAAGTTTACCTTCTAGACTGGTATCTTAAGAATTCTTTTCCCCTCTCAGCTCACCTTAATACTGGAATCTAAATGATGCTAGGTCCTTCCTGAGCTGCTCCATGACCCAGAAAAAAAATAAGATTTGGGATCAGGGCTACTTGTGCCTCAAATTATTGTTATTCCAGTAGTGTGTATGTCCCTAAGAAGTAGAGCAATGTGGTATGGTTATGTTTGAATGACCAGGCAGAATAAAGAGAAATTGGACCCTGCTCTGTGAACACACATTAAGTGTTTAGGGAGGGAGAGAACAGAAGCCTATAAATAGTGGCCAAATGCACCCATGGGGGCACAAAGACCAGGACCATTACTTTCATATACACCTGCAGCTACCTGTTGGCGAACAGGTGTCTACAAACCATTACATAGAAAGAGGACAATTTAAATTTTTTCCTAGGAAGAATTTTGAGCTGCAGAAACTACTGAAGTCCTAACATTAATTCATTTATCTATTCAACAAACTATGGGCAGGAGTCTGGGATACCAAAACAAATAAGTAGCTCACAGTCCAGGGAAGAAGGGATGAACAAATAAAAAGACAATTCCAATGCATCACGTTAAGGAAGTAATCTCTCATAGTGGTCAAGATCGTGGACTCTGGCATCAGACATGGGTTTGAATCTGACATGGCCATCTGTCTGATCTTGGACGAAAAGATCCTTAGCATCTCTAAGACCCGGTTTTTTCATTTATGTGACAAGCACAGGTAGCAACCCAGTATTCATTCTCCTCTTATTCTTTACTAGCAAAACCTTAATTTTGTTCAGGGCAGAAATCTGCCTAGCTTAAAAGAAAAAAAAAGGTGGGGGCTTCCCTGGTGGTCTAGTGGTTAAGAATCCACCTGTCGGTGCAGGAGACACAAGTTCGATCCCCAGACCAGAAAGATCCCACATGCCGTAGAGCAACTAAGCCTGTACACCACAGCTACTGAGTCAGAGCTCTAGGGCCCTCAAGCCACAACTAATGAGCCCACATGCTGCAACTACTGAAACCCAACACCTAGAGCCCGTGCTCTGAAACAAGAGAAATCCCTGCAATGAGAAGCCCAAGCGCTACAATAAAGAGTAGTCCCACATTTGTTGCTACTAGAGAGAAAGCCCATTGCAAAGCAACAGAGACCTGGGGCAGACCAGGAAAAAAAAAAAAAAAAGAGGGAGAGAGAATTCTCAGGCTCCCTGGCAGATAAGGGTGGCACATGACACAATTCTGGTCAGAAAGATATAGATAGGGGATAAGTATACCTTCTCAACTAATAAAAACCACAAGAGGGAAAGGCTCTTTGCCCTTCACCGTTTGCTTTTTGTCATTTATCCTTCCTTCCTCCTGGAACACAGACTGGCAAAATGACAGCCCTCTAGGGTCCACAGTAACAAAAATCAAAAACTACATGCTAAGAATGGTACCATGGAGTCACCATAGCAGCCCTAGGCCATTGTTATTTGAGCAAAATAAGTTTCCATTCACTTAAAGCACTATGGACAGGTTTCAGCGTGCAAACTCAACTCCTCACTGATACAATCTGTAAACTGAGGATAATAATAGTATATCCCCCCGGCGTTCTTTTGAGCATTAAATAATGCATGTAAACCACTTAGCATGACACCTGGCTCATAGACACACTCAATAAACAGTAACTTAAACCTTTTTACTACTATTATTACTCCTATTATCCTTATTAATATGGTTAATAAATGTGCCAACAGCTATAGGAGCCTATAGGAAGATGTTACTCCCCCTGCCGGGGGGAGACAGAACAAGCTTCCCCGATAATGTTGTTTGATCTGAGTCTTTCAAAATGAGGAGTTTCCCACGATGTGGTTTCTGATCAACAGTGAGCATATTCCTGGGTGCCTGCAAGGGCTTAGGAGATGTTCATTAGTGTTCACCAGAAAACTCTGCTAAGGGGGTAATAGTGCTGGGATAGAGGTCAGAGGGCCAGAACTAGAGTCAGTGGTCTTCAAACTGAGACTGGGAGAGGTAAGTGGGTTCAGGAGCGCCCAGCCACAGGGTCATTGTGAGCTCATAGGAGATAACAGATCATAATTCAAATATCAGTTATTGTTAACCCTGTACCCTGGTTCCTGACCACCATCAGAGGAGCTGGTGGCACAAACCTCTGTATTTATGGGCTCTTTGAGAACACGAGTGCTTTCTTAATCCTCTCCTTGATGTCTGTGTATCCCTAGCTCCAAGCACACAGCTTGACACAAAACATGTGGCTATTCCAACAACCTTGAAAATATTCAGAACCGCAGCCCTACATCTCACATCCCCCTGAAGACCAGATAAAGACCCAGAGCAGAGCAGAGGCTCTTAGAAATGCTGTCTCAACCGTGTACTTTCTAAATAGAGACCTGAAGTCCATCCCCAAACTGTATCATCTCTTTAATCAGAGGGAAAAGAGTAGATATAAATAGAAGAGAACGTTTTCTACTCCAAAACTTTCCTTTCCCAAAAAAGAAAGGTAGAGAATACCCTTGATAATTCATCAGCCGGATGAAGGGGAAACCACTCCTGCCATGTGGCTGGCTGATCTAGGAGCAGATATGGAGCCTAAGGAGAAACTGAGTTCATCACAGGGGGAACGTGTGATGTTTAAGCCTCATTAGGATTATAAAACCAGCTGTCCAGACACAAACCCCACCATTGACTTTGACCTTACTTTCCTACCTCCCCCTGCTCGTTGCATTATTGAACCTGGGTTTTTCCTATAGGCCAGAACCTTGCCAACCCTTTTGCCCTTCACATAATGTTTTGGTCTGGTTTCTATTTCTGTAGTTTGATGAAGGATGATAGCAGGGTATTGAATGGTTGTTTTTCATCTAGTGCCGTCACCGCCCTCGCTCTGCTCCCTGCCCCCTGCCCGCCTCTCAAAGTTGGCGTTTCCTTGTCCATTTTGTGCCTTGTCCTTGGTTTTTATTGTTTCCTTACAGAGTAGAGAAGGCACTTTATTTTCCAGGCCCTGGTATACATAGCCTCCTGTATGCGTCTTTCCCACAAAGAATTATCATGTTTTGAAACTGGAAATGACCTCAGATGGGAAAGACAGGAAAGGTTCAGGTATTCACTGAGCCCCTGATGTGTGCCAGGCCCGAACCAGGGCTTTTTTTTTTTTTTTGCATTTAATCCTCACAACAAGTCTGTGAAGCAGGTAGTATTACATCTCATTTTACAGATGAGAAAACTGAGATCCAGAGAGGTGAAACGACAATTCAAGGTTGTACTGAATGGTTACTGACAAAGGAACTCCCATTCCCCCTTCCCCAAGCCCACCCCCCTCCATCCCTCTGTTTGTCTTTGAGGACTTTTTAGGGTGTTTTATTTTATTTTATTTTTTTAAGGAAAAGCTTTATATGTTAATATCTTTAATATAGCACTTTTTCCTTTCTGAACATGGGGCCCTGCATTTTCTTTTTTTAAATTTTTTTAAAATTAATTAATTTATTTATATATATATATTTTTTCATTTATTTTTATTAGTTGGAGACTAATTACTTTACAATATTGTAGTGGTTTTTGCCATACATTGACATGAATCATCCATGGATTTACATGTGTTCCCCATCCTGATCCCCCCTCCCGCCTCCGTCCCCATCCGATCCCTCTGGGTCTTCCCAGTGCACCAACCCCGAGCACTTGTCTCATGCACCCAACCTGGGCTGGTGATCTGTTTCACTTTTTAGGGTGTTTTAAATTGGGCAGGTACGCATCTTATAGGGAACAGGGAGCAAAAAAAAAGTATCACTTTTTTTGTTTTCTGAAACAGAAGGCAAGTATCTTGAGCCTGCATTCGCCCAGGGTATAAACTCCTTGGCCTCTGTTGGTCAATCAAGACATTGGGTCTTCATTGTCTCTGGCGTCTGCTCAGGTGTCTTCTTCCAGGTTCTTGTCTGTCTGTGGATACCATGCCAGCTGGCCTCTGCTGAGCTGTCCTGTCTGGTCCTCCATGGTTGATCCACAGAGAGAGCAGTTTACCCAGGGCCTCTCCAGGCAAGGCTCTGTCCTGTCAGCTTCACACCTCTGTCAAGGGCAACGGAAAACCCCAGCTGTTCCCACACTGCTTCGGGGCCTCAGGAATCTCCCAGAGGCTGTCTCGAGTCCCTGCTGTGTAAACATAGAGGAGGCATCTCTACCTCTCATACTCGTGCTGGAGATTGTTGTTGTTGTTTAGTCGCTGAGTCATGGCCAACTCTTGCGACGTTATGGACTGCAGCCCACCAGGCTCCTCTCTCCATGGGATTTCCCAAGCAAGAATACTGCACTGGGTTGCCATTTCTCCAGGGGATGTTCCCAACCCAGGGATCGAACCCATTCTCCTGCATTACAGCGAGATTCTTTGCTGCTGAGCCACTAGAGAAGCTCCCTGCCCCCACTTTGCTGGAGGGGAACCCTGCAAAGGAGACAAGACACAGACCTCCTCTCCTATCAGATACCACAGTGACCCAGAGCTGCTTCTCGTGTCTTCCCCAGGACTCCATCCAGGAGAAGGCAGGAGGCAGGGATCCTCAGAGACCCACCATGAGGCTTCTGCTCTGATCTCCTCAGGGTTAGCCTCTCTCTTCTCAACCCTTAACACATTTGCCTCTCCTGGGTGAGAGCAAAAGACTAGTCCTGGCTGATTCCAATTCTGGAAAAAGCCTCTAGATTTTGCAGGGTATAGATTTCATTACTGAGTCATTCAGGATTTAGACTTAGGGAATTAAAAAGACCAGGCTCTTAAGTCACTGAGATTTTTTTCTCAAGCTATATGTTTCAAAAGTCTTTTGAAGTTCAAAAATCTGGACTCTTCTTTCTCTTTGTTTTTCCACTGAAACAGCTGTATTCCTGAAAAGAAGGGAGGGTGGGAATAGTGAAAGATACCAAGGAGAGGGGGGAGAGAGAATATGAGTTAATATTTCTGTGACAAAGACAGTGTCTGCACTGTGTCTTCATCCTGGGAACCCAAAAACTGATCTCAACCTCTTCTGCAGTTAGGATGGGGACATATGACAACATTCTGGCCAATGGAATGTGGGTAAAAGTTTCAAGGCTGGCCTCTGAAAACATCCCAGTCGATCCTGTTACCCCTCCACAGTAGCAGTGGAGACCATGAGCTAAAGAGAATAATCTCAAAGGAGGAAAAAGGAGCCTGGATGCCCAAGTCATCAACTGGAGGAGAGCTGCAAAAGAATGCAATGTGAGCAGAAATGAAACTTAATTGTATTAAGGCACTGAACTTTACTTAGGTTTGTGTGTGTGTGTGTGTGTTTGTGTGTGTGTGTGTACATGTGTGTATTTTTTTAAAGCAGCTTACATTACTCACCCTAACAAAATAACTAAATGTTGTTCTACCTCAGCACCAATGTGTAAAAAGACCAGAGTTGGAGAATCAGAAATTTGAGCATTTTGATTAAAACCTATGAAGTTGAAGTTATTTAAAATGATGCCAACTCTAATAAAACATTATCTTTGGACAATATTCAAAGCTTGACATTGAAGGAGAAGTGATGGGAAAAAAACAGGAATGATATAGATTAATAACAAGGACTAACTGCATAGCACAGGGAACTATATTCAATATCTTATAATAACTTATAATGGAAAATAATTTGAGAAAGAATATATAATATATAATTGCATATATATAATACACAATATTACATATGTATATATTACATAATGTATAATACATAATATATTATGTACAAATTATTATTATGTTATATATGTTGTGTATATTATATATAGTATATATTTTATAATAGGGCTTCCCAGGTGGCGCTAGTGGTAAAGAACCTGCCTGCCAATGCAGGAGAAGCAGGAGACACGGGTTTGACCCCTAGGTTGGGAAGATCCCCTGGAGGAGGGCATAGCAACCCACTCCAGTGTTCTTGCCTGGAGAATCCCATGGACAGAGGAGCCTGGTGGGCTACAATCCACAGGGTCACAAAGAGTTGGACATGACTTAAGTGACTTAGCATGCACTTGCACATATTTTATAATATAATATACAATATAATGCTGCTGCTTAGCTGCTAAGTCATATTCAACTCTTTGTGACCCCATTGACTGTAGCCCCCCAGGCCCTCTGTCCTTGGGATTTCCCAGGCAAGAGTACTGGAGTGTGTTGCCATTTCCTTCTCCAACACAATATAATATTATTAATATGTTGTATATTATATACTATATTATACTGTATATATTATATACTTTATATTATAGTGTATATATTGTATATTTTATATATACATATCACTGAATCAATTTGCCGTACACCTGAAACACTGTAAATCAACTATATTTCAATTTAAAAAGTTTTTTTTAAATACCATAGTAAAAAAAAGTGATGTCTCGAATCCTTTCTTTTGACCAGCCTGGCATAAAACCTGGCACACTGAGATGCTTAATAAGTAATGATTGAGTGAATAAAAAATCCATTAACCTATCAACTCTGCTTATATCCAGAGTTTGACAGGGAAGAGCAAAGGAGGTAGAGATAAAGAAAACAGATGAAGAGGGAAAAAAAGTTGGGACTAGTGAGAAGGTGAAGTGGAAATAACTTTCCACAAGGCAGGCATCCTCCCCATCCCCGCTTTTGTGATTTAACATACCTCTTATCATCCAGAACTCCCTGGAACTTGGCTCTCTTCATGCTCACAGACACACTAAAGTAAGATTACAATTCTTGTGTATTATTGATGTTAACATACAAAATGGCAAGTGCCACAATGAAAGGCAGCCAGAAGCTCTGTGTGTGTGGCGGGGAGGGGGGGATCTATTTTATCTCTGAGATTTGGAATCACGCACAGAGGCTTCTGAGGTTTGATGAAAGTGAAAGTGAAATTCACTCAGTTGTGCCCCACTCTTTGAGACCCCATGGGCTACACAGTCCATGGAATTCTCCAGGCCAGAATACTGGAGTGGGTAGCCTTTCCCTTCTCCAGGGGATCTTCCCAACCCAGGGATCAAACCCAGGTCTCCCGCATTGCAGGCAGATTCTTTACCAGCTGAGCCACCAGGCAAGCCCATAGGGCTCAGTAAATTGTGAAAGTGTCAGTCGCTTCCGTCGTGTCCGACTCTTTCTGACCCCATGGACTGTAACCCTCCAGGTTCCTCTGTCCATGGAATTCTCCAGGCAAGAATATTGGAGAGGATAGCCATTCCTTTCTCCAGGTGGTCTTCCTGACCCAGAGATCGAACCTGGGTCTCCTATGTTACAGGTAGATTTTTTACTGTCTAAGCCACCAGGGAAACTCTTCCCTGTCAAGACAGGAACTGATTCACAGAAACACAGAGAAGAAATCAAAGCCTTTATTACTGATAAACACTAGGTTTGAGTGTGCAGCCAAACCTAGGGAATGCTGGGAACCTCCACCCTTGAATTAGACTCAACCACTAAGCCACTGGCATAGCTGGAAAGCCACAAGCTGCCCCCAATAGGGACAGGCTCCTTTCTGCATGGCTTGACCCTCTCAGACTCCAGCAAATTTGAAGAAAGAGTAAGGAAGTTGCTGAGCCAAGTCGTGTCCAGTTCTTCTTCCCAAATCACTAATCAGAGAAATCAGTCTCTGTCCAGTCGGCCTTGGCTAAGATATGTGACAGCAACAAATGCCTCTGATTTCTCAGTGGTGTAGAATTACAAGGATCTCTTGTTCACACATCCCTGTGTGAACTATACTCATTGGAAAAGACCCTGATGCTGAGAAAGATTGAGGGCAGGAGGAGAAGGGGGCGACAGAGGATGAGATGGTTGGATGACATCATTGAGTCAACGGACATGAGTTTGAGCAAACTCCAGGAGATGGTGAAGGACAGAGAAGCCTGGCGTGCTGCAGCCCGTGGGGTCACAAAGAGTCGGACACAACTGAGCAACTGAATAACAACAACAAAGCTGATTCACATTGATGTACAGCAGAAACTAATGCACCATTGTAGACCAATTATACTCCAATTAAAGTGAAATTTTAAAAGCTGAATGTAAACTCAATGTAAACAAAAACAAAATAACCATGTGAGACCGATACCATTATCATCATCCCCGCTTTGCTGATGAGGAAACCGAGGCTCGGGGAGGAGGGCCACCTCGCCCGGCACTTGCAGGGAAGCTTCTGATGCCTTGTCCAACCGCCATGACTTTGTGGCCATCTCAGTTGGTGTCAGCTGGTCTCCGACTTAGACATCTTGGTGCCGTTCTTTCTTTCCAGCCTGTAATTTAGGATTTCTCAATTGTCTCTGTGCAGCCACCATCATGCCTCAGACACAGTTCATTCACGTTCAGCAAGTGTTAGGCGGCTCCTAAGTGGCAGGATTGTTGTAAACAACGGGGAATATGACAGTGAAGGTGACAGACCAGGTCTCTGCTCTCATAGGGCTTATTTTCTGGTGAAGAGAGAGGGAAAATCAGTTATAGAAATGTTAGCTGGTGGTAAATGCTACTCAGAGAATCAGACCAGGCTGATGGGATCGAGGGAGAGAAGGTGGCTAATTTTTTGCTGGGAGACCAGAGAAGGCTGTTTTTCTGAGAGGGTCACTTTTAAGCCAGGAGCTGCATCACAAGAAGGTGTCAGTCACAGAAAGATATGGTGGAAGAACATTCCATGCAGACAGCACAGCATAAGAGAACTTCCTAAAGGGACTAGTGGCCCGAGGAGGGTGTTAATAAATAATAACCACGGACTCTGGTGGCTTAGCAGTCAAGAATCCACCAATCAACACAGGAGTTGCAGGTTTGATCACTGGGTTGGGAAAATCCCCTGGAGAAAGAAATGGCAATCCACTCCAGTATTCTTGCTGGGAAATCCCATGGGCAGAGAAGTTTGGCAGGCTACAGTCCATGGGGTTGCAAAAGAGTCAGACACGATTTATCGACTGAACAACAACAATAAATAATAACACTTGTTCAGGGCGTATATGTTCTTTAAAATTTATTTTATTGAAGTATAGTTGATTTACAATGTTGTGTTAATTTCTGGTATATAGCAAAGTGATTAAATATATATATATATATATATACACACACATATGTGTATATATATGTCTTTTCATATTCTTTTCCATTCTGGTTTATCACAGGATATTGAATATAGTTCCCTGTGCCATTTAGTAAGACCTTGTTGTTTATCCATTCTATATACACTGGTTTGCATTTGCTAATCTCAAACTCCCAGTCCCTCCCTCTTCCATATGCTTTGGCAACCACCAGACTATTTTCTATGTCTGTAAGTCTGTTTCTGCTCCATAGAGCTTCCCAGGTGGTGCAACTGGGAGATGCAAGTTTGATCCCTGGGTCAAGAAGATCCCCTGGAGGAGGGCATGGCAATCCACTCCAGTATTCTTGCCTGGGGAACCCTCATGGACAGAGAAGCCTGACAGGCTACAGTTAATAGGGTTGCAAAGAGTTGGGCATGACTGAAGCGACCGAGCATGCATGCATGGAAGTGATACGGAATTTGCCTTCTGCTTCTTACTTCACTTAGTATGAAATCTCTAGGCCCATCCATGTTGCTGCAAATGGCTTTATTTCATTCTTTTTTATGGCTTTGTATACATATACTACATCTTCTTTATCCATTCCTCTGTCTATTGGCATGTAGGTTGCTTCTGTGTCTTGGCTATTGTATATAGCGCTGCAGTGAACATTAGAGTGTATTTATCTTCTCAAGTTATAGTTTTGTCTTGATATATGCCCAGGAATGGGATCGCAGGATCACATGGCAACTCTATTTTTATTTTTACTTCTGAGGAATGTCCATACCCTTTTCCATAGTGACTGCACCAATTTACATTCCCAGTATTAGTGTAGGAGGGTTCCTTTTTCTCCACACCTCAAGAGGGTCACTTTTAAGCCTATAGCTGAATCACAAGACGGTGTGAGCCATGGAAGGATGTGGGGGAAGAGAATTCCGCACAGAGAGAGGAGCATCAGAGAGGGTCCTAAGGGAGTACTGGCTTGAAGAAGATATAACTAGGTGGATGTTAATAAATAATAATACTTGCCTTCAGTGGGTATATGTTTATCAGAGGCAAGACATACTGGAGTCCTGTGCTTTGAAGAATTAACATAGAGAGGGCGGACTCCCAGCTTAATCTCCCTCCCAGCCTCTCCTGGCTTCCCCACCTGTCTCAGCTGATTCTCTGTCAAAACTGCTTGGAATCTGGTCCAATTCTTAACTTAGGTGAAGTTAACTCTTTCTTCAAGACTCCACCAGGGCACCGGAGCACATGCCATGGACATGGCACTGGACTTCTGCATTAACTCCCTGCCGCCCTCCTACACTCGGGCCTCGGAGGGAGCTGGGATCTCTCCCTCCCTCCCTCTGTTCCTCCCTCTCTAGCCTTTCTGGTTGTGCAGCACTCACAGAAAATGTGCTAAGCATGTCCCCTTAGCACTTTGCAACAGTTCCAGTGAGTCTTTAACACATGGTTACTTATTAATCTAACTTCCTCTCCAGCTGTTCATCAAGGGTGGCAGATCCAAACGCCCAGAGGGAGCAGGCAGGGAAGGGACGTGACCAGAAGGACTGAAGGCAACTGGGAGGCAATGACAAACTCACTTTCCTGGAATTCTGGAAACTTGGATTCTTAATGTGAAGTCTCCAGATATTTACATGTTGACAATTATTTATTTGGAAAAGAAATGAGCTCTCAAGTGCATTTTAAGTGCATTTAAAATAAAATGCATTATATATGCATTTTATTCATAAGGGTTTTCTCAGTATTTCACATACCAGATGACAAATAATAACTGCTCAATAATATTTGTTGAGTGAATGAATGAAAAATATAAACTTAATGGGAATTGATCAGATCTGCTCTTCTCATTGGAGTCCACCTGACACTCAAATTGTCATCAACTGGCTTAGTCAAAACTGGATTCCAGATGAAATGTAGGGTGGACTTAGCTTTCTTTGTTACATCATGTGATGGGATCCAGTATGTTTACTTGATTGCTTTACTATATTAAATGACTCCAGTGGTCCTAGGCTTTCTGGGCAGGAGATCACATGTCTCCAAAGCCCACACATGGCTCGGCTGGGTTCACACACTAATCAGAGAGACAACTGATAACTAAGTGCTTAGGATCCAGAAATGTTGACATTAGTAGAACCGTAGAATATTAACCCCGGAAGCATCACCTAGGGTCTAGCCTCTAGTCAAGGAGCCCCACTGAGCAGAGGAAGAAACTCATTTGGAAACTGACCCCCTCAAGGTCACATGCTTCTTGGGCCTGAGGCATCCCTCTCTCCCTGCTTTCTTTGGCTCTGCTCATCTTTCCCCATTTCTAACACCCTGACCAGGCTCTGTGAGAAACACCCACATATGTCATAGTCCTCTGGACTGGTTAACGGTGTGGGCTGGCTGGCAGTAGACTCTTCTTGGACTAATCCCAGGACTGCTGCCCTAAGAGTGTTTCTAGAGAAACAGAATTAGACTGAATGCAAATATTCTCCTATCAGAAGCCCAGAAGGCATCTGAGAGATGTGATTCAAGGAGAAGGATTAGGTCTTTCCTACTTTTGTATCACCAGGAGCACATAACAGAGGGTGCTCTGTGTAACAGACACGAGGTACATATTTGAGTGGTGCCTACTCTGTGCTGGGGTTTCCCAGGTGACTCAGGGGTAAAGAATCCATCTGCCAAACAGGAGATGCAGGTTTGATCTCTGGGTCGGGAAGATCCTCCAGAGAAGGAAATGGCAGCCCATTCCAGTATTCTTGCTTGGGAAATCCCATGGACAGAGGAGCCTGGTGGGCTACAGTCCATGGGGTTGCAAACAGTCAGACATGACTTCGGAACTAAACCAACCAACAACTCTGTACTGGGCATTGTTCCAAACAGTGATTCTCAAAGTAGAGTTCTTGGCACTGCGGGGGCCCCTAAAGCCCTTTCAGGGGGTCCTCAAGGTCAAAAGTATTTTCATAGCAATACCAAATGATAGTTACCTCTGTGTTCTCATTTTTTTCATGACTGTACAGTATTTTCCAGAATCTACATGATGTCTGACAGATTACAGAATGTGTGCTTGTGATCCTTGGGTTTTGAAAACTTCTCAGTATTAATTTCAAATATAGTAAATATCAATAGATACAACCCATATAAGAGTGTTTTGAAGTTTAATAATATTTAAGAGCATAAAACAGATGTTGGAACCCCAAATTCTAAGATTCATTATTCCAGAGGATGTAAGAAGCTAATAAGCACCATGAAAAAAAAGAAAGAAAAAGTAGAGCAGGGTAAAGGGAATTGGAAGAGCCTGAGAATGGGGGCGGGCACAGGTGATGGAGGCAAGGAAGAGGTGATGGGTGAGGAGGAGCAGCTTCCAGTATTAAACGGGGGTGATACAAGTTGGCCTAATTGAGTAATAAATCTACAAATCAAACATCTGACAACTGTGAGTTGCCATTTAAAATCCCTTCATTTACCCTGAATTTAAAATCTTTATTGCAAATTGAATCATGAACATAGGACTTCCCTGATGGCTCAGCAGGTAAAGAATCTGCATGCAAAGCAGGAGACACATGAGACTCCGGTTCAATCCCTGGGTCAGGAAGATACCCTGGAGGAGGAAATGGCAACCGATTCCGGTATTCTTGCCTGGAAAATCCCATGGACAGAGGAGCCAGCCGGCTACAGTTCCAAGGGTTGCAAAGCCTTGGGTATGACTGAGCCATTAAGCAGCAATTATGTGCATGCCATTTAAAGAAATTGGTTAAGAAATAAGAATACTTCCAGTAGCTTTAAAATTCCACTGTGAAGATAGGGTCAGTCTCCTCACCAGGGAAAGCCTTATCCTAATTTTTTTTTTAACTGAAGTACAGTTGATATACAAGATTGTGTTAGGTTCTGCTGTACAGCAAAGTGATTCAGTTATATATGTACATATTCTCCTGATTTTTTAGTTAAGTATTCTTTCATATATTTTGGCAGTGTTACCATCTGTATAGGATATGGGATCTATACAATAAAGTAAGTCTTGTTTAATTTTGGAAAACCAAGAAGCAAGCCAGCCCAAGCCACTGTAAGGGAAGAGCAGTATTACTGCCAATAGATGAAGTCTTCCGGGAGAAAATGAACTGGACCAAGCGAGGCATCACAGAGTATTTCCTCTTATTTACAAGAACTGCTTCCAGAGATGTGAGGGAGTAACAGCAGGGTGTCTGCAAGGACTGTAGGGCAAGCCATGCACAGTAGTCTGGCAAAAATACATTCACAGGGAGAGGGCTACTCCATGTTTCACTTTCTTTTGTTTTGTTTTTGCTTTTCAGCTCCATGATCTATCTCTAGGTCTCGGGAGTGGGTCAAATCTGAACACATGTGGAGCTGAAACAATTGCAAGGCACCATTGGGAGAGCAGGGACTCCACCAACACCCAGTCAAGACAAGATCTAGAAAAGAATCAGAGCTCTGCGTATCTGGGTGGGCATTCTCTTCCTTCAGCTAGGATCTTGGTAATAATGCCCAAACATATCTGGAACATAAGTTCCAGGTCTCCATTGGGACTGGTTGAACTGGTTGCCCGTTGAGTCTGGGGCATAGCTGTCACTTAGTAGATCTCTGATTTACTGAACACACATCTTTCTATTTAGTGATTTACATTCCGTTTCAGTGGAATTTAGCCTCCAGTAGCTTGCTGAGATGGAGAAGGCAATGGCATCCCACTCTAGTACTCTTGCCTGGACAATCCCATGGACCGAGGAGCCTAGTGGGCTGCAGTCCATGGGGTCACTAAGAGTTGGGCACGACTGAGTGACTTCACTTTCACTTTTCACTTTCCTGCATTGGAGAAGGAAACGGCAACCCACTCCAGCGTTCTTGCCTGGAGAATCCCAGGGACGGGGGAGCCTGGTGGGCGGCCGTCTATGGGGTCGCACAGACTGAAGCGACTTAGCAGCAGCAGCTTGCTGAAAAAGGCTACATGGAAAAGAATTGGGATCTTGGCAATTTGAAAATGTTTCTGCCAAAACATCATATGTGGGTAATACCTTCACTGAGAATAGAAGTCTAGTTTGAAGATTACTTTCATTCAGACTTCTGAAAGCATGGGGCCATCAGTACTGCTATGAGAAGTCTGATGCTGTTCTAATTCTGCTTTCTTCTTTTATTATTTTTTTTGTTTCTCTCCTGAAAATCATAGATCTTTCTTTTTTAAATCTCAGTGATCTGAAATTTCAGCAATATGCCTTGATTTGAGTGTATTTTCATCCATTATAACAAGCTCTTGTTTCTTTCATTTTGGAAATTGCTTTCTGCAGGATTTCTTGAGTATTTTATAAACAGTTTCCTCCTCCCCATTTTCTCTGTTCTCTTCCTCTGGAATCCCAATTATTCTGATGTTAGGTCTCCTGGTCTCTCCTGGTCTGGACTTCCTTTTTTTTTTCCTTTCCTGTTTTCAATCTATCTTTTTGCTCTAATTTCTAAACTGTTTCCTTAACTTGATTTTCCAACTCTTTTATGGATTAAAAAAAAATCAACTATCATATCTTTAGTATCTGAAGCTCTTCCTAAATCTTAGAATGTTTTCTGATGGTATCCTGTTTTTGCTTCAGTTCAGGGATGCACAAATGCTTTCTTACATCTCTGAAAACAAAATATATTTTTAAAAACTCCCTGCACATTATCTGTTTCTCCCAGGTTGCTTTATCCTGTTTGTTTTGCTCTCTCTCTTCCATGTTATTTAATCTGAGGCATTTCTTAGGTCTACTGTCAATGAAATACTAAAAAAAAAAAAAAAAATTTGGAAGCTTTGAGTGCAAGAGAGATTGTTCACTTGGAGCTCCCCAGTAGGGTGATCTGTGGATCTAGGTATTGGTAAATCCAGTATGTCAGTGTGTTTAAGTCTTTCCTTTATGCTAAACATCTTCCAACCTAGTCCCTGGAGGGGAAGGTTTGGTTTCAGAATTCTAGGAACCCAGCTGAGGGTGAAGGTTGGAGCCATGGGGGTGTGCTGTTTCCACATTCACCATAAAAACACATGCTGTGTTCTTGTTGTTGTTTAGCCTCTAAGTCATGTCTGACTCTTTTGCAAACCTCTGGACTGTAGCCTGTCAGGACCCTGTGTCCATGAGATTCTCCAGGCAAGAATACTGGAGTGGGTTGCTATTTCCTTCTCCAAGGGATCTTCCTGATCCATGGATCAAATCCCTATTTTCTGTGAAATGCCCACGTCCTCAGCTGTGCCTGGCATCACCAATCCAGAGAAGCTGTGCTTCACCATCTTCCAGGTGGCATGAGGGGTAAAGACCCCGCCTGCAAATGCAGGAGACACAGGTTGGATCCCTGGGTCGGGAAGATCCCCTGAAGGAGGGCCTGGCAACCCACGCCAGTATTCTTGCCTGAAGAATCCCAAGGACAGAGAAGCCTGGTGGGCTACAGTCCACGGGGTTGCACAGAGTCAGACACCGCTGAAGTGGTTTAGCATGCATGCACCCTCTCCCGAGAATAATCTTGCAGACTTCTTCCAGTGTGAGGGAAAATCAGCTGCAAGGAAGTTGGGTGTGAGGAGGTTGGTGTGGAGTGGGGGTGGACCCAGGATCTAATTTCTTCTTAGATACTCCCCTAGTCCTTCCTATCTAGCCTCCGCCCCTCCCCCACCCGTTCACCCACAGAGAAACCTGGGACAGCCAGTTTCTTTGTCTTGGGCCGAGTCTGCTGTGTAAATCTGGCTCGTGCTCCACCCTCCCCTTGACTGCCTTGGACTCTGCTTTCCCAGGACTGCACAGTAAGTTACCACTGTCCTTTTCTTGCGGTTGTGGTTTCTGTTTTCTCAACATTGTAGGTTTCTTTTTAAATTTTTTTCAAAAATTCCTTTTCCAGAAATTCTAATGGGGTTTCAGGAAGGAGCAAAATTGGAGGCATGTGTTCAATCTGTCCTTGTAACCTGAACACTACCCTAGACTTCTGAAGTCCAATCTGCTCCTTAAAATTTGGTGTGGAAGCTCCCCATAGAGTTATGGAAAAGTCATAAATTCCACTTATTCTGCAGACTTTGCTGTGTGTGACCACATAGCAGGCACTCTGTTGGAATCTGGGAATACAGATGTGTTTAGGACATGGTAGCATCCTCATGGACGTCAGTTAAGCAGAAGAGACAAACTCACGGGAACATAATGTTAGTCCACAATCCCTCATCCCGAACCCTCAGGGACACAATGGGTCTTGGATTTCAGAATTTATCAGAGTTTAGAAAGATGCATGCATTGTAAGTCACTTCAGCCATGTCCAACTCACCAGGCTCCTCTGTCCTTGGGATTCTCCAGGCAAGAATACTGGAATGGGTTGCTATTTCCTTTTCCAGGGGATATTCCTGACCCAGGGATTGAACCGGCATCTCTTACTTCTCCTGTGTTAACCGGCGGGTTCTTCACCACCAGTGCCACCTGTGATAATACAGGGCATATATCGTAATTCCCATAGCACCCCAGTGGGTCCTGCAGCAATATCTGAGTATCAAACACATGTGTATTGCTGCCATGAAGCATGCTGATATTTGTATTAAGTAGGGTAAAAAAATAAGACTATAAATAGTCTCATGTACAACCAGGGCAGATTTTAAAAGTGAATGATTTGACAAGCCAAGTCCAGTTTCCAGTGAGGGGATTTCTGAGTTGTTGATGAGGACCTGTGACCCTCTACAATGTACTAAGTTCTATAAATGAAGTGTACAAAGTCCTATGGACACAGGCTGGAGGGTTCAAGAAAGGCTTCACTGAGGAGGTGATATTTGAGCTGGATCTTGAAGAGTGAATAGGAGCTCCCCCGAAAAGAAAGGGGCTCTCACACTGATGGTGGGAGTGTAAACTGGTACAGCCACTATGGAAAACAATATGGAGGTTTCTTAAAAAACTAAAAATAGAGTTACCAAATGATCCAGCAATCCCATTCCTGGGCATATACCCAGACACAACTCTAATTTGAAAAGATATATGCACTCCTATGTTCATTGCAGCACTATTTACAATAGCCAAGACATGGAAAAAGCTAAATGCTCATAGACAGAGGAATGCATAAAGAAGATGTGGTACATACATAATGGAATATAACTCAGCCATAAAAATGATACAATGTCCTTTGCAGGAACATGGATAGACCTAGAGATTATCATACTAAGTGATGTAAGTCAGAAAGAGAAAGACAAATACCGTATGATATCACTTATATGTGGAATCTAAAATACGACACAAATGAACATATCTATGAAGTAGAAACAGACTCACAGAAAAAGACAACAGCTTTGTGGTTGCCAGGGGGAAGAGAAATGGGTAAGGGAAAGGTTGGGAGCTTGGGATTAGCAGATGCAAACTAGTATCTAGAGAATGGATAGACAAGTTCCTACTGTATAGGATAGGGAACTATATTCAATATCCTATGATAAACCAGAGTAGAAAAAATATATATATGTAACTGAGTCACTTTGTTGTACAGAAATTAACACTATATTGTAAATCAGCTATACTTCAATAAATTTTAAATACACACACACACCAAAAAAAAAAAAAAAAAAAAAAAGAAAGAAAGAAAGAAAGGGAATTCTAGGCAGTGAGCAGTTCAAGCAAAGTCCCCAGTGTTGGAGGCATGAAAGAAAGTCACCTTGTTTCCTGCTCCAGGAGAAAATGAGCAGTTAGGCAGTTTGGTTTGGGTTCTAGAGCCAGGTCTCTTCCCCTACAGGATGAACCCACTCTTTTTAGCCAAATTGTGAACTTCAGCAGGGGTGGAACAATATGAGAGGGGTCTAAGGTCGGCAGGGGTAGTTCATGGACAGCTGTCTGGGCCACACCAAGAAGTTCAGGCTTCACTCTATAGGACAGCATTACTCAAAGTGCTCCCCAAACCCTTTCAAGCTGTCTAAGAGGTCAAAAGCATTATCATAGTAACACTAACACATGATTTGACTTTTTTTGGGAAAAAAACCCCCCAAACTGTTGACATGTACAATGATGTGAAACAGTGTTGAGTAAAGTTGCTGACACCTTAAGCAGGAATCTCAGTACCAAACTGGACTGTTAAGTTATTCTACGGTTCACCACAGGGCCCTTGCAAATATCATCATCAACATCACCGTCATCATCATTATTATTATCTTTCTTTGGTTGTGCTGCGGCAAGTGATGTCTTAGTTTCCTGACCAGGGATTGAATCGGGCCCCTTGCAGTAGAAGCTTGGAGTCTTAACCACTGGACCAATAGGGAAGTCCCTGGGTCCCTTGCAATTAAAAAACAACAACAAAAAAGCTTCCTTTACTTACAAATATCCCTGTTGAAACAGTAAAATTATCATTTTTATTAAGGCTTGACTCTTGATTTTATGACTTTTCTAAATTCTGTTTGATGGAATGGGATATATCCATCAGATAATTCTGTTCCATTAAAGTATCATGGTTATTTCTAGGAAAAGCACTTAGACAATTGTTTGAGTTGCACATTAAACCAGCCATTTTTCAGGGAACACCATTTTTACTTGAAAGAACAACCAGCAGTTTGGGTATTTGGCAGACATTTTCTTGAAAATGAAGGCAATGACTGTCACTTCAAGGAAAAAAACTCACAGTACTTGTTGCCAATAATAAAATTCAAGCTTTTGAGCAAAGATTAAAATGTTGGAAATTTCACAACATGGATTTGACAGCTTCCCAATATTAAAAGAACTTGCTGATGAGATCAATGGTAATAATATCAGTGATAATATTAATAATGAGATTTTTCATTATAGTATAAAGAAACAGTGCCTCAAAATTTTGCATATGTCAGTAATCCAGTATTTTCTACAGGATCGATGTATAATGTTACAAAATCATAGAGGAATAAAAGATCTATTGAACATGCAATATAGATCAATGGGTTTTAATGTGACAGAATAAGAAAAGTTCATCGATATGGTTTCAGATTCCACATTACAACCCTTAAGAAACTATCACTCATTGAATTTTCATGTAGTATTAAAGAAGAATATTCAAAATTATTTGAAAGGACTATTCAAATACTTCTCCTTTTCCCATGTACATAGTTGTGTGAGGTTCAATTTTCTTCATACAATTCAACCGAAACAATATACTGCTACATACTGACTGTGGAAGCAAAGATGAGAATCAAGCTGTTTTCTATTTAAACAAGTCACTAAAAAGATTTGCAAAGCTGTAAAGCATTGCCACATTGCTCACTGGTAATTTTTGTTTGGGGAAATTTAGCCATTTTTTTTCCTAAAAAAAAAATTCCTATGTAATGGGCTTGCCACTTTTGTTTTTTAATTACCAAAAGTATTTTAAATATTCTCATTTTTAATTTCTAATATGGTAACTGTTGAGACATATAACCCACATAAACAAAAGCTCTTTGGGGATCTCAGTAAGTTTTAAGACTGCAAAGAGGACCTGCCTGAGGCCAAAAAATTTGAGAATATTGCTGCAAGCCAAGAGAAGTCACTGGCAGATTGGAACAAGAGGAGAGATTTTGTTAGATCCTTCTAAAAGCAATGTGGAAGTGGGCGAGAGTGAAACCAGGTTGCAGGTAGGTGCTTCTATCAGGGACTCAAAAGTGATAAGAAGAGAATGGGTGTGACAATGGGGATGGGAGAGGAAAGGGTTTTTGCAGGAAACACTCCAGAAGTAGAAATGTCAAGATGTATTGATTATCTGCTCACCCACACCCCACCACTTCTCCTACCTCAGTGAGCATCACTTTCATCTACATTCCTTTTAGTCTTCGCTGACCGGTCTAATGGGCATTACGTTTCATGTTCTGCAAAACGGGCTCTTGATTTCCCCAAACCCCCACCTGCTTGTCTTACAGATGAGGAAACTGAGGCTCACAGAACTTAAGAACTAGTCAGGATCCTGGATATAAACAGAAACAAGATTCCACTCTAGTTTCAGGTCAACTTGTTTCTGAAACTCCAGTTAACTCCTTCTCTGACCCCAGCCTGGCTCTCTTCAAGCATAGAGTGGCCTCTGGGATCTGACTGACTTGCACGATTCTCCTGAACTCGTTGAAAGCCCCTTAGAGTCAGGGAACTTGGGCTTCCTGTTGATCTCCCAGGCAGGACTGGAGTCTGAGGACACCAGCTTGGTCCAGAAATGCTAACTGGGGAGTTGGTAAAGGGGGAAGAATTTTTAACATAGTTCCAAGTAAAGTCCCCTTTTATCCTTTCCTATCCTTCCAGCCTGCTCTGGCTAATGTCAGTCACTGCCAAGTAAGTTAAACATCATTAGCAGAGAGGCCAGCCAGAGATCCTCAATTAATTTAACATAACAGCAGAGTCCTTTAAACCACCAGACCCTCCGACCTGAACTCACAAGGGCTGTTTTCCAATCAGGCATCTCAGTGTGGTCTGTAGAGGCTAAATGAAGCTCCCTCCTACATCAGGGAAAAGGGAGACAGGCACAATCAAATCTAAAGACGTGCTTATTCAGGGACTAAAGTGAAGTGGGGCAGAGGTCCAGCAATCCAAGAAACTCACAGCCCAGTTAGGGAACGGGACAGACTCACGTGACTGGTGTCCGTCTCCCGCCACGCCGCCCCCTTCCCGCTCCTCCGCCTCCCCTCCCCTCTGGCTGGCAGTGCAATGCAATCGCGACCACAGTAATACCCTGAATCACAAGTTCTCGAGGTCCCCACCCATTTCATCACAGGAAATGCAGTATTTTCCGTGAGGTTTCCAAGAACGTGCAGGGCTGCGGACACGTGCCCGAGTCCTGCGAGCGGCGCGCCCTCTAGAGGCTGCCGGCTGCCGGCTCCTTCCCACTGTGGACAGAGCTGCTGGGGCTCCACCTCTGTTTAGAGCGCCTGGTAGCCCAGAAAGCACCTTCCAAAAGGCATCTTTTGAAGTGAGTGGGAGAAGAAAACGTCTTCCCTTTATTTTACTCTCTGTCCCATAGCAAAGCGGCCAGGGTCCCAAACCACTGTTTCCTTCCAGTTCCCTCTATTTCCTCTGGGGGGCGCGCACTGCCAGCATTGGTTTGAGGGTGAGCTGTCTACTTGCTTAATGTCTCTTCTCCAGGCCCCTGGGCTGGCCTTGTGATACTCAGACAGGGGAATCTACAGGCTCCTTTTAAGGGCGGATGGAGATCTGGGAGCAGCCATCTCAACCAAGCTGAAAGACCCGAGTTCCTGCATCCAGTATGGGGAGAGAGCACAAGAGAATATTTACTGAACCTTCGGTGTCCACCATCATTCTAAGCACTTTTACATGTTCTTGCCACTTTGATCTTCATAGCAACCCTATGAGGCAGACACTATTAAATCTCCATTTCACAGTCAGACTTGGGAAGCTTTAGTTACTTGCCCAGCGTAGCCTACCAGGCTCCTCTGTCCATGGGATTTTCCAGGCAAGAGTACTGGAGTGGGTTGCCACTTCCTTCTCCAGGGGATCTTCATGACCCAGAGACTGAACTCAGGTCTTCTGCCTTACAGGCAGGCGCTGTGCCGTCTGAGCCACCAGGGAAGTTCCGCTGATGGCAGAGGTGGATTCAAATCCAGGCCAGCTGGCCCTGCAGGCCACACTGTGCTGGGTTGTGAGGAGGAGCACTGACCTGAGACACCCCAGGAGGCTGGTGGGGAGGATGGCTAGAGTGGAGATGATGGTGATGGTCAGATTTCTGTGTCAGTGGGAGGCTGTGGTCTCCGGTGTACCAAACACTAGATGTTGCTGTGAAGGTATTTTGTACGTGTGGTTTGTCTATAGTCAGTTTACTTTAGGAAGGGGAGATTACCTTATGTAATCTGAATGGACCTGACTTGATTAATTGAAAAGCTTTAAAAGCAGAACTGAAACTCCCTGAAGAAGAAATTGCGCCTGTGGACAGTAGTTTCAGCTCACACTTGAGAGTTTCAGCCTTTCTGACAACCTGCCCTGCAGATTTGGGACTTGCCTATCAGCTCTGGCGGGCTTCCCCGGGTGGCTCAGTGGTAAAAAATCCACCTGCCAATGCAGGAGATCTGCGCTTGATCCCTGAGTTGGGAAGATCCCCTGGAGAAGAAAATGGCAACCCACCCCACTATTCTTGCCTGGGAAATCCCATGGACAGGGGAGCCTGGCGGGCTATAGTGCATGGGGTCACAAAAGAGTCAGATATGACTTAGCAACTAAACAGGAACCAGCTCTCACAATTGCATAAACTAATTTCTTGCAATAAACCTTTTAGTATCTCCTACTGGTCATGTTTTCGAGTTGAACCCTGACTGAATCAATGAATGAAGTCCAGGCAGAGGCCTGTGAGATTGGATAATGACGCCCCTCCCTAGAACTTGGTTCAGTGTGAATCCCCTTCAATGGCCAGCTGCCATACTGGGAGGGCTGGAAAATCCCAAATCGAATGAGATAGAAAAAAATCTAGCTCAGATATTGCATGATGAAGAAAGACATTTTTGAACTCCCAAGTGTATGCACGAAGTAGATCCACACCTATGACACTATTTTATCATCCTAGATCTCCTTCATGGAGCAACAGAGGAACAGAGACACAATAACACTAACCAAACCCTCATACTAAAAGTTATAACTACCTTATGGTAAGAGATTATTGAGTGTGCGATATTGTACTTTGCTTATATTATCTAACTTGATGCTGACAACGACCTTGTGAACTAGGGATGGTTGTCATTGTTTAGTCATTTAGTCACATCTGACTCTCTGCTTCCCCATGGACTATGGTCTGCCAGGCTCCTCTGTCCATGGAATTTCCCAGGCAAGAAAACTGAATTGGGTTGCCATTTCCTTCTCCAGAACTAGGGGTGCTTAGGAGCCCTGTATATAAGAGACAAACTGAAACCTGAAAAGATGAAATGATTGCCCCAATGTTCCATGGCTGGTAAATGAGAGTCAAGATTCAAGACCTCGCCTGTTTGCCTCCAAAGTTTGCACTTTAACTCCGATTCTATGCTGGTCTCTGGCCCGAAGGATTGGAATTCCCCCTTTAGACCCACCATTTCTCCTTCAAAGCTCCTGGAGACTCATAGGTTTTCTTCAGCTACTACCAGAGACCTCTTTTTCTCCCTCTTGTCTTCTGTCCTGTGTCCTTTGATCATCCCCACTAGGATGTGACCAGACTCTGTCAGTGTCTCTGCTCCAAGTGGAAGATGCAGTTTGTGTCATTGCCTATAGACTGGGTTCCTGCCGCTGCTCAACTGGACAACAGCGGTCTTAGCCAATGATCACTCCCTCTCATTCTTCCTGGCTAGCAGCATTATTCACAATAGCCAAAAGGTAAAGGAAACCCAGACGTCCATCAGCTGATAAGTGGATGAAGAAAAATGTGATCTATTCATATTGTTCAACCATAAAAAGGCATAAAGGACAGATACATGCTACAGCATGGATGAATCTCAAAAACATAGTGCTCAGTGAAGGAAGTCAGACCCTAAATGTCGCATACCTTATGATTCCGCTTGTATGAAATATCCAGAATATATACATCAATTGGGAAAGAATGTAGACTAATGATTGCTAGATACTAGCAGGAGGAGGATATGGGGCGTGATTGCTTCATGGTTACAAGGTATCCTTTGGGGTTGATGAAAATACTTTGGAACCAGAGATGATGGTTGCACAATTGTGATCGTACTGAATGCCACTCAACTGTACATTTTAAAAATGACTAATTTTATGTTGTGTGAATTTTGCCTTGGTAAAATACATGCACACAGAAATAAATCAGTAATGCTAGTGTATATCCAGTTATATCACCATGTCATCTGACTTTCTTTTGTCATGTCAGCCATCCTTACAAGATCCTGAGCTGGGGCTGGCCTGGCAGCATTGCCCTGGTCAGCCTGATGTTCCCCTGCCCTCTGGTCCACATGGTGTCAAGTGAGGAAAACTGCCCCTTCAGGGGACTTCTCCCATCTGGTGCTTGCCAAGGGTATCAGAGTGTCTATTAGCCTGGGCTCTTTGCTACAAGTGGTAGAAACACATTCTGGCTGATTAGGCAGAAAAGGAACTTATTAAAAGGGTATGAACTCACAGAATTAGTTGAGGGGCTGGCAGACCTGACTTGAGGCTAAGTTTCCTGGATTGATGCCCCAAAATATCCACTGCTGCAGCTCCTCAAGGACATTTCTGCACCAAGATTTCACCCTAAAGCTGAGCGTCTGGAGCCACTCACCACTCAGAGCATCCTTCTTTAGCCTCATCTCCCCGGGTGAATCTGATTGGTAGAAACAGGTCACATGCTGGTACCTTAGCTGCAAGGAAGGCTGGGAAGTCAACATTTCTGTCTTCCGCCATGGGGGTGATGAGGCTCATAAGGTTGGAAATTTCTCAGATATTGCAAGGTGTTGAAAATGTGGCAGAAAACATGACAAACAGCAGACACAGCATTTATGCTTCCTGAGCTGTTTGAAGGACCATGTGGCAGCCATAGCTCACTTGACATCATCTTGAGGCAGCTGCAAGCTGCAAGCTGAGTCTTCTGCAAGCTGAGACCCAGCCTGGTGCATTCTGGTTTTTGACTATCCAAAAACTTTACACCTTCCCCTTCATGTCCCATGAGGGGAGGTCTCATGGGGCTGTCAGTTATAAAGACCCTTAACATCACTGACCCCTAGTTATGGGGTAGGTAAATAACTCAGATTGGATCAGCCATTGTATCCCATTTCCAAACAAGAGCGGTTGGTCCAAGGGGGCCCATAATCAAAATCCCTAGGACTGATGTACGATGATGCATGTATGGGTGGAGAAGCTCTCTTTTACCCTGGAGTTCTTAATCTGGGAGAAATTTATTTATTGCAGTTGGTGGCTATCTTCCCTGGCCATGAAAAACTATATGCAATAGGAGAAAATTAGTTCAGCCTAGAGTGAAGCAGAGATGAGAGATGATGAGACAGCCAGGAAAATGTGGTTTCATCTCCTGGATCCAGCTAAGCCTGAAGTCACTCCATCTCTGTTTTTTAATTAAATGAACCCATAAGTTCCTTTTTACAGCTTCAGCTACTTGGAGTTGGATTTCTATCATAACCGAGGCTGTAATAAACCACTTAATCCCTAGTGGGAAATTTACTATGAAGCACTTTTCTGTCCATTATTTGACTATGGATTTTAGAGTAAGGAGGAGAGAGTTTTAGTAATAAAAAATAATATTATTATCATCTCAATTTTACATAGAGGAAAATGTGAGCTCAGAGAGGTTAAGGGACCTTGGGGTCACAGAGCTAATTGTGGTCAGACTTGAATTTGAACTTGGTTCTTTCTGCCTTAATGTTCAGCACTTGTCCTAGAATGTCTAGAGTCAACTTTTATTTTTAGAACTAATTTCATTCCTCACCGTTTTCTCTAATCCTTGGTACACTGGGCCTTTCAAAGTCAGATCTCAACTCCCGATAACGTAAAAAACTGAAACAACTTATGGAGTTCTTCTTCTTGGGGTGTTTTTATTTTCAAAATGTGCAAAGGCCAAGATATAAAGCTTCAAAGGAGAAATTTCAGTTATTGATTGTGTGTGAACAAAAGGGACTCAGAGCCTCCAGAAACTCATTCCCCATATCAATAATTATGGGACACCCTGGCCAAAAAGGCCTTTTCCTGGATAGAAGATTTTTTTTTTCCTGGCAAACCTAAGGCTTTCTAGACAATGGGAAGACACAGTGTCAACATGTCTTTGCAGCCTGATATAATTCATGGGACCCTACTCTCACCAAACCAGGTCATCGCCTGGAGGTTAGTTAGTTATTTGGGAAGGAAAGGTGATAGAGAAGGATCATGGGAATTAATATTCATTGAGCTCATGCCAAGGATGGCAAACGGTTCATTTCCACCCTCAACTTCACTCATGCATTAAGAAGAATGCCAAAGCAGCCTCCAGGTTCAATTAGTAATGTCTGCCCTGGGTGCAGAAAAGGACCTGGTAGCCGGACTGCCAGTAATGTGCCCTTTCTGACTATGAGCCAGGCGCTTTACCTCATTAACCCCACATTCTCACAACAGCCTCTGAGCTGGGAGTTACTTATTTTCCGGAGGAGGAAACTGAGGTTTAGAGAGGTTGTTACTTACCCCTTGGGAAAACTGTTAAGTGGATGAGTCATTAAGAACTCACAAATAAACAACAAACCACCCCAACACAAACAGCAACATTGTGTGTCTTTTACTATGTGCTTTCTACATGCAAGACACCGCAATAAGCCTGTTGTGTGTATTATCTTAGTTTGTGTCCCAAAAGGTTGATGGGGGCAATGTGCTGTTAGACAGATGAGGATACCAGAAAACTGAGAATTCAAGTGTCATGTCTGATGTCACTGGCTCATTGGAAGCAGAGCGGAGGTGGACGCCGGGTGTGCCCAAGGCTCTGTTAGGTCACACTGGGTGATTTTCATCATGAGTTGGGGTTTGGTTGGGGAGGGATTTCTGAGAATGTGATGGACTAAAATACAACAATCATGGTAAAAGCTGGCTCAAGTCACCTCTGGAGAGGTTTTCTAATAAAGCCTACTGCAGGGATGGTTCCTGCATATCAGGCTTGTTCAGAACCCATCCCTTGTGGCCAGTCACCCCTTTAGGCTTTTTGAGCACCTGACTCCCCATCATGGTGCCCTCCACTCTGCCTGCCCCGGCCTTTCCCCATCTGGTTGACTCAGAGGCCTCTAGAACTTTCTGCATGAGGAGTGTGCCTTGGGAAAAATCTTCCAGCATTTTGTATCCAAAACATGCAGCAGCTTGGTACTGTGGCAGGAGCGTGGCCACTGCTCCTGACTGGGTGACCTTGAGCCACTGGCAGTCTCCTCATCTAGAAAGCAAGAAGGATGGCCTACATGACACACAAGTGACTCGGTTTCTCTAAACTCTGTGAAAGGCCTGAGTCCACGGACCCTCTCTGTGGTCACACTCAGACCCTGTTCACCCTTGTTCTCTCTCCTTCTCCCCTCCCCCAACACTTGCTAATTTTTCCTACATCTTATTAAGAAAAATTTCAGATGAACACCAGAATTGAATCCATTTTACACTGAGCACTCATGGACCCACCCGCTGGATTCCACCTGGTTCTCTTCAGTTCGTTTCCCTGGTGACCACAGAGGCAGAAAGCCCCCCAGATGCACCTACTTGAGCACAGGGTGGGATTCAGAACCCCTTCTTCCCCCCAGAGTTCACATGCCTCACATATCCCCCTTGCTCCTAACTCCTTTTTCTGATGGTAGCGTCTATGCCTGCTAAGTCGCTTCAGTCGTGTCCGACAATTTGGGACCCCGTGGACTGTAGCTTGCCAGGTTCCGCTGTCCGTGGGGATTCTCCAGGCAAGAATACTGGAGTGGGTTGCCATTTCCTTCTTCAGGGGATCTTTCCAACCTAGGGATTGAACCTGAGTCTCTTACGTCTCCTGTATTGGCAGATGGGTTCTTTATCACCAGCGCCACCAAGGTTCTCTCTGGGCCTACACATGACCATGATCTGCAGCAGTGACTTTGGATGAGACCCTGGGGGCCCTTCTCACCAGATTTCAGGGGGAAGGGCTTGCCAGGTGGGAGGTGGGTCAGGGCACCTATTTCTTAAGAGGTTACTTTGCACCAGGCACCTTCCCTATGCTTTTATTTGTATAACATTTCTCCCCCAGAGATGCAGAAGTAAAACATAATTGATGTAGAAACTTTGGGAAATTCCACAGAAGTCTAATAAAAACCTGAAAACCATCCCTGAGCACCATCCACAGACAGCAGTACTAGCGGGTCCCTTATTGAGGGCCTACTATGTGTTGGGCATTGTGTGCATTACATGTATTTCCTCAGCAACCATATTCAGTAGGTTGTTGTGGTGGTTTAGTCACTAAGTCATGTCTGACTCTTTTGTGACCCCGTGGACTGTAGCCCACCAGGCTCCTTCTGTCCGTGGGATTTCCCAGGCAAAAATACTGGAGTGAGTAGCATTTCCCTTCTCTATTTCTACTCATATATTAATCCTCAAAGTAACCCTCTGAAAATAGCGTTATTTACATTTACAGATGAGAAAATGAAAGGCTACAGAATTAAAAATGGAAAGTAGAAGTTCAGAGAGGGAATGACTTTCCCAAGGCCATGGTAAGTGGTGTGATGGGATTCAAACATTGGACTGAAGCTGGTAATCCCCACCCTTGCACCCCTGCCTCCCACACCCAGGGGTGGGGTGCAGCCTGCAGGTGGTTGAGGAATGCAACTGCAAATCATTTTCTTCAAACCTCCCTATATTAGGTCACACTTAATTGCCAGTTGAAGCCTGACTGCTTGCTTTCTCCTCTCTGGAAGAGGGGGCTGCTTTGCTTGAAGTCTGTCCATCCAGGCGGGACACTTGCCTGTCTCTGCTGGAGATGGGAGGTGGGTCATTTCCCAGCAGAAAAAAGACGAATGCAAAAATTAAATGAAAGAATGTATCTATAAATTCTAACACTGTAGGAGTGCAATAAATGATATCTAATCACCCTTAGCATCATCATTTTCATCACTGTGACAATAACAAAACTAGTCAAAACTGTCCCCGAGGGTGTCTTTATAAATTTCACCACAAGGTGGCAGGTTGCTACCAGACTGCATATTTGCTCCAAGATAAGCATGTGTGCATAGCAATCTCTATGGGTCATCTGGGAAAAGCTGGGAGGGGGGACATATAAAAAATAACCCCACAATTCTTATGTTGGGATTTAGCTCTTCTCTTGGCCTCACTGGCTCCCGCTGGCCCCACTACATGTAGTTTTGAAAGCTTTCTCATGCCTCCCTGCCTTTGCTTAAGCCTTTCTTCTGCTGCCATTCTACTCTTGTCAGGTCTGACATCATTCTGGAAGCCTTTCCTGACCCCTCCACCTAGACCCCAGGTAGCAGCTCCCAGGTAGTATCGCCTCTGTCATTCATGCTCTCCACTATCACAGCCTTTGATTCCAACCCCTGTAGACTCCGATCTACAGTAGGACTTGGGGGACTGATGGTGATTCTATAAATATTTATTGTTCTCCCTCTCTGCACCTGGAATTAGGTGCCAGGGATCTGCTGGTGTTTTCTTTGAATAAAAAAAACCAGACCTGAAAAAGAGAGACGGCCAAGGGAAATCATCAGTGTTTGAAAATCAGAAGGACTCTGTTCCTCTTTTCACTTCTTTATAGATGCAATATATAAGACATATTAAATAATAAATAAAATGATAGGTCCTAAATATTTTTTCTGAGTAATTAAAAAAAACCTTTTGCATTGTAGGTAAAATGTGTATAAGATTTACTATTTTAACCATTTTTAAGTGTACAGTTCAGTAGCATTAAGCCATTCACTTTGTTGTGCAACCATCACTGCTATCCATCTCTAGAACTTGATTTCATCATCCCAAACTCAAACTCTGTACCCATTAAACAGTAACTCCCCATTCATCCCCCCAACCCCCAGTCCTCGGTAACCACTATTTCATCTTCTGATGTGTATTTTATGACTATTCCACACACCTCATATAAATGGAATCATGCAATAAATATTGTATATATTCCATATAAGTGGAATAATAAAATAAGTATTACATATATGTCTTCTCATGTCTGGCTTATTTCACTTAGCGTGATGCCCTGGAAGATCATCCATGTTGTAACTGTCTTAAGATTTTATTTCTTTCTAAAGCTGAGAGTGCTTCATTGTTTGTATATGCTACATTTTATGTATTCTTTCATCAGTTGATGGATATTTAGGTTATTTTTCTTGGGTTTATCCCTAAGAGTGGAACTGGTTAGTCGTTTGGCAACATATGTTTTACTTTTTGAACAACTGTCAAACTGCTTTCTATAACAGCTGTATCATTTTTCTTTCCCACCAGCAATATAAGAGAATTCCAATTCCTCCACATCCTTACCAACATTTGTTATTATTCATTTGTTCCCCAGTGGGTATGAAGTATTATCTCATTGTGGTTTTGATTTGTGTATCCCTAAAGACTAATGATGTTGAGCATCTTCTCATATGCTTGTTGGCCATTATCTCGATTAACATTTTAATTTTCTTGTTGATTTTTTTTGTTTGCTACATTTTCGAAGTCTTTTTTTTTTTTAGCAGTTCTTCTGAGGATTATAGTTAACATCTCAAAAGCAATCTAGTTCAGATTAGAACTAACTTAATTTTAATCATACACAAAAACTATACTTCAGTGTAGATCTGTTCTCTCTCTCCACCCTTGTGGCATTGTTGTCATACAAATGACATCTTTATGCATTTTAAGTCAGTCTATAAACATAGATTTATAATTATTGCTTTTTTCCATTTATTTTTATTAGTTGGAGGCTAATTACTTTTAATTATTGCTTTTTGCATTCGTCTTTTAAGTCAATTAGGAGAAATTGTTACAGATGAAAAAGTATGTATGCTGTCTTTCATGTTCACCTACAGTTGCTCCTACTGGTGCTCTTAATCTCTCCTGCCTGCTCCAATCTGCTGTTGAGCTCCTCTTGTGAAACTATTTCAGTGATTATGCTTTTTAGCTCCATAATTTCTATTTGTTTCTTTTAAAAATGTAATTTCTATTTCTTTAGTTGATTTTATTCACTTAGTTTCCCATACTGAATTTTTAATTAAAATTTTAATTTATTATTTTTTAAATTTGTTATACAATTTAAAAAAAATTGTTGTTGCTCAGTCACTCAGTTGCATCCAACTGTTTATAACCCTGTGGACTGCAGCACACCAAGCTTCCCCTGTCCTTCACTGTATCCTGGAATTTGCTTAATTGAGCTTATATTCATGGAGTTGATGATGTCCTCCAACCATCTCATCCTCTGTCACCCCCTTCTCCTCCTGCCCTCAATCTTTCCCAGTATCTCTCTTTAAAAGATTATACTCCATTTACAGTTATTGCAACATATAGGCTGCATTCCCCCTGTCGTACAATACTTCCTTGTAACCTATCTCACGCCCAAAAGTTTAGTTGATATTCTTTATTTGGTGAGACATCTTTCTCATACTTGATCTTTGGACATGGTTTTCTTTAGTTCTTTGAATACACTTATAATCTAATAATAATAGCTGATTTAAAACTGACAGGTAGCTCTAACATCTGGGCTTCCTGAGGGATGGTTTCTGTTGATGGTCTCTTCCTGGGTATGGTTTCAGTTCAGTTCAGTTCAGTAGCTCAGTCGTGTCTGACTCTGCGACCCTGTGAACCGCAGCATGCCAGGTCTCCCTGTCCATCACCAACTCCTGGAGTCCACCCAAACCCATGCCCATCGAGTCAGTGATGCCATCCAGCCATCTCATCCTCTGTCGTCCCCTTCTCCTCCTGCCCCCAGTCCCTCCCAGCATCAGGGTCTTTTCCAATGAGTAAGCTCTTCGCATCAGGTGGCCAAAGTATTGGAGTTTCAACTTCAACATCAGTCTGTCCAATGAACACCCAGGACTGATCTCCTTTAGGATTGACTGGTTGGATCTCCTTGCAGTCCAAGGGACTCTCAAGAGTCTTCTCCAACACCACAGTTCAAAAGCATCAGTTCTTCGGCGCTCAACTTTCTTTATAGTCCAACTCTCACATCCATATGTGACCATTGGAAAAACCATAGCCTTGACTAGATGGACCTTTGTGGATAAAGTAATGTCTCTGGTTTTTAATATACTGTCTAGGTTGGTCATAACTTTCCTTCCAAGGAGTAAGTGTCTTTTAATTTCATAGCTGCAATCACCATCTGCAGTGATTTTGGAGCCCCCAAAAATAAAGTCAGCCACTGTTTCCCCTGTTTCCCCATCTATTTGCCATGAAGTGATAGGACTGGGTGCCATGATCTTAGTTTTCTGAATGTTGAGCTTTAAGTCAACTTTTTCACTCTCCTTTTTCACTTTCATCAAGAGGATCTTTACTTTTTCTTCACTTTCTGCCATAAGGGTGGTGTCATCTGCATATCTGAGGTTATTGATATTTCTCCCAGCAGTCTTGATTCCAGCTTGTGCTTCCTCCAGCCCAGCGTTTCTCATGATGTACTCTACATAAAAGTTAAATAAGTAGGGTATGGTTTATATATTCCCATTTGTTGTTTTGTTTGCAAGTCTCACAACGTTTTTGTTGAAAACCATGCATTTAATATAATGTAGCAACGGTAGAAGTTTGATACTCTCTCCCTTCTTAGTCTATTGTTGCTACTATTTTGGTTGTCACTGTATTTGTTGCAGTTGCCCTTGTTTATTTAGTGACTTTCCTGGACAAATTCTGTGCAGTCTGTATTCTGTGTTATGTGCATCCACGGACATTTCTGCTGGGTAATTAATCCAGTAGTTGAAGTGGTCACCTAATGATTAGCGGTTCACTTGAAATATTTTAACCAAGAAGCCCCATATCCTCTGCTGAAGGGCTCTCTGCTCTGCATGTTGGACATGTCTTCAGTGCTCCATCCAGCAAGAGGTTTACAACTTTGCCTTGGCATCCACTTCCTGGTAGGTCAGCCAGAGGTGAAGTATGAGTGTCTTCTCAGGTCTTTTTGAGTATATGTATTTCTGTACATGCCTGTGGCCCTCTGGATTCCCACGGTCATGTTAGAGCTTTTCAAAGCCCCTATGAACATTGTATCCCCAAAGGAAGTGACAACCCACTCCAAAATCCTTGCCTGGAAAATTCTACAGACAGAGGAGTCTGGCGGGCTATAGTTCATGGTGTCGCAAAGAGTTGGACATGGCTGAGTGTGCATGCACACACACAGTCTTTCTTTGAGGTTTTTCACACTCTCTCCTTTACCCTAACTGGAATCGGCATCTCAGAGAGTTGTGATATTAAACAATTGCCACTGATTTGTCCAACAGTCTCCCAAGACACAGGGTTTTTCTCACTTAGTGAGCTCTAAGTCAAATCAATAAAGACAAACTAAATAGGGCTTTTCCTGGGAGCTGCCAAACAGGTAAAGTGACAATCTTCTCGGTAGCTCCAAACCCATTCTGCCCCCTGGTGTGACTATTAGGCTGCTGGTTTTCACAGCTATCTTGGTTACGAGCTGCTAGTTTTCAAGGCTATTATGGAGCTGAGGGAAGTAGATAGAAACAGGACAAGTTAAAACAGCACAAATTCCATTGTTCTTTTTGAGATTCAACTGTTTTTCTTGATTAAACACTCATCAGACTGTTACAAGCCTTTGATTAATTTCCAGAATTCTAAAAAGTGGATCTTTTGCTAGTGTTTTCACTGCATTTATTTTCAGAGGTCCTTATTCTGCTATTCTGAATGTGATCCTCAGGCTATTCATTTTAAATACATTAAACCAATTAGATGCCATTAAGCTAATTTCCTAAGAGCAATACTTGAGGAAATAGGGAATATCTAGTCTATACTGGCTTGAAGGCACGAATTCTATTTTATTATCTCTGTATATTAATAGAGAGGCCTGAAACAGTGGCTGATGCAGAGTAAGTAATTATTAACAATTTAAATGAATAACTACAAATGTTTTATTTGAATTGTGATTTGAAATTTACAAAGTGCTTTCTTACGATCTTTTTTAATATAGTGTAATTTAATTCACCTATATTTCCTGTTCATTAACTACATACCAGTCAGTGTATCGAGTATCAAGAACAGAAAGATAAGTAAGACAAAGTCTTGCACTATAAGGTATTTTCAGACTAGTTGAAGACACAAGATGCAAATGCATAAAACAAAACAAATAATAATATGGAATGTAAATTCCATGGGGCTTCCCTGGTGACTAAGTGGTTAGGAATTCACCTGTATGTAATTCAGGAGACTTGGGTTTGATCTCTGGGTCAGGAAGATCCCCTGGAGAAGGAAATGGAAGCCAACTCTAGTATTCTTGCCTGGGAAATCCTACGGATGGAGGAGCTGGTGGGCTACAGTCCATGAAGTTGCAAAGAGTCAACACAATTTAGCAACTAAACAAGTTCCATGAGAGTGGGTGTCATATCTGTCTTGTACTACATTGTATTTTCAGAGCATAGAAGAATATCTGATATCGTGAAGATGTTTTTAAAGAGAAAAAGTGGGTTGCCTATAAAGAAACATGTTTTTATAGGGTCAGAAATTGAGTCAGCACCACTGAATGCTCGAGGACCATGGAACGATCCCCTCGAAGTTCTGCAGGAAAAGTGTTTGGAACTTTAAAGCCTCTGCCTGGCCAAAAATCATTTATAAAAGGGGGGCGGAAATAAAGACATTCATAAACATGCCAGAGCCTAGATCCAGAGTCACTTTCAATCAAAAGGAAAAGTGGATCTAAGAGTGAGGTTTGCAGTGCAGAAAGCAGGCGGCGAAGACCTCACCACTCCCTAGGACTCTGCTCGATTCCTCTTTATGTGCTGCTGACCCCTGCTGGTCCCCAGCGGTCTTGCCTCCCTCTGAATTCTTTTCAATTTCCCATCTCACCAACCAGACATTTAATCGTGAGCTACCTTGAGAGGTGGCTTACAAGGCCACAGCAAACCTTTCCCCTCTTGCTCTGCAGGTTCACTATTGATGTGTTTGCTTGGCCTTCCTGCCTGGATCACGAGCTTTCACTGATAAGGACCATATTTTGTACACAATCAATAAATATTCACCAAACTTTAACAAAATAAATCTCTCTCATTTCACACAGTATTGTAATTCCCTTTGTTCCCAGCCTCTCTTTTCCCATCTAAACTGCTCCAAACACCTTCTCAGAACACAGTCTGCTGTCTGTCCTCTCTCTTTCCCGTCTTTTCCCTTCCCAGCTCCGTTTTTCTTTCTCCTACCCCTCAGTCCTTTCTTCTGCACACTGATCTCTGCGACTTCCCGGGTGTTATGCAGTCATTCTCCTGATCAGTGTTAATTAAAGCCAAGAGCCAAGGAGTTAGAAGGCTAATCATCAGGCCACCATGTGCCAAGCAGTGTTCTAAGCTCTTTGGGTGGGTTAATGAATTCCTGTCTCTCAGCCGTCCTATGGGATAAGGACTGTTATTCGTCCCATTTTTCAGATGGGGAAACCAAGGCAGAGAGAGGTGAAGTAACTTGCTTGAGCACTCACAGAAGTTCATGTATGGAACTGGGATTCTAAATCAGGCAATCTTGCTTGCTTTCAACTATAATACATTTCAGAGGCATTGCATCTCAACTCTTGTCAACCAGTAAAAGCCCAGAGATCTAAAAACGAAGGGGATAGGGACTTCCCTGTTGGTCCAGCAACTGACTCTGTGCTCCCAATGTAGGGGACCCAGGTTCAATCCCTGGTCAGGGAACTAGATCCCACATGCTCCAACTAAAGATCCCTTGGGCCACAGCTAAGGCCTGGAGCAGACAAATAAATACATAAATAAATGCTTAAAAATCAAAAGCACGTGGGATATATTCAGGGGGCAGAGAGTGAACAAGAGAACAGAACTGGATAATTAGAATTGGTGCTAATGGGTGACAACAAGTTGAGAGTTAGAAGATGGGAAAAAGAACAGAGTGGTAATACGTGACATGTGACAGGTATGCAGTTGTAGAGTTTACAAAGCATATGCTCATTTCATTGATACTGATGACAACATTCGGAGAAAGGATTCGAGGAGATCATTGCTCTTGACATTTTACAGATAAAAGTCTGATGCTCAGAGAGGTTAAGTGACTCCTTCAAGGTCACACAGCCAAGAAATGGCAGAGCAGGCACTTGGACACTACAGATTCCTGACTCCAGGCACGGATAACTGGAGCTTAAGGTGCTGAGTAGAGGTACAGAATGCCAGTCAGGGCTCATGAAATATTTAACTGATTCTCTGCAGTTACAAAACATGCTGCTTCTATTAATATACCTACTGTTTGTCTGCTGGGGGAAAAAAATAATATTTTTGGTTAGGGTTCCACAGAAGAAGGATTTCCTTCTCTGTCCATTCAAGCTAAATTGCTCCTGCCTAGGTGGCTGCCTACCCCTCTCCAAATAATCTGAGTTTGGAACAGATATTGGACAGAAGAAGGCAGAGAAGAAAAGGGAGCCCGAAACCAGGAGACAGTCTTTGGAGAACTATTCCCATGATGCAGGAGTAACTTCCATTCCCATCTCATCAGATAGTTTTAAGATGCTCCATATCTTTTTCCAGTTACCTGATGGTTTGGGTAGGTGGGGTCTTCCCTGATAGCTCAGGTGGTAAAGAGTCCACCTGCAATGCAGGAGACCCTAGTTTGATTCCTGGGTTGGGGGGAAGGGAGGAGGGAGCCGGTGGCGAGACCGAGACCGAGCCAAGGGCCCACCTTGACATTTAAACATGCAACGGGAGGCTTGTGTTTGCACAGAGAAGCTGCTAGAAAAAGAAATCGTGACCCGCACTCCCCCTGGAGCCAGAAAGCCTGCACCCAGCGCTTCCCTTGGCGCTTTGTTTCCTCTTGGCCGTGGCTCAGGGTCCTGTGAGGATGAAGGCTGGGAGGCCAGACCCAGTGCTGCCTGAGCCAGGCTGCCGGGGCCAAGCAGCCCCTGGTCCCATGTCCCTTCTGACCACACGGGAAGGCCCCTTCAGCCGGCACTTCGTGAGTGCCTGTGCTTGCTGGCCCTGGGGAGGTGGGGATGTGTAACACCTGGTCTTCATTCTTGCCCACCTTGCCACTGACCAGGGAGGCACGTGTGCATCTCGTGGTCCTTATTTGGCCTTATGCTTGAAGCGGTGGCTCACGGGGGCCTGTGGGGCCCAAGGAGATGAGGCCGGGCTACCCCACAGGACACACTTCTGCTGTCTTTGGGTCTGGAATTCTGGCGAGCCAGCTTCCTAGTGATGTGACCCAGGGAAAAGCATCTGATTTCCTCAGTCTGGACTGCCCCTGCTCTGAAATAGAAACCATAATAATACTCACCCTGCAGGTTGTTGAGAGAAGAAGCAGTACGCTAGGGATGGGGGTTGGGGGGCTATTCAAGACCCAGAGCAGAAATGGGGACCAGGAGCCTGGGGACGGAAGGGTTAAGCCAACGAAACCACCCCTCCCCCTAGTGGCTGGGAGCCAAGGAAAGGTTTGGAAAGGAGGGAGGGTGTGTTGGGCCCAGAGGGCAGGGGATTAGGGTCAGGGGCCCTTGTGTATTGCCGGCTGTGGACCCATCTCTAGGTCCACACTGCCCTCCCACCTCTGCCCAGGCAGGTAGCTTCCTGCCAGGTTGGGAAATCACTTTGGCCTGGAATTTTTCTGCTGGGGTGGGGTGGGGTGGGGAATGCTTTTGGAGACAGGTTCAGAACCTCCAGTTACCAGGATTCCTGAGACAGATCCAGAGAAGGCGGGACAAGGATTGCACAGTCTCTGGTGGGAGTGGAGGAGGAGATGGCCATGCCAGACAAGCCTTCCCAGCTCCAGAGCCCCCCCCGGGGCCCTCTCACGTGACCACCATCTCTCCTTTCTCCCATGCGGCTGGTGAGGACAACGCTAAGGTACATAACAGGCACCCTGAATCCTGGAACGCCAGGGTTGGGAGAGCTTCTGATCAGCCCACTCACTTACCGGTGAGGAGGAAAGAAAGGACCACACGAGGTCAGGCTCTCCCCAACCCTCGCGGGTCCCCACCGAGAGCAGATCTCATTAGCAAGCTGACTGGAGGTCCCAAGTGCTCCCTGGGACCTGACGTGTCACCTCTGGGGAGTGTGCTAGACTCACAACAGCACCGACGCTTAGGATAGCGTACGTTATCTTCCCCATTTTCCTGATGAAGAAATTGAGACGCTGAGAGGCCGGCTGACCTCGCTGAGGTCATGGCTGTAGTTTTTGGGGACCCAGGTTACTTTGTCTCAGGGACCCTGCCCACCCACTAGCTCTGGGAGCCTCTCTAAGGAGAGGGCTCACCATGCTCCAGCCTTAGAGACTTTTCTGCCTTTTGAAAGCAGCTGAGATGCCAGCAGGCCCCTGAGGACATCCCTTCTGGGCTGCAGGTGCAGGCGTCTGTGTCTTCCCCTGGCTTTCTTCTGTGTCCCAGCAGCACCCCCGGGTCAATTTAGGTTAAAACCACAGATTTACGTACCCTCTTGTGATGCTGGTAAAAGAATTCAGGCTCATGGCTGCAGATCTGGGTCTGAGTCCTGTCTTTGGATCTTGCTACTGAGTGACCCTGGTTAGGTCTATTTTAATATCTGTTTTTGATCAAGTCATAAAAGTCCATGTTAAAAAATTCAAAAATGGATAAAGTGAAAAATAAAGCTGTCTCTCAGCCTTACTCTCTCCCCCACCCCCCACCAAGTTCGTCAGGTGGTTCAGCTTGAAGGCCTCCTGGGTTTGGAAGGTGGGTAGTACTCCTTTGGAGACAAACCCTTGCCAGTACCACCCCTCCCAAAAGGCTGATGGTGCCACTCACTTCACCCCTCCCCTAGCCTTACTCTACCCCTGTGATTAGACTTCCTTATGCAATCGTTCCTGGTTTTCCTTCCCAAGCAGGATTATCTCAGACAATTGCAGTGGAGACTCCATAAGCCTAGACATAGACGTCTGGGTGGGAAAGCAAAAGCAAAAGGATCAATTCAGGTATCAAAAGCTGGCTTAGAGGAATGCAACAACTAAACACAATGTGTGATCTTGGGTTCATTTTTTCAAATGAAAATTTTGGCAGAAAAGCAAAAGCTGACTTAGGAAGCCAGGAAATCTGAGAAAGAACAGTAGTGGAATAAAAGCCTGAGGGGTTGGACAACTGCTGCAGAGATGGCATCTCTGCTGTTGGTCTCGACATTCTAGGAAGGGTATGGGGTGCGGTCCAGCTAGGACACAAACCAGCCGAGTGCTGAAACTTTTTCCAGTAAATCCATCACTAGGTTCCTTACCCCTCTGTCTTGGGTGGCCCTACACGGCATGGCTCATAGTTTCACTGAGTTAGACAAGGCTGTGGTCCTTGTGATCAGATTGGTTAGTTTTCTGTGATTGTGGTTTTCAGTCTGTCTGCCCTCTGATGGAGAAGGATAAGAGGCTTATGGAAGAGAGTGGAGAATTTTGACAAAATGTGGTCCACTGGAGAAGGTAATGGCAAAACACTTCAATATTCTTGCCTTGAGAACCCCATGAACAGCATGAAAAGGCAAAAAGATAGAACACTGAAAGAGGAACTCCCCAGGTCGGTAGGTGCCCAATATGCTACTGGAGATCAGTGGAGAAATAACTCCAGAAAGAATGGAGAAATGGAGCCAAAGAAAAAACAACACCCAGTTGTGGATGTGACTGGTGATGGAAGTAAAGTACGATGCTGTAAAGAGCAATATTGCATAGGAACCTGGAATGTTAGGTCCATGAATCAAGGCAAATTGGAAGTGGTCAAACAAGAGGTGCAAGAGTGAACATTGACATTTTAGGAATCAGTAAACTAAAATGGACGGGAATGGGTGAATGTAACTCAGATGACCATTTTATCTACTACTGTGGGCAAGAATCCCTTAGAAGAAATGGAGTAGCCATCATGGTCAACAAAAGAGTCTGAAATGCAGTACTTGGATGCAGTCTCAAAAATGACAGAATGATCTCTGTTCATTTCCAAGGAAAACTATTCAATATCACTGTAATCCAACTCTGTGCCGCAAGGAGTAATGCTGAAGAAGCTGAAGTTGAATGGTCCTATGAAGACCTACAAGACCTTCTAGAATTAACACCCAAAAAAGATGTCCCTTTCATTATAGGGGACTGGAATGCAAAAGCAGGAAGTCAAGAAACACCTGGAGTAACAGGCAAATTTGACCTTGTAGTACAGAATGAAGCAGGGCAAAGGCTAATAGAGTTTTGCCAAGAGAACACACTGGTCATAGCAAACACCCTCTTCCAACAACACAAGAGAAGACTCTACACATGGACAGCACCAGATAGTCAACACCGAAATCAGATTGATTATATTCTTTGTAGCTAAAGATGGAGAAGCTCTATACAGTCAGCAAAAACAAGACTGGGAGCTGACTGTGGCTCAGATCATGAACTCCTTATTGCCAAATTCAGATTTAAATTGAAGACAGTGGGGAAAACCACTAGGCCATTCAGGTGTGACCTAAATCAAATCTCCTACGATTATAGAGTGGAAATGAGAAATAGATTCAAGGAATTAGATCTGATAGAAAGAGTGCCTAAAGAACTATGGACAGAGGTTCGTGACATTGTACAGGAGGCAGGGATCAATATCATCCCCAAGAAAAAGAAATGCAAAAAAGCAAAATGGTTGTCTGAGGAGGCCTTACAAATAGCTGTGAATAGAAAAGAAGTGAAACACAAAGGAGGAAAGGTAAGATATTCCCATTTGAATGCAGAGTTCCAAAGAATAGCAAGGAGAGATAAGAAAGCCTTCCTCAGTGATCAGTGCAAAGAAATAGAGGAAAACAATAGAATGGGAAAGACTAGAGATCTCTTCAAGGAAATTAGAGATACCAAAGGAACATTTCATGCAAAGATGGGCACAATAAAGGACAGAGATGGTATGGACCTAACAGAAGCAGAAGATATTAAGAAGAGGTGGCAAGAATACACAGAAAAACTGTACAAAAAGGAACTTCACGACCCAGATAATCACGATGGCGTGATCACTCACCTAAAGCCAGACATCCTGGAATGTGAAGTCAAGTGGGGCTTAGGAAGCATCACTACAAACAAAGCTAGTACAGGTGATGGAATTCCAGTTGAGCTCTTTCAAATCCTTAAAGATGATGCTGTGAAAGTGCTGCACTCAATATGCCAGCAAATTTGGAAAACTCAGCAGTGGTCACAGGATTGGAAAAGGTCAGTTTTCATCCAATCCCTAAGAAAGGCAATCCCAAAGAATGCTCAAACTACCGCACAATTGCACTCATCTCACACGCTAGTAGAGTAATACTCAAAATTCTCCAAGCCAGACTTCAACAGTATGTGAACTGTGAACTTCCAAATGTTCAAACTGGATTTAGAAAAGGCAGAGGAACCAGAGATCAAATTGCCAACATCCGTTGGATCACCGAGAAAGCAAGAGAGTTCCGGAAATCATCTACTTCTGCTGTATTGACTATGCCAAGCGTTTGACTGTGTGGATCACAGCAAACTGGAATATTCTTCAAGAGATGAGAATACCAGACCACCTGACCTGCCTCCTGAGAAATCTGTATCTAGGTCAAGAAGCAACAGTTAAAACTGGACATGAAACAACAGACTGGTTCCAAATCAGGAAAGGAGTGCATTGAATGTCACCCTGCTTATTTAACTTATATGCAGAGTACATCATGAGAATTGCTGGACTGGATGAAGCACAGGCTGGAATCAAGATTGCTGGGAGAAATATCAATAACCTCAGATATGCAGATGACACCACACTTATGGCAGAAAGTGAAGAAAAACTAAACATCCTCTTGATGAAAGTGAAAGAGGAGAGTGAAAGACTTGGCTTAAAGCTCAACATTCAGAAACTAAGATCATGCATCTGGTCCCCTCACTTCATGGCAAATAGATGGGAAAACAATGGAAACAGTGGAAGACTTCATTTTCTTGGGCTCCAAAATCACTGTGGATGATGACTGCAGCTTAAAAGATGCTTACTCTTTGGAAGAAAAGTTATGATACACCTAGACAGCATATTAAAAAGGAGAGACATTACTTTGCCAACAAAGGTCCATCTAGTCAAAGCTATGGTTTTTCCAGTGGTCACGTATGGATGTGAGAATTTGACTGTGAAGAAAGCTGAGTGCTGAAGAATTGATGCTTTTGAACTGTGGTGTTGGAGAAGACTCTTGAGAGTCCCTTGGACTGCAAGGAGATCCAACCAGTCCAACCTAAAGGAAATCAGTCCTGTATATTCGTTGGAAGGTCTGATGCTGAAGCTGAAGCTGAAGCTCCAATACTTTGGCCACCTGATGTGAAGAACTGACTCTTCGGAAAAGACCCTGATGCTGGAAAGATTGAAGGCGGGAGGAGAAGGAGACGACAGAGGATGAGATGGTTGGATGGCATCACTGACTCGATGGACATGGGTTTGGGTGGACTCCGGTAGTTGGTGATGGACAGCAAGGCCTGGTGTGCTGCAGTCCGTGGGGTCACAGAGAGTCGGACACGACTGAGCGACTGAACTGAGCTGAGCTGAGGTTCCTGATAGCCACCAGGGGGCAGCAGTGAAATACAAGGATCAGGCTGCACAAGGTCATATTGTGGTTTTAGTGAGCATTTCTCCCTTTCTAATGATCTCTGTTGGTCATTGTCTCTGAATGCCTCTTTGGACCTTTTGTCTGTCTTTCCACTAGTTTGTCTTTTCCTAATGATTTGAGGAATGCCTTTTATATTTTAGAGATTAATCTTATGTCACTCAGGTGTTGAAAATATCTCCATCTAGTTTGAAATTTGTTTTTTCCCCTCTCTTTATGGTGGGAAATTCATCTTCTGATTTATTTTTATGCGTTCAAAGGTATTGATCTTGAATGATTTGTACTTTTCACATCTTCAGAAATCCTTGCCCTGCCCCAAGAGCATAGAAATATTATTCTGTATTTTTCTTCTAAAAGTCTTAAAGTTCTGCCTTTCACATTACACCTGTAACTGATTTTGTTATGGTGTGAGCTGGGGGTCTGTTTTCATTTTTTTTTTTTTTTTTTGGGTACTCACCACATGTTTGCTGACCTGCTGGGAAACAGTCTCATGTTGGAGAAACCAAGCCAGGGAAGGCTGGGACACAGGGCTCCAGCAGCGAGCCATTCGAGGAGAGGTATATGTCATCCAAAGTGGTCCTGATGTAAAGGCTGTGGAAGCATCTTCCCACCTCACACAAAAGCAGGAGTTTTGACCAAGCCAGAGGTGGTTCTTAGGTTAGGCTGCAGGGAGATAGGAGGAGCTGAGTGAAGAATGGAAGATCCATTCAGGAGGAAATATGGTTTCAGTCACCGTGGTGACCCCAGAGTGGCTTCTCAGACACTCAGGATAGTCAGTGAACTGAGCTGCTTTCCCAAGGCAGCCAGGAGTCAGGCTGGACAATGCCCGGGGTCTGAGCAGAGACCCCAGTCCACTCCTGCCTGCCCCTGCCCCAGTTTAGCACTGCCTGGACTAATAGGCTCTTCATCTTAATAAGGGAGCTTCCCTGGTGGCTCAGAGGTTAAAGTGTCTGCCCGCAATGCAGGAGACCTGGGTTCGATCCCTGGGTGGGGAAGATCTCCTGGAGAAGGAAATGGTAACCCACCCCAGTATTCTTGCCTGGAGAATCCCATGGATGGAGGAGCCTGGTGGGCTACAGTCCACGGGGTCGCACAGAGTCGGACATGACTGAGCGACTTCACTTCACTTCACTTCACTTCATCTTAATAAGGTTCCCACCTTGCCCTGGGTCTAAGCTCATCCATGCAGCTTGGAGCCCCCTGGACCTGGGGCAGGTAGGCTGGGAGAGGAGGATCTAATCACTGAGAAGGGGCTGTTAGAGAAGGCAGGTGTCGGGGGAGGGCTCATCACTTCGTATAGAAGGAAGCCTGACCTCCCACAACTTGCAGGCACAGAATATGGGCTCTGGGCCAGACTCCTTGACCCTACGAGTTGTATGACTGGGGAAACTAACTTCATTTCCAGAAAGTGAAAGTGGAAGACGCTCAGTTGTGTCCAACTGTTTGCGACCCCACGGACTGTATAGAATGGCCTGAATTCTCCAGGCCATAATACTGGGGTGGGTAGCTGTTCCTTCTCCAGGGGATCTTCCCAACCCAGGGATCGAAGCCAAGTCTGCACTGTGGGCGGATTCTTAACCAGCAGAGCCACCATCTCTGGGCTTCACTGTAAATGGAATTCTAATGGCAAGCTCCCCAAGCAAGTCACTGTAAGTTCTACAGATAATGAGGTAAACAGTTGATATTCAATACAGGAGTGAAATTCACCACTTGCATGAATTTGCATAACTGATAACCAAGCCCGATAGCAATTTCCCCACAACCTGTTTTCGTGGACTTATTTCTTATAACTTTCTCTATTTCTGCTACACTGAGCCACACTCACGTGCTGCAACCATCTACTTTTGGGATCTGGTTAGACACCTTATGGCTCATCCATAGAATGGAATACCATGTTGCCATTAAAAAGGGGGTATACCTGAACCAGTTGATGAAAGATATCCAGATATGTAATGAATTGGGTGAGACAAGGCACACAACCTATGCAAAGTAGGATGCTCTAATGCCATACTTGCAAGGATATTGCTCAATGTACATGGGTGCACATGCACACAGACACACATGTGTGTGTGCTGGTATATGCATAGGTTATCTCCTGTATAGTTCCACAGGGAGCTGTTAACACAGATCCCTTCTAGGGAGAGGGCCCAGTAGAGTAGCTAGGCATTCGCTATTCTTCTTACTCTTTCTGTGCAATTGACACCCCCACCAGAAGCAACAAACAGCCTCTGATGAATTGGTTCATTATCTGTAATTCTTATTGTCCTTCTATCTCTTCCTGCCCACAGCCTGATGGGAGGCACAGGTGAGGGAAGAATGGGACTTTGGAAGTCCAGTGACCCCATTCTCACCTCAGCTCCACACAAGGTCATCTCAGGATGACCTTCGCCTGGCCCCATCCCCTCCCTGGCCCCAGCCTCCATCTGGAGAGCTAGGACGGTGCCAGAGCCAATGACCTCCACGGGTCCGCCTGCTCAAGGATTCTCTGGCTTTCTCTGGTCTATTTTTGCCTGACACCTCTCCCAGGGGCCTGTGGGTCTGAGCTAATTTCCCTGGCTGGCCCTGATCCAGGCAGCTCAGGTGGATAGTGCCGAGCTAATGAGGCCAAGGTCATGGGCCAGTTAGCGGCTCTTGGAGGAACCCATGGCCAGACTGCAGCTGGACTGCAACTCTCCCGCCAGTCTCTGGGCTCAGGCACAGGGGGAAGTGATGGGAGCTGCTCTGGGGCCCAGTCCAGTCACCTTTTATGACTGCAGCACAGTGTCCCCCCAGTCATATGCCAAAGAAGGGGGTATGTAGGGTCGGGGTGGGGAGAGGACCAGATGGTTTAAAAAAGTGCATTCCCCTGCCTGCAAGCAGGCCACACCTGATCAAGCCAGGAGGATGAGAACCAGCTTTATTTCTTTAAAGCCAAAGCAAGAGGGTATGCCCACATTCTCTTGGGCCCACCCACAGTGTATCTTGTCTCTCTCTTTCTGAGTCACATCCTTGCCTCCTAAGCCAGGGTGAGGTAGAGGAGGGCTTCCTCTTTTATTACTTGTCACAAGGACAGGGGTTGTCTCTTTTACTCAGTGCTGCATTCCTAGCACCTAGATGAATGCTTGGCATGCACAGTAGGAGCTCAATAAATATTGCTCAAGTGCATCAACTCACCGTTGTTCAGAGAGACTGTGGACTGCATTCAAAAGGACTTGGCATTGCTAATGGGTTGTAGTTGATAGTTTTCAAATATTTCTATTTCAAAGAGTCTGTGGAAACTTGATATTTAGAGAAAGACCCTGTGAAGCCTCTAGGAAAAAAAGAATAATTCCTTTTACAGTAGGCCACGCCTTCCTAACTTTAATATTTGGCAAGTTTGAATTTTCTTCTTCTAGGTTTTTCAACTTAGTTCAGTGACCGTTTATTATTAGTTATTGTACTGTATTATTAATTTTTGAGTTCATCCCATCAGCCAGGCTTTGGGCTAAGCACAAAACAAGTATTGATTTATTTAATTTTCACAACAACTGTGTAAGATGGGTACTGCCATCATTCCCATTTTACAGATGAGAAAACTGAGGAAGACCGAGGTCAAGGAATTTGGTCAAGCTCATGTGTACGGGAGGTCAAGGAATTTGGTCAAGCTCATGTGTACGGTGAATCAAACTCCAGAACCTATGCTCCTGATCACAACTAGTGCTGGGACGTATTTTGCATGCAATATCTATCTACGAGGTACTGGTGATTTAACAATGAATGAGGCCTTTGATAAGTGAGAAGTTAAACAGTGATACATCTACACCATGGAATACGACTCAGCAATGAAAAGGAAGGGATGGTTGGCAATCTATGTGACTCTCCAGAGAATTATGCTGAGTGTGAAAAGGCAGCCCCCCAAAGTTTCATACTACGTGATTGCATTTATATAACATTCTCAAAAAGACAAAATTATGGACATAAAGAGGAGACTGGGTAATGCCAAAGACTATGGAGAGATGGAATTGACAAAGAAGTAGGCTATGAAAGGGCAACATGAGGGATCCTTGAGGGGATGAAAAGACTGTATCTTGATTCCATAAGTGTTGACCTGGCTGTGATATTGAACAGGAGGCAAAAGAAGCAGTATTTGGTACAATAAAAGACAGAAGCCTTTAGTCCCAAAGTAGAGAACTGTCTGGATACGTGTTAAATCTTTTTGAGTGTGTGTGTTTGCACATATAGCATTTAAATGTTTATCTGCCAACATTTAAACATTTTGCAAGATGTTACTATTGAGGGAAACTGGGTAAAAGATACATGGGATCTCCCTCTATTATGTTGTATGTGAAATAGAGTTTCATTTTAAAAAAGAATGAGTGCATTCCTGCCTGCAAGGAGCGCTCCTGTGTAAGGAGTGAGATCCCATGCCACATGCCCAGGTAAATTCTGTACATCATGGTGGGATGACATGGCAGGCCTTAGAGGGCTTCCAGTGCAGCGACGGTGGAGCTGAGTTCTCAAGCATCAGCAGCTCAGAGGGGAGAGCAAGGGCGTCCGAGGCAGGCAGGAAAGCATGAACAAGCAGGGCACCTGGGTCTTCTTTCCCCAAAGTCCCCTCTGGGGGCCACAAGATCTCAGGCCATCCCATTGCAAAAACTCATACAGTGGGCTAGTCCCCACCTTGTATATACAAATGTGCAGTGATGGACAGAATTATTGCCTTAAAATTTTTTGTTCAGCCTTTGGTGCTTGCTGAATTATTATCCAGTAGAACCCAATCACAGGAGAAAATGACTCCCTTGTCAAACATCACACCAGAGATCAAGCATCTTTGTTCAGCCTGTCAAGATCAGCTTTTGCATTTAATTTGGTAAAAAAGCAGATGTTAATGTTCTTTCTATTAAGAGATAATTTCTTTGTTAAATGCATGGTTTTTTTTTTTTTTTTTTTTTTTACTTGATAGATCTAATTCTACTTTACATGTAGTAGCAGCTGGGTGGTGGAAAGAGTGAGGGCTTTGGGGTCAGAGGACCCTGCATTTGAATCTCAATTCTACCACTTACTAGCTCTGGTCTTGACCTTCATTCTCCCTGAACCTCTGTCCCCTCATCTCTGCAGTGAAACTAATTATACTAAACAGCCCTGCAGTACCTAATCCATAGTGAGGATTGATGAGGAAACATTTGCCAAAGAGCCTAGTATAATGCCTGACACATGGTAAGCACTCTATAAATGACACTCACTACTACTAATAATTCTACTTTATGTAGAAATTTAAAAATAGGTACCTTTTACGGTGCTCTGCAAATAATACTATATCTCCAGGGTTTTGTTTGTATCAGTCAGGATAGTCAAGGTTATGCTGTAGTAACAAACAACCCACGGATCTCAGGGGTTTACAACAACAACATTTATTTCTTGCTCACACTACATATCCACTGTGGGTCACGTGCAATTCTGCTCCTGTAGTCTTCTCTCCTGGACCCAGGATAAAGGAGCAGCCAGTTGCTTGCACATCAGTGGTGGTCATAGTAGAGGAAAATGGTCTTCTAATCAGCATTAAATGCTGTGTGGTTTAGAAATGACACATACCACTTGCATTCAAAACTCATAGGTCAGGGACTTCCCTTGCAGTTAAGTGGTTAAGACTTTATCTTCCAATGCAGGGGGTGTGGGTTTCATCCCTGATTCAGGGAACTAAGATGCCATATGCCTGGGGGCCCAAAAAACCAAAACATAAAGCAGAAGCAATATTGTAACAAATTCAATAAGACTTTAAAATATGGCCCACATTAAAAGAAAAATCTTAAAAAAAACTCATTGGTTAGAACTGGTGACACATTCCCACCGCGCCATAAGACAGGAAGTAGAATCCTGTCTTGTGTCTGGAAGGCAGGGGAGTAATCACAAGAATGTAGCCAACAGCTCTCTGACAACCACAAAGCTTTTGAGAAACACCGCCCTGCCCAGAGGGACGGCTGAACTGGGAAGGAGGCAGGAACCACGAAGAGAAGGTGGAAATACACAGAAGGGTCCTACTCAGCAGGGAGTAGGGGAGTGCTGGCGACCTCAGGTCAGTGGGCAGGTCTGAGGCCAGAGGAGCTCTGGGTGCCTTTCTCATCTGGACCCGACCCAAACGGAACGTGGTCTGTTCTCATCTCTGGGCAAACCAGCCCACCCTGCTGGGAGGTGCGAGCCCCACATGCCCAACACAGATGATAAAGCTGTATGTAACCTGCTTCTCTGGCTGTCCAGGACTTCCCTGGTGGCTCAGATAGTAAAGACTGCCTGCAACGCAGGAAGCCAGAATTTGATCCCTGGATCGGGAAGATCCCCTGCAGGAGGGCATGGCAACCCCCTCCAGTATTCTTGCCTGGGAAATTCCATGGACAGAGCAGCCTGGTGGGCTACAGTCCATGGGGTCGCAAAGAGTCGGACACGACTGAGCAGCTAACACTTCTCACTTCACTTCCAGTTGTGGGCAAGACAGAGTCACAAAGCGGTGCTTCTCTGACTCCCCTTCTCCTGTTTTGCTGGGTTCCAGGACCTATTGGATTTTTCTAAGAGTTTGGGGGAGCCCCAAGACAGGGTCTCTTGTGTGCCCGCATCCTGCCCCGATACCACCCTGGATCCCTCCCTGCCCTACCTCTCCTGTAACGGCTGGCTAGCGTCAGAGGCAGCCACTCAGCCGGCTTTGTCCTCCTGGCCCCCGGTGGCTGCAGACAAGCGGCTCCATCAGCAACGATGTTTGTGCCAACAGCGCCACCTCCTGTCCCTTCAGAGGCTTCTGGCAAAGTCCGGCGCTCACAAGGCCGCCCCTGCAGGGGGTTCAGCACGAGTCCTGCTATAGGGAAGCTGGGGTGGCCTGAGTGGCAGCCCCATCCATTCCCTTTCCGACCCCCACCAACTGTCTTCCAGATTCCTGATCTCGGGTCGTCTTCTGATCTTAACAGGTGCCGGGCCTCTGCCTTGAAACCTCTAACCACCACTTTCTTCTTCATCCTCCTCCACCCTCGTTCAGTTTTCAAATGTGAGCCCAAATGCCATTTCTTCAGGGAAGACTTCCCTGATTTCTCAGACTAAATGGAGTCCCCCGGCATGAGATCTTTCCCCTACATGTTGGATTGGCAGGTGATAGTGGAGGACCAAAAGAAGGGACACCCGTTGGTCAAAAGTATCTCCAGAGAGCAGATTCTCCATATTGCTCGTGAGACTTGACACCTCGCCGGTGACAAGCTGCTCACACGTCCTTCGCATATCTTCAGGGGAGAGGGGTAGACCTGTCAGATGCATTGGCCTTGGCGAGAAGCCTCTGTGGATTTCTAGTTTGCCCCCATACCCTAATGCAGGTACATGGACGTGTTGACCTGACCAGCTGGGAAAGGAACCTTCTGTGTTCTGTTTGCCATGGATGACTCACAGCTTCCCTGGATGAGGGACAGCAGTTATTTTCTTGCCAACGGGGAATCTGGTGGAGGCCAGGAAAGGCAAATCCAGTGCTCTGGGGCATGGCAGTTTCCCAATCAGCCCAAAGCTGATTGTCATTCCAGCATTGTTCCTACTGTATTTTTAAAAGTTGAGGAAACTCAGTAACAATACCCACATTCAGGCATAGGTAGGTAAATTAGGTGTGGGCTGCCCTGGTGGTTCAACGGTAAAGAATCCAACTGCTAATGCAGGAGACGCAGGTTCGAGCCCTGGGTTGGGAAGGTTCCCTGAAGAAGGAAATGGCAACCCACTCCAGTATTCTTGCCTCTGAAATCCCATGGACAGAGGAGCCTGGTGGGCTATAGTCCATGGGGTCGCAGAGTCAGACACGGCTGAGCGACTAAACAACAACAGGTAAATTAGGGTCCATCCTTACTAGGGAATACTGGTGCCTGGAGGAAAACATGCATCCCATGGTTACTGTCTCCTGGGGTCACCTGTCCATGCCCTAGGTGGTCTGGGAACCCATGCAGAGCCTGGGCATCTCTTAGTCACCCCCACCCCTTTACCCTTCAGAGGAATATTCTTGTGATTAGTGGCTTAGTCATGTCTGACTCTGCAACCCCATGGACTGTAGCCCACCAGGCTCCTCCGTCCCTGGGATTTTTTCAGAGAAGTATACTGGTGTGGGTTTTCCTGCCCTTCTCCATGGATCTTCCAGACCCAGAGATCAAACCCATGTTCCCTGTGTCTCCTGCATTGCAGGTGGATTCTTTTACCTGCTGAGCTGTCAGGGGCATGGAAAGAGCAGTTCTGAATCCAGGCTCGGCTATCTTCGACCTGTTACCCAATCTTTCTGTGCCTCAGTTTCTCCATTTGTCAAATGGGGACAATAATCTTGTTTTCAAAGGCCATGTTCCTCCTCCCCCTGTCCCTATGTCCCCAGGATCACTAATCAGTGAGGCCTGGCTGTTACCACCTCTGTAGATCCCAGTCCCCAGTCTGAGATCATGGGTCACTGAGTTATAACCCCACCCTCCCTCCAGTATCCAAGATACGGCCGAAAGGGAAACTGAGCTCACACAGAGTAAGTCCCTGGGCACCAGCCTCAATGTCAGCCCCACCCCTAGGGCCAACGCAGAGGACAGTCCAGGTTCAGAACCGCTGTTTAGACCCGGTTTCAGTGGGTTCAGATCAGCTGGGGTTGCACAGGCCCTGGCACTTTGTGACTGTGCGACCTTAGTTTCTTGTTCACTCTGGGCTCATTTCTTGCTGCCCCTTCTCCAGCCCCAAACCCACTTCATCCCTGGCTCTTGGCTTGCAGCCTGGGATGTAAGAGGTCCTCAGTGATACCATACGTGACCTTTGTTGTTGGGCTTTTTGTTTGTTTTTGTGGTTTCTTACTCAAGCACCTCTAGTAGAATGATGCTGGTATAAAGTGGGTTTCCCAGTGCTCAGTGATGATCTAGAGAGGTGGGATTGAATCTAGGTTGGGGTGGGAAGAAGGTTCATGAGGGAGAGGACATACGTATACCTATGGCTAACTCATGTTGATGTATGGCAGAAACCAACAAAACATTGTAAAGCAATCATCTTCTAATTAAACATACTTTTTTTTTTTTTTTTTTTAAAGAAAAAGGAATAAAGCTTATTTTATACCCAGGGAAAACAATTAAGTGGGTTTACCCAGCACATTCAAGTTTTGAAAGCAATCTGGGGCAAGTTTTCACATGATCAAACAGAAAGACTTGGCAAAAGTTGACGGTCTGCGCGACATGCCAGACCATCTTTTCCTGTCACCCTGTAGACCTGAATCGTTCCTGGCTGCCCCCTTCTGTACAAGTCGTGGCTGGTCAAGTGGCTGCAGACACTCTGAGGTTTCTATGACTTAAACTCTTTGGTGAAGCTGTGAGTACAGATTGAGAGGCTGAGTAGTCATTTCCCACTGCAGTAAAATGATGGGTTAATCCAGAAGGCTACACCCAGGATCTGATTTTTATTTTGGAAGAAATAGTCTCCATGAGAAGCAAAACTCACCACTACTTACATCCAGAAGAAAAAAATCAGGAGCCCCAGGACCCAAGGCTGCAAAGCGTTGCTGGGCAGTGATGTTAGGCACATGTTTATGCGGAGGTTTAACCAGGGAGGAATTTTTAGCAGGATTGTTATGATTCTGGTTAGTGTGTGTCTTGCTGTGTCTCACGGTTCGCTTGACCCAGGGTAGGCAAGGCGTGAGCAGGAAAGCTGGAGGAAGAGAGGAGTGGTAGGAACGGCAGACGTATTTGTTTGAAGCAGAAGGTAGACATGCTTTGCTCTAATGGCTGAGAGTAGCAATGACGTTGATGACAACTCCACAGAACTCCAGGCGCCCCGACTCGCCTCTCCTCAGCTACAAGAGCGTTTCAGGTGGTGCTTACATAGGACCACACCGTGATGTGCGTGTGCAGTGCCACAAATGATCCCAGCTGTAGGACAGGAGTGGAGTGGGGCGAGAGAGCCTGACCACCACCACCTGGCCGATTGCTCTCTCCCTACAGTGTGCTAGTCATGAAATTTCATAGGTTTTGAGGCATCTTTCCCAACCCCTCTTTTTCATAAGCCCTGTTAGCTGTGGTGTAGGAACACACGTGGGTGTCAGACCAGAAACAGCTGTACTGATGGTTGTGTCGGATACTGTTTACTGACTGAGTGCATCCAGGTGTTTGCTCATGCCATTTCCTCCACTGGAAACACGTCTGTAACCTGGAAAGATCTAGGTCTTCCTCCAAAGCACAAAGTAGACAAAACCTACTTAAAGAAGACTTCTAGAGTCCTCCCTGGAGGGCTCCTCCTGGCCAGTATCCTTCTACTAGATTCTGGTGACTAGACTGTGGCTTTCCCAAGTACATCCACGTATCCTCAGTGTCCTGAGCAAGACCTAGGCTTGAGTGGAAAGAGGTGAATTGCATTTTGAATGAAAGCAGAAATTAAAAAGCAGGGGTTGTTGGAGAGTGGTGCTCAAATGCACACCAAGGCTCCTGGGAGCCTGTTTACAGGAAACCTGGATTTTTCTGCAGTGGCTTATCCCTGTTTGACCACACATCCTTTTCTCAAGAAACAGAGGAAGCTGAGGGAGTGGCAAGGATTCAACTTGGAAGGGACCAGAGGAAGGAAAGTAAATCCTGTTTCCTGCCTGCTGATTGTGGAGAGCAGTGATTCACTGTGGAAGGCTTGTGATGCTAAGGTTTGTTTTTTTTTTGGTCACTTTGTAGAATGTAGGATCTTAGTTCCCCGACTGATGATCGAACCCTTGCTCCTTGCACTGGAAGTGCAGAGGCTTAATCACTGGGTCAGCAGAGAAGTTCACTGAGGTCTTTATAAGCAGTTACAAATGTAATTTTCTCATCCACTCCAGGAGGGAGGTACCCATTTCAGAAATGAAGACATCAAGGCTCAGGGACTTCACTGGATAAGCCACAGGAGGTTCAGTGGCTAAGACTCTGCACTCGCAATGCTGCGGGGCCAGGGTTCAATTCCTGGACAGGGAGCTAGATCCCACATTCTCCAACTAAGAGTTCACAGGCCATGACTAAAAATCCCCCACGCAACTAAGACCCAGAGCAGCCAAGTAAACATATAAAAAAAGAAAGAAATCAAGGCTCATAAGAGAAACAACTTATCTAAGATCTCAGAGATAAAAAGAAAAATAGAAGCCCAGATCTGAACCTAAAGTCCTTTCTTCACCATTCTGGTTTATGTCCAAGGGGAAGGGGATGGGAGGGGGGGGCTGAAACACCGAGGTCCAAGTTCTCCCTCCCCATAAGGGCCTGCTTCCCTAGAATAGAGGTCATGGGGCTCCCTGGACCCTGGAGAGCCTGTGGAAGGACAGGAGGAGCGAAGGGTATGATTCTATCAGAAGAGCACTTGGCCATTTGCAATTCATTTACTTTTTTTTATCATGTGATTCTGCTGAGGAGGGGCAGAAATTTTTATTTTATTATGTAGGTAGGGAAACAGGCGAAGGCAGGGACGTGATTTGTTCAGATCACACAAAAAGTCAGGGAAAGAAGTAAGGCTCAAAAATCATTTCAGACAAGCTCCTGACAAGCAGACTGTCTTGCAGGCAACAACCACAGACTCTAGACCTGGTACAAAGTACAAAACACAGAAGTACAGGGTGCAAAACCGCCATGTGAGGGCTCAGGAGAAGGAGCAGAATAGGACGATTTTGAGGGGAGTCAATAACCCTAAATATTAATTGGAGGAACTGGTACTGAAGCTGAAGTTCCAATACTTGGTTACCTGTTGCGAAGAACTGACTCACTGGAAAAGACTCTGACACTGGGAAAGAGTGAAGGCAAGAGGAGAAGGGGGCAACAGAGGATGAGCTGGTTGGATGGCATCATTGACTCAATGGGCTTGAGTCTGAGCAAACTCTGGGAGATAGTGAAGGGCAGGGAAACTTGGTGTGCTGCAGTTCACAGGGTCACAAAGAGTTGAACATGACTTGGAGATTGAACAATGAACAACAAAATATGGATTGAACGATGGGCAGAGGACAAGTTTGTCACTTTTTTGTGTGCTTTCCCTTGAAGGAAGCTGCAGTTCTGAGACAGATAGAAGGGACTGAAACTATGATAGAAAGCCTGCTATTTTTTTGGCCCCAGAACAGCCCCAGAGGACAGAACCCAGAGCAAACCAGGACTGTGGGAGGAGGAGAAATGGTTAAAGGAGAAAAAGAAAGGCAAGGTCAAATTCTGTGCACAATTTCTACACCGTGTCTGATGAATCCTTACCACATAGCATTCTACAGACCGAAAGAAGTCTGAGCTAAGATGATAGTTGCCTCTCATCACAGACAAGACAGATCTGCAATTTCAGTCTAGCCAAGTGAATTGCCTGCCAAAGGGGAAAAAATTATTATTGGAGGAATATAATTGGGTTGGCCAAAAAGTTTATTCAGGGTTTTTCCATACCATCCAGTGGAAAAATCCAAGCTTACATTTTGGCCAACCCAATTAAAGAATAGGGCTACCCAGGTAACTCAGCGGTGAAGAATCTTCTTGCCAATGTGGGAGACACAGATTCCATCCCTGAGTCGGGAAGATTCCCTGGAGAAGGAAATGGCAACCCATTCCAGTATTCTTGCCTGGGAAATCCCATGGACAGAGGAACTGGTGGGCTACAGTCCATGGGGTTTCCAAGAGTAAGACATGACTAAGCCACTGAGCACACACATGCACACACACACACACTAAAAGAATTCATGGCCTCTTCAAGATAATATTCATAATATCCAGGATATTTAAAAAAATTACTTGACCTAAAGCAAGGAATGAAAACGGACCTTTTCCAGTCCTGTCGCCACTGCTGAGTTTTCCAAATTTGCTGGCATATTGAGTGCAGCACTTTCACAGCATCATCTTTCAGGATTTGAAATAGCTCAACAGGAATTCCATCACATCCAGTAGCTTTGTTTGTAGTGATGCTTTCTAAGGCCCACTTGACTTCATAGTCCGGGATGTCTGGCTCTAGGTGAGTGGTCACACAATTGTGATTATCTGGGTCATGAAGATCTTTTTACAATTCTTCTGTGTATTCTTGCCACCTCTTCTTAATATCTTCCTGCTTCTTTTAGGTCCATACCATTTCTGTCCTTTATTGAGCCCATTTTTGTATGAAATGTTCCCTTGGTATCTCTAATTTTCTTGAAGAGATCTCTAGTCTTTCCCATTCTGTTGTTTTCCTCTATTTCTTTGCATTGATCCCTGAGGAAGGCTTTCTTATCTCTCCTGGCTAGTCTTTGGAACTCTGGATTCAAATGGGAATATCTTTCCTTTTCTCATCTGCTTTTAGCTTCTCTTTGTTTCACAGCTATTTGTAAGGCCTCCTCGGTTAACTATTTTGCCTTTTTGCATTACTTTTTCATGGGGATGGTCTTGATCCCTGTCTCCTGTACAATGTCACGAACCTCTGTCCATAGTTCATCAAGCTCTCTGTCTATCAGATCTAGTCCCTTAAATCTATTTCTCACTTCCACTGAATATTCATAAGGGATTTGATTTAGGTCATACCTGAATGGTCTAGTGGTTATCCCTACCTTCTTCAGTTTAAGTCTGAATTTGGCAATAAGGAGTTAATGATCTGAGCCACAGTCAGCTTCTGATCCTGTTTTTGCTGACTGTATAGAGCTTCTCCATCTTTGGCTGCAAAGAATATAATCAATCTGACTTTGGTGTTGACCATATTGCACTCATCTCACACTTTAGTAAAGTAATGCTCAAAATTCTCCAAGCCAGGCTTCAGCAATACGTGAACTGTGAACTTCCAGATGTTCAAGTTGGTTTTAGAAAAGGCAGAGGAACCAGAGATCAAATTGCCTTATCCGGTGGATCATCGAAAAAGCAAGAGAGTTCCAGAAAAACATCTATTTCTGCTTTATTGACTATGCCAAAGCCTTCGACTGTGTGGATCACAATGAACTGTGGGAAATTCTGAAGGAGATGGGAATACCAGACCACCTGATCTGCCTCTTGAGAAACCTGTATGCAGGTCAGGAAGCAGCAGTTAGAACTGGACATGGAAAAACAGACTGGTTCCAAACAGGAAAAGGAGTACGTCAAGGCTGTATATTGTCACCCTGCTTATTTAACTTATATGCAGAGTACATCATGAGAAACGCTGGGCTGGAAGAAGCACAAGCTGGAATCAAGATTGCCGGGAGAAATATCAATAACCTCAGATATGCAGATGACACCACCCTTATGGCAGAAGAGGAACTAAAAAGCCTCTTGATGAAAGTGAAAGAGGAGAGTGAAAAAGTTGGCTTAAAGCTCAACATTCAGAAAACTAAGATCATGGCATCTGGTCTCATCACTTCATGGCAAATACATGGGGCAACAGTGGAAACAGTGTCAGACTTTATTTTGGGGGGCTCCAAAATCACTGCAGATGGTGATTGCAGCCATGAAATTAAAAGACGCTTACTCCTTGGAAGGGAAGTTATGACCAACCTAGACAGCATATTGAAAAACAGAGACATTACTTTGCCAACAAAGGTCCATCTAGTCAAGGTTATGGTTTTTCCAGTGGTCATGCATGGACGTGAGAGTTGGACTGTGAAGAAAGCTGAGTGCCGAAGAATTGATGCTTTTGAACTGTGGTGTTGGAGAAGACTCTTGAGAGTCCCTTGGACTGCAAGGAGATCCAACCAGTCCATCCTGAAGGAGATCAGTCCTGGGTGTTCATTGGAAGGAGTGATGCTGAAGCTGAAACTCCAATATTTTGGCCACCTTATGCGAAGAGTTGACTCATTGGAAAAGACCCTGATGCTGGGAGGGATTGGGGGCAGAAGGAGAAGGGGACAACAGAGGATGAGATGGCTGGATGGCATCACCGACCCGATGGGCATGAGTTTGAGTAAACTCCAGGAGTTTGTGATGGACAGGGAGGCCTGGCGTGCTGCGATTCATGGGGTTGCAAAGAGTTGGACACGAGTGAGCGACTGAACTGGAAGCAAGGAAAATATAATCCATTCTCAAAAGAAAAGACTATCAACAGAGTTCAACACTGAATGATCCAGATGTGGCAATGAATAAACAAAAATTTAAAGGCAGTTATTATAACTATGCTTGATGAGATAAAGAAAATTACATGTGTATGAAAAGATAGAAATCTCAGCAGAGGAATAGAAAATACCAAAGGACAAAAAAAAAAAGAGCAAGAGAATATTTTAGAACTGAAGTATACGATACCTGAAATTCTATTGTTTGACTTGGTGGGCTTTTTTCATGTTCCTTTACCTGCTGGGTATTTCTCTGCCTTTTTATCTTGTTTAGATTGCTGTGTCTGGAGTGGACTTTCTGTATTCTGGAGGTCTGTGGTTCCTTTTTATTGTGGAGGTTTTACCCAGTGGGTGGGGTTAGACGATTGGCTTGTCAAGGTTTCCTGATTAGCGAAGCTTGCGTCGGTGTTCTGGTGCATGGATCTTGATTTCTTCTCTTTGGAGAGCAATGGAGTGCCCAGTAATGTGTTTTGAGATGGGTCTACATGTTGGGTGTGACCTTGGGCAGCCTGTATGTTGACGTTCAGGGCTATGTTCCTGCGTTGCTGGAGAATTTGCGTGGTATGTCTTGCTCTAAAACTTATTGGCTCTTGGGTGGTGGTTGGTTTCAATGTAGCTATGGAGGCTTTTGGACGGTCACTTATTACTTAAAGATCCATGTAGTCAGGAGTTTTCTGGTGTTCTCAGGTTTTGAGCTTAAGTCTCCTGCCTCTGGATTTCAATTTTATTCTTCCTGTAGTCTCAGGACTTCTCCAACTATACAGAACTGATAATAAAACTTCTAGGTTAATGGTGAAAAGTTTCTCCCCCGTTAGGGACACCCAGAGAGGTTCACAGAGTTACATGAAGAAGAGGAGAGGGAGGAGGGAGATAGAGATGAGCAGGAGGAGAAAAAGCGGGACTCAAGAGGGGAGAGACAGATCTACGAAGTTGTCTGATCCCAGAGTGTTCTCCGTAGCCCAGACACCCACAAAGATTCACAGAATTGGATTGGGAAGAGAAGGGGAAAGGTGGAAATAGAGGTGTTTTGAGGTAGAAAACAGAGAGTCAAGATTGGGAGAGAATAATCAACACACTCCTGAATAAAAATGGGAGCTGAATATTGGATTCTTAAATGTTCACAATTTATATCATATACTGAAAAACAAAAATTAAAAATCTAGAGTAGAGGTTAGACTCTTAAAAAAACTATATTAAAAACAAAAACCAAAACACACACACAAAATTTTAGAAATATATATATGAAGTTCGGTTTAAAAATAGGGCTTCTCTCTCTTTTTTTTTCTGTAAGGTTATAGTGTATTGAAAATGAAAATTAAGGAGTAGTAAGAGGAGTACTAGAGGACTTTAAAAGAAATGAGAGAAAAAAGAAAAATAGAAAATAGACGAGAAGAAGAAAAAAGAAAAAAAAAGAAAAAGAAAAAAAACTGTTTTACCTAATTAAAAAAATCGTAAAAATCTATGAAAATGAAAGTTAAGGAGTAATGGGGGAGTAATAGGGAATTTTAAAGGAAAATAAAAGAGAAAAAAGAAAAAAAAATTTTTTTCCCTTACTTAAAAAAAAAAAAAGAAAAAATATATCTAGGAATTTCTCTGGAGCTGTTGCGGTCAGTGTGGGTTCGGCTCAGTTTCAGATAGCTCCTCGTTCCAGCTTACACTTCTCGATATCTACAGGCCCTTCCAGTGTAGTCGGTGTTTTCTTCAGGGATTTTAATCTGTTGCACTGGTCCCTTCTGAAGCGGTTCCCTTTGTTTATTTGGCTTCTGTTGCCGGTCTCTTCAGGGCCTCATTTCCGCCCTGACACAGGCGGGCATAGGTGGACTCATTCAGGTAGCTAGTTCCGTAGTGCTGCAGCGAGGGTCTGGCGCTGCAGGGAGGGGCTGGCGCTCCGGGGAGGGGCCGGCGCTATTTTCTCCGTCTGGGCTGCTCAGGCTCCCGGCTGCTCTGTATGGAGCGCACCCCACGCTGTGCACGGTTCCAGCCCTCCGGTGATCCACAAAAGCGCGGTACACAAAGCTGCGCCTGCGTTTTGCCCCTACGCCGCCCGAGTGGCTCAGGCAGCCAGGCGCTTGACGGGCGCTCTCTCCCCGGGTGTGGCGCGTCTTCTGTCCTGCGCGATCCCAGCCTCAGTTTCTGCCCGCGCCAGTCGGGTGCGTGCGCCCTCTGCCCTCCGCGTCCCCAGCCCCAGTCCCCGCCCGCACGTGCCCCGTGTCTAGCCGCGACCCTCCCTGCTGATGTCGACCATCCAGAATCTCGGGAGGTCTTTTATTAGAAGGTGGAGGCCCGTTTGCAGTGCGGTAGGGGATGCGATCCTTGGGGCCGAGCCTGCCCCTTCCCCTCACCCCTCCCTCCTGCCTCCGGCGGGGCTGGGCCGGTCCGCAGCCTGCGAGCTCTTCTCAGGACTTTCTCGGTCCCTTTGTTCTGCAGTGGTTAATTTTCTCTCTCTCTTTCGCTCTCCCACAGTTCAAGCTGGGAACTCACAAAAGCTCCCTCCGATTGTCCTCAGGGCACTCAGGCCCGGACCCTGCCCCGAGCAATGCCGCCCGCTCCTGTCCGTTCCGCCCCCACTTGCTGGTGGCAGATGCGGGCGTCTGGGGTACTTTTCTGCTGGGAGTTGCTTTTAGGCTCGTAGTCTGTGGGTTTTATTTATTGTTTCCCTCCCAGTCAGATTCAAACTCCGAGATTCAAACACTTCCCCCAGGCCCGCCAGTGCGAGGGTTTCCCGGTGTCTGGGAACGTCCTCTATTAAGTCCCTTCCCGGGACGGATCTCCGTCCTTAGCTCTTTTGTCTCACTTTTTATCTTTTATATTTTGTCCTACCTCCTTTCGAAGAGAATGGGCTGCTTTTCTGGGCGCCTGATGACCTCAGCTAGTGATCAGAAGTTGTTTTGTGAAGTTTGCTCTGCGTTCAGTTATTCTTTTGATGAATTTCTAGGAGAGAGAGTGGTTTCCCCATCCTACTCCTCCGCCACCTTGGCTCCTCCCTCGATACCTGAAATTCTAAAATTTAATGTTTGCACTTAATAACAGAATGAAGATGGCAGAGAAAGAGTGAGTTTAAACATAGATTTTAAAAGAAATTATCCAATCTGAGGAAACAAAAGAAAAAAGTTTAAAAAAAGCCTCATGGACTTGTAGGAAAACATTAGAAGGTATAAAGTTAATAGGTAATTGAGGAATTGGGTTCCCAACTGGAGAGAAGAACAAAAGGAGTGGGGGAAGATATTTGAAGAAATAACGGCTGAAAATTTTTCAAGTTTGGTGAAAGAGCTAAATTTACACGTTCAGGAACGGAATTGTGGACACAACTGAGAAAGGAGAGGGTGGGATGGATGAAGACAGTAGCATTGACATAGTTACACTCTCATGTGTGAAACTGGAGGAGGAAATGGCAACTCACTCCAGTATTCTTACCTGGAGAATCCCATGGACAGAGGAGCCTGATGGGCTACAGGCCATGGGATTGCAAAGAGTCAGACATGACTGAGTGTGCACACACACGTGTGTAAAACAGATACTGGGTGGGAAGGTGCTGTATAACAGAGGGAGCCCTGCCTGGGCCTCTGTGAGGACCCTAGAAGGATGGGATAGGAGCAGGGAAGGTCGCCCACAAGGGAGGGGATCTATGTACAGTTAAGGCTGATTCTCGTTGTTGTAAAGCAGAAACCAACCAAACATTGTAAAGCAATTATCCTCCCACTAAAAAAAAATACATGAAAGCATTGGAGGTGCACTTTACAGAAAAAAAACAGAAGAAGAATTTCTGTGAGGGACTTCGCTGGTGGACCGTGGTTAGGACTCTGCGCTTTCACTGCTGAGGGCGCAGGTTCAATCCCTCATCGGGATCTAAGATCCCAAAACTGGTGTGGTATGGCTAAAAAAACAGTTGTGTGAACCCCAAAGAATATAAAACAGTCCTTCCCCAGACAGTCTAACACTTTCAAAATGGGCTGTGTAACAAAGCGGCTGGTAGTCCGACTACATTTAACCATACATCACGGACTGCCCTTCATCAAAGTTGACTTGGAGCCTAATGAATTTAGCCCTCAGAAGCAGTGGCCTGAGATATCACTGAACTGTCCTGAAGGGGACTCAGTACCATGTGTCCTGAAGAAATATCTTGAATGCTTGGGTTGTGGTCTTATGGAATGTGTCATGCTCTGAATCCACACCCGGTATTTAGTGCATTTGCTCCCATGTCCGTGTCTTATGGATCTAGGAATTAAGAAGTTAAGACAAGGTGGTAAATTTCATGGTTACACATTATTCAGTTCAGTCAAGTCGCTCAGTCGTGTCCAACTCTTTGTGACCACATGAATCGCAGCATGCCAGGCCTCCCTGTCCATCACCAACTCCCGGAGTTTACTCAAACTCATGCCCATCGAGTTGGTGATGCCATCCAGCCATCTCATCCTCTGTCGTCCCCTTCTCCTCCTGCCCTCAATCTCTCCCAGCGTCAGGGTCTTTTCCAATGAGTCAACTCTTTGCATGAGGTGGCCAAAGTACTGGAGTTTCATTATAAGCCCGTCTCAGTTTTTGTTTTCAATGCTCATGACTCTGGATCCTTCTGGGCTAGAGGTTTTAGTACTAAAGAGGGGAATACCTCTGCGAAGGCAGAACAGAAAGTTTTGTTGAAATGCCATATCTGATTCCTCATGCCCCTTTATTTGCAGATAACATTGAGGTTATGGGTGAGATGTTGTAATGACCTTGGTTATCAAGAGAGATTTACATGGTTGCTACACAGGAGGGTGGTAGGAACATGAGTAGAACTCCAGGGATTCCTTCTACTCATGGGTCTATTCTCGGAATCCTTCTTGGACGACCATGACAGATGATACAGGTTAACAGAAAACTCCACAGTCTTACTGAACTGGACCAACAAAGGGCTCAGACTCCACAGGAGTGAATTTTCCCAGAGGAAAGAGGAACACTGAGTGGGATCACCCTTAAGGACTGGTACCAAGGGAGCAGTGCTCCTGAGACCGGGGTCTCTACTGCACCTCCCTGTTGCCTGCACATATATAATATACATGCAGACTACTGAGAAAGGAGCCCAATGGAGCAGGAGAAGCACTGGAATTGTCCTTCACCCCTGATACCACTGCAAGATGCAGCAGATGGAGGTGATTCGTGTTTATCTCCAGCTGGGGAAGTGAGCGCTGCACTTATTGTTGTGTGTGGGGTGCTTGGACCCAGAACAGGGTAAAGAGAGTCATTTCTGTTGGTCTAAGAGGGCACGTGTACATCCAGGAAGCACTAAATCTGGAGCCTCTTGACCTGAGACTTTCTCTCAAGGGTTCAGGTCCCTATTACCATTCTTCTTCCTCATCCTTCAGCCTGACCTATTGGTCCAAAAATACAGTCCTCTGACCCAAGTTATTCTGTGTTGTGGGAACTTGACACTGGGATTCCGGGTGCTTGGACCTAAGACCCTGCTGGCAGGGGCCTCTGGGACAGACCGTGAACTCCTGCAGGGGGAGCTGTCCTGCTTCCTCCCCGTCCTGAACTGTGCGGGTTTGGGGCTTCTTTCCTTCCTCTGACCTGGCCTGCATCCCTCCAGTGCACGCTCTTCTGTGCTCACTTAGTCAGACTCAGTTTCTCTTGCTCAGACACAGGGCTCTCACCTGAGACAGGGGTCACTGTGGAATTGCATCATCTGCACATTGAGCTGAATGGGGTCCAGTTCTAAGGGCTCAGAGGACGTGGGGGTGAACACTGAATGGTTGTGTCACTCAGCGCCTGAAACCCTGCCCAGGAGAAGTCTGTGCAGGATGGGAATTCTCCAGGAACTGATGAAGAATTCATAAGGAATGAACTCATATTTCTGAAGGTCGGGCAGGTGATGGCCATGACTGCTGATGTCTCCAGGAAGGAGTGGAAGGACTGGTTGAAGCCTCGGGGTAACACAGGCTGAGAGGGAGTCAGAGGCACTAAGGAAAGTCTTCCGAGGGAGGTTTGGACAAAAGTGGGGAGAAGGTGCTGCAGCACGTGGGGAGGGACTTAGGAGACGTCCTGGGATCATTTCCAGGTTCCAGGTCTCTGGCTTCCTGCCCTGGGCTCCAGGTGTGGGAGCCTGTTAGGTGCTCACATGCTCCACACGTGGAAACCCAGAGAGTCAGTGCCCTGTGGAGTAGGCCCGTGGGCATGAGAGCAACACCCAGATGCTCCCCTCTCCTCCCTGGAGAGGAGGAGCCTGAGGCATCCCATGAAGGCTCCTCAGAAGGTCCAGGCAGGTGCAATCTCAGATGGGTGACCAGGTCAGAACATGGCCTTGGATGGACCTTCCCTCCTTCCTGCCCACTTCCCCCAGCCCTTCAGTCCTGCCCCTGGGGGTGGAGTGAGCCTGGCCTTCAGCTCTGCCCTCAGAGGACCCCAGGCCCCAGCAGAATACTTTGGGCTGCATGTTTTATTGAAAGCACGTCCATTTGCCTGATGCACAGTGTGGTCAAGCAATAAGAGAATGTCAGAGTTTGGAGCAGAACAAGTTTTATTGCAGGGCCATGCAAGCAGAGAAGTGGCTCATGTGTTAAAAACCCCAAACTCCCGATAAGCTCTCAACAAAGCCCTTTTATAGAAAAGTGAGGGGGGGAGGGCCTGGTTAGTGGCAAACTTCTCAGTGTCAGATTCTTACTCTTGATATCAGGTCATGATGTTCCTATAAACCTCCAGCAAAGCAAATTCTCTGTTCTGACAAGAAAGGGCAAGGTTCCAAGGCTCACCTTTCACCCTGAGGTTCAGGTCTTAGCTAAGAGGTGGCTTTCCCTGCGAGGGTTGGTTACCCTGACAGGAACCCTTCCTCCAGCACTCAGGTCTAAGTCCTCTTGCCAGTACCCAAGCCCTGCTGAAAAGGCAGATCTCAGCTGCTCTTGCCCTTTAGTCCCCAGAGCCTGCTCAGTCATTACCACTGAGGGAGCCGGGCACCCAGCACCGAGCCAGCCCTCAGGCTTCTAGTTTAACCTGGAGAGATCATTGTATAGGATCCATAGGGACATGTGTTGTAGCAAATGCCCTTCAGGTTAATCCCTAGCCCCCAGCTGTTGCCCTTTTTAGAGAACAGCCCCCACCACAGAGTAGACCTGAAGCAATGCGGTTCAATGTCCTTACCACTTAACCCTGACCTCTGGCACCTCCTTGGGATCGACAACTGACCTCAGCTGGACCAGTTCTTGGAACTTGAATGGAGTGACTGAAGCTGGTTAAAGCTGTCACCTTAATGACAGTGTCCAGTTACTCCAGTTGCTGAGGTCTCAGTGCACTTGGACCCATGGAGACCTCCACCACCTCAGGTCTCAGAGGTGAGGATGAGGGAGAGGTTCACTGCCCCTCAAGGATGATCTTGGCCAGTTGGGGGTCAAGCGAGGGTCTGGAACTCTGCGTGTCCCCCTCCCTTCAGCTCACCTTCAGGCCTGAGGCTGGAAGGCCTGGAGGGCTGGGGAGAAGGCTGCCATCCCCCTCTTCTAACACTCTACACTGTGAGGACACCACTGCTGGGCTGACTGTTGGAGGGAGGGATTGCAACCACCCCCTCCTGGTCTCCTGCCGACAGTCTCCTCCTAACTGTCTCCAGCTAACAGTTGTGCGGCCCCTGGCCCTTTTATGTGGAAGTTTTGGGCGTCTGTGCTCAGAGTCATGGGTGCCAGGGAAGAGCTGGAAGCGGGTGTTGCTAAGGTCGATATTCTTAAGGGTCATTTTAGTCCCGTGTGGGGAATAGACGGGTGGAGGTAGGGCAGTGCCCCGAGGTAAACACAGGAAAACTGTTCTGAAAGCTCCTGCAGGAGTCCTCGTGTGAGGCAGCCTGGGTGAGGTGTGTGTTGTCTCTCTGCCCCTCTGTTTACGGCTGACCCTCTCTCACACTGCACACAAGCCCTCTGCTCTCAGTCACCCTTGGGGGCCCCGTGTCCATCCTGGTCCCCGGGGCTGGAGGAGGAGCATCCCCGTGCTCAGCCCAAGTCAGATGACATGGGCTCCCTCGGGGGTCCCATGGGGCCTGGGGGCTCCAGTGTCTGAGGAAATGACTGAATGGGAGCCCAGTGGGCAGGCAGGAGGAGCCATGGAGGACGTGCTCTCTGAAACCCTGGGAGACAGGCTCACGGGTGAGGAGGTCAGGCATCCAGAGCCCAGGTGAGCCCATCAGTCAATGCAAGGAAGCCTCAGTGAATCAGATTGTATTTATTGAACCAGAGTCTAGAGAACCCTAGGTGGGGAGAACCAGGCAGACCTGGAACATCTCATCAAGCACCAACACCACCTGAGGAAGAAATGGAGGCTCTAAGAGGCTGTGTCCGTTGGCCCCAGGCTGGTTGACTTCCTTGACTCTCTGCAAAGTTCGTGACCTGTTGCTGTCTACTGCTTTCATTTTTCTTCCTTTTTTTCTAATCAACCTCGGTTCCCACGCAACATTTGGAATTTCGCAGGAATTTCACTGGTTTATTGCTTCTCTCTGGACCCAAAGAGCCCCTGGCAACTTGTCAAATGTTTTATCCACTGTGTTGTCATCATCATCATTGCTGCTGCTTCCATCATTACCACCATCATTATTTAGGAGTCACTGCCTGAAGACCTACATAGATGTTTCTTCAAAAACATACAGGTGACCAGCAGGCACATGAACAGATGCTCAATCTCATTAATTATTAGGAAAGTGTAAATCAAAACTACAATAAGGTATCAGCTCACACCAATCGGAGGGACCATTTTCTAAATGTCTACAAATAATTAATGCTGGAGAAGATGTATAGAAAAGGGAACTCCCCTACACTGTTGGTGGGAATGTAAGTTGGTACAGTTACTATAGGGGACAGTATGGAGGTTTCTCGAAAAACTAAAAATAGTTATCAGATGATCCAGCAATCCCACTTCAGGGTAAATATCTGGCAAGGGGAAAGCTCAAATTTGAAAAGATACACGCACCCCAATGTCCACAGAACACTATTGACAATAGTCTAGACATGGCAGTAACCTAAATGTCCATTGGCAGATGAATGGGTAAGGGCAATGTGGTACATATATACAATAGAATATTACTTAGCCATAAAAAAGAATGAAATAATGCCCTTTGTAGCAACACGTATGGATTCAGAGCTGATGATACTAAGTGAAGTAAGTCAGACAAAGACAAATATATGAAATCACTTATTAGTGGAATATTAAAAATACTAAGGGAATTCCCTGGTGGTCTTTTGGTTAGGATTTGGTGTTTTCACAACTGTGGCCCAGGTTCATCCCTGGTTGGGAAAACTGAGAACTCACAAATGGCTTAGCATGGCCAAAAGGAAAAAAAAAAAAAAAGAGTTCAAATGAACTTATTTACAAAACAGAAATACTTACAGAAAGCAACCTTACTGTTACCAAAGTGGGGAGGGATAAGTTAGTATGGGATTAACTGATGCATACTACCATACATAAAATAAACAAGGACCTGCTTTATACTACAGGGGATGGTATTCAAAATTTTTAACCTGTGATGGAAAAAAATTAAAAAGAACGTAGATATATACATAAATACATGTATAACTGAATCACTTTGCTGTATACCCGAAACTAACAGAATATTGCAAATCAACTTTGCTTTAATAAAAAAACAAAAAAGAGTAGCCACTGCCTAATTAAGATAAGCCTGCTGGGATCAAAGGTGAGTTGATGCTGAAGAAGGAGGGCTAGAGACCATCACCAGGAGGAAACTCTTCCTGCTGGGGCATCAGACCCTGGGGAGGGCGATAGAGGAGCCCTTGCTACTTCTCCTGGACACCAGCAGTCCTAACTCTTGGGGTTTTCTCCATTTTCAACCCTTCTCTATTCCTGGTCTCTCATTGCTAGTTCCTGTGCCCCTCCTGTTATTCTGCCCCCAGTGTCTTCTTTAGTCCAAAATAAGTGGCTTCTCCCCATACCTGCACCCCCCAGTTCAGCCTCCTTCCTACTCTCTCTCCATCTAACACCTGCATGCAACCCTCCCCTGCTGTGCTCAGCTACAGAAGCACCAAATTCCTAACACTCAGCTCCACCAATTTTGTTTTGCAATCTTACCCTCTAGCAAGTTGCCTCTGGGGCTTGGCCACTCACGTGTTCCTGGTCCCTGCACTGCTCTGGGATGCCTGAATTGGGGCTTACTTCAGATGCTCATAAATCTGGGTGAGCACCTCCAAATTCATCTCCAGCTTCTGGGCCTGTTCCCTCAGCCTCTCAGCAGACTCTGTCTTTGCCCTACCCTGCAAGTCCTGTGAATCTTTCACCAGGGACCATATGTCGAATGGGAGGAACAAACCTGCAGAGACTCCACCACAAATGCGGGCTCTTCTGGTCATTGCAAGAGCTGTGCCTCCAAAAGCTGCTCTCACTGGCTGGGTGCTTCGGCCAGAGACTGGCCCAGCTACTAACTGAGGGCTGCTTTTGGCCATCCTGATGGCATGGATATGCTTCCTAAAATCTTTCGCTTTGTAGAGGCTTTTCCCACTGGAAAGCTTCTGGGCTATGCTGTGGAAGTCAAGTTGGGCTTCTACTGATGACGTGTTCACGAGTTCCACAATGCTGGTGGACACACCTGTCGCAGCAGCTGCTGATCCCAGCCCTAATCCAGTGGCTGAGAGTCCCAGGCTGAGGCCCGCTGTAAAGGGTGCCAGAACCAGGCCAAGGATGCTCAGGGTGCCAGACGCAATGCTGGTGGAACTGGCTACCACATTGGAGATGGTGCAGTCCTTGTGCACCTTGTCAACATTGTCTGTGCATTCACGCAACTTTTTTATGCTCTTCTCCAGCTTCCGTTTAATCTGAGGAAACTCTTCTAAAAACCTCTTCTTGTCTGGCTGGTTCAGATATTCATGTAGTACAACTGCCTCTTCCCTATAACAATGAACATCAAAGGATGAAGAAAGACAACTTGCTTGTCTGTAAACAAGATCTACCTTGCATAAAACAGAGATTATGAATTAAGTAGAAAATTTGTTGTATAAATTAAATGAAAATAATTTTGCAAATTAAAAAAAATTTCAACATTGAACCCATGTTTGGACATTGTTGATGCTCCATATACTTATTCAATCATGGAAAAAATAAATAAAGAATCTTAGGATACTCTTGACTTCAGAGAGGCATTTTACAAAGACGTCTCAACTCCAACACTTACAAAGAGCTGGTAGAGTGGGAACTCCTCAGATAAACTAAGAGAAGTGGGATTACAGCAGAAAACCTTCACTGAAGGGCCTCAGCATGTGGTGAGGAGTCAACCTGTTCTTTGCCCTTGGCTAATGAGAAGTGGTTCCTAAGCCCCTAGATTAGTCTGGCCGATGCGAGTATCCTCATCTGCCTGGGCCTTTGGCCACTGGGCAGTCTGGCAAGGTGACGTAATGGGGTCTTGTGTCAGGTGGTATCAGTTCGGACCTCTGGAGGAGCTGGACTCTAGGGCACTTGTCTGACCTCAGGGAGGGGCTGGAGATGACAAGTCACGGTAACTTGTTTTTAAACAGGGTGAGCATTCCTGGTGAGCAGTGCTCCATGTGTCCTGCCACACACTGAATTCAGGAAAGTAACTCATCCTGAGGACAATGGAAGCTTTGTGTGTGAAACCCGCCCAGACTGCCCTGTGCCTGATGGGAAACTGAATTCTGTCTTGTCCCTTCAGCAATCTCGGAGCATCCTTCTAGGGAAAACTCGAACCTGAGTGTAGTTTATTGGACCCCAGAAATTGACCGTTGGTGTCAAACGTAAGGACAGTCCAGGGGACTGTGCCCTCTGATTTTGCAGACTGGTTGCTTCAGTGTATGGAGAATTTTTTAAAAATCAAAACTTAGAGCTAGAAAGACCCTTAATGATCACTTTGGTTGGCATCTGCTCTCCCCTAAACCTGATGACCTTGGCTTTCACAGAAGGTCACTGGGTCCACCCACTGCCCCAACTGACAGGGAAGCAGGAGATGTGCCCTGAGCCCTGGTTCCCCACGGCTCTCCAGCCCACCTCACTGACTCCTGACCCATCACCCAGCTCCCTGACCTCTCAGGGGTCACCAGCTTGCCACCTTAGCTGTAACTTGTCCTGAGCACAATGGAAGCTTCGTGTGTGAAACCCGTCCAGACTCTGTCCTGTGGCTGATGGGAACCTGAATCCCGCTCTGCATTAACTGTAACTGGAATTCTGACATCTTTCAGTGCTCAGCACCCTTGACCTCGCAGGTGTCACCAGCCTAACTCACACTTTACTTGTGACAGCTTCACCTGACTGCACCCCAAGGCCATGTGCGACTTTATGGAACATCTAAAGATTTAAGAGGCTTGAGGAAACACCCATCTGAATGGCTGAGCCTGAAGAGCCCAGCACTTGCACAGCTGGTGGAGGAAGTGTTTCCTCTTGGTTGGGGATGCACGACGCTCCTCAGAATCCCTCAAATGACACACAGTCACAGCCACTCACTGTGACCCTGGAGGGCTCATTGAGTCACACGGCCTTCCCACTGTCAGGGCGGCTCCATGTAGATTAGAAGAGGGTCCCAGATGGAGTGAGAACCCAGGTCCCAGGTCAGGGTATGCAAACTAGACCCAGGGCCCTCTAGTCCAGCATGAGGGGATCCCATCAGGGAGGGAAGAAATGTCCCACCTTCCACTCAGGGGACCTCTGCTAGGGTCACAGCCCCTTCAGTTCTGTGTCCTCGGGGCCCACACTCCTCACTCTAGTCCTGGTCCTGCTGCCCAAGCCTGCCTACTAGTCCTCCAACCTGGACCCTCTGCTCCACCCTGACCCTGGGTCTGACCCTGGTCCAGGCCTCCCTGGGCCTTATGACTGCACTTGTTTCCCCACCTCTGACCTGCAGTTCACTCTGAGGCCATCACCACAATCCATTAGATTGAATTGCTATTCCCACTGGACACAGGACAGATCTGAGGCTCCAAGAAATAAACCCAGAGCCCCAGAGCTGGGCAGGACTAGAGCCAGGACCCCACCAGCTCCACCCAGTTCCTCTCTAGCCTTTCTGTCTTATCGGCCAGCAGGATCCTGCAGGGTTGGTACAGTTCCTAAACAAAGGGCTCAAGTCAGAATTCCTGGAAATGCAAAGTGATGTTGATGTCAGGATTTCCTGACTTTTCACAAAGGAAGTTCTACTTGGTTCTCATCTCCTGGAAGAAGGCCATTGGCCCCTGATTCTTCCCAACAAGATTATTTTAAAAGTTAATACTAACTGAGCGCATACTCTGTGTCAGCCATGATGCAAGGTACTTTGCATGCATGATCTGTGTCTTCTGAATAAAACTGGAGTGATGAAGAAAGTAATGGCAAGTAGATCAGTAATTTGTCCAAGGCCACATAACCTGTTCCTTCCTTACAGGTTTCATCTCTTCTTAGTCCGAGGCCATTCACTGACGTGGAGGAAACATTCTTCATGGATTCTTGAGAAGGAACATCCTCAAGCCCACCACACCATAGGATCCTGCCAGGAGGAGGTGTGCCTGCCAGGAGGAAACCAGCCTGGGGCCTGAGGATCTGGGTGACCTTCCTGGAGCACCTGTGCAGTTTACCTGGACAAACTGACCTCAGCCACAAAACTCTCCCAGGCTTTGTCTTGAGCAAGCAGTTGTTGTTGCAGTTTAAGCAAAAATATTCTGAGTGCTAGACATAAAAAAAGAAAATTGGAGAAATTATGGGGGAAGGTAAATGGCACTGAGGATCAAGTGATTAAAGTTCATCTTTCTGAGCAGTGAAGACTTGGGGTACTCTTGGTGGAATCACCTGGGGTTACAGATGGAACTGTTTTTCCCCCACCCCTCAATTCATATGTTGAAACTTTAACCACCTGGTGACTGTATTTGAAGATAGACCTTTAAGGAGGTAATTATGGTAAAATGAGGTCATAAGTATGAGACCCTAATCCAATAAGATTGGTGTCCTTATTAGACATCAGATTTCTCTCCCTTTGCTTCTGTCTTTCCTGCAACATGAAATGTTCTTAGTTTTTCTCTTTTTCCTGGGTCACTAAGGGAGAAAGGAACCTAGGGCTCACATGGAGGGAAGCAAGAACACTAAATCTGTGTATTGATTGATTGGGGAGGGGGTGGGCAGGGGTAATAACTGAGCACCTGGGGATCTGCAGGGATATTTGACGCAATCGCTTGGTAAGCAGATGCTTATATATGGGAGCACTGTACAGGTGCCCTAACACAGCTAGGGGAAGGAGTGATTCTGGGGGAGGGGAGAAATTTCCACCTGGAACTAACATATTTAGGTAGAGGGGACAGCACCACACCTAAGCAGAACCTACTGTGTGGCAGGCACTGGCCCAGGCCATGAACACACATTACATTTCATCCTCATAACAATAAAGGGATATATTATTCCCATTTTATAGATGAGATCAGATAGCTGTGCTCCAGGTCACACAGGTGCGAGGCAGAAAAGACCAGATGGGGGTTCAGTTCAGGATCCACTGACCCTCGCAGAGCAGCTGGGTGGGTGGCAGGGCAAGAGTTGGAGAAAAGGCCTCTGTGTTGATGCCCCAAGGTCTGGGAGCAGGAGGAGGCTGGGCCAAGGCAGAGGGCAGGCGGAGTTCCAGGGACCTGGGGGACCTCCTCTCGCTGCCCCATCTGGCCCTGGGGACTCTCTCTGCTGTCCCCCTCCCCATGGGCTGTCCTGGCCTCACTTCTGAGTCACTTGCTAGAGAGCAGTAGGGGAGGAAGTAATCACCTTGTAAGTGGCTCCCCAAGAAGAGGGCTGGGTAAGAGGATCTGTAGACATTCCCCCATTGGGGGAACTTCATGTGGCCCCTCTGGGGGGCTCCAGGACGCATATCCATCCCCTTTTTGGTTCTTGATTGCTCTGTATGTTAACTCTGCCTAGAGCCACCACCCTCAATTCTAGGTCACAAGTAGGAACCGTCTAGAGAAGAGGCAGCCAATTACCTGAGGAATAGATGTTAAAGCTCATGGTGGCAGCAGCATGGTTTCAGAGATGTCCCTTCAGCTCCTTGTCTGAATCAGGCTTGAAGGAGGTGTGGCTTCACTCTTGGGGATGAGAAAACGGGTGGTGGGCTCCATCACCAGTGAGCAGGGGCTGCAGGGAGCAGTGAGGGGCAATGTCTCTGGTGGGTTCCCCTGGGACGGCCGCCAGTGCCACCAGGGACTTAACCCAGCGTGGTTCTCTGTCTCCTGGGCTCTGCTGGCCAGTAGTTAAGGAAAGCTACTCATCTCCCACCAGCTCTCTCCAAGTCAGAGTCCTACTCTCCTGTTGGGGCACAAGGAGAAGGTAATCAGAGAGGAGACAGCCATCTGTGAAGTCATAGGAGCAATAAAATCAAAGACAAGAACCGATAGGAAGGAATACTCTGGAAATTCCATGAGGTTGGGAACATTTTCTTTAGTCTTTGGTAATAACTAGTACTGATCCAGAGTCTATGACATGCAGGCTCCTGAAATTCACCTAAATTTCAGTTAGTCCAAGTTTTCATGCTGGTGCCAGAGCCTGGACTTGAAATAACGCCTTTCTCATCCAAATCCCAGGTTTGTGATGACTATGCTCTACTCCCTTTAATGTGGGCTTCCCAGGTGACCCAGTAGTAAACAATCTGCCTGCCAATACAGAAGATGCAAGAGACTCAGATTATACCTGAGTTGAGAACTCAGATTCCCTGGAGGAGGAATTGGAACCCACTCCAGTATTCTTGCCTGGACAGAGGAGCCTGGTGGGCTACAGTCCACAGTTCACAAAAAGGGACTGAGCTCGCACTCCCTTTATTTATTTATTTATTTTTTTTGCACTCCCTTTAATATAGAATAGTATTTATTTGTGGATAGCTGTTAGTTGGCAAGTGACTCCTTTTATTCCCAAATGACATTTTCCTTCCTTTGCTTGAGTCTCCACCTTGATAAAGCTGGTGCCACAGCCCACACCCTCCTTGTTTCTGCAAAAGCCTTTATGCCACAAAGTCCTGGAGTCCACTCAGTCCTGGCCTGGATGGCCCCGAACCTGTTTGGGGCCAAGTCCTCTCCACTGTCCTCTACTAACTATTGAACTTTAGGTTGTTTCTAATTCTTTATGCAAGTATTCGTGTAAGCAACACTCTTCTTATATAAAACTTTGCTTGACTTTTTTTTCTCTATGTCAGATTTTATTATTCCCAAATTAAATGAAAGGGAATATACTTCCTCAAGGGAAATTCAGTCCTTGTTTCATCTACTCTGATCTCTTAATTTTCTTCAGATCCTTTCTAGAAAGTTCCATGTGTGTTTAATTGGGTATGGGACTTAATCTTCACCACTCTCTCAGAGATTTGTACTTTCATCTTGCTTGATGGGAGGAAAACCCAACTATCTCACAGGCCCCGGAGAGGGAAATGAGGATCTCAAGGAAAAATGACCGAGGTGGAGATGGGAGAGACAACAGGGCAGCTAAGCCAACAAGAAACAGGAGTCAGGAAAAAAAATTAACAGAAAATGTATTTAAAAACAGACTTCTCCAGTTAGCATTTCAAATGAAATAGCCGACAGTTAAATCCAACCCGTTGTACTGTGTCTATGCTCTTGGAGTTCTCTTGAAGCTAAAACTCTAGCGGCAGCACCAGACATAAATCTGCTAAGAGAGAGGTATTATTAAATCTTTTGGTGGTCATTTTTTTTCTCAACACAAATGGACAAATTCTTAAGCCCTGTTACACATTTTGGCTTCCTTGGGACTCAGTCAGAAAAGAATCCACCTGCAGTGCGGGAGACCTGGGTTTGGTCCCTGGGTTGGGAAGATCCCCTAGAGGAGGGCATGGTAACCCACTCCAGTATTCTTATTTGGCGAACCCCCACGGACAGAGGAGCCTGGTGGGCTGCAGTCTGTGGGGTCTCAAAGAGTGGGACCCTGTCTCTTCTCTGCTACTCCTCCTATCCAGGATTGGCAGGGCACCTCCTGCCCTCCTAGATACAGCCTGGCTAAAATATGAGATGTGGGGACCCCTTATGGGGACATGAAACAACCAGTTTCTCAAAGACACAGCAGAATCCCTGTTGTACCGGCAGTGCAGTAATTCCATCTGCTTTCCTGGTCTGTCTGGATGAAAAGCTCTTTCTGACAGACAGTATTATCAAATTTCTGAGTGTATTTCCTTTATAGGTATCCCCTGCTTTCCAAAAGATTAGCCTCTGCCAATAAACTGTGATGTGAGACCTAGATTGTCTATGCTCTATGCCATTTTGATTTGCAAAATTTTCATAGGAACCCTGTACATTCTGGTGGCAGAAACACCTTATTCCTCATGTCTCCTTACTCCAGCTATGATGTTATTACATGAGGAGAGGAAGAGAGAATTGTGGAAAAACATGGGACTTATCTAAAATCTGATACATGCCTGACCCTTGGTTCAGACATTCCAAAGCCTGGGACAGGCTTCTCCAGAGTCCTCCTGTTTCCCAGAAACAGCCTTTCCAGGAAGCGGCCTATCAGAGATAACAGAGGAGAACGCCCCATACTCTAATCCAGGGCCAAGCGTGGCTGCGGGGCCCAGCTCCCTCCAGCCTCTCGCTCCCTGTTCCCTAACTGCTGCTGCGGACTTCGGGGGGAGAGAGTGCAGTCATACCCAGACTGCTGTGAGGCTGCTTTGAAGACCCAAGAAAGGGTGTGCTCCTTTTTGACTGAGCGCTGGAGTGGCTTGCCTTGTCCTTCATCAGAGGATCTTCCTGACCCAGGGATTGAACCCACGTCTCTCATATCTCCTGCATTCGCAGGCGGGTTCTTTACCACAAGCGCCACCTGGGAAGACCTTGACTGAGAAAAGCGCCCATTAAATATGTCCTGCTTGAAAGAGAAGAAGCAGAAAAATAGAACGGGGAAGGAGGAGGAGGAAGAGGAAGAAAGAAAAAGCTTATATTCAATCCATCAGTGAGTCCCAAAGAGATCCAAATGTAAGCCAGAAAGAAAACACTACAATGGCCCTAGAAAAAAAATGTTCAAAATAAGATTGATTTGAGGAAACCTTTCTAGTCAAGACACAAATCCCATAAGCCATAAAGAAAAGACTGATTTTTTTGTCCTCTAAATATTAAAACATGTAAAGGACACCATAAACCAGGTCAGATTCCAAGGAGAGACCAGCAGACACTTTGCAATACCTAGAGTCAACAAGGTGAAAATCCACAAGAGAGAGCCTAAAATCCACAGAAAAAGACTGAAACCAGTTTTTAAAAATTGAGTAACAGGGACTTCCGTGGTGGTTCAGTGGTTAAATCGCCTTGCAATGTAGGGCACGTGGGTTTGCTCTCTGGTCAAGGAACTAAGAGCCCACATGCTGCGGAGCAACTCACCCCATTTGCTTCAACTAGACCTGACACACTCAAACTAAATTAAAAAAAAGTATATATATACATAAAAAATTTGAGTAAGAAGCTGAAGAAACAATTCCCAGGAAGGTGACCTGCCCAGGGTCACACAGCTCTCCATGGGCAGAGTGGAGGCCAAGACCAGACTTTCTGACATGCATATGTGAGGGGGGAACATGGTTTTTGTAACCCCAAAGTTTCCAGCATTGTCTCTGCCTGTAAAACACATAGATCAAAGCCCATGTCCCTCCTATTAGACTGATGTGTTCACAGCTTGACTTTTTGTCTTAAAGTTATAAAACCGAGTTCATAATGAGGGTGTTGTATAGCAAGCCCTGCGTCTCCCCACTTGGTCTCCTGTTCCTCCCCTCTCAGGCCTCAGTTCCCCCCGCAGGGACTGGCACTGCGCAGGCATTCAAGAGACAAGGTGATGATACACCTGGATTCCTTGTATCTCAAGAGGAAGCCTTTCCTCCATCAGCTGTAGCGCAGCACCTGCGGGCAGCCTCAAGGTGGCTCAGACTCCTCTTTCCTCCTCCACCCCTCCATTTCCTCCAGTTTCCCAAATAGCTGAGCACCTGCAACTTACATCTTCCTTCTGGGGTGTTGGCTCCTGTCTCAGGAGCCCATATTCCAAGCTGAGCCCACCTGAACAGGCGTCACCCTCCCACTGCACTGTCCAGGGGCCCAGGGGGTGTGAGGAAGCTGCCAGACACACCTGCCTCCACATGAAGGCTCTGTCCCTGCTTAACCTGCTGCCTCAGCCGTGACCTCACCTCTCTAAGCTTCCTTTCCTTCTTCTGTCAACTAGTGACAGTCATCCTTTTCTTAGTTGTGAGGATGGGGAGATGGACGGGGGCCCTACCTCCCTGCTTACCCAGGAATCTTCTCTGGCCGAGTGTGAACAAAATCTAGTTGTTCTCAGCTTTGTAAATGCAGCTACAAGCTGTGTGTCTGTGCAATAAACCGTACATCCTGTCGGTTCAGATAAACCTAGATAACTGAAAGGGGAAATTGAACACACTCAGTTCTCAGTCACTTGCATCAAATAGTCTGCCCAACAGGCGCCTCCCTGGGCTTCTCCCTCCTTCCCATGGCTTCCCTTAGAGAAACAAGCTCAGTCTTGACATTTTTGGCTCAGTTCATCCTGCTCTGCGCTCCTTGAAAAAAGACCTGCCACCAACATAATGTGAGGCCCTTGGCCTCAGCCCATAGGCTTCTTCCCAGCCGCCTCTGCCTTCTCTACTGACCCACACTCACTAGCCTGCTTGCCTTATTTACCTTCATGCCACCAGCATGAGACCCAGTCCCAGAAAATGCCACCTGCTCACTGCATACTGGTCATACTGCTGCTGCTGAGTGTCACACCCATGCGGATTCTGGGCACCTACTTACAGAGGACCTTCTGCCAGGGTCACCTGCTGCAATCACCTGGGAGATCATGTTCATGCAGCAAAGCCCAAATCTGACATCACCTCCCCTGAGAAGCCCTCTAGGACCTTCCCCTGTAGAGTCCATAGTCCCCTGCTCTGCTCCCATGGTACCTGGCTGAGGGGCCTAAGGCCACTCCTCTGACACTGTCCATGCCCCTCCCACCCCTTCTGATCATATCCCTCTAGACTTAGCCCAGCTGGCAGGGATGGATCTAGGCTCTTTGTTCCCAGCGACCCACAGGAGGAGGCCTGGTCTTTGTGGTCACTGCCATTAGGTGAAAGCAGAAGTTCATTGCGGCGGGGGTCGGGGGCTGAGAGCATGCTGTCCTTTTCTCCCCTGGTTTATCTCCACTTGACAACTTGATATTTGCTCTCCAAATGGTGGACTTTTATCAGAAAATCAGTGTCCTGACGACTCAGAGAAGTCTACAACAGAGAGTTGGCCCTGTCTCCATTTGGTTCCTGAGCAATGAGCCTCTGTGGATGGAGGGCTGAGCATGTGCCAGGCACTGTGCTCACACCATCCATGCCTTTCCTGTTGAACTCTCACATCAGCTCTAGGAAGTACTGGCTCCATTTTACGAAGAAATGGAGAAGCAGAGGTAACTCAGCCTGAGAGTCTTTATACTCAACTGCTGTTGGGCTTTCTCTTTTAGCCCCCAAGCAGAAGAGGCTGCAATGGGACCACACCCTTCATGGAGGCCAGCCTGACCTTCCATTGGGTTGCTTCATCTCAGGAAATGTCCCTGGGACATCATGGTCACCTGCTCCCAGGTTGAGGGATGGACAGAAGAGTGATTGGTGTTATTCCATGAGGACCACACACTGCAATTTGGTCTTACAATCCCCCATAACAAGGGCCTGAAATTTGATCTGATTTTGCAAATAAGGCAGAGGCAGGGCTTTCTTCAAGCAATTCAGAAAACCACTGTTGTTGGGCAGAAGAATATCAGCAGCTCATGTCCTGCAAACGTCGATCTGTCCAAACACCACACTCTCACGCTCTCTCCCCAGCGCTCAGGGCTCAGGCTGGAAGCACTGACACAGAGGAGTCAAAGGGCAAACACGCAGCTGCCCCTCCTGCGGTCCTGCACAAGCCTGCCCCGATCCCACAGGAGCGGTCAGGACTTAAGGGCGCCTCCTCCCTGGAGTTCGGGGTCCTCTGGGGACAGCCGGTGCTGGGTGTCTCCCCTATGGGAGGGACACAAGGAAGATAGGTGATGGCCAGGGACTTTCCTGGAAGGACAATCTGAGCACAGTCACCGCTCCCTCCTGCTCACTTTAAACCTCTGGCAGAAATCCAGGAAGCAGGGGACAGGGAAAGCTATGTGGGTCTCCCCGGGGGACACCTCCTGTCATGAGGGCGCCCAGGCCCTGCTTCCTCAGTGCCCTCCACTGCAGGAGAGCTGGGGGGGTCACGAGCAAGGTGTGGATGTCCTGGGACTCATTTCCTGGCCAGGTAGCCCCTGCAGCAGTCCTGGAAGCCGATGATGACATCCGTGACGTCAGGTCCCGCTCCTCCAGGTGGGCCAGCATGCCGGCCTGGAAAAAGACCTTGTTCTGGCCGATGCGGTACAGGCTGCTGCAGAGCTCCAGAGTTTCGATCCAGAGGATGAGAGCTGGCTACTGATCATTGGGCCAGCACGGAGCCCTGGAACAACCAAGGCCAGGGCAGGGGCCTGGGGCCAGGGTTGGCCCTGCTGGTCTGTGGGCAGCCTCCTCCTGGTGCAGGGGGAGTGGGGGGTAGGGGGACGCCAAGAGGGGGCAGGTTGGGGCCAGCAAGGGGCAGGTCAGGAGTCAGACTCGCAGAGAAAGGCAGAAACTCAGCCCTGAAGGGCCTTACCTGTGGACTTCTCTGCCCACGTGCATTTCTCACAAAGGTGGCAGAGGACATGGGGGCTCAGGTAACATTGCTTTAGGTGACTAGAGAAACAGCATTGCTTTTTTTAAAAGGGTAGTTCAAAGTCAAGAGTGACCTAACCTACTTAGGAGCCAGAGGAGCAAAGCGCAGGAGGACAAGCATTGCCAGGCCAGATGTGGAAGCAGAGGGCGAGAACCACATGAGGCTTGAGAACGGCACTGTGTCAGCAGAAGGGTCTCCCCATCAGTGGGGAGGCAAAGGGCAGCCTTGCTCGTCAGGGAAAGGGAAACGGCTTATCCGAGATGTCAGAGATGTAAAGAAACATAGAAACCCAGGTCTGACTCTAAAGTTGGGATCTTCGCCATTCTGATTTATGTCCAAGGGGAAGGAGATGGGAGGGGGCCTGAAACACAGAGGAGAGGTCCAAGTTCTCCCTCCCCATAAGGGCCTGCTTCCCTGGTATAGAGGTCATGGGGCACCCTGGACCCTGGAGAGCCTGTGGAAGGACAGGAGGAGCAAAGGGTATGATTCTATCAGAAGAGCGCTTGGCTATTTGCAACTCATTTACTTTTTTATCATGTGATTCTCTTGAAGAGGGGCAGAATTATTATTTTATTATGTAGATAGGGATACAGGCAAAGGCACGGACGCAACCTAGATGCCCATCAGCAGACGAATGGATAAGGAAGCTGTGGTACATATACTCCATGGAACACTACTCAGCCGTTAAAAAGAATTCATTTGAATCAGTTGTAATAAGATGGATGAAACTGGAGCCCATTATACAGAGTGAAGTAAGCCAGAAAGATAAAGATCATTACAGCATACTAACACATATATATGGAATTTAGAAAGATGGTAATGATAACCCTATATGCAAAACAGAAAAAGAGACACAGAAGTACAGAACAGACTTTTGGACTCTGTGGGAGAAGGCGAGCGTGGGATGTTTCGAGAGAACAGCATGTATATTATCTATGGTGAAACAGATCACCAGCCCAGGTGGGATGCATGAGACAAGTGCTCAGGCCTGATGCGCTGGGAAGACCCAGAGGAATCGGGTGGAGAGGAAGGTGGGAGGGGGGATCGGGATGGGGAATACATGTAACTCCACGGCTGATTCATGTCAATGTATGAAAAAATCCAAAAAAAAAAAAAAAATAATAAAATAAAATGAAAAACTTGGGGGATAAAAAGAGAGAAAGAAAAAAAAAAGGCAGGGACGCGACTTCTTCAGATCACACAACAAGTCAGAGAAAGAAGTAAGGCTCAAAAATCATGTAAGACAAGCTCCTGACAAGCAGACTCTCTTGCAGGCAACAACCACACACTCTAGACCTGGTACAAAGTACAGAACACAAAAGTAGAGAGTGCAAAACCGCCATGCGAGGGCTCAGGAGAAGGAGCAGAACAGAAGGATTTTGAGGGGAGTCAAATACAGATTGAATGATGGGTAAAGGGTGAGATAGTCATTTTTTGTCGATTTCTCTTGAAGGCAGCTACAGTCCTTGGTTGGATAGAAGTGACTGAAATTCTGATAATTCTGCTACCCTTCTGGCCTGAAAAAGCCCCAAGGACAGAGCCCAGAGTAGCCAGTAATCCTCAGTCTTCCCCAGCATCAGGCTTTTTCCCAGTGACTCGTCTCTTCACATCAGTTGGCCAAAGTATTCTTGCCGCAAGAACCCCATGAACACGAACAGGACGAACCGTGTGAAAAGGTGGTGCACTTACTGTTGTGTGTGGGATGCTTGGACCCAGAACAGGGTGAGGAGGGTCATTTTGTTGGTCTGAGAAGAGGGCTCATGTGCATCCAGGAAGCACTCAATCTGGAGCCTCTTCACCTGAGACTTTCCTCCCAGGAAAGTCATTCATCCTTCTCATCCTTCAGCCTGACCTATTGGTCCAAGAATAGTCTCCCAACCCAAGCTCTTCTGTGCCCTGGGATTTTGACTCTGAATTCTAGGTGCCTGGACCTAAGCCCCCTGCTGGCAGAGGCCTCAGGGGACAGACCGGGAGCTCCTGCAGGGGGACCTGTCCTGCTTCCTGTCCTTCCTGAAATGCACAGGTTTGGGGGCTTCTTTCCATTCTCTGACCTGCCCCGGTTCCCTCCAGTGGACTCTCTTCTGTGCTCACTTGGTCAGACTCGGTGTCTGTTGCTCAGAACCACAGGGATCTCACCTGAGACAGGGGTCACCATGGGATGGGAGCCTGTTTGGTGCTCACATGCTCCACATGGAAACACAGAGAGTTGGTGCCCCATGGAGCAGGCCCAGGGGGGTGAGAGTAACACCCAGATGCTCCCTTTTCCTCCCTGGAGAGGATGAGCCTGAGGCCATTCCATGAAGTTTCCTCAGAAGGTCATGGCAGGTGCAATCCCAGTTGGGTGACTGGGTCAGAACATGGCCTTGGATAGAGTTTCCCTCCTTCCTGCCCACTTCTCCCAGCCCCCCAGTCCTGCTCCAGGGGATGTAGTGAGCCTGGCGTCCACCTCTGCCTTCAAGGGATTGAGGCTCCAGCAGAGTACTTTGGACTGCCTGTTTTATTGAATGGAAGTCCATGTTTCCAACACACAGTGAGGCCAAACAATACCCAAATGGTGGAAATTGGAACCAAAGAAGGTTCATTGCAGGGCCATGCAAAGAGACAGGTGACTCATGACTTAAAAATCCCAAACTCCCTGAAACTCTTAGCAAAACCCTTTCATGAGAAAGGTAAGCGAGGGGCCTGGTTATTTGTTGCAACCTTCTTGGTGTTAGAGCCTTTTTTCTTGATGTCAGGTCATGATATTCCTGTGAACTTCCAGCAAACAAATTATTCTCTTTTATGATAAGAAAGAGCAAGGTCCCAAAGCTCAACCTTCACCCTTTGAGGTCCAGGCTCTGGCCAAGAGGAGAGGGGAAGCTTCTGCAGGAGTCCTGGTGAAACATGAAGGCAGCCTGGATGAGGGATGTGCTGTCTCCCTCTGCCCCTCTGTTTACGGCTGACCCTCTCTCACACCTGCACACAAGCCCTCTGCTCTCAATCACCCTCAGGTGCCCTGTGTCCATCCTGTCCCCGGGACTGGAGGAGGAGTATCCCCGTGCTCAGCCCAAGTCAGATGACACGGGCTCTCCTGGGTGTCCCATAGGGCCTGGGGGCTCCAGGGTCTGAGGGAAATGACAGGATGGGAGCCCAGTGGGCAGGAAGGAGGAGCCATGGAGGATGTGCCCCCTGAGATCCTGGGAGACAGGCTCATGCGGAAGGAGGTCAGGCATCTGGAGCCCCGTTGAACGCATCAATCAATGCAAGGAAGCCTCACTGAACCAGCTCATATTTATTGAACCAGAGTCTGGAGAACAAAAGGTGGGGGGAGACAAAGGCACCTGAGTATCTTGTCCAGCCCCACCCATCACTGGAGAGGAACCCGAGGGTCTGAGAGGCGGCCTTTCCTCACCGCAGGTTGGTGATCTCCTTGACACACCACACAGTTCCTTGGTCAGCTGTTGCCTTCTGGTGTCATTTCTTCTTTCTTTTGTGATTTTTTTTTTTAAACCAACCTCTGTTTCACACAGCATTTGGAATTTCATAGGGTCTTCATTAGTCACTCAGTGTATCCTGGTCCCAAATATCACCTGCATCTCGACAAATGTCCCACCCACTGAGTAGTCATCGCTGCCATCACCACCATTATCATCAAGAAGTCACTGCCTAATTAAGGTAAACCTGCTGGAATCAAAGGGGAGCTGATGCTGGAGAAGGAGGGCTAGAGACCACCATCAGGGGGAGACTCTTCTTGCTGGGACAGCAAACCCTGGGGAGCGCGATAGAGGAGCCCGGGCTGCTTCTCCTGGATCCCAGCTTTGCTCCTCTTTGACTTTCTCCCATTTTAAATGCTTTCATATTCCTGGCCTCTCGTTGCTAGCTCTTCTGCCTCTCTGTTCTGCCCCCAGTGTCTTCTTTAGTCCAAAATAAGTGGTATCTCCCCTCCCGTCATTCTCATCCCTTAGTCCAGACTCCAGGCTCCTTCCTTCTCTTTCCCCATCTTCACCCTGCATGCAATCCTCCCCTGCTGTGCCCAGCTACTGAAAGGCCAGACTGCTAACACCCAGCTCCATCAGTGTTGTCTCCCCCTCCTTTCCCCTCAACAAGGTGTTCTGATCCTTGGTCTCACATGTATCCCTGGTTCCTGCACTTCTCTGGGGGTGGGAGAGTCAGGCCTTAATTCAGCCTCTCATAGGTCTGTATGAGCTCCTCCAACTTCTTCTCCAGCTCCCTGGCCTGCTGCCTCAACTTCTCAGCCAACTCTGTCTTTGCCCCCTCATGCAAGTGCATCGACTCGTTTACCAGGAAGCCCACATCCACTAGAAGGGAGATTCCTGCAAAGCCTCCAGTAATGATCCGAGCCTTTTTGGTCATTTCCAGAATGGTGCCTTTGAAAACTTCGTTCACCTCCTTGCTTGTCTGGATGAAGACTTGCCCAGTGCTTGTGAAGCTTTTAGCTTGGGCTACTAACTGAGAGTTTTCTTTCACAAACTTTGCAGCATGGACATTTTTCCTAACCCCTTGCATGGATTTGTAGACTTTTCTTGTAGAAAAAGCCATCCCAAGTGCAGACAGACATCGAGCTCCCACAGACACTTTTTCTTTGATGCTAGTTGACAACAGGCCACTGGCTTCTGTTTCTGCTGATGATCTACTAAAGTGTTCCACGATGGTGGTGGACATGGTGGTCACAGCAGCTGCTGCTCCCAGCCCTAACCCAGTGGTCGAGAGCGCCAAACTGGCCCCGGCTGTCACGGGTGCCAGAGCCAGGCCAAGAATGTTTAGAACACCAGACACAGTGTTGGTAGAGTTGGCCACCACCTTGAAGATGGTACAGTCCCTGTGCGACTTGTCAACCCTGTCTGCAAGTGCATAGAGCTTTCTTATGCTCTCTTCCAGCTCCTTTTTCACCTGAGGAAACTCCTTTAAAAACCTCTCCCTGTCTAGCAGGTCCCGTTGGAATCTCTCTTCGTCTTCCATAGCCAAGTCTGTCTTCAACTCATTCAGAAATTCATGTAATGCCTCCACTTCTTTCCTGTAACAAGGAACATCAAGGGATTAAGAAAGACAATTTGCTTGTCTGTAAGATAAGCTCAATGGATCTATTCTGCATAAGCCACAGAGATTTTATTATAAATCACAAGGGAAGAGTTTCGCAAATGTAAATTATTTTCAACATTAAACACATGTTTGTACCTCATGGATACTCCATTATTCAATCATGAAATAAATAAGCAAAAGTCATTTTAAGATAGTCTTAATAGAGGTATTTGATAAAGATGCCTCAGAGGCAGGTCAACACTATCACGTCCAAAGGACTGGTAGGGTAGAAAGTCCTAAGAGAAACTAACAGAAGTGGGATTTGGGAAGAAAACCTTCATTCAAGGGCCTTAGTTTGTAGCGAGGAGTCAACCTGCTCTTTGCCCTTGGCAACTGGGAAGTGGTCCCTAAGCTCTTGGAATATTCTGGCTGATAGGAGTGTTCTTGTCTGCCTGGGCCTTTGGCCACTGGACAGTCTGACAAAGTGACACATGATGGTGTCTTTGGGTCAAGTAATATCTGCACTGACCTCCAGAGGAGCTGGACACTAAGGCATTAGTCTGACCTCTGGGAGTAGCCAGAGAAAACAGGTCAGGGTATTAATAATTTGTTTTTAAATTTTTAGCTTGAAAATAATAACAGTAATAGAGAAATAAAGCATCACCATAATAAATAAAAGATTGAAGCCTGGTCCTACTCTCATTCAACATCACAAAAGGGTTTTTGTTGTCATGCATTTAACATTGTTTAACACCGAATTAACTTACTGGCAACTAACAAAAAAGAAAGGCTATCACAATACAAAGACAAACACAAATGAGGACTGTAGACATTACACAAATAAGCAAAATGCATAGTACACATATCCAGAAGTTTCTAGAAATCTCATCCTATGATAACTCACCAATTTATTTGATGTTATATTTCAGGCAAAATGAACATTAAAATAAAACGTTATAATTTGTTTTTATACAGGATGAACTTCCCTGGGGGCTGGGCTCTGTGTGTCCTGCCACACGCTGAATCCAGGACAGTAAGTCGTCCTGAGGACAATGGAAGCTTCATGTGTGAGACCTGCCCAGACTGTCCTGGAGCTGATGGGAACCTGAAGTCCGCTTTGCAATAAACTGTAACTGGAATCGTGACATCTTTCTGTGCCCAGCATCCCTGACCTCTCGGGGGTCAGCAGCCTAACTCACACCTTACCTGGTGACAGCTTCACATACCTGCACCCTAAGGCCGTATGCAACTTTGTGGAACCTCTAAAGATTCAAGGGACTTTAAGAAACATCTATCTGAACGGCTGAGCCTGAGGAGAGCGGAACTTGCACAGCTGGTGGAGGAAGCGTTTCCTTTTGGGTGGGGATGTGTGAGGCTCCTCAGAATCCCTCAAATGACACACATTCACAGCCCCTCACTGTGACCCTGGAGGGCTCACTGAGCCACACGGCATTCCACTGTCAGGGCAGCTCCATGCAGACCAGAATAGGGTCCCTGATCGAGGGAGAAGCCAGGTCCCAGGCAGGGTGTGGAGGACACGGTCACCCAGGTCCCTCTAGCCCAGCTTGACGGGATCCCAACAGGGAGGGAAGAAATGCCCCCCTCCCACTCAGGGGACCTCTGCTAGGGGCGCAGACCCTTCAGTCTGTGTCCTTGGGGCCCACTCTGCTCACTCTAGTCCTGGTCCTGCTGCCTGAGCCTGCCTACTAGTCCTCCAGCCTGGAGCCTCTGATCCACCCTGACCCCTGGAAGAGGCCTGCCAGGAGGAAGCTAGCCTGAGTGGGGGGGATATCGGTAACATTCCCGATGCACCGGTGTAGGTTACCTGGACAAACCATCCTCAGTCACAAAATTCTCCCGGGTTTTGCCTTCAGTGAGCAGGTTTTGCCTTCAGTGAGGAGGTTTTGCAGCTATTCATTGCTTACTCTCTTCTGGATATGCTCAATGATATCCTCAAAAAAAGTTTTTACTCTAGGTGAATAAAAGACTAAGATGAGAAGAAATTATGCTGTAATGTAAATGGTAAATGGTAATGAATATGAAGTGGTTAAATTAATCTTCCTGAGCAGCAGTCATCTGGGGTATTGTTGATGGATTCACCTGGGGTTATGGGTGGACTGTGTCCAACTGCCCCAATCATATGTTGAAGCCATAGCCTCACCGCCACCTGAATGAGTCTATTTGAAGATAGAGCCTTTAAGTGGAAATTCCAGTGAAATGAGGTCAGAAGTGTGGGGCCCTAATCCAAGAAGACTTGTGTCCTTTTTGAAGAGGAAGAGATACCAGCTCACTCACTCTCTGTCTATCCTGCAGCATGAGGGGTTGTTAATTTTTTTTCTTTTTCCTGTTTTAGTTAGAGTGAAAGGAACCCAGGTCTCATATGGAGGGAACCCAGAGCATTAAATCTGTGTATTTATTGACTGGGTTGTGGGTGGGTGGGGGAAATAACAGAGCACTTGGGTGTCTGCAGGGGTGTTTGAGATCAGTAGAGCCAGAACCTGCCTGAGGTGTCAGACCTGGTAAGCACATGCTTATATATGAGATCCCTGGGCAGGTGTGGTGACACAGCATGGAGGCAGAGCTGATTCTGGGGGGAGGGCAAGTTTTCCACCTGGATCTAAGACATTCTAGGTAGAGGGGACAGCATCATACTTGGCAGGACCTGCTGTGTGGCCCAGGCCACAGAGCACGTTACATTTCATCCTCATAACAATATAGGGAAATATTCTTCTCATTTTACAGGTGAGGTCAGGTAATTGTGCTCCAGGTCACATGAGGGGGAGACAACAAAGGCCAGACTGGGGTTCAGTTCAGGGTCTGCTGATCCTTGCAGAGCAGCTGGGCAGGCGTCAGGGCGAGAGTTGGAGGAAATAGCCTCTGTGGTGATGCCCCAGGTTGTGGGAGCAGGAGGAGGCTTGGACAAGAGAGAGGGCAGGAGAAGCTTCAGGGATGCTGCAGGACCTCCTCTCCCTGCCCTGTCTGGTCTTGGGGACTCCCTCTGCTGTCCCCTCTGTCCTTGGGCTCTTCTGGCCTCACTCCTGAGTCATGAACTGGGATCTGGGGGACTGGGAGGGAGAAATTGACAACGTTGCCCATGGCTCCCAGGGAAGAGGGCAAGAAAGTAGGTGATGGGGACAGACCCCAGGGTAGGGGAAGTCCCCTTGGACTCCATGGGACTCGAGGATGCTTATCTATTCCCTTCTTGATTCTTCTCTAGGTTAATTCAGATAGACGGCAGCATCTCAGTTCTGGGTCACAAGTAGGAACCATCCAAACAAGAGACAGCTGACTACCTGAGCAGTCCCAGAGGTCTTTTGGGTTCATGACAGCAGCAGAAATCTCCTTTCAGCTCCTTGTCTGCGTCAGGCTGGAAGGAGGTGTGGCTTCACCCTTGGGAAGGAAAAACAGACTGTGGGCTCCATCATGAGTGAGCAATGACTGCAGGAAGCAGTGAAGGGTTTGTTTGGTCTCCAGGGGTTCCCACTAGGACGGCCACCAGTGCCACCATAGACTTAACCCAACATGATTCTCTGTCCCCTGGGCTCTGCTGGCCACTAGTTAAGGAAAGTTACTCATCCTCCCACTGCTGTCTCCACCCTGAGTTAGAGCCCTGCTCTCCTTTAGGGCCCAACGAGAAGGTAATCAGACAGGAGACAACCATCTGGGAAGTTATAGGAGCAATAAAACCAGAGACGGAAGAACAGATAGGAAGGGATACTCTGGAAATTACGTGAGGGAACACTTGTGTGTACTAATTGGTAATAACTAATACTGATTCATCGTCTATGACATGCAGGCTCCTGAAACTCACCTAAAATTAGGTCAGCCCAAGTTTTGATGCTGGTGCCAGAGCCTGGTCTTTCCAATCTACATCCCACATTTGTGATGACTATGCCCTATGCCTTTTTAATATAAAAATATGTGTTTGTAGATATGTTTATTAACAAACGAGTGTTTTCATTCTGAAATGATGTCTTGCTCCCTGTGCTCCAGTCTCTGCTTTGATAAATTTCCTAATGCTGCAGCTCCTATAGCCCACAGCCTCCTAGCTTCTGCAACAGCCTTTATCCCACAAGCGCCTGAAGTCCCTCCGACCCCACCCAATCCCTGAAGCTCTGCCCAGGGTGACTGAGGACCCTTGATGGTGCCTAGTCCTCTCTGCTGTCGTCCCCTGACTGTTGGACTTTTAGGCTGTTTCTAATTATTTATGTAAATAATAATGCAAAGAAATCTTTCATGTAGAAAAGTTTGCCTTCCTTTGATAATATTTCTTTAAGCTACTTCTGGAAGTAGAATGACTGGGTCTGAGGGTATCAACACCTAAAGATTTTTCATGCATAGAGCCACACTGTTATGCAAAGAAACTACCAATTTATATTCATCCTCATGAAATAGGAGAGTGCCATCCTTTCGATCTTGTCAGTTCTCAGTTGTCTTTTTTTTTTAAGCAGGTCTTTATATTGAGAGGTTTTCTTTTGGTTCTGGTTGTGACTATCATGTGCTGGGAGGTAAAGAAAGAAAGCAAATATTGATTATGTTTAACCCCTTTTTAGAAGGCAAAAGAGCAGTTATCAACTCCCCCTCCTGAGACCTGACTGAAATGATAGTAAAGATCCTTACTGATATAGCAACAGCTATTGATGAGAGCCTCAAGTGTTTCTGATTTTGCTCTACACTTCAGTTGCTCTAAGGTTTTATTAATTATAATGTATATTAATCCAATAACCCTGAGATGTGTACTATTGTATTCCTGTTTGGAGATAAGGAAACTGAATCATAAATGTTATGTGATTTGCCCGAGGTCAGAAATCTTGTTCATGGTAGACTGGGTTCCAATTCACTCTATGGGCTCAAGATCCCATACCTGGCCTCTCCTCAGTTCAGTTCAGTCCTTCAGTCCTGTCTGACTCTTTGCAACCCCATGGACTGCAGTATTCCAGGCTTCCCTGTTCATCACTAACTTCCAGAGCTTGCTCAAAGTCATGTCCATTGAGTTGGTGATACCACCAACCAGCTCATCCTCTGTTGTCCCCTTCTCCTCCCGCCTTCAATCTTTCCTAGCATCAGGGTCTTTTCCAATGAGTCAGTTCTTTGCATCAGGTGGTCAAAGTGTTAGAGCCTCAGCTTCAGCATAAAACCTTCCAATAAATATTCAGGACTGATTTCCTTTAGGATTAACTGGTGTGAACTCCTTGCAGTCCAAGGGACTCTCAAGAGTCTTTTCCAGCACCATAGTTTGAAAGAATCAATTCTTCAGTGCTCAACTTGCTTTATGGTCCAACTCTCACATTTATTCATGACTACTGGAAAAACCATAGCTTTGACTCGACGGACCTTTGTTGGCGAAGTAATGTCTCTGCCTTTTAATATGCTGTCTATGTTGGTCACAGCTTTTCTTCCAAGGAGCAAACATCTTTTAATTTCATGGCTGCAGTCACCATCTGCAGTGATTTTGGAGTCCAGGAAAATAAAGTCTGTCACCATTTCCATTGTTTCCCCATCTATTTGCCTTGAAGTGATGAGACTGGATGCCATGATCTTAGTTTTTTGAACGTTGAGTTTTAAGTCCACTTTTTCACTCTTCCTCTTTCACTTTCATCAAGAGGTTCTTTAGTTCCTCTTTGCTTTCTGCCCTAAGGGTGGTGTTATCTGCATATTTAAGGTTATTGATATTTCTCCCGACAATCTTGATTCCATCTTGTGCTCATCCAGTCCTGCATTTCTCATGATGTACTCTGCATATAAGTTAAATAAGCAGGGTGGCGATATACAACCTTGGTGTACTCCTTTCCCAATTTGTAACCTGTCTGTTGTTCCATGTCTGGATCTAGTTGTTGCTTCCTTACCTACATACAGATTTCTCAGGAGGCAGGTCAGGTGGTCTGGTATTTGCACCTCTTGAAGAATTTTCCAGTTTGTTGTGATCCACACAGTCAAAGGCTATAGCGTAGTCAATGGAGCAGGAGTAGATGTTTTCTGGAATTCTCTTGCTTTTTCTATGATCCAATGAATGTTGTCAACTTGATCTCAGGTTCCTCTGCCTTTTCTAAAACCAGCATGAATATCTGGAATTTCTGTGTTCACATACTGTTGAAGTCTAGCTTGGAGAATTTTGAGCATTACCTTGCTAGTGTGTGAGATGAGTGTAATTGTGTTGTAGTTGAAATATTCTTTGACATTGCCTTTCTTTCTGATTAGAATGAAAACTGACCTTTTCCAGTCCTGTGGCCACAGCTGAACTTTCCAGTTTTGCTGGTGTATTGAGTGCAACCCTTTGACAGCATCGTCTTTTGGGATTTGAAATAGCTCAGCTGGAATTCCATCACCTCCACTAGCTTTGTTTCTAGTGATGCCTCCTAAGGCCCACTTGACTTCACACTCCAAGATATCTGGCTCTAGGTGAGTGACCACACCATGGTGGTCATCTGGGTCATTAAGACCTTTTTTGTGTAGTTCTTCTGTGTGTTCTAGGCCAAAGGACTAGATCACCCCCAAAATCCCCTACTTCTCTGGTCTCCAGTCACGTCTCAGGAGTCCACATCCTGAGCTGAGGCCACCGGAATGGGTGCCGCCCTCCGTCTGCTCTGTTCAGGGGCCCAGGTGGCGGGAGGAAGCCCTCAGACACACCTGTCCCACATTCAGGCTCTGCCCCTGCTTCACCTGCTGCCTTGGCCATGCCCTCACCTCTCTGAGCTTCCATTTCCTTCCTCTGTCAGTTGGTGACAACCATCCTTTTCTCAGACATTCATCCTGAGGACGGGGAGTTGGGCGGAGTCTTAACCCCCTGCTTACCCAGGAGTCTTCCTTGCCCAAGTGTGAACAAGATCCAGTTGTTCTCAGGTCTGCAGATGCAGCCACCAGCTGTGCAAATCCTCAATAAACCACATATACCCTCAGGGCCCAGATATACACTGGGAAGCAAAAGTGAAAGTGAAAGCCCTATGTCTGAGTTACTGAGGCCTGCCCACCCTCCAGGCCCCACCCTGGGCTCTTGCCCCCTCCCTTTTGACCCCTTAGAGAAACAAGCTCAGCTCTGACATGCCAGGGCCTTCTTGGCTCAGCACATCCTACCCGGGATCTGTGAAGGAAGACCTGCCACCAACAGACTGTGAGGCCCTTGGCAAGTCACTCTCCCATCGCATGGGCTTCTCCCCAGCCCCTCCCTCTCTCCCCCTTTCCCTCTTAATACCTGCCTGCCTTGCTGACGTTGCTCTGGCCAAGGGGCAAAGGCTGCTGTCCAGGTCTGTGATCTAGAAGAGGAGAGCTGGATGCTTATCCCATACCACACCCCACTCCCCACACCAGCACCCACCACTCGGCTCTGGAGCAAGGCCAAGGCTGGGCGAGGAGCCTGAGCCAGGGTTAGTCCTGCTGCCCTGTGAGCAGGCTGTTCCAGATGCAAGGGAAGCAGGAGCTGGGGGTCTAGTGGAGAAGGGTTGGGAAGGGGACAAGTTGGGGTCGGCAAAGGGGAAGTCATGAGTTAGACTTGCAGACAAACACAGAACCTCAGTCCTGAAGGAATCTCACATCTGGGTGTCTCTGCCCATGTGCACTTCTACCAAAGGTCGCAGTGGACATCGGGGTTCAGGCAGCTTTACCTTAGGTAAATAGAGAAAAACCTTTTTTAATTTTTTGTGTTCAGCAGGTAATGTAAAGTCAAGAGTGGGTTTAGCAGCCTTAGGAGGCAGAGGAACTAAGCAGCAGAGCTGAGCAGATTGCAGCCACAGGCAGGAGCCGGCTAGGACTACACGTGGTTTGGAAGCAGGGCTGTGACAGAACAAGTCTCTTATCACCGATTGTCATTGACAGTGAGATGGGGCCCAGCCCAGCTCATCACTCATCTGAGTGTAAACTCTTGGTAGATATTCTGTGCAAGCAACACAACTTGCTGAAGAGAAGCAGCTTTAGTGTAAATACTGTCCTCTGCAGACTTAGTACAACACTGCTCAGTTAGGTTAAAGCCCCAGGAACAAGTCAACAGGAGGTTGTGTGCAGCTGGTGTGAAAGCGGCTCTGAATTGCAAGGTACCTTTGAGATGTGGGAGCAGCAGCTTAAAACCACCGAGTGCCGGGGCCTGCAGAGAAACTAGAAACCACCAGCAGAGGCCCTGCTGGGAGGGACTCAAGTCCTGGGTGGTGGGCATGTGCGTGCAGCACAGACCCCTGCCCGTCTCTCCCCACTTGGGACAGGACAGCAGGTGGTGACAGGCAGCCGTGTGACCTGGGCTCCAAGAAGGCGGGTACACTGCCCCGAACCCAGGACAGTTGTGCTACAGACACACCACCTGCTTGCTTCACTTCCTCCTGGGACAGGACACCCTGTGTCCTCCCGAGCTGTCAGCTCAACCTGGATGCAGGAAAGAGGCTGGAAACACACAGAGGCCCCATCCAGGACAGTCCTTCTCAGGCAGGGGCCGGGGCCACATTCCTGGACCCTGGGCTCAGCTTCCTCCTGTTCTCCGTGGGGGTGATACCACCTGATCTCAGAGGAGCAGTAAGGATACGATGAGGACCCAGGTCACGGTGCTGACATAGCGATGGCCCAGCCCAGGCTCCACAGGGTGAATTTCCCTGCAGGGAAGAGGAACAGGGAGTGGGATCCCAGTGAAGACTTGTCTCAGGGGAGCAATGTTCTTGGAGGTCACAGCCCACTGCACGTCCCTGTTGCCTGTACATATGTAGCATACATGCAGAACACAGAGAAAGGGGCTCAACAGAGCAGGAGAGGCGCTGGCATCACCTGGGGCCCTTCAGCCCTGACATCACTGCAAGATGCAGCAGGTGGAGGTGATGCGTGTTTGTCTCCAGCTGGGAAAGTGAGCGGTTCACTTGCTGTTGTGTGTGGGATGCTTGGACCCAGAACAGGGTGAGGAGAGTCATTTCTGTTGGTCTGAGAAGAGGGCACATGTGCATCTAGGAAGCACTCAATCTGGAGTCTCTTGACCTGAGACTTTACTCCTAGGGTTCAGGGTCGCTGTTACCCATTCATCTTCCTGATCCTCAGCCTGACCTACTGGTCCAACAATATAGTCCCCAGACCCCAGCTATTCTGTGTCCTGAGAATTTGACACTGGGATTCCTGGTGCCGGGACCTAAGCCCCCTGCTGGCAGGGGCTCAGGGGACAGACCGTGAGCTCCTGCAGGGGGACCTGTCCCGCTTCCTGTCCTTCCTGAACTGCGCGAGTTTGGGGGTTTCTTCCCTTTCTGTGACCTGCCCTGCTTCCCCCAGCACCTCTTCTGTGTCACTTAGTCAGACTCAGTCTCTTGCTCAGAATCACAGGGCTCTCACCTGACCCAGGGGTCACCGCAGAATTGCATCAACCACACACTGAGCTAAGTGGGGTCCAGCTCTGAGGGTTCAGGGAGGCATGGGGGTGGACACTGAATGGTTCTGTACCCAGCGCCTGAATCCCTGCCCAAAAGTCTGTGCAGGATGGGAATTCTCCAGGAACTGATGAAGAACTGATGAAGGAATGAACTCCTATTTCTGAAGGTCAGGCAGGTGTTGAGCATGACTGCTGATGGTTCGACCCCTGAGTCGATCCTTCTGCAGATCCCCTGGAGAAGGAAATGGCAACCCACTCCAGTATTCTTGACTGGAAAATCCCATGGATGGGAGAGGACACCAGGCTACAGTCCATAGGGTCACAAAGAATCAGACATGATTGAGCAACTTCATTTTGCTTTTTTTTTTCCTCACATCTTCAGGAAGGAATGGAAGGGCCAGTTGAAGTCTCAGGGAAACACTGGCTGAGAGGGAGTCAGAGTCAGAGTCTGAGGCACTGAGGAAAGTCTTCCGAGGGAGGTTTGGACAAAAGTGGGGAGAAGGCTCTGCAGCATGTGGGGAGAAGGTTCTGCAGCATGTGGGGAGAAGGTTCTGCAGCATGTGGGGAGGGACTTAGGAAACGTCCTTGGATCATTTCCGGGTCCCGGGTCTCTGGTTTCCTGCCCTGGGCTCCAGGTGTGGGAACCTGTTAGGTGCTCACATGCTTCACACATGGAAACATAGAGCGTCAGTGTCCCGTGGAGCAGGCCTGTGGGCCTTTGAGCAACACCCAGATGCTCCCCTCTCCTCTATGGATAGGAGGAGCCTGAGGCATCCCATGAAGTCTCCTCAGAAGGTCCAGGCAGGTGCAATCCCAGATGGGTGACCAGGTCAGAACATGGCCTTGGGTGGACTTTCCCTACATCCCTGCTCCCACCCCCTAGCCCCTCAGTCCTGATCCTGGGGATCGAGGGAGCCTGGCCCCCAGCTCTGCCCTCAGGTGACCCCAGGCTCCTGAATGCTGCTTTGGTCTGCAATTAGGCTTTGGCATCTGTTCTCAGAGTCACGGGTAGCCGTGGAGGAGGTGAAAGCAATTGTCACTAAGGTCGATGTTCTTCTGGGTCATTCTAGGCAGTGCGGGAAATAGACGGGTGGGGCAGGGCAGTGCCCCAAGGTAAACACAGGCAGACTGGTCTGGAAGCTCCTGCAGGAATCCTGGTGTGAGGCAGCCTGGGTGAGGTGTGTGCTTTCTCTCTCCGCCCCTCTGTTTATGGCTGACCCTGCCCCCGCCCCCCCCCCCCCAACCTGCACACAAGCCCTCTGCTCTCAGTCACCCTTGGGTGTCCACCCTGGTCCCCAGGTCTGCAGGAGGATTATCCCCGTGCTCAGCCCAAGTCAGATGACAGGGGCTCCCCCGGGCGTCCCACGGGGTCTGCGGGGCTCCAGGGTCTGAGGGAAATGATTGGATGGGAGCCCAGCAGGAGGCGCTATGGAGGACACGCTCCCTGAGAACCTTGGAGACAGGCTCATGGGGAAGGAAGTCAGGCATCTGGAGCCCAGGTGAACCCATCAGTCAACGCAAGGAGGCCTCAGTGAATCAGCTCATATTTATTGAACCAGAGTCTAGACAACGCAAGGTGGAGAGGAGCAGAGCAACCTGAAATATCTTCTCCAGCCTCACCCCCAGCTGAAGAAGAAAGCGAGGGTCAGAGAGTCGTGTCTGTTGGCCCCAGGCTGTTTCATCTCCTCACACACCGCAAAGTTCTTTGGCCTGTTTCTGCCTCCTTGTTTCATCCTTCTTTCTTCTTTCTTTTAATCAACCTCTGTTCCTACTCCACATTTGGACTTTCATGAAACGGCAGCGGTCTCTCAGTCACTCTGGACCCAAGAGCACCTGGCGACTTGTCACCTGTTCCCCCCATGGTGCTGTCACCAGTGCTGTCACCAACGTCAGCATCATCATTGTCATCGAGAGTCATTGCCTGATATCTATATAGGCAATTCTCCATGCAGACGTACAGATGGACACAGGGACATGAAAACATACTCAACATCACTAGAGAAATTCAAGTCACACTACAATAAGTTATCTCCCCTACAGCATCAGAGGGTCCATCATCTACATCTACAATGCTCTGAGTCTGTCGAGAAAAGGGAACTGTCCTCCACTGTTGGTGGGAATGTAAATTGGTGCAGCCGCCATAGAAGACTATATGGAGTTTTCTTAAACAACTAAAAATAGAGCTACCATATGATTTAGCAATCCCGCTTCTGGGCATATATCTAGAAAATATTAAAGCTCTAATTTGAAAAGATACATGTACCCTGATGTTCATAGCAGTACTATTCATAATGGCCAAGTTATTATGTTAACCTAAAGGTCTGTTGACAGATTAATGAATAAAGCAAATGTGGTATATGTATACACACCATAGAATACTACTCAGGCATAAAGAAGAATGAAATAATATTATCTGCAACAATATGTATGGATCTACAGATTATCATACTGAGTGAAGTAAATCAGACAAATATGTGATATTAACTTATATGTAGAATCTAGAAAATAATACAAGTGAACAAATGAATAGAAATAGACTCATAGACATAGAAAAGGACCTTTTTACCAAAGCTTTGGGGGGACAGATAAATTAGGAGATGGGATTATCAGATACACACCAGATAAACAAGGGCCTGCTACTGTAGTAGCATAGGAACAGTATTCAATATCTTGTAATAAGCTATAATGGAAATGAATAAAATAGAATATAGATATACACATGCTCAGATGTTCTGTCGTGTCTGACTCTCTGCATCCCCATGGACTGTAGCATGCCAGGCTCCACTGTCTATGGGATTTCCCAGACAAGAATATTGCAGTGGGGTGTCATTTCCTTCTCCAGGGAATCTTCTCTACCCAGAAATCAAACCTGTGTCTCTGCTTAGCAGACACATTCTTTACCACCTGGGAAGCCCAGATAAATACATAGATACCTGTATAATAGAATCACGTTGCTGTATACCTGAAGTTAACAGAATATTGTAAATCAATTATCCTTCAATAAAGCAAACAAACAAAAGAAGTCACTGCCTAAGTAAGATACATCAGCTAGGGCCAAAGGAGACTTGATCCTGGAGGTGAGGTCCAGAGACCACCAGCAGGAGAAGACTCTTCTTGCTGGGACATCACAGCCTGGGGAGGGCGATAGAGGAGCCCGGGCTCCTTCTGGATCCCAACAATCCTAACTCTCTGACTTTCTCCCATTGTCAACCCGTTCGTATACGTGGCCTTTCATAGCTAGTTCGCCTGCCTCTCCCTTTATTCTGCCTCCAGGGTTATCAATAGTCCAAAGTAAGTGGTTTCTGATGGGAGCAGAATTTGGGGGAAAATGGATGCATGTGTGTGTATGGCTGAGTCGCTTTGCAGTTCACCTAAAACTATCACAACATTGTTAATCGGCTATACGCCAACACAAAGTAAAAAGTTCTTAGTATGAAAAAAAAGTGGTTTCTCCCTTCCCCTCATTCTCTAGTGCCCCCTCCTCCCTTAATTTGGGCTTCAGGCCCCGTCCTTCCCTCTCCTCATCCGTCACCTACATCCATCCCTGCACTGCTGTGCTCAACCACAGAAATGCCAAATTCCTAACCCCCAGCTTCATTAATGTGGTCTTCTTCCCTTTCCCTCTAATAAGGTACCTCTGCACGTTAGCCCCTCATGTGTCTCTGGACCCCACACTGCTCTGGGGATGGCTAAATCAGGTCCTCCTGCAGACTGTCATAGATCTGGGTGAGCTCCTCCAACTTCCTCTCCAACTCCAATGCCCGCTGCCTCAGGCTTTCAGCTGCTGCTGTCTTGGCACCATCGTGCAAGTGCTTTGACTCCTTCACCAGGAAGCCCACATCCACCAGAAGGAAGACCCCTGCAGTGGCCAAACCTGCGATCCGGACTCCTTTGGTGATTGTTAAAGCTGTGGCTTTGAAACCTGCCTGTATCTGCTGGATGGCCGGGCCTGAGATCCTCCCAGGGCTCATGTAGATGTTTGCATTGGGTACAGAGTCAGGGTTGACATTGCCTGTTTCCATGTCTTGGATGTTCGTTTCAATGCATTGCACAGCTTCTTTGAATTTCTCTCTTGTGTCAACAATGTGGGGATCGCTCTTGAGTACCTCTAGGAGAACCGTCCATTTCTTGACATCACTTGACATCATGTGACTGGCTTCGGTTTCTGCTGATGACTTCTTCACATGTTCGATGATACTGGTGGACACATGAGTCACAGCAGCTGCTGCTCCCAGCCCTATCCCAGTGGCCAAGAGCACCACACTGGCCCCCGCTGTCACGGGTGCCAGAGCAAGGCCAACAATAGTCAGAATACTAGACACAGCACCGGTGCTGTGGGCCATCAGGTTGGAGATGGTACATCCCTTATGCACCTTGTCAACCTCGTCTGCGAGCTCGTGGAACTTGCCTATGAACTCCTCCAGCTGCCGTTTCACCCGAGGAAACTTAATCAGAAACCTCCTCCTGTCCAGCTGCTCTTTGGTGAGTCTTTTCTGGTCCTCCTCAACCAAGGCTCTGTTCAATTCCTTCAGATATTTGTGTAGTTCCTTGGTGTCTTTCCTGTAACAATGAAGGTCAAGATATTAGATGTGCAGTTTGCTTGTCTGTGAAATTGGCTCCATAATATCTATTCTGCATAAACACAGATATGTTACTATCGATCAATTAGAGAAGAATTTTATAAATGTAAACTTTTCTCTTTTAACCTTAAACACATTTCATACTTTAGATGCTCCATCTTGACATAGCTAAACTTGGAATAGGTAAACAAAAGTCACCTTAGGATTCTTGCAACTTAAGAGAGGTATTTGAGAGAATTCCCAGGTGGTCCAGAGGTTAAACTCTGCACTCCCACTGCTGGGCTTGACTCAATCCCTGCTTGGTGAATGAGGATCCCCAAGCCATATGGCTCAGCCAGAGAAAAGGTATGTGGTAAAGACGTCTCACAGGTGGGTCAACACTATCACTTCGAAAGAGTGTTTGGAGTGGGAACTCCACAGATAAACAAAGACACGTAGCACTGGAGGAGAAAACGTTCATTCGAGGGCCTCGGTGTGTAGTGAGAAGTCTCCCTGCTCTTTGCCCTTGGCTACTGGGAAGTGGTCCCGAAGCCCCTAGAATTCCCAGCTGATAGGAGTGTCCTTGCCTGCCTGGGCCTTTGGCCACTGATCAGCCTGACAAGGTGACGACTGACCCAGGGTCTCTGGGTCTCATGGTGTCAGTTCTGCCATCTGGGAGAGCTGGACACTAGGGCACGAGTCTGACCTCCAGGAGGGGCTGGAGATGACAGGTCAGGGTAATCTGACTTTTAAGCAAGGTGAGTGTCCCTGATGGGCAGTACTCCATGCATCTTGTCACACACCGAATCCAGGTCAGTACGTGTCCTGAGGACAATGGGAGCTTCGTCTGTGAAACCTGCCCAGACTCTGCCCTGTGACTGGTGAGCATTTTTCTCCTTCCCTGTAGTAAACTGTAGCTGGGATCATGAAGCTTTCAGTGAGTCCTGTCCATTCTATAGGGAATTCTTGAACCTGAGAGTTGTTTTGGGGATCCCCTAAATTTGCCACTGAAATCAAAGTAAAGGCAGTCCTGGGCACTGTGCCCTTACACTTTGCAGATTGGCTGTCTCTATGACTTAGAATTTTTTAAACCCCAAAAGTCAGAGCTAGAAGGCACCTTATAATCATTTGGTCTGCCATCTGCTGTCTTCTAAGCATTGTGCCCTTGACCTCCTCAGTAGAGGGTCACGGCATCTACCCACTGCCCCAACTGACAGGGAAGCAGGAGATGTGCTATGAGTCCTGGTTTCCCTTGGACTCTCCAGCTCACCTCACTGACTGCTGACCCATCACCCAGCACCCTCAACCGCTCAGGGGTCACCAGCCTAACTCTCAATTTACCTGGCGATAGCTTCACCTGCCTGCAGCCCAAGGCCGTGTGCAACTTTGAGGAACCTGTAAAGATTCAAGGGACTTGAGAAAACATCCTTCTGAACGCCTGAGCCTGAGGAGACCGGCACTTGCACAGCTGGTGGAGGAAGCATTTTCCTCTTGGGAGGGGATGCATGAGACTTCTCAGAATCCCTCAAATGACACATAGTTGCAGCCACTCACTGTGACTCTGGAGGGCTCACTGAGCCACACGTCCTTCCCACTGCCAGGGGGACTCCACGTAGACTAGAAGAGGGTCCCATTTAGAATGAGAACCCAGGTCCAAGGCAGCGTGTGCAGACAGGGTCACCCAGGGCCCTCTAGCCCAGCATGAGGGGATCCCATCAGAGAGGGAAGAAATGTCCCCCCCTCTACTTAGGGGAACTCCGCTAGGGTCACAGTCCCTTTGGTTCTGTGTCCTTAAGGCCCACTCTCCTCACTCTAGTCCTGGCCCTGCTGCCCAAGCCTGCCTACTAGTCCTCCAACCAGGACCCTCTGCTCCACCCTGACCTCTGGGTCTGACCCTGGTCCAGGTCTCTCTGGTCCTTTGGATGAGATGATTGCACTTGGTTTCCCACCTCTGACCCTGCAGTTCACTCTGAGGCCATCACCATAATCCATCAGACTGAACTGCTATTCCCATTGGACACAGGACAGATCTGAGATTCAAAGTCTTAAGCCCACAGACCCACAGTTGGGCAGGGCTAGATCCAGGATCCCACCAGCTCCTCCAGTTCCTCTCTAGCCTCTCTGCCTTATGGGCCAGCAGGACCCTGTGGGGTTGGTACAGTTCCTTACATGAGGAATAGAAAGACTGTAGGTAGAAGCCCAGGACACAGATGGTGGTACAGGATTTTCTAACTTGTCCCAAAGGAAATTCTGCTTGGTTCTCATTACCAGAAAGAAGACCCTTGAGCCCTGTCTCATCCCAACAAGTTTTTTAAATGTTAATATTGATTGAGTACTTACTCTGTGTCAGTCATTATGAGAAGCACTTTACATGCATGATCTCGGTGTCCTCACAATAAAATTGAAAAGATGAAGAAACTAAAGCAGAGAGTAGTTCAGTAACTTGTCCAAGGTCACATAACCTGCCCTTTCCTTGCAGGTTTCATCTCTTCTCAACCCAGGATTATTCAAAGTCGGCAAATGACATGGAGGAAACATTCCTGATGGGATCTTGAGAAGGAAAATCCTAGACCCCAACAATAGGGTCCTGCCTGGAGGATGTGTGTCTACCAGAGGGAGCTAGCCTGGTGCTGGGGGACATGGGAGACCTTCCTGTGCACCTGTGCAGGTTACCTGGACAAACTGGCCTCGGCCTCAATTCTCTCCAGGAATTCATTCAGCAGGAGGAGCAGTTCCTCTTTGCTCAGTTTGTCCCAGAGATATTCAATGACTTTCTCAAAAAAGATCTCAATATCTAGATGAAAGAAAAGGGAATAAGATTAGAAGAATTTGTGGTGGAACATAAACGTTATTGAGTATAAAGTAGTTAAAATTCATCTTGCTAAGCAGCAGTCACCTGGGGTGCTCTTGGTGAGGTCACCAGGGTTATGGATGGACTGTCCCGCCACCCCCAATTTGTGTTGCAGAGTAAACCCCCAGGTGACCTTTTTGAAGGTAGGGTTCCTAAGGAGGTTAGGTGAAATGAGGTCTTACATGGGATTCCCAGGTAAATTGAAGCCATAAGTGGGATTCCCAGGAAGTTCTAGTAGTAAAGAACCTGCCTGCCAAAGCGGGAGATATAAGAGATGTAGGTTTGATCCCTGAGTCAGGAAGATCCCTTGAAGTAGGGCATGGCAAGCCACTCAAATATTCTTGTTTGGAGAATCCCATGGATAGAGGAGGCACCAGGCTGCAGCCCATGAGGTTGCAAACAGTTGGACATGACTGAGCAACTGAACACACACACACAAAGAGAAGAAAGAGCAAGTGTGATCTGTTAGTTACCACTTCCAGAATAGACTGGCAGCACCCTATAAATGAATGCTTTCATGTTTGGGCAGTGAAACAATTGAATACTCAAGTTAAATGTGATAAAGAATGTAATGACTATAAATAGCCTCAGATCACTGCAGGGTAAGATTACTCCTCCATGAGTTATCAAAATCCCTGTGTGATTTCAGAGATCTGGAGGTTATGGAATTGCAGGTAAGATATTGGTGGCCAGGCTATATATATGCGTGTGTGCTGGGACGTGATATAAAATGTGTTTCTTGCTAAATCCACAAAAAGAGACATTATTCTTATCTCACAGAAGAGGAAAGTGAAACTCAGACAGGAGAATGGGCAGCCCAAGGCCACAGAGTCAAAAGCTCTGAGGTTGAATCCAAAGTCAAATGTCAGACATTTCTTTGACATGACGTTGAATCCTCCTTACATTTAAAACTCCTGTGGTTTGTTCATTCTTCTCTATAGCACACAATGGGGATTCTTTGCAACTCACTTTTGGTGGTGAGCATGCAGTAGTGTATATAGGAGTAGAAATATAATGTTGTACACATGAAACTTTGAAAACATTACAAACTCATGTTACCTAATTTTAAAAAAGACTTTAGGACCACATGCCATTGAGTAAAACTACCATGTGAGAGGATTCCTGCTTCTGACCATAGACTCTAGGATGGGCAGGGGAGGGGATCAACCAGGTGGAGGAGGGGTGGAGCCAATATGCTCCTCATCACTTCTCCCCTCCAGATGGGAGGCGGCAAAGCCCAGACTGGGGTTCAGTGCAGGGTCCACTGACTCTTGCAGAGCGGCTGGGCAGGTGGCTGGGCAAGAGCTGGAGGAAACAGCTTCTGTGGTGATGCCCCAGGGTCTGGGAGCAGCAGGAGGCGAGGGTCAAGGGAGAGAGCAGCAGAAGCTCCAGTGGTGCTGGAGGACCTCCTCTCCCAGGCCTGCCTGGCCTTGGGAACTCCCATCTGCTTTCCATGCTCCGCATGTGCTCTCCCGGCCTCTGCTCTGAGTCACTTGCTGGGTGCTGGGAGAGGCAGGAAGGAAGTCAGCACCTTGGTCATGGATCCTGAGCAGAGGGCCGGGAAGGAGGCTGTGGGCAGACTCCAGGGTGAGGGGAATCTCCTGGTCTCTCCTGGAAGCTCAAGGATGTTTATCCATCCTCTTCATGGTTCTTGATTCCTCTGGAGTTTAACTCAGCCTGGAAATACCACCCTCACTTCTGGGTTACCAGTAGGAACCTTCCAGAGAAGAGGCAGCTGACTACCTGAGCAGTTTCCGAAGTTTTCTGAGCTCATGGTGGCAGCAGGGGCTCTCAGAGACCTCCCTTCAACTCCTTGTCTGCGTCAGGCTGGAAGGAGGTGTGACCTCACCCCTGGGGAAGAGAAAACAGACTGTGAGCTCCACGGTGAGGGCGCAGTGGCTTCAGGGAGAAGCAAGGGCCAAGTTATCTGGCGGGTTCCCCTTGGACGGCCACCAGTGCCTCCAGGGACTTAGCCCAGTGTCGTTCTCTGTCTCCTGGGCTCTGCTGGTTGTTAGTTCAGCAGAGTCATTTACCTCCTACAGCTCCTTCCAAGCCAAGTCAGAGTCCTGCTCTCCTGTTGGAGCACAAGAAGAAGGTAATCAAACAGGAGACAGGCATCTGTGAAGTCATAGGAACAATCAAACCAGAGACTAGAAGAACATATAGGAGGTGATACTCTGGAAATGAAGTGAGGTTGGGACACCTGTGATTTTGAATTGGTAATAACTAATATTAATGATAACATTGATCCAGTGTCTTTGACATGCAGTCTTCTGAAACTCACTTGAACTTAGCTCATTCCAAGTTTTCACGCTGGTGCCAGTGCCTGGACTAGAACCTGAGTCTTTCTGATCCAAATCACATGTTTGTGATGACTATGCTCTACTCCCTATAATATATAAAAATATTTATTTGTGGATATATGTTAATTGGTAATAAATGTCTCTTCATTCCAAAATGATGTCTTACTCGCTATCAAATCTCTCCTTGATAAAGTTCCTGGTGATACAGCTGCCACAGCCCAGGTCCTCCTTGCTTCTGCAAGAGTCTGTTTTCCCACAAGGGCCTGGAGTCCCACCAGCCCTGCCCCAATTCCTGTCTCCCTGCTCTGAGTGGCTGAGAACCTCTGCAGGTGTTCTTTCCACCTTGCTTTCCCCTGCTGATTATTGGACTTGATGTAGTTTCTAATCCTTTATGTAAATAACAGTGCAAAGAATATTTTCCTTGTATAAAACTTCACCTACATCTGAGACTGTATTCTTTTTTTTTCCATTTATTTTTATTAGTTGAAGGCTATTACTTTACAATATTGTAGTGGTTTTTGCCTTACATTGACATGAATCAGCCATGGATTTACATGTGTTCCCCATCCTGATCCCCCCTCCCACCTCCCTCCCCACCCCATCTCTCTGGGTCTTCCCAGTGCACCTGCCCTGAGCACTTGTCTCATGCATCCAACCTGGGCTTTTGATCTGTTTCACCCTTGAGAGTATACTTGTTTCAATGCTATTCTTTCAGAACATCCCACCCTCACCTTCTCCCACAGAATCCAAAAGTTTGTTCTGTACATCTGTGTCTCTCTTTCTGTTTTGCGTATAGGGTTATCATTACCATCTTTTTAAATTCCATATATATGCATTATATACTGTATTGGTGTTTAGCTTTCTGGCTTACTTCACTGTGTATAATGGGCTCCAGTTTGAGACTGTATTCTTAACTTATATCTAGAAGTAGAATTAAGATCAGAAGACATCAACACCTAAAAAATTTCCAAAGCTAGAGCCAACATGCTATGCAAACAAACTGTATCAATTTATGTTCACACTTACAATATATGAGGGTGTCCATCCTTTCAAAAATACCCATCCTCAGCCGTCTTTCTTTAAAAAAAAATCAGATCTTTATAATTAAACAATTTATTTTGATTCTGCATGTGCTTAACTTGCCATGGGAGATGAGGGAGGAAAGCAAGTGTTGATGATGTGTAGCTACGATTTTTAAGAAAGCAAAAGAGTATCTGTCAACCATTCCTCCTGAGACTTGACTGAAATGATGGTAAAGGTATATACTGGTATAGTACTATCTACTGATAAGAGTGCATGGTTTCTGTAGTGTAGTGGTTATCACGTTCACCTAACTCGCAAAAGGTCCCCAGTTCACAATCGAGTGGAAACAGCTTCTCTTGGGCTTCCCTTGTGGCTCAGTGGGTAAAGAATCCACCTGCAATTCAGGAGACGTGGGTTCGATCCCTGGGTTGGGAAGATCCCCTAGAGAAGGGAACGGCTACCCACTCCAGTATTCTGGCCTGGAGATTTCCATGGACTGTGTAATGCAAGGGGTCACAAAGAGTTGGACATGACTGAGCAACTTTCACTTTCACTGATAAGAGCACCTTGTGTTTGTGATCATTGCTCTGCATTGGTATCGGCTCTGAAACTTTACCAATGGTTCCCCATATGTTATTCCATTAGCTTTTGAGATGTGTACCATTGTATCCTCTTTTACAAATAAGGAAGCTGACACATAGATGTTACCTGACTTACCTAAGTTCAGAAGTCTTGCCGTTGGTATCATGGTTCCACCCCCACTCACTGGGTCAAGAACCCATAGCCTGCCTCTCCTCCCTCTGCTGCTAATAAAAACAAGCATGGGAGCAATTGGAGACCAGAGTCTTTAACATATTTGAAGACTCACTGGATGGAGAAGTGATAGCTGAAGAAAGAGGAGTGCAGTAGAGGGAGAGAAACAGGGCGTGTGTTCACAGGAGAGAAGAATGGTCTTCTGGGCAGAGCCCCAGAGAGGGGGCAAGATGAGAGGGAGCCCAAGGGGAAAGTAGGGGACAAGCTGACCAACCCCACATCCCATCCCATATTCACAGCCGCCTTCACTCTTCACCAGACTTTTAGAAGGTTACTAGAGAATGAGATGCAGGAAAATAAACAGATTACGTCTTTGTTTAATTATGGAGGAAGGTAAAGGATACCCATGAGAGAGATAGACGTGGGATCCAGGAATCAGGAACATCAACCCAGTGAGAAAGGAATCCAAGGGTCCCAGCTGGGCGCGCAGCAGACCTAGAGAGAAACCAGTCCAGAATGGGATAAGAACTCCAGAGTCTGTGGGGATAGGCGGCTTGGTATCCCATGAGGCACAGTTGGAAAGAAATGGAGGAAATGTTGAAGAGAAACAGTGCAAGGGGTGAAGATGAAGACAGTGAGAAACATCAGGAAAAACTAAAGCGCAGGAGGAGAAGGGGATGACAGAGGATGAGATGGTTGGATGGCATCACTGACTCAATGGGCATGAGTTTGGGTAGGCTCCGGGAGTTGGTGATGGACAGGGACTCCTGGTGTGCTGCAGTTCATGGGGTCGCAGAGTCGGACATGACTGAGTGACTAATCTGAACTGAACGGAACAGCTGAGAAGCATGTGTAGCTATATGGTACAAGTTAGCTCTTAAAAAATGTATTAAAATATCACAAAAAATGTAAACTCTTTTCTTTGATTTTTTAAAAATATCTAAAGTAAGTATATCTATGTCCAGGTCCTTTGGAGACTATTTTAAAACTGAAGTCATATTAATATACATAATATGATATAAATCACAGATATATAACATAGTGATTCAAAAATCTTAATTTTACTTCATTTATAGTAATTATAAAATAACCTTTAAATTTTAAAATGAAACAGAATGTTTAAATATGTGAAGTAAATGAACTTGTTAATTTGAAAGTCAAAGTACACTTCTAGAACTTGGGAGCCGAAGCACTGAAGGGAGGATGAGGATTAATATCTTAGTTTACAAAGCTGGGAATCAAGAAATAGTAGGTCCAGTCGAGAGCATAAGAAACAAAGATGTAAATAAAGTGCTTACAAGTACAAAGCTTCCTAACGGAGGATATACAATTAGTGGAACTAGGATATAAGGAGAAGAAGGGGACAGGTATAATAGAAAGCATAGAAATAAGTGAAATCCTTATTTTTCCTAATAAGAAGTAAATAAATACTATCAAATTTAAGTCAAGAAAAAGCAAAATGCAATACCTACTACTTATTAGCGATTGTGGTTGATGACTTCCCACTTTGTACCAGGCACCTTCCCAATTGCTTGGTATGAATTCACTTCCTTTTAGTTCTCACAATGATCCTATCAGAAAGGAAACTGAAGTTTAGAGAGATTAAGTAATTTCCTCAAAGCACACAGCTAGTGCTAGAGCCAGAATCCAAATCCAGGTTCCTGTCTCCTGCGCACACATTCTCACATTATTCCATCTCCCAATGTAGTAACATCATTTAAAGAGATTGATTAACTATCTAAAGAAGAAGTTTTTCCTTGGGAAGGAATGAGCAGAACCCTGTGTACAAATTGATCTGTTTTAACCATATGCTCTTAGGACTGGATTGTTTTAACTCTAAGACAATAGAAGTCACTTTATAGCAGTCAGTAACCCACAAGAATGGGGTGGTTTCTAGTGCCACCACCTTAAAGATGATGGAAATGGGTGAATTAAATGCCAACAGAAATGTGTGACTCCTTCTGTGACACTTGTCAGTGTAGGGGACATGTTCATGTTGATGAAACCTAGTTCTCTAGAAAAGTAGGCATGAAAACAGAGTTAAATCAGAATAATGAGAGTGAACTGTGACCTTCAACAGATGTTGTCCAGCAGCATCTTGCCCACCCACACGTGTACCCTCGGGCTTCTGACCACTCAAAAGAAGGAACACCCTTTGCCGGGGAGGTGAATTTCAGAGACTAGCCTCTCTGCTTCTGCAAAGACAAGGATGCTGTTGAAGATGATCAGAGAAGCGGTCATAACAGGGCACCCACATATAATAATAATAATGAAAGAATGATTGCTATGAATGTTTCATTGAGGCAGGCTGAGTCTGTGAAAGGCCATGAGTTCATGATAATATTCAAATGAGAGGACTTTATAAAAGTGTGGCCAAAAAGAGAGACATAAAGGTTAAAAAGAATGCTAGTGGTTATGCAGGGGATGCAAGATGAAAGAAATATGGAATCGATCCCTGGGCAGGGAAGATCCATTGGACAAAGAAATGGTCGCCCACTCCGGGACTCTTGCTGGGAAACCCATGGACAGAGGAACTGGGAGGGTGTCATCCATGAGGCTGGGAAGAGCTGGACACACCTGAGTGGGTGCCTTTCTTTTGTCTCTATGGTGCAAAGAAGAGTGAATGTGATAGGAATATACTGTGTTAATTGAATTGAATAATAAGAGGAGTGTTGAAGTCTATGGGTATATTCCTCTCTGTTTATTTACACAAATGTTTGCAAAGGATTGAGGAAGAAAGAACCCCTGACATGCCGAGGCTGACCTGGTGTCACAACAGGGTGATACTCTCCTGTTGGATGTAAAGGCTCTCACAGAACTCCAGCCTCACACAGGGTCACCCTGAGAGCAGGAGTGAAGGGGACAGCAAACACCCATCACTGCGCCCTCACCCACACCTCGCCCCCTACTTGGCTGAAAAGCATGACTGCTCCTTCTTTACCCATTACATCTTTATCCTCGCTCTGGTCTCCCCTCCCCATAGATGGAGTTACTAAGACCCCACTGGTAGTGCTGCCCCCCATTCTCTGCAGCACCCAATATAGAGCAACCCCTTTTCCTTAGAGCTCCCAAATCCCCTTACCTAAGCTCCACTCCTAGAATCTTTCCTTCTACCCATTCCTCCATAATGCGCACATCTCTCCCTCAGGAAGAGTGACCATCAGCTTGTGTTTAGGGAGTATGCCTGGTGGCGAAGGCTGGAGGCAGTGTCATGTGGATGGGAGAGAATTCACAGAGGCCCACCCTCCTCCAAGAGGATGGGAGAGGAGAGCTGGCTGGCCCCCTGCCTCCTTCTCTGCCCCAAAGATGCAGGACCCCAGGAGTCAGGTCAGTCTACTGAAATCATGAAATATGAGAAGACAGTCAAGTCAGAAAGAAGAGGCGGGCTCAGGCAAAAGTGCCGGCTCCTGGATGACGACAAACAATTATAAATGCATTGAATACTGGACTCATCCTTCTGTCCTTCCCTCCCACTCTTGGCCTGGTGCTGACCATTGTCTGGGGCCTCAGCTGGTTGTGGATATGGGCAGTGCTTCCTCTGCTGGATTCCTATCCAGGGATTCCTACTCTGTTAGTTCTGATTGGTCCCTTTCTGGAAGGGCTGTTTGTGGGAGAGGGGAGGACCCCGGAGAAGCCTGTCCCTGCCCAGCTGCATGGCCAGACATGCATCCCTCCCATCCTCATGGGCAGACAGATTCTCCCCAACTATCTCCCTCATGTGCCTGCAGTCATGCTCCCTGGGAAGGGACAGGGGCGTTAAGAAAGTCCCTAGCCCAGCAGCCAGACCCTCCCGACTGCCCCAGCTCCTGTCTTCCTCACACTCTCTGTCTCCACAGGGCCTGCTGCAGGAGACTGACTCCTCATTTGGCACAGGCTGCCCCTCCCCATGAAATATGTTTCCCCACTGGCCTCACTATGTGACGCGTTACTTGACCCTGGAGGCCCAGCTCCAAGCCTCCCTCTGCCCCATTCCTCCAGTTCCTCGCCAGCGCCTCTTGAAGATCACACTTTCCTGGTCGTGTTCTCTTATTGCTCAGTTCCTCCTGGTCTGAGGACCCTACACACATCATGAGGGGCCCTGTCTGTTCTCTGCTGCTCCTCCAGTCCAGGACCTCTGGGCACCCTCCGTCCTCCTGGGCACAGTCTGGCCAAAATATGAGGGGTGGGACCCCTTCTGGGGACATGAAACAAGCAGCTTCTCGATGAAGCACAACCCCAGTTCCCCTGTGAAAGTTATAAAGGGAAGGGAGGGTAGAAGGGGGAGAAAGAGGAAGAGAAAGAGATGGAGAAGAAACTAAAGATCCTAAGCAATCGATCATTCAAAAGGATCCAATGTAAACCAGAGAGAAAATACTGAAGGGACTGAAGAAAGCGTTAAAAATAACAATTGATTTGAGGAAACCTTTCTAAATACACACATTTCACAAGATATAAAGGAAATTCTGGCCTGCTGGACTCTTGGAAATTAAAATTGCCAAGGATCCCATAAACCAGGTTAAAAAAAACATCTGCACCCACAGGGAAAAATGGAAATCAGCTTTTAAAAACTTAGTAAGAGGAACAACCAGTTCCCCAGGAGGCAGCTTGCCCAGGGTCACACAGCTCTCTGTGGGCAGAGAGGAGGCCAAGACCAGGTCTTTGGACATGGGTACAAAGGAGAGGTGGGAACGTAGTTTTAATAACCCAAAGTTTCTAGGGTTGTCTGTGCCGGTAAATAACATAGATCTAAGCTCATGTCCCTCATGTTATACTGATGTCTGAAGAGTCTGGCTATTTATCTTAATATTGCAACAGAGGGATTATATGTGGACCTTATGCAGTGAGCCATTCCCACTTCTTCCAGCAGGGCCATCTTCTCTGCACAGGACCTCCCATCACCCACATCCTGAGCAGAGGGCCCGGCGAACACAGGAAGCCAATGCCCTTTGACTCCCCGCTTGGTGTCCTGTCCATATCCAGGCGGCAGTCTCCCCCAGGGACTGGCACTGAACCTGGCACTCAGAGGCAGGGTTTTTCAACAAACCCCGATTCCTTGTAGCTAAAAAAATCCCCTTTCCCCCATCAGCCCCACCCTAGCTCCCTGGGGGCAGCTTCAAGGAGGCCAGGCTGTAGTAGGTGAGCCTCTGACTCCCCTGACCTCCTTCACTTGCTCTGCTTCCTCCAGTTTCCCAAAGTACTAAGCACCCCCAACACCCCCCTCCCTCCTGGGCTCACCGCTCATGTCTCAGGGGTCCACGTCCTGAGCTGAGCCCACCTGAACGGATGCCACCCTCCCTCTTCTCTGTTCAGGGGCCCTTGGCTGGGAGGAAGCCCTCAGACACACCTGCCTCCACATCCAGGCTCTGCCCCTGCTTCATCTGCTGCCTCTGCCATGGCCTCACCTCTCTGAGCTTCCAGTTCCCTTCTTCTGTCAAGTAGTGACATCATCCTTTCTCAGACATTCATCCTGAAGTTGGGGAGATGGGCAGGGTCCCCTGCTTACCCAGGAGTCCTCCTCTGGCTGAGTGTCAACAAGATCCAGATGTTCTCAGATGTGCAGATGCAGCCGCTGGCTGTGCATCTCTGCAATGACCACACATACCCTGCTCAGATATACTCTGGGAAGCAAAACTGAAAACAAAGCCCTCACTTCTGAGTGGTTCAAGTCAAACAAACACCCTACCCACCAGGCCCCACCCTGAGACTATTTCCACCTCCAACTGACCCCCTTAGAGAAAGAAGCCCAGTCCTGACATTTGACATCCTTCTTGATACAGTCCACTACGTCTCAGGCTCCATGAAGGAAGACCTGCCGCCAACACACCGTGGGTCCCTTGGCAAATCACTCACCCCCTCCCCCCATTTCCATCTTCTCACCCCTCCAACCTCACACTCACCAGCCTGCCTGCCTCATTCACCTTCGTGCCTCCAACATGTGGTACAGTCCTAGAACAGACCAGTTGCTCAGTGCATACTGGTCATACTCTGCTGCTAGGGCCACATCCAGGTGGCTTCTAGGATTCACTCACACTTCTAGATTTTCTGCCAAGGAACCTGCTGCATCCAACCGGGAGAAATGCTTTCTGCAAAGCCCAAATCTGGCATCACCTCTTCTGAAAAGCCCTCCGTGACCTCACCTGTAGACCCACTTTTTCCTGTTCCCATGTATCTGGAAAATGGGCCTAAGGTCACCCCTCAGCCATTCTGTCCATGCCCTTCTCCCCATCCCTTTTGATCAGATCCCTCTAGACTTAACCCTGCTGGCAGGGACGGAACTAGTGCCTTTAGCCTCCATGAGGAGGGCTGGCCTTGGTGGTCACTGCCATTAGGTGGATGCAGAAGTGCTTGGGAAGGGCTGAGAGCACGCTGCCCTTTTCTACCTCGGCTTATCTCCACCTGACAACAGATTTTTTTCTCTCCAAATGGAGGACTTTTATCAGAAAATCAGTGTCCTGGCGCCTCAGAGATGTCTACAATGGAGAGCTGGCCCTGTCTCTTGTTTGGTTCCTGAGCAAAGAGCCTCTGTGGACGGAGAGGTCAGCGTGTGCCAGGCACTGTGCCTGCACCGTCCACGCCTTTCCTGCTGAGCTCTCACATCAGCTCTAGGAGTGTTGGCTCCATTTCACAGATGAAGAAATGGAGAATCAAGTTCCCACAGTCTGAGAGTCCTGCAGCTGGACTGCTGGTGAACTTCTCTGGTTGCCTCAAGCAGAAGTGACTGCAGTGGACCTGGATGGCCCATGGAGGCCGACTTGCCCTTCCCTCAGGGTTGCTTCACCCCAGGATGTGTCCCTGGGCCATTATGGTCCCTTCCCCCCAGGTCTGAGGGAGGGACAGAAGGTTATTCCATAAGGATAGCCAACCATAGTTTGATCTTAAAGCCTACTGTTATGTATCTGATGTGTTTCACAGGTGAGGGAGCTGAGAGGAGGAGAGAGGAGGGGGTGTTTTTCCAGGAACTCAGGGACTTGTGTTTGCTGGGAGAGTGTCAGCAGCTCACATCCTGCAAACATTCATTTGACACCCTGTTCCCAGGGCTCAGGGCTCAGGCCAGGACAGCCCCTGAGCCCAGACACAGAGTCTTGGTCCTTTATTGGACTGGAACCTGGTGGTATGGAGTCGACGATGAGAAAGTGAAAGAAGGAAAGAGGCTAATATTCTCTGGGATATGCAGCTGGCTTTCGTGTTTCAGGGAGTCAACCAGAAATAGAGATATGTGTATATATATATATATATATATAGAGAGAGAGAGAGAGAGAGAGAGAGAGAAAGAGAGAAAGACACGGGGACTCAAGCTCTGATGAAGCAAAGGTGATTTAATCAACATGGTGTGGGCATATATACTGTCTTACAAGGTAGTTATTCTCAGCAAAGTTAAAGATTAAAGTTCTAGACTTATAAACATAAGGTGATACAAATTATTATTATTTTTTCCATTTATTTTTATTAGTTGAAGGCTAATTATTTTACAATATTGTAGTGGTTTTTGCCATGCATTGACATGAATCAGCCATGGATTTACATGTGTTCCCCATCCCGATCCCCCCACCCGCCTCCCTCTCCATCCTATATCTCTGGGTCTTCCCAGTGCACCAGCCCCGAGCACTTGTCTCATGCATCCAACTTGGGCTGATGATCTGTTTCACCCTTGAGAGTATACTTGTTTCAATGCTATTCTCTCAGAACATCCCACCCTGGCCGTCTCCCACAGAGTCTAAAAGTCTGTTCTGTACATCTGTGTCTCTTTTTCTGTTTTGCATGTAGGGTTATTGTTACCATCTTATTAAATTCCATATATTTGTGTTAGTATACTGTATTGGTCTTTATCTTTCTGGCTTACTTCACTCTATATAATGGACTACAGTTTCATCCATCACATTAAAACTGATTCAAATGAATTCTTTTGAATGGCTGAGTAATATTCCATTGTGTATATGTACCACAGCTTCCTTATCCATTCATCTGGTGATGGGCATCTAGGTTGCTTCCATGTCCTGGCTATTATAAACAGTGCTGCGATGAACATTGGGGTGCATGTGTCTCTTTCAGATCTAGTTTCCTCAGTGTGTATGCCCAGGAGTGGGATTGCTGGTTCATATGGCAGTTCTATTGCCAGCTTTTTAAGGAGTCTCCACACTGTTCTCTATAGTGGCTGTACTAGTTTGCATTCCCACCAACAGTGTAAGAAGGTTCCCTTTTCTCCACACCCTCTCCAGCATTTGTTGCTTGTAGACTTTTGGATAGCAGACATTCTGACTGGTGTGTGATGGTACCCCATTGAGGTTTTGATTTGCATTTCTCTGATAATGAGTGACGTTGAGCATCTTTTCATGTGTTTGTTAGCCATCTGTATGTCTTCTTTGGAGAAATGTCTGTATAGTTCTTTGGCTCATTTTTTGGTTGGGTCATTTATTTTTCTGGAATTGAGCTTCAGGAGTTGCTTGTATATTTTTGAGATTAATCCTTTGTCTGTTGCTTCATTTGCTATTATTTTCTCTCCCATTCTGAGGGCTGTCTTTTCACCTTGCTTATAGTTTCCTTTGTTGTGCAAAAGATTTTAAGTTTAATTAGGTCCCGTTTGTTTATTTTTGCTTTTATTTCAGTATTCTGGGAGGTGGGTCATAGAGGATCTTGCTGTTTTTTATGTCAGAGCGTGTTTTGCCTATGTTCTCCTCTAGGAGTTTTATAGTTTCTGGTCTTACATTTAGATCTTTAATCCATTTTGAGTTTATTTTTGTGCGTGGTGTTAGAAAGTGTTCTCATTTCATTCTTTTACAAGCGGTTGACCAGTTTTCCCAGCACCACTTGTTAAAGAGGTTGTCTCTTTCCCATTGTACATTCTTGCCTCCTTTGTCGAAGATAAGTTGTCCATAGGTACATGGATTTATCTCTGGGCTTTCTATTTTGTTCTATTGATCTATATTTCTGTCTTTGTGCCAGTCCCATACTGTCTTGATGACTGTGGCTTTGTAGTAGAGTCTGAAGTCAGGCAGGTTGATTCCTCCAGTTCCATTCTTCTTTCTCAAGATTGCTTTGGCTATTTGAGGTTTTGTGTATTTCCATACAAATGGTGAAATTATTTGTTCTAGTACTGTGAAGAATACCATTGGTAGCTTGATAGGGATTGCATTGAATCTATAGATTGCTTTGGGTAGTATACTCATTTTCACTCTATTGATGCTTCCATTCCATGAACATGGTATATTTCTCCATCTGTTTGTGTCCTCTTTGATTTCTTTCGTCAGGATTTTATAGTTTTCTATGTATAGGTCTTTTGTTTCTTTAGGTAGATATACTCCTAAGTATTTTATTCTTTTTGTTGCAATGGTGAATGGTATTATTTCCTTAATTTCTCTTTCTGTTTTCTCATTGTTAGTGTACAGGAATGCAAGGGATTTCTCTGTGTTAATTTTACAGCCTGCAACTTTACTATATTGATTGATTAGGTCTAGTAATTTTCTGGTAGAGTCTTTAGGGTTTTCTATGTAGAGGATCATGTCATCTGCAAACAGTGAAAGCTTCACTTCTTCTTTTCCTATCTGGATTCCTTTGATTTCTTTTTCTGCTCTGATTGCTGTGGCCAAAATTTCCAAAACTATGTTGAATAGTAGCAGTGAAAGTGAGAACCCTTGCCTTTTCCTGACTTTAGGGGAAATGCTTTCAATGTTTCACCATTGAGGATAATGTTTGCTGTGGGTTTGTCCTATATAGCTTTTATTGTGTTGAGATATGTTCCTTGTATTCCTTCTTTCTGGAGAGTTTTTATCATAAATGGATGTTGAATTTTGTCAAAGGCTTTTTCTGCATTTTCTGAGATAATCATATGGTTTTTATCTTTTAATTTGTTAATGTGGTGTATTACATTGATTGATTTATGGATATTAAAGAATCCTTGCATTCCTGGGATAAAACCCACTTGGTCATGGTGTATGATCTTTTTAATATGTTGTTGGATTCTGTTTGCTAGAATTTTGTTAAGAATTTTTGCATCTATGTTCATCAGTGATATTGGCCTGTAGTTTTCTTTTTTTGTGGCATCTTTGTCTGGTTTTGGATTTAGGGTGATGGTGGCCTCAGAGAATGAGTTTGGAAGTTTACCTTCTTCTGCAATTTTCTAGAAGAGTTTGAGTAAGATAGGTGTTAGATCTTCTCTAAACTTTTTGTAGAATTCAGCTGTGAAGCCATCTGGTCCTGGGCTTTTGTTTGCTGGAAGATTTCTGATTACAGTTTTGATTTCTGTGCTTGTGATGGGTCTGTTAAGATCTTCTATTTCTTCCTGGTTCAATTTTGGAAAGTTACACTTTTCTAGGAATTTGTCCATTTCTTCCAAGTTGCCCATTTTATTGGCATAGAGATGCTGGTAGTAATCTCTTATGATCCTTTGTATTTCAGTGTTGTCCGTTGTGATCTTTCCATTTTCATTTCTAAATTTGTTGATTTGGTTCTTCTCCCTTTGTTTCTTAATGAGTCTTGCTAACAGTTTGTCGATTTTGTTTATCTTTTCAAAAAACCAGCTTTTAGCTATGTTGAGTTTTGCTATGGTCTCTTTTATTTCTTTTGCATTTATTTCTGCCCTAAATTTTAAGATTTCTTTCCTTCTACTAACCCTGGGGTTCTTCATTTCTTCCTTCTCTAGTTGCTTTAGGTCTAGAGCTAGGTTATTTATTTGACTTTTTTCTTGTTTCTTGAGGTAAGCCTGTAATGCTATGAACCTTCCCCTTGGCACTGCTTTTACAGTGTCCCATAGGTTTTGGGTTGTTGTGTTTTCACTTTCATTCGTTTCTATGAATATTTTGATTTCTTTTTAAATTTCTTCTATGATTTGTAGGTTATTCAGAAGTGTGTTATTTAGCCTCCATATGTTTGAATTTTTAATAGTTTCTATTTTTTTCCCCTGCAATTGAAATCTAGTCTTACTGCACTGTGATCCAAAAAGATGACTGGAATGATTTCAATTTTTTTGAATTTACCAAGACTAGATTTATGGCCCAGGATGTGATCTATTCTGGAGAAGGTTCCGTGTGCACTTGAGAAAAAGGTGAAATTGATTGTTTGGGGGCAAAATGTTCTATAGATATCAGTTAGCTCTAGCTGGTCCATTGTGTCATTTAAAGTTTGTGTTTCCTTGTTAATTTTCTGTTTAGTTGATCTATCCGTAGGTGTGAGTGGGGTGTTAAAGTCTCCCACTATTATTGTGTTATTGTTAATTTCCCCTTTCATACTCATTATCATTTGCCTTACACATTGTGGTGTTCCTAAGTTGGGTGCATATATATTTATAATTGCTATATCTTCTTCTTGGATTGATCCTTTGATCATTATGTAGTGTCCTTCTTTGTCTCTTTTCACAGCCTTTATTTTAAAGTCTATTTTATCTAATATGAGTATTGTGACTCCTGATTTCTTTTGGTCTCTGTTTGCATGAAATATTTTTTTCCAGCCCTTCACTTTCAGTCTGTATGTGTCCCTTGTTTTGAGTGGGTCTCTTGTAGACAGCTTATATAGGGGTCTTGTTTTTGTATCCATTCAGCCAATCTTTGTCTTTTGATTGGGGCATTCAACCTATTTACATTTAAAGTAATTATTGATAGGTATGGTCCCATTGCCATTTACGTTGTTGTTTTGGGTTTGCGTTCATACAACTTTTCTGTGTTTTCTGTCTAGAGAAGATCCTTTAGCATTTGTTGAAGAGCTGGTTTGGTGGTGCTGAATTCTCTCAGCTTTTGCTTGTCTGTAAATCTTTGAGTTCTCCTTCATATCTGAATGAGATCCTTGCTGGGTACAGTAATCTGGGTTGTAGGTTATTCTCTTTCATTACTTTAAGTATGTCCTGCCATTCCCTTCTGGCCTGAAGGGTTTCTATTGATCAGCTGTTATCCTTATGGGTATCCCTTTGTATGTTATTTGTTGTTTCTCCCTTGCTGCTTTTAATATTTGTTCTTTGTGTTTGATCTTTGTTAATTTGATTAATATGTGTCTTGGGGTGTTTCGCCTTGGGCTTACCCTGTTTGGAACTCTCTGTGTTTCTTGGATTTGTGTAACTATTTCCTTCCCCATTTTAGGGAAGCTTTCAACTATTATCTCCTCGAGTATTTTCTCATGGCCTTTCTTTTGGTCTTCTTCTTCTGGAACTCCTACGACCCGAATGTTGGGGCATTTCACATTGTCCCAGAGGTCCCTGAAGTTGTCTTCATATCTTTTGATTCTTTTTTCTTTTCTCCTCTCTGCTTCATTTATTTCCACCATTTTATCTTCTACCTCACTTATCCTACCTTCTACCTCCGTTATTCTAGTGTTGGTTCCCTCCAGAGTGTTTTTGATTTCATTTATTGCATTATTCATTTTTAATTGACTCTTTTTTATTTCTTCTAGGCCCTTGTTAAACATTTCTTGCATCTTCTCAATCTTTGTCTCCAGGCTATTTATCTGTAACTCCATTTTATTTTCAAGATCTTGGATCATTTTTATTATCATTATTCTAAATTCTTTTTCAGGTAGATTCCCTATCTCCTCCTCTTTTGTTTGACTTGGTGGGCATTTTTCATATTCCTTTACCTATTGTGTATTTCTCTGCCTTTTCATCTTGTTCAGATTACTGTGTTTGGAGTCGCCTTTCTGTATTCTGGTGGTCTGTGGTTCCTTTTTATTGTGGAGGTTTCTCCCAGTGGGTGGAGTTGGACGATTGGCTTGTGAAGGTTTCTTGGTTAGGGAAGCTTGCATCAGTGTTCTGGTGCATGGAACTGGATTTCTTCTCTCTGGAGTGCAATGGAGTGTCCAGTAGTGAGTTTTGAGATGGGTCTATGTGTTAGGTGTGACTTTGGGCAGCCTGTATGTTGACACTCAGGGCTATGTTCCTGTGTTGCTGGAGAATTTGTGTGGTATGTCTTGCTCTGGAACGTATTGGCTCTTGGGTGGTGGTTGGTTTCAGTGTAGGTATGGAGGCTTTTGGATGGTCTCTTATTACTTAATGTTCCCTCTAGTCAGGAGTTCTCTGGTGTTCTCAGGTTTTGGGCTTAAGTCTCCTGCCTCTGGCTTTCAGTCTTATTCTTCCAGTAGTCTTAAGGCTTCCCCAACAATACAGCACTGATAATAAAACTTCTAGGTTAATGGTGAAAAGATTCTCCACAGTGAGGGACGCCCAGAGAAGTTCACAGAGTTACATGAAGAAGAGGAGAGGGAGGAAGGAGATAGAGATGAGAAGGAGGAGAAAAAGGGGAACTCAAGAGGAGAGAGACAGATCTATGCAGTACTCTGTTCCCTAAGTGTTCTCCATAGCCCAGAATACACACAGAGATCCACAGAATTGGATTGAGAAGAGAAGGGGGAGGGAGGAAATAGAGGTGATCTGGGGGAGAAAAAGGCGAGTCAAAAGGGGGAAAGAGTAATCATCACACTGCTGAGTAAAAATGGGTACTGAATATTGGATTCTTAAATGTCCAAAATTGATATCAAATATTGAAAAACAAAGATTAAAAATCTAGAGTAGAGGTTAGACTTAAAAATACAATATTAGAAACAAAAATACAAAAAATTTAAGAAATATATATGAAGTTCGCTTTAAAAATTGCATCTTTTTTTTTATTTGCATGGTTATAGTGAAGTGAAAATGAAAATTAAGGAGTAATAGAGGAGTAATAAAGGACTTTAAAAGAAAATAAAAGAAAAAAGAAAAAAATTTTTAATAAAAATATAGTAAAAATATACGAGAATGAAACTGAAAATTAAGGAGTAATAGAGGAGTAATCAGTTCAGTTCAGTTCACTTGCTCAGTCATGTCCGACTCTTTGCGACCCCGTGAGTCGCAGCACGGCAGGCCTCCCTGTCCATCATAAACTCCCGGAGTTTACTCAGACTCATGTCCATCTAGTCGGTGATGCCATCCAGCCATCTCATCCTCTCTGTCATCCCCTTCTCCTCCTGCCCCCAATCCCTCCCAGCATCAGGGTCTTTTCCAATGATTCAACTCTTTGCATGAGGTGGCCAAATATTGGAGTTTCAGCTTCAGCATCAGTCCTTCCAATGAACACCCAGGACTTATCTCCTTCAGGATGGACTGTTTGGATCTCCTTGCAGTCCAAGGGACTCTCAAGAGTCTTCTCCAATACCACAGTTCAAAAGCATCAATTTTTCAGTGCTCAGCTTTCTTCACAGTCCAAGTCTCACATCCATACACGACCACTGGAAAAACTATAGCCTTGACCAGACGGACCTTTGTTGTCAAAATAATGTCTTTGCTTTTTAATATGCTGTCTAGGTTGGTCATAACTTTCCTTCCAAGGAGTAAGTGTCTTTTAATTTCACGGCTGCCGTTACCATCTGCAGTGATTTTGGAGCCCCCCAAAATAAAGTCTGACACTGCTTCCATTGTCTCCCCCTGTACTTTAAAAGAAAATAAAAGAAAAAAAGAAAGAAAAAGGAAAAAATTTTTTTAATTTAAAAAATAGTAAAAATGTATGAAAATGAAAGCTAAGGAGCAATAGAGGTGTAATAGAGGACTTTAAAAGAAAATAAAAGAAAAAAGAAAAAAAAAGGAAAAAAATTTTAATTAAAAATAGTAAAAATATATGAAAATGAAAATTAAGGCGTATTAGAGGAGTAATAGGGAATTTTAAAAGAAAATAAAAGAAAAAAATTTAAAAAAAGAAAAAAGAAAAGAAAAAATTTTTTTAAATTAAAAAAAATAGTAAAAAGATATCTAGGAATTTCTCTGGAGCTGTTGTGGGCAGTGTCGGTTCAGTTCAGTTTCAGATAGCTCCTTATTCCAGCTTACACTTCACGATATCTATAGCCCCCTTCCAGTGTAGTCCGTGTTAACTACAGGTATTTTAATCTGTTGTCCCTGTCACTTCTGCAGCAGTTCCCTTTGTTTATTTGGCTTCTGTTTGCTGGTCTCTTCAGTGTCTAATTTCTGCCCTGACACAAGCGGGCAGAGGTGGTCTCTTGTTTAGGTTCGCCTGTTCAGTCGTGCTATGGGGAGGGAGGGGCACTGCAAACAAATGTCACTGGCGTGTGTGGGGAGAACTCGCAGTGTTCCAGCCACACTGGGTTTGCCCCCACTCACGGGTGTGTGCTTTCCCCTTCTACACTACTCAGACTCCAGGCTGCTCTATAGGGAGCGGGCCCTGAGTTGCATGCAGTTCCAGTTTTTGGGTACTCCACAAAAAATCAGACTCGGTTGGGCCTTCGTTTTGTGCCTTTCCCGCCCGAGCAGCTCAGGCAGCCAGGAGCTTGATGGGCGCACTGTCCCCAGGTGCGGTGCACATTCTCCCCTCCGCGGTCCCAGCCTCAGTTTCCGTGCGCTGGTTGGGTGCGTCTTTTGTCTGTTCTGGGGAGCTGGTCTCTAGCTGCGACCCTCCCGGCGGATGTCAACCATCCAGAATCTCAGGAAGTCTTTGGTTAGAAACTGGGAACCTGTTTGCAGTTTGGTAGGGGGTGCCGTCTCTGGGGCCAGGTTTGCCCCTTTCCCCTCCCCACTTCCTCCTGCCTCCAGTGGGAGATGGGCTGGCCTGCCACCGGGTAGCTCTTCTCTGGAATTGCTCAGTCTTTCTTTTTTCTGTTAACGGCCAGCAGTGTGTTCGGTTAGCATGCTTTTCACCGGTTAATTTTCCTTCCCTCTCTTGCTATCCCACAGTTTAAGTTGCTATCTCACATTAGCTCCCTCTGATTGCCCTCAGGGCATTCAGGCCCGGTCCTTACCCTAAGCAAATCTGCCCGCTCCTCTCCGTTCAGCCCCCACTTGCTGGTGGTGGATGCGAGCGTCTGGGGTACTTTTCTGCTGGGAGTTGCTTTTAGGCATGTAACCTGTGGGTTTTATTTAGTTTTCCTCCCAGTTAGGTTGCCCTCCGAGATTCGAAAACTTCCTCCAGACCCGCCTGTAAGAGGGTTTCCTGGTGTTTGGAAACTTCCTCTATTACGACTCCCTTCCCGGGATGGGTCTCCGTCCCTGACTCTTTTGTCTCTCTTTTTATCTTTTATATTTTGTCTTACCTCCTTTCGAAGACAATGGGCTGCTTTTCTGGGCGCCTGATGTCCTCTGCTGGTGATCAGAAGTTGTTTTGTGCAGTTTGCTCAGTGTTCAAATGTTCTTTTGATGAAATTGTAGGGGAGAAAGTGGTCTCCCAGTCCTATTCCTCTGCCATCTTAGCTTCTCCCCCCAAAGCAATACATATTAAAGAGACAAAGTTGTAAACAATCACTTTTACCGTATGTTCATAAGAAGGAAGCGGGTACTTATCAGCATGTTGAAAAACTAACGAAGGAGATGCATGGATTCCTCAGTCCTGGGAAAGGCTGGCCTTTCCCCTTAACTCCTGAATATTCAGGAATTAGTAAGGAACAGAGGATTCCTGACAGATCCAAAACAGCACACAGGAAACCTCCTCTTAAATGCTTCCTGACATCAGCGGAGTCAAGGGGCACACGGGCAGCTGCCCTGCTCCCTGACCTGCCCAAGTCTGCTCCTGGCCTTACTGGAGCTGCCGGGACTCAAGGATGCCTCCTTTCCAGAGCTTGGGGTCCCGTGGAGACAGCCGGCTCTGGGCGTCACCCCTAGAGAAGGGACACAGGGAGAAACAGTGGGAGGCAGGAGCTTTCCTGGAGGGAAAATCCAAGCACAGTCATCCCTCCCGCCTGCTTACTTTAAACCTCAGGCAGAAATTCAGGGGCAGGGAAAGCCATGTGTACCTCCCCGGGGGGAATCTGACAGCATGAGGGTGCCCAGGCCCAGCTTCCTAATTGCCCTCCATCACAGGATAGCTGTGGACCCTGAGTGAGGATCAGGCTGGGTGGGTGCGTGTCCCGGGACACACCTCCTGGCCAGGTAGCCCCAGCAGCAGACCTGGAAGCCAATGATGATGTTCGTGATCCTCAGGTCCTGCTCCTCCTCCAGGTGGGCCAGCACGCCGGCCCGGAAGAAGACTTTACTCTGACCGATGTGGTACAGGTTGCTGTCGAGCTCCAGGGCTTCCTTCCGAAAGAGGAGAGCCGGCTGCTGACCATGTGCCACCCCCGCCACCACGGAGCCCCGGAGAAAGGCCAAGGCCCGGGGAGGGGCCTGGAGCCGGGGTTGGCCCTGCTGCTCTGTGGGCAGCCTCCTCCTGGTGCAGGGAGAGTGGGGCTGAGGGGACGCAGGAGGGGCAGGTGGGAGTTAGCACGGGACAGGTAACGAGTGAAAGCCACAGAGAAATACAGAACCTCGGCCCTGTAGGGACCTTACCTGCTGGAGTCTCTGCCCACGTGCATTTCTAACAAAGGTGGCAGTAGATAGTGGAGCTTAGGAGGCATTACCTTAGGGAAGCCATAGGCATTCACTAGGGAAACAGTGTCTTTGTTTGTTTATTTGACTGCCCTGGGTCTTCATTGTTGAGGGGGCAGGGGGTGCTTTCTCTAGTTGCAGCAAGTGTGCTATTCTTGGTTGAGTACATGGGCTTCTCATCGCAGTGGCTTCTCTTTTTGCAGAGCACGGGTCTAGTGTGCGGGCTCTGAAGTTGCGGTGCACGGGCTTAGTTGCTCTGCCCAGCATGTAGGATCTTCCTGGACCAGGGATCAAACCTGTGTCCCCTGCATTGGCAGGCAGATTCTTTACCACTGGACCACCAACGAAGTCCCAAAAGGTTTCTTTTGAAAAAGGTACTTTAAAGTCAAGACTGGCTTCAATGTCCTTCAGAAGCAGACGGAGCTAAGCAGGGGAGGCTGAGCAGTGTGGGGCCATGTGCAGAATGATGGGCAACAGCACAGGTGGCTTGAGAGCCTCACTGGTACAGTACAAGGTGCTCTTCACCAATTGTCCTTGTCGGAGAGGCTGGGTCCAGACCAGCTCCTCAGGCATCTGAGGGTAACCAGTTGCTAGATATTCAGTGTCAGCAGCACATCTTCCTGAGAACAATGGTTTATTCTAAGTATGGATCTCTGCAGACGCAAGACACCACTGTGCTCTGAGGTCTAAGCCCCGGGAACAAGCCAGCTGGAGGCTGTGTGCCAGTTGGTGTGAAGGCAGCTCTGTGAACTTCAAGGAGTCTGTGCGAACTAGGAGCAGCAGCTTAAAACCACCAAACTCAGGGCAAGCGAGGAGCTAGAAACCTCCACAAAGGCCCTGCCAGAAGGGACTCAGGTCCTGGGTGGCGGAGAGACCTGTGCTCATCTCTCCCCACATTGGAAAGGACAGCAGGTGGTGACAGACAGCCCCGTGTCCTGGGCTCAAAGCAGGTGAGTCCATGACCTTGGGCCCAGGATGAGTTGTGTTACAGAAACAACATGCTTGCTTCACTTCCTCCTGAAACAGGACACCCTGTGTTCTCCTGACCAATCAACTCAACATGGATCAGGGAGGAGGCTCAAGGCACCCGGAGGCCACACCCAGGATGACCCTTCCCAGGTGGGGGCTGTGGCCACTCTCCTGGACCCTGGGCCCAGCTTCCTCCTGTTCTCCGTGGGGGTGATACCACCTGCTCTCAGAGGGGCAGTGAGGACCTATGAGGACCCAGGTGATGGTGCTGACACAGCGATGGCCCAGCCCAGGTTCCGCAGGTGTGAATTTCCCTGAAGGAAAGAGGAACAGGGAGTGGAATCCCAGTGAAGACTGGTATCAGGGGAGTAATGCTCCTGGAGGTCCTGGTCTTTACTGTACCTCCTTGCTGCCTGCACATATATAAGATGCATACAGAACACTGAGAAAGGAGCCCAACAGAGCAGGAGAAGCACTAGCATTGAACTGGGGCCCTTTACCCCTGACATCCCTGCAACGCATAGCAGGTGGACATGATTCGTGCTTGTCTCCAGCTGGGGAAGTGGGCAGTGTACTTACTGTCGTGTGTGGGATGGTTGGACCCAGGATAGGGTGAGGGGAATCATTTCCATTGGTCTGAGAAGAGGGCACGTTGTGGACCCAGGAAGCACTAAATCTGGAGTCTCTCTTCCTGAGACTCTCCCCCCAGGGTTCGGATCCCTGTTAACCATTCATCTTCCTCATCCTTCAGCCTGACCTATTGGTCCCAGAATATAGTCCTCAGACCCAAGCTCTTCTGTCTCCTGGGAACCTGATACTGAGATTCCAAGTGCTTGAACCTAAGCTCCCAGCTAGAAGGGGCCTCTGGGGACAGACTGTGAGCTCCTGCAGGGGGACCTGCCCTACTTTCTGTGCTTCATGAACTGTGCAGGTTTGGGGCTTCTTTCCTTTCTCTGACCTGGCCTGCATCCCTCCAGTGCATGCTCTCCTGTACTCACTTAGCCAGACTCCGTCTCTGTTGCTCAGAAGCACAGGGATCTCACCTGAGACACGGGTCACCGTGGAATTGCATCATCTGTATATTGAGCTGGATGGGGTCCACCTCTAAGGGTTTGGGGGCACATGGAGATGGACACTGAATGGTTCTGTATCCAGGCACTGGGTCCAGAACCCTACCCAGGAGAAGTCTGTGCAGGATTTGAATTCCCCAGGAACTTACAAAGAATGAAAGAAGGAAAGAAACTCATGATTCCGGGATCAGACAGATGATGGCCATAACTGCTGACATCTTCAGGAAGGAATGGATGGGCCGACTGAAGTCTCACGGAAACACTGTCTGAGAGGGAGTCAGAGGCACTGAGGAAAGTCTACCGAGGGAGGTTTGGACAAAAGTGTGGAGAAGGCTCTGCAGCACATGGGGAGGGACTTAGGAGATGTCCTGGGATCATTTCTAGGTCCCGGGTTTCTGGCTTCCTGCCCTGAGCTCCAGGTGAGGGAGACTGTTAGGTGGTCACATGCTCCACACGTGGAAACACAGAAAGTCGGTGCCCTGTGGAGCAGCCCATGGGGTGAGAACAACACCCAGATGCCCCCCTCTCCTCCCTGGAGAGGAGGAGCCTGAGGCATCCCATGTTTCTCCCCTTCCCTCACTCTTTAGCCCCTCTCCTCCCTCAGTCCAGGCTCCAGGCTCTTGCTTTGTCCTCAACCCAGATGGTTGACCAGGTCAGAACATGGCCTTGATTGGACTTTCCCTCCATCCCTGCTCCCATCGCCCAGCCCCTCAGTCATGTTCCTGGGGATCGAGTGATCCTGGCGTCCTGCTCTGCCCTTGGGGGACTCCAGGCTCCTGCACATTGCTTTGGTCTGCAATTAGGCTTTGGCATCTGTGCCCAGAGTCACAGGTAACTGTTGTGGAGGCGAAAGCAGTTGCTGCTAAGGTCGATATTCTTTTTTTTTTTTAATTTATTTTTATTAGTTAGAGGCTAATTACTTTACAATATTGTAGTGGCTTTTATCATACATTGGCATGAATCAGCCATGTATTTACATGTGTTCCCCATCCCGATCCTCACTCCCACCTCCCTCCCCATCCTATCCCTCTGGGTCTTCCCAGTGTACCAGCCCTGAGAACTTGTCTCATGCATCCAACCTGGCCTGGTGATCTGTTTCACCCTTGATAGTATACTTGTTTCAATGGTATTCTCTCAGAACATCCCACCCTCGCCTTTCCCACAGAGTCCAAAAGTCTGTTCTGTACATCTGTGTCTCTTTTTCTGTTTTGCATATAGGGTTATCATTACCATCTTTTAAAATTGCATATATATGCATTAGTATACTGTATTGGTCTTTATCTTTCTGGTTTACTTCACTCTGTATCATGGGCTCCAATTTCATCCATCTCATTAGAACTGATTCAAATGAATTCCCTTTAATGGCTGAGTAATATTCCATTGTGTATATGTACCATAGCTTCCTTATAATTGCCAGGACATGGAAGCAACCTAGATGCCTATCAGCAGACGAATGGATAAGGAAGCTAAGGTCAATATTCTTATTGGTCATTCTAGCCCGTGTGGGGAATAGATGAGTGGGGCAGGGCAGTGCCCCAAGGTAAACACAGGAAGACTGTTATGGAAGATCCTGTAAGAGTCCTGGTGAAACATGAAGGCGGCCTGGTGAGGTGTGTACTGCCTCTCTCTGCCCCTCTGTTTACGGCTGACCCCCCCCCCCCCGCCCCCATACCTGCACACAAGCCCTCTGCTCTCAATTAACCTTGGGTGCCCTGTGTCCATCCTGGTCCCCGGGGTGGGAGGAGGAGCATCCCCATGCTCAGCCCAAGTCAGATGACACAGGCTCCCCCGGCTGTCCCATGGGGCCTGCGGGGCTCCAGGGTCTTAGGGAAATGACTGAATGGGAGTCCAGCGAGCAGGTAGGAGGAGCCATGGAGGACACGCTCCCTGTGACCCTGGGAGACAGGCTCACGGGGAAGGAGCTCAGGGATCTGGACTCAGGTGAGCCCCGTCAGCCAACACAAGGAAACCTCAGTGAATCAATCCTATTTATTGAAACAAAGTCTGGAGGACACAAAGTGAGGAGATCCAGTGTTAGTCGTTAGTCATGTCTGGCTCTTAGTGATCTCATGGACTCCCAGACTCCTTTGTCCGTGGAATATTTCCAGGCAAGAATACTGGAGTGGATTGCCATTTCCTTCTCCAGGGGATCTTCCCAACCCAGGAATTGAACACTTGTCTCCTGTATTGGCAGGTGGATTCTTCACCACTGAGTCGCCTGGGAAACCCATGGAGAAGCATGGAGTTTCCTTAAAAAACTAAATATAGAGTTATTGTATGAGTCAGCGCTTCTGGAAAAGACAAAAGCTCTAATTCAAAAAGTAACATGCACTCCAGTGTTCAGAGCAGCACTATTTATAATAGCATGGAAGCAACCTAAGTGTCCATCAATAGATGAGAAAAGATGCGAAATAACTGGAATAGTACCCAGCCATAAAAGAATAAAATAATGCTGTTTTTAGCTGCTTGGATTGACATAGAGATTATTGGAAATGAACTAAGTCAGTCAGAAAAAGACAAATATTGTATGATCTCAATTGTATGTGAAATCTAAAAAGTAGTACAAATGAACTTATTTACAAAACAGAAACAGACTCACAGACAAAGAAAACAAACTTAAGGTACAAAATAGGAAAGGGGAGGAAGGGTAAATGGGAATATGTGATTAATGGATGCACATTACCATACATAAAATAGATAAACAATCAGGATTTACTGTACAGCACACAAAACTACATGTATAATCAGTACATTTGGCTGCACACCAGAAACCCACACAATACCGTAAGTCACCTAGACTTCAATAAAAACAAACAAACAAACAAAAGAGGTCACTGTCTAATTAATAACAACCTGCTGGAATCGAAGGTGAGTTGATGCTGGAGACATGGGGCTAGAGAACACCACCAGGGGGAACTCTTCTTGCTGGGACGTCACACCCTGAGGAGGGCGATAGAGGAGCCCCGGCTACTTCTCCTGGATCCCAACAGTCCTCACCCTTTGACTTTCTCTCATTTTCAACCCTTTCGTATTCCTGGCCTTCCATAGCTAGTTCCACCTGCCTTTCTCTTTATTCTACCCCCAGTGTGTTCTTCAGTCCAAAGAAGTGGTTTCTCCCCTCCCCTCACTCTTTAGCCCCTCTCCTCCCTCAGTCCAGGCTCCAGGCTCTTGCTTTGTCCTCATCTGCCACCTGCATCCATCCCTCCCTTGCTCAGCTCCAGAAATGCCAAATTCCTAACACCCAGGACCATCAATGTTGTCTCCCCTCCTTTTCTCCTCTAACAAGCTGCCTCTGAGACACCCAGCAAATGTCCCTCGTCCCTGCACCCCTCTGGGGGTGGGGGAACTGAGCCCTTCTGCAGATTCTCATGGATCTCAGTGAGTAACTCCAATATGCTTTCCAACACCTGGGCCCACTGCCTCACCTTTTCAGCTGACTCTGCCTTTGCTCCATCGTGTAAATGTATTGAGTCTCTCACCAGGAAGCCCACATCTATCACAATGCCAACACATGCCACGACTATGCCAGTGATATGGGCTCCTTTTGCCATTGCTGAAGCCATGCTTCCAAAAGTTTTCTGCACCTGAACGCTGCCATGAATGAAGGTTTTCCCTTCGGTTATGAAGAACTTGACTTTGACTGCTAAAGCAGGGCTGCCTTCTATCACCTTGATGAATTGGAAATTCTTCCCAATGATTTCTAGCACTCTGATGAATGATTTCTTTGCAAGAATAATATGAACTTTCCTTTTAAGGAGTACATCCTTGATTACCTTCCATCTCTTCCTGTCATGGGACAGCAGTTGAGTGGTTTTGATTTCCACTGATGATGTGTTTACTTGTTCCACGATGCTGGTGGACACATTGGTCACAGCAGCCACTATGCCCAGCCCAAACCCAGTGGCCAAGAGAGGCAGAGTGGCCCCCATTGTCAGAGGTGCCAGAGCCAGGTGAAGGATGCTGAGGATGCCAGACACAGTGCCAGTGGAGTGGGCCACCACCTTGGAAATCGTGCAATCCTTGTGTACCTTGTCAACTTTGTCTACAAAAACATGGAGCTTTTCTGTGTCTTTCTCCAGGTCTTGTTCCATCACAGGAAACTCCTCCAAAATCTTCTTTCTGTCCAGCTGGTCTTGTTGGAGTGTGTCTGGGTCCTTTCCACTCAAGTTTGTATTCAGCCTGTTCAGATATTCATGTAGTGCCTTTGCCTCCTCCCTGTAATAATGAAGGTCAAGGAATTAAGACAATTTGTTTGTAAAAATAGGCTGGACAGGATCTATTCTGCATAAATTACAGAAATTGTTTAATTAAATGTTTATAAGTGTTTCTTTTTACATTAAGCGTGTATTCGGACATTGTAGATGCTCCATATAGTTATTCAATGGTGGAAAAAATTAGCAAAGGTTATATTAGGAATCAATTAAGGTAGGTATTTGGTAAAGGCACTCGGGACAGGCAAAACCATCACTTGCCAGGAGTTGGTAAGGTGGGAACTCCACAGAGAAACAAAGAGAAGTTTGATTGGAGCAGAAACCCCTTCATTCGTGGACCTTAGGGTGTAGTGAGGAGTCAATCTACTCTTAGCCCTTGATTCTGGGAAGTAGTCTCTAAGCTTCTAGAATATTCTGGCTGATAGGAGTGTCCTCATCTGTTCGGGCCTTTGGCCACTGGACAAACAGAAAAGGTGAGATTCGCGACTGGGGCCTCTGGGTCATATGGTATCAATTCTGACCTCTGGAGGAGCTAGACTCTAGGGCATTAGTCTGACCGCCGGGAGGAGCTGGAGACCACAAGTTAGGATAATTTGTTTCTAAGTGGGTGAGATTCCCTGGCAGAGAGTGCTCTGTGTGTCCTGCCGCATACTGATTCCAAGGCTGGAAAGCATCCTGGGGACAACGGAAGCTTTGTGTGTGAAACCCGCCCAGACTTTGCCCTGTGGCTGAAACTGCATCCTTTCCTGTAATAAACCATAACCGGGATGACGATATCTTCAGTGAGCTCTGAGAATTCTTCTAAGGAATTTTCAACCTGAGGGTGATTATGGGAACACCCATATTTGCTACTGGTGTTAAATGTAAGGACAGTCCTGGGGACCGTGCGCTCAGATTTAGCAGGTTGCCTAACTCTGCATACTTAGGGGAAAAAACCCACCAAAAGTCAGAGGTAGAAGGCACCTTCAAGATCATTTTGCCTGGCATCTGCTGTCTTCCAAGGCTTGTGCCCTTGATCTTTCCATTGAAAAGTCACTGGGTCCAACCACTTCCCCAGCTGACAGGGAAGCAGGAGATGTGCTGTGAGCCCTGGTTCCCTTGGACTCTCCAGCTCACCTCACTGACTCCTGACCCGTCACCCAGCATCCTTGACCTCTCAGATGTTACATGTTAGCTGGTAAATGGGCCTGCACCCCAAGGCCATGTGCAACTTTATACACCCTCTCCAAGCCTCAAGAGACTTGAGGAAACGTCCATCGGATTTGTTAATCCTGAAGAGGCTGGCACTTGCACAACTGGTGGAGTAAGTGTTTTCCTCTTGGGTGGGAATGCATGAGTGTCCTCAGAATCCCTCAAATGACACAAAATCGCAGCCACTCACTGTGGGCCTGGAGGGCTCACTGAGCCACATGGCATTCCCACTGTCAGGGCCGCTCCATGTAGACTAGAAGATGGTCCCAGATGGAGTGAGAACCCAGGTCCCAGGCAGGGTGTGGAGGACATGATCACCCAGGGCCCTCTAGGCCAGCATGAGGGGATCCCATCAGGGAAGAAAGAAATATCCTCCCTCCCACTCCTGGAGCCTCTGTTAGCATCACAGCCCCTTCAGTCCTGCGTCCTCAGGGCCCACTCTCCTCACTCTAGTCCTCATCCTGTTGCCCAAGCCTGTCTACTTGTCCTCCAACCTGAACCCTCTGCTCTACCCTGACCCCTGGGTCTGACCCTGGTCCAGGCCTCCCTGGGCTTTTGGATGAGATGATTGCATTTGCTTCTCCACCTCTGACCTGCATTTTACTCTGAAGCCATCACCATAGCCCATCAGATTGAATTGCTATTCCCACTGGACACAGGACAGATCTGAGACTCCAAGACATAAGCCCAGAGCCTCAGAGCTGGGCAGGGATAGAGCCAGGACCCCACCAGATCCACCCAGTTCCTCTCCAGCCTCTCTACTTTATGGGCCAGTTGAATCTTGCAAGGTTGGTACAGTTCCTAAGATGGGAAAGGAAAGGGCTCTAGTCAGAATCCCCAGGTGCAGAAAAGGATGTTGGCAGTATTGACTGACTTGTTTGAAAGTGAGCTCTGCTTTGTCCTCATCTCTAGGAAAAAGACCCTTGGTCCCTATCTCTTCCCAAGAAGTTTTTTCAAAGTTAATGTTAATTGAGCACCTACTCTGTGTCAGCCATCATGCAAAGCACTTTGCACGCATGATCTCAGTGTCTTCACAATAAAACTGAACAGATGAAGAAACTAAGGCCGAGAGTAGCTCAGTAACATGTCCAAGGTCACATAACCTGACCCTGTAGCAGGTTTCACCTCTTCTCACCCCGAGGCTGTTCACTGCCAGCAAATGACATGAAGGAAGCACTGCTATTGGGATCTTGAGAAGGAACATCCTTGACTCCAGTTATAGGGTGCTGCCTGGAGGAGGTGTGCCTGGAGGAAGAACGTAGCCTGGGGCAGAGGGAGCTGAGTGACATTCCTGGTGCACCCATGCATGTTACCTGGGTAAACTGGCCTTAGCCACAAATCTCTCCCAGTTTTGTGTTAGGAGCTTCAGTTTATTTTCTGTGTCCTGGGAAGACTCAGCGACAACTTGATAAACATTTTCACTCTCTAGATGGAAAAAGAAAAGAATAAAATTAGAAGAAACTGTGGTGGAATGTAAATGGCGTTGAGTAGTTTGCTCCTTGGAAGAAAAGTTACGACCAACCTAGACAGCATATTAAAAAGCAGAGACATTACTTTGCCAACAATGATCTGTCTAGTCAAAGCTATGGTTTTTCCAGTAGTCAGGTATGGATGTGAGCGTTGGACTATAAAGAAAGCTGAGCGCTGAAGAATTGATGCTTTTGGACTGTGATATTGGAGAGGACTCTTGAGAGTCCCTTGGACAGCAAGGAGATCCAACCAGTCCAACCTAAAGGAAATCAGTCCTGAATATTCATTGGAAGGTCTGATGCTGTAGCTGAAACTCCAATCCTTTGGCCACCTGATGCGAAGAACTGACTCATTTAAAAGGACCCTAATGCTGGGAAAGATTGAAGGTGGGAGGAGAAGGAGAAAACAAAGGATGAGATGGTTAGATGGCATCACTGACTCAATGGACATGAGTTTGAGTAAACTCTGTGAGTTGGTGATGGACAGGAAGGCCTGGCGTGCTGCAGTCCATGGGTTGCAAAGAGTTGGACACGACCGAGTGACTGAACTGAACTGAAAATGTGTTAAAGGTCCCTCTTCCTGACCAACGGTCCCTAGTGTTATGGGTGGGGACATGTGTGTCCCCTCTGCCCCAGTTCTTATGCTGAAGCTCTGACCACCCCTCCCTGAGGACTGAGGTGGCACAGTCCAGACCTGAGTTCAATTCTGGGTCCCCTGACTCTTGCGGAGTGACTGAGGTGGAGGGGGTTGCAGGGCAAGAACTGGAGGAAACAGCCTCTTGATGATACCCTAGGGTCTGGGAGCAGAAGGAGGCTTGGAGCAAGGGAGAGGGCAGGAGAAGCTCCAGAGATGTTGGGGGACCTCTTCTCCCTCTCCGGCCTGACCTTGGGGATCCCCATCAGCTGTCCCCCTCACCGTGGGCTGTCTTGGCCTCACTTCTGCGTCCCTTGCTGGAAGGCAGTGGGGGAAGATGTAGGCACCGTGCTGCGGTGCCCTGAGGATGGGTTTGGGATTGATGCTGTATGGATAGGACCCCGAATGTGGGGGCTCCCCTGGCCTCTCTGGAGGGCTCCAGAATGCTCAGCCACCCCCTTCTTGGTTTTTGATTCCTTTGTGGGTTGTCTCAGCCTGGAGGCACCACCCTCGATTCTGGATCACAAGTGGAAACCAGCCAGACCAGTGATAGCTGGCTACCTGAGCAGTACAAGAGGTCTGTTGAGCTCATGATGGCAGCAGCAGTGTCTCGGAGATGTTGCTTCGGCTCACCCATCCAAGTCAGGCTGGAAGGAGGTGTGACTTCCCCCTTGGGGAAGAGAAAACAGACTGTGGGCTAGATCACGCGTGAGCAGGGGCTGCAAGGAGCAGCGAGGGGGGAGTTCTCTGGTGGGTTCCCCTGGGACGGCCACCAGTGCCACCGGGGACTTAACCCTCTGTGTTTCTCTGTCCCCTGGGCTCTGCTGCCTGTTAGTTAAGACAAGTCACTCACCTCCAAAGCTCCTTCCAAGCTGAGTCAGAGTCCTGCTCTCCTGTTGGGGCCCAGGGAGAAGGTAATCAGACAGGAGACAGCCATCTGTGAAGTTATAGGAGCAATAAAACCAGAGACAGAAGAGCACATAGAAAGGAACATAGAAAGGAATACTCTGGAAATTATGGGAGGTTGGGACACCTGTGCCACTAATTGGTAATAACTAATATTGATTCAGTGTCTATGATGTGCAGGCTCCTGAAACTCACCTAAACATAGGTCAGCCCAAGTTTTCATGCTGGTGCCAGAGTCTGGACTTGAATCGAAGTCTTTCTGATTCAAATAGCATGTTAATGATAACTATGCTGTACTCTCAACAGTATACAAAAATACTTACCTGGGGATATATGTTAATTGGTAAATGACTCTTTTTATTCCAAAATGATGTCTTGGTCCCTGTGCTTGAGTCTCTGCCTCAATAAAGTTTCTGGAGCTGCAGCTCCCAGAGCCCACATCCTCCTTGCTTCTGCAGGAGCCTTTATCCCACAAGCCCCATCCCTGCAGCCCTTCCCTGGGCTATTGAGGCCCTGGATGTTTCCCAGTCCTCTCTGCTGTCCTCCCCTGACTGTTGTGCCTTAGGTTGTTTCTAATTATTTGTGTAAATAATAGTGTAAAAAACACTCTTCCTGTATGAAACTTTGCCTGTACTTGAGACCGTGTCCTTAAGTTGGTTCTGGAAGTGGAATGATTTGGTCAGGGCTCTAAACATTTTAAATATTTTCATACCTAGAGTTGCTCTCTTGTGCCAAAACATTGTACCAATTTATTACTGTTATATTCATATATGAGACTGTTGATTCTTTTAATCTTGCCAATTCTCAGAATTCTCTATTTTAAAACAGATCTTTATAGAGAAAGAATTTTTTAATTCTGTTGGGATTATGTTGCCTTTGTAGGTGATGAAAGAAAGCAAACGTTGATTACCTTCACCAGTATTTTAAGAAGACAGAGGTGCATTTATCAACTACTCCTCCTGAGACCTGACTGAAATGATAGCAAACATGATTACAGGTATAATAACAGCTACTGATAGGAGGAGTCTTTGTGCTTGTGGTCTTTGCTCTGTACTGATAGTTGATCTAAGACTTTACCAAATATAATTTGGATTATTGCAGTAACCCTTGAGATATGTACCCCTACTCCCTTCTTTTTTTCATAGATTTTATGTGACTTGCCTCAGGTCAGAAATCTTGTCCATGGCACACCAGGTTTCAACCCACTTACTGGGCTCAAGAGCCCATACCTCGCCTCTTGGTACTCTGCTGCTAATATAAAGCCAGGAATGTGGGCAACAGGAGCCCAGAGTCTTCAGCAATAGTTTGAAGACTGACTGGATGAAGAAGTGACTGCTGAATAAAGAGGAGTGGAGGGAAGAGACGGGGAGAAGGTGTACAGGCAAGAGGGATGCTTGCTTAGAGGCAACATGAGAGTGATGCAGAAGGAGAGAGGAGGGGACAGTCTCAGCAATTCACACCCTACCATATATTCATGCAAATCCACACCAGAGGGAGGAAAACCTTGATTCAGATACCCCAGAAAAAACATTTCTGTATTCTGGAATTTAGGGGTCCTCAGGCAAGCACTCTAGAGCAAAGCTTACCAGTCAACTTTACTCCCTCTCAAATATGAATGGGTCATCCAAGGTCAGATGCATGGAAACGATGACAGTGTGGGAAAGGGTGACTAAGATAAACAGATGAGAAATGACACCAGAAGAGATGGATGGACAACTTTGAAGGAAGAAAATAAGTTTAAAACTTGAATCCAGGTCATTAATTAGATTAGAAAGGATTTTTATTCATAAAATGAGAAGATGCACTGAGATTTGGGAAAAAATGAAACAGACAAAAAAGTCTTGGGACTTAATAAGTGTTTACAAAATAAGTCTGAAGAAAGATTGGAAAAGAAGGTAAAAAAAAACTTCCAGAAATTTTTTAAAAAATTACAGAAGAAATGGAGCTAAATGGAGAGCAGAAAAGTTGCTATTCACAATCATTCCTTAGAAAGTTACTTGAGAGTGAGATGCAGAGGGAAAGAAAAGATGTGTGTGTTGGGGGGCAGGGGGATGATGTGAAGGATAACCAAGAGAAAGAAAAATTCCTGAATGTGATCCAGGAATCAGGAACATCAACCCAGAGAGAAGGGAATCCATGGATCACAGCTGGGCACACAGCAGATCTAGAGAGAAACCAGTTCAGAATGGGGTGAGAAATCCAGAGTCTGTGGGGACAGGGGACTCGGTATCATATGAGGCACAGGTGCAAAGAAATGGAGGAAATTTGAAGATAGTGCAAGGGGTGAAAACAAAGGCAATTCAAAACATCAGGAAAAACTAAAGCTATGCCAAAATGTATGTGCAAACGCAGAGTATTAATACAAGTTACTCCAGAGAAAATATTTAAAGCATCACAAAAATAGAAATTGTCTTCTTTGACCTTTAACTTTTAGAACAAAACATTTAAATATGAGAACTAAATTTATTTGCTGTCAATCAATATAAATATTAAATCACACTTCTAGAAGTGGGGAACTGAAGCACTGAAGGGAAAAAGAGAAATAGTCTCATTTTACAAAGTGGGGAATCAAGAAACACCAGTTGAACCTGAGGACCTAAGAAAGAATGGCACAAATAAAGTGCATATAACCACAAAGTTTTCTAATAGAAGATGTAAGATGAGTGATATAATGGTATAAGGAGAAGACGGGGGAGGATATAAGAAAAGGTACAAAAATAACTGAAATCATTATCTTCCCTGGTAAGAAGTAAGTTAATAGTATCCAACTTTTTAAATTAGGAAAAGAAGAATATGATACTTAATATTTATTAGCTATTGTGGCTGACGACTCCCCACTTTGCACTAGGCAGCATTCTAAGTGCTTCTCAAGCATTCACTTATTTTTAGCTCTCTCAATGACCCTGTAAGCAAGGAAGTTATCTAAGGATATTGATGAATTACCTAAAGAAAAAGCAAACAACACAAAATGCTTTTTACTACGAAGAGTTGTGCAGAACCCTCTGTATAAACTGATTTGTTTTAAACATATGCATTTAGTATTTTGGATTTTTTTTAATTTTATAAAAGCAGAAGTCACTTCATAGTAGTTAGTAACCCATAAGACTGGGTTGATTTCAGGCGCCACCACATAAAACTGGTGGAAGTAATTGGATTAAGAGACACTTGGAAATAAGCCTGATACCTGATGTGACAACTGTCAGTTTAGGAGACACGTTTGTGATGATGAAGCCAAGATCTCTAGGAAAAGGAAGGATGATAATACACGTAACCCAGGATAATCACAGTGAACTGTGGCCTTAAACAGATACATCATCTAGCAGCACCTTGCCCACAAACATGTGCACCCATGGGCTTCTGTCCACGCAAAGGAAGCAAGACTCCTTGAAGGGAAGGTCAGTTCCACAGGTCGGCATCTATATCCACAGGTCGGCATCTATACACCCCCAAAGGCAAAGATTCTCTTGGAAATGTTCAGAGCAGCATTTAGAAGGGGAACCCACATAAAATGAACTTCCCTGGTGGCTCAGATGGTAAAGAATCTGCTTGTAATGTGAGAGACCTGGGTTCAAGCGCTGGGAAGATCCCCTGGAGAAGGAATGGCTCCCCACTCCAGTATTCTGATCTAGAGAATTCCCTGGACAGAGGAGCCAGGCTCCTGACTGCCCATGATATCAGAGAGTCGGACCCGGCTGAGCAACTTTAACAGAACTCACATACAAAAATGCTGCTGATGATGGAAAGTGAATACTATGATCATGTTTCATTGGGCCAAGTTGAGGCTAAGAAAGGCCATGAGTTCATAATAATTCAATGAGAAGAGTTTATATCAAGTGTGGCTAAGAAGGGAGACACATAGCTTACAAAAGGTAGCTATGCTGCAAAGAGGAGTAAGTGTAGTGGGAAATAGTTCATTGTTAATTGAACTTAATAGTAAGAGGAGTCTTAAAATCTATGCGTATATTCCTTTCTGTCTATTTATGTGACCATTATAAAGGACTGAGAAGGAAAGAATACCCCTGACATCCCGAGGCTGGCCTGGTATCACAACAGGGTGATGCTCTTCTCCCATTGGATGTAAAGGCTCTCACAGAACTCCAGCCTCACACAGGGTCACCCTGACAGCAGGAGCAAAGGAGACAGCAAACACCCATCTCTGCACCCTCACCCACACCACGCCCCTCCCTTGGCTGAAAAGCGTGACTGCTCCTTCGTTACCAGTTACACCTTTATGCTCACTCTGGTCTCCCCTCTCCATAGGTGAGTTACTGAGACCCCCACTTACAGGAGTGCCCCTCATTTTCCATGTCACCTGATCTAGAGTGGACCCATTTCCTTACTGAGTGAGTGAAAGTCTCTCAGTCATGTCCAACTCTTTGCGACCCCATGGACTATAGAGTCCCTGGAATTCTCTAGGCCAGAATACTGCAGCGGGTAGCCTTTATCTACTCCAGGGGATCTTTCTGACCCAGGAATCAAACTGGGGTCTCCTGCATTGCAGGCAGATTCTTTACCAACTGAGCTATCATGGAAGCCCCCATTTCCTTAACCTCCCCCAAATCCCCTCCCCTGAGCCCCCATCCGAGAATCATTCTATCACCTTCTCTCTGTGATGCCTAGGTCTGTCCTGCAGGAAGAGTAACATCAGCTTGTTCACTAGGGAGTGTCCCTGGTGGTGGGGTTGGAGGCACTGAGTGTGTGGGTGGGAGAGAACTCTCGCGGGCAGGTCTACCTTGAAGCAGGTGCGAGAGGACAGCTGGCTGGTCCCGCGACTCCCGCCCCACCTGGAAGCTGCCCAACCCGGGAGCCAGGGCAGCCAAGTGACATCATGAAACACGAGGACCAAGAGCTAAGGCAGAGAGAAGAGGAGGGCTTGGGCAGAAAGGGCTGGATCCTGGATGATGCCAAAACTTTGTAAACACATCTGAACCCTCGACCTCATCCTTCTGTTCTTCCCTCCCATTCTTGGCCTGGTCCTGACCCTTGTCTGGGGCCTCAGCTGGGTGTGGACTTGGTCAGTGCTTCCTCTGCTTGATTCTGTCCAGGGCATCCTCCTCTGTTAGTTCTGATTAGTCCTTTTCTGGAAACGCTGTTGGTGGGAGAGGGGAGGACTCCGGAGAAGCCTGTCCCTGCTGAGCTGCATGGCCAGTCATGCATCCCTCCCCTCCTCATGGGCAGACAGATTCTCCCCAACCATCTTCCTCATGTGCCTGAAGTCATGCTCCCTGGGAAGGGAAAGGGGAGTTAAGAACGCCCCTAGCCCAGCACCCAGACCCTCCCGACTGCCCCAACTCCTGACTTCCTCACACTCTCTGTCTCCACAGGGCCTGCTGCAGGACTCTAACTCCTCACTTGGCACAGGCTGCCCCTCCCCATGAAATGTGTTTCCCCACTGGCCTCACTATGTGATGGGTTACTTGTCCCTGGAGGCCCAGTTCCTAGCCTCCCTCTGCCACATTCCTCCAGTTCCTCTCCAGCTCCTCTTGAAGGTCACACATTCCTGGTCATGGTTCTCTTTTTGTTCAGTTCCTCCAGGTCTGAGAACCCTACCCACATCATCAGGGGCCCTGTCTGTTCTCTGCTGGTCCTCCTGTCCAGGACCTCTGGGCACCCTCCGCCCTCCTGGGCACAGCCTGGCCAAAATGTGAGGGGTGGGACCCCTTCTGGGGACATGAAACAACCAGCTTCTCGATGAAGCACAAGCCCAGGTCCCCTGTGAAAGTTAGAAAGGGAGGGAGGGTAGAAGGGGGACAAAGAGGAAGAGAAGGAGGTGGAGAAGAGGTGGAGAAGAAACTAAAGATCCTAATCAGTGAGTCATTCAAAAGGATCCAACGTAAGCTAGAGAGAAAATACTGAAAGGACTGAGGGAAGCATTAAAAATAACACTGATTTGAGGAAACCTTTCTAAATACACACATTCCACAAGATATAAAGGAAATTCTGACCTACTGGACTCTTGGAAATTATAATTACCAACGATCCCGTAAACCAGGTTAGAAAAAACATCCTCACCCACAGGGAAAAATGGAAATCAGCTTTTAAGACCTTAGTAAGCGAATAGAACAATCAATTTCCCAGGAGGTAGCTTGCCCAGGGTCACACAGCTCTCTGTGGGCAGAGAGGAGGCCAAGACCCGGCCTTTGGACATGGGTACGAGGGAGGGGTGGAAACATGGTTTTAATAACCAGAGTTTATAGGGTTGTCTCTGCTAGTAAATAACATAGATCTAAGCTCATGCCCCTCCTGTTACACTGATGTCTGTAGAGTTTGGCTTTTTCTCTTAATATTCCAACAGAGGGATTATATGTGGACCTTGTGCAATGAGCCCTTCTCACTTCTTCCAGCAAGGCCATCTTCCCCACACAGGACCTCCCATCACCCACACCTGAGCAGAGGGCCTGGGGAACATAGGAAGCCAATGCCCTTCGACTCTCTGCTTGGTTTCCTACCATCTCCAGTCGTCAGTCTCCCCCAGGGCCTGTCACTGAGCCTGGAACTTGGAGGCAGGGTTTTTTCAGCAAACCTTGATTCCTTGTAACTCAAAAATGTCCCCTTTCTCCCATTAGCCCCAGCCTAGCTACCTGGGGGCAGCTTCAAGGAGGCCAGGCCATAGGAGGTGAGGCTCTGACTCCCCTGTCCTCCTCCACCCGCTCTGCTTCCTCCAGTTTCCCAAAGTACTAAGCATCCCCAATACCCCCCTTCCTCCTGGGCTCACCGCTCACGTCTCAGGGGTCCATGTCCTGAGCTGAGCCCACCGGGATGGGTGCCGCCCTCCCTCTGCTCTGTTAGGGACTCTTGGCTGGGATGAAGCCCTCAGACACACCTGCCTCCACCTCCAGGCTCTGACACTGCTTCACCTGCTGCCTCGGCCATGGCCTCACCTCTGAGCTTCCAGTTCCCTTCTGTCAACTAGTGACATCATCCTATCTCAGACATTCATCCTGAGGATGGGGAGATGGGCAGGGTTCCTCTCCCCTGCTTACCCAGGCGTCTTCCTCTGTCTGAGTCTCAACAAGATCCAGATGTTCTCAGTTGTGCAGATGCAGCCGCCAGCTGTGCATCTCTGCAATGACCACACACATCCTCTGTGTCCAGATATACTCTGGGAAGCAGAACTGAAAGCAAAACCCTCAATTCTGAGTGATTCAAGTCAAACAAATACCCGGCCCACCAGGCCCCATCCTGGGACTGTGTCTGCCTCCATCTGACCCACTTAGAGAAAGAAGCCCAGTTCTGACATTCCACAATCTTCTTGACACAGTCCACTCCGTCTCAGGCTCCATGAAGGAAGACCTGCTACCAACACACTGTGAATCCCTTGATAAATCACTGCCCATCCATTTCTGAGAGGGTAACAGGCTGGAAGGCCAGGGGTCTCCAAATGGAGGAAATAGGCTGCAAGTGGCAGACATTTTTATCTATCTTAAGCAGCAGGAGGAAACAAATCAGCGATATGTTTTTCCTTCGCTACACAAATTTAAAAGGAGGTTTCTCTTAAAATGCTGTGTTGTCATGACACCTGGTTTCACCTGAAACTAACTACTCTCAAACCTTGAGTTAACCAATACATTTCTTTTTCTTATGGAAATGTTGTCTTAAGCTATGTTAATGTACCCCAGACTCTATCTTCAAGTTGGTTCCAGCCAAAGGGCCTAAACTACTTACTCAGATATTGTTCCCTAATCTATGTAAATGAAATTATTTGTTGGTAATCTGCCCTTCTACAAAATTCAAGTCAATCATTTTATGGCCAGGGATGAATTATCTGGTGCCATTCTAAATTCTATGACATTCCTTTCTTTTCATTAACAGACTTGAGTGACTATATAACATACAGCTAAAGACTAGGAGGGGGGTACTCTTTTGCCCCCTTCTGATGCCTATGTCAGAAGCTTTCCCTATCTCCTTTATACTTTAATAAAACTTTATTACACAAAAGCTCTGAGTGATCCAGACTTGTCTGTGGCCCCGGATTGAATTCGTCTCCTCCGGAGGCCAAGAATCCTGGCGTCTTATCGTTCAGCAACGACCTTTCATTTCCATCTTATCACCCCTCCAAATTCACACTCACAAGCCCGCCTGCCTCTTTCACCTTCATGCCTCCAGAATGTGGTACAGTCCTAGAGCATACCAGTTGCTCAATGCATACTGGTCATACTCTGCTGCTGAGGGCCACGTCCAGGTGGCTTCTAGGATTCACTCACACTTCTAGGTACTTGGGCCAGGGACACCTGCTACATCCAACTCAGAGAAATGCTTTCTGCAAAGCCCAAATCTGGCATCTCCTCCTGTGAGAAGCCCTCTGTGACCTCACCTGTAGATCCACTATTTCCAGTCCTGCTTCCATGGTACCTGGAAGGGGGGCCTAATACCACCCCTCAGCCATTCTGTCCATGCCCTTCCCCCCATCCCATCTGATCAGATCCCTCTAGACTTAGCCCTGCTGGCAGGGATGGAACTAGCGCCTTGAGTCCACATGAGGAGGGCTGGCCTTAATGGTCACTGCCATTACTTGGATGCGGAAGTGCGTCGGAAGGGCTGAGAGCACGCTGCCCTTTTCTACCTCGGCTTATCTCCACCTGAAAACAGATATTTTTCTCTCCAAATGGAGGACTTTTATCAGAAAACCAGTGTCCTGGCGACTCAGAGAAGTCTACAACGGAGAGCTGGCCCTGCCCCCTGTTTGGCTCCTGAGCAAAGAGCCTCTGTGGATGGGGGGCTGAGCGTGTGCCAGGCGCTGTGCTCGCCCCGTCCACGCCCTTCCTGTTGAACTCTCACATCAGCTCTAGGAGTGTGGGCTCCGTTTCACGGGTGAAGAAATGGAGAATCTAGTTCCCACCGTCTGAGAGTCCTGCAGTTGGACTGCTGGTGAACTTCTTGGGATACCTCAGGCAGAAGTGACTGCAGTGGACCTGGGTGCCCCATGGAGGCCCGCCTGCCCTTCCCTCAGGGCTGCTTCACCCCAGGAAGTGTCCCTGGGCCATTATGGTCCCCTCACCCTAGGTTTGAGGGAGGGACAGAAGGTTATTCCATGAGGAGAGCCAGCCATAGTTTGGTCTTAAAGCCAACTGTTATGTATCTGTTGTGTTTTGCAGGTAAGGGCGCTGAGAGGAGGGGAGAGGTGGGCGCTTTGTTCCAGCAACGCAGGGACTTGTATTTGGTGGGAGAGTGTCAACACCTCACGTCCTGCAAACACTCACTTGACACCCTGTTCCCAGGACTTAGGGCTCAGGCCAGGGCAGACGCCCCAGAGCCCAGACACAGAGGAATCAGGGGCTCACGGGCAGCCGCCCCGCCCCCTGACCTGCGCAAGTCCGCCCCTCCCCCTCAGGGGCCGCCGGGACTCCAGGACGCCTCCGCCCCGGGCTCGGGGTCCTCTGGGGACAGCCGGCTCTGGGTGTCACCCCTACAGAAGGGACAGAGGGAGGGACAGTGGGAGGCAGGGGTTTTTCCTGCAGCAAAAATCAGAGTGCAGTCACCCCTCCCGCCTGCTCACTTTAAGCCTCAGGCAGAAAGTCAGGAAGCAGGGGGGCGGGAAAGCCACATGGGCCTCCCTGGGGGACACCTGTCTTCATGAGGGCGCCCAGGCCCCCCTTCCTCAGTGCTTCCACTAGGGGGCCCTGAGCCGTTGGTGGGCATCCAGGAACTCACTTCCTGAACAGGTCGCCCCTGCATCAGGCCCGGAAGCCAATGATGATGTCCGTGATCTTCAGGTCCCGCTCCTCCTCCAGGTAGGCCAGCACGACTGCCCAAGAAGACCTTGGTCTGGTCCAAGTGGTACAGGTTGCTCTCGATCTCCAGGGCCTTGATCTAGAAGAGGAGATCTGGCCTCTGACCACATGCCACCCCAGCCACCACGGAGTCCTAGAGAAAGGCCAAGGCCCTGGATCAGTCTTAGTGCTCTGCGGTCAGAGTTCTCCTGGTGGAGGGAAAGTGGGGTTGATGGACGCCAGGAAGGGGGCAGGTGGGGGCCATCAAGGGCCAGGTAAGGAGTCAGACTTGCAGAGAAACACGGAACCTGGGCCCTGAAGTGATCTTACCTGCTGGCATCTCTGTTCCTGTGCATTTCTAACACAGGTGGCAGTGGACATCGGGGCTCTGGTACATTACACTAAGTAATTAGAAAAAGAGTGTTTCTTTAAACAGTTAGTTTAAAGTCAAGAGGGACTTCGACATACTTAGGAACCTAAGGAGTGAAGCAGGGGAAGCCAAGAAAGTGGGGCCAGTTGCAGCATGGTGCACAAGTGCCACAAGTGGCTTGGAGGCAGTGCTGTGACAAGACAGGTCTCTCATCAACACTGTCATTGACAAGGATGCTGGGCCCAGACTGGGTGTGACCCAGCATCTGAGTGTAACCACTTGTTAGACACTCTGTGCAGGCAACACAGTTTGCAGAGGAGAACCAGCTTTCTTCTAAGCCAGGACCTCCACAGGCTGAGGACACCCCTGTTCAATTAGGTCCAAACCTCTTGGATCAGCCATTGGAGTCTGTGTGCCAGGTGGTGTGAGGTCAGGTCTGCCACTTGCTGGCCATGACTTTGGCAGTATCAAAGCCAACAATGCCTACAGGTGTGGCCCTCACCCAGGGGGCTGTGCCACACTCCCTTCAATTACCCAACCCTCACCCAGCAGATATCCAGGGATGTCTGGAAAAGGCAGTCCCAGAGGCTTGGGATATAGGAAGGGGCTCGAGGGAGAGAAGCTCATATCAAAGATCTTGAAGCCAGCAGTGTCAGGATCCCGATGAATGAGACAGTCTGCCTCTAGGTCTTGTCCAGAGCCTTGTTGATGCACAGGACCAGCCAATGGAGCATGTGCTCATAGGTGGCCTTGGCCAGGCCTCGATGGCAAAGTCAGCCTGGAGGGACACACGGGGCGGGTGGTGGTTGGGGGGGGGTGGATGGGTCAAACATAGGGAGACTTTAAGCGTTTATTCTCTTTACCCCAACAATGTCATCTGCAGGACCCAGCCCCAGAAAAACAGCCTCAAAGATGAGGGAAAAACTTCATACACAAATATGTTCACTGCAGTGTTTTTGAAAATGAAGGAAGTTGCAAGAGCCTAAACTTCCAACAATATGGGCAGAGCGAACTTAGACATTTGCAAAGTGTTACTCATTCAATTGTGTTCAACTCTTTGTGAAGCAATGGGCTGTAGCTTCCAAACTCCTCTGTCCATGAGGTTCTCCAGGCAAGAATACTGGAGTGGGTTGCCATTCCCTTCTCCAGAAAGTCTTCCCGACCCAAGGATATGAACTCAGGTCTCGCGCATTGCGGGCAGATTCTTTAGGGTCTGGCCATCAGGAAAAAACCTTTTTAAAATATAGGGATGAACTAAAGTATGTACAGAAGAAAGGACAAGATTTTTGAGGTTTGCTTCTGAAAACATAGCTGCACTGTAGGGAGCTGTCCAATAATCTTACTGAGCGAATGATTTTACTTCTCTAGGTTTTACCCGATTTCCTGAATCTGAAGTGTTAGATGTAGTGTTTTCATAATGAAATATACAGCTTCTTTAATTATCACGTTAAACAATGTCAAAGACAAAAGTGTGGAGAAGGTTCCACTGCACGTGGGGAGGGACTCAGGAGACCTCCTGGGATCATTTCCAGGTCCCGTGTCTCTGGTTTCCTGCCCTGGGCTCCAGGTGTGGGAGACTGTCAGGTGGTCACTTGCTACACACGTGGAAACACAAATAGTTGGTGGTCTGTGGAGCAGGACCGTGGGGGTGAGAACACCCAGATGATCCCCTTTCCTCCCTGAAGAGGAGGAGCCTGAGGCATCCCATGAAGGCTCCTCAGAAGGTCCAGGTAGGTGCAATCCCAGATGGGTGACCAGGTCTGAACATGGCCTTGCAAGGATTTTCCCTCCATCCCTGCCCATTTCCCTCAGTCCTGCTCCTGGGGATGAAGTAAGCCTGGAACCCAGCTCTGCCCTTGGGGAACCAGAGGCTCCAGCAGGCTAGGCTGCAGGGAGGTTTTGAGTGCCTGTACTCAGAATCATGGGCAGCTGTGGAGGAGGGGAAGCAGGAAGGGCTAAGATAGATTTTTTTTTTTTTTCATTTATTTGTATTAGTTGGAGGTTAATTACTTTACAATAGTGTAGTGGTTTTTGCCAGACATTGATATGAATCAGCCATGAATTTACATGTGTTCCGCATCCTGAACCCCCCCTCCCACCTCCCTCCCCATCCCATCCCTCTGGGTCATCCCAGTGCCCCAGCCCTGAGCACTTGTCTCATGCCTCAAACCTGGACTGGCGATCTGTTTTGCAATTGATAATGTATATGTTTCAATGCTATTCTCTCAGATCATCCCCACCTTGCCTTCTCCCAAAGAGTCCAAAGTCCCTTCTATGCATCTGTGACTCTTTTTCTGTTGTACATATAGAGTTATTGTTACCATCTTTTAAAATTCCGCATATATGCGTTAATATACTGTATTGGTGTTTTTATTTCTGACTTACTTCGCTCTGTATAATGGGCTCCAGTTTCATCCACCTCATTAGAACTGATTCAAATGCGTTCTTTTTAATGGCTGAGTAATATTCCATTGTGCATATGTACCACAGCTTTCTTCTCCGTTTGTCTGCTGATGGGCATCTAGGTTGCTTCCATGTCCTGGCTATTATAAACAGTGCTGCGATGAACATTGGGGTACACATGTCTGTCTCAGTTCTGGTTTCCTCATTGTGTATACCCAGGAGTGGGATTGCTGGTTCATATGACAGTTCTATTTTCAGTTTTTAAAAGAATCTCCACACTGTTCTCCATAGTGGTTGTACTAGTTTGCATTCCCACCAACAGAGTAAGAGGGTTCCCTTTTCTCCACACCCTCCCCAGCATTTATTGCTTGTAGACTTTTGGATGTCAATCATCCTGACTGGCGTGTAATGGTACTTCACTGTGGTTTTGATTTGCATTTCTCTAATAATGAGTGATGTTGAGCATCTTTTCATGTGTTTGTTAGCCATCTGTATGTCTTCTTTGGAGAAATGTCTGTATAGTTCTTTGGCTCATTTTTTGATTGGGTCATTTATTTTTCTGGAATTGAGCTTCAGGAGTTGCTTGTGTATTTTTGAGATTAATCCTTTGTCTGTTGCTTCATTTGCTATTATTTTCTCCCATTCTGAAGGGTGTCTTTTCACCTTGATAATAGTTTCCTTGTTGTGCAAAAGCTTTTAGGTTTAATTAGGTCCCATTTGTTTGGTTTTGCTTTTATTTCCAATATTCTGTGAGGTGGGTCATAGAGCATCTTGCTGTGATTTATGTCAGAGAGTGTTTTGCCTATGTTCTCCTCTAGGAGTTTTATAGTTTCTGGTCTTACATTTAGATCTTTAATCCATTTTGAGTTTATTTTTTGTGTGTGGTGTTAGAAAGTGTTCTAGTTTCATTCTTTTAAAAGTGGTTGACCAGTTTTCCCAGCACCACTTGTTAACGAGGTTGTCTTTTTTCCATTGTATATTCTTGCCTCCTTTGTTGAAGATAAGGGGTCCATAGGTAGGTGGATTAATCTCTGGGCTTTCTATTTTGTTCCATTGATCTATATTTCTGTCTTTGTGCCAGAACCATACTATCTTGATGACTGTGGCTTTGTAGTAGAGTCTGAAGTCAGGCAGGTTGATTCCTCCGGTTCCATTCTTGTTTCTCAAGATTGCTTTGGCTATTAGAGGTTTTTTAAATTTCCATACAAACTATAAAGTTATTTGTTCTAGTTCTCTGAAAAATACTGTTGGTAGCTTGATAGGCTATGCATTGAATCTATAGATTGCTTTGGGTAGTATACTCATTTTCACTATATTGATTCTTCCAATCCATGAACATGGTATATTTCTCCATCTATTTGTGTCCTCTTTGATTTCTTTCATCAGTGTTTTATAGTTTTCTATGTATAGGTCTTTTGTTTCTTTAGGTAGATTTATTCCTAAGTGTTTTATTCTTTTTGTTGCAATGGCGAATGGTATTATTTCCTTAATTTCTCTTTCTGTTTTCTCATTGTTAGTGTATAGGAATGCAAGGGATTTCTCTGTGTTAATTTTACAGCCTGCAACTTTACTATATTCATTGATTAGCTCTAGTAATTTTCTGGTAGAGTCTTTAGGGTTTTCTATGTAGAGGATCATATCATCTGCAAAGAGTGAGAGTTTTACTTCTTCTTTTCCTATCTGGATTCCTTTGATTTCTTTTTCTGCTCTGATTGCTGTGGCCAAAACTTCCAAAACTATGTTGAATAGTAGTGGTGAGAGTGGGCACCCTTACCTTGTTTCTGACTTTAGGGGAAATGCTTTCAATGTTTCACCACTGAGGATAATATTTGCTGTGGGTTTGTCCTATATAGCTTTTTATTATGTTGAGGTATGTTCCTTGTATTCCTTCTTTCTGGAGAGTTTTTATCATAAATGGATGTTGAATTTTGTCAAAGGCTTTTTCTGCATCTTCTGAGATAATCATATGGTTTTTATCTTTCAGTGTGTTAATGTGGTGTATTACGTTGATTGATTTTTGGATATTAAAGAATCCTTGCATTCCTGGGATAAAGCCCACTTGGTCAGATGTATGATCTTTTTAATATGCTGTTGGATTCTGTTTGCTAGAATTTTGTTAAGGATTTTTGCATCTATGTTCATCAGTGATATTAGCTTGTAGTTTTTTTTTTTTTTTTATTCCATCTTTGTCTGGTTTTGGTATTAATGTGATGATGGCCTAATAGAATGAGTTTTGAAATTTACCTTCTTCTGCAATTTTCTGGGAGAGAGTCATTCTAGCCCCATGTGGGGAATAGACAGGTAAGGCAAGGCAGCGCCCCAAAGTAAACACAATGGAAGATCTTGCAGCAGTCCTAGTTATATGTGAAGGCAGCCTGGGTGAGATGTGTCCTGTCTATCTCTGCCCCTCTGTTTAAAGCTGACCCTCTCTCACACTGCACAAAAGCCCTCTGCTCTCAGTCACCCTTGGGTGCCCTGTCTCCATCCTTGTCCATGGGGCTGGAGGAGTATCCACATGCTCTGCCCAAGACAGATGACATGGGCTCCCCCGGGCATCCCATGGGGACTGCAGGGCTCCAGAGGCTTAGGGAAATGATTGGATGGGAGCCCAGCAGGCAGGCAGGAGGAGCCATGGAGGACTTGCTCCCTGAGATCGTGGGAGACAGGCTCATGGGGAAGGAAGTCAGACATCTGGAGGCCAGGTGAACCCATCAATCAATGCAAGAAAGCGTCACTGAAACAGCTCATATTTACTGGACCAGAATCTAGAGAACACAAGGTGGGGAGAACCAGAGCAACCTGAAATATCTTCGCCAGCCTCACCCCCAGCTGAAGAAGAAACCGAGGGTCAGAGAGTCATGTTTCTTGGCGCCAGGCTTTCATCTCCTCACACACTGAAAAGTTCCTTGACCTGTTTCTGCCTCGTTGGTTCATCCTTCTTTCTTTCTTTCTTTTTTAAATCAACCTCTGTTCCTACACCACATTTGGACTTTCATGGAGATGTCCCCGGTCTCTCAGTCACTCTGGACCCCAAGAGCACCTAGCGACTTGTCACCTGTTCCCCCCACTGTGCTATCATCACCATTGCTGTCACCAACATCAGCAACATTATTGTCATCAAGAGTCACTGCCTGAATATCTACATAGACAATTTTCCATGCAGATGTACAGATGGACACAGGGACATGAAAACATACTCAATATCACTATTAGAGAAATGCAAGTCAAACTACAATAAGTTATCTCCCCTACAGCAATCAGAGGGGCCATCATTTACATCTACAATGCTCTGAGGCTGTGGACAAAAGGGAACCCTCCTCCACTGTTGGTGGGAATGTAAATTGCAGCCGCCATAGAAGACTACATGGAGTTTTCTTAAACAATTAAAAATAGAGCTACCACATGATTTAGCAATCCTAGTTCTGGGCATATATCTAGAAAAAAATAAAGCTCTAATTTGAAAAGATACGTGTACCCTGATGTTCATAGCAGTAGTATCCATAATGGCCAAGATATTATATTAACGTAAATGTCTGTTGAGAGATTAATGAATAAAGCAAATGTGGTACACTTATACATATCATGGAATACTACTCAGCCATATGTGTCCCTGGACCCTACACTGCTCTGGGAATGGCTAAATCACGGCCTCCTGCAGACTCTCATAGATCTGGGTAAGCTCCTCCAACTTCTTCTCAGAATCCCGTGCCTGCTTTCTCAGACTTTTAGCTGTTACTGTCTTGGCACCATCGTGCAAGTGCTTTGACTCCCTCACCAGGAAGGCCACATCCACCAGAAGGAAGACCCCAGCAGTGGCCAAACCCATGATCCGGGCTCCTTTGGTTATTGTTGAAGCTGTGGCTTTGAAACCTGCCTGTATCTGCTCGATGGCTGGGCCTGAGATCCTCCCAGCGCTCATGTAATTGTATGCACTGGCTGCAGAGCCAGAGTTGTCTTTGCCTGTCTCCATGGTACAGATTTTCATTTCAACGCATCGTACAATTTCTGTGATTTCCTCTGTTGTCTCAACAATGTGGGGGTTGCTCTTGAGTACCTCTAGGAGAACCTTCCATTTCTTGACGACACTTGACAACATATGACTGGCTTCGGTTTCTGCTGATGACCTCTTCACATGTTCGATGATACTGGTGGACACACCGGTCACAGCAGCTGCTGCTCCCAGCCCTATCCCAGTGGCCAAGAGTGCCACACTGGCCCCCGCTGTCACGGGTGCCAGAGCCAGGCCAACAATGGTCAGAATACTAGACACAGCACCAGTGCTATGGGTCATCACATTGGAGATGGTACAATCCTTATGCACTTTGTCAACCTTGTCTGCGAGCTCGTGGAACTTGCATATGAACTCCTCCAGCTGCCGTTTCACCTGAGGAAACTTTTTCAGAAACCTCCTCCTGTCCAGTTCCTCTTTGGTGAGTCTTTCCTGGTCCTCCTCAACCAAGGATCTTTTCAAATCCTTCATATATTTGCATAGTTCATTCGCGTCTTTCCTGTAACAATGAAGGTCAAGATATTAGAAAGGCAGTTTGCTTGCCTGTAAAATTGGCTGCATAATATCTATTCTGCATAAATACAGATATGTTGCTATCAATCAATTAGAAAAGAATTTTATAAATGTAAAATGTTCTCTTTCAACCTTAAACATGTTTCTTACTTTATAGATGCTCCATCTTGACATAGCTAAACTTGGAATAGGTAAACAAAACTCACATTAGGATACTGGCAAACTTAAGAGAGATATTTGAGAGAATTCCCAGGTTGTCCAGAGGTTACAACTCTGCACTCCCACTGCTGGCCTTGACTCAATCCCTGGTTGGGGAATGAGGATCCCCCGGCCATATGGCTCAGCCAGAGAAAAGGTATGTGGTGAAGACATCTCACAGGTGGGTCAACACCATTACTTCGAAAGAGTTTTTGGAGTGGGAACTCCACAGATAAACAAAGACACGTAGCACTGGAGGAGAAAACCTTCATTTGAGGGCCTCGGTGTGTAGTGACAAGGCTCCCTGCTCTTTGCCCTTGGCTAATGGGAAGTGTCCCTAAGCCCGTAGAATTCCGACTGATAGGCATGTCCTTGCCTGTCTGGGCCTTTGGCTATTGGTCAGTCTGACAAGCTGACGAGTGACCCAAGGTCTGTGGTTCTCATGGTGTGTGTCAGTTCTGCATCTGGTAGAGCTGGACACTAGGGCATGAGTGTGACTTCCAGGAGGGGCTGGAGATGACAGGTCAGGGTAATCTGACTTTTAAGCAAGGTCAGAGTCCCTGATGGCAGTACTCCGTGCATCTTTTCACACACCGAATGCAGGTCAGTAACGTGTCCTGAGGACAATGGAAGCTTCGACTGTGAAACCTGCCCAGACTCTGCTCTGTGGCTGGTGGGAACTTTTCTTCTTCCCTGTAGTAAACTGTAGCTGGGATCATGAAACTTTCAGTGAGTCCTGTCCATTCTGTAGGGAATTCTTGAACCTGAGAGTTGTTTTGAGGATCCCCTAAATTTGCCACTGAAGTCAAAGTAAGGGCAGTCCTGGGCACTGTGCCCTTAAGCTTTGCAGATTGGCTGTCTCTATGACTTAGAATTTTTTAAACCCCAAAAGTCAGAGCTCAAAGGCACCTTATAATCATTTGGCCTGCCATCTGCTGTTTTCTAAGCATTGTGCCCTTATCCTTCTCAGCAGAAGGTCACTGGGTCCACCCACTGCCCCAGCTGACAGGAAAGCAGGAGATGTGCTATGAGCCCTGGTTTCCCTTGGACTCTCCAGCTCACCTCACGGAAACATCACCCAGCACCCTCAATGGCTCAGGGGTCACATATCTAACTCACAATTTACCTGGTGACAGCTCCACCCGCCTGCAGCCCAGGCCATGTGCAACTTTGTGGAACCTCTAAAGATTCAAGGGACTTGAGAAAACACCCATCTGAACGGCTGAGCCTGAGGAGACCTGCACTTGCACAGCTGGTGGAGGAAGCGTTTCCTCTTGGGTGGGGATGCGTGAGGCTCCTCAGAATCCCTCAAATGACACACAGTCGCATCCACTCACTGTGAGCCTGGAGGGCTCCCTGAGCATGGCCTTCCACTGTTAGGGGGACTCACGTATCTTAGAAGAGGGTCCTGGATGGTGTGAGTAGACAGGTCCCAGGCAGAGTGTACAGACATGGTCACCCAGGGCCCTCTAGCCCAGCATGAGGGGATCCCATCAGGGAGGGAAGAAATATCCCCCCTCCCACTCAGGGGACCTCTGCTAGGGTCAGTCCTCTCAGTTTTGTGTCCTTAAGGCCCGCTCTCCTCACTCTAGTCCTGGTCCTGCTGCCCAAGCCTCCATACAAGTCTTCCAAACTGGATCCTCTGCTTCACCCTGATCCCTGGGTCTGACCCTGGTCCAGGCCTCTCTGGTCCTTTGGAAGAGATGATTACACTTGCTTCCCCACCTGTGACCCTGCAGTTCACTCTGAGGCCATCACCATAATCTATCAGATTGAATTGCTATTTCCACTGGACACAGGGCAGATCTGAGATTTAAAGTCTTAAACCCACAGGCCCAGGAATTGGGCAGGGCTAGATCCAGGATCCCACAGGCTCCTCCAGTTCCTCTCTAGCCTCTCTGCCTTATGGGCCAGCAGAATCCTGCAGGGTTGGTACAGTTCCTAACATGGGGAATAGAAAGACTGCAGGCAGAAGCCCAGGACACAAATGGTGGTGTGAGGATTTTCTAACTTGGTTCTCATCACCAGAAAGAAGACCCTTAACCCCTGTCTCTTCCCAACAATTTTTGAAGTGTTTGTATTGACTGAGTACTTACTCTGTGTCAAGCATTATGGGAAGCACTTTACATACATGATCTCAGTGTCCTCATAATAAAAACGAAAAGATGAAGAAACTAAAGCAAAGAGTAGTTCAGTAACTTGTCCAAGGTCACATAACCTGCCCCTTCCTTGCAGGTTTCATTCTTCTCAACCTCAGATGATGCACTGTCAGCAAATGACATGGAGGAAACATTCCTGATGAGATCTTGAGAAGGGACACCCTTGACCCCAACAATAGGGTCCTTCCTGGAGGAGGTGTGCCTGCCAGGAGGAAGCTAGCCTGGTGCTGGGGGACATGGGTGACCTTCTTGGGGCACCTGTGCAGGTTACCTGGACAATCTGTCCTCAGTCTTAAGTCTCTTCAGGAGTTTCTTCAGTAGGAGTCCTAGTTGCTCTCTGCTCAGCTTGTCCCAGAGACATTCAACGACCTCCTCCAAAAAGATCTCAATATCTAGATGAAAGACAAGGGAATAAGATTAGAAGAATTTGTGGTGGAACATAAACGTTATTGAGTATAAAGTAGTTAAAATTCATCTTGCTAGCAGCAGTCACCTGCGGTGCTCTTGGTGAGATCACCTAGGGTTATGGATGGACTGTCCCCCCACCCCCCAATTTTTGTTGAAGAGTTAACCACCTGGTGACCTTTTTGAAGATGGGGCTTGTAAGAAGGTTAGGTGAAATGAGGTCCTATGTGGGATTCCCAAGGAGTTCTACTGGTAAGGAACCTGTCCACCAATGCGGGAGATGTAAGAGATGTGGTTTGATTCCTGTGTCAGGAAGAACCCTTGAAGGGGGGCATGGCAAGCCACTCGAATATTCTTGTTTGGAGAATCCCATGGATAGAGGAGGCTGGCAGGCTGCAGTCCATGTGGTTGCAGAGATGGACATGATTGAGCAATTGAACACACACACACACACAAAGAGAAGAAAGAGCAATAGTGATTTGTTATTTATCACTTCTAGAATAGACTTGGAGCACCTTATAAATGAATCCTTTCTTGTTCGGGCAGTGAAACAATTGAATACTCACGTTAAATGCGATAAAGAATGTAGTGACTATAAATAGCCTCAGATCACTGCAGGGTAATTATCCTCAAAGAGTTATCAAAATCCCTGTGTGATTTCAGAGATCTGGAGGTTATGGAATTGTAGGTAAGATATTGGTGGCCAGGCTATATATATGTGTGTGGGCTGGGACTTGATATAAAATGTGTTTCTTAGTAAATCCACACAAAGAGGCATTGTTCTTATTTCACAGAAGAGGAACTCAGTGAAACTGAGGGAAACTGAGTGAAACTCAGACAGGAGAATGGACAGCCGAAGGCCACAGACCCGAAAGCTCTGAGGTTGAATCCAAGGTCAAGTATCAGACATTTGTTGTACATAACATTGAATCCTCCTTACATTTAAAACTCCTGTGGTTTGTTCATTCTACTCTATAGCACACAATGGGGATTCTTTGCAACTCACTTTTGGTGGTGAGCATGCAGTAGTGTATATAGAAGTAGAAATATAATGTTGTACACATGAAACTTGGAAGACATTACAAACTCGTGTTACCTAATTTTAAAAAAGACTTTAAGACCACACGCCATTGAGTAAAACTACCATGTGAGAGGATTCCTGCTTTGGACCACAGACTCTAGGATGGGCAGGGGAGGGGATCAACCAGGTGGAGGAGGGGTGGAGCCAGATGTGATCCCCATCGCCTCTCCCCTCTAGGTGGGAGGTGGGAAAGGCCACACTGGGGTTCAGTTCAGGGTCCACTGACCTTCACAGACTGGCTGGGCTGGTGGCTGGGCAAGAGCTGGAGGAAACAGCTTCTGTGGTGATACCTCAGGTTCTGGGAGCAGCAGGAGGCTAGAGCCAAGAGAGAGAGAGCAGGAGAAGCTCCAGTGATGCTGGAGGACCTCCTCTCCCAGGCCTGCCTTGCCTTGGGGACTAGCATCTGCTGTCCATTCTCTGTGTGTGCTCTCCTGGCCTCTGTTCTGAGTCACTTGCTGGATGATGGGAGAGGCAGAAAGTCAGCAACTTGATCATGGATCCTGAGGAGGGGGCCAAGGAGGATGTGGGCAGATCCTAGGGTGAGGGGAATCTCCTGGTCTCTCTTGGAAGCTCAAGGATGCCTATCCATCCTCTTCGTGGTTCTTGATTCCTCTGGAGTTTAACCCAGCCTGGAAACACCACCCTCAATTCTGGGGCACAAGTAGGAACTTTCCAGAGAAGAGGCAGCTGACTACCTGAGCAGTTTCCAAAGTTTTCTGAGCTCATGGTGGAAGCAGGGGCTCTCAGAGTCCTCCCTTCAACTCCTTGTCTGCGTCAGGCTGGAAGCAGGTGTGACCTCACCCCTGAGGAAGAGAAAACAGACTGTGAGCTCCACTGTGAGGGTGCAGGGGCTGTAGGGAGCAGCGAGGCACAAGTTATCTGGCAGGTTCCCCTTGGATGGCCACCAGTGCCTCCAGGGACTTAGCCCAGTGTGGTTCTCTGTCTCCTGGGTTCACTGGTTGTTAGTTCAGCAAAGTCATTTACCTCCTACAGCTCCTGCCAAGCCATGTCAGAGTCCTGCTCTCCTGTTGGGGCAGAAGGAGAAGTTTATCAGACAGGAGACAGACATCTGTGAAGTCACAGGAACGATCAAACCAGAGACTAGAAGAACATATAGGAGGTGATACTCTGGAAATGAAGTGAGGTTGGGACACCTGTGTTTTCAAATTGGTAATAACTAATATTAATGATAATATTGATACAGAGTCCTTGATATGCAGGCTCCTGAAGCTCACATAAACTTAGCTCAGTCCAAGTGTTCATGCTGGTGCCAAAGTCTGGACTGGAACCCGAGTCTTTCTGATGCAAACCAAACATTTGTGATGACTATGCTCTACTCCCTCTAATATACAAAAATATTTATTTGTGGATATATGTTAATTGGTAAATGACTCTTTTCGTTCCAAAATGATGAGCTCCCTGTGCTCAAGTCTCTCCTTGATAAAGTTCCTGGTGATACAGCTCCCACAGCCCAGGTCCTCCTTGCTTCTGCAAGAGCCTTTTTTCCCACAAGGACCTGGAATCCCACCAGCCCTGCCCCAATTCCTGTCTCCCTGCTCTGAGTGGCTGAGAACACCTGCAGGTGTTCTTTCCTCCTTGCTTTCCCCTCCTGAATATTGGACTTGATGTAGTTTCTAATCCTTTATGTAAATAATAGTGCAAAGAATATTCACCTTGTATAAAACTTCAGCTACATCTGAGACTGTATCCTTAAGCTATATCTAGAAGTAGAATTAAGATCAGATGGCATCAACAAGTAACAAATTTCCATACCTAGAGACAAATGCTATGCAAAGAACCTGTAGCAATTTATGTTCACACTTATAATATATGAGGGTGTTCATCCTTTCAGATATATGCATTCTCAGTGATCTTTCTTTAAAAAAAAGATCATATCTTTATCATTAAATAATTTATTTTGGTTCTGCATGTGATTGTCTTGCCATGGGAGATGAGGAAGGAAAGTTAGTGTTGATGACATTTAGCTACAACTTTTAAGAAAGCAAAAGAGCATCTGTCAGCTACTCCTCCTGAGACTTGACTGAAATGATGGCAAAGGTATATATTGGTATAATACCCTCTACTGATAAGACTGCATGGTTTCCATAGTGTAGTGCTTATCACGTTCACCTAACACACAAAAGTGCTCGGTTCAAAATCGAGTGGAAACATCTTCACTTGGGATTCCCTTGTGGCTTAATGGGTACAGAATCCACCTGCAAATCAGGAGATGTGGGTTCAATTCCTGGGTTGGGAAGATCCCCTGGGGAAGGGAAAGGCTACCCACTCCAGTCTTCTGAACTGGAGAACTCCATGTACTATGTAATCCAAGGGATCACAAAGAGTCAGACATGACTGGGCAACTTTCACTTTCACTGATAAGAGCACCTTGTGTTTGTGATCATTGCTCTGCATTGGTGTCACTTCTGAAACTTTACCAATGGTTCCCCATATGTTATTCCATTAGCTTTTGAGATGTGTACCATTGTATCCTCTTTTACAAATAAGGAAGCTGACACATAGATGTTACCTGACTTACCTAAGTTCAAAAGTCTTGCCCTTGGTACACTGGTTCCACCCCACTCACTGGGTCAAGAACCCAAGGCTTGCCTCTCCTCCCTCTGCTGCTAATAAAAACAAGCATGCGAGCAATAGGAGACCAGAGTCTTTAACAAATATTTGAAGACTCACTGAACGGAAAAGTGATAGGTGAATAAAGAGGAGTGCAGTAGAGGGAGAGAAACAGGGAGTTTGTTCACAGGAGAGAAGAATTATCTTCTCGGCAGAGCCTCAGAGAGGGAGCAAGATGAAAGGAAGTCTGAGGGGAGAGCAGGGGACAAGCTGACCAACCCCACATCCCATCCCGTATTCACAGCAGCCTTCACTCTTCACCAGACTTTTAGAAGGTTACTTGACAATGAGATGCAGGAAAAAAAATAGATTATGTCTTTGTTTAATTATGGAGGAAGGTAAGGACACCCACGAGAGAGACAGACGTGGGATCAAGGAATCAGGAACATCAACCCAGTGGGAAGGGAATCCAAGGATCCCAGCTGGACGTGCAGCAGACCTAGAGAGAAACCAGTCCAGAATGGGATAAGAAATCCAGAGTCTGTGGGGACAAGGGACTCGATATCACATGAGGCACAGTTGGAAAGAAAAGGAGGAAATGTTGAAGAGAAACAGTGCAAGGGGTGAAGATGAGGACAGTGAGAAACATCAGGAAAAACTAAAGCACAGGAGGAGAAGGGGATGACAGAGGATGAGAAGGTTGGGTGGCATCACTGACTCAATGGGCATGAGTTTGGGTAGGCTCCGGGAGTTGGTGATGGACAGGGACTCCTAGTGTGCTGCAGTTCATGGGGTCGCAGAGTCAGACACGACTGAGTTATTGAACTGAACTGAACAGCTGAGAAGCATGTGCAGCTATATGGTACATGTTAGCTCTTAAAAAATGTATTGCAATATCACAAAAAATGTAAACTCTTTTGTGTGATTTTTTAAAAAAATTCTAAGGTAAATATATCTATGTCCAAGTCCTTTGGAGACTGTTTTAAAACTGAAGTAATATTAGCATATATAATATGATACAACTCACAGATGTATAATATAGTGATTCAAATATCTTAGTTTTATTTCATTTATAGTCATTATAGAATAACCTTTATCTTTTTAAATGAAACAGAGTATTTAAATATGTGAAGAAAATGTACTTGTTAATTTAAAAATCGAAATATACATCTAGAACTTGGGAGCCAAAGCACTGAAGGGAGGAGGAGGATTAATATCTCAGTTTACAAAGCTGGGAATCAAGAAATAGTAGGTCCAGTCGAGAGCATAGGAAGCAAAGGTGTAAATAAAGTGCTTACAAGTGCAAAGCTTCCTAACAGAGGATATACAATTAGTGGAATAATGATATAAGAAGAAGAAGGGGACAGGTATAATAGAAAGTATAGAAATAAATGAAATCCTTTTTTCCTAATAAAAATAAATAAATAGTATCAAATTTAAGTCAAGAAAAAGCAAAATGCAAAATGTACTACTTATTAGTGATTGTGGTTGATGACTTCCCACTTTGCACCAGCCACCTTCCCAATTGCTTGGTATGAATTCACTTCCTTTTAGTTCTCACAATGATCCTATAAGAAAGGAAACTGACACTCAGAGAGGTTAAGTAATTTCCTCTAAGCACCCAGCTAGTGCTAGAGCCAGAATCCAAATCCAGGTTCCTGTCTACTGCGCACACATTCTCACACTATTCTACCTCGAAATGTAGTAATATCATTTAAAGAGATTGATTAACTATCTAAAGAAGAAGCTTTTCCTTGGAAGGAATGAGCAGAACCCTCTACAAATTGATCTGTCTTAACCATATGCACTTAGGACTGTATTGTTTTACTTCTAAGACAACAGATGTCACTTTTTATAGTAGTCAATAATCTCCAAGATTGGGGTGGTTTCTAGTGCCACCACCTTAAAGGTGATGGAAGCAGCTGAATTAAATGCCAACAGGAAGTGTGTGACTCCTGCTGTGACAACTGTCAGTGTAGGAGACATGTTTGTGTTGATGAAACTCATTCAGTCAGTTCAGTCGCTCAGTTGTGTCAGACTCTTTGCGACCCACGAATCCCAGCATGCCAGGCCTCCCTGTCCATCACAAACTCCTGGAGTTTACTCAAACTCATGTCCATCGAGTCAGTGATGCCACCCAGCCATCTCATCCTCTGTCATCCCCTTCTCCTCCTGCCCCCAATCCCTTCCAGCATCAGGATCTTTTCCAATGAGTCAACACTTCGCAAGAGGTGGCCAAAGTACTGGAGTTTCAGCTTCAGCGTCAGTCCTTCCAATGAACACCCAGGACTGATCTCCTCTAGGATGGACTGGTTGGATCTCCTTGCAGTCCAAGGGACTCTCAAGAGTCTTCTCCAACACCACAGTCCAAAAGCATCAATTTTTCGGTGCTCAGCTTTCTTCCCATCCAATTCTATGTCCATACATGACCAGCGGAAAAACCATAGCCTTGCCTAGATGGACCTCTGTTGGTAAAGTAATGTCTCTGCTTTTTAATATGCTATCCAGGTTGGTCATAACTTTCCTTCCAAGGAATAAACATCCTTTAATTTCATGGCTGCAATCATCATCTGCAGTGATTTTGGAGCCCTCCAAAATAACCTAGTTCTCTAGTAAAGTAGGCATGAAAACAGAGCTAAACCAGAATAATGAGAGTGAACATGCTTGACTGAAAAGCATGAGTGGACTGTAAACAGATATTGTCCAGCAGCATCTTGCCCACCGACATGTGTACCCAAGGGCTTCCGTCCCCTCAAAGGAAGGAAGACTCCTTACTGTGGAGGTGAATCCCACAGGCCGGCATCTCTGCTCCTGCAAAGGCAAGGATGCTCTTGAAGATGATCAGAGAAGCGGTCATAAGGGGGCATCCACATATAATAATAATAATAATAATAATAATAATAAAAGATAATGATTGCTATGAATATGTTTCATTGACACAGGCTGAGTTTGTGAAAGGCCATGAGTTCATGATAATATTCAAATGAGAGGACTTTAGAAAAGTGTGGTCAAAAAGAGAGAGAGAAAAGTTAAAAAGAATGCTAGTGGTTATGCAGGGGACGCAAGGCGAAAGAGAGATGGGATAGATCCCTGGGCAGGGAGGATCCCCTGGAGGAAGAAATGGTCGCCCACTCCAGGACTCTTGCTGGGAAGCCCATGGACAGAGGAGCTGGGAGGGCTGCATCCATGAGGCTGCGAAGAGCTGGACACACCTGAGCTGGTGCCTTTCTTTTGTCTCTATGGTGCAAAGAAGAGTGAATGTGATGGAAATATTCTGTGTTAATTGAATTTAATAATAAGAGGAGTCTTGATGTCTATGGGTATATTCCTCTCTGTTTATTTACACGAATGTTTATAAAAGATTGAGAAAGAAAGAACCCCTGATATCCCGAGGTTGACCTGGTGTCACAACAGGGTGATACTCTTCTGTTGGATGTAAAGGCTCTCACAGAACTCCAGCCTCACACAGGGTCACCCTGAGAGCAGGAGTGAGGAGCCAGCAAACACCCATCACTGCGCCCTCACCCTCACCTCGCCCCCTCCCTTGGCTGAAAAGCATGACTGCTCCTTCTTTACCCATTACACCTTATCCTCGCTCTGGTCTCCCCTCTCCACTGATGGAGTTACTGAGACCCCATGGTAGTGCTGCCCCCCATTCTCTGCAGCACCCAATCTAGAGCAACCCCATTTCCTTAGAGCTCCCCCCAAATCCCCTTACCTAAGCTCCACTCCTAGAATCTTTCTTTCTACCCCTTCCTCTGTGATGCCCAGAGCTCTCCCTCAGAAGAGTGACCATCAGCTTGTTTTTAGGGGGTGTGCCTGGTGGCGAAGGCTGGTGGCATTGTCATGTGGATGGGAGAGAATTCACAAAAGCAGGCCCTCTTCCAAGAGGATGGAAGAGGAGAGCTGGCTGGCCCCCTGCCTCCTTTTCTGCCCAGAAGGTGAAAGACCCGAGGAGCCAGGTCAGCCTATTGAAATCATGAAACATGAGAAGAGAGTCAAGTCAGAAAGGAGGGATCAGGCAGAAGGGGCGGCTCCTGGATGATGACAAACAATTGTAAATGCGTCGAACACTGGACTCATCCTTGCGTTATCCCTCCCATTCTTGGCCTGGTCCTGACCCTTATCTGGGGCCTCAGCTGGGTGTGGACTTGGTCAGCGCTTCCTCTGCTTGATTCTGTCCAGGGCATTCTCCTCTGTTAGTTCTGATTGGTCCTTGTCTGGAAGGCCGTTGGTGGGAGAGGGGAGGACCCCGGAGAAGCCTGTCCCTGCCCAGGTGCGTGGCCAGTCATGCATCCCTCCCCTCCTCATGGGCAGCAGATTCTCCCCAACCATCTCCCTCATGTGCCTGCAGCCATGCTCCCTGGGAAGGGAAAGGGGCGTTAAGAAAGTCCCTAGCCCAGCACCCAGACCCTCCTGACTGCCCCAGCTCCTGTCTTCCTCACACTCTCTGTCTCCACAGGGCCTGCTGCAGGAGACTGACACCTCACTTGGCACAGGTTGTCCCTCCCCATGAAATGTGTTTCCCCACTGGCCTCACTATGTGATGGGTTACTTGTCCCTGGAGGCCCAGTTCCTAGCCTCCCTCTGCCACCTTCTCCCAGTTCTTCTCCAGCTCCTCTTGAAGGTCACACATTCCTGGTCATGGTTCTCTTTTTGTTCAGTTCCTCCAGGTCTGAGAACCCTACCCACATCATCAGGGGCCCTGTCTGTTCTCTGCTGCTCCTTCTGTCCAGGACCTCTGGGCACCCTCCGCCCTCCTGGGCACAGCCTGGCCAAAATATGAGGGCTGGGACCCCTTCTGGGGACATGAAACAACCAGCTTCTCGATGAAGCACAAGCCCAGGTCCCCTGTGAAAGTTAGAGAGGGAGGGAGGGTAGAAGGGGGAGAAAGAGAAAGAGAATGGAGAAGAGGTGGAGAAGAAACTTAAGGTCCTAATCAGTCAATCATTCAAAAGGATCCAGTGTAAACCAGAGAGAAAAAACTGAAGGGACTGAAGGAAGCATTAACAGTAACACTGATTTGAGGAAACCTTTCTAAATACACACATTCCACAAGATGTAAAGGAAATTCTGACCTAATGGACTCTTGGAAATTATAATTGCCAATGATCCCGTAAACCAGCCAGGTCAGAAAAAACATCTGCACCCACAGGGAAAATGGAAATCAGCTTTTAAAACCTTAGTAAGAGAATAGAACAACCAATTTCCCAGGAGGTAGGTTGCCCAGGGTCACACAGCTCTCTGTGGGCAGAGAGGAGGCCAAGACCAGGCCTTTGGACATGGGTACGAAGGACGGGTGGGAACGTGGTTTCAATAACAAATATTTCTAGGTTGTCTCTGCTGGTAAAAAACATATATCTAAGCTCATGCCCCTCCTGTTATACTGATGTCTGTAGAGTTTGGCTTTTTATCTTAATATTGCCACACCGGGTTTGCATGTGGACCTTGTGCAGTGAGCCCTTCTCACTTCTTGCAGCAGAGCCATCTTCCCCACACAGGACCACCCATCACCCACATCCTGAGCAGAGGGCCCGGCGAACACAGGAAGCCAACGCCCTTCGACTCCCCGCTTGGTTTCATGTCTCTCTCCAGGCCGCAGTCTCCCCCAGGGCCTGGCACTGAGCCTCCACTCAGAGGCAGGGTTTTTCAACAAACCTTGATTCCTTGTAACTGAAAAGAAATCCCCTTTCCCCCATCAGCCCCAGCCTAGCTCCCTGGGGGCAGCTTCAAGGAGGCCAGGTCATAGGAGGGAGGCTCTGACTCCCCTGACCTCCTCTACCCACTCTGCTTCCTCCAGTTTCCTAAAGTACTGAGCACCCCCAACACCCACCTTCCTCCTGGGCTCACCGCTCACGTCTCAGGGGTCCGTGTCCTGAGCTGAGCCCACCGGGATGGGTGCCACCCTCCCTCTTCTCTGTTCAGGGGCCCTCGGCTGGGAGGAAGCTCTCAGACACACCTGCCTCCACATCCAGGCTCTGCCCCTGCTTCACCTATTGCCTCGGCCATGGCCTCACGTCTCTGAACTTCCAGTTCCCTTCTTCTGTCAAGTAGTGACATCATCTTTTTCAGACATTCATCCAGAGGACGGGGAGATTGGCAGTGTCCCTCCCCCCTGCCTACCCAGGCGTCTTCCTCTGGCTGAGTGTGAACAAGATCCAGATGTTCTCAGCTATGCAGATGCAGCCGCTGGCTGTGTGTCTCTGCAATGACCTCGCACACCTTCTGGGCCCAGATATGCTCTGGGAAGCAAAAGTGAAAGCAAAACCCTCACTTCTGAGTGGTTCAAGTCAAACAAACACCCTGCCCACCAGGCCCCGCCCTGGGACTATTTCCACCTCCATCTGACCCCCTTAGAGAAAGAAGCCCAGTCCTGACATTCCACAACCTTCTTGACACAGTCCACTCCATCTCAGGCTCCATGAAGGGAGACCGGTCACCCCACACACTGTAAGTCCTTTGGCAAATCACAGCCCCCCCACCCCCCACTTCCATCTTCTCACCCCTCCAACCCCACACTCTCCAGCCTGCCTGCCTCATTCACCTTCATGCCTCCAGCATGCGGTGCAGTCCTAGAGCAGACCAGTTGCTCAGTGCATACTGGTCATACTCTGTTGCTGAGGACCACGTCAGGTGGCTTCTAGGATTCACTCACACTTCTAGGTTCTTCTGTGAAGGACACCTGCTGCATACAACCATGGGGAAATGCTTTCTGCAAAGCCCAAATCTGGCATCACCTCCTCTGAGAAGCCCTCCATGACCTCGCCTGTAGAGTCCACTGTTTCCTGTTTTGCCCCCATGGTACCTGGAAGAGGGGCCTAAGGCCACCCCTCAGCCATTCTTCCCATGCCCTTCCCCCCATCCCTTTTGATCAGATCCCTCTAGACTTAGCCCTGCTGGCAGGGATGGAACTATTGCATTTAGTCCCCATGAGGAGGGCTGGCCTTGGGGGTCACTGCCATTAGGTGGATGCAGAAGTTCGTGGGAAGGGCTGAGAGCACGCTGCTCTTTTCTAGCTTGGCTTCTAGCCACCTGACAACAGATATTTTTCTCTCCAAATGAAGGACTTTTATCAGAAAACCAGTGTCCTGGCAACTCAGAGAAGTCTACAACGGAGAGCTGGCCCTGCCCCTGTTTGGTTCCTGAGCAAAGAGCCTCTGTGGACGGGGGGCTGAGCGTGTGCCAGGCACTGAGCTCGCAAGGTCCACGCCTTTCCTGTTGAACTCTCACACCAACTCTAGGAGTGTGGGCTCCGTTTCACGGATGAAGAAATGGAGAATCAAGTTCCCACAGTCTGAGAGTCCTGCAACTGGACTGCTGGTGAACTTCCTGGGATGCCTCAGGCAGAAGTGACTGCAGTGGACCTGGATGCCCCATTGAGGACTGCCTACCCTTCCTCCAGGGCTGCTTCACCCCAGGAAGTGTCCCTGGGCCATTATGGTCCCCACCATCCAGGATTGAGGGAGGGACAGAAGGTTATCCATGAGGAGAGCCAACCATAGTTTGGTCTTAAAGCCAACTGTTATGTATCTGCTGTGTTTTGCAGGTAAGGGTGCTTAGAGGAGGGGAGAGGTGGGCGCTTTGTTCCAGCAACTCAGGGACGTGTGTTTGGTGGGAGAGTGTCAGCAGCTCACGTCCTGCAAATATTCATTTGACACCCTGTTCCCAGGACTCAGGGCTCAGGCCAGGGCAGACGCCCCAGAGCCCAGACACAGAGGAGTCAGGGGCTCACAGGCAGCCGCCCCGCCCCCCGACCTGCGCAGGTCCGCCCCTCCCCCACAGGGGCCGCCGGGACTCCAGGGCGCCTCCGCCCCGGGCTCGGGGTCCTCTGGGGACAGCCGGCTCTGGGTGTCACCCCTACAGAAGGGACACAGGGAGGAACAGCGGGAGGCAGGGGTTTTTCCTGCAGGGAAAATCGGAGCACAGTCACCCCTCCCGCCTGCTCACTTTAAACCTCAGGCAGAAATCCAGGAAGCCGGGGCGGGGGGGAAGTCACGTGGCCTCCCCGGGGGACACCTGCCTGCGTGAGGGCGCCCAGGCCCCCCTTCCTCAGTGCCTCCATCACAGGCCAGCTGGGGGCCCTGAGCTGGTGGTGGGCGTCCCGGGGACTCACTTCCCCGGGGTGGTAGCCCCTGCATCAGGCCTGGAAGCCGATGATGGCGTCTGTGATCTTCAGGTCCCTCTCCTCCTCCAGGTGGGCTAGCACGGCTCCCAAAGAAGACCTTGCTCTGGCCCATGCGGTACAGATTGCTCTCGAGCTCCAGGGCCTTGATCTAGAAGAGGAGAGCTGGCCGCTGACCACATGCCACCCCAGCCAGCACGGAGTCCTGGAGAAAGGCCAAGGCCCTGGATCGGGCTTATGCTCTGCTGACGGACTTCTCCTGGTGCAGGGAAAGTGGGGTGGAGGGACGCCAGGAAGGGGGCGGGAGGTGGCCAGCAGACTTGCAGAGAAACACAGAACCTGGGCCCTGAAGGGATCTTACCTGCTGGCATCTCTGTCCCCACGCATTTCTAACAAAGGTGACAGTGGACATCGGGGCTTCGGTAGCATTACTCTAGGTAATTAGAGAAAGAGTGTTTCTTTAAACAGGTAGTTTAAATTCAAGAGGGACTTCGACATACTTAGGAACCTAAGGAGTGAATCAGGGGAAGCCAAGAGTGTGGGGCCAGGTGCAGGATGGCACGCAAGGGCCACAAGTGGCTTGGGAGCATCGCTGTGACAGGACGAGTCTCTCATCAACAGTTGTCATTGATGAGGAGGCTGGGCCCAGACTGGGTGTAACCCAGCATCCAAGTGTAACCAACTGTTAGACACTCTGCGCAGGCAACACAGTTTGCCGAGAAGAACCAGCTTTCATGTAAGCCAGGACCTCCACAGGCTCACGACACCCCTGTTCAATTAGGTCCAAGCCCTGGGATCCAGCCACTGGAGGCTGTGTGCCAGGTGGTGTGCAGTCAGCTCTGCCACTTGCTGGCCATGACTTTGACAGTAACAAAGTCAACAATGCCTACAGGTGTGGCCCGCAGCCAGGGGGCTGTGCCACACTCCCTACAGTTCCCCAACCCTCACCCGCAGATATCCAGGGATGTCTGGAAAAGGTAGCCCCAGAGGCTTGGGAGGGAGGAAGGGGTTCCAGGGAGAGAAGTTCATGTCAAAGATCTTGAAGTCAGCGATGTCCAGGATCCTGATGAAATAGATGCCCTGGTTCTTGGTCTTGTCCAGAGCCTTTGATGCATAGGACCAGCCAGAGGAATGTGTGCTCATAGGTGGCCTTGGCCAAGGCCTCGGTGGCAAAGTCAGCTTGCAGAGACAAACAGGGTGGGTGGTGGCGGCGGGGGCGCGGGTCAAACAGAGGGAGCCTTGAAGCGCTCATTCCCTTTACCTCAACGATGTCATCTGCAGGGCCCAGCCCCAGAAAAACAACCTCAGAGATAAGGAGAAAACTTCATACACAAATATGTTCACTGCAGTGTTATTTAAAATGAAGGAGGTTGCAAGAGCCTAAACTTCCAACAATATGGGCAGAGCAAACTTAGACATTTGCAAAGTGTTAATCATTCAGTTGTGTTCAAGTTTTCATGAAGCCATGGACTGTAGCTTCCCGGACTCCTCTGTCCATGACGTTCTCCAGGCAAGAATACTGGAGTGGGTTGCCATTCCCTTCTCCAGGAAGTGTTCCCAACCCAGGGATATGAACTCGGGTCTCCCTCATTGAGGGCAGATTCTTGAGGGTCTGGCCACCAGGCAAAGACCTTTTTAAAATACACGGATGAACTAAAGTATGTACAGAAGAAATGACAAGATTTTTGAGGTTTGCTTCAAAAAACATAGCTGCACTGTAGGGAGCTGTCCAATAATCTTACTGGGGAATTATTTTACTTCTCTAGGTTTTACCCCATTTCCTGAATCTGAACTGTTAGTTGTAGTGTTTTCATAATGAAATATACAACTTCTTTAAGTATCAGGTTAAAGAATGGTTGGTCATAACACGTCTGCTGTCTTTCAAAAACAATGCCCCTATCTTTGAAGGGAAGGCTTTGCCCAGACTCAGCATGATCACCGGTGTGAAGTCCAGGACATCACCCCTTGGAAAAGAACAAGTTAATATGACCTTCCACGCATTTTTGAGAGATTGGCGCAGGATCTTAAAGATGCCCAGCACTGAGGCATGAGAGAAGCATGACACTGTCAGCAGAGGCTCTGCCCGGAGGCGCGCAGGCCCTGGGGGGCGGGCACACATGGGTACAGCACACCTCCCTGCCCGTCTCTCCCACGTGGGACAGGACAGCAGGTGCGGACAAACAGCTGCAAGGGCTGGGCTCCCAGGGGGGTGTGTACACTGCCCCGGGCCAGGATGAGCTGGGCTACAGAAACACCACAGGCTTGCTTCACTTCCTCATGGAACAGGACACCTTCCCTTCTCCCGACCAATCAACCCAACATGGATCAGGGAGGAGGCTCAAGGCACCCAGAGGGCTCACCCAGGATGGCCCTTCCCAGGCAGGGGCCTCAGCCACTCTTCTGGTCCCTGGGCCCGGCTTCCTCCTATTCTCCATGGGGGTGATACCACCTGCTCTCAGAGGGGCAGTGAGGTCCTGATGAGGACCCAGGTGACAGTGCTGAACAGCGATGGGCCCACCCAGGATCCGCAGGGGTGAATTTCCCCGCAGCAAAGAGGAACAGGGAGGGGGATCCCAGTGATGACTGGTATCAGGGGAGTAATTTTCCTGGAGGCCGGGGTCTCTAAAGTTGTTGCCTCCTTGTTGGCTGCACATATATGATATACATGCAGAATACTGAGAAAGGAGCCCGATGGAGCAGGAGATGCCCTAACATTGAACTGGGGCCCTTCACCCCTGACATCACTGCAAGATGCATCAGGTGGCAATGATTCACGTCTCTGTCCAGCTGGAGAAGTGGGCGGTGCACTTACTGTCGTGTGTTGGGTGGTTGGACCCAGAACAGCGTGAGGAGAGTCATTCCTGTTTGTCTGGGAAGAGGGTACGTGTGGATCCAAGAAGCACTAAATCTGGAGCCGCTCTACCTGAGACTTTCCCCCCAGGGTTCATGTCCCTATTACTCATTCATCTTCCTCATCCTTCAACCTGAGCTATTAGTCCAAGGATACAGTCCCCAGACCCAAGTTATTTTGTCTCCTGCGACCTTGACACTGAGATTCCAGGTGTTTGGCCCTAAGTCCCTGCTCACGGGACCTCAGGGGCCGGACTGTGGGATCCTGGAGGGGGATCTGTCCTGCATCCTGTCCTCCCTGAGCTGTGCACGTTGGGGACGTCTTTCTGTTCTCTGACCTGGGCTTCTTCCCTCCCAGTGCACGCTCTTCTGTGCTCACTCAGCCAGACTCAGTCTCTGTGCTCAGAACCACAGGGCTCTCACCTGACACGCGTCACCGTGGAGTTGCATCAGCCGCACAGTTAGCTCAATGGGGTCCAGCTCTAAGGGCTCAGGGGGCGATGGGGGGGACACTGAGTGGCTCTGTACCCGGTGCCTGAAACCTGCCCAGAGAAGTCTGTGCAGGATGGGAATTCTCCAGGAACTGAGGAAGAACTGATGAAGGAATGAACTCACATTTCCGATGGTCAGGCAGGTGATGGCCATGACTGCTGACGTCTTAAAGAAGGAATGAGAGGACCGGTTGGAGCCTCAGGAAAACAGGGCTGAGAGGGAGTCACTGGGGAAAGTCTTCTAAGGGATGTTTGGACAGAAGTGTTGAGAAGGCTCTGCAGCACGTGGGGAGGGACTTAGGAGGCGTCCTGGGACCATTTCCAGGTCCCTCGTCTCTGGCTTCCTGTCCTGGGCTCCAGGTATGGGAACCTGTTAAGTGCTCATATGCTCCACACATGGAAACACAGAGAGTCGGTGCCCCGTGGAGCAGGCCTGTGGGGGTGAGACAAACACCCAGGTGCTGCCCTCTCCTCCCTGGAGAGGGAGCCTGAGGCATCCCATGAAGTCTCCTCAGGAGGTCCTGGCAGGTGCAAGACCAGATGGGTGACCAGATGAGAACATTGCCTTGGATGGACTTTCGCTCCTTCCTGCCCACTTCCTGAGCCCCTCAGTCCTGCTCCTGGGGATGGAGTGAGCCTGGCATCCAGCTCTGCCCTTGGGTGAACCGAAGGTTCCAGCAGGCTAGGCTGCAGGGAGGCTTTGAGCGTCTGTGCTCAGAGTCATGGGCAGCCATGGAGGAGTGGAAGCAGGTAGGGCTAAGATCAATATTCTAAAGAGTCATTCTAGTCCCGTGTGGAGAATAGACAGGTGAGGCAGTTCAGTGCCCCAGGGTCAACACAAAAAGACTGTTCCGGAAGTTCCTGCAGGAGTCCTGCGGAAACATGAAGGCAGCCTGGGTGAGGTTTGTGCTATCTCTCTCTGCCCCTCTGTTTATCGCTGACTCTCTCTCACACTGCACACAAGCCCTCTGTTCTCAATCACCCTTGGGTGCCCATGTCTATCCTTGTCCCCAGGGCTGGAAGAGGAGTACCCCTGGGTTCAGCCCAAGTTAGATGACATGGGCTCCCCCGTGCGTCCCATGGAGCCTGCAGGGGTCCAGGGTCTAAGGAAAATGATTGGATGGGAGCCCAACAGGCAGACAGGAGGAGCCAAGGAGGACGTGCTCCCTGAGATCCTGGGATACAGGCTCATGGAAAAGGAGGTCAGGCATCTGGAGCCCAGCAGGTGAACCCATCAGTCAATGCAAGGAAGCCTCAGTGAATCAGCTCATATTTATTGAACCAGAGTCTATAGAACACAAGGTGTAGGGAAGCAGAGCAATCTGAAATATCTTCTCCAGCCTCACCCCCAGCTGAAGAAGACAGCGAGGGTCAGAGAGTCCTGTCAGTTGGCTCCAGGCTGTTTCATCTCCTCACACACCGCAAAGTTCCTTGGCCTGTTTCTGCCTTCTTGTTTCATCCTTTTTTCTCTCTTTCTTTTTTTAATCAACCTCTGTTCCTAATCCACACTTGGATTTTCATGGAAACTTCACTGGTCTCTCAGTGCACTGTGCACTCAAAGAGCACCTGGTGACTTGTCACCTGTTCCATCCACTGTGTTGTCATCACCACTGCTCTCACCAGCATCATCACCATCCTTGTCATCAAGAGTCGCTGCCTGAAGATCTACATAGACAATTCTCCATGCAGACATACAGATGGACACAGGGACATGAAAACATACTCAACATCACTAATTATTAGAGAAATGCAAGTCACACTACAGTAAGTTATCTCCCTTACAGCAATCAGAGGGGCCATCATCTACATCTACAATGCTCTGAGGCTGTGGAGAAAAGGGAGCCCTCCTCCACTGTTGGTGGGAATGTAAATTGCAGCCGCCATAGAAGACTACATGGAGTTTTCTTAAACAATTAAAAATAGAGCTACCACATGATTTAGCATTCCCGCTTCTGGGCATATATCTAGAAAAAATTAAAGCTCTAATTTGAAAAGATACATGTACCCTGATGTTCATAGCAGTACTATCCATAACGGCCAAGTTATTATGTTAACCTAAAGGTCTGTTGACAGATTAATGAATAAAGCAAATGTGGTACACTTGTACATACCATGGAATACTACTCAGCCATAAAGAAGAATGAAATAATATTATCTGTAACAATATGTATGGATCTAGAGATTACTATACTGAGTGAAGTAAGTCAGACAAAAACAAAGATGTGATATTAACTTATATGTGGAATCCAGAAAATAATACAAGTGAACAAATGAATGGAAACAGACTCATAGACATAGAAAATGAATATTTTACCAAAGTTTTGGGGGGACAGATAAATTAAGAGATGGGATTATCAGATATACACCAGATAAAAAAAGGGCCTGCCTACTGTTGTAGCATAGGAACAGTATTCAATATCTTGTAATAAACTATAATGGAAAAGAATAAAAAGAATATAGATATACACATGCTGAGATGTTCTGTCGTGTCTGACTCTCGGCAACCTATGGACTGTAGCATGCCAGGCTCCATTGTTTATGGGATTTCCCAGACAAGAATGTTGCACTGGGTGTCATTTCCTCCACTATGGAAATTCCCTACCCAGGAATCAAACCTGTGACTCTTGCTTAGCAGACATATTCTTTACCACTAGCGCCACCTGGGAAGCCCAGATAAATACATAGATACCTGTATGATTGAATCACTTTGCTGTATACCTGAAATTAACAGAATATTGTAAATCAATTATCCTTCAATAAAACAAACAAACAAAAGAAGTCACTGCCTAAATAAGATACATCAGCTAGGGCCAAAGTGAGTTGATGTTGGAGGTGAGGTCCAGAGACCACCAGCAGGGGAAGACTCTTCTTGCTGGGACATCACAGCCTGGGGAGGGTGATAGGGGAGCCCCTGCTCCTTCTGGATCCCAACAATCCTAACTCTCTGACTTTTTCCCATTTTCAACCCGTTCGTATACCTGGCCTCTCATTGCTAGTTCACCTGCCTCTCCCTTTATTCTGCCTCCAGGGTCATCTTTAGTCCAAAGGAAGTGGTTTCTGGTGGGAGGGGAGTTAGGGGGAAAATGGATGCATGTGTGTGTATGGCTGAGTCCCTTTGCAGTTCACCAGAAACTGTCACAACACTGTTAATCGGCTATACTCCAACACAAAGTAAAAAGTTCTTAGTATGAAAAAAAGTGGTTTCTCCCTGCTTCTCATTCTCTCGTGCCCCCTCCTCCCTTAATGCAGGCTCCAGGCCTCTTCCTTCTATCGCCTACATCCATCCCTTCCCTGCTGTGCTCAACCACAGAAATGCCAAATTCCTAACCCCCAGCTTCATTAATGTGGTCTCCCTCTCTTTCCCTCTAACAAGGTACCTCTGCACGTTAGCCCCTCACGTGTCCCTGGACCCTGCACTGCTCTGGGGATGGCTAAATCAGGTCCTCCTGCAGATTCTCATAAATCTGGGTGAGCTCCTCCAACTTCCTCTCCAACTCCCATGCCTGCCGCCTCAGGCTTTCAGCTGTTACTCTCTTTGCACGATCGTGGAACTGCTTTGACTCCTTCACCAGGAAGGCCACATCCACCAGAAGGAGGACCCCTGCAGTGGCCAAACACGTGATCTGGGTTCCTCTGGTAATTTTTAAAGGTGTGGTTTTTAAACCTCCCTCTATGTGCTGGATGGCCGGGCCTGAGATTCTCCCAAGGCTCATGTTAATGTTTGCATTGGCTGCAGAGCCAGGGTGGGCTTTGCCTGTCTCCATGGCATGGATGTTCATTTCAATGCATTGTATAACTTCTGCGACTTTCTCTGTTGTGGGGATACCCTTGAGTATCTCTAGGAGAACCTTCCATTTCTTGATGACACTTGACATCATGTGACTGGCTTCGGTTTCTGCTGACGATCTCTTCACATGTTCGATGATACTGGTGGACACATGGGTCACAGCAGCTGCTGCTCCCAGCCCTATCCCAGTGGCCAAGAGCACCACACTGGCCCCCGCTGTCACGGGTGCCAGAGCCAGGCCAACAATAGTCAGAATACTAGACACAGCACCAGCGCTGTGGGCCATCAGGTTGGAGATGGTACATCCCTTGTGCACCTTGTCAACCTCGTCTGCGAGCTCGTGGAACTTGCATATGAACTCCTCCAGCTGCCGTTTCACCTGAGGAAACTTAATCAGAAACCTCCTCCTGTCCAGCTGCTCTTTGGTGAGTTTTTCTTGGTTCTCCTCAACCAAGGCTCTGTTCAATTCCTTCAGATATTTGTGTAGTTCATCCGCGTCTTCCCTGTAACAATGAAGGTCAAGGGATTAGAAAGGTAGTTTGCTTGTCTGTGAAATTGGCTCCATAATATCTATTCTACATAAACACAGATATGTTACTATCAATCAAATAGAGAAGAATTTTATAAATGTAAACATTTCTCTTTCAACCTTAAACACATTTCATACTTTAGATGCTCCATCTTGACATAGCTAAACTTGGAATAGGTAAACAAAAGTCACCTTAGGATTCTTGCAACTTAAGAGAGGTATTTGAGAGAATTCCCAGGTGGTCCAGAGGTTAAACTCTGCACTCCCACTGCTGGGCTTGACTCAATCCCTGCTTGGTGAATGAGGATCCCCAAGCCATATGGCTCAGCCAGAGAAAAGGTATGTGGTAAAGACGTCTCACAGGTGGGTCAACACTATCACTTCGAAAGAGTCTTTGGAGTGGGAACTCCACAGATAAACAAAGACACGTAGCACTGGAGGAGAAAACCTTCACTCAAGGGCCTCGGTGTGTAGTGAGAAGTCTCCCTGCTCTTTGCCCTTGGCTACTGGGAAGTGGTCCTGAAGCCCCTAGAATTCCAGCTGATAGGCATGTCCTTGCCTGCCTGGGCCTTTGGCCACTGGTCAGCCTGACAAGGTGATGAGTGACCCAGGGTCTCTGGGTCTCATGGTGTCAGTTCTGCCATCTGGTAGAGCTGGACACTAGGGCACGAGTCTGACCTCCAGGAGCGGCTGGAGATGACAGGTCAGGGTAATCTGGCTTTTAAGCAAGGTGAGTGTCCCTGATGGGCAGTACTCCATGCATCTTGTCACACACCGAATCCAGGTCAGTACGTGTCCTGAGGACAATGGGAGCTTCGTCTGTGAAACCTGCCCAGACTCTGCCCTGTGACTGGTAGGAACTTTTCTCCTTCCCTGTAGTAAACTGTAGGTGGGATCATGAAGCCTCCAGTGAGTCTTGTCCATTCTATAGGGAATTCTAGAATCTGAGAGTTGTTTTGGGGATCCCCTAAATTTGCCATTGAAATCAAAGTAAAGGCAGTTCTAGCACTGTGCCTTTACGCTTTGCAGATTGACTGTCTCTATGACTTAGAATTTTTTAAACCCCAAAAGTCAGAGCTAGAAGCACCTTATAATCATTTGACCTGCCATCTGCTGTCTTCTAAACATTGTGCCCTTGACCTTCTCAGTAGAGGGTCACGGGATCTACCCACTGCCCCAGCTGACAGGGAAGCAGGAGATGTGCTGTGAGTCCTGGTTTCCCTTGGACTCTCCAGCTCACCTCACTGACTCCTGACCTGTTACCCAGCACCCTCAACCGCTCAGGGGTCACCAACATAACTCACAATTTACCTGGTGACAGCTTCACCTGCCTGCACCCCAGGCTATGTGAAATTTTGTGGAACCTCTAAAGATTCAAGGGACTTGAGGAAACACCCATCTGAACGGCTGAGCCTGAGGAGACCGGCACTTGCACAACTGGTGGAGGAAGCATTTTCCTCTTGGGAGGGGATGCGTGAGGCTTCTCAGAATCCCTCAAATGACACACAGTCTCAGCCACTCATTGTGACACTGGAGGGCTCACTGAGCCACACGGCCTTCCCACTGTCAGGGGGACTCCACGTAGACTAGAAGAGGATCCCAGATGGAGTGAGAACCCAGGTCCAAGGCAGGGTGTGTAGACACAGTCACCCAGGGCCCTTGAGCCCAGCATGAGGGGATCCAATCAGGGAGGGAAGAAATGTCCCCCCTCCCACTCAGGGGACCTCCGCTAGGGTCACAGTCCCTGCAGTTCTGTGTCCTCAGGGCCCACTCTCCTCACTCTAGTCCTGGTCCTGCTACCCAAGCCTGCCTACTAGTCCTTCAACCTAGACCCTCTGTTTCACCCTGACCCCTGGGTCTGACCCTGGTGCAGGCCTCCCTGGTCCTTTGGACAAGATGATTGCTCTTAGTTTCCCACCTCTGACCCTGCAGTTCACTCTGAGGCCATCACCACAATCCATCAGACTGAATTGCTATTCCTGTTGGAAACAGGACAGATCTGATATTCAAAGTCTTAAGCCCACAGACCCACAGTTGGGCAGGGCTAGATCCAGGATCCCACCAGCTCCTCCAGTTCCTCTCTAGCCTCTCTTCCTTATGGGCCAGCAGGATATTGTAGGGTTGGTATAATTCCTAACATGGGGAATAGAAAGAAAGTAGGCAGAAGCCCAGGACACAGATGGTGGTGTCAGAATTTTCTAACTTGTCCCAAAGGAAATTCTGCTTGGTTCTCATCACCAGAAAGAAGACCCTTGACCCCTGTCTCTTCCCAACAAGTTTTTTAAGTGTTAATATTGACTGAGTTCTTACTCTGTGTCAGTCCTTATGGTAAGCACTTAATTGCATGCTCGCAGTGTCCTCACACTAAAAATGAAAAGATGAAGAAACTAAAGCAGACAGTAGCTCAGTAATTTGTCCAAGGTCACATAACCTGCACCTTCCTTGCAGGTTTCATCTCTTCTCAACCCAGGATCATTCACTGTCAGCAAATGACATGGAGGAAGCATTCCTGATGGGATCTTGAGAAGGAACATCCTTGACCCCAACAATAGGGTCCTTCCTGGAGGAGGTGTGCCTGCCAGGAGGAAGCTAGCCTGGTGCTGGGGGATGTGGGTGACCTTCCTGGTGCACGTGGGCAGGTTACCTGGACAAAGTGGCCTCAGTCTTAATTCTCTCTAGGATTTTATTCAGCAGGAGGAGCAGTTCCTTTCTGCTCAGTATGTCCCAGAGACATTCAACGACCTCCTCCAAAAAGATCTCAATATCTAGATGAAAGACAAGGGAATAAGATTAGAAGAATTTGTGGTGGAACATAAACGTTATTGAGTATAAAGTAGTTAAAATTCATCTTGCTGAGCAGCAGTTACCTAGGGTGCTCTTGGTGAGGTCACCTAGGGTTATGGATGGACTGTCCCCCCACCACCCAGTTTGTATTGAAGAGTTAATCCCCGGGTGACCTTTTTGAAATAGGGCTTGTAAGGAGGTTAGGTGAAATGAGGTCCTATGTGGGATTCCCAGGTAAATTGATGTCATATGTGTTATTCCCAAGGAGTTCTATTGGTAAAGAACCTGCCCACCAATGTAGGGGATCTAAGAGATGCAGGTTTGATCCCTGAGTCAGGAAGATCCCTGGAAGGTTGACATGGCAAGCCACTCCAAAATTCTTGTTTGGAGAATCCCATGGATAGAGGAGGCTGGCAGGCTGCTGTCCATGTGATTGCAAAGAGTTGGACATGACTGAGCAACTGAACACACACACACAAAGAGAAGAAAGAGCAAGTGTGATCTGTTAGTTACCACTTCCAGAATAGACTGGCAGCAGCCTATAAATGAATGCTTTCTTGTCTGGGCAGTGAAACAATTGAATACTGATGTTAAACGGGATTAAGAATGTAATGACTATAAATAGCCTCAGATCACTACATGGTAAGGTTACTCTTTCATGAGTTATCAAAATCCCTGTGTGATTTCAGAGATCTGGAGGTTATGGAATTGCAGCTAAGATATTAGTGGCCAGGCTATGTATATGTGTGTGGCATGGGACTTGAAATAAAATGTGTTTCTTGGTAAATGCACACAAAGAGGCATTATTCTTATTTCACAGAAAAGGAAAGTGAAACTCAGACAGGAGAATGGACAGTCCAAGGCCACAGAGCCAAAAGCTCTGAGGTTGAATCCAAAGTCAAGTGTCAGATATTTCTTGGACATGACTTGAATCCTCTTTACATTTAAAACTCCTGTGATTCGTCCATTCTACTTTATAGAACACAATGGGGATTCTTTGCAACTCATTTTTGGTGATGAGCATGCAGTAGTGTATATAGAAGTAGAAATATAATGTTGTACACATGAAACTTGGAAAACATTACAAACTCATGTTACCTAATTTTAAAAAAGACTTTAGGACCACATGTCATTGAGTAAAACTACCATGTGAGAGGATTCCTGCTTCTGACCACAGACTCTAGGATGGGCAGGGGAGGGGATCAAACAGGTGGAGGAGGGGTGGAGCCAATATGATCCTCATCACTCCTCCCTTCCAGGTGGGAGTTGGCAAAGGCCAGACTAGGTCTCAGTGCAGGGTCCACTGACCCTTGCAGAGCGGCTGGGCTGGTGGCTGGGCAAGAGCTGGAGGACACAGCTTCTATGGTGGTGCCCCAGGGTCTGGGAGCAGCAGGAGGTGAGGGCCAAGGGAGAGAGCAGCAGAAGCTCCAGTGATTCTGGAGGTCCTCCTCTCCCAGGCCCGCCTGGCCTTGGGAACTCCCATCTGCTTTCCATGCTCCGCGTGTGCTCTCCCGGCCTCTGCTCTGAGTCACTTGCTGGGTGCTGGGAGAGGCAGGAAGGAAGTCAGCACCTTGGTCATGGATCCTGAGCAGAGGGCCGGGAAGGAGGCTGTGGGCAGACTCCAGGGTGAGGGGAATCTCCTGGTCTCTCCTGGAAGCTCAAGGATGTTTATCCATCCTCTTCATGGTACTTGATTCCTTGGAGTTTAACTCAGCCTGGAAACACCACCCTCACTTCTGGGTTACCAGTAGGAACCTTCCAGAGAAGAGGCAGCTGACTACCTGAGCAGTTTCCGAAGTTTTCTGAGCTCATGGTGGCAGCAGGGGCTCTCAGAGACCTCCCTTCAACTCCTTGTCTGCGTCAGGCTGGAAGGAGGTGTGACCTCACCCCTGGAGAAGAGAAAACAGACTGTGAGCTCCACTGTGAGGGTGCAGTGGCTGCAGGGAGCAGCAAGGGCCAAGTTCTCTGGTGCGTTCCCCTTGGTGGTCACCAGGGCCTCCAGGGACTTAGCCCAGTGTGGTTCTCTGTCTCCTGGGCTCTGCTGGTTGTTAGTTCAGCAAAGATATTCACCTCCTACAGTTTCTTCCAAGCCAAGTCTGAGTCCTGCTCTCCTGTTGGGGCCCAAGGAGAAGGTCATCAGACAGGAGACAGACATCTGTGAAGTTATAGGAACAATCAAACCAGAGAGTAGAAGAACAGATAGGAGGTGATACTCCGGAAATGAAGTGAGGTTGGGACACCTGTGTTTTCAAATTGGTAATAACTAATATTAATGATAATATTGATCCAGTGTCCTTGACATGCAGGCTCCTGAAACTTACTTAAACTTAGTTCAGTCCGGGTTTTCACGCCGGTGCCAGTGTCTGGACTGGAACCCGAGTCTTTCTGATGCAAATCACACATTTGTGATGACTATGCTCTACCCCCTCTAATATACAAAAATATTTATTTGTGGATATATGTTAATTGGTAAATGACTCTTTTCATTCCAAAATGACGAGCTCCCTGTGCTCAAGTCTCTCCTTGATAAAGTTCCTGGTGATACAGCTCCCAGAGCTCAGGTCTTCCTTGCTTCTGCAAGAGCCTTTTTCCCCAAGGGCCTGGAGTCCCATCAGCCCTGCCCCAATTCCTGTCTCCCGGCTCTCAGTGGCTGAGAAGCCCTGCAGGTGTTCTGTCCTCCTTGATTTCGCTCCGGAATATTGGACTTGATGTAGTTTCTAATCATTTATGTAAATAATAGTGCAAAGAATATTCACCTTGTATAAAACTTCACCTACATCTGAGACTGTATCCTTAAGCTATATCTAGAAGTAGAATTAAGATCAGATGGCATCAACACCTAAATATTTCCATACCTAGAGCCACAATGTTATGCAAACAAACTGTATCAATTTATGTTCACACTTTTACTATATGAGGGTGTCTCTCCTTTCATATATACCCATTCTCTGTGGTCTTTCTTTAAAAATAAGATCATATTTTTATCATTAAATAATTTATTTTGGTTCTACATGTGATTATCTTGCAATGGGAGATGAGGAAGGAAAGCAAGTATTGATGTTTAGTTACTGTATTTAAGAAAGCAAAAGAGCATCTGTCAACTACTCCTCCTGAGACTTGACTGAAATGATAGTAAAGGTATATATTGGTATAATTCCATCTACTGATAAGAGTGCGTGGTTTCTGTAGTATAGTGGTTATCACATTCACCTAACATGCCAAAGGTCCCCGGTTCACAACAAGTGGAAACAACTTCACCTGGGCTTCCCTTGTGGCTCAGTGGGTAAAGAATCCACCTGCAATTCAGGAGGCGTGGGTTCGATCCCTGGGTTGGGAAGATTGGCTGGAGAAGGGAATGGCTACCTACTCCAGTATTCTGGCCTGGAGAATTCCATGGACTGTGTAATCAAAGTGATCACAAAGAGTCGGACATGACTGACCAACTTTCACTTTCACTGATAAGAGTAACTTGTTTTTGTGATCGTTGCTCTGCATTGGTATCAGCTCTGAAACTTTACCAATGGTACCTCATATGTCATTCCATTAGCTTTTTAGATGTGTACCATTGTATCCTCATTTACAAATAAGGAAGCTGACATAGGTGTTACCTGACTTACCTAAGTTCAGAAGTCTTGCCCTTGGTACACTGGTTTGACCCCACTCACTGGGTCAAGAACCCATAGCCTGCCTCTCTTCCCTCTGCTGCTAATAAAAACAAGCATGGGAGCAACAGAAGACCAGAGTCTTTAACAAATATTTGAAGACTCACTGGATGGAGAAGTGATAGCTGAATAAAGAGGAGTGCAATAGAGGGAGAGAAACAGGGAGCGTGTTCACAGGAGAGAAGAATGGTCTGCTGGGCAGAGCCCCAGAGAGGGAGCAAGATGAGTGGGAGGCCAGGGGGAGAGCAGGGGACAAGCTGACCAGCCCCACATCCCATCCCATAATCACAGCAGCCTTCACTCTTCACCAGACTTTTAGAAGGTTACTTGAGAATGAGATGCGGGAAAAAAAAAATTAGATTACGTCTCTGTTTAATTATGGAGGAAGGTAAAGGATACCCATGAGAGAGATAGGTGTGGGATCCAGGAATCAGGAACATCAACCCAGTGGGAAAGGAATCCAAGGATCCCAGCTGGGTGCACAGCAGACCTAGAGAGAAACCAGTCCAGAATGGGATAAGAACTCCAGAGTCTGTGGGGATAGGGGGCTCGGTATCCCATGAGGCACAATTGGAGAGAAATGGAGGAAATGTTGAAGAGAAACAGTGCAAGGGGTGAAGATGAGGACAGTGAGAAATATCAGGAAAAACTAAAGCGCAGGAGGAGAAGGGGATGACAGAGGATGAGATGGTTGGATGGCATCACTGACTCAATGGACATGAGTTTGGATAGGCTCCTGGAGCTGGTGATGGACAAGGATTCCTGCTGTGCTGCAGTTCATGATGTGGCAAAGAGCAGGACACGACTGACCAGCTACACTGAACTGAACTGAACAGCTGAGAAGCATGTGTAGCTCTATGGCACAAGTTAGCTCTTAAAAAATGTATTACAATATCACAAAAAATGTAAACACTTTTGTGTGATTTTTTAAAAAAAGTTTAAAGTAAATCTATCTATGTCCAAGTCCCTGGGAGACTGTTTCAAAACTGAAGTAATATTAATATATATAATATGATATAACTCTCAGATGTATAATATAGTGATTCAAAAATCTTAGTTATATTTCATTTAATGTCATTATAAAATAATATTGATCTTTGTAAATGAATCAGAGTATTTAAATATGTGAAGAAAATGTACTTGTTAATTTAAAAATCGAAATATACATCTAGAAGTTGGGAGCCAAAGCACTGAAGGGAGGAGGAGGATTAATATCTCAGTTTACAAAGCTGGGAATCAAGAAATAGTAGGTCGAGTCGAGAGCAAAAGAAACAAAGATGTAAGTAAAGTGCTTACAAGTACAAAGCTTCCTAACAGAGGATATGCAATTAGTGGAATAATAATATGAGGAGAAGAAGGAAAAAAAAGAAGAAGGGGACAGATATAATAGAAAGTATAAAAATAAATGAAATCCTTATTTTTCCTAATAAGAAGCAAACAAATACTATCAAATTTAAGTCAAGAACAAGCAAAATGCAATACCTACTACTTATTAGCAATTGTGGTTGATGACTTCCCACTTTGCACCAGGCACCTTCCCAATTGCTTGGTATGAATTCACTTCCTTTTAGTTCTCACAATGATCCTATAAGAAAGGAAACTTACACTCAGAGAGGTTAAGTAATTTACTCAAGGCACATAGCTAGTTTAGAGCCAGAATCCAAATCCAGGCTCCTGTCACCTGGGCATACATTCTCACACTATTCCACCTCCCAAAGCAGTAATATCATTTAAAGAGATTGATTAACTATCTAAAGAAGAAGCTTTTCCTTGGAAGAAAAGAGCAGAACCCTGTGTACAAATTGATCTTTTTAACCATATGCACTTAGGACTAGATTGTATTAACTCTAAGATAGCAGAAGTCACTTTATAGTAGTCAATAACTCACAAGATTGGTCTGATTTCTAGTGCCACCACCTTAAAGTTGATGGAAGCAGCTGAATTAAATGCCAACAAGAAGTGTGTGGCTCCTGCTGTGACAACTGTCAGTGTAGGAGACATGTTTGTGTTGATGAATCTCGTTCAGCCAGTTCAGTCGCTCAGTTGTGTCTGACTCTTTGCGACCCCATGAATCGTAGCAAGCAAGGCCTCCCTGTCCGTCACCAACTCCTGGAGTTTACTCAAACTCATGTCCATCGAGTCGGTGATGCCATCCAACCATCTCATCCTCTGTTGTCCCCTTCTCCTCCCGCCCCCAATCCCTCCCAGCATCAGGGTCTTTTCCAATGAGTCAACTCTTCGCAAGAGGTGGCCAAAATTTTGGAGTTTCACCTTCAGTGTCAGTCCTTCCAATGAACACCCAGGGCTGATCTCCTTTAGGATGGACTGGTTGGATCTCCTTGCAGTCCAAGGGACTCTCAAGAGTCTTCTCCAATACCACAGCTCAAAAGCATCAATTTTTCGGTACTCAGTTTTCTTCACAGTCCAACTCTCACATCCATACAAAACCACTGGAAAAACCATAGCCTTGCCTAGATGGACCTCTGTTGGCAAAGTAATGTCTCTGCTTTTTAATATGCTGTCTAGGTTGGTCATAACTTTCCTCCCAAGGAATAAACATCCTTTAATTTCATGGCTGCAATCATCATCTGCAGTGATTTTGGAGCCCAAAAGTATAACCTGGTTCTCTAGTAAAGTAGGCATGAAAACAGAGCTAAACCAGAATAATGAGAGTGAACATGCTTGACTGAAATGCATGAGTGGACTGTAAACAGATATTGTCCAGCAGCATCTTTCCCACGACATGTGCACCCTTGGGCTTCCGTCCCCTCAAAGGAAGGAAGACCCCTTACTGGGGAGGTGAATCCCACGGGCCGGCATCTCTGCTCCTGCAAAGGCAAGGATGCTCTTGTAGGTGATCAGAGAAGTGGTCATAAGGGGGCATCCACATATAATAATAATAATAATAATAATAATAAAAGATAATGATTGCTATGAATATGTTTCATTGAGACAGGCTGAGTCTGTGAAAGGATATGAGTTCATAATAATATTCAAATGAGAGGACTTTAGTAAAGTGTGGCCAAAAAAGAGAGACATAAACTTTAAATGGAATGCTAGTGGTTATGCAGGAGATGCAAGATGGAAGAGATATGGGATCAATCCCTGGGCAGGGAGGATCCCCTTGAGGAAGAAATGGTCGCCCACTCCAGTACTCTTGCTGGGAAACCTATGGACAGAGGAGCTGGGAGGGCTGCATCCATGAGGCTGTGAAGAGCTGGACACACCTGAGGGGTACTTTTCTTTTGTTTTTTTGGTGCAAAGAAGAGTGAATGTGATGGAAATATTCTGTGTTAATTGAATTTAATAATAAGAGGAGTCTTGATGTCTATGGGTATATTCCTCTCTGTTTATTTACACGAATGTTCATAAAGGATTGAGAAAGAAAGAACCCCTGACATCCCGAGGCTGACCTTGTGTAACAACAGGGCGATTCTCTTCTCCTGTTGGATGTAAAGGCTCTCACAGAACTCCAGCCTCACACAGGGTCACCCTGAGAGCAGGAGTGAGGAGCCAGCAAACACCCATCACTGTGCCCTCACCCACACCTCGCCCCCTCCCTTGGCTGAAAAGCACGACTGTTCCTTCTTTGCCCATTACACCTTACCCTCGCTCTAGTCTCCCCTCTCCACTGATGGAGTTACTGAGACCCCACTTGTAGTGCTGCCCCCCATTCTCTGCAGCACCCAATCTAGAGCAACCCCATTTCCTTAGAGCTCCCCCCAAATCCCCTTACCTAAGCTCCACTCCTAGAATCTTTCTTTCTACCCCTTCCTCTGTGATGCCCAGAGGTCTCCCTCAGGAAGACTGACCATCAGCTTGTGTTTAGGGGGTGAGCCTGGTGGCGAAGGTTGGCGGTATTGTCATGTGGATGTGTGAGAATTCACAAAGGCAGGCCCTCCTCCAAGAGGATGGAAGAGGAGAGCTGGCTGGCCCCCTGCCTCCTTCTCTGCCCTGAGAAGCTGCAGGACCCCAGGAGCCAGATCAACCTATTGAAATCATGAAACATGAGAACAGAGTCAAGTTAAAAAGAAGAGGAGGGATCAGGCAGAAGGGCCGGCTCTTGGATAATGACAAACAATTGTAAATGTGTTGAACACTTGACTCATCCTTCGGTCCTTCCCTCCCATTCCTGGCCTGGTCCTGACCCTTGTCTGGGGCCTCACATGGGTGTGGATGTGGACAGTGCTTCCTCTGCTGGATTCCTATCCAGGGCTTCCTCCTCTGTTAGCCTCTGATTGGTCCCTTTCTGAAAAGGCTGTTGGTGGGAGAGGGGAGGACCCCGGAGAAGCCTGTCTCTGCCCAGGTGCCTGGCCAGTCATGCATCCCTCACCTCCTCATGGGCAGACGGATTCTCCCCAACCATCTCCTTCATGTGCCTGCAGCCATGCTCCCTGGGAAGGGAAAGGGGTGTTAAGAAAGTCCCTAGCCGAGCACCCAGACTCTCCCGACTACCCCAGCTCCTGTCTTCCTCACACTCTCTGTCTCCACAGGGCCTGCTGCAGAAGCCTGACACATCACTTGGCACTGGCTGCCCCTCCCCAGGAAACGTGTTTCCCCACTGGCCTCACTATGTGACGGGTTACTAGTCCCTGGAGGCCCAGCTCCAAGCCTCCCTCTGCCACCTTCCCCCAGTTCCTCTCCAGCTCCTCTTGAAGGTCACTCATTCCTGATCATGGTTCTCTTTTTGCTCAATTCCTCCAGGTCTGAGAACCCTACCCACATCATCAGGGGCCCTGTCTGTTCTCTGCTGCTCCTCCAGTCCAGGACCTCTGGGCACCCTCCGCCCTCCTGGGCACAGCCTGGCCAAAATATGAGGGCTGGGACCCCTTCTGGGGACATGAAACCAGCAGCTTCTCGATGACACAGCACAAGCCCAGGTCCCTATGAAAGTTAAAAAGAGAGAGAGGGTAGAAGGCGGAGACAGAGGAAGAGAATGGAGAAGAGGTGGAGAAGAAACTTAAGGTCCTAATCAGTCAATCATTCAAAAGGATCCAGTGTAAACCAGAGAGAAAAAACTGACGGGACTGAAGGAAGCATTAACAGTAACATTGATTTGAGGAAACCTTTCTAAATACACACATTCCACAAGATGTAAAGGAAATTCTGACCTACTGGACTCTTGGAAATTATAATTGCCAATGATCCTGTAAACCAGGTCAGAAAAAACATCTGCACCCACAGGGACAATGGAAATCAGCTTTAAAACCTTAGTAAGAGAATAGAACAACCAATTCCCCAGGAGGTAGGTTGCCCAGGGTCACACAGCTCTCTGTGGGCAGAGAGGAGGCCAAGACCAGGCCTTTGGACATGGGTACGAGGTAGAGGTGGGAATGTGGTAATTTTTTTTTTTCATTTATTTTTATTAGTTGGAGGCTAATTACTTTACAATATTGTAGTGGTTTTTGTCATACATTGACATGAATCAGCCATGGATTTACATGTATTCCCCATCCCAATCCCCCCTCCCACCTCCCTCTCCACCCGATTCCTCTGGGTCTTCCCAGTGCACCAGGCCCGAGCACTTGTCTCATGCATCCCGCCTGGGCTGGTGATCTGTTTCACCCTAGATAATATACATGTTTCAATGCTATTCTCTCGAAACATCCCACCCTCACCTTCTCCCGGAACGTGGTTTTAATAACCCAACATTTCTAGGGTTGTCTCTGCCGGTAAAAAACATAGATCTAAGCTCATGCCCCTCCTGCTGTACTGATGTCTGTAGAGTGTGGCTTTTTATCTTAATATTGCCACACCGGGTTTGCATGTGGACCTTGTGCAGTGAGCCCTTCTCACTTCTTCCAGCAGGGCCATCTTCCCCACAGGACCTCCCATCACCCACATCCTGAGCAGAGGGCCCGGCGAACACAGGAAGCCAACGCCCTTCGACTCCCCGCTTGGTTTCATGTCTCTCTCCAGGCTGCAGTCTCCCCCAGGGCCTGGCACTGAGCCTCCACTCAGAGGCAGGTTTTTTCAACAAACCCTGATTCCTTGTAACTGAAAAAAATCCCCTTTCCCCATCAGCACCAGTCTAGCACCCTGGGGGCAGCATCAAGGTGGCCAGGTCATAGGAGGGAGGCTCTGACTCCCCTGTCCTCCTCCATCCGCTCTGCTTCCTCCAGTTTCCCAAAGTACTGACAACACCCAACGCCCACCTTCCCCCTGGGCTCACTGCTCACGTCTCGGGGGTCCACATCCTGAGCTGAGCCCACCAGGATGGGTGCCGCCCTCCCTCTGCTCTGTTCAGGGGCCCTCGGCTGGGAGGAAGCCCTCAGACACACCTGCCTCCACCTCCAGGCTCTGCCCCTGCTTCACCTGCTGCCATGGCCATGAGCTCACCTCTTGGAGCTTCCAGTTCCCTTCTTTCAACTAGTGACAATTATCCTTTCTTCAGACAGTAGTCCTGAGGATGGGAAGATGGGATGGGCGGGGTCTTACCCACCTGCTTACTCAGGAAACTTCCTCTGTCCGAGTGTGAGCAAGATCCAGTTTTTCACATCTGTGCAGATGCAGCCACCAGCTGTGCATTTCTGCAATGACCACATACACCCTCTGGGCCCAGATATACTCTGGGAAGCAAAACTGAAAGCAAAGCTCTCACTTCTGAGTGGTTCAAGTCAAACAAACACCCGGCCCACCAGGCCCCGCCCTGGGACTATTTCCACCTCCAGCTGACCCCCTTAGAGAAAGAAACCCAGTCCTGACATTCCACAACCTTCTTGACACAGTTCACTCCATCTCAGGCTCCATGAAGGAAGACCAGCCCCCAAGACGCCATGAGTCCCTCGGCAAATCACGGCCCACCCATTTCCATCTTCTCACCCCTCCAACCCCACACTCGCCAGCCTGCCTGCCTCATTCACCTTTGTGCCTCCAGCATGCGGTGCAGTCCTAGAGCAGACCAGTTGCTCAGTGCATACTGGTCATACTCTCCTGCTGAGGGCCACGTCAGGTGGCTTCTAGGATTTGCTCACACTTCTAGGTTCTTCTGCCAAGGATACCTGCTGCATCCAACTGGGAGAAATGCTTTCTGCAAAGCCCAAATCTGGCATCACCTCCTCTAGAAGCCCTCCATGACCTCACCTGTAGACACATGATTTCCTGTTCTGCCCCCAGGGTACCTGGATGAAGGGCTTAAGGCCACACCTCTGCAACTCTATCCATGCCCTTCCCCATCCCTTCTGATCAGATCCCTCTAGACTTAGCTCTGCTGGCAGGGACGGAACTAGTGCCTTTAGCCCACATGAGGAGGGCCGGCCTTGGGGGTCACTGCCATTACTTGGATGCGGAAGTGCGTCGGAAGGTCTGAGAGCACGCTGCCCTTTTCTACCTCGACTTATCTGCACCTGACAACAGATTTTTTTCTCTACAAATGGAGGACTTTTTTCAGAATACCTGTGTCCTGGTGACTCAGAGATGTCTACAATGGAGAGCTGGCCCTGCCCCTTGTTTGGCTCCTGAGCAAAGAGCCTCTGTGAACGGGGGGCTGATCATGTGCCAGGCGCTGTGCTCGCCCCTTCCACGCCTTTCCTGTTGAACTCGCACACCAGCTCTAGGAGTGTTGGCTCCGTTTCACAGATGAAGAAATGGAGAATCAACTTCCCACAGTCTGAGAGTCCTGCAGCTGGACTGCTGGTGAACTTCTCGAGTTGCCTCAAGCAAAAGTGACTGCAGTGGACCTGGGTGCCCCATGGAGGCCCGCCTGTCCTTCCCCCAGGGCTGCTTCACCCCAGGAAGTGTCTCTGGGCCATTATGGTCCCCTCCATCCAGGATTGAGGGAGTAACAGAAGGTTATCCATGAGGAGAGCCAACCATAGTTTGGTCTTAAAGCAAACTGTTATGTATCTGCTGTGTTTTGCAGGTAAGGGAGCTGAAAGGAGGGGACAGGTGGGCACTTTGTTCCAGCAACTCAGGGACTTGTGTTTGGTGGAAGAGTGTCAGCAGCTCACATCTGCAAACATTCACTTGACACCCTGTTCCCAGGGCTCAGGGCTCAGGCCAGGACAGACGCCCCAGAGCCCAGACACAGGAGTCAAGGGCACACGGGCAGCTGCCCCGCCCCCTGACCTGCGCAGGTCCGCCCCACCCCCTCAGGAGCCGCCGGGGCTCCAGGGCGCCTCCGCCCCGGAACTCGGGGTCCTCTGGGGACAGCCGGGTCTGGGTGTCACCCCTACAGAAGGGACACAGGGAGGAACAGCGGGAGGCAGGGGTTTTTCCTGCAGGGAAGATCTGAGCACAGTCACCCCTCCCGCCTGCTCACTTTAAGCCTCAGGCAGAAACCCAGGAAGCAGTGGGGCGGGAAAAGCCATGTGGCCTCCCCGGGGTACACCTGCCGGCGTGAGGGTGCCCAGGCCCCCTTGCTCAGTGCCTCCACCACAGGACGGCTGGGGTCCCAGAGCCGGTGGTGGGCGTCCCGGGACTCACTTCCCAGGCGGGTAGCCCCTGCATCAGGCCTGGAAGCAGATGATGGCGTCTGTGATCTTCAGGTCCCGCTCCTCCTCCAGGTGGGCCAGCACGGCTCCCAAAGAGGACCTTGCTCTGTCCAATGAGATACAGGTTGCTCTTGAGCTTCAGGGCCTTGATCTAGAAGAGGAGAGCTGGCCGCTGACCACATGCCACCCCAGCCACTACGGGGTCCTAGAGAAGGGCCAAGGACCTGGATCGGTCTTAATGCTCTGCGGACAGACTTCTCCTGGTGCAGGGAAAGTGGGGTGGAGGAACGCCAGGAAGGGGGCAGGTGGGGGCCAGCAAGATCCAGGTAAGGAGTCAGACTTGTAGAGAAACACAGAACCTGGGCCCTGAAGGGATCTTACCTGCTGGCATCTCTGTCCTCATGCATTTCTAACAAAGGTGGCGGTGGACACCGGGGCTTCGGTAGCATTACTCTAGGTAATTAGAGAAAGAGTGTTTCTTTAAACAGGTAGTTTAAAGTCAAAAGGGGCTTAGATGTACTTAGGAACCTAAGGAGTGAAGCAGGGGAAGCCAAGAAAGTGGGACCAGGTACAGATGGCGCACAAGGTCTGCAAGTGGCTTGGGAGCAGCCTTATGACAGGACGAGTCTCTCATCTATAGCTGTAATTTAAAAGGAGGCTGGGCCCAGACTAGGTGTAACCCAGCATCCGAGTGTAACTAACTGTTAGACACTCTGTGCAGGCAACACAGTTTGCCGAGAAGAACCACCTTTCGTGTAAGCCAGGACCTCCACAGGCTGAGGACACCCCTGTTCAATTAGGTCCAAGCCCTGGGATCCAGCCACTGGAGGCTGTGTGCCAGGTGGTGTGCAGTCAGCTCTGCCACTTGCTGGCCATGACTTTGACAGTATCAAAGCCAACAATCCCTACAGGTGTGGCCCGCAGCCAGGGGGCTGTGCCACACTCCCTACAGTTCCCCAACCCTCACCCGCAGATATCCAGGGATGTCTGGAAAAGGCAGCCCCAGAGGCTTGGGAGGTAGGAAGGGGTTCCATGGAGAGAAGCTCATGTCAAAGATCTTCAAGCCAGCGATGTCCAGGATTCTGATGAAATAGATGCCCTGGTTCTTGGTCTTGTCCAGAGCCTTTGATGCATAGGACCAGCCAGAGGAATGTGTGCTCATAGGTGGCCGTGGCCAAGGCCTCGGTGGCAAAATCAGCTTGCACGGACATCTAGGATGGGTGGCGGTGGCGGGGGCATGGGTCAAACACAGGGAGCCTTGAAGCGCTTATTCCCTTTACCCCAACGATATCATCTGCAGGGCCCAGCCCCAGAGAAACAGCCTCAAAGATAGGAGAAAGCTTCATACACAGATATGTTCACTGCAGTGTTATTTAAAATGAAGGAAGTTGCAAGAGCCTAAACTTCCAACAATATGGGCAGAGCAAACTTAGACATTTGCAAAGTGTTAATCATTCAGTTGTGTTCAAGTCTTCATGAAGCCATGGACTGTAGCTTCCCAGACTCCTCTGTCCATGACGTTCTCCAGGCAAGAATACTGGAGTGGGTTGCCATTCCCTTCTCCAGGAAGTCTTCTCAACCCAGGGATATGAACTCGGGTTTCCCTCGTTGAGGGCAGATTCTTTAGGGTCTGGCCACCAGGCAAAGACCTTTTTAAAATATAGGGATAAACTAAAGTATGTACAGAAGAAATGACAAGATTTTTGAGGTTTGCTTCAAAAAACATAGCTGCACTGTAGGGAGCTGTCCAGTAATCTTACTGGGGGAATTATTTTACTTTTCTAGGTTTTACCCCATTTCCTGAATCTGAACTGTTAGTTGTTGTGTTTTCATAATGAAATATATAGCTTCTTTAAGTATCAGGTTAAAGAATTGTTGATCATAACACGTCTGCTGTCTTTCATAAACAATGCCCCTATCTTTGGAGGGAGGGCTCTGACCAGGTTCAGCTATGATCACCAGTGTGAGGTCTAGGACAGCACCCTTTGGAAAAGAACAAGTTAATATGAACTCCAGGGATTGCTGAGAGATGGGCGCAGGATCTTAAAGATGCCCAGCATCGAGGCATGAGAGACACATGACACTGTCAGCAGAGGCTCCGCCCGGAGGCGCGCAGGCCCTGGGGGGCGGGCACACATGGGTACAGCACACCTCCCTGCCCGTCTCCCCACGTGGGACAGGACAGCAGGTGGGGACAGACAGCTGCAAGGGCTGGGCTCCCGGGGGGTGGGTACACTGCCCCGGGCCAGGATGAGCTGAGCTGCAGAAACACCACAGGCTTGCTTCACTTCCTCCTGGAACAGGACACCCTGCCTTCTCCCGACCAATCAACCCAACATGGATCAGGGGGAGACTCAAGGCACCCAGAGGGCCCACCCAGGATGGCCCTTCCCAAGCAGGGTCCTCAGCCACTCTCCTGGTCCCTGGGCCCAGCTTCCTCCTGTTCTCCATGGGGGTGATACCCCCTGCTCTCAGAGGGGCAGTGAGGACCTGATGAGGACTCACGTGTCGGTGCTGAGCAGCGATGGGCCCACCCAGGATCCGCAGGGGTGAATTTCCCCACAGCAAAGAGGAACAGGGAGGGGGACCCCAGTGATGACTGGTATCAGGGGATTAATTTTCCTGGACGCCGGGGTCTCTAACGTTGTTGCCTCCTTGTTGCCTGCACATATATGATATACATGCAGAATACTGAGAAAGGAGCCCAATGGAGCAGGAGAGGCACTAGCATTGAACTGGGGCCCTTCACCCCTGACATCACTGCAAGATGCAGCAGGTGGCAATGATTCATATCTCTGTCCAGCTGGGGAAGTGGGCGGTGCACTTACTGTCGTGTGTTTGGTGGTTGGACCCAAAACAGCGTGAGGAGAGTCATTCCCGTTTGTCTGGAAAGAGGGTAAGTGTGTTTCCAAGAAGCACTAAATCTGGAGCCTCTCTACCTGAGACTTTCCCCCAGTGTTTGGGTCCCTGTTACTCATTCATCTTTCTCATCCTTCAGCCTGAACTATTAGTCCGAGGATACAGTACCCAGGCCCAAGTTATTCTGTCTCCTGGGTCCTTGACACTGAGATTCCAGGTGTTTGGCCCTAAGCCCCTGCTCACGGGACCTCAGGGGCCAGACTGTGGGATCCTGGAGGGGGACCTGTCCTGCTTCCTGTCCTCCCTGAACTGTGCACAATGGGGGCTTCTGTTCTCTGACCTGGGCTTCTTCCCTCCCAGCGCATGCTCTTCTGCGCTCACTCAACCAGACTCAGTCTCTGTGCTCAGAACCACAGGGCTCTCACCTGAAACGCGTCACCATGGAGTTGCATCAGCCACACAGTGAGCTCAATGGGGTCCAGCTCTAGGGGCTCCGGGGCGATGGGGGGGACACTGAGTGGCTCTGTACCCGGTGCCTGAACCCTGCCCAGAGAAGGCTATGCAGGATGGGAATTCTCCAGGAACTGAGGAAGAACTGATGAAGGATTGAACTCACATTTCTGAAGGTCAGGCAGGTGATGGCCATGACTACTGATGTCTTCAAGAAGGAATGAGAGGAGCGGTTGAAGCCTCAGGAAAACATGGCTGAGGTGGAGTCAGAGGCATTGAGGAAAGTCTTCCGAGGAAGGTTTGGACAAAAGTGGGGATAAGGTGCTGCAACACGTGGGGAGGAACTTTGGAGACGTCCTGGGATCATTTCCAGGTCCCAGGTCTCTGGCTTCCTGCCCTGGGCTCCAGGCGTGGCAGCCTGTGTGGTGTCACATGCTCCACACATGGAAACACAGAAAGTTGGTGCCCCATGGAGCAGGCCCGTGGGGGTGAGAGCAACACCCAGATGCTCCCCTCTCCTCCCTGGAGAGCAGGAGCCTGAGGCATCCCATGAAAGCTCCTCAGAAGGTCCAGGCATGTGCAATTCCAGATGGGTGACCAGATCAGAACATGGCCTTGGATGGACTTTCCGTCCTTCCTGCCCACTTTCCCCAGCCTCTCAGTCCTGCTCCCGGGGATGGATTGAGCCTGGCATCCAGCTCTGCCCTTGCGTGAACCGGAGGTTCCAGCAGGCTAGGCTGCAGGGAGGCTTTGAGCGTCTGTGCTCAGAGTCATGGGCCGCCGTGCAGCAGGGGAAGAAGGCAGGGCTAAGGCCAATATTCCAAAGAGTCATTCTAGTCCCATGTGGGGAATAGACAGGTGAGTCAGGGCAGTGCCCCAAGGTCAACACAAAAAGACTGTTCTGGATGTTCCTGCAGGAGTCCTGTGGATTCATGAAGGCAGCCTGGGTGAGGTGTGTGCTTGTCTCTTTCTGCCCCTCTGTTTATCGCTGACCCTCTCTCACACTGCACACAAGCCCTCTGTTCTCAATCACCCTTGGGTGCCCGTGTCCATCCTTGTCCCCAGGGCTGGAAGAGGATTATCCCCATGCTCAGCCTAAGTAGATGACATGGGCTCCCCTGTGCGCCCCCCAAGGACTGCAGGGCTCCAGGGTCTGAGGGAAATGATTGGATGGGAGCCCAACAGGCAGGCAGGAGGAGCCATGGAGGAAGTGGTCCCAGAGATCCTGGGAGACAGGCTCTTGGGGAAGAAGGTCAGGCATCTGGAGCCCAGGTGAACCCATCAGTCAACGCAAGGCAGCCTCAGTGAATCAGCTCATATTTATTGAACCAGAGTGTAGAGAACACAAGGTGAAGAGAACCAGAGCAACCTGAAATATCTTCTCCAGCCTCACCCCCAGCTGAAGAAGACAGCGAGGGTCAGAGAGTCGTGTCTGTTGGCCCCAGGCTGTTTCATCTCCTCACACACCGCAAAGTTCCTTGGCCTGTTTCTGCCTCCTTCTTTCATCCTTCTTTCTTTCTTTCTTTTTTTAATCAACCTCTGTTCCTACTCCACATTTGGATTTTCATGGAAACGTCAGCAGTCTCTCAGTCACTCTGGACCCAAAGAGCACCTGGCGACGTGTCACCTGTTCCATCCACTGTGTTGTCATCACCACTGCTCTCACCAGCATCATCACCATCATTGTCATCAAGAGTCACCGTTTATAATAGCCAGGACATGGAAGCAACCTAGATGCCCATCAGCAGACGAGTGGATGAGGAAGCTATGGTACAAATATACAATGGAATATTACTCAGCCATTAAAAAGAATACATTTGAATCAGTTTTAATGAGATGGATGAAACTGGAGCCCATTATGAAGAGTGCAGTAAGCCAGAAAGAGAAACACCAATACAGTATACTATCGCATACATATGCAATTTAGAAAGATGGTAACAATAACCCTATAGGCAAGACAGAAAAAGAGACACAGATATATAGAACATTCTTTTGGACTCCATTAGAAGGTGAGAGTGGGCTGATCTGAGAGAACAACATCGAAACATATATATTAACAAGTGTGAATCAGATGGCCAGCCCAGGTTGGATGTATGAGACAAGTGCTCGGGGCTGGTGCACTGGGATGACCCAGAAGGATGGGATGGGGAGGGAGGTGGGAGGGGGTTCAGGGTGGGGAACACATGTAAATCCATGGCTGATTCATGTCAAAGTATGGCAAAAGCCACTACAATATTGTAATGTAATTAGCCTCTAACTAATAAAAAATAAAGGAAAAAAGCAGTTAAGCTATTCATTTGGGGTAAGCATTTCATCAATACACTAACAAAATGATATTTTCAGATACCCATTGGTGGTGTATATATCATCCCTGATTTATAGTTAATAAAATTGATATTAGACATTTTAGTTTGTATTAGTTGGGAGGAATACTAATTATCATCCAAGTATTGAATTTTCAAACAATCTTAAGTCATAGAACTCCTCTTGAAAGAAGGGCATACTTGAAATCACCAAAAAAAAAAAAAAAAAAAAAGAATAAGTAAATAAAAAGTAGTCACTTCTGGAAGATCTACAAAGACAATCCTTCATGAAGATGTACAGATGGCCAACAGGTACATGAAAACATACTCAACATCACTAATTATTAGAGAAATGCAAGTCAAACTACAATAAGTTAGCTCCCCTACAGCATCAGAGGGGCCATCCTCTACATCTACAATGCTCTGAGGCTGTGGAGAAAAGGGAACCCTTCTCCACTGTTGGTGGGAATGTAAATTGGTGCAGCCGCGATAGAAGACTACATGGAGTTTTCTTAAATAACTGAAAATAGAGCTCATATGATTTAGCAATCCCTCTTCAGGGCATGTATCTAGAAAAAATTACAGCTCTAATTTGAAAACATACATATACCCTGATGTTCATAGCAGTACTATTCATAACAGCCAAGACATTATATGAACCTAAATGTCTGTTGACAGATTAATGAATAAAGCAAATGTGGTACGTGTAGACATACCATGGAATACTACGCAGCCATAAAGAAGAATGAAATAATATTATCTGCAACAATATGTATGGATATAGAGATTATCATACTGAATGAACTAAGTCAGACAAATATGTGATATTAACTTATATGTAGAATCCAGAAAATAATACAAGTGAACAAATGAATAGAAACAGACTCATAGACATAGAAAGCGAACTTTTTACCAAAGTTTTGGGGGGACAGATCAATTAGGAGACAGGATTATCAGATAAGCACCAGATAAACAAGGGCCTGCCTACTGTAGTAGCATAGGAACAGTATTCAATATCTTGTAATAAACTACAATGGAAAAGAATAAAAAAGAATATAGATATACACATGCTCAGATGTTCTGTCGTGTCTGACTCTCTGTATCCCCATGGACTGTAGCATGCCAGGCTCCACTGTCTATGGGATTTCCCAGACAAGAATGTTGGAGTGGGGTGTCATTTCCTTCTCCAGGGACTCTTCCGTATCCAGGAATCAAACCTGTGTCTCTTGTTTAGCAGACACAGTCTTTACCACTAGCGCCACCTGGGAAGCCCAGATAAATAGATACCTGTATAACTGAATCACTTTGCTGTGTACCTAAAATTAACAGAATATTGTAAATCAATTATCCTTCAATAAAACAAACAAACAAAAAAAGGGGCCAAGTCCTCTCTACTGTCCTCTACTGACTGTTAAACTTTAGATTGTTTCTAATTCTTTATGTAAACAATAGTGTAAGCAACACTCTTCTTATATAAAACTTTGCTTGTATTTTTTTTCTATGTCAGATTTTATTATTCCCAAATTAAATGACAGGGAACATGCTTCCTCAAGTGCAATTAGGTCCTTGTTTCATCTGCTTTGATCTCTAATTTTCTTCAGACTCCTTTCTAGAAAGTTCCATGTGTGTTTAATTGGGTATGGGGTTTAATTTTCACCACTCTCTCAGAGCTTTGTACCTTCATCTTGCTTGATGGGAGGAAAACCCAACTATCTCACAGGTCCCAGAGAGGGAAATGAGGCTCTCAAGGAAAAATGACTCTCATGGAGATGGGAGAGACAACAGGGCAGCTAAACCAACAAGAAACAGGAGTCAGGAAAAAAATTAACAGAAAATGTATTTAAAAACAGACTTGTCCAGTTAGCATTTCAAATGAAATATCGAACAGTTAACTCCAACCCTTTGTATTGTGTTTATGCTCCTGGGGTTATCTTCTTTATTTATTTATTTATTTATTTATTTTTCAGTGGGTTTTGTCATACATTGATATGAATCAGCCATAGAGTTACACGTATTCCCCATCCCGGTCCCCCATCCCACCTCCCTCTCCACCCGATTCCTCTGGGTCTTCCCAGCCCACCAGGCCCGAGCACTTGACTCATGTATCCCACCTGGGCTGGTGGTCTGTTTCACCATAGATAATATACATGCTGTTCTTTCGAAACATCCCACCCTCACCTTCTCCCACAGAGTTCAAAAGTCTGTTCTGTACTTCTGCGTCTCTTCTTCTGCCCTGCATATAGGGCCATCGTTACCATCTTTCTAAATTCCATACATATGTGTTAGTATGCTGTAATGTTCTTTATCTTTCTGGCTTACTTCACTCTGTATAATGGGCTCCAGTTTCATCCATCTCATTAGAACTGATTCAAATGAATTCTTTTTAATGGCTGAGTAATATTCCATGGTGAATATGTACCACAGCTTCCTTATCCATTCGTCTGCTGATGGGCATCTAGGTTGCTTCCATGTCCTGGCTATTATAAACAGTGCTGCGATGAACATTGGGGTGCACGTGTCTCTTTCAGATCTGGATTCCTCAGTGTGTATGCCCAGAAGTGGTATTGCTGGGTCATATGGTAGTTCTATTTCTCCTGGGGTTATCTTGAAGCTGTAATTCTTGAAACTCTGAAGGCAGCACTAGACATAAATTTCCTAAGAGAGAGGTATTATTAAATCTTTTGGTGGTCATTTTTTTCTCAACACAAATGGACAAATTCTTAGGCTCTGTTACCCATTTAGGCTTCCCTGGGTCTCAGTCAGAAAAGAATCCACCTGCAATGCAGGAGACCTGGGTTTGATCCCTGGGTTGGATCATGGTAACCCACTCTAGTATTCTTGCTTGGCGAACCCCCACGGACAGAGGAGACCGGTGGGCTGCAATCTGTGGGGTCTCAAAGAGTGGGACCCTGTCTCTTCTCTGCTACTCCTCCTGTCCAGGACTGGCAGGGCACCTCCTGCCCTCCTGGATACAGCCTGGCTAAAATATGAGGTGTGGGAACCCCTTATGGGGACATGAAACAACCAGCGTCTCGAAGACACAGCACAATCCCTGTTGTACCTGCAGTGCAGTAATTCCATCTGTTTTCCTGGTCTGTCTGGATGAAAAGCTCTTTCTGACAGACAGTATTATCAGATTTCTGAGTGTATTTCCTTAGGCATCCCCTGCTTTCCAAAAGATTAGCCTCTGCCTATAAACTGTGATGTGAGACCTAGATTGTCTATGCTCTATGCCATTTTGATTTGCAAAATTTTCATAGGAACCCTGTACATTCTGGTGGCAGAAACACCTTATTCCTCATGTCTCCTTACTCCAGCTATGATGTTATTACATGAGGAGAGGAAGAGAGAATTGTGGAAAAACATGGGACTTATCTAAAATTTGATACATGCCTGACCCTTGGTTCAGACATTCCAAAGCCTGGGACAGGCTTCTCCAGAGTCCTCCTGTTTCCCAGAAACAGCCTTTCCAGGAAGCGGCCTATCAGAGATAACAGAGGAGAACGCCCCATACTGTAATCCAGGGCCAAGCGTGGCTGCGGGGCCCAGCTCCCTCCAGCCTCTCGCTCCCTGTTCCCTAAGTGCTGCTGCGGACTTCGGGGGGAGAGAGTGCAGTCATACCCAGACTGCCGTGAGGCTGCTTTGAAGACCCAAGAAAGGGTGTGCTCCTTTTTGACTGAGCGCTGGAGTGGCTTGCCTTGTCCTTCATCAGGGGATCTTCCCGACCCAGGGATTGAACTCACGTCTCTCATATCTCCTGCATTCGCAGGTGGGTTCTTTACCACAAGCGCCACCTGGGAAGACCTTGACTGAGAAAAGCGCCCATTAAATATGTCCTGCTTGAAAGAGAAGAAGCAGAAAAATAGAACGGGGAAGGAGGAGGAGGAAGAGGAAGAAAGAAAAAGCTTCTATTCAATCCATCAGTGAGTCCCAAAGAGATCCAAATGTAAGCCAGAAAGAAAACACTACAATGGCCCTAGAAAAAAAATGTTCAAAATAAGATTGATTTGAGGAAACCTTTCTAGTCAAGACACAAATCCCATAAGCCATAAAGAAAAGACTGATTTCTTTGTCCTCTAAATATTAAAACATGTAAAGGACACCATAAACCAGGTCAGATTCCAAGGAGAGACCAGCAGACACTTTGCAATACCTAGAGTCAACAAGGTGAAAATCCACAAGAGAGAGCCTAAAATCCACAGAAAAAGACTGAAACCAGTTTTTAAAAATTGAGTAACAGGGACTTCCGTGGTGGTTCAGTGGTTAAATCGCCTTGCAATGTAGGGCACGTGGGTTTGCCCTCTGGTCAAGGAACTAAGAGCCCACATGCTGCGGAGCAACTCACCCCATTTGCTTCAACTAGACCTGACACACTCAAACTAAATTAAAAAAAAGTATATATATATATAAAAAATTTGAGTAAGAAGCTGAAGAAACAATTCCCGGGAAGGTGACCTGCCCAGGGTCACACAGCTCTCCATGGGCAGAGTGGAGGCCAAGACCAGACTTTCTGACATGCATATGTGAGGGGGGAACATAGTTTTTGTAACCCCAAAGTTTCCAGCATTGTCTCTGCCTGTAAAACACATAGATCAAAGCCCATGTCCCTCCTGTTAGACTGATGTGTTCACAGCTTGACTTTTTGTCTTAAAATTGTAAACCAAGTTCATAATGTGGGTGTTGTATAGCAAGCCCTGCGTCTCCCCACTTGGTCTCCTGTTCCTCCCCTCTCAGGCCTCAGTTCCCCCCGCAGGGACTGGCACTGCGCAAGCATTCAAGAGACAAGGTGATGATACACCTGGATTCCTTGTATCTCAAGAGGAAGCCTTTCCTCCATCAGCTGTAGCGCAGCACCTGTGGGCAGCCTCAAGGTGGCTCAGACTCCTCTTTCCTCCTCCACCCCTCCATTTCCTCCAGTTTCCCAAAGGGCTGAGCACCTGCAACTTACATCTTCCTTCTGGGGTGTTGGCTCCTGTCTCAGGAGCCCATATTCCAAGCTGAGCCCACCTGAACAGGCGTCACCCTCCCACTGCACTGTCCAGGGGCCCAGGGGGTGTGAGGAAGCTGCCAGACACACCTGCCTCCACATGAAGGCTCTGTCCCTGCTTAACCTGCTGCCTCAGCCGTGACCTCACCTCTCTAAGCTTCCTTTCCTTCTTCTGTCAACTAGTGACAGTCATCCTTTTCTTAGTTGTGAGGATGGGGAGATGGGCGAGGGCCCTACCTCCCTGCTTACCCAGGAATCTTCTCTGGCCGAGTGTGAACAAAATCTAGTTGTTCTCAGCTTTGCAAATGCAGCTACAAGCTGTGTGTCTGTGCAATAAACCGTACATCCTGTCGGTTCAGATAAACCTAGATAACTGAAAGGGAAAATTGAACCTACTCAGTTCTCAGTCACTTGCATCAAATATTCTGCCCAACAGGCCCCTCCCTGGGCTTCTCCCTCCTTCCCATGGCTTCCCTTAGAGAAACAAGCTCAGTCTTGACATTTTTGGCTCAGTTCATCCTGCTCTGCACTCCTTGAAAAAAGGCCTGCCACCAACATACTGTGAGGCCCTTGGCCTCAGCCCATAGGCTTCTTCCCAGCCCCCTCTGCCTTCTCTACTGACCCACACTCACTAGCCTGCTTGCCTTATTTACTTTCATGCCACCAGCATGAGAGCCAGTCCCAGAAAATGCCACCTGCTCACTGCATACTGGTCATGCTGCTGCTGCTTAGTGTCACACCCATGCGGATTCTGGGCACCTACTTACAGAGGACCTTCTTCCAGGATCACCTGCTGCAACCACCTGGGAGATCATGTTCACGCAGCAAAGCCCAAATCTGACATCATCTCCTCTGAGAAGCCCTCTAGGACCTTCCCCTGTAGAGTCCACATTCCCCTGCTCTGCTCCCATGGTACCTGGCTGAGGGGCCTAAGTCCACTCCTCTGACACTCTGTCCATGCCCCTCCCACCCCTTCTGATCATATCCCTCTAGACTTAGCCCCGCTGGCAGGGATGGAACTAGAGTCTTTGTTCCCAGTGACCCACAGGAGGAGGCCTGGTCTTTGTGGTCACTGCCATTAGGTGAAAGCAGAAGTTCATTGCGGCGGGGTCGGGGGCTGAGAGCATGCTGTCCTTTTCTCCCCTGGCTTATCTCCACTTGACAACTTGATATTTGCTCTCCAAATGGTGGACTTTTATCAGAAAATCAGTGTCCTGACGACTCAGAGAAGTCTACAACAGAGAGTTGGCCCTGTCTCCGTTTGGTTCCTGAGCAATGAGCCTCTGTGGATGGAGGGCTGAGCGTGTGCCAGGTGCTGTGTCTGCACCATCCATGCCTTTCCTGTTGAACTCTCACATCAGCTCTAGGAAGTACTGGCTCCATTTTACGAAGAAATGGAGAAGCAGAGGTAACTCAGCCTGAGAGTCTTGCAACTCAACTGCTGTTGGGCTTTCTCTTTTAGCCCCCAAGCAGAAGAGGCTGCAATGGGACCACACCCTTCATGGAGGCCAGCCTGACCTTCCATTGGGTTGCTTCATCTCAGGAAATGTCCCTGGGACATCATGGTCACCTGCTCCCAGGTTGAGGGATGGACAGAAGAGTGATTGGTGTTATTCCATGAGGACCACACACTGCAATTTGGCCTTACAATCCCCCATAACAAGGGCCTGAAATTTGATCTGATTTTGCAAATAAGGCAGAGGCAGGGCTTTCTTCAAGCAATTCAGAAAACCACTGTTGTTGGGCAGAAGAATATCAGCAGCTCATGTCCTGCAAACGTCCATCTGTCCAAACACCACACTCTCACGCTCTCTCCCCAGCGCTCAGGGCTCAGGCTGGAAGCACTGACACAGAGGAGTCAAAGGGCAAACACGCAGCTGCCCCTCCTGCAGTCCTGCACAAGCCTGCCCCGACCCCACAGGAGCGGTCAGGACTTAAGGGCGCCTCCTCCCTGGAGTTCGGGGTCCTCTGGGGACAGCCGGCGCTGGGTGTCTCCCCTATGGGAGGGACACAAGGAAGATAGGTGATGGCCAGGGACTTTCCTGGAAGGACAATCTGAGCACAGTCACCGCTCCCTCCTGCTCACTTTAAACCTCTGGCAGAAATCCAGGTAGCAGGGGACAGGGAAAGCTATGTGGGTCTCCCCGGGGGACACCTCCTGTCATGAGGGCGCCCAGGCCCTTCTTCCTCAGTGCCCTCCACTGCAGGAGAGCTGGGGGGTCACGAGCAAGGTGTGGGTGTCCTGGGACTCATTTCCTGGCCAGGTAGCCCCTGCAGCAGTCCTGGAAGCCGATGATGACGTCCGTGATCGTCAGGTCCCGCTCCTCCAGGTGGGCCAGCATGCCGGCCTGGAAAAAGACCTTGCTCTGGCCGATGCGGTACAGGCTGCTGCAGAGCTCCAGAGTTTCGATCCAGAGGATGAGAGCTGGCTACTGATCATTGGGTCAGCACGGAACCCTGGAACAACCAAGGCCAGGGCAGGGGCCTGGGGCCGGGCTTGGCCCTGCTGGTCTGTGGGCAGCCTCCTCCTGGTGCAGGGAGTGGGGGGTAGGGGGACGCCAAGAGGGGGCAGGTTGGGGCCAGCAAGGGGCAGGTCAGGAGTCAGACTCGCAGAGAAAGGCAGAAACTCAGCCCTGAAGGGCCTTACCTGTGGACTTCTCTGCCCACGTGCATTTCTCACAAAGGTGGCAGAGGACATGGGGGCTCAGGTAACATTGCTTTAGGTGACTAGAGAAACAGCATTGCTTTTTTTAAAAGGGTAGTTCAAAGTCAAGAGTGACCTAACCTACTTAGGAGCCAGAGGAGCAAAGCGCAGGAGGACAAGCATTGCCAGGCCAGATGTGGAAGCAGAGGGCGAGAACCACATGAGGCTTGAGAACGGCACTGTGTCAGCAGAAGGGTCTCCCCATCAGTGGGGAGGCAAAGGGCAGCCTTGCTCGTCAGGGAAAGGGAAACGGCTTATCCGAGATGTCAGAGATGTAAAGAAACATAGAAACCCAGGTCTGACTCTAAAGTTGGGATCTTCGCCATTCTGATTTATGTCCAAAGGGAAGGAGATGGGAGGGGGCCTGAAACACAGAGGAGAGGTCCAAGTTCTCCCTCCCCATAAGGGCCTGCTTCCCTGGTATAGAGGTCATGGGGCGCCGTGGACCCTGGAGAGCCTGTGGAAGGACAGGAGGAGCAAAGGGTATGATTCTATCAGAAGAGCGCTTGGCTATTTGCAATTCATTTACTTTTTTATCATGTGATTCTCTTGAAGAGAGGCAGAATTATTATTTTATTGTGTAGATAGAGATACAGGCAAAGGCAGGGACGCAACCTAGATGCCCATCAGCAGATGAATGGATAAGGAAGCTGTGGTACATATACACCATGGAATATTACCCAGCTGCTGAAAAGAATTCATTTGAATCAGTTGTAATGAGATGGATGAAACTGGAGCCCATTATACAGAGTGAAGTAAGCCAGAAAGATAAAGATCATTACAGCATACTAACACATATATATTGAATTTAGAAAGATGGTAATGATAACCCTATATGCAAAACAGAAAAAGAGACACAGAAGTACAGAACAGACTTTTGGACTCTGTGGGAGAAGGCGAGGGTGGGATGTTTCGAGAGAACAGCTTGTATATTATCTAGGGTGAAACAGATCACCAGCCCAGGTGGGATGCATGAGACAAGTGCTCGGGCCTGATGCACTGGGAAGACCCAGAGGAATCGGGTGGAGAGGGAGGTGGGAGGGGGGATCGGGATGGGGAATACATGTAACTCCATGGCTGATTCATGTCAATGTATGACAAAATCCAAAAAAAATAAAATAAAGTAAAATAAAATGAAAAACTTGGGGGATAAAAAAAAGAGGAAAAAAAAAAAAAAAAAAAAGGCAGGGACGCGACTTCTTCAGATCACACAAGTCAGAGAAAGAAGTAAGGCTCAAAAATCATGTAAGACAAGCTCCTGACAAGCAGACTCTCTTGCAGGCAACAACCACACACTCTAGACCTGGTACAAAGTACAGAACACAAAAGTAGAGAGTGCAAAACCGCCATGCGAGGGCTCAGGAGAAGGAGCAGAACAGGAGGATTTTGAGGGGAGTCAAATACAGATTGAATGATGGGTAAAGGGTGAGATAGTCATTTTTTGTCGATTTCTCTTGAAGGCAGCTACAGTCCTTGGTTGGATAGAAGTGACTGAAATTCTGATAATTCTGCTACCCTTCTGGCCTGAAAAAGCCCCAAGGACAGAGCCCAGAGTAGCCAGTAATCCTCAGTCTTCCCCAGCATCAGGCTCTTTCCGAGTGACTCGTCTCTTCACATCAGGTGGCCAAAGTATTCTTGCCGCAAGAACCCCATGAACATGAACAGAATGAACCGTGTGAAAAGGTGGTGCACTTACTGTTGTGTGTGGGATGCTTGGACCCAGAACAGGGTGAGGAGAGTCATTTCTGTTGGTCTGAGAAGAGGGCACATGTGCATCTAGGAAACACTCAATCTGGAGCCTCTTGACCTGAGACTTTACTCCCAGGGTTCAGGGTCCCTGTTACCCATTCATCTTCCTCATCCTCAGCCTGACCTACTGGTCCAAAAATATAGTCCCCAGACCCCAGCTATTCTGTGTCCTGAGAATTTGACACTGGGATTCCTGGTGCCGGGACCTAAGCCCCCTGCTGGCAGGGGCTCAGGGGACAGACCGTGAGCTCCTGCAGGGGGACCTGTCCCGCTTCCTGACCTTCCTGAACTGCGCGAGTTTGGGGGCTTCTTTCCTTTCTCTGACCTGCCCTGCTTCCCCCAGCACCTCTTCTGTGTCACTTAGTCAGACTCAGTCTCTTGCTCAGAATCACAGGGCTCTCACCTGACCCAGGGGTCACCGCGGAATTGCATCAACCACACACTGAGCTAAGTGGGGTCTAGCTCTAAGGGTTCAGGGAGACTTCGGGGTGGACACCGAATGGTTCTGTACCCAGCGCCTGAATCCCTGCCCAGAAGCCTCTGCAGGATGGGAATTCTCCGGGAACTGATGAAGAACTGATGAAGGAATGAACTCCTATTTCTGAAGGTCAGGCAGGTGTTGGGCATGACTGCTGATGGTTCGACCCCTGAGTCGATCCTTCTGCAGATCCCCTGGAGAAGGAAATGGCAACCCACTCCAGTATTCTTGACTGGAAAATCCCATGGATGGGAGAGGACACCAGGCTACAGTCCATAGGGTCACAAAGAATCAGACATGATTGAGCAACTTCACTTTGCTTTTTTTTTTCCTCTCACATCTTCAGGAAGGAATGGAAGGGCCAGTTGACATCTCAGGGAAACACTGGCTGAGAGGGAGTCAGAGTCAGAGTCTGAGGCACTGAGGAAAGTCTTCCGAGGGAGGTTTGGACAAAAGTGGGGAGAAGGCTCTGCAGCATGTGGGGAGGGACTTAGGAGACGTCCTTGGATCATTTCCAGGTCCCGGGTCTCTGGCTTCCTGCCCTGGGCTCCAGGTGTGGGAACCTGTTAGGTGCTCACATGTTTCACACATGGAAACATAGAGCGTCAGTGTCCCGTGGAGCAGGCCTGTGGGCCTTTGAGCAACACCCAGATGCTCCCCTCTCCTCTATGGAGAAGAGGAGCCTGAGGCATCCCATGAAGTCTCCTCAGAAGGTCCAGGCAGGTGCAATCCCAGATGGGTGGCCAGGTCAGAACATGGCCTTGGGTGGACTTTCCCTACATCCCTGCTCCCACCCCCTAGCCCCTCAGTCCTGCTCCTGGGGATCGAGGGAGCCTGGCCCCCAGCTCTGCCCTCAGGTGACCCCAGGCTCCTGAATGCTGCTTTGGTCTGCAATTAGGCTTTGGCATCTGTTCTCAGAGTCACGGGTAGCCGTGGAGGAGGTGAAAGCAATTGTCGCTAAGGTTGATGTTCTTCTGGGTCATTCTAGGCAGTGCGGGAAATAGACGGGTGGGGCAGGGCAGTGCCCCAAGGTAAACACAGGCAGACAGGTCTGGACGCTCCTGCAGGAATCCTGGTGTGAGGCAGCCTGGGTGAGGTGTGTGCTTTCTCTCTCCGCCCCTCTGCTTATGGCTGACCACCCCCCCCCCCCCACCTGCACACAGGCCGTCTGCTCTCAGTCACCCTTGGGTGTCCACCCTGATCCCCAGGTCTGGAGGAGGATTATCCCCGTGCTCAGCCCAAGTCAGATGACACGGGCTCCCCCGGGCGTCCTACGGGGCCTGCGGGGCTCCAGGGTCTGAGGGAAATGATTGGATGGGAGGCCAGTGGGCAGGAAGGAGGCTCTATGGAGGACACGCTCCCTGAGAACCTTGGAGACAGGCTCACGGGGAAGGAGTTCAGTCATCCGGAGCCTAGGTGAACCCATCAGTCAACGCAAGGAAGCCTCAGTGAATCAGCTCATATTTATTGAACCAGATTCTAGAGAACACAAGGTGAAGAGAACAAGAGCAACCTGAAATTTCTTATTCAGCCTCACCCCCAGCTGAAGAAGAAAGCGAGGGTCAGAGATTCGTGTCTGTTGGCCCCAGGCTGTTTCATCTGAAAAGCTCCTTTTCACACACTGAAAAGTTCCTTGGCCTGTTTCTGCCTCCTTGTTTCATCCTTCTTTCTTTCTTTCTTTCTTTTAATCAACCTCTGGTCTTACTCCACATTTGGACTTTCATGGAGACGTCCCCGGTCTCTCAGTCACTCTGGACCCAAGAGCACCTGGCGACGTGTCACCTGTTCCCCCCACGGTTCTGTCAGCTCCAGTGCTGTCACCAGCGCCAGCACCATCCTTGTCATCAGAGTCACTGCCTGAGGATTCACACAGACAATGCTCCATGCAGACGTACAGATGGCCACAGGGAAATGAAAAAATACTCAACATCACTAATCATTAGAGAAACACAAGTCACACTGCAGTAAGTTATCCCCCCTACAGCATCAGAGGGCCGTCCTCTACATCTACAATGCTCTGAGGCTGTGGAGAAAAGGGAACCCTCCTCCACTGTTGCTGGGAATGTAAATGGGTGCAGCCGCCATAGAAGACTATATGGAGTTTTCTTAAACAACTAAAAATAGAGCTACCGTATGCGTTAGCAATCCCAGTTCTGGGCATACATCTAGAAAAAATTAAAGCTCTAATTTGAAAAGATACATGTACCCTGATGTTCATAGCAGTACTATTCATAACGGCCAAGACACTATATTAACCTAAATGTCTGTTGACAGATTAATGAATAAAGCAAATGTAGTACATGTATACATACCATGGAATACTACGCAGCCATAAAGAATAATGAAATAATATTATCTGCAACAATATGTATGTATCTAGAGATTACTATCCTGAGTGAAGTAAGTCAGACAAAAACAACTATGTGATATTAACTTATATGTGGAATCCAGAAAATAATACAAGTGAACAAATGAATAGAAACAGACTCATAGACACAGAAAAGGAAATTTTTACCAAAGCTTTGGGGGGACAGATAAATTAGGTGATGGGATTAACAGATACACACCAGATAAACAAGGGCCTGCCTACTGTAGTAGCATAGGAACAGTATTCAATATCTTGTAGTGAACTATAATGGAAATGAATAAAATAGAATATAGATATACACATGCTCAGATGTTCTGTCGTGTGTGACTCTCTGCAACCCCATGGACTTTAGCATGCTAGGCTAAGACAAGAATATTGAAGTGGGGTGTCATTTCCTCCTCTAGAGAATCTTCCCTACCCAGGAAAGAAACCTGTGTCTCCTGCGTAGCAGACACATTCTTTACCACCTGCAAAGCCCAGATAAATACATAGACACCTGTATGATTGAATCACGTTGCTGTATACCTGAAATTAACAGAATATTGTAAATCAATTATCCTTCAATAAAACAAACAAACAAACAAAAGAAGTCACTGCCTTAGTAAGATACATCAGCTAGGGCCACAGGTGAGTTGATGTGGAGGAGAGGTCCAGAGACCACCAGCAGGGGAAGACTCTTCTTGCTGGGACATCACAGCCTGGGGAGGGCGATAGAGGAGCCCCTGCTCCTTCTGGATCCCAACAATCCTAACTCTCTGACTTTATCCCACTTTCACGCCATTTTATACCGGGCCTTTAATTGCTTGCTAGTTCACCTGACTTCCTTTATTCTGCCTCCAGGGTCATCTTTAGTCCAAAGGAAGTGCTTTCTGATGGGAGGGGAGTTTGGGGGAAAATGGATGCATGTGTGTGTATGGCTGAGTTGCTCTGCAGTTCACCAGAAACTATCACAACATTTTTAATCGGCTATACTCCAACACAAAGTAAAAAGTTCTTAGTATGAAAAAAAAAGTCGCTTCTCCCCGCCTCTCATTCTCTGGTGCCCCCTCCTCCCTTAATCCAGGCTCCAGGCCCCTTCCTTCCCTCTCCTCATCCATCACCTACATCCATCCCTTCCCTGCTGTGCTCAACCACAGAAATGCCAAATTCCTAACCCCCAGCTTCATTAATGTGGTCTCCCTCTCTTTCCCTCTAACAAGGTACCTCTGCACATTAGCCCCTCACGTGTCCCTGGACCCCACACTGCTCTGGGGATGGCTAAATCAGGTCCTCCTGCAGACTCTCATAGATCTGGGTGAGCTCCTCCAACTTCCTCTCCAACTCCCACGCCTGCTGCCTCAGGCTTTCAGCTGCTACTGTCTTGGCACCATCGTGCAAGTGCTTTGACTCCTTCACCAGGAAGCCCACATCCACCAGAAGAAAGATCCCTGCAGTGGCCAAGCCCGCAATCCGGGCTCCTTTGGTTATTGTTAAAGCTGTGGCTTTGAAACCTCCCTCTATGTGCTGGATGGCTGGGACTGAGATCCTCGCAGGGCTCATGTAGATGTGTGCATTGGGTGCAGACTCAGGGTTGGCTTTGCCTGTCTCCATGGCATGGATGTTCATTTCAATGCATTGCACAGCTTCTGTGACTTTCTCTGCTGTGTCAACAATGTGGGGTTTGCTCTTGAGTACCTCTAGGAGAACCTTCCATTTCTTGACAACACTTGACTTCATGTGACTGGCTTCGGTTTCTACTGATGACCTGTTCACATGTTCGATGATAGTGGTGGACACACCGGTCACAGCTGCTGCTGCTCCCAGCCCTATCCCAGTGGCCAAGAGCACCACACTGGCCCCCGCTGTCACGGGTGCCAGAGCAAGGCCAACAATAGTCAGAATACTAGACACAGCACCGGTGCTGTAGCCCACCACGTTGGAGATGGTACATCCCTTATGCACCTTGTCAACCTTGTCTGCGAGCGCGTGGAACTTGCCTATGAACTCCTCCAGCTGCCGTTTCACCCGAGGAAACTTAATCAGAAACCTCGTCCTGTCCAGCTGCTCTTTGGTGAGTCTTTCCTGGTCCTCCTCAACCAAGGCTCTGTTCAATTCCTTCAGATATTTGTGTAGATCCTTGGTGTCTTTCCTGTAATAATGAAGGTCAAGGGATTAGAAAGGCAGTTTGCTTGTCTGTAAAATTGACTTCATAATATATATTATGCATAAATACAGATATGTTACAATCAATTAGAAAAGAATTTTATAAATGTAAATTTTTCTCTTTCAATATTAAACACGTTTCCTACTTTATAGATGCTCCATTTTGACATAGCTAAATTTGGAATAGGTAAACAAAAGTCAACTTAGGATACTGGCAACTTAAGAGAGGTATTTGAGAGAAATCCCAGGTGGTCCAGAGGTTACAACTCTGCACTCCCACTGCTGGCCTTGACTCAATCCCTGGTTGGGGAATGAGGATCCCCAGGCCATATGGCTCAGCCAGAGAAAAGGTATGTGGTAAAGATGTCTCACAGTTGGGTCAACACTCTCACTTCGAAAGAGTCTTTGGAGTGGGAACTCCACAGATAAACAAAGACATGTAGCACTGGTTGAGAAAACCTTCATTCAAGGGCCTCGGTGTGTAGTGAGAAGTCTCCCTGCTCTTTGCCCTTGGCTACTGGGAAGTGGTCCCTAAGCCCCTAGAATTCCAGCTGATAGGCATGTCCTTGCCTGCCTGGGCCTTTGGCCACTGATCAGCCTGACAAGGTGACGACTGACCCAGGGTCTCTGGGTCTCATGGTGTCAGTTCTGCCATCTGGGAGAGCTGGACACCATGGCTCGAGCCTGACCTCCAGGAGGGGCTGGAAATGACAGGTCAGGGTAATCTGGCTTTTAAGCAAGGTGAGTGTCCCTGATGGGCAGTACTCCATGCATCTTGTCACACACCGAATCCAGGTCAGTACGTGTCCTGAGGACAATGGGAGCTTCATCTGTGAAACCTGCCCAGACTCTGCCTTGTGACTGGTAGGAACTTTTCTCCTTCCCTGTAGTAAACTGTAGCTGGGATCATGAAGCTTTCAGTGAGTCCTGTCCATTCTATAGGGAATTCTTGAACCTGAGAGTTGTTTTGGGGATCCCCTAAATTTGCCACTGAAGTCAAAGTAAGGCCAGTCCTGGGCACTGTGCCCTTACACTTTGCAGATTGGCTGTCTCTATGATTTAGAATTTTTTAAACCCCAAAAGTCCGAGCTCGAAGGCACCTTATAATCATTTGGTCTGCCATCTGCTGTCTTCTAAGCATTGTGCCCTTGACCTTCTCAGCAGAAGGTCACGGGGTCTACCCACTACCCCAGTTGACAGGGAAGCAGGAGATGTGCTATGAGTCCTGGTTTCCCTTGGACTCTCCAGCTCACCTCACTGAAACGTCACCCAGCACCCTCAATGGCTCAGGGGTCACCAACCTAACTCACAATTTACCTGGCGACAGCTTCACCTGCCTGCAGCCCAGGCCATGTGCAACTTTGTGGAACCTCTAAAGATACAAGGGCCTTGAGGAAATATCCTTGAACGCCTGAGCCTGAGGAGACCGGCACTTGCACAGCTGGTGGAGGAAGCATTTCCTCTTGTTTGGGGATGCGTGAGGCTCCTCAGAATCCCTCAAATGACACACAGTCGCAGCCACTCATTGTGACTCTGGAGGGCTCCCTGAGCCACACGGCCTTCCCACTGTCAGGGGGACTCCACGTAGACTAAAAGAGTGTCCCAGATGGAATGAGAACCCAGGTCCAAGGCAGGGTGTGCAGACAGGGTCACCCAGGGCCCTCTAGCCCAGCATGAGGGGATCCCATCAGAGAGGGAAGAAATGTCCCACCCTCTATTAAGAGGACCTCTGCTAGGGTCACAGTCCCTTTGGTTCTGTGTCCTTAAGGCCCACTCTCCTCACTCTAGTCCTGGTCCTGCTGCCCAAGTCTACCTCACAGTCCTCCAACAAGGACCCTCTGCTTCACCCTGACCCCTGGGTCTGACCCTGGTGCAGGTCTCCCTGGTCCTTTGGTCAAGATGATTGCTCTTGGTTCCCCACCTCTGACCCTGCAGTTCACTCTGAGGCCATCACCATAATCCATCAGACTGAATTGCTCTTCCCATTGGACACAGGACAGATCTGATATTCAAAGTCTTAAGCCCTGTAAGGCACAGGAGTTGGGCAGGGCTAGATCCAGGATACCACCAGCTCCTCCAGTTCCTCTCTAGCCTAGGTCTGCAGGATCTAGCAAGCAGGATCCTGCAGAGTTGGTACAGTTCCTAACATGGGGAATAGAGAGACTGTAGGCAGAAGCCAGGGACACAGATGATGGTGTCAGGATTTTCTAACTTGTCCCAAAGAACATTCTGCTTGGTTCTCATCACCAGAAAGAAGACCCTTGGGCCTGTCTCTTCCCAATAAGTTTTTCAAGTGTTAATATTGACTGATTCCTTACTTTGTCATTATGGGAAGCACTTTACATCCATGATCTCAGTGTCCTCACAATAAAAATGAAAAGATGAAGAAACTAAAGCAGTGAGTAGTTCAGTAACTTGTCCAAGGTCACATAACCTGCACCTTCCTTGCAGGTTTCAGCTCTTCTCAGCCCAGGATCATTCACGCTCAGCAAATGACATGGAGGAAGCATTCCTGATGGGATCTTGAGAAGGAACACCCTTGACCCCAACAATCGGGTCCTGCCTGGAGGAGGTGTGCCTGCCAGGAGGAAGCTAGCCTGGTGCTGGGGGATGTGGGTGACCTTCCTGGTGCACGTGGGCAGGTTACCTGGACAAACTGGCCTCAGTCTTAATTCTCTCCAGGAATTCATTCAGCAGGAGGAGCAGTTCCTTTCTGCCCAGTATGTCCCAGAGACATTCAACAACCTCCTCAAAAAAGATCTCAATATCTAGATGAAAGAAAAGGGAATAAGATTAGAAGAATTTGTGGTGGAACATAAACGTTATTGAGTATAAAGTAGTTAAAATTCATCTTGCTGAGCAGCAGTCACCTGGGGTGCTCTTGGTGAGGTCACCAGGGTTATGGATGGACTGTCCCGCCACCCCCAATTTGTGTTGAAGAGTTAGTCCCCGGGTGACATTTTTTAAGGTAGGGCTTGTAAGGAGGTTAGGTGAAATGAGGTCCTACATGGGATTCCCAGGTAAATTGAGGTCATAGGTGTATTCCCAGGGTGTTCTAGTGGGAAAGAACCTGCCCGCCAATGTGGGAGATCTAAGAGATGCAGGTTTGATCCCTGAGCCAGGAAGATCCCTTGAAAGAGGGCATGACAAGCCACTCCATTATTCTTGTTTGGAGAATCCCATGGATAGAGAGGCTGCCAGGCTACAGTCCATGTGGTTGCAAAGTGTTGGACATGACTGAACAACTGAACACACACACACACACAAAGAGAAGAAAGAGCAAGTGTGATCTGTTAGTTACCACTTCCAGAATAGACTGGCAGCACCCTATAAATGAATGCTTCCATGTTTGGGCAGTGAAGCAATTGAATACTCATGTAAAATGGGATAAAGAATGTAATGACTATAAATAGCCTGAGATCATTGCAGGGTAAGACTACTCCCAATGATTATCAAAATCCCTGTGTGATTTCAGAGATCTGGAGGTTATGAAATTGTAGGTAAGATATTGGTGGCCAGGCTATATATATGTGTGTGGGCTGGGACTTGATATAAAATGTGTTTCTTGGTAAATCCACACAAAGAGGCATTCTTCTTATTTCACAGAAGAAGAACATGAAACTCAGACAGGAGTATGGACAGCCAAAGGCCACAGAGCTGAAAGCTCTGAGGTTGAATCCAAGGTCAATTGTCAGACATTTCTTGGACATGACTTTGAATCCTCCTTACATTTAAAACTCCTGTGATTTGTTCATTCCACTCTATAGTACACAATGTGGGTTCTTTGCAACTCACTTTTGGTGGTGAGCATGCAGTAGCATATATAGAAGTAGAAATATAATGTTGTAGACACGAAACTTAGAAAACATTACAAACTCATGTTACCTAATTTTAAAAAAGACTTTAGGACCACATGCCATTGAGTAAAACTACCATGTGAGAGGATTCCTGCTTCTGACCACAGACTCTAGGATGGGCAGGGGAGGGGATCAAACAGGTGGAGGAGATGTAGAGCCAGTGTGATCCCCATCACCCCTCCCCTGCAAGTAGGAGGCGGCAAAGGCCAGACTAGGATTCAGTGCAGGGTCCACTGACCCTTGCAGAGCAGCTGGGCAGGGGGCTGGGCAAGAGCCGGAGGAAACAGCTTCTGTGGTGACGCCCCAGGGTGTGGGAGCAGCAGGAGGTTTGAGCCAAAGCAGAGAGCAGGAGAACCTCCAGTGATGCTGGAGGCCCTCCTCTCCCAGGCCTGCCTGGCCTTGGGGACACCCATCTGCTGTCCATGCTCCACATGTTCTCTCCCGGCCTCTGTTCTGAGTCACTTGCTGGGTGCTGGGAGAGGCAGGAAGTCAGCACCTTGGTCATGGATCATGAGGAGTGGGTCGGGAAGGAGTCTGTGGGGGGACCCTGGGATGAGGGGAATCTCCTGTTCTCTCTTGGAAGCTCAAGGATGCTTATCCATTCTCTTCATGGTTCTTGATTCCTCTGGACTTAACTCAGCCTGGAAATACCACCCTCAATTCTGGGTCACCAGTAGGAACCTTCCAGAGAAGAGGCAGCTGACTACCTGAGCAGTGTTTCAAGTTTTCTGAGCTCATGTTGGCAGCAGTGGCTCTCAGAGACCTCCCATCAGCTCCTTGTCTGCGTCAGGCTGGAAGGAGGTGTGACCTCACCCCTGGGGAAGAGAAAACAGACTGTGAGCTCCACTGTGAGGGTGCAGTGGCTTCAGGGAGCAGTGAGGGCCAAGTTCTCTGGTGGGTTCTGCTCAGTCAGTCACCAGGTCCTCCAGGGACTTAGCCCAGTGTGGTTCTCTGTCTCCTCGGCTCTGCTGGATGATAGTTCAGCAAAGTCACTCACCTCCTGCAGCCCCTTCCAAGCCAAGTCAGAGTCCTGCTCTCCTGTTGGGGCAAAAGGAGAAGATACTCAGACAGGAGACAGCCATCTGTGAAGTTATAGGAACAATCAAACCAGAGAGTAGAAGAACAGATAGGAGGTGATACTCTGGAAATGAAGTGAGGTTGGGACACCTGTGTTTCCAAATTGGTAATGACTAATATTAATGATAATATTGATCCAGTGTCTTTGACATGCTGGCTCCTGAAAGTCATGTAAACTTAGCTCAGTTCAAGTTTTCACGCTGGTGCCAGAATCTGGACTGGAACCCGAGTCTTACTGATGATAATCACACATTTGTGATGACTATGCTCTACTGCCTATAATATACAAAAATATTTATTTGTGGATATATGTTAATTGGTAAATGACTCTTTTCATCCCAAAATGATGAGCTCCCTGTGCTCAAGTCTCTCCTTGATAAAGTTCCTGGTGATACAACTCCCAGAGTCAAGGTCCTCCTTGCTTGTGCAAGAGCCTTTTTTCCCACAAGGGCCTCGAGTCCCACCAGCCCTGCCCCAATTCCTGTCTCCCTGCTCTCAGTGACTGAGAACACCTGCAGGTGTTCTGTCCTCCTTGTTTTCCCCTCCTGATTATTGGACTTGATGTAGTTTCTAATCCTTTATGTAAATAATAGTGCAAAGAATATTCTCCTTGTATAAAACTTCACCTACATCTGAGACTGTATCCTTAAGCTATATCTAGAAGTAGAATTAAGATCAGATGGCATCAACACCTAAATATTTCCATACTTAGAGCCACAATGTTATGCAAAAAATTATAGCAATTTATGTTCACACTTTTAATATATGAGGGTGTCTATCCTTTCAGATATACCCATTCTCCGTGGTCTTTCTTTAAGAAAAGGTCATATCTTTATCATTAAACAATTTATTTTGGGTCTGCATGTGATTATCTTGCAATGGGAGATGAGGGAGGAAAGCAAGTGTTGATGATGTGTAGCTACTGTATTTAAGAAAGCCAAAGAGCATCTGTCAACCACTCCTCCTGAGACTTGACTGAAATGATGGTAAAGGTATATATTGGTATAGTACCAACATCTACTGATAAGAGTGCGTGGTTTCTGTAGTATAGTGGTTATCACATTCACCTAACACGCCAAAGGTCCCCGGTTCACAATCAAGTGGAAACAACTTCACCTGGGCTTCCCTTGTGGCTCAGTGGGTAAAGAATCCACCTGCAATTCAGGAGACGTGGGTTCGATCCCTGGGTTGGGAAGATCCCTTCTAGAAGGGGACAGATACCCACTCCAGTATTCTGGACTGGAGAATTCCATGGACTGTGTAATCAAAGTGATCACAAAGAGTCGGACATGACTGACCAACTTTCACTTTCACTGATAAGAGCAACTTGTGTTTGTGATCGTTGCTCTGCATTGGTATCGGCTCTGAAACTTTACCAATGGTACCTCATATGTCATTCCGTTAGCTTTTTAGATGTGTACCATTGTATCCTCATTTACAAATAAGGAAGCTGACATAGGTGTTACCTGACTTACCTAAGTTCAGAAGTCTTGCCCTTGGTACACTGGTTTGACCCCACTCACTGGGTCAAGAACCCATAGCCTGCCTCTCCTCCCTCTGCTGCTAATAAAAACAAGCATGGGAGCAACAGAAGACCAGAGTCTTTAACAAATATTTGAAGACTCACTGGATGGAGAAGTGATAGCTGAATAAAGAGGAGTGCAGTAGAGGGAGAGAAACAGGGAGCATGTTCACAGGAGAGAAGAATGGTCTGCTGGGCAGAGCCCCAGAGAGGGAGCAAGATGAGAGGGAGGCCAGGGGGAGAGCAGGGGACAAGCTCACCAGCCCCACATCCCATCCCATATTCACAGCAGCCTTCACTCTTCACCAGACTTTTAGAAGGTTACTTGAGAATGAGATGCGGGAAAAAAAATTAGATTACATCTCTGTTTAATTATGGAGGAAGGTAAAGGATACCCATGAGAGAGACAGACGTGGGATCCAGGAATCAGGAACATCAACCCAGTGGGAAGGGAATTCAAGGATTCCAGCTGGGTGCCCAGCAGACCTAGAGAGAAACCAGTCCAGAATGGGATAAGAAGTCCAGAGTGTGGGGATAGGGGGCTTGGTATCCCATGAGGCACAGTTGGAGAGAAATGGAGGAAATGTTGAAGAGAAACGGTGCAAGGGGTGAAGATGAGGACAGTGAGAAATATCAGGAAAAACTAAAGTGCAGGAGGAGAAGGGGATGACAGAGGATGAGATGGTTGGATGGCAGCACCGACTCAATGGACATGAGTTTGGGTAGGCTCTGGGAGTTGGTGATGGACAGGGATTCCTGCTGTGCTGCAGTTCAAGGGGTCGCAAAGAGCAGGACACGACTGACCGGCTACACTGAACTGAACTGAACTGCTGAGAAGCATGTGCAGCTATATGGTGCAAGTTAGCTCTTAAAAAATATATTACAATATCACAAAAAATGTAAACTCTTTTGTTTGATTTTTTAAAAAAAAGTCTAAAGTAAATCTATCTATGTCCAAGTCCCTGGGAGACTGTTTCAAAACTGAAGTAATATTAACATATATAATATGATATAACTCTCAAGTGTATACTATAGTGATTCAACAATCTTAGTTATATTTCATATAATGTCATTATAAAATAATATTTATCTTTTAAAATGAAACAGAGTATTTAAATATGTGAAATAAATGTACTTGTTAATTTAAAATTCGAAATACACTTCTAGAAGTTGGGAGCCAAAGCACTGAAGGGAGGAGGAGGATTAATATCTCAGTTTACAAAGCTGCGAATCAAGAAATAGTAGGTCGAGTCGAGAGCATAAGAAACAAAGATGTAAGTAAAGTGCTTACAAGTACAAAGCTTCCTAACAGAGGATATACAATTAGTGGAATAATAATATGAGGAGAAGAAGGAAAAAAAAAAAAAAGAAGAAGGGGATGGGTATAATAGAAAGTATAAAAAGAAATGAAATCCTTATTTTTCTTAATAAGAAGCAAACAAATACTATCAAATTTAAGTCAAGAACAAGCAAAATGCAATACCTACTACTTATTAGCGATTGTGGTTGATGACTTCCCACTTTGCACCAGGCACCTTCCCAATTGCTTGGTATGAATTCACTTCCTTTTAGTTCTCACAATGATCCTATAAGAAAGGAAACTGACACTCAGAGAGGTTAAGTAATTTACTCAAGGCACATAGCTAGTCTAGAGCCAGAATCCAAATCCAGGCTCCTGTCACCTGTGCATACATTCTCACACTATTCCACCTCCCAAAGCAGCAATATCATTTAAAGAGATTGATTAACTATCCAAAGAAGAAGCTTTTCCTTGGAAGAAAAGAGCAGAACCCTGTGTACAAATTGATCTGTTTTAACCTTATGCCCTTAGGACTAGATTGTATTAACTCTAAGATAGCAGAAGTCACTTTATAGTAGTCAATAACTCACAAGATTGGTCTGATTTCTAGTGCCACCACCTTAAAGTTGATGGAAGCAGCTGAATTAAATGCCAACAAGAAGTGTGTGGCTCCTGCTGTGACAACTGTCAATGTAGGAGACATGTTTGTGTTGATGAAACTCATTCAGCCAGTTCAGTCACTCTGTTGTGTTTGACTCTTCGAGACCCCATGAATCATAGCACGCAAGGCCTCCCTGTCCATCACCAACTCCCAGAGTTTACTCAAACTCATGTCCATCAAGTCGGTGATACCATCCAGCCATCTCATCCTCTGTCGTCCCCTTCTCCTCCCGCCCCCAATCCCTCCCAGCATCAGGGTCTTTTCCAATGAGTCAACTCTTCACATGAGGTGGCCAAAGTTTTGGAGTTTCACCTTCAGTGTCAGTCCTTCCAATGACACCCAGGACTGATCTCCTTTAGGATGGACTGGTTGGATCTCCTTGCAGTCCAAGGGACTCTCAAGAGTCTTCTCCAACACCACAGTTCAAAAGCATTAATTTTTCAGTGCTCAGTTTTCTTCACAGTCCAAGTCTCACATCCATACAAAACCTCTGGAAAAACCATAGCATTGACTAGACAGACCTTTGTTGGCAAAGTAATGTCTCTGCTTTTTAATATGCTGTCTAGGTTGGTCATAACTTTCCTTCCAAGGAATAAACATCCTTTAATTTCAAGGCTGCAATCATCATCTGCAATGATTTTGGAGCCCAAAAGTATAACCTAGTTCTCTAGTAAAGTAGGCATGAAAACAGAGCTAAACCAGAATAATGAGAGTGAACATACTTGGCTGAAATGCATGAGTGAACTGTAAACAGATATTGTCCAGCAGCATCTTTCCCACTGACATGTGAACCCTTGGGCTTCCATCTCCTCAAAGGAAGGAAGACTCCTTACCGGGGAGGTGAATCCCACGGGCCGACATCTCTGCTCTTGCAAAGGCACGGATGCTCTTGAAGGTGATCAGAGAAGTGGTCATAAGGGGGCATCCACATATAATAAAAATAATAAAAGATAATGATTGCTATGAATATGTTTCATTGAGACAGGCTGAGTGTGTGAAAGGATATGAGTTCATGATAATATTCAAATGAGAGGACTTTAGAAAAGTGTAGTCAAAAAGAGAGACAAAAGCTTTAAAAGGAATGCTAGTGGTTATGCAGGAGACGCAAGATGGAAGAGATATGGGATCGATCCCTGGGAAGGGAGGATCCCCTGGAGGAAGAAATGGTTGCCCACTCCAGGACTCTTGCTGGGAAACCCATGGATAGAGGAGCTGGGAGGGCTGCAGGCCATGAGGCTGCGAAGAGCTGGACACACCTGAGCGGGTACCTTTATTTTGTTTCTATGGTGCAAAGAAGAGTGAATGTGATGGAAATATTCTGTGTTAATTGAATTTAATAATAAGAGGAGTCTTGATGCCTATGGGTATATTCCTTTCTGTTTATTTACATGAATGTTTATAAAGGATTGAGAAAGAAAGAACCCCTGACATCCCGAGGCTGACCTGGTGTTACACCAGGTGATGCTCTTCTCCTGTTGGATGTAAAGGCTCTCACAGAACTCCAGCCTCACACAAGGTCACCCTGAGAGCAGGAGTGAGGAGCCAGCAAACACCCATCACTGCGTCCTCACCCACACCTCGCCCCCTCCCTTGGCTGAAAAGCACGACTGTTCCTTCTTTACCCATTACACCTTATCTTCGCTCTGGTCTCCCCTCTCCACTGATGGAGTTACTGAGACCCCATGATAGTGCTGCCCCCCATTCTCTGCAGCACCCAATCTAGAGCAACCCCATTTCCTTAGAGCTCCCCCCAAATCCCCTTACCTAAGCTCCACTCCTAGAATCTTTCTTTCTACCCTTTCCTCTGCGATGCCCACAGCTCTCCCTTGGGAAGAGTTACCATCAGCTTGTCTTAGGGAGGGTGCCTGGTGGGAGAGGCTGGCAGCATTGTCATTTGGATGGGAGAGAATTCACAAAGGCAGGCCCTCCTACAAGAGGATGGGAGAGGAGAGCTGGCTGGCCCCCTGCCTCCTTCTCTGCCTTGAGAAGCTGCAGGACCCCAGGAGCCAGATCAGCCTATTGAAATCATTAAACATGAGAAGAGAGTCAAGTCAGAAAGAGAGAGGTGGGCTCGGGCAGAAGGGCCGACTCCTGGGTGACGACAAACAATTGTAAATGCATTGAACACTTGACTCATCCTTCTGTCCTTCCCTCCCATTCTTGGCCTGGTCCTGACCCTTGTCTGGGGCCTCAGCTGGGTGTGGACTTGGTCAGTGCTTCCTCTGCTGGATTCTTATGCAGGGCTTCCTCCTCTGTTAGCCTCTGATTGGTCCCTTTCTGGAAGGACTGTTGGTGGGAGAGGGGAGGACCCCGGAGAAGCCTGTCCCTGCCCAGCTGCATGACCAGTCATGCATCCCTCCCCTCCTCATAGGCAGACAGATTCTCCCCAACCATCTCCCTCATGTGCCTGCAGCCATGCTCCCTGGGAAGGGACAGGGGTGTTAAGAAAGTCCCTAGCCCAGCACCCAGACCCTCCCGACTACCCCAGCTCCTGTCTTCCTCACACTCTCTGTCTCCACAGGGCCTGCTGCAGGAGACTGACACCTCACTTGGCACAGGCTGCCCCTGCCCATGAAACGTGTTTCCCCACTGGCCTCACTATGTGACAGGTTACTTGACCCTGGAGGCCCAGCTCCAAGCCTCCCTCTGCCACCTTCCCCCAGTTCCTCTCCAGCTCCTCTTGAAGGTCACACATTCCTGATCATGGTTCTCTTTTTGCTCAGTTCCTCCAGGTCTGAGAACCCTACCCACATCATCAGGGGCCCTGTCTGTTCTCTGCTGCTCCTCCTGTCCAGGGTCTCTGGGCACCCTCCGCCCTCCTGGGCACAGCCTGGCCAAAATATGAGGGCTGGGACACTTTCTGGGGACATGAAACCAGCAACTTCTCGATGACACAGCACAATCCCAGGTCCCTATGAAAGTTAAAAAGAGAGGGAGAATAGAAGGGGGAGAAAGAGGAAGAGAATGGAGAAGTGGTGGAGAAGAAACTAAAGGTCCTAATCAGTCAATCACTCAAAAGAATCCAGTGTAAACCAGAGAGAAAAAACTGAAGGGACTGAAGGAAACATTAACAGTAACACTGATTTGAGGAAACCGTTCTAAATACACACATTCCACAAGATATAAAGGAAATTCTGACCTAATGGACTCTTGGAAATTATAATTGCCAACGATCCTGTAAACCAGGTCAGAAAAAATATCTGCACCAACAGGGACAATGGAAATCAGCTTTTAAAACCTTAGTAAGAGAATAGAACAATCAATTCCCCAGGAGGTAGTTTGCCCAGGGTCACACAGCTCTCTGTGGGCAGAGAGGAGGCCAAGACCAGGCCTTTGGACATGGGTACGAGGGAGGGGTGGGAATGTGGGTTTTTTTTTTTTTTTTCATTTATTTTTATTAGTTGGAGGCGAATTACTTTACAATATTGTAGTGGTTTTTGTCATACAGTGACATGAATCAGTCATGGATTTACATGTATTCCCCATCCCGATCCCCCCTCCCACCTCCCTCCCCACTCCATCCCTCTGGGTCTTCCCAGTGCACCAGGCCCAAGCACTTGTCTCATGTATCCAACCTGGGCTGGTGATCTGTTTCACCCTAGATAATATACATGTTTCAATGCTGTTCTCTCGAAACATCCCACCCTCACCTTCTCCAGGAACGTGGTTTTAATAACCCAACGTTTCTAGGGTTGTCTCTGCCGGTAAAAAACATAGATCTAAGCTCATGCCCCTCCTGTTATACTGATGTCTGTAGAGTGTGGCATTCTATCTTAATATTGCCACACCGGGTTTGCATGTGGAGCTTGTGCAGTGAGCCCTTCTCACTTCTTCCAGCAGGGCCATCTTCCCCACAGGACCTCCCATCACCCACATCCTGAGCAGAGGGCCCGGCGAACACAGGAAGCCAACGCCCTTCGACTCCCCGCTTGGTTTCATGTCTCTCTCCAGGCCGCAGTCTCCCCCAGGGCCTGGCACTGAGCCTCCACTCAGAGGCAGGTTTTTTCAACAAACCCTGATTCCTTGTAACTGAAAAAAATCCCCTTTCCCCATCAGCACCAGCCTAGTACCCTGGGGGCAGCTTCAAGGTGGCCAGGTCATAGGATGGGAGGCTCTGACTCCCCTGTCCTCCTCCATCCGCTCTGCTTCCTCCAGTTTCCCAAAGTACTGACAACACCCAACGCCCACCTTCCCCCTGGGCTCACTGCTCACGTCTCGGGGGTCCACATCCTGAGCTGAGCCCACCAGGATGGGTGCCGCCCTCCCTCTGCTCTGTTCAGGGGCCCTCGGCTGGGAGGAAGCCCTCAGACACACCTGCCTCCACCTTCAGGCTCTGCCCCTGCTTCACCTGCTGCCGTGGCCATGAGCTCACCTCTTGGAGCTTCCAGTTCCCTTCTGTCAACTAGTGACAATTATCCTTTCTTCAGACAGTAGTCCTGAGGATGGGAAGATAGGATGGGCGGGGCCTTACCCACCTGCTTACTCAGGAAACTTCCTCTGTCCGAGTGTGAGCAAGATCCAGTTTTTCACATCTGTGCAGATTCAGCCACCAGCTGTGCATTTCTGCAATGACCACATACACCCTCTGGGCCCAGATATACTCTGGGAAGCAAAACTGAAAGCAAAGCTCTCACTTCTGAGTGGTTCAAGTCAAACAAACACCCGGCCCACCAGGCCCCGCCCTGGGACTATTTCCACCTCCAGCTGACCCCCTTAGAGAAAGAAACCCAGTCCTGACATTCCACAACCTTCTTGACACAGTCCACTCCATCTCAGGCTCCATGAAGGAAGACCAGTCCCCAAGACGCCATGAGTCCCTCGGCAAATCACGGCCCACCCATTTCCATCTTCTCACCCCTCCAACCCCACACTCGCCAGCCTGCCTGCCTCATTCACCTTTGTGCCTCCAGCATGCGCTGCAGACCAGTTGCTCAGTGCATACCTGTCATTCTCTGCTGCTGAGGGCCACGTCAGGTGGCTTCTAGGATTTGCTCACACTTCTGGCTTCTTCTGCCAAGCATACCTGCTGCATCCAACTGGGAGAAATGCTTTCTGCAAAGCCCAAATCTGGCGTCACCTCCTCTAGAAGCCCTCCATGACCTCACCTGTAGACACATGATTTGCTGTTCTGCTCCCAGGGTACCTGGATGAAGGGCTTAAGGCCATCCCTCTGCAACTCTATCCATGCCCTTCCCCATCCCTTCTGATCAGATCCCTCTAGACTTAGCCCTGCTGGCAGGGACGGAACTAGTGCCTTTAGCCCACATGAGGAGGGCCGGCCTTGGGGGTCACTGCCATTATGCGGATGCAGAAGTTCATGGGAAGGGCTGAGAGCACGCTGCCCTTTTCTACCTCGGCTTATCTCCAGCTGACAACAGATTTTCTTCTCTACAAATGGAGGACTTTTTCAGAAAACCAGTGCCCTGGCGCCTCAGAGATGTCTACAATGGAGAGCTGGCCCTGCCCCTTGTTTGGCTCCTGAGCAAAGAGCCTCTGTGAACGGGGGGCTGATCGTGTGCCCAGCGCTAGGCTCGCCCCGTCCACGCCTTTCCTGTTGAACTCTCACACCAGCTGTAGGAGTGGGCTTCGTTTCACAGATGAAGAAATGGAGAATCAAGTTCCCAAGTCTGAGAGTCCTGCAGCTGGACTGCTGGTGAACTTCTCGGGTTGCCTCAAGCAGAAGTGACTGCAGTGGACCTGGATGGCCCATAGAGGCCCCCTGCCCTTCCCTCAGGGCTGCTTCAACCCAGGAAGTGTCCCTGGGCCATTATGGTCCCCACCATCCAGGATTGAGGGAGTGACAGAGGTTATCCATGAGGAGAGCCAACCATAGTTTGGTCTTAAAGCCAACTGTTATGTATCTGCTGTGTTTTGCAGGTAAGGGAGCTGAAAGGAGGGACAGGTGGGCGCTTTGTTCCAGCAACGCAGGGACTTGTGTTTGGTGGAAGAGTGTCAGCAGCTCACATCCTGCAAACATTCACTTGACACCCTGTTCCCAGGGCTCAGGACTTAGGCCAGGGCAGACGCCCCAGAGCCCAGACACAGAGGAGTCAGGGGTACACGGGCAGCTGCCCAGCCCCCTGACCTGCGCAAGTCCGCCCCACCACCACAGGAGCCACTGGGATTCCAGGGCACCTCCGCCCCGGGCTCGGGGTCCTCTGGGGACAGCCGGCTCTGGGTGTCACCCCTACAGAAGGGACACAGGGAGGGACAGCGGGAGGCAGGGGTTTTTCCTGCAGGGAAGATCTGAGCACAGTCACCCCTCCCGCCTGCTCACTTTAAACCTCAGGCAGAAACCCAGGAAGCAGTGGGGCGGGAAAAGCCATGTGGCCTCCCTGGGGTACACCTGCCGGCGTGAGGGTGCCCAGGCCCCCGTTCCTCAGTGCCTCCACCACAGGACGGCTGGGGTCCCAGAGCCGGTGGTGGGCGTCCCGGGACTCACTTCCCAGGCGGGTAGCCCCTGCATCAGACCTGGAAGCAGATGATGGCGTCTGTGATCTTCAGGTCCCGCTCCACCTCCAGGTGGGCTAGCACGGCTCCCAAAGAGGACCTTGCTCTGTCCAATGAGATACAGGTTGCTCTTGAGCTTCAGGGCCTTGATCTAGAAGAGGAGAGCTGGCCGCTGACCACATGCCACCCCAGCCACTACGGGGTCCTAGAGAAGGGCCAAGGACCTGGATCGGTCTTAATGCTCTGCGGACAGACTTCTCCTGGTGCAGGGAAAGTGGGGTGGAGGAACGCCAGGAAGGGGGCAGGTGGGGGCCAGCAAGATCCAGGTAAGGAGTCAGACTTGTAGAGAAACACAGAACCTGGGCACTGAAGGGATCTTACCTGCTGGCATCTCTGTCCTCATGCATTTCTAACAAAGGTGGCGGTGGACATCGGGGCTTCGGTAGCATTACTCTAGGTAATTAGAGAAAGAGTGTTTCTTTAAACAGGTAGTTTAAAGTCAAAAGGGGCTTCGACATACTTAGGAACCTAAGGAGTGAAGCAGGGGAAGCCAAGAAAGTGGGACCAGGTGCAGATGGCGCACAAGGTCTGCAAGTGGCTTGGGAGCAGCCTTATGACAGGACGAGTCTCTCATCTATAGCTGTAATTTAAAAGGAGGCTGGGTCCAGACTAGGTGTAACCCAGCATCCGAGTGTAACCAACTGTTAGACACTCTGTGCAGGCAACACAATTTGCCGAGAGGAACCAGCTTTCGTGTAAGCCAGGACCTCCACAGGCTCAGGACACCCCTGTTCAATTAGGTCCAAGCCCTGGGATCCAGCCAATGGAGGTTGTGTGCCAGGTGGTGTGAAGTCAGCTCTGCCACTTGCTTGCCATGACTTTGGCAGTAACAAAGCCAACAGTACCTACAGGTGTGGCCCTCACCCAAGGGGCTGTGCCACACTCCCTACAATTCCCAAACCCTCACCCGCAGGTATCCAGGGATGTCTGGAAAAGGCAGCCCCAGAGGCTTGGGAGGAGGGAAGGGGTTCCATGGAGAGAAGCTCATGTCAAAGATTTTGAAGCCGACTATGTCCAGGATCCTGATGAAATAGATGCCCTGGTTCTTGGTCTTGTCCAGAGCCTTTGATGCATAGGACCAGCCAGAGGAACAAGTGCTCATAGGTGGCCTTGGCCAAGGCCTCGGTGGCAAAGTCAGCTTGCAGGGACAAACAGGATGGGTGGTCGTGTCGGGGCCTCGGATCAAACAGAGGGAGCCTTGAAGCGCTTATTCCCTTTACCCCAACGATGTCATCTGCAGGGCCCACCCCCAGAAAAACAGCCTCAAAGATGAGGAGAAAACTTCATACACAAATATGTTCACTACAATGTTATTTAAAATGAAGGAAGTTGCAAGAGCCTAAACTTCCAACAATATGGGCAGAGCAAACTTAGACATTTGCAACGTGTTAATCATTCAGTTGTGTTCAAGTCTTCGTGAAGCCATGGACTGTAGCTTCCCAGACTCCTCTGTCCATGACGTTCTCCAGGCAAGAATACTGGAGTGGGTTGCCATTCCCTTCTCCAGGAAGTCTTCCCAACCCAGGGATATGAACTCGGGTCTCCCTCGTTGAGGGCAGATTCTTTAGGGTCTGGCCACCAGGCAAAGACATTTTTAAAATATAGGGATGAACTAAAGTATGTACAGAAGAAATGACAAGATTTTTGAGGTTTGCTTCAAAAAACATAGCTGCACTGTAGGGAGCTGTCCAGTAATCTTACTGGGGGAATTATTTTACATTTCTAGATTTTACACCATTTCCTGAATCTGAACTGTTAGTTGTTGTGTTTTCATAATGAAATATATAGCTTCTTTAAGTATCAGGTTAAAGAATGGTTGGTCATAGCACGTCTGCTGTCTTTCAAAAACAATGCCCCTATATTTGGAGGGAGGGCTCTGACCAGATTCAGCCATGATCACAAGTGTGAGGTCCAGGACAGCACCCTTTGGAAAAGAACAAGTTAATATCATGTTCCAGACATTGTTGTGAGATTGGCGCAGGATCTTAAAGATGCCCAGCACCGGGGCATGAGAGACACATGACACTGTCAGCAGAGGCTCTGCCCGGAGGCCCGCAGGCCCTGGGGGGCGGGCACACATGGGTACAGCACACCTCCCTGCCCGTCTCCCCACGTGGGACAGGACAGCAGGTGGACAGACAGCTGCAAGGGCTGGGCTCCCGGGGGGTGGGTACACTGCCCCCGGGCCAGGATGAGCTGAGCTACAGAAACACCACAGGCTTGCTTCACTTCCTCCTGGAACAGGACACCCTGCCTTCTCCCGACCAATCAACCCAACATGGATCAGGGGGGAGGCTCAAGGCACCCAGAGGGCTCACCCAGGATGGCTCTTCCCAGGCAGGGGCCTCAGCCACTCCCTTGGTCCCTGGGCCCAGCTTCCTCCTGCTCTCCATTGGGGTGATACCGCCTGCTCTCAGAGGGGCAGTGAGGACCTGATGAGGACTCACGTGTTGGTGCTGAGCAGCGATGGGCCCACCCAGGATCCGCAGGGGTGAATTTCCCCACAGCAAAGAGGAACAGGGAGGGGGATCCCAGTGATGACTGGTATCAGGGGAGTAATTTTCCTGGAGGCCGGGGTCTCTAAAGTTGTTGCCTCCTTGTTGCCTGCACATATATGATATACATGCAGAATACTGAGAAAGGAGCCAAATGGAGCAGGAGATGCCCTAGCATTGAACTGGGGCCCTTCACCCCTGACATCACTGCAAGATGCAGCAGGTGGCAATGATTCATATCTCTGTCCAGCTGGGGAAGTGGTCGGTGCACTTACTGTCGTGTGTTGGGTGGTTGGACCCAAAACAGCGTGAGGAGAGTCATTCCCGTTTGTCTGGGAAGAGGGTAAGTGTGTTTCCAAGAAGCACTAAATCTGGAGCCTCTCTACCTGAGACTTTCCCCCAGTGTTTGGGTCCCTGTTTCTCATTCATCTTTCTCATCCTTCAGCCTGAACTATTAGTCCAAGGATACAGTACCCAGGCCCAAGTTATTCTGTCTCCTGGGACCTTGACACTGAGATTCCAGGTGTTTGGCCCTAAGCCCCTGCTCACGGGACCTCAGGGGCCAGACTGTGGGATCCTGGAGGGGGACCTGTCCTGCTTCCTGTCCTCCCTGAGCTGTGCACGTTGGGGACGTCTTTCTGTTCTCTGACCTGGGCTTCTTCCCTCCCAGCGCACGCTCTTCTGCGCTCACTCAGCCAGACTCAGTCTCTGTGCTCTCAACCACAGGGCTCTCACCTGACACGCGTCACCGTGGAGTTGCATCAGCTGCACAGTGAGCTCAATGGGGTCCAGCTCTAGGGGCTCCGGGGCGATGGGGGGGACACTGAGTGGCTCTGTACCTGGTGCCTGAAACCTGCCCAGAAAAGGCTATGCAGGATGGGAATTCTCCAGGAACTGAGGAAGAACTGATGAAGGAATGAACTCACATTTCTGAAGGTCAGGCAGGTGATGACCATGACTGCTGACGTCTTCAAGAAGGAATGAGAGGAGCGGTTGGAGCCTCAGGAAACAGGGCTGAGGGGGAGCCAGAAGCACTGAGGAAAGTCTTCCGAGGAAGGTTTGGACAAAAGTGGGGATAAGGTGCTGCAGCACGTGGGGAGGAACTTTGGAGGCGTCCTGGGATCATTTCCAGGTCCCGGGTCTCTGGCTTCCTGCCCTGGGCTCCAGGCGTGGCAGCCTATGTGGTGCTCACATGCTCCACACATGGAAACACAGAGAGTCGGCGCCCCGTGGAGCAGGCCCGTGGGCGTGAGAGCAACACCCAGATGCTCCCCTCTCCTCCCTGCAGAGGAGGAGCCTGAGGCATCCCATGAAGGCTCCTCAGAAGGTCCAGGCATGTGCAATCCCAGATGGGTGACCAGATCAGAACATGGCCTTGGATGGACTTTCCCTCCTTCCTGCCCACTTTCCCCAGCCTCTCAGTCCTGCTCCCGGGGATGGAGTGAGCCTGGCATCCAGTTCTGCCCTTGCGTGAACTGGAGGCTCCAGCAGGCTAGGCTGCAGGGAGGCTTTGAGCGTCTGTGCTCAGAGTCATGGGCCGCCGTGCAGGAGGGGAAGAAGGCAGGGCTAAGGCCAATATTCCAAAGAGTCATTCTAGTCCCATGTGGGGAATAGACAGGTGAGGCAGGGCAGTGCCCCAAGGTCAACACAAAAAGACTGTTCTGGATGTTCCTGCAGGAGTCCTGTGGATTCATGAAGGCAGCCTGGGTGAGGTGTGTGCTGTCGCTTTCTGCCCCTCTGTTTATCGCTGACCCTCTCTCACACTGCACACAAGCCCTCTGTTCTCAATCACCCTTGGGTGCCTGTGTCCATCCTTGTCCCCAGGGCTGGAAGAGGATTATCCCCATGCTCAGCCTAAGTAGATGACATGGGCTCCCCTGTGCGCCCCCCAAGGACTGCAGGGCTCCAGGGTCTGAGGGAAATGATTAGATGGGAGTCGAACAGGCAGGCAGGAGGAGCCATGGAGGAAGTGGTCCCAGAGATCCTGGGAGACAGGCTCTTGGGGAAGAAGGTCAGGCATCTGGAGCCCAGGTGAACCCATCAGTCAACGCAAGGCAGCCTCAGTGAATCAGCTCATATTTATTGAACCAGAGTGTAGAGAACACAAGGTGAAGAGAACCAGAGCAACCTGAAATATCTTCTCCAGCCTCACCCCCAGCTGAAGAAGACAGCGAGGGTCAGAGAGTCGTGTCTGTTGGCCCCAGGCTGTTTCATCTCCTCACACACCGCAAAGTTCCTTGGCCTGTTTCTGCCTCCTTCTTTCATCCTTCTTTCTTTCTTTCTTTTTTTAATCAACCTCTGTTCCTACTCCACATTTGGATTTTCATGGAAACGTCAGCAGTCTCTCAGTCACTCTGGACCCAAAGAGCACCTGGCGACGTGTCACCTGTTCCATCCACTGTGTTGTCATCACCACTGCTCTCACCAGCATCATCACCATCATTGTCATCAAGAGTCACCGTTTATAATAGCCAGGACATGGAAGCAACCTAGATGCCCATCAGCAGACGAGTGGATGAGGAAGCTATGGTACAAATATACAATGGAATATTACTCAGCCATTAAAAAGAATACATTTGAATCAGTTTTAATGAGATGGATGAAACTGGAGCCCATTATGAAGAGTGCAGTAAGCCAGAAAGAGAAACACCAATACAGTATACTATCTCATACGTATGCAATTTAGAAAGATGGTAACAATAACCCTATAGGCAAGACAGAAAAAGAGACACAGATATATAGAACATTCTTTTGGACTCTATTAGAAGACGAGAGTGGGCTGATCTGAGAGAACAACATCGAAACATGTATATTATCAAGTGTGAAACAGATGGCCAGTCCAGGTTGGATGCATGAGACAAGTGCTCAGGGTTGGTGCACTGGGATGACCCAGAAGGATGGGATGGGGGGGAGGTGGGAGGGGGTTCAGGATGGGGAACACATGTAAATCCATGGCAGATTCATGTCAAAGTATGGCAAAAACCACTACAATATTGTAATGTAATTAGCCTCTAACTAATAAAAAATAAAGGAAAAAAGAAGTTAAGCTATTCATTTGGGGTAAGCATTTCATCAATATGCTAACAAAATGATATTTTCAGATACCCATTGGTGGTGGGTATAAATCAGATACCCTTGATTTATAGTTAATAAAATTGATATTAGACATTTTAGTTTGTATAAGTTGGGAAGAATACTAATTATCATCCAAGTATTGAATTTTCAAACAATCTTAAGTCATAGAACTCCTCTTGAAAGAAGGGCATACTTGAAATCACCAAAAATAAATAAATAAATAAATAAAAAGAAGTCACTTCTGGAAGATCTACATAGACAATCCTTCATGAAGATGTACAGATGGCCAACAGGTACATGAAAACATACTCAACATCACTAATTATTAGAGAAGTGCAAGTCAAACTACAATAAGTTATCCCCCCTACAGCATCAGAGGGCCGTCCTCTACATCTACAATGCTCTGAGGCTGTGGAGAAAAGGGAACCCTCCTCCACTGTTGGTGGGAATGTAAATTGGTGCAGCCGCCATAGAACACTACATGGAGTTCTCTTAAACAACTAAAAATAGAGCTACCGTATGATTTAGCAATCCTGCTTCTGGACATACATCTAGAAAAAATTAAAGCTCTAATTTGAAAAGATACATGTATCCTGATGTTCATAGCAGTACTATTCATAACGGCCAAGACATTATATTAACCTAAATGTCTGTTGACAGATTAATGAATAAAGCAAATGTAGTACATGTATACATACCATGGAATACTACTCAGCCAAAAAGAATAATGAAATAATATTATCTGCAACAATATGTATGGATCTAGTGATTACTATTCTGAGTGAAGTAAGTCAGACAAAAACAACTATGTGATATTAACTTATATGTGGAATCCAGAAAATAATACAAGTGAACAAATGAATAGAAACAGACTCATAGACACAGAAAAGGAAATTTTTACCAAAGCTTTGGGGGGACAGATAAATTAGGTGATGGGATTAACATATACACACCAGATAAACAAGGGCCTGCCTACTGTAGTAGCATAGGAACAGTATTCAATATCTTGTAATGAACTATAATGGAAATGAATAAAATAGAATATAGATATACACATGCTCAGATGTTCTGTCGTGTGTGACTCTCTGTATCCCCATGGACTGTAGCATGCCAGGCTCCACTGTCTATGGGATTTCCCAGACAGGAATGTTGGAGTGGGGTGTCATTTCCTTCTCCAGGGACTCTTCCGTATCCAGGAATGAAACCTGTGTCTCTTGCTTAGCAGACACAGTCTTTATCACTAGCGCCACCTGGGAAGCCCAGATAAATAGATAGATACCTGTATAACTGAATCACTTTGCTGTGTACCTAAAATTAACAGAATATTGTAAATCAATTATCCTTCCATAAAACAAACAAACAAAAAAAGGGGCCAAGTCCTCTCTACTGTCCTCTACTGACTGTTAAACTTTAGGTTGTTTCTAATTCTTTATGTAAACAATAGTGTAAGCAACACTCTTCTTATATAAAACTTTGCTTGTATTTTTTTTCTATGTCAGATTTTATGATTCCCAAATTAAATGACAGGGAACATGCTTCCTCAAGTGCAATTAGGTCCTTGTTTCATCTGCTTTGATCTCTAATTTTCTTCAGACTCTTTTCTAGAAAGTTCCATGTGTGTATAATTGGGTATGGGGTTTAATTTTCACCACTCTCTCAGAGCTTTGTACCTTCATCTTGCTTGATGGGAGGAAAACCCAACTATCTCACAGGTCCCAGAGAGGGAAATGAGGCTCTCAAGGAAAAATGACCCAGATGGAGATGGGAGAGACAACAGGGCAGCTAAACCAACAAGAAACAGGAGTCAGGAAAAAAATTAACAGAAAATGTATTTAAAAACAGACTTGTCCAGTTAGCATTTCAAATGAAATATCCAACAGTTAACTCCAACCCTTTGTATTGTGTTTATGCTCCTGGGGTTATCTTGAAGCTGTAATTCTTGAAACTCTGGTGGCAGCACTAGACATAAATTTCCTAAGAGAGAGGTATTATTAAATCTTTTGGTGGTCATTTTTTTCTCAACACAAATGGACAAATTCTTAAGCTCTGTTACCCTTTTAGGCTTCCCTTGGGCTCAGTCAGAAAAGAATCCACCTGCAATGCAGGAGACCTGGGTTTGATCCCTGGTTTGGATCATGGTAACCCACTCCAGTATTCTTGCTTGCCGAACCCTCACGGACAGAGGAGACCAGTGGGATGCAGTCCGTGGGGTCTTAAAGAGTGGGACCCTGTCTCTTCTCTGCTACTCCTCCTGTCCAGGACTGGCAGGGCACCTCCTGCCCTCCTGGATACAGCCTGGCTAAAATATGAGGTGTGGGGACCCCTTATGGGGACATGAAACAACCAGCGTCTCGAAAACACAGCACAATCCCTGTTTTACCTGCAGTGCAGTAATTCCATCTGTTTTCCTGGTCTGTCTGGATGAAAAGCTCCTTCTGACAGACAGTATTATCAGATTTCTGAATGTATTTCCTTAGGCATCCCCTGCTTTCCAAAAGATTAGCCTCTGCCAATAAACTGTGATGTGAGACCTAGATTGTCTATGCTCTATGCCATTTTGATTTGCAAAATTTTCATAGGAACCCTGTACTTTCTGGTGGCAGAAACACCTTATTCCTCATGTCTCCTTACTCCAGCTATGATGTTATTACATGAGGAGAGGAAGAGAGAGTTGTGGAAAAACATGGGACTTATCTAAAATTTGATACATGCCTTACCCTTGGTTCAGACATTCCAAAGCCTGGGACAGTCTTCTCCAGAGTCCTCCTGTTTCCCAGAAACAGCCTTTCCAGGAAGCGGCCTATCAGAGAGTAACAGAGAACGCCCCATACTGTAATCCAGGGCCAAGCGTGGCTGCGGGGCCCAGCTCCCTCCAGCCTCCCGCTCCCTGTTCCCTAACTGCTGCTGCGGACTTCGGGGGGAGAGAGTGCAGTCATACCCAGACTGCTGTGAGGCTGCTTTGAAGACTCAAGAAAGGGTGTGCTCCTTTTTGACTGAGCGCTGGAGTGGCTTGCCTTGTCCTTCATCAGGGGATCTTCCCGACCCAGGGATTGAACTCACGTCTCTCATATCTCCTGCATTCGCAGGTGGGTTCTTTACCACAAGCGCCACCTGGGAAGACCTTGACTGAGAAAACCACCCATTAAATACGTCCCGCTTGAAAGAGAAGAAGGAGAAAAGGAGAAAGAAGAAGGAGGAGGAGGAAGAGGAAGAAAGAAAAAACTTCTAATCAATCCATCAGTGAGTCCCAAAGAGATCCAAATGTAAGCCAGAAAGAGAACACTATAATGGCCCTAGGAAAAAAATGTTCAAAATAAGATTGATTTGAGGAAACCTTTCTAGTCAAGACATAAATCCCATAAGCCATGAAGAAAAGGCTGATTTATTGTCCTCTAAATATTAAAACATGCAAAGCATACCATAAGCCAGGTCAGATTCCAAGGAGAGACCAGCCGATACTTTGCAATACCTAGAGTCAACAAGGTGAAAATCCACAAGAGAGAGCCTAAAATCCACAGAAAAGGACTGAAACCAGTTTTTAAAAATTGAGTAACAGGGACTTCCGTGGTGGTTCAGTGGTTAAATCGCCTTGCAATGTAGGGCACGTGGGTTTGCCCTCTGGTCAAGGAACTAAGATCCCACATGCTATGGAGCAACTCACCCCATTTGCTTCAACTAGACCTGACACACTCAAATTTTAAAAAAAGTATATATATATACTAAAAATTTGAGTAAGAAGCTGAGGAAACAATTCCCGGGGAGGGGACTTGCCCAGGGTCACATAGCTCTCCATGGGCAGAGTGGAGGCCAAGACCAGACTTTCTGACATGCATATGTGAGGGGGGAACATGGTTTTAGTGACCCCAAATTTCCAGCATTGTCTCTGCCTGTAAAACACATAGATCAAAGCCCATGTCCCTCCTGTTAGACTGATGTGTTCACAGTTTGGCTTTTTGTCTTAAAATTATAAAACCGAGGTCATAATGTAGGCATTGTATAGCAAATCCTGTGTCTCCCCACTTGGTCTCCTGTTCCTCCCCTCTCAGGCCTCAGTTCCCCCCGCAGGGATTGGCACTGCGCAGGCATTCAAGAGACAAGGTGATGATACACCTGGATTCCTTGTATCTCAAGAGGAAGCCTTTGCTCCATCAGCTGCAGTGAAGCACCTATGGGCAGCCTCAGGGTGGCCAGGCTGCAGCAGGGGGGGCTCTGACTCCTCTTTCCTCCTCCACCCCCTCCATTTCCTCCAGTTTCCCAAAGGGCTGAGCACCTGCAACTTACATCTTCCTTCTGGGGTGTCAGCTCTCGTCTCAGGAGCCCGTGTTCCAAGCTGAGCCCACTTGAGCAGGCGTCACCCTCCCTCTGCACTCTCCAGGGGCCCAGGTGGCCGGAGGAAGCTGCCAGACACACCTGCCTCCACATGCAGGCTCTGCCCCTGCTTAACCTGCTGCCTCAGCCCTGACCTCACCTCTCTGAGCTTCCTTTCCTTCTTGTGTCAACTAGTGACAATCATCCTTTTCTTAGTTGTGAGGATGGGGAGATGGACGGGGGCCCTACCTCCCTGCTTACCCAGGAATCTTCTCTGGATGAGTGTGAACAAGATCCAGTTGTTCTCAGCTTTGCAAATGCAGCCAGAAGCTGTGTGTCTCTGCAATAAACCACACATCCTGTGGGTCCAGATAAACCTGGAGAACCAAAAGAGGAAATTGAACACACTCAGTTCTCAGTCACTTGCATCAAATAGTCTGCCCACCAGGCCCCACCCCGTGCTTTTTTCACCCTCCCATGGCTCCCTTAGAGAAACAAGCCCAGTCTTGACATTCTAGGTCATTCTTGGCTCAGTTCATCCTGCTCTGCGCTCCTTGAAAGGAGACCTGCCATCATCGCACTCTGAGGCCCTTGGCCTCAGCCCATAGGCTTCTTCCCAGCCGCCTCTGCATTCTCTACTAACCCACACCTGCTAGCCTGCTTGCCTTATTCACTGTCATGCCACCAGCATGAGACCCAGTCCCAGAAAATGCCACCTGCTCACTGCATACTGGTCATGCTGCTGCTGCTGAGTGTCACATCCATGCAGATTCTGGGCACCTACTTAAAGAGGACCTTCTGCCAGGGTCACCTGCTGCAACCACCTGGGAGATCATGTTCATGCAGCAAAGCCCAAATCTGACATCACCTCCTCTGAGAAGCCCTCTAGGACCTGCCCCTGTAGAGTCCACATTCCTCTGCTCTGCTCCCATGGTACCTGGGAGAGGGACCTAAGGCCACTCCTCTGACACTCTGTCCATGCCCCTCCCACCCCTTCTGATCAGATCCCTCTAGACTTAGCCCCGCTGGCAGGGATGGAACTAGAGTCTTTGTTCCCAGCGACCCACAGGAGGAGGCCTGGTCTTTGTGGTCACTGCCATTAGGTGAAAGCAGAAGTTCATTGCGGCGGGGGTCAGGGGCTGAGAGCATGCTGTCCTTTTCTTCCTTGGCTTATCTCCACTTGACAACTTGATATTTTCTCTCCAAATGGAGGACTTTTATTAGAAAACCAGTGTCCTGGCAACTCAGAGAAGTCTACAACAGAGTTGGCCCTGTCTCCGTTTGGTTCCTGAGCAATGAGCCTCTGTGGACGGAGGGCTGTGCGTGTGCCAGGCGCTGTGCCTGCACCGTCCATGCCTTTCCTGTTGAACTCTCACATCAGCTCTAGGAAGTACTGGCTCAATTTTACGAAGAAATGGAGAAGCAGAGGTAACTCAGCCTGAGAGTCTTTATCCTCAACTGCTGTTCGGCTTTCTCTTCTTTGCCCCCAAGCAGAAGTGACTGCAATGGGCCTATGCCCTTCAGGGAGGCCAGCCTGACCTTCCATTGGGTTGCTTCATCCCAGGAAATGTCCCTGGGCCATCATGGTCACCTCCCCTCCAGGTTTTGATGGACGGACAGAAGAGTGATGGGTGTTATTCCATGAGGACCACACAATGCAATTTGGTCTTGCAATCACCCATAACAAAGGCCAGAAATTTGATCTGATTTTGCAGATAAGGCAGCCAAGGTCAGGGAGAGGCGGGGCTTTCTTCAAGCAACTCAGAAAACCTCTGTTGTTGGGCAGAAGAATATCAGCAGCTCATGTCCTGCAAACGTCCATCTGTCCAAACACCACACTCTCACGCTCTCTCCCAGCGCTCAGGGCTCAGGCTGGAAGCACTGACACAGAGGAGTCAAGGGGCAAACACGCAGCTGCCCCTCCTGCGGTCCTGCACAAGCCTGCCCGGACCCCACACGAGCGGTCAGGACTTAAGGGCGCCTCCTCCCTGGAGCTCGGGGTCCTCTGGGGACAGCCGGTGCTGGGTGTCTCCACTACAGGAGGGACACAAGGAAGATAGGCGGTGGCCAGGGGCTTTCCTGGAAGGACAATCTGAGCACAGTCACCGCTCCCTCCGGCTCACTTTAAACCTCTGGCAGAAATCCAGGAAGCAGGGGACAGGGAAAGCTACGTGGGTCTTCCCAGGGGACACCTCCTGTCATGAGGGCGCCCAGGCCCTGCTTCCTCAGTGCCCGCCACTGCAGGAGAGCTGGGGGGTCACGAGCAAGGTGTGGGTGTCCCGGGACTCACTTCGTGTCCAGGTAGCCCCTGCAGCAGTCCTGGAAGCCGATGATGACATCTGTGATCTCAGGTCCCGCTCCTCCAGGTGGGCCAGCAGGCCGGCCTGGAAGAAGAACTTGCTCTGGCCAATGCGGTACAGGCTGCTGCAGAGCTCCAGGGCTTCGATCCAGAGGATGAGAGCCGGCTACTGACCATGTGCCACCACGGAGCCCTGGAACAACGAAGGCCAAAGCAGGGGCCTGGGGCCAGGGTTGGCCCTGCTGGTCTGTGGGAAGCCTCCTCCTGCTGCAGGGAGAGTAAGGGGGTAAGGGGACGCCAAGAGGGGGCAGGTGGGGGGCAGCAAGGGGCAGGTCAGGAGTCAGACTCACAGAGAAACGCAGAAACTCAGCCCTGAAGGGCCTGACCTGTGGAGGTCTGCCCATGTGCATTTCTCACAAAAGTGGCAGAGGACATGGGGGCTCAGGTAGCATTGCTTTAGGTGACTAGAGAAACACGGTTGCTTTTTTTAAAAGGGTAGTTCAAAGTCAAGAGTGACCTAACCTACTTAGGAGCCAGAGGAGCAAATCGCAGGAGGACAAGCATTGCCAGGCCAGATGTGGAAGCAGAGGGCGAGAACCACATGAGGCTTGAGAACGGCACTGTGTCAGCAGAAGGGTCTCCCCATCAGTGGGGAGGCAAAGGGCAGCCTTGCTCGTCAGGGAAAGGGAAACGGCTTATCCGAGATGTCAGAGATGTAAAGAAAAATAGAAATCCAGGTCTGACTCTAAAGTTGGGATCTTCGCCATTCTGATTTATGTCCAAGGGGAAGGAGATGGGAGGGGGCCTGAAACACAGAGGAGAGGTCCAAGTTCTCCCTCCCCATAAGGGCCTGCTTCCCTGGTATAGAGGTCATGGGGTGCCCTGGACCCTGGAGAGCCTGTGGAAGGACAGGAGGAGCAAAGGGTATGATTCTATCAGAAGAGCGCTTGGCTATTTGCAATTCATTTACTTTTTTATCATGTGATTCTCTTGAAGAGGGGCAGAATTATTATTTTATTATGTAGATAGGGATACAGGCAAAGGCAGGGACCCAACCTAGATGCCCATCAGCAGATGAATGGATAAGGAAGCTGTGGTACATATACTGCATGGAATACTAGTCAGCCGTTAAAGAGAATTCATTTGAATCAGTTCTAATGAGATGCATGAAACTAGAGCCCATTATACATAGTGAAGTAAGCCAGAAAGATAAAGATCATTACAGCATACTAACACATATATATGGAATTTAGAAAGATGGTAATGATAACCCTATATGCAAAACAGAAAAAGAGACACAGATATACAGAACAGACATTTGGACTCTGTGGGAGAAGGCGAGGGTGAGATGTTTCGAGAGAACAGCATGTATATTATCTATGGTGAAACAGATCACCAGCCCAGGTGGGATACATGAGACAAGTGCTCGGGCCTGATGCACTGGGAAGACCCAGAGGAATCGGGTGGAGAGGGATGTGGGAAGGGGGATCGGGATGGGGAATACATGTAACTCCTTGGCTGATTCATGTCAATGTGTGACAAAACCCAATAAAATAAAATAAAAAACTTGGGGGATAAAATAAAGAAAAAAAAAAAAGGCAGGGACGCGACTTCTTCAGATCACACAAGTCAGAGAAAGAAGTAAGGCTCAAAAATCATTTCAGACAAGCTCCTGACAAGCAGACTCTCTTGCAGGCAACAACCACACACTCTAGACCTGGTACAAAGTACAGAACACAAAAGTAGAGAGTGCAAAACCGCCATGCGAAGGCTCAGGAGAAGGAGCAGAACAGGAGGATTTTGAGGGGAGTCAAATACAGATTGAATGATGGGTAAAGGAAGAGATAGTCATTTTTTGTCGATTTCTCCTGAAGGCAGCTACAGTCCTTGGTTGGATAGAAGTGACTGAAATTCTGATAAGTCTGCTACCCTTCTGGCCTAAAAAAACCCCAAGGACAGAGCCCAGAGTAGCCAGTAATCCTCAGTCTTCCCCAGCATCAGGCTCTTTCCCAGTGACTCGTCTCTTCACATCAGGTGGCCAAAGTATTCTTGCCGCAAGAACCCCATGAACATGAACAGGACGAACCGTGTGAAAAGGTGGTGCACTTGCTGTTGTGTGTGGGGTGCTTGGACCCAGAACAGGGTGAGGAGGGTCATTTTGTTGGTCTGAGAAGAGGGCTCATGTGCATCCAGGAAGCACTCAATCTGGAGCCTCTTCACCTGAGACTTTCCTCCCAGGGTTCAGGTCTTTATTACACACTCATCCTTCTCATCCTTCAGCCTGACCTATTGGGCCAAGAATAGTCTCCCAACCCAAGCTCTTCTGTGCCCTGGGATTTTGACTCTGAAATATAGGTGCCTGGACCTAAGCCCCCCCGCTGGCAGAGGCCTCAGGGGACAGACCGGGAGCTCCTGCAGGGGGGCCTGTCCTGCTTCCTGTCCTTCCTGAAAGGCACAGGTTTGGGGGCTTCTTTCCATTCTCTGACCTGCCTCGGTTCCCTCCAGTGGGCCCTCTTTTGTGCTCACTTGGTCAGACTCGGTGTCTGTTGCTCAGAACCACAGGGAGCTCACCTGAGACAGGGGTCACCATGGGATGGGAGCCTGTTTGGTGCTCACATGCTCCACATGGAAACACAGAGAGTTGGTGCCCCATGGAGCAGGCCCAGGGGGGTGAGAGCAACACCCAGATGCTCCCTTTTCCTCCCTGGAGAGGATGAGCCTGAGGCCATTCCATGAAGTCTCCTCAGAAGGTCATGGCAGGTGCAATCCCAGTTGGGTGACCGGGTCAGAACATGGCCTTGCATAGACTTTCCCTCCTTCCTGCCCACTTCTCCCAGCCCCCCAGTCCTGCTCCGGGGGATGTAGTGAGCGTGGCGTCCACCTCTGCCTTCAAGGGATTGAGGCTCCAGCAGAATACTTTGGACTGCTTGTTTTATTGAATGGAAGTCCATGTTTCCAACACACAGTGAGGCCAAACAATACCAGAATGTTGGAATTTGGAACCAAAGAAGGTTCATTGCAGGGCCATGCAAACAGACAGTTGACTCATGCCTTAAAAATCCCAAACTCTCTGAAACTCTTAGCAAAGCCCTTTCATGAGAAAGGTAAGCGAGGGGCCTGGTTATTTGTTGCAACCTTCTTGGTGTTAGAGCCTTTTTTCTTGATGTCAGGTCATGATATTCCTGTGAACCTCCAGCAAACATATTATTCTCTTTTATGATAAGAAAGAGCAAGGTCCCAAAGCTCAACCTTCACCCTTTGAGGTCCAGGCTCTGGCCAAGAGGAGAGGGGAAGCTTCTGCAGGAGTCCTGGTGAAACATGAAGGCAGCCTGGATGAGGGATGTGCTGTCTCCCTCTGCCCCTCTGTTTATGGCTGACCCTCTCTCACACCTGCACACAAACCCTCTGCTCTCAATCACCCTTGGGTGCCCTGTGTCCATCCTGGTCCCCGGGGCTGGAGGAGGAGTATCCCCGTGCTCAGCCCAAGTCAGAAGACATGGGCTCTCCTGAGTGTCCCATGGGGCCTGGGGGCTTCAGGATCTGAGGGAAATGACTGGATGGGAGCCCAGTGGGCAGGAAGGAGGAGCCATGGAGGACGTGCCCCCTGAGATCCTGGGAGACAGGCTCATGCGGAAGGAGGTCAGGCATCTGGAACCCCGTTGAACGCATCAATCAACGCAAGGAAGCCTCACTGAACCAGCTCATATTTATTGAACCAGAGTCTGGAGAACAAAAGGTGGGGGGAGACAAAGGCACCTGAGTATCTTGTCCAGCCCCACCCACCACTGGAGAGGAAACCGAGGGTCTGAGAGGCGGCCTTTCCTCACCGCAGGTTGGTGATCTCCTTGACACACCACACAGTTCCTTGGTCAGCTGTTGCCTTCTGGTGTCATTTCTTCTTTCTTTTGTGATTTTTTTTTGTACCCACCTCTGTTTCACACAGCATTTGGAATTTGCTAGGGTCTTCATTAGTCACTCAGTGTATCCTGGTCCCAAATATCACCTGCATCTCAACAAATGTCCCACACAGTGAGTAGTCATTGCTGCCACCACCACCATTATCATCAAGAAGTCACTGCCTAATTAAGGTAAACCTGCTGGAATCAAAGGGGAGCTGATGCTGGAGAAGGAGGGCTAGAGACCACCATCAGGGGGAGACTCTTCTTGCTGGGACAGCAAACCCTGGGGAGCGCGATAGAGGAGCCGGGGCTGCTTCTCCTGGACCCCAGCTATTGCTCCTCTTTGACTTTCTCCCATTTTAAATGCTTTCATATTCCTGGCCTCTCATTGCTAGCTCTTCTGCCTCTCTGTTCTGCCCCCAGTGTGTTCTTTAGTCCAAAATAAGTGGTATCTCCCCTCCCGTCATTCTCATCCCTTAGTCCAGGCTCCAGGCTCCTTCCTTCTCTTTCCCCATCTTCACCCTGCATGCATTCCTCCCCTGCTGTGCTCAGCTACTGAAAGGCCAGATTGCTAACACCCAGCTCCATCAGTGTTGTCTCCCCCTCCTTTCCCCTCAACAAGGTGTTCTGATCCTTGGTCTCACATGTGTCCCTGGTTCCTGCACTTCTCTGGGGGTGGGGGAGTCAGGCCTTACTTCAGCCTCTCATAGGTCTGTATGAGCTCCTTCAACTTCTTCTCCAGCTCCCTGGCCTGCTGCCTCAACTTCTCAGCCAACTCTGTCTTTGCCCCCTCATGCAAGTGCATCGACTCTTTTACCAGGAAGCCCACATCCACTAGAAGGAAGATTCCTGCAAAGCCTCCAGTAATGATCCGAGCCTTTTTGGTCATTTCCAGAATGGTGCCTTTGAAAACTTCGTTCACCTCCTTGCTTGTCTGGATGAAGACTTGCCCAGTGCTTGTGAAGCTTTTAGCTTGGGCTACTAACTGAGAGTTTTCTTTCACAAACTTTGCAGCATGGACATTTTTCCTAACCCCTTGCATGGATTTGTAGACTTTTCTTGTAGAAAAAGCCATCCCAAGTGCAGACAGACATCGAGCTCCCACAGACACGTTTTCTTTGATGCTAGTTGACAACAGGTCACTGGCTTCTGTTTCTGCTGATGACCTACTAAAGTGTTCCACGATGGTGGTGGACATGGTGGTCCCAGCAGCTGCTGCTCCCAGCCCTAACCCAGTGGTCGAGAGCGCCAAACTGGCCCCAGCTGTCACGGGTGCCAGAGCCAGGCCAAGAATGTTTAGAACACCAGACACAGTGTTGGTAGAGTTGGCCACCACCTTGAAGATGGTACAGTCCCTGTGCGACTTGTCAACCCTGTCTGCAAGTGCATAGAGCTTTCTTATGCTCTCTTCCAGCTCCTTTTTCACCTGAGGAAACTCCTTTAAAAACCTCTCCCTGTCTAGCAGGTCCCGTTGGAATCTCTCTTGGTCTTCCATAGCCAAGTCTACCTTCAACTCATTCAGAAATTCATGTAATGCCTCCACTTCTTTCCTGTAACAAGGAACATCAAGGGATTAAGAAAGACAATTTGCTTGTCCATAAAATAAGTTCCTTGGATTTATTCTGCATAAGCCACAGAGATTTTATTATAAATCACAAGGGAAGAGTTTTGCAAATGTAAATTATTTTCAACATTAAACACATGTTTGTACCTCATGGATACTCCATTATTCAATCATGAAATAAATAAGCAAAAGTCATTTTAAGATAGTCTTAAGAGAGGTATTTGATAAAGATGCCTCAGAGGCAGGTCAACACAATCACTTCCAAAGGACTGGTAGGGTGGAAAGTCCACAGAGAAACTAACAGAAGTGGGATTTGGGAAGAAAACCTTCATTCAAGGGCCTTAGTTTGTAGTGAGGAGTCAACCTGCTCTTTGCCCTTGGCAACTGGGAAGTGGTCCCTAAGCTCTTGGAATATCCTGGCTGATAGGAGTGTTCTTGTCTGCCTGGGCCTTTGGCCACTGGACAGTCTGACAAAGTGACACATGATGGTGTCTTTGGGTCAAGTAATATCTGCACTGACCTCCAGAGGAGCTGGACACTAAGGCATTAGTCTGACCTCTGGGAGTAGCCAGAGAAAACAGGTCAGGGTATTAATAATTTGTTTTTAAATTTTTAGCTTGAAAATAATAACAGTAATAGAGAAATAAAGCATCACCATAATAAATAAAAGATTGAAGCCTGGTCCTATTCTCATTCAACATCACAAAAGGGTTTTTGTTGTCATGCATTTAACATTGTTTAACACCGAATTAACTTACTGGCAACTAACAAAAAGGGAAGACTATCACAATACAAAGACAAACACAAATGAGGACTGTAGACATTACACAAATAAGCAAAATGCATAGTACACATATCCACAACTTTCTAGAAATCTCATCCTATGATAACTCACCAATTTATTTGATGTTATATTTCAGGCAAAATGGACATTAAAAAAAAACGTTATAATTTGTTTTTATACAGGATGAACTTCCCTGGGGGCTGGGCTCTGTGTGTCCTGCCACACGCTGAATCCAGGACAGTAAGTCGTCCTGAGGACAATGGAAGCTTCATGTGTGAGACCTGCCCAGACTGTCCTGGAGCTGATGGGAACCTGAATTCTGCTCTGCAATAAACTGTAACTGGAATCGTGACATCTTTCTGTGCCCAGCATCCCTGACCTCTCGAGGGTCATCAGCCTAACTCACACCTTACCTGGTAACAGCTTCACATACCTGCACCCTAAGGTCATATGCAACTTTGTGGAACCTCTAAAGATTCAAGAGACTTTAGGAAACATCTATCTGAATTGCTGAGCCTGAGGAGAGTGGAACTTGCACAGCTGGTGGAGGAAGCGTTTCCTCTTGGGTGGGGATGCATGAGGCTCCTCAGAATCCCTCAAATGACACACAATCACAGCCCCTCACTGTGACCCTGGAGGGCTCACTGAGCCACACGGCCTTCCACTGTCAGGGCAGCTCCATGCAGACCAGAAGAGGGTCCCTGATGGAGGGAGAAGCCAGGTCCCAGCAGGGTGTGGAGGACACGGTCACCCAGGTCCCTCTAGCCCAGCTTGAGGGGATCCCATCAGTGAGGGAAGAAATGCCCCCCTCCCATTCAGGGGACCTCTGCTAGGGTCACAACCCCTTCAGTCTGTGTCCTTGGGGCCCACTCTGCTCACTCTAATCCTGGTCCTCCTGCCTGAGCCTGCCTACTAGTCCTCCAGCCTGAAGCCTCTGCTCCACCCTGACCCCTGGAAGAGGCCTGCCAGGAGGAAGCTACCTGAGTGGGGGGGATGTGGGTAACATTCCCGATGCACCGGTGTAGGTTACCTGGGCAAACCGTCCTCAGTCACAAAGTTCTCCCGGGTTTTGCCTTCAGTGAGCAGGTTTTGCCTTCAGTGAGGAGGTTTTGCAGCTATTCATTGCTTACTCTCTTCTGGATATGCTCAATGATAGCCTCAAAGAAAGTTTTTACTCTAGGTGAATAAAAGACTAAGATGAGAAGAAATTATGCTGTAATGTAAATGGTAAATGGTAATGAATATGAAGTGGTTAAATTAATCTTCCTGAGCAGCAGTCATCTGGGGGTGCTGTTGATGGATTCACCTGGGGTTATGGGTGGACTGTGTCCAACTGCCCCAATCATATGCTGAAGCCATAGCCTCACCCCACCTCAATGAGTCTATTTGAAGATAGAGCCTTTAAGTGGAAATTCCAGTGAAATGAAGTCAGAAGTGTGGGGCCCTAATCCAAGAAGACTTGTGTCCTTTTTGAAGAGGAAGAGATACCAGCTCACTCGCTCTCTGTCTATCCTGCAGCATGAGGGGTTGTTAATTTTTTTTCTTTTTCCTGTTTTAGTAAGAGTGAAAGGAACCCAGGTCTCATATGGAGGGAACCCAGAGCACTAAATCTGTGTATTTATTGACTGGTTTGTGGGTGGGTGGGGGAAATAACAGAGCACTTGCGTGTCTGCAGGGGTGTTTGAGATCAGTAGAGCCAGAACCTGCCTGAGGTGTCAGACCTGGTAAGCACATGCTTATATATGAGATCCCTGGGCGAGTGTGGTGACACAGCATGGAGGGAGAGCTGATTCTGGGGGGAGGAGAAGTTTTCCACCTGGATCTAACACATTCTAGGTAGAGGGGACAGCATCATACTCGGCAGGACCTGCTGTGTGGCCCAGGCCACAGAGCACGTTGCATTTCATCCTCATAACAATATAGGAAAATATTCCTCCCATTTTACAGGTGAGATCAGGTAATTGTGCTCCAGGTCACATGAGGGGGAGACGACAAAGGCCAGATTGGGGTTCAGTTCAGGGTCTGCTGATCCTTGCAGGGCAGCTGGGCAGGCGGCAGGGTGAGAGTTGGAGGAAACAGCCTCTGTGATGATGCTCCAGGGTTTTGGAGCAGGCAAAGACTCGGACAAGAGAGAGGGCAGGAGAAGCTTCAGGGATGCTGCAGGACCTCCTCTCCCTGCCCTGTCTGGTCTCGGGGACTCCCTCTGCTGTCCCCTCGGTCCTTGGGCTGTTCTGGCCTCACTCCTGAGTCATGAGCTGGAACTGGGGGACCGGGAGGGAGAAACTGAGCACCTTGGCCATGGCTTCCAGAGAAGAGGGCCAGAAAGTAGGTGATGGGGACAGAACCCAGGGTACGGGAAGTCCCCTTGGACTCCATGGGACTTGAGGATGCTTATCTATTCCCTTCTTGATTCTTCTCTAGGTTAATTCAGATAGTTGGCGGCATCTCAGTTCTGGGTCACAAGTAGGAACCATCCAAACAAGAGACAGCTGACTACCTGAGCAGTCCCAGAGGTCTTTTGTGTTCATGGCAGCAGCAGAGATCTCCTTTCAGCTCCTTGTCTGTGTCAGGTTGGAATGAGGTGTGGCTTCATCCTTGGGAAGGAAAAACAGACTGTGGGCTCCATCATGAGTGAGCAGTGACTGCAGGAAGCCGTCACGGGTTTGGTCTCCAGGGGTTTCTACTAGGACGGCCACCAGTGCCACCATGGACTTAACCCAGCATGATTCTCTGTCCCCTGGGCCCTGCTGGCCACTAGTTAAGGAAAGTTACTCATCCTCCCACTGCTATCTCCACCCTGAGTTAGAGTTCTGCTCTCTTGTTGGGGCCCAAGGAGAAGATAATCAGACAGGAGACAGTAATCTGCGAAGTTATAGGAGCAATAAGACCAGAGATGGAAGAACAGATAGGAAGGGATACTCTGGAAATTACATGAGGGAACACTTGTGTGTACTAATTGGTAATAACTAATACTGATTCATCGTCTATGACATGCAGGCTCCTGAAACTCACTTAAAATTAGGTCAGCCCAAGTTTTCATGCTGGTGCCAGAGCCTGGTCTTTCTGATCTATATCCCACATTTGTGATGACTATGCCTTATGCCTTTTTTAATATAAAAATGTGTGTTCGTAGATATGTTTATTAACAAATGAATGTTTTCATTCTGAAATGATGTCTTGCTCCCTGTGCGCCAGTCTCTGCTTTGATAAATTTCCTGATGCTGCAGCTCCTACAGCCCACAGCCTTCTAGCTTCTGCAACAGCCTTTATGCCACAAGGGCCTGAAGTCCCTCCGACTCCACCCAATCCCTGAAGCTCTGCCCAGGGTGGCTGAGGACCCTTGATGGTGCCCAGTCCTCTCTGCTGTCATCCCCTGACAGTTGAGCTTTTAGGCTGTTTCTAATTATTTATGTAAATAATAATGCAAAGAAACCTTTCTTGTAGAAAAGTTTGCCTTCCTTTGATATTTCTTTAAGCTACTTCTGGAAGTAGAATTACTGAGTCTGAGGGTATCAACACCTAAAGATTTTTCATGCATAGAGCCACACTGTTATGCAAAGAAACTACCAATTTATATTCATCCTCATGAAATAGGAGAGTGCCACCCTTTCGATCTTGTCAGTTCTCAGTTGTCTTTATTTTTTTTAAGCAGATCTTTATATTGAGAGGTTTTCTTTTGGTTCTGGTTGCGACTATCATGTGCTGGGAGGTAAAGAAAGAAAGCAAATATTGATTATGTTTAACCCCTTTTTAGAAGGCAAAAGAGCATTTATCAACTACCCCTCCTGAGACCTGACTGAAATGATAGTAAAGATCCTTACTGATATAGCAACAGATATTGATGAGAGCCTCAAGTGTTTCTGATTTTGCTCTACACTTCAGTTGCTCTAAGGATTTATTAATTATAATGTATATTATTCCAATAACCCTGAGATGTGTACTATTGTATTCCTGTTTGGAGATAAGGAAACTGAATCATAAATGTTATGTGATTTGCCCGAGGTCAGAAATCTTGTTCATGGTAGACTGGGTTCCAATTCACTCTATGGGCTCAAGATCCCATACCTGGCCTCTTTCCAGTTCAGTTCAGTCCTTCAGTCCTGTCTGACTCTTTGCAACCCCATGGACTGCAGCATTCCAGGCTTCCCTGTTCATCACTAACTTCCAGAACTTGCTCAAACTCATGTCCATTGAGTTTGTGATACCACCCAACCATCTCATCCTCTATTGTCCCCTTCTCCTCCCGCCTTCAATCTTTCCTAGCATCAGGGTCTTTTCCAATGAGTCAGTTCTTTGCATCAGGTGGTCAAAGTGTTATAGCCTCAGCTTCAGCATAAGTCCTTCCAATCAATATTCAGGACTTTTTTCCTTTAGGATTAACTGGTGTGAACCTCTTGCAGTCCAAGGGACTCTCAAGAGTCTTTTCCAGCACCATAGTTTGAAAGAATCGATTCTTCAGTGCTCAACCTTCTTTATGGTCCAACTCTTACATTCATTCATGACTACTGGAAAAACCATAGCTTTGACTTGATGGACCTTTGTTGGGGAAGTAATGTCTCTGCCTTTTAATATGCTGTCTATGTTGGTCATAACTTTTCTTCCAAGGAGCAAACGTCTTTTAATTGCATGGCTGCAGTCACCATCTGCAGTGAATTTGGAGCCCAGGAAAATAAAGTCTGTCACCATTTCCATTGTTTCCCCATCAATTTGCCTTGAAGTGATGAGACCGGATGCCATGATCTTAGTTTTTTGAACACTGAGTTTTAAGTCAACTTTTTCACTCTCTTCTTTCACTTTAATCAAGAGGTTCTTTAGTTCTTCTTTGCTTTCTGCCATAAGGATGGTGTTATCTGCATATCTGAGGTTGCTGATATTTCTCCCGATAATCTTGATTCCATCTTGTGCTTCATCTAGTCCGGCATTTCTCATGATGTACTCTCATATAAGTTAAATATACAACCTTGATGTACTCCTTTCCCAATCTGTAACCTGTCTGTTGTTCCATGTCTGGATCTAGCTGTTGCTCCCTTACCTACATACAGATTTCTCAGGAGGCAGGTCAGGTGGTTTGGTATTCCCACCTCTTGAAGAATTTGCCAGTTTGTTTTGATCCACACAGTCAAAGGCTTTAGCGTAGTCAATGAAGTAGAAGTAGATGTTTTCTGGAATTCTCATGCTTTTTCTATGATCCAGTGAATGTTGTCAACTTGATCTCTGGTTCCTCTGCCTTTTCTAAACCCAGCTTGAACACCTGGAATTTCTCTGTTCACATACTGTTGAAGCTTAGCTTGGAGAATTTTGAGCATTACCTTGCTAGTGTGTGAGATGAGTGTAATTGTGTTGTAGTTGAAACATTCTTTGACATTGCCTTTCTTTCTGATTGGAATGAAAACTGACCTTTTCCAGTCCTGTAGCCACAGCTGAACTTTCCAATTTGCTGGTGTATTGAGTGCAGCCCTTTGACAGCATAGTCTTTTGGGATTTGAAATAGCTCAGCTGGAATTCCATCACCTCCACTAGCTTTGTTTCTAGTGATGCCTCCTAAGGCCCACTTGACTTCACACTCCAAGATATCTGGCTCTAGGTGAGTGACCACACCATCATGGTCATCTGGGTCCTTAAGACCTTTTTTGTGTAGTTCTTCTGTGCGTTCTAGGCCAAAGGACTAGATCACCCCCAAAATCCCCTCCGTCTCTGGTCTCCAGTCACGTCTCAGGAGTCCACATCCTGAGCTGAGCCCATGTGAGCAGGTGCCGCCCTCCCTCTGTTCTGTTCAGGGGCCCAGGTGGCGGGAGGAAGCCCTCAGACACATCTGCCCCACATCCAGGCTCTGCCCCTGCTTCACCTGCTTCCTCGGCCATGCCTTCACCTCTCTGAGCTTCCATTTCCTTCCTCAGTCAGTAGTGACAACCATCCTTTTCTCAGACATTCATCCTGAGGACGGGGAGTTAGGCGGAGTCTTAACCCCCTGCTTACCCAGGAGTCTTCCTTGCCCAAGTGTGAACAAGATCCAGTTGTTCTCAGATGTGCAGGTGCAGCCATCAGCTATGCAAATCCTCGATAAACCACACACACCCTCTGGGCCCAGATATACACCGGGAAGCAAAAGTGAAAGTGAAAACCCTATGTCTGAGTTACTCAGGCCTGCCCACCCACCGGGCCCCACCCTGGGCTCGTGCCTCCTCCCTTTTGACGCCTTAGAGAAACAAGCTCAGCTCTGACATGCCAGGGCCTTCTTGGCTCAGCACATCCTACCCGGGATCTGTGAAGGAAGACCTGCCACCAACAGACTGTGAGGCCCTTGGCATATCACTCTCCCACCGCATGGGCTTCTTCCCAGCTCCTCCCTCTCTCCCCCTTTCCCTCTTGATACCCGCCTGCCTTGCTGACGTTGCTCTGCCCAAGGGGTAAAGGCTGCTGTCCAGGTCTGTGATCTAGAAGAGGAGAGCTGGATGCTTATCCCATACCGCATCCCACTCCCCACACCAGCACCCACCACTGGGCTCTGGAACAAGGCCAGGCTGGGCGAGGAGCCTGAGCCAGGGTCAGTCCTGCTGCGCTGTGAGCAGGATTTTCCAGATACAGGGTGAGCAGGAGCTGGGGGTCTAGTGGAGAATGGTTGGGAAGGGAACAAGTTGGGGTCAGAAAAGGGGAAGTCATGAGTTAGACTTGCAGACAAACACAGAACCTCAGTTCTGTAGGAATCTCACATCTGGGTGTCTCTGCCCACGTGTACTTCTACCAAGGGTCTCAGTGAACATCGGGGTTCGGGCAGCTTTACCTTAGGTAAATAGAGAAAAAGCTTTTTAAATTTTTTATGATTAAAAGGTAATGTAAAGTCAAGAGTGGGTTTAGCAGCCTTAGGAGACAGAAGAGCTCAGCAGCAGAGCTGAGCAGGTTGCAGCCACAGGCAGGAGCCGGCTAGGACTACACATGGTTTGGAAGCAGGGCTGTGACAGAACAAGTCTCTCATTACCGATTGTCATTGACCGTGAGATGGGGCCCAGCCCAGCTCATCACTCATCTGAGTGTAAACTCTTGGTAGATATTCTGTGCAAGCAACACAACTTGCTGAAGAGAAGCAGCTTTAGTGTAAATTCTGACCTCTGCAGACTTAGTACAACACTGCTCAGTTAGGTTTAAGCCCCAGGAACAAGTCAACAGGAGGTTGTGTGCAGCTGGTGTGAAAGCGGCTCTGAATTGCAAGGTACCTTTGAGATGTGGGAGCAGCAGCTTAAAACCACCGAGTGCCGGGGCCTGCAGAGAAACTAGAAACCACCAGCAGAGGCCCTGCTGGGAGGGACTCAGGTCCTGGGCGGTGGGCATGTGCGTGCAGCACAGACCCCTGCCCGTCTCTCCCCACGTGGGACAGGATAGCAGGTGGTGACAGACAGCCGTGTGACCTGGGCTCCAAGAAGGCAGGTACACTGCCCCGGACCCAGGACAGTTGTGCTACAGACACACCACCTGTTTGCTTCACTTCCTCCTGGGACAGGACACCCTGTGTCCTCCCGAGCTGTCAGCTCAACCTGGATGCAGGAAAGAGGCTGGAAACACACAGAGGCCCCATCCAGGACAGTCCTTCCCAGGCAGGGGCCGGGCCCACCTTCCTGGACCCTGGGCCCAGCTTCCTCCTGTTCTCCGTGGGGGTGATACCACCTGCTCTCAGAGGAGCAGTGAGGATCCGATGAGGACCCAGGTGACGGTGCTGACACAGCGATGGCCCAGCCCAGGCTCCACAGTGTGATTTTCCCTGCAGGGAGGAGGAACAGGGAGTGGGACCCCGGTGAAGACTTGTCTCAGGGGAGCAATGTTCCTGGAGGTCAGGGCCCACTGCACGTCCCTGTTGCCTGTACATATGTAGCATACATGCAGAACACAGAGAAAGGGGCTCAGCAGAGCAGGAGAGGCACTGGCATCACCTGGAGCCCTTCACCCCTGACATCACTGCAAGATGCAGCAGGTGGAGGTGATGCGTGTTTGTCTCCAGTTGGGGAAGTCACCGGTGCCCTTGCTGTAGTGTGTGGGATGCTTGGACCCAGAACAGGGTGAGGAGAGTCATTTCTGTTGGTCTGAGAAGAGGGCACATGTGCATCTAGGAAACACTCAATCTGGAGCCTCTTGACCTGAGACTTTACTCCCAGGGTTCAGGGTCCCTGTTACCCATTCATCTTCCTCATCCTCAGCCTGACCTACTGGTCCAAAAATATAGTCCCCAGACCCCAGCTATTCTGTGTCCTGAGAATTTGACACTGGGATTCCTGGTGCCGGGACCTAAGCCCCCTGCTGGCAGGGGCTCAGGGGACAGACCGTGAGCTCCTGCAGGGGGACCTGTCCCGCTTCCTGACCTTCCTGAACTGCGCGAGTTTGGGGGCTTCTTTCCTTTCTCTGACCTGCCCTGCTTCCCCCAGCACCTCTTCTGTGTCACTTAGTCAGACTCAGTCTCTTGCTCAGAATCACAGGGCTGTCACCTGACCCAGGGGTCACCGCGGAATTGCATCAACCACACACTGAGCTAAGTGGGGTCCAGCTCTAAGGGTTCAGGGAGACTTCGGGGTGGACACCGAATGGTTCTGTACCCAGCGCCTGAATCCCTGCCCAGAAGTCTGTGCAGGATGGGAATTCTCCGGGAACTGATGAAGAACTGATGAAGGAATGAACTCCTATTTCTGAAGGTCAGGCAGGTGTTGGGCATGACTGCTGATGGTTCGACCCCTGAGTGGATCCTTCTGCAGATCCCCTGGAGAAGGAAATGGCAACCCACTCCAGTATTCTTGACTGGAAAATCCCATGGATGGGAGAGGACACCAGGCTACAGTCCATAGGGTCACAAAGAATCAGACATGATTGAGCAACTTCACTTTGCATTTTTTTTCCTCTCACATCTTCAGGAAGGAATGGAAGGGCCAGTTGACATCTCAGGGAAACACTGGCTGAGAGGGAGTCAGAGTCAGAGTCTGAGGCACTGAGGAAAGTCTTCCGAGGGAGGTTTGGACAAAAGTGGGGAGAAGGCTCTGCAGCATGTGGGGAGAAGGCTCTGCAGCATGTGGGGAGGGACTTAGGAGACGTCCTTGGATCATTTCCAGGTCCCGGGTCTCTGGCTTCCTGCCCTGGGCTCCAGGTGTGGGAACCTGTTAGGTGCTCACATGTTTCACACATGGAAACATAGAGCGTCAGTGTCCCGTGGAGCAGGCCCGTGGGCCTTTGAGCAACACCCAGATGCTCCCCTCTCCTCTATGGAGAAGAGGAGCCTGAGGCATCCCATGAAGTCTCCTCAGAAGTTCCAGGCAGGTGCAATCCCAGATGGGTGACCAGGTCAGAACATGGCCTTGGGTGGACTTTCCCTACATCCCTGCTCCCACCCCCTAGCCCCTCAGTCCTGCTCCTGGGGATCGAGGGAGCCTGGCCCCCAGCTCTGCCCTCAGGTGACCCCAGGCTCCTGAATGCTGCTTTGGTCTGCAATTAGGCTTTGGCATCTGTTCTCAGAGTCACGGGTAGCCGTGGAGGAGGTGAAAGCAATTGTCGCTAAGGTTGATGTTCTTCTGGGTCATTCTAGGCAGTGCGGGAAATAGACGGGTGGGGCAGGGCAGTGCCCCAAGGTAAACACAGGCAGACAGGTCTGGAAGCTCCTGCAGGAATCCTGGTGTGAGGCAGCCTGGGTGAGGTGTGTGCTTTCTCTCTCCGCCCCTCTGCTTATGGCTGACCCCCCCCCCCCCACCTGCACACAGGCCATCTGCTCTCAGTCACCCTTGGGTGTCCACCCTGATCCCCAGGTCTGGAGGAGGATTATCCCCGTGCTCAGCCCAAGTCAGATGACACGGGCTCCCCCAGGCGTCCTACGGGGCCTGCGGGGCTCCAGGGTCTGAGGGAAATGATTGGATGGGAGGCCAGTGGGCAGGAAGGAGGCTCTATGGAGGACACGCTCCCTGAGAACCTTGGAGACAGGCTCACGGGGAAGGAGTTCAGTCATCCGGAGCCTAGGTGAACCCATCAGTCAACGCAAGGAAGCCTCAGTGAATCAGCTCATATTTATTGAACCAGATTCTAGAGAACACAAGGTGAAGAGAACAAGAGCAACCTGAAATTTCTTATTCAGCCTCACCCCCAGCTGAAGAAGAAAGCGAGGGTCAGAGATTCGTGTCTTTGGCCCCAGGCTGTTTCATCTGAAAAGCTCCTTTTCACACACTGAAAAGTTCCTTGGCCTGTTTCTGCCTCCTTGTTTCATCCTTCTTTCTTTCTTTCTTTCTTTTAATCAACCTCTGGTCTTACTCCACATTTGGACTTTCATGGAGACGTCCCCAGTCTCTCAGTCACTCTGGACCCAAGAGCACCTGGCGACTTGTCACCTGTTCCCCCCACGGTGCTGTCAGCTCCAGTGCTGTCACCAGCGCCAGCACCATCCTTGTCATCAGAGTCACTGCCTGAGGATCCACACAGACAATGCTCCATGCAGACGTACAGATGGCCACAGGGAAATGAAAAAATACTCAACATCACTAATCATTAGAGAAACACAAGTCACACTGCAGTAAGTTATCCCCCCTACAGCATCAGAGGGCCGTCCTCTACATCTACAATGCTCTGAGGCTGTGGAGAAAAGGGAACCCTCCTCCACTGTTGCTGGGAATGTAAATGGGTGCAGCCGCCATAGAAGACTATATGGAGTTTTCTTAAACAACTAAAAATAGAGCTACCGTATGATTTAGCAATCCCAGTTCTGGGCATACATCTAGAAAAAATTAAAGCTCTAATTTGAAAAGATACATGTACCCTGATGTTCATAGCAGTACTATTCATAACGGCCAAGACACTATATTAACCTAAATGTCTGTTGACAGATTAATGAATAAAGCAAATGTAGTACATGTATACATACCATGGAATACTACGAAGCCATAAAGAATAATGAAATAATATTATCTGCAACAATATGTATGTATCTGGAGATTACTATCCTGAGTGAAGTAAGTCAGACAAAAACAACTATGTGATATTAACTTATATGTGGAATCCAGAAAATAATACAAGTGAACAAATGAATAGAAACAGACTCATAGACACAGAAAAGGAAATTTTTACCAAAGCTTTGGGGGGACAGATAAATTAGGTGATGGGATTAACAGATACACACCAGATAAACAAGGGCCTGCCTACTGTAGTAGCATAGCAACAGTATTCAATATCTTGTAATGAACTATAATGGAAATGAATAAAATAGAATATAGATATACACATGCTCAGATGTTCTGTCGTGTGTGACTCTCTGCAACCCCATGGACTTTAGCATGCTAGGCTAAGACAAGAATATTGAAGTGGGGTGTCATTTCCTCCTCTAGAGAATCTTCCCTACCCAGGAAAGAAACCTGTGTCTCTTGCTTAGCAGACATATTCTTTACCACCTGCAAAGCCCAGATAAATACATAGACACCTGTATGATTGAATCACGTTGCTGTATACCTGAAATTAACAGACTATTGTAAATCAATTATCCTTCAATAAAACAAACAAACAAACAAAAGAAGTCACTGCCTTAGTAAGATACATCAGGTAGGGCCACAGGTGAGTTGATGTGGAGGAGAGGTCCAGAGACCACCAGCAGGGGAAGACTCTTCTTGCTGGGAAATCACAGCCTGGGGAGGGCGATAGAGGAGCCCCGGCTCCTTCTGGATCCCAACAATCCTAACTCTCTGACTTTATCCCACTTTCACGCCATTTTATACCGGGCCTTTAATTGCTAGTTCACCTGACTTCCTTTATTCTGCCTCCAGGGTCATCTTTAGTCCAAAGGAAGTGCTTTCTGATGGGAGGGGAGTTTGGGGGAAAATGGATGCATGTGTGTGTATGGCTGAGTTGCTCTGCAGTTCACCAGAAACTATCACAACATTTTTAATCGGCTATACTCCAACACAAAGTAAAAAGTTCTTAGTATGAAAAAAAAACTCGCTTCTCCCCGCCTCTCATTCTCTAGTGCCCCCTCCTCCCTTAATTTGGGCTTCAGGCCCCATCATTCTCTCTCCTCATCCATCACCTACATCCATCCCTTCCCTGCTGTGCTCAACCACAGAAATGCCAAATTCCTAACCCCCAGCTTCATTAATGTGGTCTCCCTCTCTTTCCCTCTAACAAGGTACCTCTGCACGTTAGCCCCTCACGTGTCCCTGGACCCCACACTGCTCTGGGGATGGCTAAATCAGGTCCTCCTGCAGACTCTCATAGATCTGGGTGAGCTCCTCCAACTTCCTCTGCAACTCCCACGCCTGCTGCCTCAGGCTTTCAGCTGCTACTGTTTTGGCACCATCGTGCAAGTGCTTTGACTCCTTCACCAGGAAGCCCACATCCACCAGAAGAAAGATCCCTGCAGTGGCCAAGCCCGCAATCCGGGCTCCTTTGGTTATTGTTAAAGCTGTGGCTTTGAAACCTCCCTCTATGTGCTGGATGGCTGGGACTGAGATCCTCGCAGGGCTCATGTAGATGTGTGCATTGGGTGCAGACTCAGGGTTGGCTTTGCCTGTCTCCATGGCATGGATGTTCATTTCAATGCATTGCACAGCTTCTGTGACTTTCTCTGCTGTGTCAACAATGTGGGGTTTGCTCTTGAGTACCTCTAGGAGAACCTTCCATTTCTTGACAACACTTGACTTCATGTGACTGGCTTCAGTTTCTGCTGATGACCTGTTCACATGTTCGATGATAGTGGTGGACACACCGGTCACAGCTGCTGCTGCTCCCAGCCCTATCCCAGTGGCCAAGAGCACCACACTGGCCCCCGCTGTCACGGGTGCCAGAGCAAGGCCAACAATAGTCAGAATACTAGACACAGCACCGGTGCTGTAGCCCACCACGTTGGAGATGGTACATCCCTTATGCACCTTGTCAACCTTGTCTGCGAGCGCGTGGAACTTGCCTATGAACTCCTCCAGCTGCCGTTTCACCCGAGGAAACTTAATCAGAAACCTCCTCCTGTCCAGCTGCTCTTTGGTGAGTCTTTCCTGGTCCTCCTCAACCAAGGCTCTGTTCAATTCCTTCAGATATTTGTGTAGATCCTTGGTGTCTTTCCTGTAATAATGAAGGTCAAGAGGTTAGAAAGGCAGTTTGCTTGTCTGTAAAATTGACTTCATAATATATATTATGCATAAATACAGATATGTTACAATCAATTAGAAAAGAATTTTATAAATGTAAATTTTTCTCTTTCAATATTAAACACGTTTCCTACTTTATAGATGCTCCATTTTGACATAGCTAAATTTGGAATAGGTAAAGAAAAGTCAACTTAGGATACTGGCAACTTAAGAGAGGTATTTGAGAGAAATCCCAGGTGGTCCAGAGGTTACAACTCTGCACTCCCACTGCTGGCCTTGACTCAATCCCTGGTTGGGGAATGAGGATCCCCAGGCCATATGGCTCAGCCAGAGAAAAGGTATGTGGTAAAGATGTCTCACAGTTGGGTCAACACTCTCACTTCGAAAGAGTCTTTGGAGTGGGAACTCCACAGATAAACAAAGACATGTAGCACTGGTTGAGAAAACCTTCATTCAAGGGCCTCAGTGTGTAGTGAGAAGTCTCCCTGCTCTTTGCCCTTGGCTACTGGGAAGTGGTCCCTAAGCCCCTAGAATTCCAGCTGATAGGCATGTCCTTGCCTGCCTGGGCCTTTGGCCACTGATCAGCCTGACAAGGTGACGAGTGACCCAGGGTCTCTGGGTCTCATGGTGTCAGTTCTGCCATCTGGGAGAGCTGGACACCATGGCACGAGTCTGACCTCCAGGAGGGGCTGGAAATGACAGGTCAGGGTAATCTGGCTTTTAAGCAAGGTGAGTGTCCCTGATGGGCAGTACTCTGTGCATCGTGTCACACACCGAATCCAGGTCAGTACGTGTCCTGAGGACAATGGGAGCTTCGTCTGTGAAACCTGCCCAGACTCTGCCCTGTGACTGGTAGGAACTTTTCTCCTTCCCTGTAGTAAACTGTAGCTGGGATCATGAAGCTTTCAGTGAGTCCTGTCCATTCTATAGGGAATTCTTGAACCTGAGAGTTGTTTTGGGGATCCCCTAAATTTGCCACTGAAGTCAAAGTAAGGCCAGTCCTGGGCACTGTGCCCTTACACTTTGCAGATTGGCTGTCTCTATGATTTAGAATTTTTTAAACCCCAAAAGTCCGAGCTCGAAGGCACCTTATAATCATTTGGTCTGCCATCTGCTGTCTTCTAAGCATTGTGCCCTTGACCTTCTCAGCAGAAGGTCACGGGGTCTACCCACTACCCCAGTTGACAGGGAAGCAGGAGATGTGCTATGAGTCCTGGTTTCCCTTGGACTCTCCAGCTCACCTCACTGAAACGTCACCCAGCACCCTCAATGGCTCAGGGGTCACCAACCTAACTCACAATTTACCTGGCGACAGCTTCACCTGCCTGCAGCCCAGGCCATGTGCAACTTTGTGGAACCTCTAAAGATACAAGGGCCTTGAGGAAATATCCTTGAACGCCTGAGCCTGAGGAGACCGGCACTTGCACAGCTGGTGGAGGAAGCATTTCCTCTTGTTTGGGGATGTGTGAGGCTCCTCAGAATCCCTCAAATGACACACAGTCGCAGCCACTCATTGTGACTCTGGAGGGCTCCCTGAGCCACACGGCCTTCCCACTGTCAGGGGGACTCCACGTAGACTAAAAGAGGGTCCCAGATGGAATGAGAACCCAGGTCCAAGGCAGGGTGTGCAGACAGGGTCACCCAGGGCCCTCTAGCCCAGCATGAGGGGATCCCATCAGAGAGGGAAGAAATGTCCCACCCTCTATTAAGAGGACCTCTGCTAGGGTCACAGTCCCTTTGGTTCTGTGTCCTTAAGGCCCACTCTCCTCACTCTAGTCCTGGTCCTGCTGCCCAAGTCTACCTCACAGTCCTCCAACAAGGACCCTCTGCTTCACCCTGACCCCTGGGTCTGACCCTGGTGCAGGTCTCCCTGGTCCTTTGGTCAAGATGATTGCTCTTGGTTCCCCACCTCTGACCCTGCAGTTCACTCTGAGGCCATCACCATAATCCATCAGACTGAATTGCTCTTCCCATTGGACACAGGACAGATCTGATATTCAAAGTCTTAAGCCCTGTAAGGCACAGGAGTTGGGCAGGGCTAGATCCAGGATACCACCAGCTCCTCCAGTTCCTCTCTAGCCTAGGTCTGCAGGATCTAGCAAGCAGGATCCTGCAGAGTTGGTACAGTTCCTAACATGGGGAATAGAGAGACTGTAGGCAGAAGCCAGGGACACAGATGATGGTGTCAGGATTTTCTAACTTGTCCCAAAGAACATTCTGCTTGGTTCTCATCACCAGAAAGAAGACCCTTGGGCCTGTCTCATCCCAATAAGTTTTTCAAGTGTTAATATTGACTGATTCCTTACTTTGTCATTATGGGAAGCACTTTACATCCATGATCTCAGTGTCCTCACAATAAAAATGAAAAGATGAAGAAACTAAAGCAGACAGTAGCTCAGTAATTTGTCCAAGGTCACATAACCTGCGCCTTCCTTGCAGGTTTCAGCTCTTCTCAGCCCAGGATCATTCACGCTCAGCAAATGACATGGAGGAAGCATTCCTGATGGGATCTTGAGAAGGAACACCCTTGACCCCAACAATCGGGTCCTGCCTGGAGGAGGTGTGCCTGCCAGGAGGAAGCTAGCCTGGTACTGGGGGATGTGGGTGACCTTCCTGGTGCACGTGGGCAGGTTACCTGGACAAACTGGCCTCAGTCTTAATTCTCTCCAGGAATTCATTCAGCAGGAGGAGCAGTTCCTTTCTGCCCAGTATGTCCCAGAGACATTCAACAACCTCCTCAAAAAAGATCTCAATATCTAGATGAAAGAAAAGGGAATAAGATTAGAAGAATTTGTGGTGGAACATAAACGTTATTGAGTATAAAGTAGTTAAAATTCATCTTGCTGAGCAGCAGTCACCTGGGGTGCTCTTGGTGAGGTCACCAGGGTTATGGATGGACTGTCCCGCCACCCCCAATTTGTGTTGAAGAGTTAGTCCCCGGGTGACATTTTTTAAGATAGGGCTTGTAAGGAGGTTAGGTGAAATGAGGTCCTACATGGGATTCCCAGGTAAATTGAGGTCATAGGTGTATTCCCAGGGTGTTCTAGTGGGAAAGAACCTGCCCGCCAATGTGGGAGATCTAAGAGATGCAGGTTTGATCCCTGAGCCAGGAAGATCCCTTGAAAGAGGGCATGACAAGCCACTCCATTATTCTTGTTTGGAGAATCCCATGGATAGAGAGGCTGCCAGGCTACAGTCCATGTGGTTGCAAAGTGTTGGACATGACTGAACAACTGAACACACACACACACAAAGAGAAGAAAGAGCAAGTGTGATCTGTTAGTTACCACTTCCAGAATAGACTGGCAGCACCCTATGAATGAATGCTTCCATGTTTGGGCAGTGAAGCAATTGAATACTCATGTAAAATGGGATAAAGAATGTAATGACTATAAATAGCCTGAGATCATTGCAGGGTAAGACTACTCCCAATGATTATCAAAATCCCTGTGTGATTTCAGAGATCTGGAGGTTATGAAATTGTAGGTAAGATATTGGTGGCCAGGCTATATATATGCGTGTGGGCTGGGACTTGATATAAAATGTGTTTCTTGGTAAATCCACACAAAGAGGCATTCTTCTTATTTCACAGAAGAAGATCATGAAACTCAGACAGGAGTATGGACAGCCAAAGGCCACAGAGCTGAAAGCTCTGAGGTTGAATCCAAGGTCAATTGTCAGACATTTCTTGGACATGACTTTGAATCCTCCTTACATTTAAAACTCCTGTGATTTGTTCATTCCACTCTATAGTACACAATGTGGGTTCTTTGCAACTCAGTTTTGGTGGTGAGCATGCAGTAGCATATATAGAAGTAGAAATATAATGTTGTAGACACGAAACTTAGAAAACATTACAAACTCATGTTACCTAATTTTAAAAAAGACTTTAGGACCACATGCCATTGAGTAAAACTACCATGTGAGAGGATTCCTGCTTCTGACCACAGACTCTAGGATGGGCAGGGGAGGGGATCAAACAGGTGGAGGAGATGTAGAGCCAGTGTGATCCCCATCACCCCTCCCCTGCAAGTAGGAGGCGGCAAAGGCCAGACTAGGATTCAGTGCAGGGTCCACTGACCCTTGCAGAGCAGCTGGGCAGGGGGCTGGGCAAGAGCCGGAGGAAACAGCTTCTGTGGTGACGCCCCAGGGTGTGGGAGCAGCAGGAGGTTTGAGCCAAGGCAGAGAGCAGGAGAACCTCCAGTGATGCTGGAGGCCCTCCTCTCCCAGGCCTGCCTGGCCTTGGGGACACCCATCTGCTGTCCATGCTCCACATGTTCTCTCCCGGCCTCTGTTCTGAGTCACTTGCTGGGTGCTGGGAGAGGCAGGAAGTCAGCACCTTGGTCATGGATCATGAGGAGTGGGTCGGGAAGGAGTCTGTGGGGGGACCCTGGGATGAGGGGAATCTCCTGGTCTCTCTTGGAAGCTCAAGGATGCTTATCCATTCTCTTCATGGTTCTTGATTCCTCTGGACTTTAACTCAGCCTGGAAATACCACCCTCAATTCTGGGTCACCAGTAGGAACCTTCCAGAGAAGAGGCAGCTGACTACCTGAGCAGTGTTTCAAGTTTTCTGAGCTCATGTTGGCAGCAGGGGCTCTCAGAGACCTCCCATCAGCTCCTTGTCTGCGTCAGGCTGGAAGGAGGTGTGACCTCACCCCTGGGGAAGAGAAAACAGACTGTGAGCTCCACTGTGAGGGTGCAGTGGCTTCAGGGAGCAGTGAGGGCCAAGTTCTCTGGTGGGTTCTGCTCAGTCAGTCACCAGGTCCTCCAGGGACTTAGCCCAGTGTGGTTCTCTGTCTCCTCGGCTCTGCTGGATGATAGTTCAGCAAAGTCACTCACCTCCTGCAGCCCCTTCCAAGCCAAGTCAGAGTCCTGCTCTCCTGTTGGGGCAAAAGGAGAAGATACTCAGACAGGAGACAGCCATCTGTGAAGTTACAGGAACAATCAAACCAGAGAGTAGAAGAACAGATAGGAGGTGATACTCTGGAAATGAAGTGAGGTTGGGACACCTGTGTTTCCAAATTGGTAATGACTAATATTAATGATAGTATTGATCCAGTGTCTTTGACATGCTGGCTCCTGAAAGTCATGTAAACTTAGCTCAGTTCAAGTTTTCACGCTGGTGCCAGAGTCTGGACTGGAACCCGAGTCTTACTGATGATAATCACACATTTGTGATGACTATGCTCTACTGCCTATAATATACAAAAATATTTATTTGTGGATATATGTTAATTGGTAAATGACTCTTTTCATCCCAAAATGATGAGCTCCCTGTGCTCAAGTCTCTCCTTGATAAAGTTCCTGGTGATACAACTCCCAGAGTCAAGGTCCTCCTTGCTTGTGCAAGAGCCTTTTTTCCCACAAGGGCCTCGAGTCCCACCAGCCCTGCCCCAATTCCTGTCTCCCTGCTCTCAGTGACTGAGAACACCTGCAGGTGTTCTGTCCTCCTTGTTTTCCCCTCCTGATTATTGGACTTGATGTAGTTTCTAATCCTTTATGTAAATAATAGTGCAAAGAATATTCTCCTTGTATATAACTTCATCTACATCTGAGACTGTATCCTTAAGCTATATCTAGAAGTAGAATTAAGATCAGATGGCATCAACACCTAAATATTTCCATACTTAGAGCCACAATGTTTTGCAAAAAATTATAGCAATTTATGTTCACACTTTTAATATATGAGGGTGTCTATCCTTTCAGATATACCCATTCTCCGTGGTCTTTCTTTAAGAATAGGTCATATCTTTATCATTAAACAATTTATTTTGGGTCTGCATGTGATTATCTTGCAATGGGAGATGAGGGAGGAAAGCAAGTGTTGATGATGTGTAGCTACTGTATTTAAGAAAGCCAAAGAGCATCTGTCAACCACTCCTCCTGAGACTTGACTGAAATGATGGTAAAGGTATATATTGGTATAGTACCAACATCTACTAATAAGACTGCGTGGTTTCTGTAGTATAGTGGTTATCACATTCACCTAACACGCCAAAGGTCCCCGGTTCACAATCAAGTGGAAACAACTTCACCTGGGCTTCCCTTGTGGCTCAGTGGGTAAAGAATCCACCTGCAATTCAGGAGACGTGGGTTCGATCCCTGGGTTGGGAAGATCCCTTCTAGAAGGGGACAGATACCCACTCCAGTATTCTGGCCTGGAGAATTCCATGGACTGTGTAATCAAAGTGATCACAAAGAGTCGGACATGACTGACCAACTTTCACTTTCACTGATAAGAGCAACTTGTGTTTGTGATCGTTGCTCTGCATTGGTATCGGCTCTGAAACTTTACCAATGGTACCTCATATGTCATTCCGTTAGCTTTTTAGATGTGTACCATTGTATCCTCATTTACAAATAAGGAAGCTGACATAGGTGTTACCTGACTTACCTAAGTTCAGAAGTCTTGCCCTTGGTACACTGGTTTGACCCCACTCACTGGGTCAAGAACCCATAGCGTGCCTCTCCTCCCTCTGCTGCTAATAAAAACAAGCATGGGAGCAACAGAAGACCAGAGTCTTTAACAAATATTTGAAGACTCACTGGATGGAGAAGTGATAGCTGAATAAAGAGGAGTGCAGTAGAGGGAGAGAAACAGGGAGCATGTTCACAGGAGAGAAGAATGGTCTGCTGGGCAGAGCCCCAGAGAGGGAGCAAGATGAGAGGGAGGCCAGGGGGAGAGCAGGGGACAAGCTCACCAGCCCCACATCCCATCCCATATTCACAGCAGCCTTCACTCTTCACCAGACTTTTAGAAGGTTACTTGAGAATGAGATGCGGGAAAAAAAATTAGATTACGTCTCTGTTTAATTATGGAGGAAGGTAAAGGATACCCATGAGAGAGACAGACATGGGATCCAGGAATCAGGAACATCAACCCAGTGGGAAGGGAATTCAAGGATTCCAGCTGGGTGCCCAGCAGATCTAGAGAGAAACCAGTCCAGAATGGGATAAGAAGTCCAGAGTGTGGGGATAGGGGGCTTGGTATCCCATGAGGCACAGTTGGAGAGAAATGGAGGAAATGTTGAAGAGAAACGGTGCAAGGGGTGAAGATGAGGACAGTGAGAAATATCAGGAAAAACTAAAGTGCAGGAGGAGATGGGGATGACAGAGGATGAGATGGTTGGATGGCAGCACCGACTCAATGGACATGAGTTTGGGTAGGCTCTGGGAGTTGGTTATGGACAGGGATTCCTGCTGTGCTGCAGTTCATGGGGTCGCAAAGAGCAGGACACGACTGACCGGCTACACTGAACTGAACTGAACTGCTGAGAAGCATGTGCAGCTATATGGTGCAAGTTAGCTCTTAAAAAATGTATTACAATATCACAAAAAATGTAAACTCTTTTGTTTGATTTTTTAAAAGAAAGTCTAAAGTAAATCTATCTATGTCCAAGTCCCTGGGAGACTGTTTCAAAACTGAAGTAATATTAACATATATAATATGATATAACTCTCAAGTGTATAATATAGTGATTCAGCAATCTTAGTTATATTTCATTTAATGTCATTATAAAATAATATTTATCTTTTAAAATGAAACAGAGTATTTAAATATGTGAAATAAATGTACTTGTTAATTTAAAATTCGAAATACACTTCTAGAAGTTGGGAGCCAAAGCACTGAAGGGAGGAGGAGGATTAATATCTCAGTTTACAAAGCTGCGAATCAAGAAATAGTAGGTCGAGTCGAGAGCATAAGAAACAAAGATGTAAGTAAAGTGCTTACAAGTACAAAGCTTCCTAACAGAGGATATACAATTAGTGGAATAATAATATGAGGAGAAGAAGGAAAAAAAAAAAAAAGAAGAAGGGGACGGGTATAATAGAAAGTATAAAAAGAAATGAAATCCTTATTTTTCTTAATAAGAAGCAAACAAATACTATCAAATTTAAGTCAAGAACAAGCAAAATGCAATACCTACTACTTATTAGCGATTGTGGTTGATGACTTCCCACTTTGCACCAGGCACCTTCCCAATTGCTTGGTATGAATTCACTTCCTTTTAGTTCTCACAATGATCCTATAAGAAAGGAAACTTACACTCAGAGAGGTTAAGTAATTTACTCAAGGCACATAGCTAGTCTAGAGCCAGAATCCAAATCCAGGCTCCTGTCACCTGTGCATACATTCTCACACTATTCCACCTCCCAAAGCAGCAATATCATTTAAAGAGATTGATTAACTATCCAAAGAAGAAGCTTTTCCTTGGAAGAAAAGAGCAGAACCCTGTGCACAAATTGATCTGTTTTAACCTTACGCCCTTAGGACTAGATTGTATTAACTCTAAGATAGCAGAAGTCACTTTATAGTAGTCAATAACTCACAAGATTGGTCTGATTTCTAGTGCCACCACCTTAAAGTTGATGGAAGCAGCTGAATTAAATGCCAACAAGAAGTGTGTGGCTCCTGCTGTGACAACTGTCAATGTAGGAGACATGTTTGTGTTGATGAAACTCATTCAGCCAGTTCAGTCACTCTGTTGTGTTTGACTCTTCGAGACCCCATGAATCATAGCACGCAAGGCCTCCCTGTCCATCACCAACTCCCAGAGTTTACTCAAACTCATGTCCATCAAGTCGGTGATACCATCCAGCCATCTCGTCCTCTGTCGTCCCCTTCTCCTCCCGCCCCCAATCCCTCCCAGCATCAGGGTCTTTTCCAATGAGTCAACTCTTCACATGAGGTGGCCAAAGTTTTGGAGTTTCACCTTCAGTGTCAGTCCTTCCAATGAACACCCAGGACTGATCTCCTTTAGGATGGACTGGTTGGATCTCCTTGCAGTCCAAGGGACTCTCAAGAGTCTTCTCCAACACCACAGTTCAAAAGCATCAATTTTTCAGTGCTCAGTTTTCTTCACAGTCCAACTCTCACATCCATACAAAACCTCTGGAAAAACCATAGCATTGACTAGACAGACCTCTGTTGGCAAAGTAATGTCTCTGCTTTTTAATATGCTGTCTAGGTTGGTCATAACTTTCCTTCCAAGGAATAAACATCCTTTAATTTCAAGGCTGCAATCAACATCTGCAATGATTTTGGAGCCCAAAAGTATAACGTGGTTCTCTAGTAAAGTAGGCATGAAAACAGAGCTAAACCAGAATAATGAGAGTGAACATACTTGGCTGAAATGCATGAGTGAGCTGTAAACAGATATTGTCCAGCAGCATCTTTCCCACTGACATGTGAACCCTTGGGCTTCCATCTCCTCAAAGGAAGGAAGACCCCTTACCGGGGAGGTGAATCCCACGGGCCGACATCTCTGCTCTTGCAAAGGCACGATGCTCTTGAAGGTGATCAGAGAAGTGGTCATAAGGGGGCATCCACAAATAATAAAAATAATAAAAGATAATGATTGCTATGAATATGTTTCATTGAGACAGGCTGAGTGTGTGAAAGGATATGAGTTCATGATAATATTCAAATGAGAGGACTTTAGAAAAGTGTGGTCAAAAAGAGAGACAAAAGCTTTAAAAGGAATGCTAGTGGTTATGCAGGAGACGCAAGATGGAAGAGATATGGGATCGATCCCTGGGAAGGGAGGATCCCCTGGAGGAAGAAATGGTTGCCCACTCCAGGACTCTTGCTGGGAAACCCATGGATAGAGGAGCTGGGAGGGCTGCAGGCCATGAGGCTGCGAAGAGCTGGACACACCTGAGCGGGTACCTTTCTTTAGTTTCTATGGTGCAAAGAAGAGTGAATGTGATGGAAATATTCTGTGTTAATTGAATTTAATAATAAGAGGAGTCTTGATGCCTATGGGTATATTCCTTTCTGTTTATTTACATGAATGTTTATAAAGGATTGAGAAAGAAAGAACCCCTGACATCCCGAGGCTGACCTGGTGTCACACCAGGGCGATGCTCTTCTCCTGTTGGATGTAAAGGCTCTCACAGAACTCCAGCCTCACACAGGGTCACCCTGAGAGCAGGAGTGAGGAGCCAGCAAACACCCATCACTGCGTCCTCACCCACACCTCGCCCCCTCCCTTGGCTGAAAAACACGACTGTTCCTTCTTTACCCATTACACCTTATCCTCGCTCTGGTCTCCCCTCTCCACTGATGGAGTTACTGAGACCCCATGGTAGTGCTGCCCCCCATTCTCTGCAGCACCCAATCTAGAGCAACCCCATTTCCTTAGAGCTCCCCCCAAATCCCCTTACCTAAGCTCCACTCCTAGAATCTTTCTTTCTACCCTTTCCTCTGCGATGCCCACAGCTCTCCCTCGGGAAGAGTTACCATCAGCTTGTCTTAGGGAGGGTGCCTGGTGGGAGAGGCTGGCAGCATTGTCATTTGGATGGGAGAGAATTCACAAAGGCCGGCCCTCCTACAAGAGGATGGGAGAGGAGAGCTGGCTGGCCCCCTGCCTCCTTCTCTGCCTTGAGAAGCTGCAGGACCCCAGGAGCCAGATCAGCCTATTGAAATCATTAAACATGAGAAGAGAGTCAAGTCAGAAAGAGAGAGGTGGGCTCGGGCAGAAGGGCCGACTCCTGGGTGACGACAAACAATTGTAAATGCATTGAACACTTGACTCATCCTTCTGTCCTTCCCTCCCATTCTTGGCCTGGTCTGACCCTTGTCTGGGGCCTCAGCTGGGTGTGGACTTGGTCAGTGCTTCCTCAGCTGGATTCCTATGCAGGGCTTCCTCCTCTGTTAGCCTCTGATTGGTCCCTTTCTGGAAGGACTGTTGGTGGGAGAGGGGAGGACCCCGGAGAAGCCTGTCCCTGCCCAGCTGCATGACCAGTCATGCATCCCTCCCCTCCTCATAGGCAGACAGATTCTCCCCAACCATCTCCCTCATGTGCCTGCAGCCATGCTCCCTGGGAAGGGAAAGGGGTGTTAAGAAAGTCCCTAGCCCAGCACCCAGACCCTCCCGACTACCCCAGCTCCTGTCTTCCTCATACTCTCTGTCTCCACAGGGCCTGCTGCAGGAGACTGACAACTCACTTGGCACAGGCTGCCCCTGCCCATGAAACGTGTTTCCCCACTGGCCTCACTATGTGACAGGTTACTTGACCCTGGAGGCCCAGCTCCAAGCCTCCCTCTGCCACATTCCCCCAGTTCCTCTCCAGCTCCTCTTGAAGGTCACACATTCCTGATCATGGTTCTCTTTTTGCTCAGTTCCTCCAGGTCTGAGAACCCTACCCACATTATCAGGGGCCCTGTCTGTTCTCTGCTGGTCCTCCTGTCCAGGCTCTCTGGGCACCCTCCGCCCTCCTGGGCACAGCCTGGCCAAAATATGAGGGCTGGGACACTTTCTGGGGACATGAAACCAGCAACTTCTCGATGACACAGCACAATCCCAGGTCCCTATGAAAGTTAAAAAGAGAGGGAGAATAGAAGGGGGAGAAAGAGGAAGAGAATGGAGAAGTGGTGGAGAAGAAACTAAAGGTCCTAATCAGTCAATCATTCAAAAGGATCCAGTGTAAACCAGAGAGAAAAAACTGAAGGACTGAAGGAGGCATTAACAGTAACACTGATTTGAGGAAACCGTTCTAAATACACACATTCCACAAGATGTAAAGGAAATTCTGACCTAATGGACTCTTGGAAATTATAATTGCCAACGATCCTGTAAACCAGGTCAGAAAAAACATCTGCACCCACAGGGACAATGGAAATCAGCTTTTAAAACCTTAGTAAGAGAATAGAACAATCAATTCCCCAGGAGGTAGTTTGCCCAGGGTCACACAGCTCTCTGTGGGCAGAGAGGAGGCCAAGACCAGGCCTTTGGACATGGGTACGAGGGAGGGGTGCGAATGTGGGTTTTTTTTTTTTTTTCATTTATTTTTATTAGTTGGAGGCGAATTACTTTACAATATTGTAGTGGTTTTTGTCATACATTGACATGAATCAGTCATGGATTTACATGTATTCCCCATCCCGATCCCCCCTCCCACCTCCCTCCCCACTCCATCCCTCTGGGTCTTCCCAGTGCACCAGGCCCAAGCACTTGTCTCATGTATCCAACCTGGGCTGGTGATCTGTTTCACCCTAGATAATATACATGTTTCAATGCTGTTCTCTCGAAACATCCCACCCTCACCTTCTCCAGGAACGTGGTTTTAATAACCCAACGTTTCTAGGGTTGTCTCTGCCGGTAAAAAACATAGATCTAAGCTCATGCCCCTCCTGTTATACTGATGTCTGTAGAGTGTGGCATTCTATCTTAATATTGCCACACCGGGTTTGCATGTGGAGCTTGTGCAGTGAGCCCTTCTCACTTCTTCCAGCAGGGCCATCTTCCCCACAGGACCTCCCATCACCCACATCCTGAGCAGAGGGCCCGGCAAACACAGGAAGCCAACGCCCTTCGACTCCCCTCTTGGTTTCATGTCTCTCTCCAGGCCGCAGTCTCCCCCAGGGCCTGGCACTGAGCCTCCACTCAGAGGCAGGTTTTTTCAACAAACCCTGATTCCTTGTAACTGAAAAAAATCCCCTTTCCCCATCAGCACCAGCCTAGTACCCTGGGGGCAGCTTCAAGGTGGCCAGGTCATAGGATGGGAGGCTCTGACTCCCCTGTCCTCCTCCATCTGCTCTGCTTCCTCCAGTTTCCCAAAGTACTGACAACACCCAACGCCCACCTTCCCCCTGGGCTCACTGCTCACGTCTCGGGGGTCCACATCCTGAGCTGAGCCCACCAGGATGGGTGCCGCCCTCCCTCTGCTCTGTTCAGGGGCCCTCGGCTGGGAGGAAGCCCTCAGACACACCTGCCTCCACCTCCAGGCTCTGCCCCTGCTTCACCTGCTGCCGTGGCCATGAGCTCACCTCTTGGAGCTTCCAGTTCCCTTCTGTCAACTAGTGACAATTATCCTTTCTTCAGACAGTAGTCCTGAGGATGGGAAGATGGGATGGGCGTGGTCTTACCCACCTGCTTACTCAGGAAACTTCCTCTGTCCGAGTGTGAGCAAGATCCAGTTTTTCACATCTGTGCAGATTCAGCCACCAGCTGTGCATTTCTGCAATGACCACATACACCCTCTGGGCCCAGATATACTCTGGGAAGCAAAACTGAAAGCAAAGCTCTCACTTCTGAGTGGTTCAAGTCAAACAAACACCCGGCCCACCAGGCCCCGCCCTGGGACTATTTCCACCTCCAGCTGACCCCCTTAGAGAAAGAAACCCAGTCCTGACATTCCACAACCTTCTTGACACAGTCCACTCCATCTCAGGCTCCATGAAGGAAGACCAGTCCCCAAGACGCCATGAGTCCCTCGGCAAATCACTGCCCACCCATTTCCATCTTCTCACCCCTCCAACCCCACACTCGCCAGCCTGCCTGCCTCATTCACCTTTGTGCCTCCAGCATGCGGTGCAGTCCTAGAGCAGACCAGTTGCTCAGTGCATACCTGTCATTCTCTGCTGCTGAGGGCCACGTCAGGTGGCTTCTAGGATTTGCTCACACTTCTGGCTTCTTCTGCCAAGGATACCTGCTGCATCCAACTGGGAGAAATGCTTTCTGCAAAGCCCAAATCTGGCGTCACCTCCTCTAGAAGCCCTCCATGACCTCACCTGTAGACACATGATTTGCTGTTCTGCTCCCAGGGTACCTGGATGAAGGGCTTAAGGCCATCCCTCTGCAACTCTATCCATGCCCTTCCCCATCCCTTCTGATCAGACCCCTCTAGACTTAGCTCTGCTGGCAGGGACGGAACTAGTGCCTTTAGCCCACATGAGGAGGGCCGGCCTTGGGGGTCACTGCCATTACGTGGATGCAGAAGTTCATGGGAAGGGCTGAGAGCACGCTGCCCTTTTCTACCTCGGCTTATCTCCAGCTGACAACAGATTTTCTTCTCTACAAATGGAGGACTTTTTCAGAAAACCAGTGCCCTGGCGCCTCAGAGATGTCTACAATGGAGAGCTGGCCCTGCCCCTTGTTTGGCTCCTGAGCAAAGAGCCTCTGTGAACGGGGGGCTGATCGTGTGCCCGGCGCTGGGCTCGCCCCGTCCACGCCTTTCCTGTTGAACTCTCACACCAGCTGTAGGAGTGGGCTTCGTTTCACAGATGAAGAAATGGAGAATCAAGTTCCCAAGTCTGAGAGTCCTGCAGCTGGACTGCTGGTGAACTTCTCGGGTTGCCTCAAGCAGAAGTGACTGCAGTGGACCTGGATGGCCCATAGAGGCCCACCTGCCCTTCCCTCAGGGCTGCTTCAACCCAGGAAGTGTCCCTGGGCCATTATGGTCCCCACCATCCAGGATTGAGGGAGTGACAGAGGTTATCCATGAGGAGAGCCAACCATAATTTGGTCTTAAAGCCAACTGTTATGTATCTGCTGTGTTTTGCAGGTAAGGGAGCTGAAAGGAGGGGACAGGTGGGCGCTTTGTTCCAGCAACTCAGGGACTTGTGTTTGGTGGGAGAGTGTCAGCAGCTCACATCCTGCAAACATTCACTTGACACCCTGTTCCCAGGGCTCAGGACTCAGGCCAGGGCAGACGCCCCAGAGCCCAGACACAGAGGAGTCAGGGGTACACGGGCAGCTGCCCAGCCCCCTGACCTGCGCAAGTTCGCCCCACCACCACAGGAGCCACTGGGATTCCAGGGCACCTCCGCCCTGGGCTCGGGGTCCTCTGGGGACAGCCGGCTCTGGGTGTCACCCCTACAGAAGGGACACAGGGAGGAACAGCGGGAGGCAGGCGTTTTTCCTGCAGGGAAGATCTGAGCACAGTCACCCCTCCCGCCTGCTCACTTTAAGCCTCCGGCAGAAACCCAGGAAGCAGTGGGGCGGGAAAAGCCATGTGGCCTCCCTGGGGTACACCTGCCTGCGTGAGGGTGCCCAGGCCCCCCTTTCTCAGTGCCTCCACCACAGGACGGCTGGGGTCCAGAGCCAGTGGTGGGCGTCCCGGGACTCACTTCCCAGGCGGGTAGCCCCTGCATCAGGCCTGGAAGCAGATGATGGCGTCTGTGATCTTCAGGTCCCGCTCCTCCTCCAGGTGGGCTAGCACGGCTCCCAAAGAGGACCTTGCTCTGTCCAATGAGATACAGGTTGCTCTTGAGCTTCAGGGCCTTGATCTAGAAGAGGAGAGCTGGCCGCTGACCACATGCCACCCCAGCCACTACGGGGTCCTAGAGAAAGGCCAAGGACCTGGATAGGTCTTAATGCTCTGCGGACAGACATCTCCTGGTGCAGGGAAAGTGGGGTGGAGGAACGCCAGGAAGGGGGCAGGTGGGGGCCAGCAAGATCCAGGTAAGGAGTCAGACTTGTAGAGAAACACAGAACCTGGGCCCTGAAGGGATCTTACCTGCTGGCATCTCTGTCCTCATGCATTTCTAACAAAGGTGGCGGTGGACATCGGGGCTTCGGTAGCATTACTCTAGGTAATTAGAGAAAGTGTTTCTTTAAACAGGTAGTTTAAAGTCAAAAGGGGCTTCGACATACTTAGGAACCTAAGGAGTGAAGCAGGGGAAGCCAAGAAAGTGGGACCAGGTGCAGATGGCGCACAAGGTCTGCAAGTGGCTTGGGAGCAGCCTTATGACAGGACGAGTCTCTCATCTATAGCTGTAATTTAAAAGGAGGCTGGGTCCAGACTAGGTGTAACCCAGCATCCCAGTGTAACCAACTGTTAGACACTCTGTGCAGGCAACACAATTTGCCGAGAGGAACCAGCTTTCGTGTAAGCCAGGACCTCCACAGGCTCAGGACACCCCTGTTCAATTAGGTCCAAGCCCTGGGATCCAGCCAATGGAGGTTGTGTGCCAGGTGGTGTGAAGTCAGCTCTGCCACTTGCTGGCCATGACTTTGGCAGTAACAAAGCCAACAGTACCTACAGGTGTGGCCCTCACCCAGGGGGCTGTCCCACACTCCCTACAATTCCCAAACCCTCACCCACAGGTATCCAGGGATGTCTGGAAAAGACAGCCCCAGAGGCTTGGGAGGAGGGAAGGGGTTCCATGGAGAGAAGCTCATGTCAAAGATTTTGAAGCCAGCTATGTCCACGATCCTGATGAAATAGATGCCCTGGTTCTTGGTCTTGTCCAGAGCCTTTGATGCATAGGACCAGCCAGAGGAACAAGTGCTCATAGGTGGCCGTGGCCAAGGCCTCGGTGGCAAAGTCAGCTTGCAGGGACAAACAGGATGGGTGGTTGTGTCGGGGCCTCGGGTCAAACAGAGGGAGCCTTGAAGCGCTTATTCCCTTTACCCCAACGATGTCATCTGCAGGGCCCACCCCCAGAAAAACAGCCTCAAAGATGAGGAGAAAACTTCATACACAAATATGTTCACTGCAATGTTATTTAAAATGAAGGAAGTTGCAAGAGCCTAAACTTCCAACAATATGGGCAGAGAAAACTTAGACATTTGCAACGTGTTAATCATTCAGTTGTGTTCAAGTCTTCGTGAAGCCATGGACTGTAGCTTCCCTGACTCCTCTGTCCATGATGTTCTCCAGGCAAGAATACTGGAGTCGGTTGCCATTCCCTTCTCCAGGAAGTCTTCCCAACCCAGGGATATGAACTCGGGTCTCCCTCGTTGAGGGCAGATTCTTTAGGGTCTGGCCACCAGGCAAAGACATTTTTAAAATATAGGGATGAACTAAAGTATGTACAGAAGAAATGACAAGATTTTTGAGGTTTGCTTCAAAAAACATAGCTGCACTGTAGGGAGCTGTCCAGTAATCTTACTGGGGGAATTATTTTACATTTCTAGATTTTACCCCATTTCCTGAATCTGAACTGTTAGTTGTTGTGTTTTCATAATGAAATATATAGCTTCTTTAAGTATCAGGTTAAAGAATGGTTGGTCATAGCACGTCTGCTGTCTTTCAAAAACAATGCCCCTATATTTGGAGGGAGGGCTCTGACCAGATTCAGCGATGATCACCAGTGTGAGGTCTAGGACAGCACCCTTTGGAAAAGAACAAGTTAATATGATGTTTCAGACATTGTTGAGAGATTGGCGCAGGATCTTAAAGATGCCCAGCACCGGGGCATGAGAGACACATGACACTGTCAGCAGAGGCTCCGCCCGGAGGCGCGCAGGCCCTGGGGGGTGGGCGCATGGGTACAGCACACCTCCCTGCCCGTCTCGCCACGAGGGACAGGACAGCAGGTGGGGACTGACAGCTGCAAGGTCTGGGCTCCTGGGGGGTGGGTACACTGCCCCCGGGCCAGGATGAGCTGAGCTACAGAAACACCACAGGCTTGCTTCACTTCCTCCTGGAACAGGACACCCTGCCTTCTCCCGACCAATCAACCCAACATGGATCAGGGGGGAGGCTCAAGGCACCCAGAGGGCTCACCCAGGATGGCCCTTCCCAGGCAGGGGCCTCAGCCACTCCCTTGGTCCCTGGGCCCAGCTTCCTCCTGCTCTCCATTGGGGTGATATCGCCTGCTCTCAGAGGGGCAGTGAGGACCTGATGAGGACTCACGTGTCGGTGCTGAGCAGCGATGGGCCCACCCAGGATCCGCAGGGGTGAATTTCCCCGCAGCAAAGAGGAACAGATAGGGGGATCCCAGTGATGACTGGTATCAGGGGAGTAATTTTCCTGGAGGCCGGGGTCTCTAACGTTGTTGCCTCCTTGTTGCCTGCACATATATGATATACATGCAGAATACTGAGAAAGGAGCCAAATGGAGCAGGAGATACACTAGCATTGAACTGGGGCCCTTCACCCCTGACATCACTGCAAGATGCAGCAGGTGCCTATGATTCATGTCTCTGTCCAGCTGGGGAAGTGGGCGGTGCACTTACTGTCGTGTGTTGGGTGGTTGGACCCAAAACAGCGTGAGGAGAGTCATTCCCGTTTGTCTGGGAAGACGGTAAGTGTGTTTCCAAGAAGCACTAAATCTGGAGCCTCTCTACCTGAGACTTTCCCCCAGTGTTTGGGTCCCTGTTACTCATTCATCTTTCTTATCCTTCAGCCTGAACTATTAGTCCAAGGATACAGTACCCAGGCCCAAGTTATTCTGTCTCCTGGGACCTTGACACTGAGATTCCAGGTGTTTGGCCCTAAGCCCCTGCTCACGGGACCTCAGGGGCCAGACTGTGGGATCCTGGAGGGGGACCTGTCCTGCTTCCTGTCCTCCCTGAGCTGTGCACGTTGGGGACGTCTTTCTGTTCTCTGACCTGGGCTTCTTCCCTCCCAGCGCACGCTCTTCTGCGCTCACTCAGCCAGACTCAGTCTCTGTGCTCTCAACCACAGGGCTCTCACCTGACACGCGTCACCATGGAGTTGCATCAGCCGCACAGTGAGCTCAATGGGGTCCAGCTCTAGGGGCTCCGGGGCGATGGGGGGGACACTGAGTGGCTCTGTATCCGGTGCCTGAAACCTGCCCAGAAAAGGCTATGCAGGATGGGAATTCTCCAGGAACTGAGGAAGAACTGATGAAGGAATGAACTCACATTTCTGAAGGTCAGGCAGGTGATGACCATGACTGCTGACGTCTTCAAGAAGGAATGAGAGGAGCGGTTGGAGCCTCAGGAAACAGGGCTGTGGGGGAGCCAGAGGCACTGAGGGAAGTCTTCCGAGGAAGGTTTGGACAAAAGTGGGGATAAGGTGCTGCAGCACGTGGGGAGGAACTTTGGAGGCGTCCTGGGATCATTTCCAGGTCCCGGGTCTCTGGCTTCCTGCCCTGGGCTCCAGGCGTGGCAGCCTGTGTGGTGCTCACATGCTCCACACATGGAAACACAGAGAGTCGGCGCCCCGTGGAGCAGGCCCGTGGGCGTGAGAGCAACACCCAGATGCTCCCCTCTCCTCCCTGGAGAGGAGGAGCCTGAGTCATCCCATGAAGGCTCCTCAGAAGGTCCAGGCATGTGCAATCCCAGATGGGTGACCAGATCAGAACATGGCCTTGGATGGACTTTCCCTCCTTCCTGCCCACTTTCCCCAGCCTCTCAGTCCTGCTCCCGGGGATGGAGTGAGCCTGGCATCCAGTTCTGCCCTTGCGTGAACCGGAGGTTCCAGCAGGCTAGGCTGCAGGGAGGCTTTGAGCGTCTGTGCTCAGAGTCATGGGCCGCCGTGCAGGAGGGGAAGAAGGCAGGGCTAAGGCCAATATTCCAAAGAGTCATTCTAGTCCCATGTGGGGAATAGACAGGTGAGGCAGGGCAGTGCCCCAAGGTCAACACAAAAAGACTGTTCTGGATGTTCCTGCAGGAGTCCTGTGGATTCATGAAGGCAGCCTGGGTGAGGTGTGTGCTGTCTCTTTCTGCCCCTCTGTTTATCGCTGACCCTCTCTCACACTGCACACAAGCCCTCTGTTCTCAATCACCCTTGGGTGCCCGTGTCCATCCTTGTCCCCAGGGCTGGAAGAGGATTATCCCCATGCTCAGCCTAAGTAGATGACATGGGCTCCCCTGTGCGCCCCCCAAGGACTGCAGGGCTCCAGGGTCTGAGGGAAATGATTGGATGGGAGCCCAACAGGCAGGCAGGAGGAGCCATGGAGGAAGTGGTCCCAGAGATCCTGGGAGACAGGCTCTTGGGGAAGAAGGTCAGGCATCTGGAGCCCAGGTAAACCCATCAGTCAACGCAAGGCAGCCTCAGTGAATCAGCTCATATTTATTGAACCAGAGTGTAGAGAACACAAGGTGAAGAGAACCAGAGCAACCTGAAATATCTTCTCCAGCCTCACCCCCAGCTGAAGAAGACAGCGAGGGTCAGAGAGTCGTGTCTGTTGGCCCCAGGCTGTTTCATCTCCTCACACACCGCAAAGTTCCTTGGCCTGTTTCTGCCTCCTTGTTTCATCCTTCTTTCTCTCTTTCTTTTTTAATCAACCTCTGTTCCTACTCCACATTTGGATTTTCATGGAAACGTCAGCAGTCTCTCAGTCACTCTGGACCCAAGAGCACCTGGCGACTTGTCACCTGTTCCATCCACTGTGTTGTCATCACCACTGCTCTCACCAGCATCATCACCATCCTTGTCATCAAGAGTCACTGTTTATAAAAGCCAGGACATGGAAGCAACCTAGACGCCCATCAGCAGACGAGTGGATGAGGAAGCTATGGTACAAATATACAATGGGATATTACTCAGCCATTAAAAAGAATACATTTGAATCAGTTTTAATGAGATGGATGAAACTGGAGCCCACTATGAAGAGTGCAGTAAGCCAGAAAGGTAAACAGCAATACAGTATACTATCTCATACCTATGCAATTTAGAAAGATGGTAACAATAACCCTATAGGCAAGACAGAAAAAGAGACACAGATATATAGAACAGACTTTTCGACTCTATTAGACGACGAGAGTGGGCTGATCTGAGAGAACAACATCGAAACATGTATATTATCAAGTGTGAAACAGATGGCCAGTCCAGGTTGGATGCATGAGACAAGTGCTCAGGGTTGGTGCACTGGGAAGACCCAGAAGGATGGGATGGGGGGGAGGTGGGAGGGGGTTCAGGATGGGGAACACATGTAAATCCATGGCAGATTCATGTCAAAGTATGGCAAAAACCACTACAATATTGTAATGTAATTAGCCTCTAACTAAAAAAAATAAAGGAAAAAAGAAGTTAAGCTATTCATTTGGGGTAAGCACTTCATCAATATGCTAACAAAATGATATTTTCAGATACCCATTGGTGGTGGGTATAAATCAGATACCCCTGATTTATAGTTAATAAAATTGATATTAGATATTTTAGTTTGTATAAGTTGGAAGAATACTAATTATCATCCAAGTATTGAATTTTCAAACAATCTTAAGTCATAGAACTCCTCTTGAAAGAAGGGCATACTTGAAATCACCAAAAATAAATAAATAAATAAATAAATAAAAAGAAGTCACTTCTGGAAGATCTACATAGACAATCCTTCATGAAGATGTACAGATGGCCAACAGGTACATGAAAACATACTCAACATCACTAATTATTAGAGAAGTGCAAGTCAAACTACAATAAGTTAGCTCCCCTACAGCATCAGAGGGGCCATCCTCTACATCTACAATGCTCTGAGGCTGTGGAGAAAAGGGAACCCTCCTCCACTGTTGGTGGGAATGTAAATTGGTGCAGCCGCCATAGAACACTACATGGAGTTTTCTTAAACAACTAAAAATAGAGCTACCGTATGATTTAGCAATCCCGCTTCTGGGCATACATCTAGAAAAAATTAAAGCTCTAATTTGAAAAGATACATGTATCCTGATGTTCATAGCAGTACTATTCATAAGGGCCAAGACATTATATTAACCTAAATGTCTGTTGACAGATTAATGAATAAAGCAAATGTAGTACATGTATACATACCATGGAATACTACTCAGCCATAAAGAATAATGAAATAATATTATCTGTAACAATATGTATGGATCTAGAGATTACTATCCTGAGTGAAGTAAGTCAGACAAAAACAACTATGTGATATTAACTTATATGTGGAATCCAGAAAATAATACAAGTGAACCAATGAATAGAAACAGACTCATAGACACAGAAAAGGAAATTTTTACCAAAGCTTTGGGGGGACAGATAAATTAGGTGATGGGATTAACAGATACACACCAGATAAACAAGGGCCTGCCTACTGTAGTAGCATAGGAACAGTATTCAATATCTTGTAATGAACTATAATGGAAATGAATAAAATAGAATATAGATATACACATGCTCAGATGTTCTGTCGTGTGTGACTCTCTGTATCCCCATGGACTGTAGCATGCCAGACTCCACTGTCTATGGGATTTCCCAGACAGGAATGTTGGAGTGGGGTGTCATTTCCTTCTCCAGGGACTCTTCCGTATCCAGGAATGAAACCTGTGTCTCTTGCTTAGCAGACACAGTCTTTATCACTAGCGCCACCTGGGAAGCCCAGATAAATAGATAGATACCTGTATAACTGAATCACTTTGCTGTGTACCTAAAATTAACAGAATATTGTAAATCAATTATCCTTCCATAAAACAAACAAACAAAAAAAGGGGCCAAGTCCTCTCTACTGTCCTCTACTGACTGTTAAACTTTAGGTTGTTTCTAATTCTTTATGTAAACAATAGTGTAAGCAACACTCTTCTTATATAAAACTTTGCTTGTATTTTTTTTCTATGTCAGATTTTATTATTCCCAAATTAAATGACAGGGAACATGCTTCCTCAAGAGCAATTAGGTCCTTGTTTCATCTGCTTTGATCTCTAATTTTCTTCAGACTCTTTTCTAGAAAGTTCCATGTGTGTATAATTGGATATGGGGTTTAATTTTCACCACTCTCTCAGAGCTTTGTACCTTCATCTTGCTTGATGGGAGGAAAACCCAACTATCTCACAGGTCCCAGAGAGGGAAATGAGGCTCTCAAGGAAAAATGACCCAGATGGAGATGGGAGAGACAACAGGGCCGCTAAACCAACAAGAAACAGGAGTCAGGAAAAAAATTAACAGAAAATGTATTTAAAAACAGATTTGTCCAGTTAGCATTTCAAATGAAATATCCAACAGTTAACTCCAACCCTTTGTATTGTGTTTATGCTCCTGGGGTTATCTTGAAGCTGTAATTCTTGAAACTCTGGTGGTAGCACTAGACATAAATTTCCTAAGAGAGAGGTATTATTAAATCTTTTGGTGGTCATTTTTTTCTCAACACAAATGGACAAATTCTTAAGCTCTGTTACCCATTTAGGCTTCCCTGGGGCTCAGTCAGAAAAGAATCCACCTGCAATGCAGGAGACCTGGGTTTGATCCCTGGTTTGGATCATGGTAACCCACTCCAGTATTCTTGCTTGCCGAACCCCCACGGACAGAGGAGACCAGTGGGATGCAGTCCGTGGGGTCTCAAAGAGTGGGACCCTGTCTCTTCTCTGCTACTCCTCCTGTCCAGGACTGGCAGGGCACCTCCTACCCTCCTGGATACAGCCTGGCTAAAATATGAGGTGTGGGGACCCCTTATGGGGACATGAAACAACCAGTTTCTCAAAGACACAGCACAATCCCTGTTTTACCTGCAGTGCAGTAATTCCATCTGTTTTCCTGGTCTGTCTGGATGAAAAGCTCTTTCTGACAGACAGTATTATCAGATTTCTGAGTGTATTTCCTTAGGCATCCCCTGCTTTCCAAAAGATTAGCCTCTGCCAATAAACTGTGATGTGAGACCTAGATTGTCTATGCTCTATGCCATTTTGATTTGCAAAATTTTCATAGGAACCCTGTACTTTCTGGTGGCAGAAACACCTTATTTCCTCATGTCTCCTTACTCCAGCTATGATATTATTACATGAGGAAAGGAAGAGAGAATTGTGGAAAAGCATGGGACTTATCTAAAATTTGATACATGCCTTACCCTTGATTCAGACATTCCAAAGCCTGGGACAGGCTTCTCCAGAGTCCTCCTGTTTCCCAGAAACAGCCTTTCCAGGAAGCGGCCTATCAGAGAGTAACAGAGGAGAACGCCCCATACTGTAATCCAGGGCCAAGCGTGGCTGTGGGGCCCAGCTCCCTCCAGCCTCTCGCTCCCTGTTCCCTAACTGCTGCTGCGGACTTCGGGGGGAGAGAGTGCAGTCATACCCAGACTGCCGTGAGGCTGCTTTGAAGACCCAAGAAAGGGTGTGCTCCTTTTTGACTGAGCGCTGGAGTGGCTTGCCTTGTCCTTCATCAGGGGATCTTCCCGACCCAGGGATTGAACTCACGTCTCTCATATCTCCTGCATTCGCAGGTGGGTTCTTTACCACAAGCGCCACCTGGGAAGACCTTGACTGAGAAAACCACCCATTAAATACGTCCCGCTTGAAAGAGAAGAAGGAGAAAAGGAGAAAGAAGAAGGAGGAGGAGGAAGAGGAAGAAAGAAAAAACTTCTAATCAATCCATCAGTGAGTCCCAAAGAGATCCAAATGTAAGCCAGAAAGAGAACACTATAATGGCCCTAGGAAAAAAATGTTCAAAATAAGATTGATTTGAGGAAACCTTTCTAGTCAAGACATAAATCCCATAAGCCATAAAGAAAAGGCTGATTTATTGTCCTCTAAATATTAAAACATGCAAAGCATACCATAAGCCAGGTCAGATTCCAAGGAGAGACCAGCCGATACTTTGCAATACCTAGGGTCAACAAGGTGAAAATCCACAAGAGAGAGCCTAAAATCCACAGAAAAGGACTGAAACCAGTTTTTAAAAATTGAGTAACAGGGACTTCCGTGGTGGTTCAGTGGTTAAATCGCCTTGCAATGTAGGGCACGTGGGTTTGCCCTCTGGTCAAGGAACTAAGATCCCACATGCTATGGAGCAACTCACCCCATTTGCTTCAACTAGACCTGACACACTCAAATTTTTTAAAAAAGTATATATATATTAAAAATTTGAGTAAGAAGCTGAGGAAACAATTCCCGGGGAGGGGACTTGCCCAGGGTCACACAGTTCTCCATGGGCAGACTTTCTGACATGCATATGTGAGGGGGGAACATGGTTTTTGTAACCCCAAAGTTTCCAGCATTGTCTCTGCCTGTAAAACACATAGATCAAAGCCCATGTCCCTCCTGTTAGACTGATGTGTTCACAGTTTGGCTTTTTGTCTTAAAATTATAAAACCGAGTTCATAATGTAGGCATTGTATAGCAAATCCTGTGTCTCCCCACTTGGTCTCCTGTTCCTCCCCTCTCAGGCCTCAGTTCCCCCCGCAGGGGCTGGCACTGCGCAGGCATTCAAGAGACAAGGTGATGATACACCTGGATTCCTTGTATCTCAAGAGGAAGCCTTTCCTCCATCAGCTGCAGTGAAGCACCTATGGGCAGCCTCAGGGTGGCCAGGCTGCAGCAGGGGGGGCTCTGACTCCTCTTTCCTCCTCCACCCCCTCCATTTCCTCCAGTTTCCCAAAGGGCTGAGCACCTGCAACTTACATCTTCCTTCTGGGGTGTCGGCTCTCGTCTCAGGAGCCTGGGTTCCAAGCTGAGCCCACTTGAGCAGGCGTCACCCTCCCTCTGCACTCTCCAGGGGCCCAGGTGGCCGGAGGAAGCTGCCAGACACACCTGCCTCCACATGCAGGCTCTGCCCCTGCTTAACCTGCTGCCTCAGCCCTGACCTCACCTCTCTGAGCTTCCTTTCCTTCTTCTGTCAACTAGTGACAATCATCCTTTTCTTAATAGTGAGGATGGGGAGATGGACGGGGGCCCTACCTCCCTGCTTACCCAGGAATCTTCTCTGGACGAGTGTGAACAAGATCCAGTTGTTCTCAGCTTTGCAAATGCAGCGAGAAGCTGTGTGTCTCTGCAATAAACCACACATCCTGTGGGTCCAGATAAACCTGGAGAACCAAAAGGGGAAATTGAACACATTCAGTTCTCAGTCACTTGCATCAAATAGTCTGCCCAACAGGCCCCTCCCTGGGTTTTTCCCTCCCTCCTATGGCTCCCTTAGAGAAACAAGCCCAGTCTTGACATTCTAGGTCATTCTTGGCTCAGTTCATCCTGCTCTGCGCTCCTTGAAAAAAGACCTGCCATCATCGCACTCTGAGGCCCTTGGCCTCAGCCCATAGGCTTCTTCCCAGCCGCCTCTGCCTTCTCTACTAACCCACACCTGCTAGCCTGCTTGCCTTATTCACTGTCATGCCACCAGCATGAGACCCAGTCCCAGAAAATGCCACCTACTCACTGCATACTGGTCATGCTGTTGCTGCTGAGTGTCACATCCATGCAGATTCTGGGCACCTACTTACAGAGGACCTTCTGCCAGGGTCACCTGCTGCAACCACCTGGGAGATCATGTTCATGCAGCAAAGCCCAAATCTGACATCACCTCCTCTGAGAAGCCCTCTAGGACCTTCCCCTGTAGAGTCCACATTCCTCTGGTCTGTTCCCATGGTACCTGGGTGAGGAGCCTAAGGCCACTCCTCTGACACTGTCCATGCCCCTCCCACCCCTTCTGATCATATCCCTCTAGACTTAGCCCTGCTGGCAGGGATGGAACTAGAGTCTTTGTTCCCAGTGACCCACAGGAGGAGGCCTGGTCTTTGTGGTCACTGCCATTAAGTGAAAGCAGAAGTTCATTGCGGCGGGGGTCAGGGACTGAGAGCATGCTGTCCTTTTCTTCCCTGGCTTATCTCCACTTGACAACTTGATATTTTCTCTCCAAATGGAGGACTTTTATTAGAAAACCAGTGTCCTGGCAACTCAGAGAAGTCTACAACAGAGTTGGCCCTGTCTCCGTTTGGTTCCTGAGCAATGAGCCTCTGTGGACGGAGGGCTGAGCGTGTGCCAGGTGCTGTGTCTGCACCGTCCATGCCTTTCCTGTTGAACTCTCACATCAGCTCTAGGAAGTACTGGCTCCATTTTACGAAGAAATGGAGAAGCAGAGGTAACTCAGCCTGAGAGTCTTTATACTCAACTGCTGTTGGGCTTTCTCTTCTTTGCCTCCAAGCAGAAGTGACTGCAATGGGCCTATGCCCTTCAGGGAGGCCAGCCTGACCATCCATTGGGTTGCTTCATCCCAGGAAATGTCCCTGGGCCATCATGGTCACCTCCCCCCCAGGTTTTGAGGGACGGACAGAAGAGTGATGGGTGTTATTCCATGAGGACCACACAATGCAATTTGGTCTTACAATCACCCACAACAAAGGCCAGAAATTTGATCTGATTTTGCAGATAAGGCAGCCTTGGTCAGGGAGAGGCGGAGCTTTCTTCAAGCAACTCAGAAAACCTCTGTTGTTGGGCAGAAGAATATCAGCAGCTCATGTCCTGCAAACGTCCATATGTCCAAACACCACACTCTCACGCTCTCTCCCAGCGCTCAGGGCTCAGGCTGGAAGCACTGACACAGAGGAGTCAAGGGGCAAACACGCAGCTGCCCCTCCTGAGGTCCTGCACAAGCCTGCCCCGACCCCACAGGAGTGGTCAGGACTTAAGGGCGCCTCCTCCCTGGAGCTCGGGGTCCTCTGGGGACAGCCGGCACTGGGTGTCTCCCCTACAGGAGGGACACAAGGAAGATAGGCGGTGGCCAGGGACTTTCCTGGAAGGACAATCTGAGCACAGTCACCGCTCCCTCCTGCTCACTTTAAACCTCTGGCAGAAATCCAGGAAGCAGGGGACAGGGAAAGCTATGTGGGTCTTCCCGGGGGACACCTCCTGTCATGAGGGCGCCCAGGCCCTGCTTCCTCAGTGACCTCCACTGCAGGAGAGCTGGGGGGTCACGAGCAAGGTGTGGGTGTCCCGGGACTCACTTCGTGTCCAGGTAGCCCCTGCAGCAGTCCTGGAAGCCGATGATGACATCTGTGATCTCAGGTCCCGCTCCTCCAGGTGGGCCAGCAGGCCGGCCTGGAAGAAGACCTTGCTCTGGCCAATGCGGTACAGGCTGCTGCAGAGCTCCAGGGCTTCGATCCAGAGGATGAGAGCCGGCTACTGATCATTGGGCCAGCACGGAGCCCTGGAACAACGAGGCCAGGGCAGGGGCCTGGGGCCAGGGTTGGCCCTGCTGGTCTGTGGGAAGCCTCCTCCTGGTGCAGGGAGAGTAAGGGGGTAAGGGGACGCCAAGAGGGGGCAGGTGGGGGGCAGCAAGGGGCAGGTCAGGAGTCAGACTCACAGAGAAACGCAGAAACTCAGCCCTGAAGGGCCTGACCTGTGGAGGTCTGCCCATGTGCATTTCTCACAAAGGTGGCAGAGGACATGGGGCTCAGGTAGCATTGCTTTAGGTGACTAGAGAAACACGGTTGCTTTTTTTAAAAGGGTAGTTCAAAGTCAAGAGTGACCTAACCTACTTAGGAGCCAGAGGAGTAAATCGCAGGAGGACAAGCATTGCCAGGCCAGATGTGGAAGCAGAGGGCGAGAACCACATGAGGCTTGAGAACGGCACTGTGTCAGCAGAAGGGTCTCCCCATCAGTGGGGAGGCAAAGGGCAGCCTTGCTCGTCAGGGAAAGGGAAACGGCTTATCCGAGATGTCAGAGATGTAAAGAAACATAGAAACCCAGGTCTGACTCTAAAGTTGGGATCTTCGCCATTCTGATTTATGTCCAAGGGGAAGGAGATGGGAGGGGGCCTGAAACACAGAGGAGAGGTCCAAGTTCTCCCTCCCCATAAGGGCCTGCTTCCCTGGTATAGAGGTCATGGGGCGCCCTGGACCCTGGAGAGCCTGTGGAAGGACAGGAGGAGCAAAGGGTATGATTCTATCAGAAGAGCGCTTGGCTATTTGCAACTCATTTACATTTTTATCATGTGATTCTCTTGAAGAGGGGCAGAATTATTATTTTATTATGTAGATAGGGATACAGGCAAAGGCAGGGACGCAACCTAGATGCCCATCAGCAGACGAATGGATAAGGAAGCTGTGGTACATATACTCCATGGAATACTACTCAGCCGTTAAAAAGAATTCATCTGAATCAGTTGTAATGAGATGGATGAAACTGGAGCCCATTATACAGAGTGAAGTAAGCCAGAAAGATAAAGATCATTACAGCATACTAACACATATATATGGAATTTAGAAAGATGGTAATGATAACCCTATATGCAAAACAGAAAAAGAGACACAGAAGTACAGAACAGACTTTTGGACTCTGTGGGAGAAGGCGAGGGTGGGATGTTTTGAGAGAACAGCATGTATATTATCTAGGGTGAAACAGATCACCAGCCCAGGTGGGATGCATGAGACAAGTGCTCGGGCCTGATGCACTGGGAAGACCCAGAGGAATCGGGTGGAGAGGGATGTGGGAGGGGGGATCGGGATGGGGAATACATGTAACTCCATGGCTGATTCATGTCAATGTGTGACAAAACCCAAATAAAATAAAATAAAATAAAATAAAAAACTTGGGGGATAAAAGAAAGAAAAAAAAAAAAGGCAGGGACGCGACTTCTTCAGATCACACAAGTCAGAGAAAGAAGTAAGGCTCAAAAATCATGTAAGACAAGCTCCTGACAAGCAGAATCTCTTGCAGGCAACAACCACACACTCTAGACCTGGTACAAAGTACAGAACACAAAAGTAGAGAGTGCAAAACCGCCATGCGAGGGCTCAGGAGAAGGAGCAGAACAGGAGGATTTTGAGGGGAGTCAAATACAGATTGAATGATGGGTAAAGGAAGAGATAGTCATTTTTTGTCGATTTCTCCTGAAGGCAGCTACAGTCCTTGGTTGGATAGAAGTGACTGAAATTCTGATAAGTCTGCTACCCTTCTGGCCTGAAAAAGCCCCAAGGACAGAGCCCAGAGTAGCCAGTAATCCTCAGTCTTCCCCAGCATCAGGCTTTTTCCGTGACTCGTCTCTTCACATCAGGTGGCCAAAGTATTCTTGCCGCAAGAACCCCATGAACATGAACAGGACGAACCGTGTGAAAAGGTGGTGCACTTACTGTTGTGTGTGGGATGCTTGGACCCAGAACAGGGTGAGGAGGGTCATTTTGTTGGTCTGAGAAGAGAGCTCATGTGCATCCAGGAAGCAGTCAATCTGGAGCCTCTTCACCTGATACTTTCCCCCCAGGGTTCAGGTCTTTATTACACACTCATCCTTCTCATCCTTCAGCCTGACCTATTGGGCCAAGAATAGTCTCCCAACCCAAGCTCTTCTCTGCCCTGGGATTTTGACTCTGAATTCTAGGTGCCTGGACCTAAGCCCCCCCGCTGGCAGAGGCCTCAGGGGACAGACCGGGAGATCCTGCAGGGGGACCTGTCCTGCTTCCTGTCTTTCCTGAAATGCACAGGTTTGGGGGCTTCTTTCCATTCTCTGACCTGCCCCACTTCCCTCCAGTGGGCTCTCTTCTGTGCTCACTTGGTCAGACTCGGTGTCTGTTGCTCAGAACCACAGGGATCTCACCTGAGACAGGGGTCACCATGGGATGGGAACCTGTTTGGTGCTCACATGCTCCACATGGAAAGACAGAGAGTTGGTGCCCCATGGAGCAGGCCCAGGGGGGTGAGAGCCACACCCAGATGCTCCCTTTTCCTCCCTGGAGAGGATGAGCCTGAGGCAATTCCATGAAGTTTCCTCAGAAGGTCATGGCAGGTGCTATCCCAGTTGGGTGACTGGGTCAGAACATGGCCTTGCATAGACTTTCCCTCCTTCCTGCCCACTTCTCCCAGCCCCCCAGTCCTGCTCCGGGGGATGTAGTGAGCCTGGAGTCCACCTCTGCCTTCAAGGGATTGAGACTCCAGCAGAATACTTTGGACTGCCTGTTTTATTGAATGGAAGTCCATGTTTCCAACACACAGTGAGGCCAAACAATACCAAAAGTTGGGATTTGGAACCAAAGAAGGTTCATTGCAGGGCCATGCAAACACACAGGTGACTCATGCCTTTAAAATCCCAAACTCTCTGAAACTCTTAGCAAAGCCCTTTCTTGAGAAAGGTAAGCGAGGGGCCTGGTTATTTGTTGCAGCCTTCTTGGTGTTAGAGCCTTTTTTCTTGATGTCAGGTCATGATATTCCTGTGAACCTCCAGCAAACAAATTATTCTCTTTTATGATAAGAAAGAGCAAGGTCCCAAAGCTCAACCTTCACCCTTTGAGGTCCAGGCTCTGACCAAGAGGAGAGGGGAAGCTTCTGCAGGAGTCCTGGTTAAACATGAAGGCAGCCTGGATGAGGGATGTGCTGTCTCCATCTGCCCCTCTGTTTATGGCTGACCCTCTCTCACACCTGCACACAAGCCCTCTGCTCTCAATCACCCTTGGGTGCCCTGTGTCCATCCTGGTCCCCGGGGCTGGAGGAGGAGTATCCCCGTGCTCAGCCCAAGTCAGATGACACGAGCTCTCCTGGGTGTCCCATGGGGCTGGGGGCTCCAGGATCTGAGGGAAATGACTGGATGGGAGCCCAGTGGGCAGGAAGGAGGAGCCATGGAGGACGTGCCCCCTGAGATCCTGGGAGGCAGGCTCATGCAGAAGGAGGTCAGGCATCTGGAACCCCGTTGAACGCATCAATCAACGCAAGGAAGCCTCACTGAACCAGCTCATATTTATTGAACCAGAGTCTGGAGAACAAAAGGTGGGGGGAGACAAAGGCACCTGAGTATCTTGTCCAGCCCCACCCACCACTGGAGAGGAATCCGAGGGTCTGAGAGGCGGCCTTTCCTCACCGCAGGTTGGTGATCTCCTTGACACACCACACAGTTCCTTGGTCAGCTGTTGCCTTCTGGTGTCATTTCTTCTTTCTTTTGTGATTTTTTTTTGTACCCACCTCTGTTTCACACAGCATTTGGATTTCCTAGGGTCTTCATTAGTCACTCAGTGTATCCTGGTCCCAAATATCACCTGCATCTCGACAAATGTCCCACACAGTGAGTAGTCATTGCTGCCACCACCACCATTATCATCAAGAAGTCACTGCCTAATTAAGGTAAACCTGCTGGAATCAAAGGGGAGCTGATGCTGGAGAAGGAGGGCTAGAGACCACCATCAGGGGGAGACTCTTCTTGTTGGGACAGCAAACCCTGGGGAGCGCGATAGAGGAGCCCGGGCTGCTTCTCCTGAATCCCAGCTTTGCTCCTCTTTGACTTTCTCCCATTTTAAATGCTTTCATATTCCTGGCCTCTCGTTGCTAGCTCTTCTGCCTCTCTGTTCTGCCCCCAGTGTGTTCTTTAGTCCAAAATAAGTGGTATCTCCCCTCCCGTCATTCTCATCCCTTAGTCCAGACTCCAGGCTCCTTCCTTCTCTTTCCCCATCTTCACCCTGCATGCATTCCTCCCCTGCTGTGCTCAGCTACTGAAAGGCCAGATTCCTAACACCCAGCTCCATCAGTGTTGTCTCCCCCTCTTTTCCCCTCAACAAGGTGTTCTGATCCTTGGTCTCACATGTGTCCCTGGTTCCTGCACTTCTCTGGGGGTGGGGGAATCAGGCCTTACTTCAGCCTCTCATAGGTCTGTATGAGCTCCTTCAACTTCTTCTCCAGCTCCCTGGCCTGCTGCCTCAACTTCTCAGCCAACTCTGTCTTTGCCCCCTCATGCAAGTGCATCGACTCTTTTACCAGGAAGCCCACATCCACTAGAAGGAAGATTCCTGTAAAGCCTCCAGTAATGATCCGAGCCTTTTTGGTCATTTCCAGAATGGTGCCTTTGAAAACTTCGTTCACCTCCTTGCTTGTCTGGATGAAGACTTGCCCAGTGCTTGTGAAGCTTTTAACTTGGGCTACTAACTGAGAGTTTTCTTTCACAAACTTTGCAGCATGGACATTTTTCCTAACCCCTTGCATGGATTTGTAGACTTTTCTTGTAGAAAAAGCCATCCCAAGTGCAGACAGACATTGAGCTCCCACAGACATGTTTTCTGTGATGCTAGTTGACAACAGGCCACTGGCTTCCGTTTCTGTTGATGATCTACTAAAGTGTTCCACGATGGTGGTGGACATGGTGGTCACAGCAGCTGCTGCTCCCAGCCCTAACCCAGTGGTCGAGAGCGCCAAACTGGCCCCGGCTGTCACGGGTGCCAGAGCCAGGCCAAGGATGTTTAGAACACCAGACACAGTGTTGGTAGAGTTGGCCACCACCTTGAAGATGGTACAGTCCCTGTGCGACTTGTCAACCCTGTCTGCAAGTGCATAGAGCTTTCTTATGCTCTCTTCCAGCTCCTTTTTCACCTGAGGAAACTCCTTTAAAAACCTCTCCCTGTCTAGCAGGTCCCGTTGGAATCTCTCTTGGTCTTCCATAGCCAAGTCTGTCTTTAACTCATTCAGAAATTCATGTAATGCCTCCACTTCTTTCCTGTAACAAGGAACATCAAGGGATTAAGAAAGACAATTTGCTTGTCCGTAAAATAAGGTCCATGGATCTATTCTGCATAAGACACAGAGATTTTATTATAAATCACAAGGGAAGAGTTTTGCAAATGTAAATTATTTTCAACATTAAACACATGTTTGTACCTCATGGATACTCCATTATTCAATCATGAAATAAATAAGCAAAAGTCATTTTAAGATAATCTTAATAGAGGTATTTGATAAAGATGCCTCAGAGGCAGGTCAACACAATCACTTCCAAAGGACTGGTAGGGTGGAAAGTCCACAGAGAAACTAACAGAAGTGGGATTTGGGAAGAAAACCTTCATTCAAGGGCCTTAGTTTGTAGTGAGGAGTCAACCTGCTCTTTGCCCTTGGCAACTGGGAAGTGGTCCCTAAGCTCTTGGAATATTCTGGCTGATAGGAGTGTTCTTGTCTGCCTGGGCCTTTGGCCACTGGGCAGTCTGACAAAGTGACACACGATGGTGTCTTTGGGTCAAGTAATATCTGCACTGACCTCCAGAGGAGCTGGACACGAAGGCACTAGTCTGACCTCTGGGAGTAGCCAGTGAAAACAGGTCAGGGTATTAATAATTTGTTTTTAAATTTTTAGCTTGAAAATAATAACAGTAATAGAGAAATAAAGCATCACCATAATAAATAAAAGATTGAAGCCTGGTCCTAGTCTCATTCAACATCACAAAAGGGTTTTTGTTGTCATGCATTTAACATTGTTTAACACTGAATTAACTTACTGGCAACTAACAAAAAGGAAAGACTATCACAATACAAAGACAAACACAAATGAGGACTGTAGACATTATACAAATAAGCAAAATGCACAGTACACATATCCAGAACTTTCTAGAAATCTCATCCTATGATAACTCACCAATTTATTTGATGTTGTATTTCAGGCAAAATGAACATTAAAAAAAAAAGTTATAATTTGTTTTTATACAGGATGAACTTCCCTGGGGGCTGGGCTCTGTGTGTCCTGCCACACGCTGAATCCAGGACAGTAAGTCGTCCTGAGGACAATGGAAGCTTCATGTGTGAGACCTGCCCAGACTGTCCTGGAGCTGATGGGAACCTGAATTCTGCTCTGCAATAAACTGTAACTAGAATCGTGACATCTTTCTGTGCCCAGCATCCCTGACCTCTCGGGGGTCACCAGCCTAACTCACACCTTACCTGGTAACAGCTTCACATACTGCACCCTAAGGCCATATGCAACTTTGTGGAACCTCTAAAGATTCAAGAGACTTTAGGAAACATCTATCTGAATTGCTGAGCCTGAGGAGAGTGGAACTTGCACAGCTGGTGGAGGAAGCGTTTCCTCTTGGGTGGGGATGCACGAGGCTCCTCAGAATCCCTCAAATGACACACAATCACAGCCCCTCACTGTGACCCTGGAGGGCTCACTGAGCCACACGGCCTTCCACTGTCAGGGCAGCTCCATGCAGACCAGAATAGGGTCCCTGATGGAGGGAGAAGCCAGGTCCCAGGCAGGGTGTGGAGGACACGGTCACCCAGGTCCCTCTAGCCCAGCTTGACGGGATCCCAACAGGGAGGGAAGAAATTCCCCCCTCCCACTCAGGGGACCTCTGCTAGGGTCACAGCCCCTTCAGTTCTGTGTCCTTGGGGACACTCTCCTCACTCTAGTCCTGGGCCTGCCGCCTGAGCCTGTCTACTAGTCCTCCAGCCTGGACCCTCTGCTCCATCCTGACCCCTGGAAGAGGCCTGCCAGGAGGAAGCTAGCCTGAGTGGGGGGGATGTGGGTAACATTCCCGATGCACCGGTGTAGGTTACCTGGACAAACCATCCTCAGTCACAAAGTTCTCCCGGGTTGTGCCTTCAGTGAGCAGGTTTTGCCTTCAGTGAGGAGGTTTTGCAGCTATTCATTGCTTACTCTCTTCTGGATATGCTCAATGATATCCTCAAGAAAAGTTTTTACTCTAGGTGGATAAAAGACTAAGATGAGAAGAAATTATGCTGTAATGTAAATGGTAAATGGTAATGAGTATGAAGTGGTTAAATTAATCTTTCTGAGCAGCAGTCATCTGGGGGTACTGTTGATGGATTCACCTGGGGTTATGGGTGGACTGTGTCCAACTGCCCCAATCATATGCTGAAGCCATAGCCTCACCCCCACCTCAATGAGTCTATTTGAAGATAGAGCCTTTAAGTGGAAATTCCAGTGAAATGAGGTCAGAAGTGTGGGGACCTAATCCAGGAAGACTTGTGTCCTTTTTGAAGAGGAAGTGATATCAGCTCACTCGCTCTCTGTCTATCCTGCAGCATGAGGGGTTGTTAATTGTTTTTCTTTTTCCTGTTTTAGTTATAGTGAAAGGAACCCAGGTCTCATATGGAGGGAACCCAGAGCACTAAATCTGTGTATTTATTGATTGGGGTGTGGGTGGGTGGGGGAAATAACAGAGCACTTGGGAGTCTGCAGGGGTGTTTGAGATCATTAGAGCCAGAACCTGCCTGAGGTGTCAGACCTGGTAAGCACATGCTTATATATGAGATCCCTGGGCGAGTGTGGTGACACAGCATGGAGGCAGAGCTGATTCTGGGGGGAGGGCAAGTTTTCCACCTGGATCTAAGACATTCTAGGTAGAGGGGACAGCATCATACTTGGCAGGACCTGCTGTGTGGACCAGGCCACAGAGCACGTTACATTTCATCCTCATAACAATATAGGGAAATATTCTTCTCATTTTACAGGTGAGGTCAGGTAATTGTGCTCCAGGTCACATGAGGGGGAGACAACAAAGGCCAGACTGGGGTTCAGTTCAGGGTCTGCTGATCCTTGCAGAGCAGCTGGGCAGGCGGCAGGGTGAGAGTTGGAGGAAATAGCCTCTGTGGTGATGCCCCAGGTTTTGGGAGCAGGAGGAGGCTTGGACAAGAGAGAGGGCAGGAGAAGCTTCAGGGATGCTGCAGGACCTCCTCTCCCTGCCCTCTCTGGTCTCGGGGACTCTCTGCTGTCCCTTCTGTCCTTGGGATGTTCTGGCCTCACTCCTGAGTCATGAACTGGGATCTGGGGGACTTGGAGGGAGAAACTGACAACGTTGCCCATGGCTCCCATAGAAGAGGGCCAGAAAGTAGGTGATGGGGACAGACCCCAGTGTAGGGGAAGTCCCCTTGGACTCCATGGGACTCGAGGATGCTTATCTATTCCCTTCTTGATTCTTCTCTAGGTTAATTCAGATAGATGGCACCATCTCAGTTCTGGGTCACAAGTAGGAACCATCCAAACAAGAGACAGCTGACTACCTGAGCGTTCTCAGAGGTCTTTTGGGTTCATGACAGCAGCAGAAATCTCCTTTCAGCTCCTTGTCTGCGTCAGGATGGAAGGAGGTGTGACTTCACCCTTGGGAAGGAAAAACAGTCTGTGGGCTCCATCATGAGTGAGCAATGACTGCAGGAAGCAGTGAAGGGTTTGTTTGGTCTCCAGTGGTTCCCACTAGGACGGCCACCAGTGCGACCATGGACTTAACCCAGCATGATTCTCTGTCCCCTGGGCTCTGCTGGCCACTAGTTAAGGAACGTTACTCATCCTCCCACTGCTGTCTCCACCCTGAGTTAGAGTCCTGCTCTCCTTTTGGGGCCCAATGAGAAGGTAATCAGACAGGAGACAACCATCTGGGAAGTTATAGAGCAATAAAACCAGAGACAGAAGAACAGATAGGAAGGGATACTCTGGAAATTACGTGAGGGAACACTTGTGTGTACTAATTGGTAATAACTAATACTGATTCATCGTCTATGACATTCAGGCTCCTGAAACTCACCTAAAATTAGGTCAGCCCAAGTTTTGATGCTGGTGCCAGAGCCTGGTCTTTCCAATCTACATCCCACATTTGTGATGACTATGCCCTGTGCCTTTTTAATATAAAAATATGTGTTCGTAGATATGTTTATTAACAAACGAGTGTTTTCAATCTGAATGATGTCTTGCTCCCTGTGTGCCAGTCTCTGCTTTGATAAACTTCCTGATGCTGCAGCTCCTACAGCCCACAGCCTCCTAGCTTCTGCAACAGCCTTTATCCCACAAGCGCCTGAAGTCCCTCCGACCCCGCCCAATCCCTGAAGCTCTGCCCAGGGTGACTGAGGACCCTTGATGGTGCCCAGTCCTCTCTGCTGTCATCCCCTGACTGTTGAACTTTTAGGCTGTTTCTAATTATTTATGTAAATAATAATGCAAAGAAATCTTTCCTGTAGAAAAGTTTGCCTTCCTTTGATAATATTTCTTTAAGCTACTTCTGGAAGTAGAATGACTGGGTCTGAGGGTATCAACACCTAAAGATTTTTCATGCACAGAGCCACACTGTTATGCAAAGAAACTACCAATTTATATTCATCCTCATGAAATAGGATAGTTCATCCTTTCGATCTTGTCAGTTCTCAGTTTTTTTTTTTTTTTTAAGCAGGTCTTTATATTGAGAGGTTTTCTTTTGGTTCTGGTTGTGACTATCATGTGCTGGGAGGTAAAGAAAGAAAGCAAATATTGATTATGTTTAACCCCGTTTTAGAAGGCAAAAGAGCAGTTATCAACTCCCCCTCCTGAGACCTGACTGAAATGATAGTAAAGATCCTTACTGATATAGCAACAGCTATTGATGAGAGCCTCAAGTGTTTCTGATTTTGCTCTACACTTCAGTTGCTCTAAGGTTTTATTAATTATAATGTATATTAATCCAATAACCCTGAGATGTGTACTATTGTATTCCTGTTTGGAGATAAGGAAACTGAATCATAAATGTTATGTGATTTGCCCGAGGTCAGAAATCTTGTTCATGGTAGACTGGGTTCCAGTTCACTCTATGGGCTCAAGATCCCATACCTGGCCTCTCCTCAGTTCAGTTCAGTCCTTCAGTCCTGTCTGACTCTTTGCAACCCCATGGACTGCAGTATTCCAGGCTTCCCTGTTCATCACTAACTTCCAGAGCTTGCTCAAACTCATGTCCATTAAGTTGGTGATACCACCAACCAGCTCATCCTCTGTTGTCCCCTTCTCCTCCCGCCTTCAATCTTTCCTAGCATCAGGGTCTTTTTCAATGAGTCAGTTCTTTGCATCAGGTGGTCAAAGTGTTAGAGCCTCAGCTTCAGCATAAATCCTTCCAATAAATATTCAGGACTGATTTCCTTTAGGATTAACTGGTGTGAACTCCTTGCAGTCCAAGGGACTCTCAAGAGTCTTTTCCAGCACCATAGTTTGAAAGAATCAATTCTTCAGTGCTCAACTTGCTTTATGGTCCAACTCTCACATTCATTCATGATTACTGGAAAAACCATAGCTTTGACTTGACGGACCTTTGTTGGCGAACTAATGTCTCTGCCTTTTAATATGCTGTCTATGTTGGTCACAGCTTTTCTTCCAAGGAGCAAACATCTTTTAATTTCATGGCTGCAGTCACCATCTGCAGTAATTTTGGAGTCCAGGAAAATAAAGTCTGTCACCATTTCCATTGTTTCCCCATCTATTTGCCTCGAAGTGATGAGACCGGATGCCACGATCTTAGTTTTTTGAACGTTGAGTTTTAAGTCCACTTTTTCACTCTTCCTCTTTCACTTTCTTCAAGAGGTTCTTTAGTTCCTCTTTGCTTTCTGCCCTAAGGGTGGTGTTATCTGCATATTTAAGGTTATTGATATTTCTCCCGACAATCTTGATTCCATCTTGTGCTCATCCAGTCCTGCATTTCTCATGATGTACTCTGCATATAAGTTAAATAAGCAGGGTGGCGATATACAACCTTGGTGTACTCCTTTCCCAATTTGTAACCTGTCTGTTGTTCCATGTCTGGATCTAGCTGTTGCTTCCTTACCTACATACAGATTTCTCAGGAGGCAGGTCAGGTGGTCTGGTATTTGCACCTCTTGAAGAATTTTCCAGTTTGTTGTGATCCACACAGTCAAAGGCTATAGCGTAGTCAATGGAGCAGGAGTAGATGTTTTCTGGAATTCTCTTGCTTTTTCTATGATCCAATGAATGTTGTCAACTTGATCTCTGGTTCCTCTGCCTTTTCTAAACCCAGTTTGAACATCTGGAATTTCTCTGTTCACATACTGTTGAAGTCTAGCTTGGAGAATTTTGAGCATTACCTTGCTATTGTGTGAGATGAGTGTAATTGTGTTGTAGTTGGAACAATCTTTGACATTGCCTTTCTTTCTGATTGAAATGAAAACTGACCTTTTCCAGTCCTGTGGTCACAGCTGAACTTTCCAATTTTGCTGGTGTATTGAGTGCAGCCCTTTGACAGCATCGTCTTTTGGGATTTGAAATAGCTCAGCTGGAATTCCATCACCTCCACTATCTTTGTTTCTAGTGATGCCTCCTAAGGCCCACTTGACTTCACACTCCAAGATATCTGGCTCTAGGTGAGTGACCACACCATGGTGGTCATCTGGGTCATTAAGACCTTTCTTGTGTAGTTCTTCTGTGTGTTCTAGGCCAAAGGACTAGAGCCCCCCCGCCAAATTCCCTTCCTTCTCGGGTCTCCAGTCACGTCTCAGGAGTCCACATCCTGAGCTGAGCCCACCGGAATGGGTGCTGCCCTCCCTCTGCTCTGTTCAGGGGCCCAGGTGGCGGGAGGAAGCCGCCAGACACACCTGCCCCACATCCAGGCTCTGCCCCTGCTTCATCTGCTGCCTCGGCCATGCCCTCACCTCTGTGAGCTTCCATTTCCTTCCTCTGTCAGTTAGTGACAACCATCCTTTTCTCAGACATTCATCCTGAGGACGGGGAGTTAGGCGGAGTCTTAACCCCCTGCTTACCCAGGAGTCTTCCTCTGGCCGAGGGTGAACAAAATCCAGTTGTTCTCAGGTCTGCAGATGTAGCCACCAGCTGTGCAAATCCTCAATAAACCACATATACCCTCTGGGCCCAGATATACACTGGGAAGCAAAAGTGAAAGTGAAAACCCTATGTCTGAGTTACTCAGGCCTGTCCACCCACCGGGCCCCACCCTGGGCTCTTTCCCCCTCCCTTTTGACCCCTTAGAGAAACAAGCTCAGCTCTGACATGCCAGGGCCTTCTTGGCTCAGCACATCCTACCCGGGATCTGTGAAGGAAGACCTGCCACCAACAGACTGTGAGGCCCTTGGCACATCACTCTCCCACCGCATGGGCTTCTTCCTAGCCCCTCCCTCTCTCCCCCTTTCCCACTTGATACCCGCCTACCTTGCTGACGTTGCTCTGGCCAAGGGGTAAAGGCTGCTGTCCAGGTCTGTGATCTAGAAGAGGAGAGCTGGATGCTTATCCCATACCACACCCCACTCCCCACACCAGCACCCACCACTGGGCTCTGGAGCAAGGCCAAGCCTGGGCGAGGAGCCTGAGCCAGGGTCAGTCCTGCTGCCCTGTGAGCAGGCTGTTCCAGATGCAAGGGAAGCAGGAGCTGGGGGTCTAGTGGAGAAGGGTTGAGAAGGGGACAAGTTGGGGTCAGCACAGGGGAAGTCATGAGTTAGACTTGCAGACAAACACAGAACCTCAGTCCTAAAGGAATCCTACATCTGGCTGTCTCTGTCCACGTGCACTTCTACCAAAGGTCGCAGTGGACATCGGAGTTCAGGCAGCTTTACCTTAGGTAAGTAGAGAAAAAGCTTTTTTAATTTTTTATGTTCAGCAGGTAATGTAAAGTCAAGAGTGGGTTTAGCAGCCTTAGGAGGCAGAGGAGCTAAGCAGCAGAGCTGAGCAGGTTGCAGCCACAGGCAGGAGCCAGCTAGGACTACACGTGGTTTGGAAGCAGGGCTGTGACAGAACAAGTCTCTTATCACCGATTGTCATTGACAGGGAGACAGGGCCCAGGCCAGCTCACCACTCATCTGAGTGTAAACTCTTGGTAGATATTCTGTGCCAGCAACACAACTTGCCGAAAAGAAGCAGCTTTAATGTAAATTCTGACATCTGCAGACTTAGCACAACACTGCTCAGTTAGGTTAAGCTCCAGGAACAAATATACAGGAAGTTGTGCGCAGCTGGTGTGAAAGCGGCTCTGTGAATTGCAAGGTACATTTGAGACATGGGAGCACCAGCTTAAAATCACCGAGTGCCGGGGCCTGCAGAGAAACTAGAAACCACCAGCAGAGGCCCTGCTGGGAGGGACTCAGGTCCTGGGTGGTGGGCATGTGCGTGCAGCACAGACCCCTGCCCGTCTCTCCCCACGTGGGACAGGACAGCAGGTGGTGACAGACAGCTGCGTGACCTGGGCTCCAAGAAGGCAGGTACACTGCACCGACCCAGGACAGTTGTGCTACAGACACACCACCTGCTTGCTTCACTTCCTCCTGGGACAGGACACCCTGTGTCCTCCCAAGCAGTCAGCTCAACCTGGTTGCTGGAAAGAGGCTGGAAACACACAGAGGCCCCATCCAGGACAGTCCTTCCCAGGCAGGGGCCGGGGCACATTCCTGGACCCTGGGCCCAGCTTCCTCCTTTTCTCCGTGGGGGTGATACCACCTGCTCTCAGAGGAGCAGTGAGGATCTGATGAGGACCCAGGTGACGCTGCTGACACAGCGATGGCCCAGCCCAGGCTCCACAGGGTGAATTTCCCTGCAGGGAGGAGGAACAGGGAGTGGGATCCCAGTGAAGACTGGTCTCAGGGGAGCAATGTTCCTGGAGGTCAGGGCCCACTGCACCTCCCTGTTGCCTGTACATATGTAACATACATGCAGAACACAGAGAAAGGGGCTCAACAGAGCAGGAGAGTCACTGGCATCACCTGGGGCCCTTCAGCCCTGACATCACTGCAAGATGCAGCAAGTGGAGGTAATGCGTGTTTGTCTCCAGCAGGGGAAGTGAGCGGTTCACTTGCTGTTGTGTGTGGGATGCTTGGACCCAGAACAGGGTGAGGAGAGTCATTTCTGTTGGTCTGAGTAGAGGACACATGTGCATCTAGGAAGCACTCAATCTGGAGCCTCTTGACCTGAGACTTTACTCCCAGGGTTCAGGGTCCCTGTTACCCATTCATCTTCCTCATCCCCAGCCTGACCTACTGGTCCAAAAATATAGTCCCCGGACCCCAGCTATTCTGTGTCCTGAGAATTTGACACTGGGATTCCTAGTTTAGGACTTAAGACCCTGCTGGCGGGGGCTCAGGGGACAGATCGTGAGCTCCTGCAGGGGGACCTGTCCCGCTTCCTGTCCTTCCTGACCTGCGCCAGTTTGGGGTTTTGTTTCCTTTCTCTGACCTGCCCTGCTTCCCCCAGCACCTCTTCTGTGTCACTTAGTCAGACTCAGTCTCTTGCTCAGAATCACAGGGCTCTCACCTAACCCAGGGGTCACCGCGGAATTGCATCAACCACACACTGAGCTAAGTGGGGTCCAGCTCTGAGGGTTCAGGGAGACTTCGGGGTGGACACCGAATGGTTCTGTACCCAGCGCCTGAATCCCTGCCCAAAAGTCTGTGCAGGATGGGAATTCTCCAGGAACTGATGAAGAACTGATGAAGGAATGAACTCCTATTTCTGAAGGTCAGGCAGGCGATGGGCATGACTGCTGATGGTTCGATCCCTGAGTCGATCCTTCTCCAGATCCCCTGGGGAAGGAAATGGCAACCCACTCCAGTATTCTGGACTGGAGAATTCCATGTACTATGTAATCCAAGTGATCACAGAGTCAGACATGACTGAGCAACTTTCACTTTCACTGATAAGAGCAACTTGTGTTTGTAATTGTTGCTCTGCATTGGTATCGGCTCTGAAACTTTACCAATGGTACCTCATATGTTTTTCCTTTAGGTTTTGAGATGTGTACCATTGTATCCTCATTTACAAATAAGGAAGCTGACACATAGATGTTACCTGACTTACCTAAGTTCAGAAATCTTGCCCTTAGTACCCTGGTTCTACCCCACTAACTGGGTCAAGAACCCATAGCCTGCCTCTCCTCCCTCTGCTGCTTTAATAAAAACAAGCATGGGAACAATAGGAGACCAGAGTCTTTAACAAATATTTGAAGACTCACTGGATGGAGAAGTGATAGCTGAATAAAGAGGAGTGCAGGAGAGGGAGAGAAACAGGGAGCCTGTTCATAGGAGAGAAGAATGGTCTGCTGGGCAGAGACCCAGAGAGGGAGCAAGATGAGAGGGAGGCTGAGGGGAGAGCAGGGGAGAAGCTCACCAGCCCCACATCCCATCCCATATTCACAGCAGCCTTCACTCTTCACCAGACTTTTAGAAGGTTACTTGAGAATGAGATGCAGGAAAAAAAAATAGATTACTTGTTTGTTTAATTATGGAGGAAGGTAAAGGATACCTATAAGAGAGATAGATGTTGGATCCAGGAATCAGGAACATCAACCCAGTGGGAAGGGAATCCAAGGTTCCCAGCTGGGTGTGCAGCAGACCTAGAGAGAAACCAGTCCAGAATGGGATAAGAAGTCCAGAATCTGTGGGCACAGGGGACTCGGTATCACATGAGTCACAGTTGGAAAGAAATGGAGAAAATGTTGAAGAGAAACAGTGCAAGGGGTGAAAATGAAGCCAGTTAGAAACATCAGGAAAAACTAAAGTGCAGGAGGAGACGGGGATGACAGAGGGTGAGATGGTTGGATGACATCACCAACTCAATGGATATGAGTTTGGGTAGCTCAATGAGCTGGTGGTGGATAGGAATTCCTGGTGTGCTGCAGTTCATGGGGTCGCAAAGAGTCGGACACGACTGAGTGACTAATCTGAACTGAATGGAACAGTTGAGAAGCATGTGCAGCTATATGGTACAAGTTAGCTCTTAAAAAATGTATTAAATTCTCACTTCGGCAGCACATACACTAAAATTGGAATGATACAGAGAAGATTAGCATGGCCCGTGCACAAAGATGACATGCAAATTTCTGAAGTGTTCCATGTTTTTATACCAATACAGTATACTAACGCATATATACGGACTCTAGAAAGATGATGACGATAACCCTATATGCAAGACAGAAAAAGAGACACAGATGTATAGAACAGACTTTTGAACTCTGTGGGAGAAGGCGACGGTGGGATGATCTGAGAGAATAGCATTGAAACATGTACATTATCAAGCATGAAACAGATCACCAGTCTAGGTTGGATGCATGAGACAAGTGCTCATGGCTGGTGCACTGGGATGACCCAGAGGGATGGGATGGGGAGGGAGGCGGGAGGGGGCTCAGGATGGGGAATACATGTAAATCCACGGCTGATTCATGTCAATGTATGGCAAAAACCACTACAGTATTGTAAAGTAATTAGCCCCCAACTAATAAAAATAAATGAAAAGATAAAGTATTAAATTATCACAAAAAATGTAAACACCTTTGTTTGATCTTTTAAAAAATCTAAAGTAAATATATCTATGTCCGAGTCCTTTGGAGAATGTTTTAAAACTGAAGTTATATTAATATATATAATATGATATAACTTACAGATGTATAATATAGTGATTCCAAAATATTAGTTTTATTTTATTTATAGTCATTATAAAATAACCTTTATCTTTTAAAATGAAACAGAAGGTTTAAATATGTGAAGTAAATGTACTTGTTAATTTAAAAATCAAAATATACGCCTAGAACTTGGGAGCCAAAACACTGAAGGGAGGAGGAGGATTAATATCTCAGTTTACAAAGCTGGGAATCAAGAAATAGTCAGTCCAGTGGAGAGCATAGGAAACAAAGATGTAAATAAACTGCTTACAATACAAAGCTTCCTAACAGAGGATATGCAATTAGTGGAATAATAATATAAGGAGAAGAAGGGGACAGGTATAATAGAAAGTTTAAAAATAAATGAAATCCTTATTTTTCCTAATAAGAAGTAAAAAATACCATCAAATTTAAGTCAAGAACAAGCGAAATACAACATCTACTACTTATTAGCAATTGTGGTTGATGACTTCCCACTTTGCACCAGGCACCTTCCCAATTGCTTGGTATGAATTCATTTCCTTTTAGTCCACAATGATCCTATAAGAAAGGAAACTGATGCTCTGAGAGGTTAAGTAATTTGCTGAAAACACACAGCTAGACAAGAGCCAGAATCCAAATCCAGGTTTCTGTCTTCTGTGCACACATTCTCACACTATTCCACCTCCCAATGTAGTAAAATCATTTAAAGAGATCAATTAACTATCCAAAGAAGAAGCATTTCCTTGGGAAAGAATGAGTAGAACCCTGTGTACAAATTGATCTGTTTTAACCATATGCACTTAGGACTGGATTGTTTTAACTCTAAGACAGCAGAAGTCACTTTATTGTAGTCAGTAACCCACAATAATGGGGAGGTTTCTAGTGCCACCACCTTGAAGATGATGGAGGCAGTTGAATTAAATGCCAAGAAGAAATGTGTGACTCCTGCTGTGACAACTGCCAGTGTAGGAGACATGTTTGTGTTGGTGAAACCTAGTTCTCTAGAAAAGTAGGCATGAAAACAGAGCTAAACCAGAATAATGAGAGTGAACTGTGACCTTCAGCATATATTGTCCAGCAGCATCTTGCCTACCCACATGTGTGCCCTTGGACTTCTGTCCCCTCAAAGGAAGGAAGACCCCTTACCAGGGAGGTGAATTCCATAGACTGGCATCTCTGCTCCTGCAAAGACAAGGATGCTTTTGAAGATGATTGGAGAAGTGGTCATAAGGGGGCATCCACATACAATAATAATAATAAAAAGATAATGATTGCTATGAATGTGTTTCATTGAGACAGGTTGAGTCTGTGAAAGGTCATGAGTTCATAATAAAATTCAAATGAGAGGACTTTTCTAAAGTGTGGCCCAAAAGAGAGACATAAAGGTTAAAAAGAATGCTAGTGGTTATGCAGGGGATGCAAGATGAAAGAGATATGGGATTGATCCCTGGGCAGGGAGGATCCCCTGGAGGAAGAAATGGTTGCCCACTCCAGGATTCTTGCTGGGAAACCCATGGACAGAGGAGCTGGGAGGGCTGCAGTCCATGAGACTGCGAAGAGCTGGACACACCTGAGCTGGTACCTTTCTTTTGTCTCTATGGTGCAAAGAAGAGTGAATGTGATGGAAATATTCTGTGTTAATTGAATTTAATAATAAGAGGAGTCTTAAAGTCTATGGGTATGTTCCTCTCTGTTTATTTACACGAATGTTCATAAAGGATTGAGAAAGAAAGAACCCCTGACATCCCGAGGCTGACCTGGTGTCACAACAGGGTGATGCTCTTCTCCTGTTGGATGTAAAGGCTCTCACAGAACTTCAGTCTCACACAGGATCACCCTGAGAGCAGGAGTGAGGAGACAGCAAACACCCATCACTGTGCCCTCACCCACACCTCGCCCCCTCCCTTGGCTGAAAAGCATGACTGCTCCTTCTTTACCCATTACAGCTGTATCCTCGCTCTGGTCTCCCCTCCCCACTGATGGAGTTACTGAGACCCCATGGTAGTGCTGCCCCCCATTCTCTGCAGCACCCAATCTAGAGCAACCCCATTTCCTTAGAGCTCCCCCCAAATCCCCTTACCTAAGCTCCACTCCTAGAATCTTTCCTTTTACACCTTCCTCTGAAATGCCCACAGCTCCCCCTCAGGAAGAGTGACCATCAGCTTGTGTTTAGGGGGTAAGCCTGGTGGCGAAGGTTGGTGGCATTGTCATGTGGATGGGAGAGAATTCACAAAGGCAGGCCCTCCTCCAAGAGGATGGGAGAGGAGAGCTGGCTGGCCCCCTGCCTCCTTCTCTGCCCTGAAGCTGCAGGACCCCAGGAGCCAGGCCAGCCTATTGAAATCATGAAACATGAGAGGAGAGTCAAGTCAGAAAGAAGAGGAGGGCTCAGGCAGAAGGGCCGGCTCCTGGATGACAACAAACAATTGTAAATGCATTGAACACTGGACTCATCCTTCTGTCCTTCTCTCCCATTCTTGGCCTGGTCCTGACCCTTGTCTGGGGCCTCACATGGGTGTGGATGTGGGCAGTGCTTCCTCTGCTGGATTCCTATCCAGGGCTTCCTCCTCTGTTAGCCTCTGATTGGTCCCTTTCTGGAAAAGCTGTTCGTGGGAGAGGGGAGGACCCTGGAGAAGCCTGTCCCTGCCCAGCTGCATGGCCAATCATGCATCCCTCCCCTCCTCACGGGCAGACAGATTCTCCCCAACCATCTCCCTCATGTGCCTGCAGCCATGCTCCCTGGGAAGGTTCAGGGGCGTTAAGAAAGTCCCTAGCCCAGCACCCAGACCCTCCCGACTGCCTCAGCTCCTGTCTTCCTCACACTCTCTGTCTCCACAGGGCCTGCTGCAGGAGACTAATGCCTCACTTGGCACAGGCTGCCCCTCCCCGTGAAATGTGTTTCCCCACTGGCCTCACTATGTGACCAGTTACTTGTCCCTGGAGGCCCAGCTCCAAGTCTCCCTCTGCCAGCTTCCTCCAGTTCTTCTCCAGGTCCTCCTGAAGGTCACACTTTCCTGGTCATGTTTCCTTTTTGCTCAGTTCCTCCAGGTCTGAGAACCCTACCCACATCATCAGGGGCCCTGTCTGTTCTCTGCTGCTCCTCCTGTCCAGGGTCTCTGGGCACCCTCCGCCCTCCTGGGCACAGCCTGGCCAAAATTTGAGGCGTGGGACCCCTTCTGGGGACATGAAACCAGCAGCTTCTCGATGACACAGCACAACCCCAGTTCCCGTGTTAAAGTTAGAAAGGGGAGGGAGGGTAGAAGGGGGAGAAAGAGGAAGAGAATGGAGAAGAAACTAAAGATCCTAAGCAATCGATCATTGAAAAAGATCCAAATGTAAACCAGAGAGAAAAAAACTGAAAGTACTGAAACTCAGGAGTGGCCACAGAACTGGAAAAGGTCAGTTTTCATTCCAATCAGGCAGAAAGGCAATGCCAAAGAATGCTCAGACTACAGCACAGTTGCACTCATCTCACATGCTAGCAAAGTAATGTTCAAAATTCTCTAAGCCAGGCTTCAACAGTATGTGAACCATGAACTCCCAGATGTTCAAGCTTGATTCAGAAAAGGCTGTTATACTGATGTCTGTAGAGTTTGGCTTTTTATCTTAATATTGCCACACAGGGATTACATGTGGACCTTGTGCAGTGAGTCCTTGTCACTTCTCCTAGCAGGGCCATCTTCCCCACACAGGACCACCCATCACCCACATCCTGAGCAGAGGGCCCGGGGAACACAGGAAGCCAGCGCCCTTCGACTCCCCGCTTGGTGTCCTGTTTCTCTCCTGGCCGCAGTGTCCCCCGGCCCCTGGCACTGAGCTTGGCATTCAGAGGCACATTTTTTCAACAAACCTTGATTCCTTGTATCTGAAAAAAATCCCCTTTCTCCCACCAGCCCCAGCCGAGCTCCCTGGGGAAAGCTTCAAGGTGACCAGGTTATAGGAGGGGAAGCTCTGACTCCCTTGTCCTCCTCCACCCTGTCTACTTCCTTTAATTTCCTAAATGGCTGAGTACCCAGAACATATACCTTCCTTCTGGGGGTCGCTGCTTATGTCTCAGGGGTCCACGTCCTGAGCTGAGCCCATGTGAATGGGTGCCGCCCTCCCTCTGCTCTCTTTAGGGGCCCTCGGCTGGGAGGAAGCCCTCAGACACACCTGCCCCACATCCAGGCTCTGACCCCGCTTCACCTGCTGCCTCGGCCATGCCCTCACCTCTCTGAGCTTCCATTTTCTTCTTCTGTCAGTTAGTGACAACCATCCTTTTCTCAGACAATCGTCCTGAGGAAAGGAAGATGAAATGGGCGGGGTCTTACCCACCTGCTTACTCAGGAACCTTCCTCTCTCCAAGTGTGAACAAGATCCAGTTGTTCACATCTGTGCAGATGCAGCCGCCAGCTCTGCGTCTCTGCAATGACCACATGCACCCTCTGGGCCCAGATAAACTCTGGGAAGCAAAACTGAAAGCAAAACCCTTATTTCTGAGTGACTCAAGTCAAACAAACACCCTGCCCACCAGGCCCCGCCCTGGGCTATTCCCACTCTCCTGCTGACACCCTAGAGAAACAAGTCCAGTCTTGACATTCCACTTCCTTCTTGACACAGTCCACCCTGCCTCAGGCTCCTTTAAGGAAGATCGGCCACCAATACACCATAGTCCCTTGGCAAATCACTCCTCCATATTTCCATCTTCTCCCCCACCCAACCCCACACTCACCAGTCTGCTTGCCTCATTCACCTTTGTGCCACCAGCATGTGGTACAGTCCCAGAACACACCAGTTGGTCAGTGCCTACTTGTCATACACTGCTGTGGAGGGCTGTGCTCATGTGGCTTCTAAGATTCACTCACACACATTCTTCTGCCAGGGACACTTGCTGCATCCAACCAGGAGAGATGCTTTCTGCAAAGTCCAAATCTGGCATCACCTCCTCTGAGAAGCCTTCCGTGACCTCACCTGTAGATCCACTATTTCCAGTCCTGCTTCCATGGTACCTGGAAGAGGGGCCTAAGGCCACCCCTCAGCCACTCTCTCCATGCCTTTCCCCATCCCTTTTGATCAGATCCCTCTAGACTTAGCCCTGCTGGCAGGGACGGAACTAGTGCCTTTAGCCCACATGAGGAGGACCGGCCTTGGTGGTCACTGCCATTAGGTGGATGCAGAAGTTCGTGGGAAGGGCTGAGAGCACACTGCCCTTTTCTACCTCGGCTTATCTCCACCTGACAACAGATTTTTTTTCTCTCCAAATGGAGGACTTTTATCAGAAAACCAGTGTCCTGGTGACTCAGAGACATCTACAAGAGAGAGCTGGCCCTGTCCCCTGTTTGGTTCCTGAGCAAAGAGCCTCTGTGGACAGAGAGGTCAGCGTGTGCCAGGTGCTGTGACTGCACCATCCACGCCTTTCCTGTTGAACTCTCACACCAGCTCTAGGAGTGTTGGCTCCGTGTCACAGATGAAGAAATGGAGAATCAAGTTCCCACAGTGAGAGTCCTGCAGCTGGACTGATGGTGAACTTCTCGGGTTGCCTCAAGCAGAAGTGACTGCAGTGGACCTGGGTGCCCCATGGAGGCCTGCCTGCCCTTCCCCCAGGGCTGCTTCACCCCAGGAAGTGTCCCTGGGCCATTATTGTCCCCACCGTCCAGGATTGAGGGAGGGGCAGAAGGTTATTCCATGAGGAGAGCCAACCATAGTTTGGTCTTAAAGCCAACTGTTATGTATCTCTTGTGTTTTGTAGGTAAGGGCGCTGAGAGGAGGGGAGAGGTGGCTTCTTTGTTCCAGCGACTCAGGGATGTGTGTTTGGTGGGAGAGTCAGCAGCTCACATCGTGCCAACGTTCATTTGACACCCTGTTCCCAGGGCTCAGGGCTCAGGGCTCAGGCCAGGACAGACGCCTCAGAGCCCAGGCACAGAGTCTTGGTGCTTTATTGGACTGGAACCTGGTGGTCTGGAGTTGACGATGAGAAAGTGAAAGAAGGAAAGAGGCTAATATTCCCTGGGTTATGCAGTTGGCTTTCACATTCCAGGGAATCAACCAGAAATATATATAATATAAATATATATATATATATATATATATATATAGAGAGAGAGAGAGAGAGAGAGAAACAAAGACAGACATGGGGATCCAAGCTCTGATGGAGCAAAGGTGTTTTAATCAACATGGTGTGGGCATATATACTGTCTTACAAGGTAGTTATTCTCAGCAAAGATAAAGATTAAAATTCCAGACTTACAAAACATAAGGCAATCAATATTAAAGAGAGAGAGTTGTAAGCAATCACTTTTACCGTATGGTTCATAAGAAGGAAGAGGATACTTATCACCATGTTGAAAAACTAATAAAGGAGATGCTTGGATTCCTCAGCCCCTGGAAAGGCTTGCCTTTCCTGTTAACTCCTGAATATTCAGGAATTAGTAAGGAACAGAGGATTCCTGACAGATCCAAAACAGCACACAGGAAGCCTCCTGTTAGATGCTTCCTGACAACAGCGGAGTCAAGGGGCACACGGGCAGCTGCCCTGCCCACTGACCTGCACAAGTCCGCTCCTGACCTTACTGGAGCTGTCGGGACTCAAGGAGGCCTCCTTTCCAGAGCTTGGGGTCCCCTGGGGACAGCCAGCTCTGGGCGTCACCCATAGAGAAGGGACACAGGAGGAACAGTGGGAGGCAGGAGCTTTCCTGGAGGGAAAATCCAAGCACAGTCATCCCTCCCGCCTGCTTACTTTAAACTTCAGGCAGAAATTCAGGGGCAGGGAAAGCCATGTGGGCCTCCCCGGCGGGAATCTGACAGCATGAGGGTGCCCAGGCCCCGCTTCCTACCTGCCCTCCACCACAGGATAGCTACAGACCCCGAGTGAGGATCAGGCTGAGTGGGGTGGGTGTCCCGGGACTCACCTCCTGGCCAGGTAGCACCAGCAGCAGACCTGGAAGCCAATGATGATGTCCGTGATCCTCAGGTCCTGCTCCTCCTCCAGGTGGGCCAGCACGCTGGCCCAGAAGAAAACCTTGCTCTGGCCAATGTGGTACAGGTTGCTGTCGAGCTCCAGGGCTTCTGTCCGAAAGAGGAGAGCCGGCTGCTGACCATGTGCCACCCCCGCCACCACGGAGTCCCGGAGAAAGGCCAAGGCCCGGGGAGGGGCCTGGAGCCGGGGTTGGCCCTGCTGCTCTGTGGGCAGCCTCCTCCTGGTGCAGGGAGAGTGGGGCTGAGGGGACGCAGGAGGGGCAGGTGGGGGTTAGCACGGGACAGGTAACGAGTGAAAGCCACAGAGAAATACAGAACCTCGGCCCTGTAGGGACCTTACCTGCTGGAGTCTCTGCCCACGTGCATTTCTAACAAAGGTGGCAGTAGATAGTGGGGCTTAGGAGGCATTACCTTAGGGAAGCATTAGGCATTCACTAGGGAAACAATGTCTTTGTTTGTTTATTTGACTGCCCTGGGTCTTCATTGTTGAGGGGCAGGGGGTGCTTTCTCTAGTTGCAGCGAGTGTGCTATCCTTCATTGAGTACATGGGCTTCTCATAGCAATGGCTTCTATTTTTGCAGAGCACGGGTCTAGTGTGCGGGCTCTGAAGTTGCGGTGCACGGGCTTAGTTGCTCTGCAGCATGTAGGATCTTTCCGGACCAGGGATCAAACCTGTGTCCCCTGCATTGGCAGGCAGATTCTTTATCACTGGACCACCAGGGAAGTCCCAAAAGGTTTCTTTTGGAAAAGGTACTTTAAATTCAAGACTGGCTTCAACGTCCTTCAGAAGCAGACGGAGCTAAGCAGGGGTGGCTGAGCAGTGTGGGGCCATGTGCAGGGTGATGGGCAACAGCACAGGTGGCTTGAGAGCCTCACTGGTCAGTACAAGGTGCTCTTCACCAATTGTCCTTGACGGAGAGGCTGGGTCCAGACCAGCTCCTCAGGCATCTGAGGGTAACCAGTTGCTAGATATTCAGTGTCAGCAGCACATCTTCCTGAGAAAACTGGTGTATTCTAAGTATGGACCTCTGCAGACGCAAGACACCCATGTGATCTGAGGTCTAAGCCCCGGGAACAAGCCAGCTGGAGGCTGTGTGCCAGTTGGTGTGAAGGCAGCTCTGTGAACTTCAAGGAGTCTGTGCGAACTAGGAGCAGCAGCTTAAAACCACCAAACTCAGGGCAAGCGAGGAGCTAGGAACCTCCACAAAGGCCCTGCCAGAAGGGACTCAGGTCCTGGGTGCAGGGCATACCTGTGCTCATCTCTCCTCACATTGGAAAGGACAGCAGGTGGCAACAGACAGCCCCGTGTCCTGGGCTGAAAGGAGGTGCGTCTACCACCTTGGGCCCAGGATGAGTTGTGTTACAGAAACAACATACTTGCTTCACTTCCTCCTGAAACAGGACACCCTGTGTTCTCCTGACCAATCAACTCAACATGGATCAGGGAGGAGGCTCAAGGCACCCGGAGGCCACACCCAGGATGGCCCTTCCCAGGTGGGGGCTGTGGCCACTCTCCTGGACCCTGGGCCCAGCTTCCTCCTGTTCTCCGTGGGGGTGATACCACCTGCTCTCAGAGGGGCAGTGAGGACCTATGAGGACCCAGGTGATGGTGCTGACACAGCGATGGCCCAGCCCAGGTTCCGCAGGTGTGAATTTCCCTGAAGGAAAGAGGAACAGGGAGTGGAATCCCAGTGAAGACTGGTATCAGGGGAGTAATGCTCCTGGAGGTCCTGGTTTCTACTGTACCTCCTTGCTGCCTGCACATATATAAGATGCATGCAGAACACTGAGAAAGGAGCCCAACAGAGTAGAAGAAGCACTAGCATTGAACTGGGACCCTTTTCCCCTGACATCCCTGCAACACATAGCAGGTGGAGATGATTCGTGTTTGTCTCCAGCTGGGGAAGTGGGCAGTGTACTTACTGTCGTGTGTGGGATGTTTGGACCCAGGATAGGGTGAGGGGAATCATTTCCATTGGTCTGAGAAGAGGGCACGTTGTGCACCCAGGAAGTACTAAATCTGGAGTCTCTCTTCCCGAGACTTTCCCCTCAGGGTTTGGGTCCCTGTTAACCATTCAACTTCCTCATCCTTCGGCCTAACTTATTGGTCCAAGAATATAGTCCTCAGACCCAAGCTCTTCTGTCTCCTGGGAACCTGACACTGAGATTCCAAGTGCTTGAACCTAAGCTCCCAGCTAGAAGGGGCCTCTGGGGACAGACTGTGAGCTCCTGCAGGGGGACCTGCCCTACTTTCTGTCCTTCCTGAACTGTGCAGGTTTGGGTGCTTCTTTCCTTTCTCTGACCTGGCCTGCATCCCTCCAGTGCACGCTCTCCTGTGCTCACTTAGCCAGACTCCGTCTCTGTTGCTCAGAAGCACAGGGATCTCACCTGAGTCAGGGGTCACCGTGGAATTGCATCATCTGCATATTGAGCTGGATGGGGTCCATCTCTGAGGGTTTGGGGGCACATGGGGATGGACACTGAATGGTTCTGTATCCAGGCACTGGGTCCAGAACCCTACCCAGGAGAAGTCTGTGCAGGATTTGAATTCCCCAGGAACTTACAAAGAATGAAAGAAGGAAAGAAACTCATGATTCGGGGATCAGACAGATGATGGCCATAACTGCTGACATCTTCAGGAAGGAATGGAAGGGCCGACTGAAGTCTCAGGGAAACACTGTCTGAGAGGGAGTCAGAGGCACTGAGGAAAGTCTACCGAGGGAGGTTTGGACAAAAGTGTGGAGAAGGCTCTGCAGCACGTGGGGAGGGACTTAGGAGACGTCCTGGGATCATTTCCAAGTCCTGGGTTTCTGGCTTCTTGCCCTGGGCTCCAGGTGAGGGAGACTGTTAGGTGGTCACATGCTCCACACGTGGAAACACAGAAAGTCGGTGCCCTGTGGAGCAGCCCATGGGATGAGAACAACACCCAGATGACCCCCTCTCCTCCCTGGAGAGGAGGAGCCTGAGGCATCCCATGAAGGCTCCTCAGAAGGTCCAAGCGGGTGCAAGCCCAGATGGTTGACCAGGTCAGAACATGGCCTTGGGTGGACTTTCCCTCCATCCCTGCCCCCATCGCCCAGCTCCTCAGTCCTGCTCCTGGGGATCGAGTGAGCCTGGTGTCCTGCTCTGCCCTTGGTAGACCCCAGGCTCCTGCACATTGCTTTGGTCTGCAATTAGGCTTCGGCTTCTGTGCTCAGAGTCATGGGTAACCATTGCGGAGGCGAAAGCAGTTGCTGCTAAGGTTGATATTCTTTTTTCTAAAATTTATTTTTATTAGTTGGAGGCTAATTACTTTACAGTATTGTAGTGATTTTTGCCATACATTGACATGAATTAACCATGGATTTACATGTATTCCCCATCCCGATCCCCCCTCCCACCTCCCTCCCCATCCCATCCCTTTGGGTCTTCCCAATGCACCAGCCCCGAGCACTTGTCTCATGCATCCAACCTAGCCTGGTGATCTGTTTCACCCTAGATAATATACATGTTTCGATGCTGTTCTCTCAGAACATCCCACCCTCGCCTTTCCCACAGAGTCCAAAAGTCTGTTCTGTACATCTGTGTCTCTTTTTCTGTTTTGCATATAGGGTTATCATTACTAGCTTTTTAAATTCCATATATATGCATTAGTATACTGTATTGGTCTTTATCTTTATGGCTTACTTCACTCTGTATAATGGGCTCCAGTTTCATCCATCTCATTAGAACTGATTCAAATGAATTCGTTTTAATGGCTGAGTAATATTCCATTGTGCATATGTACCATAGCTTCCTTATAATTGGCAGGACATGGAAGCAACCTAGATGCCCATCAGCAGACGAATGGATAAGGAAGCTAAGGTCGATATTCTTATGGGTCATTCTAGCCCATGCAGGGAATAGATGAGTGAGGCAAGGCAGTGCCCCAAGGTAAACACAGGAAGACAGTTCTGGAAGGTCCTGCAGGAGTCCTGGTGAAACATGAAGGCAGCCTGCGTGAGGTGTGTTGTCTCTCTGCTGCTCTGTTTATGGTTGACCCCCCCCCACACCTGCACACAAGTCCTCTGCTCTCAATCACCCTTGGGTGCCCCGTGTCGATCCTGGTCCCCGGGGTGGGAGGAGGAGTATCCCCGTGCTCAGCCCAGGTCAGATGACACCGGCTCCCCCGGCTGTCCCATGGGGCCTGCGGGGCTCCAGGGTCTGAGGGAAATGACTGAACGGGAGCCCAGCGGGCAGGCAGGAGGAGCCATGGAGGACGCGCTCCCTGAGATCCTGGGAGACAGGCTCACGGGGAAGGAGCTCAGGCATCTGGACTCAGGTGAGCCCCGTCAGTCAACACAAGGAAACCTCAGTGAATCAGTCCTATTTATTGAAATAAAGTCTGGAGAACACAAGGTGAGGAGATCCAGTGTTAGTCGTTAGTCATGTCTGGCTCTTAGTGACCTCATGGACTGCCAGACTCCTTTGTCCATGGAATATTTCCAGGACATTTCCATGGAATGTTTCCAAAAATACTGGAGTGGATTGCCATTTCCTTCTCCAGGGGATCTTCCCAACCCAGAAGCCGAACACTTGTCTCCTGTATTGGCAGGCAGATTCTTTACCACTGAGTCACCTGGGAAGCCCATGGAAAAGCATGGAGTTTCCTTAAAAAACTAAATGTAGAGTTATTGTATGAGTTAGTACTTCTGGAAAAGACAAAAGCTCTAATTCAAAAAGTAACACGCACTCCAGTGTTCAGAGCAGCACTATTTATAATAGCATGGAAGCAACCTAAATGTCCATCAATAGATGAGAAAAGATGCGAAATAACTGGAATAGTACCCAAAAGAATAAAATAATGCTGTTTTTAGCTGCTTGGATTGACATAGAGATTATTGTAAATGAAGTAAGTCTGTCAGAGAAAGACAAATATTGTATGATCTCAATTGTATGTGAAATCTAAAAAGTAGTACAAATGAACTTATTTACAAAACAGAAACAGACTCACAGACAAAGAAAACAAACTGATGGTACAAAATAGGAAAGGGGAGGAAGGGTAAATGGGAATATGTGATGAACAGATACATGTTACCATACATAAAAGAGATAAGCAATCAAGATTTACTGTACAGCACACAAAACTACATGTATAATCAGTACATTTGGCTGCACACCAGAAACCCACACAATACCGTAAGTCACCTACACTTCAATAAAAACAAACAAACAACCAAAAGAATCACTGCCTAATTAATAACAACCTGCTGGAATCGAAGGTGAGTTGAAGCTGGAGACATGGGGCTAGAGAACACCACCAGGGGGAACTCTTTTTGCTGGGACGTCACACCCTGAGGAGGGCAATAGAGGAGCCCCAACCACTTCTCCTGGATCTCAACAGTCCTCACCCTTTGACTTTCTCTCATTTTCAACCCTTTCGTATTCCTGGCCTTCACAGCTAGTTCCACCTGCCTTTCTCTTTATTGTACCCCCAGTGTGTTCTTTAGTCGAAAAGAAGTGGTTTCTCCCCTCCCCTCACTCTTTAGCCCCTCTCCTCCCTCAGTCCAGGTTCCAGGCTCTTGCTTTGTCCTCATCTGCCACCTGCATCCATCCCTCCCTTGCTCAGCTCCAGAAATGCCAAATTCCTAACACCCAGGACCATCAATGTTGTCTCCCCTCCTTTTCTCCTCTAACAAGCTGCCTCTGAGACACCCAGCAAATGTCCCTGGTCCCTGCACTCCTCTGGGGGTGGGGGAACTGAGCCCTTCTGCAGATTCTCATGGATCTCAGTGAGTAACTCCAATATGCTTTCCAACTCCTGGGCCTGCTGCCTCAGCTTTTCAGCTGACTCTGCCTTTGCTCCACGATGTAAATGTATTGACTCTTTCACCAGGAAGCCCACATCTATCACAATGCCGATACCTGACATGACTATGCCAGTGATACGGGCTTCTTTTGTCATTGCTAAAGCCACGCTGCCAAAACTTTTCCGCACCTGAACACCGCCATGAATGATGTTTTTCCCTTTGGTTATGAAGAACTTGACTTTGGCTGCTAAGGCAGGGCTGGCTTTGATCACCTTGATGAATTGGACTTGCTTCTCAGTGTATTCTAGGGCACTGATGAGTGACTTTGTTGCAGAAATAATTTGAGGTCTCCTTTTAAGGAGTACATCCTTGATTACCTTCCATCTCTTCCGGTCATGGGACAGCAGTTGAGTGGTTTTGATTTCCACTGATGATGTGTTTACTTGTTCCACGATGCTGGTGGACACATTGGTCACAGCAGCCGCTATGCCCAGCGCTAACCCAGTGGCCAAGAGAGGCAGAGTGGCCCCCATTGTCAGAGGTGCCAGAGCCAGGCCAAGGACACTGAGGATGCCAGACACAGTGCCAGTGGAGTGGGCCACCACCTTGGAAATCGTGCAGTCCTTGTGTACCTTGTCAACTTTGTCCGCAAAAGCATGGATTTTTTCTGTGTCTTCCTCCAGGTCCTGTTTCATCATAGGAAACTCCTCCAAAAACTTCTTTCTGTCCAGCTGGTCTTCTCTGAGTGTCTCTGAGTCCTTTCCACTCAAGTTTGTTTTCAGCCTGTTCAGATATTCATGTAGTGCCTCTGCCTCCTCCCTGTAATAATGATGATCAAGGAATTAAGACAATTTGTTTGTCTGTAAAAATAGACTGGACAGGATCTATTCTGCATAAATTACAGAAATTGTTTAATTAAATGTTTATAAGTGTTTCTTTTTACATTAAGCACATATTCAGACATTGAAGATGTTCCATATACTTATTCAATGGTGGAAAAAATAAGCCAAAATCATATTAGGATACAGTTAAGGTAGGTATTTGGTTTAGAACTCGGGGGCAGGTCAAAACCATCACTTGCCAGGAGTTGGTAGGGTGGGAACTCCACAGAGAGACAAAGAAAAGTTTGATTTGAGCAGAAAACCCTTCATTCATGGACCTTAGTGTGTAGCAAAGAGTCAATTGCTCCTAGCCCTTGTTTCTGGGAAGTGGTCTCTAAGCCCCTAGAACATTCTCGCTGATAGGAGTGTCTTCATCTGCTCGGGCCTTTGGCCACTGGACAAACAGGAAAGGTAACACTCACGATGCGGGCCTCTGGGTCATGTGGTATCAGCTCTGACCTCTGGAGAAGCTGGACTCTAGGTCATTAGTCTGACCGCCGGGAGGAGCTAGAGACCACAGGTTAGGATAATTTGTTTTTAAGTGCATGAGATTCCCTGGCAGACAGTTCTCTGTGTCCTGCTGCACACTGATTCCAAGGCTGGAAAGCATCCTGGGGACAACGGAAGCTTTGTGTGTGAAACCCGCCCAGACTTTGCCCTGTGACTGAAACTGCATCCTTTCCTGTAATAAACCATAACCGGGATGACGATATCTTCAGTGAGTTCTGAGAATGCTTCTAAGGAATTTTCAACCTGAGGGTGATTATGGGAACCCCCAAACTTGCTACTGGTGTTAAATGTAAGGACAGTTCTGGGAACTGTGCCCTCAGATTTTGCAGATTGGCTAACTCTGCATACTTAGGAAAAAAAACCCACCAAAAGTCAGAGGTAGAAGGCACCTTCAAGATCATTTTGCCTGGCATCTGCTGTCTTCCAAGGCTTGTGCCCTTGATCTTTCCATTGAAAAGTCACTGGGTCCAACCACTTCCCCAGCTGACAGGGAAGCAGGAGATGTGCTGTGAGCCCTGGTTCCCTTGGACTCTCCAGCTCACCTCACTGATCCTGACCCATCACCCAGCATCCTTGACCTCTCAGATGTTACATGTTAGCTGGTAAATGGGCCTGCACCCCAAGGCCATGTGCAACTTTATACACCCTCTCCAAGACTCAAGAGACTTGAGGGAACATCCATCTGATATGTTAATCCTGAAGAGACCGGCACTTGCACAGCTGGTGAAGGAAGTGTTTTCCTCTTGGGTGGGGATGCGTGAGGCTGCTCAGAATCCCTCGAATGACACAAAATCGCAGCCACTCACTGTGAGCCTGGAGGGCTCACTGAGCCACACGGCCTTCCCACTGTCAGGGCCGCTCCACGTAGACTAGAAGAGGGTCTCAGATGGAGTGAGAACCCAGGTCCCAGGCAGGGTGTGGAGTACATGATGACCCAGGGCCCTTCTAGCCCAGCGTGAAGGGATCCCATCAGGGAAGAAAGAAATATCCTCCCTCCCACTCCTGGAACCTCTGTTAGCATCACAGCCCCTTCAGTCCTGTGTCCTCAGGGCCCACTCTCCTCACTCTAGTCCTGGTCCTGCTGCCCAAGCCTGTCTACTCGTTCTCCAACCTGGACCCTCTGCTCCACCCTGACTCCTGGGTCTGACCCTGGTCCAGGCCTCCCTGAGCCTTTGGACGAGATGATTGCATTTGATTCCCCACCTCTAACCTGCATTTCACTCTGAGGCCATCACCATAGTCCATCAGATTGAATTGCTATTCCCACTGGACACAGGACGGATCTGAGACTCCAAGATATAATCCCAGAGCCCCAGAGCTGGGCAGGGCTAGAGCCAGGACCCCACCAAATCCACCCAGTTTCTCTCCAGCCTCTCTGGTGTATGGGTCTGTTGAATCTTCCAGGGTTGTTACAGTTCCTACGATGGGGAAGGAAAGAGCTCTAGTCAGAATCCACAGGAACACAAAAGGATGTTGGTGGGATTTACTGACTTGTTTGAAAGTGAGCTCTGCTTTGTCCTCATCTCTAGGAAAAAGATCCTTGGCCCCTATCTCTTCCCAAGAAGTTTTTTCAAAGTTAATATTAATTGAGCACCTACTCTGTGTCAGCCATCATGCAAAGCACCTTGCATGCATGATCTCAGTGTCTTCACAATAAAACTGAACAGATGAAGAAACTAAGGCCGAGAGTAGCTCAGTAACATGTCCAAGGTCACATAACCTGACCCTGTAGCAGGTTTCACCTCTTCTCACCCCAAGGCCATTCACTGCCAGCAAATGACATGAAGGAAGCACTGCTATTGGGATCTTGAAAAGGGACATCCTTGACTCCAGTTATAGGGTGCTGCCTGGAGGAGGTGTGCCTGCCAGGAGGAACGTAGCCTGGGGCAGAGGGAGCTGAGTGACATTCCTGGTGCACCCATGCATGTTACCTGGGTAAATTGGCCTTAGCCACAAATCTCTCCCAGTTTTGGGTTAGGAGCTTCAGTTTATTTTCTGTGTCCTGGGAAGGCTCAGCGACAACTTGATAAACATTTTCACTCTCTAGATGGAAAAAGAAAAGAATAAAATTAGAAGAAACTGTGGTGGAATGCAAACGGCATTGAGTAGCTTACTCTTTGGAAGAAAAGTTATGACCAACCTAGACAGCATATTAAAAAGCAGAGACAGTATTTTGCAAACAAAAATCTTTCTAGTCAAAGCTATGGTTTTTCCAGTAGTCATATATGGATGTTAAAGTTTTATATAAAGAAAGCTGAGCACTGAAGAATTGATGCTTTTGAACTGTGATATTGGAGAAGACTCTTGAGAGTCCCTTGGACAGCAAGGAGATCCAACCAGTCCATCCTAAAGGAGATCAGTCCTAGGTGTTCGTTGGAAGGTCTGATGTTGCAGCTGAAACTCCAATACTTTCACCACGTGATGCAAAGAACTGACTCATTTGAAAAGACCCTAATGCTGGGAAAGATTCAAGGTGGAAGGAGAAGGGGAAAACAAGATGAGATGGTGGGACGGCATCACTGACTCAATGGACATGAGTTTGAGTAAACTCTGTGAGTTGGTGATGGACATGGAGGACTGGCCTGCTGCAGTCTATGGGTTGCAAAGAGTTGGACACGACTGAGTGACTGAACTGAACTGAACTGAAAATGTGTTGAAGGTCCATCTTCCTGACCAAAGGTCCCTGGTGTTATGGGTGGGGACATATGTGTCCCCTCTTCCCCAATTCATATGTTGAAGCTCTGACCACCCCTCCCTGAGGACTGAGGTGGCACAGTCCAGACCCGAGTTCAGTTCAGAGTCCCCTGACCCTTGCGGAGTGGCTGAGGAGGAGGAGGTGGCAGGGCGAGAACTGGAGGAAACAGCCTCTTGGTGACACCCCAGGGTCTGGGAGCAGAAGGAGGCTTGGAGCAAGGGAGAGGGCAGGAGAAGCTCCAGGGATGTTGGGGGACCTCCTCTCCCTCTCCCGCCTGACCTTGGGGATCCCCATCAGCTGTCCCCCTCACCGTGGGCTGTCTTGGCCTCACTTCTGCGTCCCTTGCTGGGTGGCAGTGGGGGAGGAAGGTGGCGCCGTGCTGCGGTGCCCTGAGGATGGGTTTGGGATTGATGCTGTATGGATAGGACCCCGAATGTGGGGGCTCCCCTGGCCTCTCTGGAGAGCTCCAGAATGCTCAGCCACCCCCTTCTTGGTTTTTGATTCCTTTGTGGGTTGTCTCAGCCTGGAGGCACCACCCTCGATTCTGGATCACAAGTGGAAACCAGCCAGACAAGTGATAGCTGACTACCTGAGCAGTACAAGAGGTCTATTGAGCTCATGGTGGCAGCAGCAGCGTCTTGGAGATGTCGCTTCGGCTCACCCGTCCAAGTCAGGCTGGAAGGAGGTGTGGCTTCACCCTTGGGGGAGACAAAACAGACTGTGGGCTAGATCACGCGTGAGCAGGGGCTGCAGGGAGCAGCGAGGGGGGAGGTCTCTGGTTGGTTCCCCTGGGATGGCTATGAGTGCCACTTAACCCTCTGTGTTTCTCTGTCCCCTGGGCTCTGCTGCCTGTTAGTTAAGACAAGTCACTCACCTCCAAAGCTCCTTCCAAGCTGAGTCAGAGTCCTGCTCTCCTGTTGGGGCCCAGGGAGAAGGTAATCAGACAGGAGACAGCCATCTGTGAAGTTAGAGGAGCAATAAAACCAGAGACAGAAGAGCACATAGAAAGGAACATAGAAAGGAATACTCTGGAAATTATGGGAGGTTGGAACACCTGTGCCACTAATTGGTAATAATTAATATTGATTCAATGTCTATGATGTGCAGGCTCCTGAAACTCACCTAAACATAGGTCAGCCCAAGATTTCATGCTGGTGCCAGAGTCTGGACTTGAATCCGTGTCTTTCTGATTCAAATAGCATGTTAATGATAACTATGCTGTACTCTCAACAATATACAAAAATACTTACCTGGGGATATATGTTAATTGGTAAATGACTCTTTTTATTCCAAAATGATGTCTTGCTCCCTGTGCTTGAGTCTCTGCCTCGATAAAGTTTCTGGAGCTGCAGCTCCCACAGCCCACATCCTCCTTGCTTCTGCAGGAGCCTTTATCCCACAAGCCCCATCCCTGCAGCCCTGCCCTGGGTTGCTGAGGACCTGATTGTTGCCCAGTCCTCTCTGCTGTTCTCCCCTGACTGTTGTACTTTAGGTTGTTTCTAATTATTTGTGTAAATAATAGTGTAAAGAACACTCTTCCTGTATGAAACTTTGCCTGTACTTGAGACCGTGTCCTTAAGCTGGTTCTGGAAGTTGAGTGGTTTGGTAAGGGCTCTAAATATTTCAAATGTTTTCATACCTAGAGTCGCTCTCTTGTGCCAAAAAATTGCGCCAATTTATTACAGTTATATTCATATATGAGACTGTCAATTCTTTTAATCTTGCTAATTCTCAGAAGTCTCCACTTTAAAACATATCTTTATAGAGAAAGAGTTTTTTAATTCTGTTTGGGATTATGTTGCCTTGGTAGGTGATGAAAGAAAGAAAACGTTGATTACCTTCACCAGTATTTTAGGAAGACAAAAGTGCATTTATCAACTACTCCTCCTGTGACCTGACTGAAATGATAGTAAACATGCTTACAGGTATAATAACAGCTACCGATAGGAGGAGTCTTTGTGCTTGTGGTCTTTGCTCTGTACTGATAGCTGATCTAAGACTTTACCAAATATAATTTGGATTATTGCAGTAACCCTTGAGATATGTACCCCTGCTCCGAGAGGAGGTACTCCACGTCCAAGTTCAGGAGGGGCGGCTGTGAGAAGATACCCCACGTCTGAGGTAAGAGAAACCCAAGTAAGATGGTAGTTGTTGCGAGAGGGCATCAGAGGGCAGACATACTAAAATCATAATCACAGAAAACTAGCCAATCTGATCACAGAACCACAGTTGTGTTTAACTCAGTGAAACTAAGCCGTGCCATGTGGGGCCACCCAAGATGGTTGGGTCATGGTGGAGAGGTCTGACAGAATGTGGTCCACTGGATAAGGGAATGGCAAACCATTTCAGGATTCTTGCCTTGAGAACCCCATGAACAGTATGAGAAGGCAAAATGATAGGATACTGAAAGAGGAACTCCCCAGGTTGGTAGGTGCCCAATATGCTACTGGAGATCAGTGGAGAAATAACTCCAGAAAGGATGAAGGGAGGGAGCCAAAGCGAAAACAATACCCAGTTGTGGATGGGACTGGTGATAGAAGCAAGGTTCGATGCTATAAAGAGCAATATTGCATAGTGCTGGGAGCCAGCTCACGAGATCCTGCCCATGACAAGGTCATGAGGAGAAAACCTGACAGGCAATGTGGATCAGGTTTTCAGGGATTCTGAAAAGCTGCCCCCGGTGCTCACCTTAAAGATGATATCTGTCTTTCTGATGCTTGCTTCAATAGACTACTCCCTAATTTCTGTGACATAGGCAGAAGGTCTTCCCCGATCTCTTTCCAAATAAGAATCAATTTAGAACTTTCATCAATAAGTTTCCCAGGTGGTGTATCTTATGAGATTATCCAGGATGAAAGGAGTGTTTCAATTTAAACTCCTTTGCTGGCATTCTAGTTTGTTTAGCAAAAGCGTTTATGCCCTTGGTACTAATATGTATGACTGCTCATAATACCCTAATCATAAAATACCATAAAGAACCTGATCATGTAAAGGCCCCAATAGACATAGAGCCCTTTGGGGAGTGAGGAAGCCCTATTAGAAAACACAAGAAAAATTATTCTAAAATTGGTTATTGGGTTAACACTTGCTTGCTGTGTTTTTACTCTTAATGTGCTAAGGTTGTGCAGTGGAAACCATTAGTTAATATAATTATAGATCTAGAAAAATAAGAGCTTAGCCCTAGTGTGGTCACAATGAGATGGTTCTTAATTGTCAGCCAGGAGTGCTAGGCAGAGGTTGCCTCACTGAAGCTGCAGAGTCTGTGTGGGGTAAACCTCTTAGATAAATTCAACTGACAACTTCTGCAGAAGAATTGACCTTTATGTTAACAAGGTTATATTTCTACTATGTTGTGACATGCTGTACTGTTGCCCTATGAGACTGTAACTTTTCTGTTAAGATCACCACAGAAACAGAAAATAGGTTTACATTCACCTGACTTGCATAAAATGTTAATAGGTCCCAAGGCCAGAAAATAATGTACAAGACCTTCATAAACAAAGAAGTATGCAGAAAACACCCTGGTTTCATGAAGGACAAGCTGATGTGATGTTAAACTATCTTCCCCTTAGAAATGTACTAACTTAGGGTCTAAAAGCCACGGTAAAAAAAAATAAAGCATCGCCAGACCCTGCTTCACACCCCAGTCTGGTCACTCTCTCTCTCTCTCTCTCTCTCTCTCTCTCTCTCTCTCAAGCAAATTGGAAGTGGTCAAACAGGAGATGGCAAGAGTGAATGTCGATATTCTAGGAATCAGCAAACTAAAATGGACTGGAATGGGTGAATTTAACACAGATGACCATTATATCTACTACCGTGGGCAGGAATCCCTTAGAAGAAATGGAGTAGCCATCATAGTCAACAAAAGAGTCTGAAATGCAGTACTTGGATGCAAACTCAAAAATGACAGAATGATCTCTGTTCGTTTCCAAGGCAAACCATTCAATATCACTGTAATCCAAGCCTATGCCCCAATCAGTAATTCTGAAGAAGCTGAAGTTGAACGGTTCTATGAAGACCTACAAGACCTTTTAGAACTAACACCCAAAAAAGACGTCCTTTTCATTATAAGGGACTGAGAATGCAAAAGCAGGACGTCAAGAAACACCTGGAGTAACAGGCGTTGGAGTACGGAATGAAGCAGGGCAAAGGCTAATAGAATTTTGCCAAGAGAATGCACTGTCATAGCAAACACCCTCTTCCAACAACACAAGAGAAGACTCTACACATGGACATCACCAGATGGCCAACACTGAAATCAGATTGATTATATTCTTTACAGCCAAAGATGGAGACGTTCTATATAGTCAGCAAAAACAAGACCTGGAGCTGACTGTGGCTCAGATCATGAACTCCTTATTGCCAAATTCAGACTTAAACTGAAAAGAGTAGGGATAACCACTAGACCATTCAGGTATGACCTAAATCAAATCCCTTATGAATATTCAGTGGAAGTGAGAAATAGATTTAAGGGACTAGATCTGATAGACAGAGAGCTTGATGAACTATGGATGGAGGTTCGTGACATGGTACAGGAGACAGGGATCAAGACCATCCCCACGGAAAAGAAATGCAAAAAGGCAAAATGGTTGTCTGAGGACACCTTACAAATAGCTGTGAAAAGAAGAGAAGCAAAAAACAAAGGCGAAAAGGAAAGATATTCCCATTTGAATGAAGAGTTCCAAAGAATAGCCAGGAGAAATAAGAAAGCCTTCCTCAGTGATCAATGCAAAAAAATAGGGGAAAACAACAGAATGGGAAATACTAGAGATCTCTTCAAGAAAGTTAGAGACACCAAGGGAACATTTCATGCAAAAATCGGCTCAATAAATGACAGATGGTATGAACCTAACAGAAGCAGAAGATATTAAGAAGAGGTGGCAAGAATACACAGAAGAACTATACAAAAAAGATGTTCATGACCCAGATAATCACGATGGTGTGATCACTCACCTAGAGCCAGACATCCTGGAATGTGAAGTCAAGTGGGCCTTAGAAAGCATCACTATGAACAAAGCTAGTGGATGTGATGGAATTCCAGTTGAGCTATTTCAAATCCTGAAAGATGATGCTGTGAAAGTGCTGCACTCAATATGCCAGCAAATTTGGAAAACTCAGCAGTGGCCATAGGACTGGAAAAGATCAGTTTTCATTCCAATCCATAAGAAAGGCAATCCCAAAGAATGCTCAAACTACCACACACGCTAGTAAAGTAATGCTCAAAATTCTCCAAGCCAGGCTTCAGCAATACGTGAACCGAGAACTTCCAGATGTTCAAGCTGGTCTTAGAAAAGGCAGAAGAACCAGAGATCAAATTGCCAATATCTGCTGGATCATCAAAAAAGCAAAAGAGTTCCAGAAAAACATCTATTTTTGCTTTATTGACTAAGCCAAAGCCTGCAACTGTGTGGATCACAATAAACTGTGGAAAATTTTGAAAGAGATGGGCATACCAGACCACCTGACCTCCCTCTTGAGAAACCTATATGCAGGTCAGGAAGCAACAGTTAGAACTGGACATGGAACAACAGACTGGTTCCAAATAGAAAAGGAGTATGCCAAGGCTGTATATTGTCACCCTGCTTATCTAACTTATATGCAGAGTACATCATGAGAAACGCTGGGCTGGAAGAAGCACAAGCTGGAATTAAGATTGCCGGGAGAAATACCAATAACCTCAGATATGCAGATGACACCACCCTTATGGCAGAAAGTGAAGAGGAACTAAAAAGCCTCTTGATGAAAGTGAAAGAGGAGAGTGAAAAAGTTGGCTTAAAGCTTAACATTCAGAAAACTAAGATTATGGCATCTGGTCCCATCACCTTATGGCAAATAGATGGGGAAACAGTGGAAACAGTGGCTGGCTTTATTTTTTGGGGCTCCAAAATCACTGCAAATGGTGACTGCAGCCATGAAATTAAAAGATGCTTACTCCTTGGAAGGAAAGTTATGACCAATCTAGACAGCATATTAAAAAGCAGAGACATTACTTTGCTAACAAAGGTCCGTCTGGTCAAGGCTATAGTTTTTCCAGTGGTCAGGTATGGATGTGAGAGTTGGACTGTGAAGAAAGCTGAGCACCAAAGAATTGATGCTTTTGAAATGTGGTATTGAAGAAGACTCTTGAGAGTCCCTTGAACTGCAAGGAGATCCAACCAGTCCATCCTAAAGGAGATCAGTTCTGGGTGTTCATTGGAAGGACTGATGCTGAAGCTGAAACTCCAATACTTTGGCCACCTCATGCAAAGAGCTGACTCATTGGAAAAGACCCTGATGCTGGGAGGAATTGGGGGCAGGAGGAGAAGGGGACAACAGAGTATGAGATGGTTGGATGGCATCACCAACTCGATGGGCATGAGTTTGAGTAAACTCCAGGAGTTCGTGATGGACAGGGAGGCCTGGCCTGCTGCAATTCATGGGATCACAAAGAGTCAGACATGACTGAGTGAGTGAGCTGAACTGAAGTGAACTCCCTTATTTTTTTCATAGATGTTATGTGACTTGCCCAAGGTCAGAAATCTTGTCCATGACACACTAGGTTCCAACCCACTTACTGGGCTCAAGAGCCCACACCTCACCTATCAGTACTTGGCTGCTAATATAAAGCCAGGAATGTGGGCAACAGGAGCCCAGAGTCTTCAGCAATAGTTTGAAGACTGACTGGATGAAGACGTGACTGCTGAATAAAGAGGAGTGGAGGGAAGAGACGGGGAGAAGGTGTACAGGCAAGAGGGATGCTTGCTTAGAGCAACATGAGAGTGATGCGGAAGGAGAGAGGAGGGGACAGTCTCAGCAATCTGCATCCTATCACATATTCATGCAAATCCACATCAGAGGGAGGAAAACCTGGATTCAGAGACCCCGAAAAAAACATCTCTGTATTATGGAATATAGGGGTCCTCAGGCAAGCACTCTAGAGCGAAGCTTACCAGTCAATTTTACTCCCTCTTAAATATGAATGGGTCATCCAGGGTCAGATACATGGAAATGATGACAGTGTGGGAAAGGGTGACTAAGAGAAACAGATGAGAAAAGACACCAGAAGAGACGGATAGACAACTTTGAAGGAAGAAAATAAGTTTAAAAGTTGAATCCAGGTCGTTAATTAGATTAGAAAGGATTTTTATTCATAAAATGAGAAGATGCACTGAGATTTGGGGAAAAATTAAACAGACAAATAAACCTTGGGACTTAATAAGTGTTTACAAAATTAGTCTGAAGAAAGATTGGAAAAGAAGGTCAAAAAAAGCTTCCAGAAAAATTTTTTTTAATTACAAAAAAATGGAGCTAAATGGAGAACAGAAAAGTTGCTACTCACAATCATTCCTTAGAAAGTTACTTGAGAGTGAGGTGCAGAGGGAAATAAAAGATGTGTGTGTTGGGGGTGGGGGGGATGATGTGAAGGATAAGCAAGAGAAAGAAAGATTCCTGAATGTGATCCAGGAATCAGGAACATCAACCCAGAGAGAAGGGAATCCAAGGATCACAGCTCGTCACACAGCAGATCTAGAGAGAAACCAGTTCAGAATGGGGTGAAAAGTCCAGAGTCTGTGGGGACAGGGGACTCAGTATCATATGAGGCACAGGTGCAAAGAAATGGAGGAAATTTGAAGATAGTGCAAGGGGTGAAAACAAAGGCAATTCAAAACATCAGGAAAAACTAAAGCTATGCCAAAATGTATGTGCAAACGCAGAGTATTAATACAAGTTACTCCAGAGAAAATATTTAAAACATCACAAAAATGTAAATTGTCTTCTTTGACTTTTAACTTTTAGAACAAAGCATTTAAATTTGAGAACTAAATTTATTTGCTGTCAATCAATATAAATATTAAATCACACTTCTAGAAGTGGGGAACTGAAGCATTGGAGGGTGAAAGAGAAATAGTCTCATTTTACAAAGTGGGGAATCAAGAAACACCAGTTGAACCTGAGGGCCTAAGAAAGAATGGCACAAATAAAGTGCATATAACCACAAAGTTTTCTAAAAGAAGATGTAAGATGAGTGATATAATGGTATTAGGAGAAGACAGGGGAGGATATAAGAAAAGGTGCAAAAATAACTGAAATAATTTCTTCCCTGGTAAGAAGTAAGTTAATAGTATCCAACTTTTGAAATTAGGAAAATAAAAATATGATACTTAATATTTATTAGCTATTGTGGTTGGCGACTCCCCACTTTGCACCAGGCAGCATTCTAAGTGCTTCTCAAGCATTCACTTATTTTTAGTTCTCTCAATGACCCTGTAAGCAAGGAAATTATCTAAGGATATTGCTTAATTACCTAAAGAAAAAGCAAACAACTAAAAGTGCTTTTTACTACGAAGGGGTTTCCAGAACCCTCTGTATAAACTGATTTGTTTTAAACATATGCATTTAATATTTTGGATTTTTTTAATTTTATAAAAGCAGAAGTCACTTCATAGTAGTTAGTAACCCATAAGAATGGGTTGATTTCTGGTGCCACCACATAAAACTGGTGGAAGCAATTGGATTAAGAGACAATAAGAAATAAGCCTGACACCTGATGTGACAACTGTCAGTTTAGGAGGCATGTTTGTGATGATGAAGCCAATTCCTCTAGGAAAAGGAGGGATGATAATACACATAACCCAGGATAATCACAGTGAACTGTGGCCTTAAACAGATACATCATCTAGCAGCACCTTGCCCACAAACCTGTGTACCCATGGGCTTCTGTCCACGCAAAGGAAGCAAGACTCCTTGAAGGGGAGGTCAGTTCCACAAGTCGGCATCTATATCCACAGGTTGGCATCTATACACCCCCAAAAGCAAAGATTCTCTTGGAAATGTTCAGAGCAGCATTTAGAAGGGGCACCCACATAAAATGAGCTTCCCTGGTGACTCAGATGGTAAAGAATCTGCTTGCAATGTGAGAGACCTGGGTTCATGCCCTGGGAAGATCCCTTGGAGAAGGAATGGTTCCCCACTCCAGTATTCTGGTCTAGAGAATTCCCTGGACAGAGGAGCCAGGCTCCTGACAGTCCATGGAATCACAAAGAGTCAGACCCGACTGAGCAACTTACAATAATGCTGCTGGCGATGGAAAGTGAATTCTATGATCATGTTTCATTGGGCCAAGTTGAGGCTGAGAAAGGCCATGAGTTCATAATAATTCAATGAGAAGAGTTTTTATTAAGTGTGGCTAAGAAGGGAGACACAAAGCTTACAAAATGTATCTATGCTGCAAGGAGGACTAAGTGTAGTGGGAAATAGTTCATTGTTAATTGAATTTAATAATAAGAGGAGTCTTAAAATCTATGCATATATTCCCTTCTGTCTATTTATGTGACCATTAAAAAGAACTGAGAAGGAAAGAATACCCCTGACATCCCAAGGCTGGCCTGGTATCACAACAGGGCGATGCTCTTCTCCCATTGGATGTAAAGGCTCTCACAGAACTCCAGCCTCACACAGGGTCACCCTGAGAGCAGGAGCAAAGGAGACAGCAAACACCCATCACTGGCCCTCACCCACACCTCGCCCCCTCCCTTGGGTGAGAAGCATGACTGCTCATTCTTTACCAGTTACACCTTAATGCTCACTCTGGTCTCCCCTCTCCATAAGTGAGTTACTGAGACCCCCACTTACAGGAGTGCCCCTCATTTTCCATGTCACCTGATCTAGAGTGGACCCATTTCCTTACTGAGTGAGTGAAAGTCTCTCAGTCATGTTCAACTCTTTGCGACCCCATGGACTATAGAGTCCCTGGAATTCTCTAGGCCAGAGTACTGCAGGGGGTAGCCTTTATCTACTCCAGGAGATCTTTCCGACCCAGGAATCAAACTGGGGTCTCCTGCATTGCAGGCAGATTCTTTACCAACTGAGCTATCAGGGAAGCCCCCATTTCCTTAGAGCCTCCCCCAAATCCCCTCCCCTGAGCCCCCATCCGAGAATCGTTCTGTCATCTTCTCTCTGTGATGCCTGGGGCTGTCCCGCAGGAAGAGTAACCACCAGCTTGTTCACTAGGGAGTGACCCTGGTGGTGGGGCTGGAGGCACTGAGTCTGTGCATGGGAGAGAACTCTCGCGGGCAGGTCTACCTTGAAGCAGGTGCAAGAGGAGAGCTGGCTGGTCCTGTGCCGCCCGCCCCACCTGGAAGCTGCATGACCCGGGAGCCGGGGCAGCCGAGTGACATCATGAAACACGAGGACCAAGAGCCAAGGCAGAGAAAAGAGGAGGGCTTGGGCATAAAGGGCTGGATCCTGGATGATGCCAAAACTTTGCAATCGCATCTGAACCCTCGACCTCATCCTTCTGTCCTTCCCAGCCGTTCTTGGCCTGGTCATGACTTGTCTGGGGCCTCAACTGGGTGTGGACGCTGATAGTGCTTCCTCTGCTGGATTCCTGTCCAGGGCGTCCTCCTCTGTTAGTTCTGATTGGTCCTTTTCTGGAAACGCTGTTGGTGGGAGAGGGGAGGACCCCGGAGAAGCCTGTCCCTGCCCAGCTGCATGGCCAGTCATGCATCCCTCCCCTCCTCATGGGCAGACAGATTCTCCCCAACCATCTCCCTCAGGTGCCTGCAGCCATGCTCCCTGGGAAGGAAAAGGGGCGTTAAGAAAGTCCCTAGCCCAGCACCCAGACCCCCCCGACTGCCCCAGCTCCTGTCTTTGTCAGACTCTCTGTCTCCACAGGGCCTGCTGCAGGACTCAAACTCCTCACTTGGCACAGGCTGCCCCTCCCCATGAAACGTGTTTCCCCACTGGCCTCACTATGTGACGGGTTACTTGTCCCTGGAGGCCCAACTCCAAGTCTCCCTCTGCCACCTTCCCCCAGTTCCTTTCCAGCTCCTCTTGAACGTCACACTTTCCTGGTCATGTTCCCTTTTTGCTCAGTTCCTCCAGGTCTGAGAACCCTACCCACATCATCAGGGGCCTTGTCTGTTCTCTGCTGCTCCTCCTGTCCAGGACCTATGGGCACCCTATGCCCTCCTAGGCACAGCCTGGCCAAAATATGAGGGGTGGGACCCCTTCTGGGGACATGAAACCAGCAGCTTCTCGACCAGCACAAGCCCAGTTCCCCTGTGAAAGTTAGAAAGGGAGGGAGGGTAGAAGGGGGACAAAGAGGAAGAGAATGGATAAGAAACTAAAGATCCTAATCAATCAATCATTCAAAAGGATCCAATGTAAACCAGAGAGAAAAAACTGAAGGGACTGAAGGAATCATTAAAAATGACATTGATTTGAGAAAACCTTTCTAAATACACACATTCCACAAGATATAAATTCTGACCTACTGGATTCTTAGAAATTAAAATTGCCATGCATCCTGTAAACCAGGTCAGAAAAAACATCTGCACCCACAGGGAAAATGGAAATCAGCTTTTAAAAACTTAGTAAGAGAATAGAACAACCCATTCCCCAGGAGGTAGCTTGCCCAGAGTCACACAGCTCTCTGTGGGCAGAGAGGAGGCCAAGACCAGGCCTTTGGACATGGGTATGAGGGAGGGGTGGGAACGTGGTTTTAATAACCCAAAGTTTCTAGGGTTGTCTCTTCTGGTGAAAAACATAGATCTAAGCTCATGCCCCTCCTGTTATACTGATGTCCGTAGAGTTTGGCTTTTTATCTTAACATTGCCACACTGGGATTGCATGTGGACCTTGTGCAGTGAGCCCTTCTCACTTCTTCCAGCAGGGCCATCTTCCCCACACAGGACCTCCCATCACCCACATCCTGAGCAGAGGGCTCGGTGAACACAGGAAGCCAACGCCCTTCAACTCCCGGCTTGGTTTCCTGTCTCTCTTCAGGCCGCAGTCTCCCCCAGGGCCTGGCACTGAGCCTGGCACTCAGAGACAGGATTCTTTCACAAACCCTGATCCCTTGTAACTGAAAAAACTCCCTTTTTCCCCATCAGCACCAGCCTATCACCCTGGGGGCAGCTTCAAGGTGGCTAGGCCATAGGATGGGAGGCTCTGACTCCTCTGTCCTCCACCCGCTCTGCTTCCTCCAGTTTCTCAAAGTACTGACAACACCCAACGCCCACCTTCCCCCTGGACTCACCGCTCACGTCTCAGGGGTCCACGTGCTGAGCTGAGCCCACCGGGATGGGTGCCGCCCTCCCTCTGCTCTGTTCAGGGGCCCTCGGCTGGGAGGAAGCCCTCAGACACATCTGCCTCCACCTCCAGGCTCTGCCCCTGCTTCACCTGCTGCTGTGGCCATGACCTCACCTCTCTGAGCTTCCAGTTCCCTTCTTTGTCAACTAGTGACATTATCCTTTCTCAGACATTCATCCTGAGGATGGGGAGAGGGGCAGGGTCCCACTTCCCTGCTTACCCAGGAGTCCTCCTCTGGCTGAGTGTGAACAAGATTCAGATGTTCTCAGTTGTGTAGATGCAGCACTAGCTGTGCGTCTCTGCAATGACCACACACACCCTCTGTTTCCAGATACACTCTGGGAAGCAGAGCTGAAAGCAAAGCTCTCACTTCTGAGTGGTTCAAGTCAAACAAACACCCTGCCCACCAGGCCCCGCCCTGGGACTATTTCCAACTCCAGCTGACTCCGTTAGAGAAAGAAGCCCAGTCCTGACATTCCACAACCTTCTTGACACAGTCCACTCCGTCTCAGGCTCCATGAAGGAAGACCTGCCACCAACACACCATGAGTCCCTCGGCAAATCACTACCCACCCATTTCCATCTTCTCACCCCTCCAACCCCACACTCGCCAGCCTGCCTGCCTCATTCACCTTCGTGCCTCCAGCATGATGTACAATCTTAGAATAGACCAGTTGCTCAGTGCATAGTGGTCATACTCTGCTGCTGAGGACCACGTCCAGGTGGCTTCTAGGATTCGCTCACACTTCTAGGTTTTTCTACCAGGAACACCTGCTGCATCCAAACAGGAGAAATGCTTTCTGCAAAGCCCAAATCTGGCATCACCTCCTGGGAGAAGCCGTATGAGACCTCACCTGTAGACTCACTGTTTCCTGTTCTGCTCCCATAGTACCTGGAAGAGGGGCCTAAGGTCATCCCTCAGCAACTCTGTCTCAGCCCCACCTCCACCCCTTATGATCAGATCGCTGTAGAATTAGCCCTGCTGGCAGGGATGGAACTAGTGCCTTTATTCCCAGTGACCCACATGAGGAGGGCTGGCCTTGGGGGTCACTGCCATTAGGTGGATGCAGAAGTTTGTGGGAAGGGCTGAGAGCACGCCGCCCTTTTCTTCCTCGGCTTATCTCCACCTGAAAACAGATTTTTTCTCTCTAAATGGAGGACTTTTATCAGAAAACCAGTGTCCTGGCGACTCAGAGAAGTCTACAACGGAGAGCTGGCCCTGTCCCCTGTTTGGCTCCTGAGCAAAGAGCCTCTGTGGACAGAGAGGTCAGCATGTGCCCGGCGCTGTGCAGTCACCACCCACGCCTTTCCTGTTGAACTCTCACACCAGCTCTAGGAGTGTTGGCTCCGTTTCACGGATGAAGAAATGGAGAATCAAGTTCCCACCGTCTGGAGTCCTGCAGTTGGACTGCTGGTGAACTTCTAGGTTTGCCTCAGGCAGAAGTGACTGCAGTGGACCTGGATGCCCCATGGAGGCCCACCTGCCCTTCTCCCAGGGCTGCTTCACCCCAGGAAGTGTCCCTGGGCCATTATTGTCCCCACCATCCAGGATTGAGGGAGAGACAGAAGGTTATCCATGAGGAGAGCCAACCATAGTTTGGTCTTAAAGCCAACTCTTACGTATCTGTTGTGTTTTGCAGGTAAGGGCGCTGAGAGGAGGGACAGGTGGGCGCTTTGTTCCAGCAACGCAGGGACTTGTGTTTGGTGGGAGAGTCAGCAGCTCACATCCTGCAAACATTCACTTGACACCCTGTTCCCAGGGCTCAGGGCTCAGGCCAGGGCAGACGCCCCAGAGCCCAGACACAGAGGAGTCAGGGGCTCAGGGGCAGCCGCCCCGCCCCCTGACCTGCGCAAGTCCGCCCCTCCCCCTCAGGGGCGGCCGGGACTCCAGGGCGCCTCCATCCCGGGCTCGGGGTCCTCTGGGGACAGCCGGCTCTGGGTGTCACCCCTACAGAAGGGACACAGGGAGGGACAGTGGGAGGCAGGGGTTTTTCCTGCAGGGAAAATCAGAGTGCAGTCACCCCTCCCGCCTGCTCACTTTAAGCCTCAGGCAGAAATCCAGGAAGCAGAGGGGCGGGAATGTCACGTGGGCCTCCCCGGGGGACACCTGTCTGCATGAGGGCGCCCAGGCCCCGCTTTATCAGTGCCTCCGCCACAGGCCAGCTGGGGGCCCTGAGCCGGTGGTGGGCGTCCCGGGACTCACTTCCCCGGGGCAGTAGCCCCTGCATCAGGCCTGGAAGCAGATGATGGCGTCTGTGATCTTCAGGTCCCTCTCCTCCTCCAGGTGGGCTAGCACGGCTCCCAAAGAAGACCTTGCTCTGGCCCATGCGGTACAGATTGCTCTCGAGCTCCAGGGCCTTGATCTAGAAGAGGAGAGCTGGCCGCTGACCACATGCCACCCCAGCCAGCACGGAGTCCTGGAGAAAAGCCAAAGCCCTGGATTGGTCTTATGCCCTGCGAGACTTCTCCTGGTGCAGGGAAAGTGGGGTGGAGGGACACCAGGAAGGGGGCAGGAGGGGGCCAGCACGGGCCAGGTAAGGAGTCAGATTTGCAGAGAAACACAGAACCTGGGCCCTGAAGGGATCTTACCTGCTGGCATCTCTGTCCCTGTGCATTTCTAACAAAGATAGCAGTGGACATGGGGACTCTGGTATATTACTCTAGGTAATTAGAGAAAGTGTATTTATTTAAACAGGTAGTTTAAAGTAAGAGGGGCTTCAACATACTTAGGAACGTAAGGAGCAAAGCAGGGGAAGCCAAGAAAGTGGGGCCAGGTGCAGGATGGCACGCAAGGGCCACTAGTGGCTTGGGAGTACCGCTGTGACAGGATGAATCTCTCATCAACAACTGTCATTGATGAGGTGGCTGGGCCCAGACTGGGTGTAACCCAGCATCCGAGTGTAACCAGTTGTTAGACACTCTGTGCGAGCAACACAGTTTGCCGAGAAGAATCAGCTTTCTTCTAAGCCAGGACCTCCACAGGCTGAGGACACCCCTGTTCAATTAGGTCCAAGCCCTGGGATCCAGCCACTGGAGGCTGTGTGCCAAGTCGTATGCAGTCAGCTCTGCCACTTGCTGGCCATGATTTTGGCAGTAACAAAGCAAACGATGCCTACAGGTGTGGCCCTCACCCAGGGGGCTGTGCCACACTCCCTACAATTCCCCAACCCTCACCCGCAGATATCCAGGGATGTCTGGAAAAGGCAGCCCCAGAGGCTTGGGAGGAGGGAAGGGGCTCGAGAGAGAGAAGCTCATATCAAAGATCTTGAAGCCAGAGATGTCCAGGATCCCGATGAACAAGACGTCCTGCCTCTTGGTCTTGTCCAGAGCCTTGTTGATGCGCAGGACCAGCCAGTGGAACATGCGCTGATAGGTGGCCTTGGCCAAGGCCTTGGTAGCAAAATCAGCCTGCAGGGACACCCGGGGTGGGTGGCGGTGGGGGGCGGATGTGTCAAACACAGGGAGCCTTGAAGTGCTCATTCCCTTTACCCCAACAATGTCATCTGCAGGGCCCAGCCCCAGAAAAACAGCCTCAAAGATGAGGAGAAAACTTCATACACAGATATGTTCACTGCAGTGTTATTTAAAATGAAGGAAGTTGCAAGAGCCTAAATTTCAATAATATGGGCAGAGTGAACTTACATAATTTCAAAGTGTTAGTCATTCAGTTGTGTTCAAGTCTTTGTGAAGCCACAGACTATAGCTGGCCAGACTCCTCTGTCCATGACGTTCTCCAGGCAAGAATACTGGAGTGGGTTTCCATTCCCTTCTCCAGGAAGTCTTCCCGACCAAGGGATATGAACTTGGGTCTCCTGCATTCTGGGCAGATTCTTTAGGGTCTGGCCACCAAGCAAAGATCTTTTTAAAATATATGGATAAACTAAAGTATGTACAGAAGAAATGACAAGATTTTTGAGGTTTGCTTCTAAAAACATAGCTGCGCTGTAGGGAGATGTCCAGTAATCTTACTGGGGAATTATTTTACTTCTCTAGGTTTTACCCCATTTCCTGAATCTGAACTGTTAGTTGTAGTGTTTTCATAATGAAATATACAGCTTCTTTAAGTATCAGGTTAAAAATGTTTGGTAATAACACGTCTGCTGTCTCTCAGAAACACTGTCACTGTCTTTGGAGGGAGGGCTCTGCCCAGATTCAGCTGTGATCACCAGTGTGAGGTACAGGACGGCACCCTTTGGAAAAGAACAAGTTAATGTGAACTTCCAGGCATTGTTGAGAGATGGGAGCAGGATCTTAAAGATGCCCAGCACCGAGGCATGAGAGAAGCATGACACTGTCAGCAGAGGCTCTGCCCGGAGGCGTGCAGGCCCTGGGGGGCGGGCGCATATGTACAGCACACCTCCCTGCCCGTCTCCCCACGTGGGACAGGACGGCAGGTGGACAGACAGCTGCAAGGTCTGGGCTCCCGGGGAGTGGGTACACTGCCCAGGGCCAGGATGAGCTGAGCTGCAGAAACACCACAGGCTTGCTTCACTTCCTCCTGGAACAGGACACCCTGCCTTCTCCCGACCAATCAACCCAACATGGATCAGGGAGGAGGCTCAAGGCACCCAGAGGGCTCACCCAGAATGGCCCTTCCCAGGCAGGGGCCTCAGCCACTCTCCTGGTCTCTGGGCCCGGCTTCCTCCTGTTCTCCATTGGGGTGATACCACCTGCTCTCAGAAGGGCAGTGAGGACCTGATGGAGACCCAGGTGGCGGTGCTGACACAGTGATGGCCCAGCCCAGGCTCCACAGGGGTGAATTTCCCTGCAGCAAAGAGGAACAGGGAGTGGGATCCCAGTGAAGACTGGTGTCAGGGAGCAATGTTCCTGGAGGCCGGGGTCTCTACTGCACCTCCTTGCTGCCTGCACATATATAATATACATGCAGAATACTGAGAAAGGGGCCCAACGGAGCAGGAGAAGCACTAGCATCACGCTGGGACCCTTCACCCCTGACATCACTGCAAGATGCAGCAGGTGCCTATGATTCGTGTTTGTCTCCAACCAGGGAAGTGGGTGGGGCACTTACTGTCGTGTGTAGGGTGGTTGGACCCAGAACAGCATGAGGAGAGTCATTTCTGTTGGTCTGAGAAGAGGGCACGTGTACATCCAGGAAGCACTAAATCTGGAGCCTCTCTTCCTGAGACTTTCCCCCCAGGGTTCAGGTCCCTGTTACTCATTCATCTTTCTCATCTTTCAGCCTGAGCTATTAGTCCCAGGATACAGTCCCCAGGCGCAAGTTATTCTATCTCCTGGGAACTTGATTACACTTGAAACACTGAGATTCCAGGTGTTTGGCCCTAAGCCCCTGCTCACGGGACCTCAGGGGCCAGACTGTGGGATCCTGGAGGGGGACATGTCCTGCTTCCTGTCCTCCCTGAGCTGTGCACATTGGGGACATCTTTCTGTTCTCTGACCTGGGCTTCTTCCCTCCCAGTGCATGCTCTTCTGCGCTCACTCAGCCAGACTCAGTCTCTGTGCTCAGAACCACAGGGCTCTCACCTGACACGCGTCACCATGGAGTTGCATCAGCCGCACAGTGAGCTCAATGGGGTCCAGCTCTAAGGGCTCAGGGGGAGATGGGGGGGACACTGAGTGACTCTGTACCCGGTGCCTGAAACCTGCCCAGAGAAGTCTGTGCAGGATGGGAATTCTCCAGGAACTGAGGAAGAACTGATGAAGGAATGAACTCACATGTCTGGAGGTCAGGCAGGCGATGACCATGACTGCTGACGTCTTCAAGAAGGAATGAGAGGAGCAGTTGGAGCCTCAGGAAAACAGGGCTGAGGGGGAGTCAGAGATATTGAGAAAAGTCTTCTGAGAGAGGTTTGGACAGAAGTGTGGAGAAGGTGCTGCAGCACGTGGGGAGGGACTTAGGAGATGTCCTGGGATTATTTCCAGGTCTTGCGTCTCTGGCTTCCTGCCCTGGGCTCCAGGCATGGGAGACAGTTAGGTGCTCACATGCTCCACACGTGGAAGGCCAGAGAATCGGTGTCCCATGGAGCAGGCCCGTGGGGGTGAGACAAACACCCAGATGCTCCCCTCTCCTCCATGGAGAGAAGGAGCCTAAGGCATCCATGAAGGCTCCTCAGAAGGTCCAGGCATGTGCAATCCCAGATGGGTGACCAGGTCAGATTATGGCCTTGCATGAACCTTCCCTCCTTCCTGCCCACTTCCAGAGCTCCTCAGTCCTGCTCCTGGGGATCGAGTGAGCCTGGCATCCAGCTCTGCTTTTGAGGGACCACAGGCTCCAGCAGGCTAGGCTGCAGGGAGGCTTTGAGCATCTGTGCTCAGAGTCATGGGCCGCCATGGAGGAGGGGAAGCAGGTAGGGCTAAGATCAAGTCATTCTAGCCCCATGTGGGGAATAGACAGGTGAGGCAGGGCAGTGCCCCGAGGTAAACACAAAAAGACTGTTCTGGAAGCTCCTGCAGGAGTCCTGCGGAAACATGAAGGCAGCCTGGGTGAGGTGTGTACGGTCTCTCTGCCCCTGTGTTTACAGCTGACCTCCCACCTCATACCTGCACACAGCCCTCTGCTCTCAATCACCCCTGGTTGCCCGCGTCCATTGTGGTCCCTGGGGCTGGGGGAGGAGTACCCCCGTGCTCAGCCCAAGTCAGATGCCACGAGTTCCCCCGGGTGTCCAACGGGGACTGCAGGCCTCCAGGGTCTGAGGGAAATGACTGAATGGGAGCCCAACAGGCAGGCAGGAGGAGCCATAGAGGACGTGCTCCCTGAGATCTTGGGAGACAGGCTCATGGAGAAGGAGGTCAGGCATCAGAGCCCAGCTGAGCTCATCAATCAATGCAAGGAAGCCTCAATGAATCAGCTCATATTTACTGAACTAAAGTCTGTAGAACACAATGTGGAGAGAGGCAGATGGTCCTAGAACACCTTGTTCAGCTTCATCTACATTCACCCCTCCCCTCACGTGCTCAGCTGCAGAAATGCCAGTTTCCTAACCCTCGGCTCCAACAATTTTGTCTCACTCTCCTTTTTTCCCTAACAAGGTGCCTCCGCACCTTGATCCTGAATGTGTCCCTGGACCCTCACTGCTCTGGGGGTGGTGGAGTTGGGTCCTCTTGCAGATGCTTATAGATCTGGGTGAGCTCCTCCAGCTTCCTCTCCAGCTCCCTGGCCTGCTGCCGCAGGTTTTCAGCTGATGCTGTCTTTGCACCATCATGCAGGTGCATTGACTCCTTCACCAAGAAGCCCACATCCACCAGGAGGAAGACACCTGCAGTGGCCGCACCCACGATTCGGGCTCCTTTGGTAACTGCCGAAGCCGTACCTTTGAAAGCTGCCTCTACCTGCTGGATGGCTGGGGCTGAGATTCTCCCAGGGGTCACGAGGATGTTAGCATTGGCTGCAGAGTCAGGGTTGGTTTCGCCTGTCTCCATGGCATGGATATGTCTTTCAAGGTGTTTCTCGGCTTTTGCCAATTTCTCTGTTGTGACAACAACGTGGAGGTTGCTCTTGAGTACCTCTAGGAGCACCTTCCATTTCTTGACAGCAATTGACATCAATTGACTGGCTTTGTTTTCTGCTGATGACCTACTTACACGTTCCACGATGCTGGTGGACACAGCGGTCACAGCACTCGCTGCTCCCAGCCCTATCCCAGTGGCTGAGAGTGCCATACTGGCCCCGGCTGTCACGGGTGCCAGAGCCAGGCCAAGGATGGTCAGGGCGCCAGATAAAGCGCCGGTGCTGTGGGTCACCACATTGGAGATGGTACAGTCCCTGTGGACCTTGTCTACATTGTCTGCAAGCTCCCGGAGCTTGCTTATGAGCTCCACCAGCTGCTGAGTCACCCGAGAAAACTTCGTCAGAAACCTCCTCCTGTCCAGCTGCTCTTTTGGGATTGTTTCCTGATCCTTCCCAGCCAAGTCTGTTTTTAATTCATTCAGATATTCGTGTAGTGCATTCATGTCTTCCCTGCAACATGAAGGTCAAGGGCTTAGAAAGGCAGTTTGCTTGTCTGTAAAATGGTTCCAAAATTTCTATTCTGCATAAATACAGAGATAGTACTATAAATCGATTAGAAGAGAAATTTACAAAAGTAAAATTTCATCTTTCAACATTAAACACAAGTTTTATACCTTGTAGATGCTCCATACTTCTTCAATCCTCTAACAGAAAAACAAAAGTCACCTTAGGATACTCGTCACTTAAGAGAGATAGTTGATGGAATATCACTAGAAAGAAAATTCTTCCCAACAATCTTTTTAAATGTTAATATTGATTGAATACCTACTCTGAATCAGTCATTATGGGAAGATCGTTGCATGCAAGATCTCAGTATCCTCACAATAAAACTGAACAAATGATGAAGCCAAGGCAGACAATAGCTCAGTAACTAGTCCAAGGTCACATAACCTGCTCCTTCCTTATAGGTTTCATCTTTTCTCAACCTGAGGTTGTTCAATGCCAGCAAATGAATGGAGGAAACATTCCTCATGAGATACTGAGAAGGAACATCCTCGACCCCCACCATAGGGTCCTGCTTGGAGGAGGTGTGCCTGCTAGGAGAAACCTATTCTGGTGCCTCGGGGTGTGGGTGACCTCCCTGCCACACAGATCCACCTGTGGAGCTTACCTGGACAAACCACGCTTTGCCTCAATTTCCCTCAGGAATTCAGTCAGCAGGAGAAGCAGTTCCTCCCTGCTCAGTATGTTCCAGAGACACTCAGCGACTTCCTCAAAGAAGATCTCAATATCTAGATGAGAAGAAAGGGAATAAGGTTAGAAGAATTCGTGAAGAGAAAAAGGGAAAGTGTTAGTCGCTCAGTCCTTTTTGACTCTTTGTGAGCCTGTGGGCTGTAGCTCGCCAGGCTCCTCTGTCCATGGGCTTCTTCAGGCAAGAATACTGGAGTGAGTAGCCATTCCCTCTTCCAGGGGATCTCCCCAACCTAAGGATAAAATCCAGATCTCCCACATTGCTGGCATATTCTTTATTGTCTGAGTCACTGGGAAACCGCAGAAGATTTTGTGGTGGATCATAAATGGTATTGGGTAGCTTTTTTTGTTTTTTTTTAACCCTGTGTAACCTGGCGGAGGGCTCACAGATTTTGACAGTCCACTCTAGAACAGGTGTCTAGATCACCATGGCAACAGAAGTTGAAGAGAGCTATTTGATTTTTTTAATTTCGCCAATCCAAAGTGCTGAAGCTCCAGTTGGATGTTGCTGTACCAATTCTGAAAAACCACCAGGTTCTAACAAAGTCCAAGCATGTGGTGTAAACCCAGTGGACGTATATATTCTCTCTGGCACTCACAGTATAAAACCACTTCTACCTTATACACCTAGCTAAGATGTGGCTGGGATGGTAGAAGCTGCTGAAGAGAATGTATCTTCTTTCAAGAAAGGTGACATTCACTACCAGGACGATCTCTGGGGGCTACGCTGAGTATGCTCTGGCAGCCCATCACACTGTTCACATGCTTCCCCAAAAAACTGGACTTCAAACAAGGAGCTGCCATCAGCATCTCATGTTTTACTGCTTATCGAGTCTGGTCCACAGTGTCCGTGTGAAAGCAGGAGGAAGTGTTGTGGGGCTAGTGGAGGAGCTGGAAGAGCAGCAGGCCAAATGGTTAGAGCTTATGGCTTAAAGATTCTGGGCACAGCTACTACTGAGGAAGGACAAATGTTTGTTTTGCAAAATGGAGCTCACGAAATGTTTAATCACAAAGAAGCTAATTATATTGATAAAACTAAGAAATCTGTTGGTGAAAAAAGAGTTGATGTGATTATTGAAATGTTTGCTAATGTCAAACTTAGTGAAGATTTAATCTTTTTGTCACAGGGAGGACCAGTAATAGTTTTTGGCCGCAAAGGTCCTATTGAAATAAACTCACAGGATCCATGACAAAGGAATCTAGCATAAAAGGAGTAGCTCCCCTTCATCCTCCAAGGAGGAATTTCAGCAGTTTGCAGCAGCCCTCCAAGCCGGAATGAATTGGTTATTTGAGACCAGTAATAGGTCCCCAGTATTCACTGGAGAAGGTGGCCCAGGCTCATGAAGATATCATTCACAGCAGTGGGGCTACAGGAAAAATGATTCTTCTCTTAAAATCATTAATCCTGTCATTGATTTCCTGTGTAATTAAAAAGTTTCTTACCTTAGTTTTATGTACATTCCATCTGCTCAGCTTAGCAATCATTTGATTCAGTGAGTTTCTTCTATTTAAAAAAACATTTATCTTAGGATTCATAGGCGTTGGAGTGCAGTTTATTTTATAGCTGGGAATATTCTTTATGGCTTCTACCTCTCATCAGGGAATAGTGGGAAATAGGATGTTAATGGTCACTTGGCATTGGAGAACATTATAGGAATTCTAACGAATGCTTATCATTAATTCCATACCTTTGACTAAAACATGCTAATTCAAAAGAAGATTGCTTGATTCCCAAGGTTAGTTCTCTTTACAAAGGTTCTTTAGTCCCTGATTAACCCAGAACTATACTGGACTCTGACGATTCTCTGAACTAAATGAGACCCCTTTTCTAAACTAATCTCATCTAGATCTACTGGTCTCTTGAGGGGCAAGATAAACCATGTCCAGAGAAATCTGTTAGTTTTCCAATATTCCCCAATATTTTATGCTATTCACTAGGTTAATCATTGACTAACAATGACCCATGTTCTCTCTGAGAACATCAGCCTTATCTCTGGTATAATATGATACTAGGTGCATAGTTGGCCTTTCCAGATGGTGCTAGTGGTACAGAATCTGCCTGCCAGTGCAGGAGATGTAGGAGATGTTGGTTTGATCCCTGGGTCAGGAAGATCCCCTGGAGGAGGGCATGGCAACCCACTCCAGTATTCATGCCTGGAGAATCCCATGGACAGAGGAGCTTGGCGGGCTACATACAGTACCTAGGGTTGCAAAGAGTCGTACATGATGACATGACTTAGCACATCAAGTGCATAGTTTCCAAATATATATGTATTGATTATTTCAACTGGTTTCTGGCCTCATGAAGGCTTTTAAGTCACAAATTGTGGTTCAAGCTCCTCCAAGTGCCACATCCTCTCCAACTATTACTTCAGGTCTCCTGGATCAAAGATCCTCAATATGAGGGTAAGCAGAACATGCTGCCTCAACAATTTAGGGTCTGTGTCCCTGGCCAGCTCGAAGCAGTCTGAACAGAATTGCCCCCTCTTTTCCCTAGTAGCCATATTCTCCTAAATGAAAAGGGGGGGAATAAAGGATGACAGTCAGGGAGGAAGGACAGGGGTCCCCAAGTGGCAGGAGGAAATAAACTGCTAGTGGCAGACATTATTCCCCCGTTATCTCCATGAGATTAAAAGGTTCCTTGTAATCCTGTGTTCCCATGACGACACCTGGTGCCCCCTGAACTTAACTTTTTCTCAAGCCTTGAGCTAACCAATGTGTATTTCTCATGGAAATGTTTTTCTTAAGCTGTGTTAATGAAACTACTCATTTGCTTGGAAATCTGCCTTTCTTCAAGATTCATGTCAATTGTTTTATGGCCAGAGGTGAGTCCCCTTGTGCCATTCTCTCTCACAATGCATGTTGTGGGAGAGGAGCCTGGTGCAGCACTCTCTGTCTGAGGCATTTCTTTTATCAATTTAGCAGCTTGCTATCAGGTATAAAACCACTAGACCATTCAGGTATGACCTAAATCAAATCCCTTCTGGCTATACAGTGGAAGTGAGAAATAGATTTAAGGGATGAGATCTGATAAACAGAGTGCCTGATGAACTATGGACGGAGGTTCGTGACATGGTACAGGAGACAGGGATCAAGACCATCTCCATGGAAAAGAAATGCAAAAAGGCAAAATGGTTGTTTGAGGACACCTTACAAATAGCTGTGAAAAGAAAAGAGTGAAAAGCAAAGGAGAAAAAGAAAGATATTCTCATTTGAATGCAGAGTTCCAAAGAATAGCCAGGAGAGATAAGAAAGCCTTCCTCAGTGATCAATGCAAAGAAATAGAGGAAAACAACAGACAGGGAAAGACTAGAGATCTCTTCAAGAAAATTAGAGATACCAAGGGAACATTTCATGCAAAGATGGGTTCGATAAAGAACAGAAATGGTATGGACCTAACAGAAGCAGAAGATATTAAGAAGAGGTGGCAAGAATACACAGAAGAACTGTACAAAAAAGATCTTCATGACCCAGATAATCACGGTGGTGTGATCACTCACCTAGAACCAGACATCCGGGAATGTAAAGTCAAGTCAGCCTTAGAAAACATCATAACGAACAAAGCTAGTGGAGGTGATGAATTCCAGTTGAGCTATTTCAAATCCTGAAAGATGATGCTGTCAAAGTGCTGCATGCAATATACCAGCAAATTTGGAAAATTCAGCAGTGGCCACAGGACTGGAAGAGGTCAGTTTTCATTCCAATCCCAATGAAAGGCAATGCCAAAAAATGCTCAAACTACAGCACACTTGTACTCATCTCACACACTAATAAAGTAATTCTCAAAATTCTCCAACCTAGGCTTCAGCAATACATGAACCATGAACTGCCAGATGTTGAACCTGCTTTTAGAAAAGGCAGGGAAACCAGAGATCAAATTGCCAACATCTGCTGGATCATCAAAAAAGCAAGAGAGTTCCAGAAAAACATCTATTTCTGCTATACTGACTATGCCAAAACCTTTGACTGTGTGCATGACAATAAACTGTGGAAAATTCTGAAAAAGATGGGCATACCTTGAGAAACCTGTATGCAGGTCAGGAAGCAACAGTTAGAACTGGACATGGAACAACAGACTGGTTCCAGATAGGAAAAGGAGTACGTCAAGGCTGTACATTGTCACCCTGCTTATTTAACTTATATGCAGAGTACATCATGAGAAACGCTGGGCTGGATGAAGCACAAGCTGGAATCAAAATTGCCGGTAGAAATACCAATAAACTCAGATATGCAGATGACACCACCCTTATGGCAGAAAGTGATGAGGAACTAAAAAGTCTCTTGATGAAAGTAAAAGAGGAGAGTGAAAAAGTTGGTTTAAAGCTCAACATTCAGAAAACTAAGATCATGGCATCACTTCATGGCAAATAGATGTGGAAACAGTGGAAACAGTGTCAGACTTTATTTTTGGGGGCTCCAATCACTGTAGATGGTGATTGCAGCCATGAAATTAAAAGATGCTTACTCCTCGGAAGGAAAGTTATGACCAACCTAGATAGAATATTAAAAAGCATAGATATTACTTTGCCAACAAAGATCCATCTAGTCAAGGCTATGGTTTTTCCAGTGGTCATGTATGGATGTGAGAGCTGGACTGTGAAGAAAGCTGAGCACTGAAAAGTTGATGCTTTTGAACTGTGGTGTTGGAGAAGACTCTTGAGAGCCCATTGGACTGCAAGGAGATCCAACCAGTCCATCCTAAAGTGATCAGCCCTGGGTGTTCATTGGACAGACTGATGCTGAAGCTGAAACTCCAATACTTTAGCCACCTCATGCGAAGAGTTGACTCATTGGAAAAGGCCCTGATGCTGGGAGGAATGGGGGCAGAAGGAGAGGGGGACAACAGAGGATAAGATGGCTGGATGGCATCACCGACTCGATGGACATGAATTTGAGTAAACTCTGGGAGTTTGTGATGGACAGGGAGACCTGGTTTGCTGCGATTCATGGGGTTGCAAAGAGTCAGACACGACTGAGGGACGACTGAACTGATCAGGTATATAATGCCTTGCTAAAAACTAGCAAGGGGGCACTCTTTCTGTCCCCTTCTGAAGTCTATGTTAGAAGCTTTCTCTACCCAATTTACACTTCAATTAAACTCTATTTCAAGAAAAGCTCTGAGTGATCCAGCTTTGTCTCTGGCTCCGGATTGAGGTCTTCTCCTTGGAGGCCAAGGATACCAGATATTTGCTCCCAGCTCACAAAAGTAACCTTTCAGAATTGTATCTATGTGTGATACATGTATCTATGTGTGGGATCATATATTTTCATTTAAATTAATAAACAAAGTTTATGCCTTAAGAATGATCTGCTTTTGTTATCATAATATGGTAACTCCAACAAATTCTAGAGCAAAATTTAAAAAAAATGCTCTTTAGTATAAATTGTTAAAATTCATCTTCCTGAGGAGTGACCACCTGGGCACTGTTGGTAGAGTTACCTGGGTCATGGATGGACCTGCTTCTCCTGCCCTCACCCTCCATTCATATCTTGAAGTTTAACCCCCAGAGACTGTATTTGAAGGCTGGGCCTTTAAAGAGGCAATTGAGGTAAAATGAAGTCATAGGTGTGAGGCCCTAATCCAATAAGATTGTTGTCTTTATTACAAAAGAAGACACCAGATTCTCTCTCTTCCTGCCTTCTCCTCCAGAGGAAAGGCCATGTGAGGACACAGTTAGAGGGCAGTTAGGAATTGCAAGCCAGATGGAGAGGTCTCACCAGAAACCACCACTACCTTGATGATCTTGGACTTCCAAACCTCCAGAATCATGATCTAATCCTGAGATTTAGATGTCTCCAGGAATCTACAATTTTAACTTTTAGAAAGAGAACGAGGGCTTTTTGGTGGTACAGTGGTAAAAAATTGGCCTACCAATGCAGGAGACACAGGAGTCATGGGTTCAATCCCTGGGTTGGGAAGATCCCCTGGAATACGAGATGACAACCCACTCCCAGTATTCTTGCCTGGAAAATCCCAAGAACAGAGGAGCCTGGCGGGCTACAGTCCATGAGATCACACAGAATTGAACACAAATCAACAGATGAGCACATGCACACACACAAAGAGAGAGAATACAGGGCCTGTGTGTTTGTGGTAACTTGTAGCAGAGACTGGCAGCACCCTGCAAATGAATGCGTCATGTTTTGGCAGTGAAAAAAAATATTCACATGAAATGGGATAAAGAATGTAATGAAAATAACTAACCTCAGATCAGTACAGGGCAAGATCACTGCTCAAATGAGTTACCAAAATCCTTGTGTGATTTCAGGGATCTAGAGGTTATGAAACTGAAGTTAAGACGTAGGCACTAGAATATACATGTATATATACGGGGAGGCTGGGACATGATGTAAGATGTGTTTCCTGGTACATGAACACACAGAGGCATTATTCTTATTTCACAGAAGAAGAAAGTGAGACAGGAGAAGGGACAACCCAAGGCCAGTGAGAAGAAAGCTCAGAGGTGGAGCCCAAGGTCAAGTGTCAGACACTTCTTGGACATGACTTTCAATCCTCCTTATTTTAAGCTCCTTTGATTTCTTCATTCTGCGACTAGGGACTTTTCCAGCTAAATTTTGGTGGTGAGTATGCTGCAGCTGGAGGAGAGCTTGGCAACCCACTCCAATATCCTTCCCTGGAGAATCCCATGGACAGAGGGGCCTGGTGGGCTGCAGTCCTGGGGGTCGCAAAGCGTTGACAACGACTGCGCAGCTAAGCAGAGGCTGCAGCAGCACACCGCAGCACAAGCAGAAGGAGAAGTCCAGTGCTGATCGCGTGAACTTATAGAACATTGTAAACCAATGTGACCTCATTCTAAAAAGGGTTTAGGACCACCCACCGCTGAGTGAGACTGCTGTGTGAGAGGATCCTTTTCAGAGACACTCAGGATGGGTAGGGGAGAGGATCAGCCAGGTGGAGGAGGGGTGGAGCCAGATGTGATCCTGTGAACAACCTGGTCACCCCTCCCCTCCAGGTGGGAGGTGGCAAAGGCAGACTGGGGTTCAGTTCACTGTCCGCGGACTCTTGCGGAGCGGCTGGGTGAGCGGCAGGGTGAGAGCTGAAGGAATGGTGTCTGCGGTGACGCCCCAGGGTCTGGGAGCAGGACGAGGTTGGGCCAGGGAGAGGGCAGGAGGAGCTCCAGGGACCCCGAGGGACCTCCTCTCACTGCCCCATTTGGCCTTGGGGACCCCCTCTGGTGTCCCCTTCCCCATGGGCTGCCCTGGCCTCACTTCTGAGTCACTTGCTAGAGGGCAGTGCCGGAGGAAGAGAGCACCTAGGAAGTGGGTCCCCAAGGAGAGGGCTGGGAAGGAGGCTCTGTGGACACACCCCCGTTGGGGGAACTCCACGTGGCCCCTCTGGGGAGCTCCAGGATGCTTATCCATCCTCTTCTTGGCCTTGATTCCTCTGTAGGTTAACGCTGCCTGGAGGAACCACCCTCAATTCTGGGTCACATGTAGGAACTGGCCAGAAAAGAGGCAGCTGCCTACCTAAGCGGTCTCCGAGGTTTTCTGAGCACATGATGGCAGCAGCAGGGTCTCAGAGATCTTCTGTCAGCTCTTTGTTTCCGTCAGGCTGGAAGGAGGTGTGACCTCACCCTTGGGGAAGAAAAAACAGAATGTGGGCTCAATCACAAGTGAGCAGTGGCTTCAAGGAGCAGTGAGGGCTGAGGTCTCTGGTGGGTTCTCCTGGGACAGCCACCAGTGCCAGCGGGGACTTAACCCAGCGTGACTCTCTGTCTCCTGGGCTCTGTAGGTCACTAGTTAAGGAAAGTTACTCATCTCTGTCCAACTTCCTCCAAGTCAGAGTCCTGTTACTCTGTTGGGGTACAAGGAGAGGATAATGACAGAGGAGACAGCCATCTGTGAAGTTATAGGACTAATAAAACCAGAGACGGACGAACAGATAGGAAGGAATACTCTAGAAATTACATGAGGTTGGAGCAACTCTGTTACTAACTGGTAATAGGTGATGTTGATCCAGTGTCTATGATGTGCAGGCTCCTGAAACTAATCTAACTTTAGGTTAGCCCAGTTTTTCACACTGGTGCCAGAGCCTGGACTTGAACCCAGGTCTTTCTGATCCAGATCCCAGGTTTGTGATGACTATGCTCTAGTCCATTTAATATATGAAAATAATTACCTAAGAATATATGTTTATTGGTAAATGACTCTTCTCATTCTAAAATGATGTCTTGCCCCCCAGACTCGAGTCTGCCTTGACAAAGTCCCTGGTGGTGCAACTCCGACAGCCCAGGTCTTCCTTGCTTCTGCAAGAGCCTTTATCTCCCAAGGGCCTGGAGTCCCACCAGCCCCAGCCCACTTCCTGTATCCCTGCCCTGCGTGGCTGAGGACCCTGAATGGTGCCCCCTCCCCTCTGCTGTCCTCCACTGACTGCTGGACTTTAGGTTGTCTCTAATACCTTGTGTAAATAATAAGAACATTTTCCTTGTATTAAACTTCACTCACATTTGAGACTGTTTCTTTAAGCTATTTCTAGAAGTACAATTACTAAATCACAAGGCATCAATACCTAAAACATTTTCATACCTAGAGCCACACTGTTATGCAAACACACTGTCATAATTTATGTTTGCACTCATAATATATGAGGGTGTCCATCCTTTCAGACTTTTCCATTCTCAGTGGCCTTAAAAAAGAAAAAACTTTAGGTCTTCACATATATAAAAAATTTATTTGGTTCTGCATGTGATTATCTTGCCAGGGAGAAGAGGAAGAAAAGCAGATGTTGATTACATTTAGCTACTGTTTTCAGAAGGCAAAAGAGCCTTTGTCAACTCCTCCTCCTGAGACCTGACTGAAATGATAGTAAAGGTACTTAGGTATATATAACAGGTATAATAACAGCTGCGGATAAGAGTGACTTGTGTTTGTGGTCATCGCTCTGCATTGGTATTGGCTCTGAAACTTTACATATGATAACTTGTATGTTATTCCATTAACATTTGATATGTGTACATTGTATCCCCATCTACAGATAAGGAAGCTGAAGTACAGAAGTTTTATGATTTGGCCAAGGTCAGAAGTCTTGCCCCTGGCAGACTGGATTCTGCCCCACTCACTGGGTTCAAGAACCACAGCCTGCCTCTCCTCCCTCTGCTGCTAATAAAGACAAGCATGGGGGCAACAGGAGACCAGAGAGTTCAACAAATGTTTGAAGACTCACTGGATGGAGAAGTGATAGCTGAATAAAGAGGAGTGCAGGAGAGGGAGAGAAACAGGGAGCGTGCTCACAGGAGAGAAGACTGGTCTGCTGGGCAGAGCCCCAGAGAGGGAGCAAGATGAGAAGGAGGCCGAGGGGAGAGCAGGGGACAAGCTCACCAGCCCCACATCCCATCCCATAGTCACAGCAGCCTTCATTCTTCGCCAGCCTTTTCAGAAAGTTACTTGAAGTTGAGGTGCAGGGAAAAACAATAGGTGGTGTGTTTGTGTAATTATGGAGGAAGATAAAGGATACCCACAAGAGAGATAGACGTGGGATCCAGGAGTCGGCTCTGAAGGGAAGAGTTGTTTACAAAACTAGGAGTAACGAAATAGTAGCTACAGTTGAGAGTATAACAAATAAATATGTAAATAAAATGTTTAGAAGTGCAAAGCTTGCTAATAGAGGATATAGAATTAGAGAAATAATGATATAAGCAGAAGATGGGGAGAGGTATAGAAAAGAATAAAAACAAATGAAATCCTTATCTTTCCTAGTAAGAAATAAATAAATAATATACAAATTTTCAAATCATAAAATGAAAAATGCAGCACCTAATACTGATTCGCTGTTGTGGTTGATGACACACCACTATGCACCAGGCACCTTTCCAATTGCTTGGTATGAATTCACTTGTTTTTAGTTCTCACAACAATCCTATAAGAAAGAAAACCGAAGCCTATAGAGGTTAAGTCAATTACTCAAAGCACACAGCTAGTGCTAGAGTCCGAATCCAAGTCCAGATTCCTGTCTCCTGAGCATGTTCTCACACGATCCCACCTCCCAATGTAGTAATATCATTTGTGTGTGTGCTAATCACTCAGTGGGTTTGACTCTCTGTGACCCCGTGGACTGTAGCCCATCTGGCTCCTCTGTCTATGGAATTCTAGGCAAGAATACTGGAGTGTGTTTCCATTTCCTTCTCCAAATATAATTTAAAGACATTGATTAACTAAAGAAATAGCTGGATTTAGAAAAGACAGAGGAACCAGAGATCAAATTGCTAACATTCGCTGGATCATTGAAAAAGCAAGAGAGTTCCAGAAAAACATCTACTTCTGCTGTATTGACTATGCCAAAGCTTTTGAGTGTGTGGATCACAACAAACTGTGAAAAATTCTTAAAAGATGGGATTACCAGACCACCTGACCTGCCTCCTGAGAAATCTGTATGTAGGTCAGGAAGCAACAGTTAGAACGGGACATGGAACAACAGACTGGTTCCAAATCGGAAAAAGAATGCATCATGGCTGTATATTGTGACCCTGCTTGTTTACTTATATGCAGTGTACATCATAAAAATGCTGGACTGGATGAAACACAAGCTGGAAACAAGATTGCCAGAAGAAATATCAAGAACTTCAAGTATGAAGATGACACCACCCTTATGGCAGAAAGCAAAGAAGAACTCAAGAGCCTCTTGATGAAAGTGAAAGAGGAGAGTGAAGAAGTTGACTTAAAACTAACATTCAGAAAACTAAGATCATGGCATCTGGTCCCAACACTTCATGGCAAATAGATGGACAAGCAATGGAAACAGTGACAGACTTTATTTTGTGGGGTTCCAAAATCACTGCAGGTGGTGATTGCAGCCATGAAATTAAAAGACACTTGCTCATTGGAAGAAAAGTTATGACCAACCTAGACAGCATATTAAAAAGCAGAGACATTACTTTGCCAACAAAGGCCTATCTAGTCAAACCTATGATTTTTCCAGTAGTCATGTATGGATGTGAGAGTTGGACTATAAAGAAAGCTGAGCTTTGAAGAATTGATGCTTTTAAACTGTGGTGTTGGTAAAGACTCTTGAGAGTTCCCTGGGCTGCAAGGAGATCCAATTAGTCCATCCTAAGGGAAGTCAGTCCTGAATATTCATTGGAAGGACTGATGTTGAAGCTGAAACTCCAATCCTTTGGCCACCTGATGAGAAGAATTGACTCACTGGAAAAGACCCTGTTGTTGGGAAATATTGAAGGCAGGAGGAGAAGGGGATGACAGAGGATGAGATGGTTGGATGGCATAACCAACTCAATGGACATGAGTTTGAGTAAACTCTGGGAGTTGGTCATGTACAGGAAGGCCTGGCGTGCTGCAGTCCATGGGGTTGCAAAGAGTTGGACACGACTGAGTGACTCAACTGAACTGAAAAAAATAGCTTTTCCTTGGGAAAGATGAACCCTCTGTACAAATTGATTTTTTTAAACTGTATGCACTTAGGATTTTGATTGTTTTAACTCTAAGACTGCTGCTAGTGAAGTTGCTCAGTGGTGTCCGACTCTTTGCGATCCCATGGACTATAACCTACCAAGTTCCTCCATCCATGGAGTTTTCCAGCCAAGAGTACTGGAGTGGGTTGCCATTTCCTTCTCCAGGGGATCTTCCCAATCCAGTGATTGAACCCAGGTCTCCCACATTGCAGGGAGATGCTTTACCATCTGAGCCACCAGGGAAGCCCTAAGACAGTAGAAGTCACTTTATAGTATTCAGTAACCCACAAGAATGGGGTGGTTTCTAGCACCACCACCTTAAGGATGATGGAAGCAGTTGAATTAAGTGCCAACAAGAAATAGGTGTGACTCTTACTGTGACAACTGTCAGTGCAGGAAGCATGTTCGTGTTGATGAAACCAAGTTCTCAAGGAAAGTAGGCATGAAAACAGGGGTAAAGCAGAATAATGAGAGTGAACTGTGACCTTCAACAGATATTGTCCAGCAGCATCTTGCTCACCCACATGTGCACTCATGGGCTTCTGTCCATCAAAGATGCAAGATAACTTGCAGGGAAGGCATCCATAGGCTGGCTTTTCTGTTCCTGCAAAGGCAAGGATGCTCTTGAAGATGTTCAGGGAAGTGGTCAGAAGGGCACCCACATATAATAATAAAAATAATAATAATAATGAAAGGTAATGTTACTATAAATATATTTCATTGGGCCTTGTTCAGTCTGTGAAAGGCCATGAGTTCATAATAATAAGCAAATGAGAGGACTTTAGATAAAGTATGATCAAAAAGGGAGACATAAAGTTGAAAAACTACACTAGTGGTAATGCAGGAGATGAAAAATGCAAGAGAGGTGGATTCAGTCCCTGAGCTGGGAAGATCCCCTGGAGAAGGAAATGGCAACCCACTCAAGAATTCTTGCCTAGGAAATCCCATGGAGAGGAGCCTGATGGGCTACAGTTCATGGGGCTACAAAGAGTTGGACAGGACTGAGCTGGTCTCTTTCTTTTCTTTTCATGGTGTAAAGAAGAGTAAGTATAACAGAAAATATTTTGTTGTGAAATAAATTTAATAAGAAGAGCTGTCTCAAAGTCTGTGGGGATATTCCATTCTGTTTATTCACAGGAATGTTTATAAAGGATTGAGAAAGAAAGAACTCCTGACATCCCAAAGCTGGCCTGCTATCACAACAGGGTGATGGTCTTTTCCTCTTGGATGTAAAGGCTCTCACAGAACTCCACCTTCACACAGGGTCACCCTGAGAGCAGGAGTGAAGGAGACAGCAAACACGCATCACTGCCCCCATCAAGGAAACACCCCTCCCTTGGCTGCAAAGCATGACTGCTCCTTCTCTACCAATTGCACCTTTATCCTCGCTCTGGTCCCCAACTCCACAGATGGAGTTACTGAGACTCACACTGGTAGAACTGACCCCAGTTCTCGGCAGCACCCAATCTAGAGTTGCCCCATATCTTTAGAGCCTCCCCCAATCCCCTCCCCTAAGCCCCATCCTAGGATCTATCTTTCTATCACCTTCTCTCTGTGATGCCCAGGGTTGTCCCTCAGGAAGAGTAACCATCAGCTTGTCCACTAGGGAGTGTGCCTGGTGGCAGAGGCTAGAGGCACCGACCTTGTGGATGGGAGAGTATTCACAGAGGAGGCCTGCCTCCAAGCATATGGGAGAGGAGAGCTGGTTGCTCCCCTGCCTCCTTCTTTGCCTCAAAGCTGCAGGACCCCAGGAGCCAGGGCAGTCAATTGAAATCATGAAACATGAGAAGGAAAATTCAAGCCAGAAAGAAGAAGAAGGCTCCAGCAGAAGGGCCAGCTCCTGGATGAGGCCAAAGAATTGTAAATGCATCATGACTGTGGACTTATCCTTCTGTCCTTCCCTCCCAATCTTGTCCTAGTCCTGACCCTTGTCTTGGGCCTCAGCCAGGTGTGGATGTTGGGCGGTGCTCCCTTCTGCTGGGTTTCTATTGTGAGTGTCTTCCTCTTTAGCCTCCAGGTCACTTCCTGGAAACGCTGTTTCTGAGAAAAGAGAGGACTGCGGGGAAGCCTGTCCATGCCCAACTGCATGGCCAGACACAGAGCCCTCCCCTCCCCGTGGGGCAGACAGAGATTCTATCAAACATCTCCCTGCACGTGGTACAGCGCATACTCTATGGGCAGGGATAGTAGGGGTAAAGGCAGGGTCAGATTCAGAGTCCTTAGCCCATCACCAGGCCCTCCTGATGCTCCTACTCCTGTCTTCTTCACGCTCCTGACCCCACAGGGCCTGGTCCAGGGGCCTGGAGGACTCCCAGCTCCCTGGACTCTGATTTCCCCCCTGCCCCCCACCCCCCGCCAGTGTCCAGGCCTTCACTCAGGTTGCTACTTCCCCTGCGATGCCTTTCCCCACCTGCCTCACCAGGTGAAATGTTACCTGTAATTAGAGTTCCCACTTCATAGCCTCCTCCCCCTGCTGCCTCCCCCAGTTCCTCTCCAGGCCCCCCTGGAATCTTGCACTTTCCTGGTTGTGGATCTGTTGTGTGGAGTTCCTGCATCTCCCAGCACTGGGCAGGTACCCTGTCTCTTCTCTGCTGCTCCTCGTGCTCCAGGGTCTTGGGGGCTCCCTCCACCCTCCCAGGCAGAGCCTGGCTACAATACGAGGTATGGGACCCATTACTAGGACTTGAAGCAACCAGCTTCGTGAAAACAGGCACCACACTTTTAACTGCAGTGGAGTGCTTCCATTTGTTTTCCTTTTCTGTCTTGATAAAAGTTCTTTCTGACAGTGTATCACATTTTTGAGCATTTCCATTTATGGCCATCGGCACTTTCCAGGTGATAACCCTTTGCCAGTAAACTGTGATTTGAGGCCTACAACATCTATGCTCTATGTCATCTTGGTTTAGGAAAGCTTTTGTAAGAACAAACGCACACCTGCCTCCACATCCAGGCTCTGCCACTGCTTAACCTGTGCCTCGAGTCATGACCTCACCTCCCTGAGCTTCCATTTCCCTCCATTTCCCTTCTTCCGTAGTGAGGAGCACCCGCTTCTCAGACAGTCGTCCTGAGGATGGGGAGATGGGCGGGGCTCCTACTCCTGTGCTTACCCAGGAGTCTTCTTCTGGGCGAGTGTGAACAAGATCCAGTTGTTCTCTACTCTGCAGTTGCAGCCACCTTCTGGCATCTCTGCAGTGACCACAGAATTTTGGGGCCCAGATATACCCAGAGAACCAAAAGGGAAAGTGAAAACTTCTTCCCTGAGTTGCTCAAGTTAAAAACACCCTGTCCACCTTGGCCCCAACCTGGGCTATTCTCACCCCCTCCTGACACCATAGAGAAACAACTCCAGCCCTAACATTCCACAGCCTTCTTTACACAGTCTTCCCTGCCTCATCTCCTTGAAGGAGAACTGTCACCCACACATTCTAAGTCCCTTGGCGAACCTCTCCCCATCTCCACGGCCATCTTCCCACCCGCTCAGTCCTCTCCACCCCCACGCAGTCGCCAGCCTGCCTGCCTTATTCACCTTTGTTCCACCAGCATGTAGTCATACTGCTGCTGCAGAGGGCTATGCCCATGTGGCTTCTACAATTTGTTCATGCAGATCCTACTGCCAGGGATGCCTCCTGAAACCAACCTGGCAAAATCATACTCGCCCTGTAGAGCCAAAACCTCACATCACCTCCCCTAAGAGGCCCTCCAGGGCCTCCCCTGCAGAGTCCAGTCTCCCCTGCTTGCTCCCATGGTACCTGCGAGAGGGGCCTAAAGCCACCCCTCAGCCACTCTGGCCATGCCCACCCTTTGATCAAGTCCCTCTGGACTTGGCCCTGCTGACAGGGTCAGAACTAGTGTCTTCCGGTCCCAGCAACTCACCTGAGGAGGCCCAGCATTGGTGGTCAAAGCCATTTGGATGGATGCCAAGTTGGTGGGAAGGGCTGAGAGCACACTGCTCCCTTCTCCCCTGGCTTATTTCTACTTGACAGTTCCTTTTTCTCCAAGTTGTGGACTTTGAGAGGAAGGCTAGTGACCTGGAAACTCAAAAAAGTCTACAACAGAAAACCAGTCTTAATTTCTGTTTGGTTCCTGAGCAAAGAGCCTAGGTGTATCAAGAACTGGGCATGTGCAGACTCTGTGCAGGCAGCATCCACACCATTCCTGTCCACACTCTCACATCAGCTCTAGGATGTTTCAGCTCCATTTTTCAGATTAAGAAACAGAAGAACAGGACCCACAGCCTGAGAGTCATGCAGCTGGACTGCCGGTGGACTTTTCTTTTTAGGCCCCAGCAGCAGGGGCAGTAATGGGCCTGGACCCCCCCATGGAGGCCCACCTTCCTGACAACAGGACTGCTTCATCACAGAAAATGACCCATTCCCTTTCTTTGTTTTCTCTTCCCCCCTCCCTTAAGTTAGACGTTTTGACTGACATGTCAGCATTAGTTAGATGCTGTTCTGCACACAGAACAAACCCCCTTATCTTCAAAGTCCTTTCTTTATGACTCTAATGTGATTACCTCTGGACCTCCAGGAGGAGGCTTCGTTAACCCTAAATTCTGGTCTCTGCCTTGCCTTGCTGCTGTTAGTTAAGGATCACGAGATGAATTGTCAATAAATATGGGATCAGGCTTTTCTTGGAGAGTGTCTTTTCTGCGAGGTCCCCCTGTACCATCTCTCATAATCTTGGGTGTTTGTGAGAACTATTCAGTGTGAAACCGCCACATGAATCAGCAATTTTGCCAAGTACTTTGCATGCATGATTTCAGTTTCCTCAGAATAAAATTGAACAGATGAGGAAACTAAGGCAGAGTAACTTGGCAGAGAAACTAAGGCTCAGTAATTTGTGCAGTTCACATAACCTGCCCCTTCCTTGTAGGTTTCATCTTTTCTCAATCAGAGGACATTCCCTGCCAGCAAACGACATGAAGGAAACACTCCTCCTGGAATCTTGAGGAGGAACATCCTCAACCCCAACCATGGAATCCTGCCTGGAGGAGGTGTGCCTGCCAGGAGGAAACTAGCCTGAGTTGGGAAGGATCTGGGTGAGATTTCTGGCACAACTTTGTGGGTTACCTGGAGAAACCAGCCGTTGTCACAAAGTTCTCACAGGCTTCCTCTTCAGTGAGCAGGAAAGGCAGTTCCTCCCAGCTCACTCTTTCCTGGAAATACCTAACGACAGGCTCAGAAAAGCTTTGGCTCTCTGCTGCTGCTTCCCCTAAATCACTTCAGTTGGGTCCGACTCTGTGCGACCCCATAGACGGCAGCCCGCCAGGCTCATCCGTCCCTGGGATTTTCCAGGCATGAACACTCGAGTGGTTGCCATTGCCTTCTCCAACGCATTCATGCATGCTAAGTCACTTCTGTTATGTCCAACTCTATGCCACCCTATGGACAACAGCCCACCATGCTCTTCTGTCCACAGGATTCTCTAGGCAAGAATACTGGAGTGGGTTGCCATTTCCTTCTCCATTTGGCTCTCTAGTCAGGAAAAAAAAATTAGAAGAAATTATGGTGGAAGGTAAATGGTATTGTGATGTGAAGAGCCAACCTATTAGAAAAGACCCTGATGCTGGGAAAGATTGGAGGCAGCAGGAGAAGGGGCCAACAAAGGATGAGATGGCTGGATGGCATCACCAACTCAGTGGACATGAGTTTGGGTAAGCTCCAGGAGATGGTGATGGACAGGGAAGTCTGGTGTGCTGCAGTCCATGGGGTGGCGAAGAACAGCAACATAAAGTGGGTAAAGTTCACCTTCCTGGGCAGCAGTCATCTGGAATACTGCTGATGGATTCACCTGGGCTTACAGGTGGGCTGTGTCCACCAGCCCCAAGGGGAGCACATGTAAAACCATGGCTGATTCATGTCAGTGTATGGCAAAAACCACTACCATATTGTGAAGTAATTAGCCTCCAATTAATAAAAATAATTGGGAAAAAAAGAAAAAAAGGTTAAAGTCCAGACCCCATTGTAATGACTGTATTAGAAGATAGGGGCCTTTAAGGCAGTAATTACAGTGAAATGAGGCCATAAGTGTGTGGTCTATTCCAATAAGATTGATGTCCTTCCCAGAAGAAGAGTCACAAGATCTCTCACTCTCTCTTTCTATCCCATGGCATGAAGTTGTTAACTTTTCTCTTTTCCCTGTGTCACTAAGGGAGAAAGAATCCCAGCTCGCATGGAGGGAACCCAGAGTGCTAAATCTGTGTGTTGAATGATTCGGGTGGAGAAACTGAACACCTGGGTGTCTGCATGGGCATTTGAGAACAATAGGACGAGCACCTATCTGAGGCCAGACACACTTGGTAAGCAGGTGCTTGTATACGAGAGCACTGGGCAGGTGTCCCAATTCAGCACGGGGCAGGGATATCTGGAGGAGGGGAGAGGTTTCCACCTAAACTAACACATTCCAGGTAAAGGGGACAGCATCACACTCTGCAGGACCTGCTATGTGGCCCAGGCCATGGACACCCATTATATTTGATCCTCATCATAATATAAGGCAATATTCTTCTCATTTTACAGGTGAGGTCAGGTAAGGTGCTCCTCATCACACAGGTGGGAGATGGCAAAGGTCAGTTGGGATTCAGTTCAGGGTCTGCTGACTCTCACAGAGCAGCTGGGCTGGCTTCTGTGGTGAGGCCCAGGGGCTGGGAGCAAGAGGAGGTTCGGACCAAAGGGAGAGGGCAGGAGAAGCCCCGTCTGGCCTCGGGGGCTCCTTCTGCTGTCCTCCCTCCCCATGGGCTGTCCTGGCCTCACTTCTGCATCACTTGTTGGGTGGTGGGGGCAGTGAGCACCTTGGACTTGGCTCCCTGAGCAGAGGGCCTGGCAGAGGGCCTTGTGGGTGGAGCCCTGGCTGCTGGGCTCTCCTGACTCCTCTAGGGTCTCGAGGATGCTTATCCGTCCTCTTCTTGGTTCTTGATTCTTCTCTAGTTTATTTTGGCCGTTGGCATCACCTCAATTCTGGGTCATAAGTAGGAACCAGTCAGATAGGAGACAGGTGACTAGCTGAGCAGTCCCCCAGATCTTCTGAGCTTATGGTGGCAGTGGCAGGATCTCAGAGATCTCCCTTAAGCTCCTTCTCTGCATCAGGATGGAAGGAGGTGTGGTTTCACCCTTGGGGAAGAGAGAGGGGCAAGGTCTATGGTTATTTCCCCTGGGACAGCCATGAGTACCACCAGGGACTTAACCCAGCGTGGTCCTTTGGCCCCTGGACTCTGCTGGCCACTAGGTAAGGAAAGTTACTCATCCTCCCACCAGCTCCCTCCAGGTGGAGTCAGAGTCCTGCTCTTCTGTTGGGGTGCAAGGAGAAAGTAATCAGAGAGGAGAAAGCCACTTGTGAGGCTAGGAACAGTGAAGCCAGAGACAGAAGGACAGACAGGAAGGAGTATTCTGGAAATTACACAAGGTTCAGAACACTTGTGTTTAATAATTGATAATAGGTGATATTGATCCAGTGTCTATGACACGCAGGCTCCTGAAACTCACCTAAACTTAGGTCAACCCAAGTTTTCACTCTGGTGCCAGAGCCTCAACTTGAACCCAAGTCTTTCTGATCTAAATTGCATGTTTGTGATAACTATGCTCTACACCATATAATATACAAAAATATTTACTTGTGGATATATGTTAATTGGTAAATGAGTCTTTTCATTCCAAAGTGATGTCTTGCTCCCCGTGCTCAAGTCTCTGTCTTGAGATAAAGTACCTGGTGCTTCAGGTCCCACAGCCCATGCCCTCCTTGCTTCTGCAAGAGTCTTTATCCTACAAGGGACTGGAGTCCCACGATCCCCGCCCCATCCCCGCAGCCCTGCCCTGGGTGCCTGAGGACCTCTGATGGGGCCCAGTCTTCTTTGCTGTCCTCCCCTGAGTATTAAATTTGGGACTCTTTTAAATTATTTATGTAATTAATAGAGCAAAGAACACTCTTCTTGTAGAAAACTTTGCTTGCATTTGACTTTTTCCTGAAGCTATTTCAGAAGTAGAATAACTGTGTCTGGGCTTATCAACATCTAAGCAGTTTCCACACTGCTTTGGAAAGAAACTGCACCAATTTACATTCACACTCATGAATTGTAATGTGTCCAGCCTTTCAGTCTTGCCAGTTCTCAGTTGTCTGTTTTATGTAGCAAATCTTTATATAGAGAGAATTTCTTTTGTTTCTGGTTGTGACTATCTTGTGTTGGGAGATGACAAAAGAAAGCAAATGTTGCTTATGTTTATGTACTATTTTAAGAATTCAAAAGGGCACTTATTAACTACCCTTTCTGAAACCTGGCTGAAATGATGGTAAAGGTCCTTATAGTTAGAGTAACAGCTATTAATGAGAGTGGTTTGTGTTTCTGATTTTGATCTGAGCTGGTATTTGCTCTAAGATTTCATAAATTATAAAGCATATTTTCTGATAAACTGGAAGTCTGTACCCTTGTATCCCTGTTTATAGCTAAGGAAGCTGAAGCATAGATGCTTTGTGATTTGCCCAAGGTCAGAAACCTGGTTCAGCGTAGACTGGGTTCCAACCCACTCTTGGGCTCAAGAACCCATACTCTGCCTCTCCTCACTCTGTGGCTAAAAACAAAACAAAACAAAAACAAAACCATGAATGGGGGCAATAGGAGCCTAGAGTCTTCAACACATATTTGAGGACTGAGTGAATGGAGAAGTGATAGCTGAACAGAGAAAAGCAGAAGGAGAGAACTAGCAAGAGGGAGTAGAGGCAAGAAAAATGGTCCACTGGGCAACGTCCCAGAGAGGGACCAAGATGACAGAGAGCCAAAGGGGAGAGCAGGGGACAAGCTCACCAATCCCATGGTGCATCCCATATTCACAGCAGCCTTAAGTCTGCAACAAAGGGGGGAAATCAGAATGGAAAGACTCCAGAAAAAAATTTCTGTTTTATGGAAATCGCAGGTCCTCATCCAATCACTCTACAAAAATATGCCAATCAACCCTCCTCCATCTTGATATGAATGGGTAATCCAGGATCAGACATATGAGAAATATGACAACCTGGAAAAAAAAAGGACTATGATAAACAGATAAAAATGACATCAGAAGAAACATATAACTTAAAAAAATTATTTATTTATTCAGCCATGCTGGATCTTAGTTGTAGCACACAGGATATTTTAGTTGTGGCACATAAACTCTTTGTTGAGCTTGTGGAATCTAGTTCCCTGACAAGGGATGGAACCCAGGCCCGCTGCATTGGGAGCATGGAATCTTAGCCACTGGACCACCAGGGAAGTCACATAAGAGAGAATTTTGAAAATTGAAAAAATTTGAAAACTCAAACCCATGTCTCAAGAAGATTAGAAAGATATTTTATTCATAAAATGAGAATAAGATGCATGGAAAAGGGAAATAAATAATGAAAAAAATGCAGTTTATTAGCATTTATTAGATATTGTGGTTGATGACTCCCTTCTTTGCACCAAGCAACATTCCAAGTGCTTGGTAGGCTTTCAATCACTTTTAGTTCTAACAATGACCCTTTAAGAAAGGAAAGTGTCCAAAAGTCTGTTCCTTGCATCTGTGTCTCTTTTTCTGTTTTGCATATAGGGTTATCATTACCATCTTTCTAAATTCCATATATATGCATTAGTATACTGTATTGGTGTTCATCTTTCTGGCTTACTGCACTCTGTATAATGGGCTCCAGTTTTATCCATCTCATCAGAACTGATTCAAATGTATTCTTTTTAATGGCTGAGTAAAATTCCACACAGTATTGAAACATGTATATTATCAAGTGTGAAACAGATCGGCAGTCCAGGTTGGATGCATGAGACAAGTGCTCAGGGCTGGTGCACTGGGATGACCCAGAGAGATGGGATGGGGAGGGAGGTGGGAGGGGGGTTCAGGATGGGGAACACATGTAAATCCATGGCTGATTCAGGTCAATGTATGGCAAAAACCATTACAATACTGTAAAGTAATTAGCCTCCAACTAATAAAAATAATTGGGAAAAAAAAAGAAAGGAAAGTGAAGCTCAGAGAGATTAAGTAATGTACTCAAAGTGCCCAGCAAGTGCCAGAGCCAGCAATTTGAATCCAGGTTCCTATCTCCGGAGCAAACAGTCTCACACTATTCTGTGCCCCAATGTAAGAATATTATCTAAAGACATTAATTAATTATACAAAGAAAAAAGCTTTTCCTTGGGAAGGAATGAGCAGAATTCTCTGTAGAAATTGATTTATTTTAACAATATGCATTTAGCACTTCAGATTTTTTTAAACTTTAAGACAGCAGAAGTCACTTTATAGTAGTTAGTAATCCACAAGAATTAGGTTGTGTCCGTTGCCACCCCTTAAAATGGTGGGAGCAATCAGTTCAGTTCAGTTCAGTTCAGTTGCTCAGTCGTGTCCAACTCTGCGACCTCATGAACCACAGCACGCCAGGCCTCCCTGTCCATCACCAACTCCCGGAATCCACCCAAACCCATGTCCATTGAGTCGGTGATGCCATCCAACCATCTTATCCTCTGTCATCCCCTTCTCCTCCTGCCCTCAATCTTTCCCAGCATCAGGGTCTTTTCAAATGAGTCAGCTCTTCACATCAGGGGGCCAAAGTGTTGGAGTTTTCAGCTTCAACATCGGTCCTTCCAATGAACACCCAGGACTGATCTCCTTTAGGATGAACTGGTTGGATCTCCTTGCAGTCCAAGGGACTCTCAAGAGTCTTCTCCAACACCACAGTTCAAAAGTATCAATTCTTCTGCACTCAGTTTTCTTTATAGTCCTACTCTCACATCCGTACATGACCACTGGAAAACCATAGCCTTGAGTAGATGGACATTTGCTGACAAAGTAATGTCTCTGCTTTTTAATATGCTATCTAGGTTGGTCATAACTTTCCTTCCAAGGAGTAAGCGTCTTTTAAATTCATGGCTGCAGTCACCATCTGCAGTGATTTTGGAGCCCCAAAAAATAAAGTTTGACACTATTTCCCCATCTATTTCCCATGGAGTGATGGGACTGGATGCCATGATCTTAGTTTTCTGAATCAGGTGAAGTACAAATAAGAAAGAATCCTAACTCTTGCTGTGACAACTGTCAATGTAGGAAACATGTTCATGTTGATGAAACCAAGTTCTCTAAAAACGTAGGGATGATAACACACATAAACCAGAGTGAACACAATAATCAGAGTGAACTATGACCTTAAACAGACATATTGTCCAGCAGCATCTTGCCCACACACATGTGCATCCATGGGCTTCTGTCCACTCGAAGGAAGCAAGATCCCTTGCAAGGGAGGTGAATTCCAGAGGCCCATATCTCTGCTCCTACAAAGGCAAGGATGCTCTTGAAGATGCTCAGAGCTGTGGTGACAGGGGGCACCAATGTAGAATCATCATCATCATTCTAATGGAAAATAAATATTATCTTGTTTAATTGGACCAGGTTGAGTCTGTTAAAGGCCATTAGTCCATAATAATATTAAAATGAGAACGTTTCAGAAAAAATATATCCAAAAAGGATTCATGTGTACACATTGCCAAGTGTAGTATAGCCATCACAGACCTACTGTATAGCACACACAACTCTGTGCAGTGTTCTCTAATAACCTAAATGGGAATAGAATTTGAAAAAGAATAGATACACATATATGTATAACTGAATCACTTTGTACACCTAAAACTAACAATACTGTTAAATTAACTCTACTCAATACAAAAGAAAAATTATATATATACCACCAAAGTTAGATATTAAAATAGTAGTTTTGTTGCGAATAAGAATTAGTATAATGGGAAGTGTTTAATTTTTAATTGAATTTAATAAGAAGAGGAGTCCTGCATTCTATGGCTATTTTCCCTTCTGTTTATTCATGTGAGCATTTATAAAGTTTTGAGAAATAAAACAAGAAAAAACCTGACATCCCGAGACTGACCTGTTGTCACAAGAGGGCGATGCTCTTCTCCTATTGGATGTAAAGGCTCTCACAGAACTGAACCTCACACAGGGTCACCCTGAGAGCAGGAGTGAGGAGACAGCAAACACCCATCACTGCGCCCTCACCCACACCTCGCCCCCTCCCTTGGCTGAAAAGCATGACTACTCCTTCTTTACCATTTACACCTTTATCCTCGCTCTGGTCTCCATACAGGGAGTTACTGAGACTCTCATTGGTAGAACTGACTCCAATTCTCTGCAGCACCCAACCTAAAATGGCCCTATTTCCTTAGAGCCTCCCTCAAATCGCCTCACCTGAGCCCCATCCTAGAATCTTTCTTTCTACACCTTCCTCTGCAATGCCCAGGGTTCTCCCTCAGGAAGAGTAACCTAACCCTCAGCTTGCTCGCTAGGAAGTGTGTCTGGTGGCAGAGACTGGAGGTACTGACATGTGGATGGGAGAGAATTCATACAGGCAGGCACCCCTTGAAGCACGTGGGAGAGGACAGTTGGCTGGTCCCCTGCCTCCTTCTCTGCCTGGAAGCTGTTTGACCCCAGGAGCCAGGGTAGCCAACTGAAATCATGAAACACGAGGACCAAGTGCCAAGGCAGAGAGAGGAGGAGGGTATCACCAGAAGAAACTGCACTTGGATCATGCCAAACACTTGCAAATGTGGCTGCACCCTTGACCTCATCCCTCCGTCCTTCTCTCCCATTCTTGCTCTGGTCCTGACCCTTGTATGGGGCCTCAGCTGCCTGTGGATGCTGGACGGTGCTCCCTCTGCTGGGTTACTATCCCGGGCATCCTATTCTGCTAGTCTCTAATTGTTCATTTGTTGGTGGGAGGAAGAGGGGAGGAACCTGGAGAAGCCTGTTCCCTCCCAAATATATGGCCATACGCAAAACCTCACAAAAGAGTGTGCTCCTTTTGACTGCAGTAGGTACCTGTTAAATATGTCCTGCTTTAAGGAGAAGAAGAAGGAGACAGGCAAGGAGGGAAGGAAAGCAGGAGAGGAGGAGGAGACAATGGAAGGAGGGGATAGGTAGAATGGGGAAGAAAAATAAGAAGAAACAAAAAATAATGATCAGTCCTGAATCCCAAAGGTATCTAAATGCAAACCTGAAAGGAAAAAAATAATTACACACATACTAGACAAAAAATGAAAGCATACTGGTAAAATACTGTTGAGTTGAGGAAACTTTTCTCACCAGGACACAAATCCCAGAAACCAGTGAATCTCTTAAAAATTAAAAATTGCAGGGGGAGGAGCCAAGATGATGGAGGATTAGGATGGGGAGACCACTTTCTCTCCTACAAATTCATCAAAAGAATAACTGAACGCAGAGCAACTTCACAAAACAACTTCTGATAGCTAGCTGAGATCATCAGGCTCCCAGAAAAGCAACCTATTGTCTTCGAAAAGAGGTAGGACAAAATATAAAAGATAAAAAGAGAGACAAAGGAGCTAAGGACGGAGATCCGTCCCGGGGAAAGGAGTCTTAATAGAGGAAGTTGCCAAACACCAGGAAACCCTTGCACTGGCGGGTCTGGGGGAAGTGTTTGAACCTCGGAGGGCAACCTGACTGGGAGGGGAACAATAAATAAAACCCACAGATTATGAGCCTAAAAGCAACTCCCAGCAGAAAAGTACCCCAGATGCCCGCATCCGCCACCAGCAAGTGGGGGCAGAACGGAGAGGAGCCTGCGGCATTGCTTAGGGTAAGGTCCGGGCCTGAGTGCCCTGAGGACAATCGGAGGGAGCTGCACCCGACTGGGACTGAGACTGGGACCACGGAAGGGAGTAGGCGCACTGCACCTGGGGAGAGTGCACCTGTCAAGCTCCTGGCTACCTGGACTGCTCTGACAGGGAAGGCATAAAAAGCAGGCGCAGCTTTTTATTCCGTGCTTTTGTGGAACACCCGAGGGCTGGAACCGCGCACAGCGCAGGGCACGCTCCATATAGAGCAGCCGGGAGCCCAAGCAGCACAGACGGAGAAAGCAGCGCCAAGCCCCTCCCCGCAGCGCGGCTGAACCAGCAACCTGAATAAGAGACCACTTCCGCGCGCTTGTGTCAGGGCGGAAATGAGGCTCTGAAGAGACCGGCAAACAGAAGCCAAATAAACAAAGGGAACCGCTTCAGAAGGGACCGGTGCAACAGATTAAAATCCCTGTAGAAAACACCGACTACACCCGAAGGGGCCTGTAGATACCGAGAAGTGTAAGCTGGAACGAGGAGGTATCTGAAACTGAGCCAAACCCACACTGACCACAACAGCTTCAGAGAAATTCCTAGATATATTTTTATTTTTATATTTTTTAAGTAAGGAAAAAAATTTTTTTATTTTTTCTTTTTTATTTTTTCTCTATTATTTTCTTTTAAAATTCCCTATTACTCCCCCACTACTCCTTAACTTTCATTTTCATAGATTTTTACGATTTTTTTAATTAGGGGAAATTTTTTTTTCTTTTTCTTTTTTCTTCTTTTCTTTTTCTCTTTCTCTTCTATTTTCTATTTTTCGTTTTCTCTTATTTCTTTTTAAAGTCCTCTATTACTCCTCTACTACTCCTTAATTTTCATTTTCAATACATTATAACCTTACCAAAAAAAAAAAAAGAAGAGAAGCCCTATTTTTAAACTGAGCTTCATATATATTTCTAAAACTTTTTTTGTGTGTTTTGGTTTTTGTTTTTAATATAGTATTTTTAAGAGTCTAACCTCTACTCTAGGTTTTTAATTTTTGTTTTTCAGTACATGATATAAATGTGAACATTTAAGAATCCAATATTCAGTTCCCATTTTTATTCAGGAGTGTGTTGATTATTCTCTCCCAATCTTGACTCTCTGTTTTCTACCTCAGAACACCTCTATTTCCTCCTTTCCCCTTCTCTTCCCAATCCAATTCTGTGAATCTTTGTGGGTGTCTGGGCTACGGAGAACACTCTGGGAATAGACAACTGAGTAGATCTGCCTCTCTCCTCTTGAGTCCCCCTTTTTCTCCTCCTGCTCATCTCTATCTCCCTCCTCTCTCTCCTCTTCTTCATGTAACTCTGTGAACCTCTCTGGGTGTCCCTAATGGGGGAGAATCTTTTCACCATTAACCTAGAAGTTTTATTATCAGTGCTGTATAGTTGGAGAAGTCATGAGACTACTGGAAGAATAAAACTGAAATCCAGAGGCAGGAGACTTAAGCCCAAAACCTGAGAACACCAGAAAACTCCTGACTACATGGAACTTTAAGTAAAAAGAGACCATCGAAAAGTCTCCATACCTACACTGAAACCAACCACCACCCAAGAGCCAGTAAGTTCCAGAGCAAGACATACCACGCAAATTCTCCAGCAACGCAGGAACATAGCCCTGAACGTCAACATACAGGCTGCCCAAGGTCACACCTAACACAGAGACCCATCTCAAAACTCATTACTGGGCACTCCATTGCTCTCCAGAAAGAAGAAATCAAGTTCCATGCACCAGAACACCGATGCAAGCTTCCCTAATCAGAAAACCTTGACAAGCCAATCGCCCAACCCCACCCACTGGGTAAAACCTCCACAATCAAAAGGAACCACAGACATCCAGAATACAGAAAGCCCACTCCAGACACAGCAATCTAAACAAGATGAAAAGACAGAGAAATACCCTATAGGTAAAGGAACATGAAAAATGCCCACCAAGTCAAACAAAAGAGGAGGAGATAGGGAATCTACCTGAAAAAGAATTTAGAATAATGATAATAAAAATGATCCAAAATTTCGAAAACAAAATGGAGTTACAGATAAATAGCCTGGAGACAAAGATTGAAAAGATGCAAGAAATGTTTAATAAAGACCTAGAAGAAATAAAAAAGAGTCAATTAAAAATGAAATGCAATGAATGAGATCAAAAACACTCTGGAGGGAACCAAGAGTAGAATAACAGAGACAGACAATAGGATAAGTGAGGTAGAAGATAAAATGATAGAAATAAATGAAGCAGAGAGGAAAAAAGAAAAAAGAATCAAAAGAAATGAGGACAACCTCAGGGACCTCTGGGACAATGTGAAACGCCCCAACATTCGAATCATAGGAGTCCCAGAAGAAGAAGACAAAAAGAAAGGCCATGAGAAAATACTCGAGGAGATAATAGCTGAAAACTTCCCTAAAATGGGGAAAGAAATAGCCACCCAAGTCCAAGAAACCCAGAGAGTCCCAAACAGGATAAACCCAAGGCAAAACACGCCAAGACACATATTAATCAAATTAACAAAGATCAAACACAAAGAACAAATATTAAAAGCAGCAAGGGAGAAACAACAAATAACACACAAAGGGATTCCCATAAGGAATCCCATAAACTGATCTATCAATAGAAACCCTCCAGGCCAGAAGGGAATGGCAGGACATACTTAAAGTAATGAAAGAGAATAACCTACAACCCAGATTACTGTACCCAGCAAGGATCTCATTCAGATATGAAGGAGAATTCAAAAGCTTTACAGGCAAGCAAAAGCTGAGAGAATTCAGCACCACCAAACCAGCTCTTCAACAAATGCTAAAGGATCTTCTCTAGACAGGAAATGCAGAAAGGGTGTATAAACGTGAACCCAAAACAACAAAGTAAATGGCAACGGGACCACACCTATCAATAATTACCTTAAATGTAAATGGGTTGAATGCCCCAACCAAAAGACAAAGACTGGCTGAATGGATACAAAAACAAGACCCCTATATATGCTGTCTACAAGAGACCCACTTCAAAACAAGGGACACATACAGACTAAAAGTGAACGGATGGAAAAAAATATTTCATGCAAACAGAGACCAAAAGAAAGCAGGAGTCGCAATACTCATATCTGATAAAATAGACTTTAAAGTAAATGCTGTGAAAAGAGGCAAAGAAGGACACTACATAATGATGAAAGGATCAATCCAAGAAGAAGATATAACAATTATAAATATATATGCACCCAACATAGGAGCACCGCAATATATATGGCAAACACTAACGAGTATGAAAGAGGAAATTAATAGTAACACAATAATAGTGGGAGACTTTAATACCCCACTCACAACTATGGATAGATCAACTAAACAGAAAATTAACAAGGAAACACAAACCTTAAATGACATAATGGACCAGCTAGACCTAACTGATATCTATAGGACATTTAACCCCCAAACAATCAGCTTCACCTTTTTCTCAAGTGCACACGGAACCTTCTCCAGAATAGATCACATCCTGGGCCATAAATATGGTCTTGGAAAATTCAAAAAAATTGAAATCATTCCAGTCATCTTTTCTGACCACAGTGCAGTAAGATTAGATCTCAATTACAGGAAAAAAATTGTTAAAAATTCAAACATAGGGAGGCTAAATAACACGCTTCTGAATAACCAACAAATCAAAGAAGAAATCAAAAAAGAAATCAAAATATGTATAGAAATGAATGAAAATGAAAACACAACAACCCAAAACCTCTGGGACACTGTAAAAGAAGTGCTAAGGGGAAGGTTCATAGCATTACAGGCTTACATCAAGAAACAAGAAAAAAGCTAAATAAATAACCTAACTCTACACCTAAAGCAATTAGAGAAGGAAGAAATTACGAACCCTAGGATTAGCAGAAGGAAAGAAATCTTAAAAATTAGGGCAGAAATAAATGCAAAAGAAACTAAAGAGACCGTAGCAAAAATCAACAAAGCTAAAAGCTGGTTTTTTGAAAAAATAAACAAAATTGACAAACCATTAGCAAGACTCATTAAGAAACAAAGAGAGAAGAACCAAATTAACAAAATTAGAAATGAAAATGGAAAGATCACAACAGACAACACTGAAATACAAAGGATCATAAGAGACTACTACCAGCAGCTCTATGCCAATAAAATGGACAACTTGGATGAAATGGACAAACTCTTAGAAAAGTAGAACTTTCCAAAACTGAACGAGGAAGAAATAGAAGACCTTAACGGACCCATCACAAGCAAGGAAATCAAAACTGTAATCAGAAATCTTCCAGCAAACAAAAGCCCAGGACCAGATGGCTTCACAGCTGAATTCAACCAAAAACTTAGAGAAGAGCTAACACCTATCTTACTCAAACTCTTCCAGAAAATTGCAGAAGAAGGTAAACTTCCAAACTCATTCTATGAGGCCACCATCACCCTAATTCCAAAACCAGACAAAGAAGCCATAAAAAAAGAAAACTACAGGCCAATATCACTGATGAACATAGATGCAAAAATCCTTAACAAAATTCTAGCAAACAGAATCCAACAACATATTAAAAAAATCATACATCATGACCAAGTGGGCTTTATCCCAGGAATGCAAGGATACTTTAATATCCACAAATCAATCAATATAATACACCACATTAACAAATTGAAAGATAAAAACCGTATGATTATCTCAATAGACGCAGGGAAAGCCTTTGACAAAATTCAACACTCATTTATGATTAAAACTCTCCGGAAAGCAGGACTACAAGGAACATACCTCAACATAATAAAAGCTGTATATGACAAACCCACAGCAAGCATCACCCTCAATGGTGAAAAATTGAAAGCATTTCCCCTGAAATCAGGAACAAGACAAGGGTGCCCACTCTCACCACTACTATTCAACATAGTGTTGGAAGTTTTGCCCACAGCAATCAGAGCAGAAAAAGAAGTAAAAGGAATCCAGATAGGAAAAGAAGAAGTGAAACTCTCGCTGTTTGCAGATGACATGATCCTCTACATAGAAAACCCTAAAGACTCTTCCAGAAAATTACTAGAGGTAATCAACGAATATAGTAAAGTTGCAGGATATAAAATTAACACACAGAAATCCCTTGCATTCCTATATACTAACAATGAGAAAACAGAAAGAGAAATTAAGGAAACAATACCATTCACCATTGCAACAAAAAGAATAAAATACTTAGGAGTATATCTACCTAAAGAAACAAAAGACCTATACATAGAAAACTATAAAACACTGATGAAAGAAATCAAAGAGGACACAAACAGATGGAGAAACATACCGTGTTCATGGATTGGAAGAATCAATATTGTCAAAATGGCTATTCTACCCAAAGCAATCTATAGATTCAATGCAATCCCTTTCAAGCTACCAACGGTATTTTTCAGAGAACTAGAACAAATAATTTCACAATTTGTATGGAAATACAAAAAACCTTGAATCGCCAAAGTAATCTTGAGAAAGAAGAATGAAACTGGAGGAATCAACCTGCCTGACTTCAGACTCTACTACAAAGCCACAGTCATCAAGACAGTATGGGACTGGCACAAAGACAGAAATATAGATCAATGGAACAGAATAGAAAGCCCAGAGATAAATCCATGAACCTATGGACACCTTATCTTTGACAAAGGAGGCAAGGATATACAATGGAAAAAAGACAACCTCTTTAACAAGTGGTACTAGGAAAACTGGTCAACCACTTGTAAAAGAATGAAACTAGAACACTTTCTAACACCATAAACAAAAATAAACTCAAAATGGATTAAAGATCTAAATGTAAGACCAGAAACTATAAAACTCCTAGAGAAGAACATAGGCAAAACAATCTCTGACATAAATCACAGCAAGATCCTCTATGACCCACCTCCCAGAATATTGGAAATAAAAGCAAAATTAAACAAATGGGATCTAATGAAACTTAAAAGTTTTTGCACAACAAAGGTAACTATAATAAGGTGAAAAGACAGCCCTCAGATTGGGAGAATATAATAGCAAATGAAGCAACAGACAAAGGATTAAACTCAAAAATATGCAAGCAACTCCTGAAGCTCAATTCCAGAAAAATAAATGACCCAATCAAAAAATGGGCCAAAGAACTAAACAGACATTTCTCCAAAGAAGACATACAGATGGCTAACAAGCACATGAAAAGATGCTCAACATCACTCATTATCAGAGAAATGCAAATCAAAACCACAATGAGGTACCATTACACGCCAGTCAGGATGGCTGCTATCCAAAAGTCTACAAGCAATAAATGCTGGAGAGGGTGTGGAGAAAAGGGAACCCTCTTACACTGTTGGTGGGAATGCAAACTAGTACAGCCACTATGGAAAACAGTGTGGAGATTTCTTTAAAAAACTGGAAATAGAATTGCCATATGACCCAGCAATCCCACTTCTTGGCATACACACTGAGGAAACCAGATCTGAAGAGACACGTGCACCCATTGCAGCACTGTTTATAATAGCCAGGACATGGAAGCAACCTAGATGCCCATCAGCAGACGAATGGATAAGGCAGCTGTGGTACATATACACCATGGAATATTACTCAGCCGTTAAAAAGAATTCATTTGAATCAGTTCTAATGAGATGGATGAAGCTGGAGCCCATTATACATAGTGAAGTAAGCCAGAAAGATAAAGATCATTACAGCATACTAACACATATATATGGAATTTAGAAAGATGGTAATGATAACCCTATATGCGAAACAGAAAAAGAGATACAGAAGTACAGAACAGACTTTTGAACTCTGTGGAAGAAGGTGAGGGTGGGATGTTTAGAAAGAACAGCATGTATATTATCTATAGTGAAACAGATCACCAGTCCAGGTGGGATGCATGAGTCAAGTGCTCGGGCCTGGTGCACTTGGAAGACCCAGAGGAATCGGGTGGAGAGGGAGGTGGGAGGGGGGATTGGGATGGGGAATACATGTAACTCCATAGCTGATTCATATCAATGTATGACAAAACCCACTGAAATGTTGTGAAGTAATTAGCCTCCAACTAATAAAGAAAAAAAAAAATTGCAAAGGACACCATAAACCAGATCAGAATACAAGAGACCTGAAGACAGTGTTTGCATTATTTACAACATCCTCAAGATGTTGTAAGGGTGAACATCCTCAACAGCAATAGGAACTACAAACCCACATAAACAGATTGAAATCAGCTTTTTAAAAACAAGTAAGAAATCTGAACAAGAAATTCCCCAGGAGGTGTCTTGCTCAGGGTCACACAGCTCTCTGTGGGTAGAGCATAGGTAAAGACTAGGCCTTCTGACATGGGTATTTAGGTTGGGAATGTGATTTTATTAAATTTTTAAAACTGATAAAAGTGTACACTTTATTCTCTCTTTACTTTTATTTTTTGTTTTAGTTCGGCCTCCTAGCATGTGGGATCTCAGTTCCCTGAACAGAGATGGAACCAACACGACCTTCAGTGGAAACTTGGAGTCTTAACCACAGGACTGCCAGGAAAGTCCTAGAAATGTGAATTTAATAAGCCCAAAGTTTCTAGGTTTGTCTCTGCCTGTCTGAACACATAGATCTAAGGTCATGCTCCTCTTGTTATACTGACATATCTACAGTTTGCCTTTTTTTATCTTAATATTGCAAAACCGGGATCATAACACAGACATAGTGCAGTAAGCCCTTCTCACTTCCTCTATCAGGGCCGTCCTCCTCCGCAGAGGATCACTGAGCTGAGGGCCTGGCAAGCACAGGAAGCCAAAGCCCTGGGTCTCCCCACTTGGTCTCCTGCCCCTCCCCTCTCAGGGCTCGGTGTCCCCCAGGGTCAGTCACTGAGCAGGCACTCAGAGACAGGGTGGTGATGAGCCTGAATTCCTTGTATGTCAGAAGGAACCCTTTCCCCATCAGCCTCAGCACAGCACCTGGGGGCAGCCTCAAGTTGGCCAGGCCATAGGAGGAGAGGATCTGACCTCCTCCATCCCCTCTGCCTCCTACAAATTTCTCAACAGACTGTGTACCCTCAACACCCACCTTCTTTCTGGGGTCACCACTCACATCTCAGGAGTTCACATCCCGAGCTGAGCCCACCCGAGCAGGTGTCTCCCCCCCTCTGCACTGTTCAGGGGCCCAGGGGGACGGGAGGAAGCCCTCAGATACACCTGCCTCCACATCCAGGCTCTGCCCCCGCTTAACCTGCCGTCTCGGCCATGAGCTCTCTGAGCTTCCATTTCCTTTCTCTGTCAGCTAATGACAATCATCCTTTCCCCAGACATTCATCCTGAGGATAGGGAGGTGGGCGGGGTCCTACTCCACTGCTTACCCAGGAATTTTCCTCTGGCCGAATGTGAGCAAGATCCAGTGTTCTCAAATCTGCAGATGTGCCTCTCTGCAATGACTACACACAACTTCTGGACCCAGATATACCCGGAGAAGAAAAGGGGAAAGTGAATGTCCTCACTTCTGAGTGGCTCAAGTCGAACAAACACTCTGTCCACCAGGCCCCACCCTGGGTTTATCCCACCCTCCCTGCTGACCCCCTGAGAGAAACAAGCCCAGTCCTGACATGCCGGGTTCTTATCAGGTCAGCACATCCTGCCTTAGGCTCTGAAAAGGAAGTCTTGCCAGCAACAGACCGTGAGGCTCTTGGCCAATCACTCCCCCTCCCCGTGAGCATCTTCCCAGCATTCCCTCTGTATCCCTCCTCCCTCCCTACACACACTTACCAGCCTGCCTGCCTCATTCACCTTCATGCCACCAGCACATGGCACAGTTCCCGAACATACCAGCTGCTCACCACATACAGGTCATACTGCTGCCGCTGATTGCCAGGCCCATGTGGGTTCTAGGACCCTCTGCCAGGGACACCTGCTTATACCACCTGGAAAAATCATGCTCATCCTGTAAAACTCAAATTGGAATCACCTCCTCTGAGAAGCCCTCCAGGACCTCCCCTGCAGAGTCCTCTCTCCCCTGCTCTGCTCCCATGGTACCTGGGAGAGGGGCCTAAGGCCACTTCTCAGCCACTTTGTCCATGTCCCACCTCTATCCCTTTTGATCAGGTACCTGTAGACTTGGTCTTGATGGCACGGACTGCACCAGGGCCTTTGGGGCCCAGTAACACAGTCAAGGAGGCCCAGCTTTGGTGGTCCATGCCACTGAATGAATGAAGAAGTTCCTGGGGGACCCCAGGTGCCTCAGTGGTACAGAATTTGCTTACCAATGCAGGAGATACAGGTTCAATCCCTGGGTCAGGAAGATCCCTTGGAGAAGGAAATGACAACTCACTCCAGTATTCCTGCCTGGGGAATCCCATGGGCAGAAGGAGCCTGGCAGGCTACAGTCCATTTTGTCACAGGAGTTGGACATGACCTAGCAACTAAATAACAACAACAACAATAGCAGAAATTTGTGGGAAGGACTAATAGCATACTGCTATTTCTAACCCAGGTTATTTCTACTTGACAACAGATATACTTCTCTCCAAATTGAGGACTTTTACAGGAAGGCTAGTGCCCTGACTCAAAAAGTCTAAAACATAAACTAGCTGTGTTTCCTGTTTGGATCCTGAGCAAAAAGAAGAGCTGAGCATGTCCATGTATTTCCTGTTTAACCTGAAACATCAACTCTAAGAATTGTTGGCTCTGTTTTACAGATGAAGTAACAGAGAAGATAATGTTCCTACAGTCTGAGGGTCTTGCAGGTGGTGGACTTTTTGTCAAGCAGAAGGGGCTGCAGTGGGCCTGGACTCCCCCCATGGAGGTCCACCTGACCTTCCTTCAGGGCTGCAGGGCCTGATGCAGGGGACAGAGGGTGCTGGGAAAACACCATGTGGTGAGGGAGTGATTGGCCAAAGGTCTCACAGTCTTTTGGTGGCAGGTCTGCCTATTCGGAGCCCAAGGTAGGATGTGCCGACCTGATAGGACCTGGCATGTCAGGACTGGGATTGTTTCTCTAAAGAAGTCAGCAGGGAGAGTGGGATAAGCCCAAGGTGGGGCCTGGTGGGCAGAGTGCTTGTTTGACTTGAGCCACTCAGACGTGAGGGCATTCACTTTCCCCTTTCCTTCTTCAGGTCTGGGTTCAGAGGTGTGTCTGGCTATTTAGAGACACATAGCTGGAGGCTGTATCTGAAGGAAGGTGTGTGTCAAGGGTACATAGTCTGTTGGGAAATTTGTAGGAGGCAGAGCAGATGGAGAAGGGAAGGGATCAGACCCTCTCCTCCTGTGCCCTGGTCACCTTGAGGCTGCCCCCCGGTGCTGTGCTGAGGCTGATGAGAGAAAGGGTTCCTTTTGAGAAACAAAGAATCCAGGTTTATCACTAATCTGTCTCTGAGTGCCTGCTCAGTGTTAGGCCCTGGGGGGACACTGAGGCCTGAAAGGGGAGGGACAGGAGACCAAGTAGGGAGCCCCAGACCCTTGTCTTTCTGTACTCGCCAGGTCCTCAGCTCAGGGCTGTGGGTGATGGGTGGTCCTGTGCAGGAGAGGATGGCTCTCAATGGAGGAAGTGAAAAGGGCTTACTGCACTATGTCACATTATGATCCCAGTGCTGCAATATTAAGATAAAAAGCCAAACTGTAGACATGTCAGTATAACAAGAGGGGCATGACCTTAGATCTATGTGTTCAGATAGGCAGAGACAAACCTAGAAACTTTGGGGTTATTAAATTCACATTCCTAGGACTTTCCTGGCAGTCCCGTGGTTAAGACTCCATGTTTACCCTGAAGGTGTTTGTTCCATCCCTGGTCAGTGAACTGAGATCCACATGCCAGGAGGCCCAGCTGAAACAAAAAATAAAGAATAAAATGTAAAATTTGATCAGTTTTAAAAATATAATGAAATCACATTCCCAACCTATATACCTGTGTCAGAAGGCCTGGTCTTGGCCTGCGCTCTGCCCATGGAGACCTGTGTCTGCCCCAAGATACTGTGGGCAAGTCACCTCCTGGGAAATTGTTTGTTCAGATTTCTTATTTTTAAAAAGCTGGTTTCAGTCTGCTTATGTGGGTTTGTAGCTACTATGGCTGTTGAAGATGTTCACCCTTATCTACTGCAAATATTGCAAACGCTGTCTCCAGGTTTCTTGTATTCTGGTCTGATTTATGGTGTCCTTTGCAATTTTTAATTTTTAAGAGATCCACTGGTTTCAGGGATTTGTGGCCTGGTGAGAAAAGTTTCCTTAACTTAGTATATTCACATTATGTTTTCATTTTTTCCAATATGTTTGTAGGTTTTTTTTTTTTTCTTTCTTTCTTTCTGGTTTACATTTAGATTCCTTTGGGTTTCAGGATTGATTGAATGATTGAGAAGAAGCTTTTTGTTTCTTCTTCTTCCTCTTTTTCTTCTCCGTTCCAGTCAATGTATTAGGATCCCACAAGCCATGCAGCACATTAAAAAAAAAAGTAAATGTTCAGTTTTGTTCAAAAAGTTAAAAATCAAAGAAGAGTGTTAACATTTCTGTGATGTTTTAAATATTTTCTGTAGAGCTAACTTTTACCATACAGTTGCATATGATTTTTACATGGCTTTAGTTTTTCCTGATGTTTGTAATTGCTTTTTATTTTCACCCCTTTCCCTGTTTATCTTCACCATTTCCTACATTTCTTTCCACCTGTGCTCATATGATACCAAGTCCCCTGTCTCCACAAACTCCTAGACTTCTTATCCCATTCTATCCCATTCTGGACTGGTAGCTCTCTAGGTCTGGTGCACACCCAGCTGTGATCCTTCGATTCTCTTCTCTCTGGGTTGATAGTCCTGATTCCCGGATCCATGTCTTTCATGGTTATTCCTCACCTCACTCTATAAACACACACACGCACCCCTTTTTTCTCCTGCAGCTCACTTGCAAATAACTTTCTCAGAAACAACTGTGGATGGCAACCTTTCTATTCCTCATTTAGCTCCTTTTCTTCTGCCGTTTGTTTGCTTAATTTTCCACAAGCTTCCTTTGACTTTCTTTCCAATCTATCTTTACAGTTATTTTGTAAACACTTTATTAATTTCCAAGATCTGTTTTGTTTGTTTCATTATTTATTTACCTTTCCCATGCATTTTGTTCTCATTTTATGAATAAAATATCTTTCTAGTCTTCTTGAGACATGGGTTTGAGTTTTCAAAATTCTCTGCTTCATGACATCCCTGGTCCAGTGGTTAAGGCTCCATGCTCCCCACACAGGCAGCCTGTGTCAGAGAACTAGATTCCACAAACTCAACAAAGAGTTCATATGCCACAACTAAAATATCCTGCATGCCACAACTAAGATCCAGCTCAGCCAAATAAATAAATAATTTTTAAAAAATTATCTGTTTCTTCTGATGTCATTTTTATCACTTATCTTAGTCATTTATTCCAGGTTGTCATATTTCTCATACATCTGATCCTGGATTGCCCATTCATATTAAGATTGAGAAGGGTTGACTGGCAAGCATTTTTGTAGAGTGACTGGATGAGGACCTGTGATTTCCCATAGGACAGAAAATTTTTTCTGGAGTCTTTCCTTTCTGATTTCCTCCCTCTGTTGCAGGCTTAAGGCTTCTGTGAATATAGGATGGGACATAGGGCCTGTGAGCTTATCCTCTGCTCTCCTCTCTGGCTCCCTCTCATTTTGCTCCCTCTCTGGGACTCTGCCCAGCAGACCATTCTTCTTGCCCCTACACACTCTCGTTTCTCTCCCTTTACTCTTCTCTATTCAGTTATCACTTCTCCATCCAATCAGTTTTCAAATATGTGTTAAAGACTCTGGGCTCCTATTACCTCCATCCATGATTTTTTAAAAGTACCCACAGAGTGAGAAGAGGTCAGGTATGAATTCTTGAGCCCAGAGAGAGGGTTGGAACCCAACTTATGCTGAACAAGGTTTCTGATCTTGGGCAGATAACAAAACATCTATGCTTCAGCTTCTTTAGCTGTAAACAGGGATACAAGGGTACAGACTTCTGGGTTACCAGAAAATATGATTTCTAATTTATGAAGTCTTGGAGCAAATACCAGTGCAGAGCAAAATCAGAAACACAAACCACCCTTATCAGTAGCTATTACTATAAGGACCTTAGCTATCATTTCAGCCCGGAGGTTTCAGGAGGGGTCATTAAGAAGTGCTTTATTGAATTCTTAAAATAGTACATAAACATAAGCAACATTTGCTTTCTTTCATCGTCTCCCAACACAAGATAGTCACAACCAGAATCAAAAGAGATTCTCTCTGTATAAAGATCTGCTACTTAAACAAACAACTGAGAACTGGCAAGACTGAGAAGCTGGACACATCGCATACCATGAGTGTGAATGTAAGTTGGTGTTGTTTCTTTCCAAAGCAGTGTGGCTCTAAGTATAAAAAAATTTTACATGTTGATATACTCAGATATAGTTATTCTACTCCTGAAATAGCTTAAGGAAATAGTCAAATGCAAGTAAAGTTTTCTACAAGAAAGGTGTTCTTTACACTATTATTTACATAAATAATTAGAAAGAGCCAAAAATTTAGCAATCAGGGGAGGACAGCAGAGAGGACTAGGTCCCATCAGAGGTGCTCAGCCTCCCTGGGCAGGGCTGCAGGGATGGGGCAGGGATTGTGGGACTCCAGGCCCATGTAGAATAAAGGCTCTTGCAGAAGCAAGGAGGGTGTGGACTGTGAGAGCTGAGGTACAAGGATCTTGATCAAGACAGAGACTAAACACAGGGAGCAAGACATCATTTTGGGATGAAAAGAGTCATTTACCAATTAATATATATCCATGAATAAATTGATGTCCCTAGTGGTTCAGATGGTAAAGAGTCTGCTAGCAATATGGGAGACCTGGGTTCGATCCCTGGGTTGGGAAGGTCCCCTAGAAAAGGAAATGGCAACCAAATCCACTATTCTTGCCTGGAAAATCCCATGGATGGAGAAACCTGGAGGGCTACAGTCCATGGGGGTCACAAAGAGTCAGACACGACTGAGCAACTAAGACTTTCACTTTCAATGAATAAATACTTTTGTATATTATAGGGAGTAGAGCATCGTCATCACAAACATGTGATTTGGATCAGAAAGACTAGGGTTCAGGTCTAGGCTTTGGCAGCAGTGTGAAAACTTGGGCTTACCGAAGGTTAGGTGAGTTTCAGGAGTCTGCACGTCATAGACACTAGATCAATATTATCTTTTACCAATTAGTAAACACAAGTGTTCCCAACCTCACTTCATTCCAAGCGCATTCCCCTCCTATCTTTTCTTCTGTCTCTGGTTTCATTGTCCCTATAGCCTTGCAAATAGCTGTCTCCTGTCTGACTACATTCTCCTTGTGCCCCAAGGAGAGCAGGACACTGACTTGGCCTGGAGGGAGCTGGTGGGAACATGAGTAACTGTCTGAGCCACCAGGGGAGCCCCTATCTTAGCTAGTGGCCAGCAGAGCCCAGAGGACAGAGAACCACACAGAGTTAAGTCCCCGGTGGCACTCGTGGCCATCCCCGGGGAACCCACCAGAAATTTGCCTCCCACTGCTTCCTGCAGCTACTACTCACTCATGATCGAACCCATAGTCTGTTCTCTCTTCCCCAAGGGTTAAGCCACACCTCCTTCCAGCCTGACACAAACAAGGAGCTGAAGGGAGATCTCTGAGACCCCAGTGCTGCCACCATGAACCCAGAAGGCCTGGGGGACTGTTCAGGTAATCAGCTGCCTCTTATCTGGATGGTTCCTACTTGTGACCCAGAGCTGAGGTGGTGCCAACTGGCTGAATTAACCCAAAGAAGAATCAAGAACCAAGAAGGGGATGAATAAGCAACTTCCAGCTGCCCACAGGGGTCGGGGAAGTCCTGCAACTAGGGGTGTCCCCAAGGCCTCCTTCTGGATCCTCTACTCAGGGAGCCAAGTCCAAGGTGCTCACTTCCTCCCATCACCCAACAGGTACTCAGAAGTGAGGCCACGACAGCTCACCGGGAGGGAGGACAGCAGAGTGAGTCCCCGAGGCCAGATGGGACTTCTCCTGCCTTCTCCCTTTGGTCAAAATCTGCTCCTAATCCCAGACCCTGTGGCATCACCACAGAACCTGTTTCCTCCAGCTCTTGCCCTGCTGCCAGCCCAGCCACTCTGTGAGGGTCAATAGACCCTGAACTAAACCCAAATCTGGCCTTTGCCATCTCTCACCTCTGTGACATGGAGCAACTTACCTGACCTAGCCTGTAAAATGAGAAGAATATTTCCCTGTATTTTTATGAGGATCATAAACATCTACTAGCCACTGACATTACATGGGGTGACAACAAATGTCTTACTTCAAGAGCTGAAATAGCACTTGTTAATACTGGCACACCTGTTACTCCTGAAAATCCATAACTGTTACCACAGCAGCTGCTATTGCAGCAACTGCTGCCACTGCCCTTTCTATATCCTTAAAAACCGCCAACCAAGTACAGACTTTTATGACTAATATAACTTCCGACTTTACTGAACAAGTAGAAACTGATCTAATGATTTTTATCTCGACTTGCAGCTTCGGACACCACGGTTTTGGGGCTCAGTGAACATCATTGTGCTCTTTGGACTCAATCACAATTAGACTGTGATAGTGTATTTTCTCATGTGTGTGTTACACCTTATTTTCTCATAATTATTCTGAAACCCGGAATGATTTGTGTCAACAACTAGATCCAAAATCAGACCCTATACTCAAAGACTTTGTCCTACACTTACAACACATCCTTCATCAACAGATTCAATCCCTTCAACAATACTGTTCAGATGTTACTATTCAAACCTTCTTAGATATAGCCACATGGCTCAACCCAAAGAGCTGGTTCTTCTCCCTAAATTTAAAATCTTGTTATTTTCCCTTTCATCTTATTCATAACATTGCTTTGTGTTTTATTTCTAGTCAGAATATTGTTTCATTTTCTTGACTCAACTGCACTGAGGTGATGCTAACGCTGTTCCTCCCAAAAGAAGATCAAAGAAACATTCATTAAAGAAAATGAGAAGACGGGAATTATGGGAACCATGTTTTACTGCTTTCTCAGAAATGTCTCCTGTAATTTAATCTTACGCATTCTCTTTTCTTTGCTTACTCTTTTCCCCTCCCTTAAGTTAGACATTCTGGCTGACATGTCAGGACTAGTTAGATGCTGTTCTGCACACAGAACAAACCCCCTTATCTTCAAAGTCTTTTCTTTATGATTGTAATGTGATTAGAGTCATACAGAAACCAGAGATCAAATTGCCAGCATCCATTGGATCATTGGAAAAGCAAGAGAGTTTCAGGAAAACACTTACTTCTGCTTTATTGATGATGCCAAAGCCTTGACTGTGTGGATCACAACAAACTGTGGAAAATTCTTTAAGAGATGGGAATCCCAGACCACCTGACCTGCCTCCTGAGAAATCTGTACACAGGTGAAGAAGCAACAGTTAGAACTGGATATGAAACAACGAACTGGTTCCAAATTGGGAAAGGAGTATGTCCGGCTGTATACTGTCACCCTGCTTATTTAACTTATATGCAGAGGACATCATGCAAAATACCAGGCTGGATGAAACACAAGCTGGAATCAAGATTGTTGGGAGAAATAGCAATAACCTCAGATATGCAGATCACACCACCCTTATGGCAGAAAGCGAAGAGGAGCTGAAGCTGAAACTCCAGTACTTTGGCTACCTGATGCAAACAACTGACTCATTTGCAAAAGACCCTGATGCTGGGAAAGATTGAAGGCAGGAGGAGAAGGGGATGACAGAAGATGAGATGGTTGGATGACATCACTGACTCAATGGACATGAGTTTGGGTTAGGCTCCAGGAGTTGGTGATGGACAGGGACTCCTAGTGTGCTTTCAGTTCAGTTCAGTCACTCAGTCATGTCCAACTCTTTGCAACCCCATGGACTGCAGCATGCCAGGTCTTCCTGTCCACCAACAACTCCCAGAGTTTACTCAAACTCACGTCCATTGAGTTGGTGATGCCATCCAACCATCTCATCCTCTGTTGTCCCCTTCTCCTCCTGCCTTCAATCTTTCCCAGCATCAGGGTCTTTTGCAAATGAGTCAGTTGTTTGCATCAGGTAGCCAAAGTACTGGAGCTTCAGCTTCAACATCAGTCCTTCCAATGAAAATTCAGGACTGATCTCCTTTAGGATTGACTGGTTGGATCTCCTCACAGTCCAAGGGACTTTCAAGAGCCTTCTCCAATAGTCTGTCGCTGTTTCCATTGTTTCCCCATCTATTTGCCATGAAGTGATGGGACCAGATGCCATGATCTTAGTCTTTTGAATGTTGAGTTTTAAACCAACTTTTTCACTCTCTTCTTTCACTTTCATCAAGAGGCTCTTCAGTTCCTCTTCGCTTTCTGCCATAAGGGTGGTGTGATCTGCATATCTGAGGTTATTGCTATTTCTCCCAACAATCTTAATTCCAGCTTGTGTTTCATCCAGCCTGGTATTTTGCATGATGTCCTCTGCATATAAGTTAAATAAGCAGGGTGACAGTATACAGCCGGACATACTCCTTTCCCAATTTGGAACCAGTTCGTTGTTTCATATCCAGTTCTAACTGTTGCTTCTTCACCTGTGTACAGATTTCTCAGGAGGCAGGTCAGGTGGTCTGGGATTCCCATCTCTTAAAGAATTTTCCACAGTTTGTTGTGATCCACACAGTCAAGGCTTTGGCATCATCAATAAAGCAGAAGTAAGTGTTTTCCTGAAACTCTCTTGCTTTTCCAATGATCCAATGGATGCTGGCAATTTGATCTCTGGTTTCTGTATGACTCTAATCACATTACAATCATAAAGAAAAGACTTTGAAGATAAGGGGGTTTGTTCTGTGTGCAGAACAGCATCTAACTAGTCCTGACATGTCAGCCAGAATGTCTAACTTAAGGGAGGGGAAAAGAGTAAGCAAAGAAAAGAGAATGCGTAAGATTAAATTACAGGAGACATTTCTGAGAAAGCAGTAAAACATGGTTCCCATAATTCCCGTCTTCTCATTTTCTTTAATGAATGTTTCTTTGATCTTCTTTTGGGAGGAATAGCATTAGCATCACCTCAGTGCAGTTGAGTCAAGAAAATGAAACAATATTCTGACTAGAAATAAAACACAAAGCAATGTTATGAATAAGATGAAAGGGAAAATAACAAGATTTTAAATTTAGGGAGAAGAACCAGCTCTTTGGGTTGAGCCATGTGGCTATATCTAAGAAGGTTTGAATAGTAACATCTGAACAGTATTGTTGAAGGGATTGAATCTGTTGATGAAGGATGTGTTGTAAGTGTAGGACAAAGTCTTTGAGTATAGGGTCTGATTTTGGATCTAGTTGTTGACACAAATCATTCCGGGTTTCAGAATAATTATGAGAAAATAAGGTGTAACACACACATGAGAAAATACACTATCACAGTCTAATTGTGATTGAGTCCAAAGAGCACAATGATGTTCACTGAGCCCCAAAACCGTGGTGTCCGAAGCTGCAAGTCGAGATAAAAATCATTAGATCAGTTTCTACTTGTTCAGTAAAGTCGGAAGTTATATTAGTCATAAAAGTCTGTACTTGGTTGGCGGTTTTTAAGGATATAGAAAGGGCAGTGGCAGCAGTTGCTGCAATAGCAGCTGCTGTGGTAACAGTTATGGATTTTCAGGAGTAACAGGTGTGCCAGTATTAACAAGTGCTATTTCAGCTCTTGAAGTAAGACATTTGTTGTCACCCCATGTAATGTCAGTGACTGGTAGATGTTTATTCCTCTGTGTTTTTGGAAGAGACGTGCCAGGAGTCTTCTGGATGGTCAACAGATGGAACTCTGGTAATGGATCTTGAAATTCTTGGTGCCAACTCATGATAAGGTTTCACACAACAGACAGGGATCCAAAGTGGACCTGATGAAGACAGAAATGCAGCATATCCCCTTGCCTATGTTAGTAATTTAACAGGTCCTTGCCAAATAGGAGAGGGTGGTTGTTTAAAAAGTACTAGAGGATATTCTTGTGAATGTGGAGGAGAAAAATGTCTAGCAGCAGCTTATTGTGAAAACTTTTCTATAAATTGACTAAGAGTGATTAAGAGTGAATAGGGCAATACACAATCATTCCCTGGGAGGGGTTAATTCTTTCCTTTTCTGTTTATTTAAAAATCATTTCAGTAGCTCATTTGCACATTCAATAATGGCTTGTCCAGTAGAGTTGTGAGGAATACCTGTGATGTGTTTAATATCCCATAGATGAAAGAAATCCCAAAGTTTGTGAGATGTATATGCTGGAGCATTATCAGTTTTACTGGCTTGAGGATGTCCTAAAAGAGCAAAACGTTCAAGAAGGTGAGTTCGCACATGACGTGCTTGTTCTTCTTGTTGGGCATAGCCCACAGAAAGCCTGAAAAATTATCAATAGTTACATGTGCAAAGTGAAATGGTTTAAATGGAGAATAATGAGTCACATTCATTTGCCAAAACTCATTAGAAGAAAGATTGTCAGGGTTAACTCCACCTGCTGAGAGAAAAGGAGTTAATAATTGACATGTGGGGCAGGTTGGCCTTCTGTAGGATTAAAGCAAATTGTTTACATAGTGCCTTGGCACCCTGGTGGAAGAATTGGTGTGACTGAAAGGTCTCAGTAAATAATGATCCCATAAGGCAAAGAGATAAGTCAACTTTTGATTCCCAAAAGTGAGAACTCTGGGAAATTGTGTATGTCCTAAAATATGAGCTATAAAAAAGGATGTTATCTTCTAGTTAAAAGAGTTTAAATAGAAATGAAGAGGGAAAGTAATCATTTGTCGATTGAAGTATTTAAAATAGAATCTGGCAATTGTTGAATGATATTAACAATGTAAAAGAATTTGTTAAGAGATTAAAGGAAGTTCGTGAGAAGGTTTTTAAAGTGAGCAAGACAGCAGCTAATTCACAAGCTTGGGGGTTGGTAAGGATCTTTTTCCGTTCTGATGTTTCTTTCAAGGTTACTATTCCTTGAGTTTGCCATCTGTATAGAGGGTAAGCATGTTAGGAATAGGATGTTTAGAGATAATAAGATGTAAAGAAAAGGGCATTAATTATAAAATAGAAATTCTTTTATCCATCGGCATGTTGTAAATAAACTCCCCTGTAAAATATGATATGGCCCACAGAGTCCAAAATTCTGTTCTATATATCTGTGTCTCTTTTTCTGCTTTGCATATAGGGTTATCGTTACCATCTTTCTAAATTCCATATGTATGTGTTAATATACTGTATTGGTCTTTATCTTTCTGGCTTACTTGTTCATTAGTTTGATATAATTCCACGTTTTCTTTAGATATTCCCATATAAATTGTGGATCTGAGCTAGTAAGGCGACAGAGACGTAAGTGTCCTTGCTGTCACAAATGTAGTCTCACCTGTAGATAAGGAAGAAAATGGCATTTTGGCTGATTAGGATAATGTAGCCATTCAATGATTTTTATCTCTTTAGGTAAGATTTGGACAAGTATTGCTGTAGGAGTATGTTTTGTAGAAAGAAGAATCAGTTAAAGAGGATGTGAACACACCTGTCAAGAAAATGTTTAGCATAAGCAGTGTTAAATTGTTTTAGTAAAGCATAATATTGAGAAGAAAAATAGCAGGGTGAGATAGGGTCTTCATTTGCCAGTGATAACTGAAAGAAAGGAAGCATTGCATATGTCGGTATGCTTAAGCTAGGTTGTATCCAATTTAAGTGACCCAAGAATTGCTATAAATAACGAAGCATTAATGGTTCTGGAAACTTGAAAGAAAATTATAAAGGAATAATTGTTCTTTGTAAAATTTGAAAGACAATGTATTTCCATGGGGGAATGTGTTGGATTTTTCTGGAGCTATTATTAACCCCTGTGAATTCAAATATGTCTGTAATGAAGAGAGAATTTCTGTTAATTTTTGTGGCAAAGTGTGAGCTAAAAGAATGTCATTCATATAATGACAAATATAGGCATTGAGAAGTTGTTGTCCTAATGGTTGCAGAGTTAAATCTACAAATCTTTGACACATGGTGGGGCTATTCATCATACTTGAGGTAAGTATTTCCACTGATATCATTGCAAAGGATGATGATGATTTACATTAAGAACTGAAAGGGCACATTTCTGATTATTTTCAGGATGTAAGGGTATGGTAAAAAGGAGTCCTTAAGATCTAAAACTATTCTAGTGTGATCATCTGGAATTAGAGAGGGGTTTGGAATACCTGGTAGTAATGAACCCAACAATTGTATTGGAGCATCACTTGCTCTTAAATCATGATTTAAATGCCATTTTCCTAATATTTTCAGGGGATAATAAAGATGGGAGTATTCCATGGGTTCATGGAAGATTCTCTTCTATGTCTCCTGCATTTAACTGTTCTTTAATCAATTGTTCTATATGCTTTTTGTCTTTTTTTTTGTCATGGGCCACTGCTCAATCCAGACCAGTGGGGGAGGGGGGTGCTCAGTCCAAATAGTTTGTAATGGTGGTATAAAAGCAGTGGCCCTTACGATGAATGTGTCTGTAGTTTTAATTGTTATTGTTGTAGTATATCTTGTCCCCATAAAGTTGTAGGAATAGTCATGATGTTAGGACAGGTAATAGCTACATGCCCTTCTGAATCTGTACAGATTTTTGGAAAGGTTCTTTGATGGTTTTTGGAATCCTCCAACACCTAACATTTGTCCATGGGCTCTTTTTAAAGGCCAGTCGGAGGGACATTCTTATTTTGTGATGATAGTTACATCAGCTCCTGTTTCTACTAAGCCCTTGAAAGAAAGGTCTTGAATTTTTAGAGTTAATCTAGGGTGGTTAGAGTTAATCAGCATAGTCCCATAGGCTGCATTTGTAGATCCAGAACCTCCTTTCCTAATTTTTTTCTCTGTTGAGGGCACAAAATAAGGCACAAGTAATAACTGTGTAAGTTTTATCCCTTTCTCTACTGTCTGATAAGTATGTGAGAAAGCCATAATTTGAATATTGCTTGTGTAATCAGAATCAATTACTTTTGGTAAAATATGAATATGTTTCACAGTTATGCTGGAGTGGCCTAAAATAAATCCAACTATACCTTTAGGTAAAGGGCCATAAACTTCTGTAGGAATACATTATCATCGATAATATCAAAAGTACAACTTTCAGTAATAACAAGGTCCAGTCCTATCCTGCTGGTTGTGGCAGCATTTAAATCTGAGATTAGCTTTCGTTTTGAACTCTTTTGGTGTTCAAAAAGGGATTACTGGGACTCCATTCTGGGGCATTTCACATTCCAAGTCTGCTTTTTGTTTGTCCCATGTTTTTGTTGTGGGGCCTGGGGTTGAAATCTCCAGTAGTTTCCTGACAGAGTCTGTCCCTTATTAACAAATTTGGAATGGGACTGCTTAGCCCAGTGGAGGCCATTATTGCAAAGAGGACATTTTAGAAAAGGTTCCTTTTACCAGAATGACTTTTTTTTTTTTTTTTTTGCATATGTCCAGGTTTGCCACATTTAAAACATCTTTGGGGAATTAATGCAGTGGTCAGCATAGCAGCTTTATGGGATTCTGTTCCTATATTTTGATAGGCTTTTAATGTTTCTGACATATTAGTTGTTGGCAAATTACCAGTGGGTTGCATGGCTCATTTACAATCTTCATTTGCATTTTCAAGAATTAATTGCAGTATTAATACCTTCCGAGTCTCCAAATAACCAATTTGTCGGTCAATAGCATTTTGATGCAAACACCTGACTCCTTAGAAAAGACCTTGATGTAGGGAAATATTGAAGGCAGGAGGAGATAGGGACAACAGAGGATGAAATGGTTGGATGGCATCACCGACTCAATGGACATGAGTTTGAGCAAGCTCCAGGAGTTGGTCATGGACAGAGAAGCCGGGCATCTTGCAGTCCATGGGGTCACACAGAGTCGGGCATGACTGAGCAACTGAACTGAACTGAGCATTTTGTAATTGTCTACAGAGCTATGTAAGGTTCATTTGCTCCTTGTTTTATAGTAGAAAAGGATTCCCGTGGGACTGTAAGATTGGGTAAACAAAGACGAGGTTTATGCGCAGCTTTGGGGGCTTCTGTAGAAGCCTGAGTGTCCGTTTTGGTGTGAGCAGCCACAGGTATGTGTTGTCCTTCTCCCACAAGCGTATCTATGTTAACAGGGATGCTTTGTTTGAAGACTGTTTAAAGCAAGCATAGTACAGTAATCTCTATATTCTTGGAACGATAAGGAGTATTGAGCAGTAGGTAAAGCCATTTTTACAAGCGTCTTCCAATCCCAGGGAGTCATTTGGTATCCACCACCTATACTTTCTATGATCCCATTAGTAAATGAACTAGAGATGCCATTGTCCTGGGGAAGGTATCTACAGTTCCTTCCTTCTCTAAACCTTCTCTGACCATGTTTTCTACCATAGAATGCTGAGAAACATTAGGAAGTGATTGAGTAAGTCCTTGAGCAGATTCATGAGCAGGTAAAGTAGTCTTTGTTGATGCTATTCAGCTGGGTTTAAACATAATAAAAGGAGGAGGTGGAGGTGCCTCTGGCAGAGGAATAGGATCAGTCCAAGGAATTTCTCATTTTTCTATGGCAGAAACCCAATACAACATAAATTCCAAGTATTTAGATGCTGCGCATTCACAACTTTCTCAACCAATGACCTACTCATTCCCAATGAGACACTTTCAAAGAATCTTCTTGTGGATACCAAGGACAATGAGTATAAATCACCATAAGAGGTTTAGTTAAGAGTGAAACAAAAACCTTACAACCAGCGGCAGCAAGCAGAAAGGAAAGCTGATGATAATGTGAAAGCTGTTGAGAAGAAAGAGAATTACCCAAAGCAGAAAGCAAAAGTACTGCGTGTCTAACGACTTTGTTCCATCTCTAGCCTCAGAGGCCGAAGTCCCTACCTGGATCAACAGACATCCTTTTTCCTTGCATGGGCGTGGTCCCTGATCAGGTGCCAGTTGTGGCAACAGCGCACTGAATAATTCTCACAAACACATGAGATTATGGGAGTGTCTCGCAGAAGAGATACTCTCTGGGATAATGCAGTGTGCATATTTATTGATAACTTATCTTGTAATTATTAAGTAAGAGCAGTAAGGCAAGGAAGAGACCAGAATTCTAAGATTAAGGAAACCTCTCGGAGGTCCAGAGGTAATTACATTAGAGTCATAAAGAAAGGACTTTGAAGATAAGGGGGTTTGTTCTGTGTGCAGAACAGCATCTAATAATGCTGATGTGTCCACCAGAACATCTGACTTAAAGGAGGGAGAAAGAGCAAGCAAAGAAGAGAGAATGAGTAAGATTAAGTTCCAGGAGATGTTTCGGAGAAAGCAGTAAAACATGGTTCCCACACACATGAATTAGCTGAGTTCTGCATCTCATGGTGGTTTTGCTTGACTGTCCAGATAAACTCATGCTATTGGAAGAGAGAAGTATCAGTAGGAGGGAGTTTACTGGAAAAAAGATAGTTGAAAACAAAAAGTACTTTAAACACAGAGTGGCATTTACAATAGGCAAACAACAATCTTGGCTTGAATTGTGGCTTCTACCGTGGGCTTCTACCACACCTTGCCCCTCCCCTTGGTTGTTTATCAGTAAAATGAGATCAGATTGCTGGCCTAATTTCCAGGGTGATTGTAACATCAAAATCTAGTGTGTGGTCATCATGGGATACCACCCATCACTCCTCTGGTCCTCCCTCAAAAGCTGAAAGGAGGTGACCATGATGACCAGGGCATTATCTGGGGTGAAGCAGCCCTGATGTCAGGCAGGTGGGTCTCCATGAGGGTTCCAGGCCCATTGCTGCCCATACTGCTTGGGGCTAAAAAGGAAAGTCCACCGACAGTCCAGCTGCATGACTCTCAGGCTGTGGGTCCTGTTCTTCTGTTTCTTAATCTGAAAAATGGAGCTGAAACTGATTAGATTTGATGTGAGAGTATGGACAGGAATGGTGTGGATGGTGCCTGCACAGAGTCTGCACATTCTCAGCCCTCCATACACCTAGGCTCTTTGCTCAGGAGCCAAACAGAAATTAAGACTGGTTTTCTGTTGTAGACTTTTCTGAGTTGCCAGGTCACTAGCCTTCCTCTTAAAGTCCTCCGTTTGGAGAAAAAAGAACTGTGTCAAACAGAAATAAGCAAGGGGAGAAAAAAGCAGCATGCTCTCAGCCCTTCCTAGGAACTTGGCACCCATCCAAATGGCTTTGACCACCAATGCTGGGCCTCCTCAGGTGAGTTGCTGGGACCGGAAGGCACTAGTTCTGACCCTGTCAGCAGGGCCGAATCCAGAGGGACTTGATCAAAGGGTGGGTATGGACAGAGTGGCTGAGGGGTGGCTTTAGGCCCCTCTCGCAGGTACCATGGGAGCAAGCAGGGGAGAGTGGACTCTGCAGGGGAGGCCCTGGAGGGCCTCTCAGGGGAGGTGATGTGAGGTTTTGGCTCTACAGGGCGAGTATGATTTCACTAGCTTGGTTGCAGCAGGTGTCCCTGGCAGTAGGATCTGCATGAACAAATCCTAGAAGCCACATGGGCATAGCCCTCAGCAGCAGCAGTATGACTACATGCTGGTGGAACAAAGGTGAATAAGGCAGGCAGGCTGGCGACTGCGTGGGGGTGGAGAGGACTGAGCGGGTGGGAAGATGGCCGTGGAGGGGGGAGTGGTTCGCCAAGGGACTTAAAATGTGTGGGTGACATTTCTCCTTCAAGGAGATGAGGCAGGGAAGACTGTGTCAAGAAGGTCGTGGAATGTCAGGGCTGGGGGTTGTTTCTCCATGGTGTCAGGAGGGGGTGAGAATAGCCCAGGTTGGGGCCAAGGTGGACAGGGTGTTGTTAACTTGAGCAACTCAGGGAAGAAGTTTTCACTTTCCCTTTCAGTTCTCTGGGTATATCTGGGGCCCGAAAGTGTGTGGTTATTGCAGAGACGCACAGAAGGCAGCTGCATCTGCAGAGCTGATAACAACTGGATCTTGTTCACACTCCGGCAGAGGAAGACTCCTGGGTAAGCAGGGGCGTAGGAGCCCTGCCCATCTCCCCATCCTCAGGACGACTGTCTGAGAAGGGGATAATTTTCACTACTTTAAAGAAAAAGGGAAATGGAAGCTCAGGGAGGTGAGATCATGGCCCGAAGTACAGGTTAAGCAGTGTCAGAGCCTGGATGTGGAGGCAGGTGTGTGTCTGTTCCTACAAAAGCTTTCCTAAACCAAGATGACATAGAGCATAGATGACGTAGGTCTCACATCACAGTTTACTGGTAGAGGGTGATCTTCTGGAAAGTGCAGGATGACCATAAATGGAAATGCTCCGAAATGTGCTAACACTATTTATCAAAAACTTTTATCAAGACAGACAAGGAAAACAAATGGAAGCACTCCACCGCAGATAAAAGTGTGGTGCTGTGTTTTTATGAAACTGGTTGCTTCATGTCCCAGTAACGGGTCCCACACCTCGTATTCTAACCAGGCTGTGCCCGGGAGGGTGGAGGGAGCCCCTGAGGCCCTGGAGCAGGAGGAGCAGCAGAGAAGAGACAGGGCAGCTGCCCAGTGCTGGGAGCTGAAGAAACCCCACACAAACAGACCCGAAACCAGGAAAGTGCAAGATTCCAGGGGGTCCTGGAGTGGAACTCCAGGAGGCAGCAGGGGGAGGAGGCTTTGGAGTGGGAACTCTAATTACAGGTAACATTTCACCTGGTGAGGCAGGTGGGGAAAGAAATTGCAGGGGGAGGAGCAACCTGAGTGAAGGCCTGGAGGCTGGGGGGGAATCAGAGTCCAGGGAGCTGGGAGTCCTCCAGGCCCCTGGACCAGGCCTTGTGGAGTCAGGATGAGGGTGAGGAAGACAGGAGTAGGAGCATCAGGAGGGCCAGGTGATCACGAGGGTGAGTCAGACAGGAGTAGGAGCATCAGGAGGGCCTGGTGATGGGCTAAGGACTCTGAATCTGACCCTGCCTTTACCCCTACTATCCCTGCCCATAGAGTATGAGCTGTCCCATGTGCAGGGAGATGTTTGAGAGAATCTCTGTCTGCCCACGGGGAGGGGAGGGCTCTCTGTCTGGCCATGCAGTTGGGCAGGGACAGGGTTCCCCACAGTCCTCCCTTTTCCCAGAAACAGCCTTACAGGAAGTGACCTGGAAGCTAACAGACATCCTCAATAGAAATAAAGCAGAAGGGAGCACTGCCCAACATCCACACCTGGCTGAGGCCCAAGACAAGGGTCAGGACCAGTACAAGAATGGGAGGGAAGGACAGAAGGATAAGTCCACAGTCATGATGCATTTACAATTCTTTGGCCTCATCCAGGAGCTGGCCCTTCTATTGGACTCCTCTTTTTCTTTCTGGCTTGAATTTTCCTTCTCATGTTTCATGATTTCAATTGGCTGCCCTGGTTCCTGGGGTCCTGCAGCTTTGAGGCAAAGAAGGAGGCAGGGGAGCAGCCAGCTCTCCTCTCCCATATGCTTGGAGGCAGGCCTCCTCTGTGAATACTCTCCCATCCACAGGGTCGGTGCCTCTAGCCTCTGCCACCAGGCACACTCCCTAGTGGACAAGCTGATGGTTACTCTTCCTGAGGGACAACCCTGGGCATCACAGAGAGAAGGTGATAGAAAGATAGATCCCAGGATTGGGGGAGGCTCTAAAGATATGGAGCAACTCTAGATTGGGTGCTGCCGAGAACAGGGGTCAGTTCTACCAATGTGAGTCTCAGTAACTCCATCTATGGAGTTGGGGACCAGAGCGAGGATAAAGGTGCAATTGGTAGAGAAGGAGCAGTCATGCTTTTCAGCCAAAGGAGGGGTGTTTCCTTGATGGGGGGGCAGTGATGCGTGTTTGCTGTCTCCTTCACTCCTGCTCTCAGGGTGACCCTGTGTGAGGCTGGAGTTCTGTGAGAGCCTTTACATTCAAGAGGAAAAGACCATCACCCTGTTGTGACACCAGGCTAGCTTTGGGATGTCAGGGGTTCTTTCTTTCTCAATCCTTTATAAACATTCCTGTGAATAAACAGAAGGAAATATCCCCACAGACTTTGAGACAGCTCTTCTTATTAAATTTATTTCACAACAAAATATTTTCTGTTATACTTGCTCTTCTTTACACCATGAGAAGAAAAGAAAGATACCAGCTCAATCCTGTCCAACTCTTTGTAGCCCCATGAACTGTAGCCCACTAGGCTCCTCTCCATGGGATTTCCTAGGCAAGAATACTTGAGTGGATTGCCATTTCCTTCTCCAGGGGATCTTCCCAGCTCAGGGACTGAGCCCACATCTCTTGCATTTTTCATCTCCTGCATTACCACTAGTGCAGTTTTTCAACTCTATGTCTTCCTTTTTGATCATACTTTATCTAAAGTCCTCTCATTTGCTTATTATTATGAACTCATGGCCTTTCACAGACTGAACAAGGCCATATGAAATATATTTATAGTAACATTACCTTTCATTATTATTATTATTATTATTATTATATGTGGGTGCCCTTCTGACCACTTCTCTGAACATCTTCAAGAGCATCCTTGCCTTTGCAGGAACAGAGATGTTGGCCTGTGAATGTCTCTCCTGCAAGGGGTCTTCCTTCCTTTGATGGACAGAAGCCCATGGGTGCACATGTGGGTGGACAAGATGCTGCAGGACAATAGCTGTTGAAGGTCACAGTTCACTCTCATTATTCTGGTTTGACCCTGTTTTCATGCCTACTTTTCTAGAGAAATTGGTTTCATCAACACAAACATGCCTCCTACACTGACAGTTGTCACAGCAAGAGTCACACCTATTTCTTGTTGGCACTTAATTCAACAGCTTCCATCATCTCTAAGGTGGTGGTGCTTAGAAACCACCCCATTCTTGTGGGTTACTGAATACTATAAAGTGACTTCTGCTGTCTTAGGGCTTCCCTGGTGGCTCAGATGGTAAAGCATCTGTCTGCAATGTGGGAGACCTGGGTTCGACCCCTGGATTGGGAAGATCCCCTGGAGAAGGAAATGGCAACCCACTCCAGTACTCTTGGCTGGAAAATTCCATGGATGGAGGAACTTGGCAGGTTATAGTCCATGGGATTGCAAAGAGTCAGACACGACTGAGCAACTTCACTAGCAGCAGTCTTAGAGTTAAAACAATCAAAATCCTAAGTGCATATGGTTAAAAAACATCAATTTGTACAGAGGGCTCTACTCATTCCTTCCCAAGGAAAAGCTATTTCTTTCAGTTCAGTTCAGTCACTCAGTCACGTCCAGCTCTTTGCAACCCCATGGACTGCAGCACGCCAGGCCTTCCTGTCCATGACCAACTCCCAGAGTTTACTCAAACTCACGTCCATTGAGTTGGTGATGCCATCCAACCATCTCATCCTCTGTCATCCCCTTCTCCTCCTGCCATCAATCTTTCCCAGCATCAGGGTCTTTTCTAATGAGTCAGTTCTTCTCATCAGGTGGCCAAAGGATTGGAGTTTCAGCTTCAACATCAGTCCTTCCAATGAATATTCATGACTGACTTCCCTTAGGATGGACTGATTGGGTCTCCTTGCAGCCCAGGGGACTCTCAAGAGTCTTTACCAACACCACAGTTCAAAAGCATCAATTCTTCGGAGCTCAGCTTTCTTTATAGTCCAACTCTCACATCCATACATGACTACTGGAAAAATCATAGCTTTGACTAGACAGGCCTTTGTTGGCAAAGTAATGTCTCTGCTTTTCAATATGCTGTCTAGGTTGGTCATAACTTTTCTTCCAAGGAGCAAGTGTCTTTAATTTCATGGATGCAATCACCATCTGCAGTGATTTTGGAGGTCAACAAAATAAAGTCTGTCACTGTTTCCATTGCTTGTCCATCTATTTGCCATGAAGTGTTGGGACCAGATGCCATGACCTTAGTTTTCTGAATGTTAGTTTTAAGCCAACTTCTTCACTCTCCTCTTTCACTTTCATCAAGATGCTCTTGAGTTCTTCTTTGCTTTCTGCCATAAGGGTGGTGTCATCTTCATACTTGAGGTTCTTGATATTTCTTCTGGCAATCTTGATTCCAATTGGTGCTTCATCCAGCCCAGCATTTCTTATGATGTACTCTGCATATACAGTACATAAGCAGGGTCACAATATAAAGCCTTGAAGCATTCTTTTTCCGATTTGGAACCAGTCTGTTGTTCCATGTCCCGTTCTAACTGTTGCTTCCTAACCTACATACAGATTTCTCAGGAGGCAGTCAGGTGGTCTGGTAATCCCATCTTTTAAGAATTTTTCAGTTTGTTGTGATCCACATACTCAAAAGCTTTGGCATAGTCAATACAGCAGAAGTAGATGTTTTTCTGGAACTCTCTTGCTTTTTCAATGATCCAACAGGTGTTGGCAATGTGATCTCTGGTTCCTGTGCCTTTTCTAAATCCAGCTATTTCTTTAGATAGTTAATCAATGTCTTTAAATTATATTTGGAGAAAGAAATGGAAACACACTCCAGTATTCTTGCCTAGAATTCCATAGACAGAGGAACTAGATGGGCTACAGTCCACGGGGTCACAGAGAGTCAGACCCATTGAGTGATTAACACACACACAAATGATATTACTACATTGGGATGTGGAATCGTGTGCAAATGTGCTCAGGAGACAGGAATCTGGACTTGGATTCTGACTTTATCACTAGCTGTGTGCTTTGAGAAAATTATTTAACCTACCTGAGCTTCAGTTTCCTTTCTTATAGGATTATTGTGAGAATGAAAAGTAAGTGAATTCATACCAAGCAATTGGAAAGGTGCCTGGTGCATAGTGGGGTGTCATCAACCACAACAGCTAATAAGTATTAGGTATTACATTTTTAATTTTCTTGATTTAAAAATTTGTATATTATGTATTCGTTTCTTACTAGGAAAAATAAGGATTTCATTTATTTTTATACTTTTGTACTTTTGTATACCCTTCCCCATCTTCTGCTTATATCATTATTTCTCTAATTCTATATCCTCTATTAGGAAACTTTGCACTTCTAAACATTTTATTTACATATTTATTTGTTATACTCTCATCTGGAGCTACAATGTCATTACTCCTAGGTTTGTAAACAACCCTTCCCTTCAGAGTTTCAGGTCCCAAGTTCTAGAAATGTATTTTAGTTTTTATATTGATTAACTGAATTGCTAATCATTATATATATCAACAATACTTCAGTTTTAAAGCATCCAAAATAATCAAAATGGGAAAACCAGAACTTGGACATATATTAATTTACCTTAGATTTCCTTTAAAAAATCAACAAGAGAGTTTACATATTTTAATACACTTTTTTAGAGCTAACTTGTACCAAAAAGCTGCACATTCTTCTGGGCAGATCTTTAGTTTTTCCTGATGTTTCTAATTGGCTTCATTTTCACCCTTGCACTATTTATCTTCAACATTTCCTCCATTTCTTTCCAACTGTGCCTCATATGATACCAAGTCCCCTGTCCCTACAGACTCTGGACTTCTTATCCCATTCTGGACTGGCTTCTCTCTCAATCAGATGTGTGCCCAGCTACAATCCTTGGATTCGCTTCTGGCTGACTTGGTGTTCCTGACTCCTGGATCCCACATCAATCTCTCTTGTGTGTATCCTTTATCTTCCTCCATAATTACACAAACACACCACCTATTGTTTTTCCCTGCACCTCAACTTCAAGTAACCTTCTAAAAGGCTGGTGAAGAGTGAAGGCTGCTGTGACTATGGGATGGGATGTGGGGCTGGTGAGCTTGTCCCCTGCTCTCCCCTCAGCCTCCCTCTCATCTTGCTCCCTCTCTGGGGCTCTGCCCAGCAGACCAGTCTTCTCTCCTGTGAACACGCTCCCTGTTTCTCTCCCTCTCCTGCACTCCTCTTTATTCAGCTATCACTTCTCCATCCAGTGAGTCTTCGAACATTTGTTGAACTCTCTGGTCTCCTGTTGCCCCCATGCTTGTCTTTATTAGCAGCAGAGGGAGGAGAGGCAGGCTGTGGTTCTTGAACCCAGTGAGTGGGGCAGAATCCAGTCTGCCAGGGGCAAGACTTCTGACCTTGGCCAAATCATAAAACTTCTGTACTTCAGCTTCCTTATCTGTAGATGGGGATACAATGTACACATATCAAATGTTAATGGAATAACATACAAGTTATCATAGGTAAAGTTTCAGAGCCAATACCAATGCAGAGCGATGACCACAAACACAAGTCACCCTTCTCCGCAGCTATTATTATACCAGTAAATACCTTTACTATCATTTCAGTCAGGTCTCAGGAGGAGGAGCTGACAAAGGCTCTTTTGCCTTCTGAAAACAGTAGCTAAATGTAATCAACATCTGCTTTCCTTCCTCTTCTCCCATGGCAAGATAATCACATGCAGAACCAAAATAAATTTTTTATATATATGAAGACCTGAAGCTTTTTTTTTTAAGACCACTGAAAATGGGAAAGTCTGAAAGGATGGACACCCTCATATATTATGAGTGCGAACATAAATTATGGCAGTCTGTTTGCATAACAGTGTGGCTCTAGGTATGAAAATGTTTTAGGTATTGATGCCTTCTGATCTAGTAATTCTACTTCTAGAAATAGCTTAAGGAGACAGCCTCAAATGTGAGTGAAGTTTACTACAAGGAGAATGTTCTTTTTTTTTTAACTTCTTTTTTTTTTTTTCATTTATTTTTATTCTTTGGAGGCGAGTCACTTTACAATACCACAGTGGGTCTTGTCATACATTGACATCAGTCAGCCATGGATTTACATGTATTCCCCATCCCAATCCCCCCTCCCACCTCCCTCTCTACCCAATCCCTCTGGGTCTTCCCAGTGCACCAGGCCCGAGCACTTGTCTCATGCATCCAACCTGGACTGGTGATCTGTTTCACTATAGATAATATACATGTTTCGATGCTGTTCTCTCAAAACATCCTACCCTCACCTTCTCCCACAGAGTCCTAAAGTCTGTTCTGTACATCTGTGTCTCTTTTTCTGTTTTGCATATAGGGTTATCATTACCATCTTTCTAAATTCCATATACATGTGTTAGTATGCTGTAATGTTCTTTATCTTTCTGGCTTACTTCACTCTGTATAATGGGCTCCATTACTCAGCCACTAAAAAGAATTCATTTGAATCAGTTCTAATGAGATGAAAGAGAATGTTCTTTATTATTTCCAGAAGGTATTAGAGACAACCTAGGGTCCAGCAGTCAGGGGAGGAGAGCAGAGAGGACGGGGCACCATTCGGGGTGCTCAGCCATGCAGGGCAGGGATATAGGAAGTGGGCTGGGGCTGGTGGGACTCCAGGCCCTTGTCAGATAAAGGCTCTTGCAGAAGCAAGGAAGACCTGGGCTGTCGGACTTGTACCACTAGGAACTTTGTCAAGGCTGACTCGAACCTGGGGGGCAAGACATCGTTTTAGAATGAGAAGAGTCATTTACCAATAAACATATATCCTCAAGTACTTATTTTCATATATTAAATGGAGTAGAGCATAGTCATCACAAACCTGGGATCTGGATCAGAAAGACTTGGGTTCAAATCCAGGCTCTGGCACCAGTGTGAAAAACTGGGCTGACCTAAATTTAGATTAGTTTCAGGAGCCTGCACATCATAGACACTGGATCAACATCACCTATTACCAGTTAGTAACAGAGTTGCTCCAACCTCATGTAATTTCTAGAGTATTCCTTCCTATCTGTTCGTCCGTCTCTGGTTTTATTACTCCTATAACTTCACAGATGGCTGTCTCCTGTCATTATCCTCTCCTTGTACCCCAACAGGATAACAGGACTCTGACTTGGAGGAAGTTGGACGGAGATGAGTAACTTTCCTTAACTAGTGACCTACAGAGCCCAGGAGACAGAGAGCCACACTGGGTTAAGTCCCCTCTGGCAGTGGTGGCCGTCCCAGGGGAACCCACCAGAGACCTCAGCCCTCACTGCTCCTTGAAGCCACTGCTCACTTGTGATCGAGCCCACATTCTGTTTTCTCTTCCCCAAGGGTGAGGTCACTCCTCCTTCCAGCCTGACGGAAACAAGGAGCTGACGGGAGATCTCTGAGACCCCACTGCTGCCATCATGAGCTCAGAAAACCTCGGAGACCGCTTAGGTAGGCAGCTGCCTCTTTTCTGGCCAGTTCCTACATGTGACCCAGAATTGAGGGTGGTTCCTCCAGGCAGAGTTAACCTACAGAGGAATCAAGAACCAAGAAGAGGATGGATAAGCATCCTGGAGCCCCCCAGAGGGGCCACATGGAGTTCCCCCAATGCGAGTGTGTCCACAGAGCCTCTTTCCCAGCCCTCTCCTTGGGGATCCACTTGCTAGGTGCTCACTTCCTCCCCCACTGCCCTCTAGCAAGTGACTCAGAAGTGAGGCCAGGGCAGCCCATGGGGAGGGGGACACCAGAGAGAGTCCCCAGGGCCAAATGGGGCAGCGAGAGGAGTCCCCCAGGGTCCCTGGAGCTCCTCCTGCCCTCTCCCTGGCCCAGCCTCGTCCTGCTCCCAGACCCTGGGGCATCACCGCAGACACCATTCCTTCAGCTCTCACCCTGCCACTCACCCAGCCGCTCCGCAAGAGTCCGCGGACAGTGAACTGAACCCCAGTCTGCCTTTGCCACCTCCCACCTGGAGGGGAAGGGTGACCGGGTTGTTCACAGGATCACATCTGTGTCCACCCCTCCTCCACCTGGCTGATCCCCTCCCCTACCCATCCTGAGTGTCTCTGATTAGGGTCCTCTCACATAGCAGTCTTACTCAGCGGTGGGTGGTCCTAAACCCTTTTTAGAATGAGGTCACATTGGTTTACAACGTTCTATAAGTTCACGCGATCAGCACTGGACTTCTCCTTCTGTGTGTGCTGCGGTGTGCTGCTGCAGCCTCTGCTTAGCTGCGCAGTCGTTGTCGATGTTTTGCGACCCCCAGGACTGCAGCCCACCAGGCCCCTCTGTCCACTGAATTCTCCAGGGAAGGATATGGGAGTGGGTTGCCAAGCTCTCCTCCAGCTGCAGCGTACTCACCACCAAAATTTAGTTGGAAAAATCCCTAGTAACAGATTGAAGAAATCAGAGGAGTTTAAAATAAGGAGGATTCAAAGTCATGTCCAAGAAGTGTCTGACACTTGAGCTTGATTTCCACCGTTGAGCTTCCTGCTCACTGGCCTTGGGTTGTCCCTTCTCTTGTCTGTCTCACTTTCTTCTGTGAAATAAGAATAATGCCTCTGTGTGTTCATGTACCAGGAAACACATCTTACATTGAGTTCCAGCACCGCCCCCCCCCCCATATATATATATATGCTAGTTGCCTATGTCTTACCTTCAATTCCATAATCTCTAGATCCCTGAAATCACACAGGGATTTTGGTAACTCATTTGAGCAGTGATCTTGCCCTGTACTGATCCGAGGTTAATTATTTTCATTGCATTCTTTATCCCATTTAATGTGAATATTCTTTTGTTTCACTGCCAAAACAAAAAAGCATTCATTTGCAGGGTGCTGCCAGTCTCTGCTAGAAGTAACTCACAAACACACAGGCCCTGTATTCTCTCTCTTTGTGTGTGTGCATGTGCTCGTCTGTTCAGTCTTGTTCAATTCTGTGTGACCTCATGGACTGTAGCCTGCCAGGCTCCTCTGTTCTTGGAATTTTCCAGGCAAGAATACTGGGAGTGGGTTGCCAACTCCTATTCCAGGGGATCTTCCCAACCCAACAATCAAACCCACAACTCCTGTGTCTCCTGCATTGGCCGGCCAATTCTTTACCACTGTATCACCAAAAAGCCCTCATTCTCTTTCTAAAAATTACAATTGTTGATTTCTGAAGACATGTAAATCCCAGGATTAGATCATGATTCTGGAGGTTTGGAAGGCCAAGATCATCAAGGTAGTGGTGGTTTCTGGTGAGACCTCTCTACCTGACTTGCAATTCCTAACTGCGCTCTAACTGTGTCCTCACATGGCCTTTCCTCTGGAGGAGAGGACAGGAAGAGAGAGAATCTGGTGTCTTCTTTTCTAATAAAGGCAACAATCTTATTGGATTAGACCCTCACACCTATGACTTCATTTTACCCCAATTCCCTCTTTAAAGGCCCAATCTTCAAATACAGTCACTGGGGGTTAAAGCTTCAACATATGAATTGGAGGGTGAGGGTGGGAAAAGCAGGTCCATCCATGACCCAAGTGACTCTACCAACAGTACCCAGGTGATCACTCCTTAGGAAGATGAATTTCAACAATTTATACTAAAGAGCATTTTTAAAAAATTTTGCTCTAGAATTTATTATAGTTATCATATTATGATAACTAAAGCAGATCATTCTTAAGGCATGAACTTTGTTTATTAATTTAAATAAAAATACATGATCCCCGGCACACAAAGATACAATTCTGAAAGGTTACTTCCGTGAGCTGTGAGTGAATCTGGTATCCTTGGCCTCCAAGGAGAAGACCTCAATCTGGAGCCAGAGACAAGGCTGGATCACTCAGAGCTTTTTTGTAGAAGAGTTTTATTAAAGTGTAAATGGGGTAGAGAAAGCTTCTAAGATAGACTTCTGAAGGGGACAGAAAGAGTGCCCCCTTGCTAGTTTTTAGCAAGGTGTTATATAGCTGATAGCAAGCTGCTAAATGGATAAAAGAAATGCCTCAGACAGAGAGTGTTGCACCTGGCTCCTCTCCCACAACATGCATTGTGAGAGAGAATGGCACAAGGGGACTCACCTCTGGCCATAAAACAACTGACATGAATCTTGAAGAAAGGCAGATTTCCAAGCAAATGAATAGTTTCATTAACACAGCTTATGAAAAATATTTCCATGAGAAATACACAATGGTTAGCTCAAGGCTTGAGAAAAAGTTAAGTTCAGGGGGCACCAGGTGTTGTCATGGCAACACAGGATTATAAGGAACCTTTTAATCTCATGGAGATAAGGGGGAAAAAATGTCTGCCACTAGCAGTTTACTTCCTCCTCCCACTTGGGGACCCCTGTCCTTCCTCCCTGACTGTCATCCTTTATTTCTCCCCTTTTCATTTAGGAGAATATGGCTACTAGGGAAAACGGGTGGCAATTCTGTTCAGACTGCTTCAAGCTGGCCAGGGACACAGACCCTAAATTGTTGAAGCAGCATGTTCTGCTTATCCTCATATTGAGGATCTTTGATCCAGGAGGGCCCAAGTAACAGTTGGAGAAGGCTGTGGCACTTGGAGGAGCTTGAACCACCATTTGTGACTTAAAAGCCTTCATGTGGTCAGAAACAAGTTGAATCAATCAATACATATAGATTTGGAAACTATGCACTTGATGTGCTAAGTCACTTCATCATGTACGAATCTTTGCAACCCTATGTAGCCCGCCAAGCTCCTCTGTCCTTGGGATTCTCCAGGCATGAATACTGGAGTGGGTTGCCATGCCCTTCTCCAGGGGATCTTCCTGACCCAGGGATCAAACCAACATCTTCATCTCCTGCACTGGCAGGCAGATTCTGTACCACTAGCGCCACCTGGGAAACCCAACTATGCACCTAGTATCATATCATACCAGAGATAAGGCTGATGTCCTCAGAGAGTACATGGATCCTTGGTGGTCAATGATTAACCTAGTGAATAGCATAAAATATTGGGGAATATTGGAAAACTAACAGATTTCTCTGGACATGGTTTATCTTGCCCTTCAAGAGACTGGTAGATCTAGGTGAGATTAGTTTAGAAAAGGGGTCTCATTTAATTCAGAGAATCATCAGAGTCCAGTATAGTTCTGTGTTAATTAGAGACTAAAGAACCTTTGTAAAGAGAACTAGGCTTGATAATCAAGCAGTCCTATTATGAATTAGCATGTTTTAGTCAAAGGTACAGAGAAGGCAATGACACCCCACTCCAGTGCTCTTGCCTGGAAAATCCCACGGACGGAGGAGCCTGGTAGGCTGCAGTCCATGAGGTCACTAAGAGTCAGACATGACTGAGCGACTTCACTTTCACTTTTCACTTTCATGTGCTGGAAGAGGAAATGGCAACCCACTCCACTGTTTTTGCCTGGTGAATCCCAGGGACGGGGGAGCCTGGTGGGCTGCTGTCTATGGGGTCGCACAGAGTCAGACACCACTGAAGTGACTTAGCAGTAGCAGCAGTCAAAGGTATGGAATTAATGATAAGCATTGGTTAAGAATTTCTGTAATGTCCTCCAATGCCAAGTGACCATTAATATCCTATTTCCCACTATTCCTTGATGAGAGGTAGAAGGCATAAAGAATATTCCCAGCTATAAAATAAACTGCACTCCAACGCCTAATAATCCTAAGATAAAAATTTTTTTAAATAGAAGAAACTCACTGAATCAAATGATTGCTAAGCAGAGCAAATGCAGTCTACATAAAACTAAGGTAAGAAACCTTTTAATTACACAGGAAATCAATGGCAGGATTAATGATTTTAAGAGAAGAATCATTTTTCCTGTAGCCCCACTGCTGTGAATGATATCTTCTTGAACCTGGGCCACTTTCTCCAGTGAATACCGGGGACGTATTACTGGTCTCAATTAACCAATTCATTCCGGCTTGGAGGGCTGCTGCAAGCTGCTGAAATTCCTCCTTGGAGGATGAAGGGAGAGCTACTCCTTTTATGCTAGATTCCTTTGTCATGGATCCTGTGGGTTTATTTCAATAGGACCTCTGGGGCAAAAACTATTACTCGTCCTCCATGTGAAAAAAATTTAAATGTTCGCTATGTTTGACATTAGCAAACATTTCAATAATCACATCAACTCTTTTTTCACCAACAGATTTCTTAGTTTTATCAATATAATTAGCTTCTTTGTGATTAAACACTTCATGGGCTCCATTTTGGAAAGCAATCTTTTGTCCTTCCTCAGTAGTAGCTGTGCCCAGATCTTTAAGCCATAAGCTCTAACCATTTGGCCTGCTGCTCTTCCAGCTCCTCCACTAGCCCCACAACACTTTCTCCAGCTTTCACACGGGCACTGTGGAGCAGACTCGATAAGCAGTAAAACATGAGATGCTGATGGCAGCTCCTTGTTTAAAGTCCAGTTTTTTGGGGAAGCGTGTGAACAATGTGATGGGTTTCCAGAGCTAACTCAGTGTAGCCCCCAAAGATCGTCCTGGTAGTGAATGTCACCTTTCTTGAATGCAGATACGGTCTCTCCAGCAGCTTCTACTAACCCAGCCATATCTTAGCTAGGCGTATAAGGTAGAAGTGGTTTTACACTGTGAGTGCCAGAGAGAATATATACGTCCACTGGGTTTACACCACATGCTTGGACTTTGTTAGAACCTGGTGGTCTTCCAGAATTGGTACAGCAACATCCAACTGGAGTTTCAGCACTTCGGGTCCACAAAATTAAAAAACTCAAATAGCTCTCTTCAACTTCTGTCACCATGGTGATCTAGATACCTGTTTTAGAGTGGATTGTCAAAATCTGTGAGCCCTCCCCCAGGTCACAAAGGGTTAAAAACAAACAAAAAAAGCTACCCAAAACCATTTATGATCCACCACAAAATCTTCTGCGGTTTCCCAGTGACTCAGACAGTAAAGAATCTACCAGCAATGTGGGAGATCTGGATTTTATCCCTAGGTTGGGAACATACCCTGGAGGAGGGAATGGCTACTCACTCCAGTATTCTTGCCTGGAGAACCCCATGGACAGAGGAGCCTGGCGAGCTTCAACCCACAGGGTCACAGAGTCAGATAGGCCTGAGCTACTAACACCTTCCCTTTTTCTCTTCACAAATTCTTCTAACCTTATTCCCTTTCCTCTCATCTAGATATTGAGATCTTCTTTGAGGATGTCGCTGAGTGTCTCTGGAACATACTGAGCAGGGAGGAACTGTTTCTCCTGCTGACTGAATTCCTGAGGGAAATTGAGGCGAAGGCTGGTTTGTCCAGGTAAGCTCCACAGGTGGATCGGTGTGTCAGGAAGGTCACCCACACCCCGCGGCACCAGAATAGGTTTCTCCTAGCAGGCACACCTCCTCCAAGCAGGACCCTATTGTGGGGGTCGAGGATGTTCCTTCTCAGTATCTCATGAGGAATGTTTCCTCCATGTCATTTGCTGGCAGTGAACAACCCCAGGTTAAGAAAAGATGAAACCTATAAGGAAGGGGCAGGTTATGTGACCTTGGACTAGTTACTGAGCTATTGTCTGCCTTGGCTTCATCATCTGTTCAGTATTATTGTGAGGATCCTGAGATCTTGCATGCAACGATCTTCCCATAATGACTGATACAGAGTAGGTATTCAATCAATATTAACATTTAAAAAGATTGTTGGGAAGAGTTTTCTTTCCGATGATGAGAACCAAGCAGAATTTCCTTTGGGGCAAGTCAGAAAATCTTGATGCCATCATGTGTATTACTCGGGCTTCTACCTAGATAAAGCCTTTCTAGTCCTCATCGTAGGAACTGTACCAACCCTGCAGGATCCTGCTGGCCCACAAAGCAGAGAGGCTGGAGAGGAACTGGGTGGAGCTGATGGGATCCTGGATCCTGCCCTGCCCACCTCCTGGATTCTGGGCTTATGTGTTACAGTTTCAGAATTCATGTGTCCAGTGGGAATAGTAATTCAATCTGATGGGCTATGGTGATGACCTCAGAGTGAACTGCAGGGTCAGAGATGGGGAAGCAAGTACAATCATCTCATCCAAAGGGCTCGGAAAGGCCTAGACCAGGGTCAGACCCAGGGTCACGGTGGAGCAGAGGGTCCAGGCTAGAGGACTAGTAGGCAGGCTTGGGCAGCAGGACCAGGACTAGAGGGAGGAGAGTGGGCCCCGAGGACACAAAATTGAAGAGGCTGTGACCCTAGCAGAGGTCCCCTGAGTGATAGAGGGGGACATTTCTTCCCTCCCTGACAGGATCCCCTCATGCTGGGCTAGAGGGCCCTGGGTGACTATGACTGCACACCCTGCCTGGGACCTGGCTTTTCCTCCATCTGGGACCCTCTTCTAGTCTACGTGGAGCCTCCCTGACAGTGGGAAGGCCGTGTGGCTCAGGGGGCCCTCCAGGGTCACAATGAGTGGCTGTGATTGTGTGTCGTTTGAGGGATTCTGAGGAGCCTCGTGCATCCCCACCCAAGAAGAAAATGCTTCCTCCACCAGTTGTGCAAATGCAGGTCTCTTCAGGCTCAGCCATTCAGATGGGTGTTTCCTCAAGCATCTTGAACCTTTAGAGGTTCCATAAAGTTGCACATGACCTTGGGGTGCAGGGTCATGAAGCTGTCACAGATTAACATGTGACCCCTGAGAGGTCAGGGGTGCTGAGTGCTGGGTCAGGAGTCAGTGAGGTGGGCTGGAGAGTCCAAGAGGAACCAGCAACACATCTCCTGATCTCCAGGCCGCTGGGGCAGTGGATGGACTCAGGGACCTGCTGCTGGGAAGGCCAAGGACACAAGCCGTAGAAGACAGCGGATGGCAGACTAAAGGACTGTTAAGGCCTTCTAGTTTTGACTTTGGGCTGTTTTTTTTTTTTTTTTTTTCACAAATTCTAAGTCATAGGGATAGCCAATGTGCAAAATGTGAGGGCACAGTGCCCAGGACTATGCTTTCATTTGAACCAATGGCAAATATAGGGGATCCCCAAAACCCCCCTCAGGTTTGAGAATTCCCTATAGAACAGACAGGACTCACTGAGAGCCATCATGATCCCAGTGCATTACAGGAAGCCTCTGGGTTTCCATCAGCCACAGGGCAGAGTCTGGGCGGATTTCACACCCAAAGCTTCTATTGTCCCCAGGATGCGTTACTGTTCCGGAGCTCGGTGAGTGGCAGGGCACAGGGAACACTGCCTGCCGGGGACACTCACCTGTTTAAAGACAAATTATCCTGACTTGTGGTCTCCAGCCCCTCCCAGAGGTCAGACGAATGTCCTAGAGTCCACCTCCTCCAGAGGCCCCATCACATGTCTCCTGTCAGACTGAACAGTGGCCAAAAGGCCCAGGCAGACAAGAACACTGGTACCAGACAGAATATTCTAGAGGCTTAGGGACCACTTCCCTGTAGCCAAGGGCCAAGATCAGGTTGACTCCTCACCACACACTGAGGCCCTTGAATGCAGGTTTTCTGCTCTAACACCACTTCTCTTTGTTTCTCTGTGGAGTTCCCACTCACCAACTCTTTCGAAGTGCTGGTGTTGCCCTGTCTCTTGAGACATCTCTACCAAATGCGTTTTGGTTTTTTTTTTGGCTGAACCACAAGGCTTGTGGGATCCTCGTTCCCTGACCAGGGAGTGAATCATGCCCGAGGCAGTGAGAGTGCAGAGTCATAACCTCTGGACCACCAGGGAATTCCATCCAATATCTCTCTTAAGCTACGAGTATCCTAAGGTGACTTTTGTTTATCTGTTAGAGGATTGAAGAAATTTATGGAGCATCTAAAACCTATAAAATCTGTGTTTAATGTTGAAAGAGGAAATTTTACTTTTGTAGATTTCTCTTCTAATCGATTTATAGTACTATCTCTGTATTTATGCAGAATAGACATTTTGGAACCTATTTTACAGACAAGCAAACGGCCTTTCTAAGCCCTTGACCTTCATGTTACAGGGAAGACATGAATGCGCTACATGAATATCTGAATGAATTGAAAGGAGACTTGACTGTGAAGGACCAGGAAATGCTCCCAAAAGAGCAGCTGGACAGGAGGAGGTTTCTGAGGAGGTTTCCTCGGGTGACGCAGCTGCTGGTGGAGCTCATAAGCAAGCTCCGGGAGCTTGCAGACAATGTAGACAAGGTCCACAGGGACTATACCATCTTCAATGTGGTGACCCACAGCACCGGCGCTTTATCTGGCGCCCTGACCATCCTTGGCCTGGCTCTGGCACCTGTGACAGCCGGGGCCAGTATGGCACTCTCAGCCACTGGGATAGGGCTGGGAGCAGCGAGTGCTGTGACCGCTGTGTCCACCAGCATCGTGGAACGTGTAAGTAGGTCATCAGCAGAAAACAAAGCCAGTCAATTGATGTCAATTGCTGTCAAGAAATGGAAGGTGCTCCTAGAGGTACTCAAGAGCAAGCCCCACATTGTTGTCACAACAGAGAAATTGGCAAAAGCCAAGAAACACCTTGAAAGACGTATCCATGCCATGGAGACAGGCGAAACCAACCCTGACTCTGCAGCCAATGCTAACATCCTCGTGAGCCCTGGGAGAATCTCAGCACCAGCCGTCCAGCAGGTAGAGGCAGCTTTCAAAAGTACGGCTTCGGCAGTTACCAAAGGAGCCCGAATCGTGGGTGCGGCCACTGCAGGTGTCTTCCTCCTGGTGGATGTGGGCTTCTTGGTGAAGGAGTCAATGCACCTGCATGATGGTGCAAAGACAGCATCAGCTGAAAACCTGCGTCAGCAGGCCAGGGAGCTGGAGAGGAAGCTGGAGGAGCTCACCCAGATCTATAAGCATCTGCAAGAGGACCCAACTCCACCACCCCCAGAGCAGTGAGGGTCCAGGGACACATTCAGGATCAAGGTGTGGAGGCACCTTGTTAGGGAAAAAGGAGAGTGAGACAAAATTGTTGGAGCCGAGGGTTAGGAAACTGGCATTTCTGCAGCTGAGCACGTGAGGGGAGGGGTGAATGTAGGTGATAGATGGGGAGAGAGAAGGAGCCTGGATTAAGGGAGGAAGGGTGACTAGGGAATGGGTGGGGGCCGAGGGAGAAACCTCTTATTTTTTTCATACTATGAACTTTTTATTTTGTATTGAGGAACAGGTGATTAACAGTGGTGAGATAGTTTCAGGTGGACAGTGAAGGGACTCAGCCATACACACACATGCATCCATTCTCCCCCAACTCCCTTCCCATCAGAAACCACTTACTTTGAACTAAAGAAGTCACTGGGGGCAGAATACAAGGAGAGGCAGGGGAACTAGCAACAAGAGACCAGAAATACAAAAGGGTTGAAAGTGGGAGATAGAGAGGTAGGATTGTTGGGATCCAGGAGAAGCAGCAGGGGCTGCTCTATTGCCCTTCCCAGGGTTTGACGACCCAGCAAGAAGAGTCTCCTCCTGGCGGTGGTCTCGATCCCTACTTCTCCAACAACTCACCTTTGATTCCAGCGTTTTATCTCAATTAGGCTGTGACTTCTTTTGTCTGCTTGTTTCTTTAATTGAAGTAGAGTTGATTTACAATATTCTGTTAGTTGAGGTGTACATCGAAGTGATTCAGTTATACATAATCTATGTATATATCTACATTCTTTATAATTTTTTCATTACAGATTATTATAAGATACTGAATATTATTCCCTGTGCCATACGTAAAGTCCTTGTTTTTTTTAATCTGTTTTATGTATGGTTGTGTGCATCTGTTAATCCCATACTTCTAGTTTACCCCTCTCTCTCTTTCGTAACAAGTTATGTTTTCTATGACTATGAGTCTGTTTTGGTTTGTTCATAAATTCATTTGTACTCTCTTTTTTTGGTCATGCCAAGCAGTTTGTAGGATCTCAGATCCCCGATGAGGGATAAACATGGCCATAGCAGCAAAACCACCAAATTCTAACCACCAGGGAACCACCTAGACTATTTCTTAGATTCTCCATGTAAGTGATATTATATGTCTGTCTTTTCTCCCTGAGTTACTTCACTTAGTATGGTCACCTCTAGCTCCACTCATGTTACTACAAAAGGCGTTATTTCATGCTTTTTATGGCTGAGTAATATTCCGTTGTTTGTATGTACCACATTGTCTTTATCCCTTCATCTGTTGACAGACATTTAGGTTACTTCCATGTTTTGGCTATTGCAAATAGTGCTGCTATGAACATGGGGTGCATGTATCTTTTCAAATGGGAACTTTTTCTTTTCCAAATATATGCCCTGAAGTGGGGTCGCTGGATCACATGATAGCTCTATTTTTAGTTTTTAAGGAACTTCTTTACTGTTTTCCATAACAGCCACAGCAATTTACATTCCCAGCAACTGTGTAGGAGGCTTGCCTTTTCTCCACATCATCTCCAATATTGATTGTCTGTAGACTTTTACTTGATGGCCCATCTGATTGGTAGGCGGTGATCCCTTATTGTGGTTTTGATTAGCAAACACATAGGATGAGATAGTTTGATGGCATCACTGACTCAATGGAGATGACTTTGAGTAGACTCCAGGAGTTGGTGATGGACAGGGAGGCCTAGTGTGCTGTGGTCCATGGGGTCGCGAAGAGTCAGACACGACTGAGTGACTGAACTGAACTGAACTGAACTGAATAATTAGCAATGTTCAACCTCTTTACATATGTTGGCTAGCCATCTGTATATCTTCTTTGAAGAATGGTCTACGTCACACTTCAGACAGTGACTTCTTGATGACAATGGCGGTAATGATGGTGGTGGCAGCGGCAGTGATGACAACACAGTGGATGGAACATCTGACAAGTATCCAGTGCCCTTTGAGTTCAGGGTACGTTGAGAGACCAATTAAGTTCCCATGAAATTCCCAGTGTTGTGTAGGAACAGAGATTGATTTGGGAAAAAAAGAAAGAGGAAAGCAGAAGGCACCAACAGATCAAGGAATTATGCAGTACGTCAAGGAGATCAACCAGCCTGGGGCCAGGAGATAAGGCCTCTCTGATCCTCAATGTCCTCCTCAGTTGGGGATATAGCTGAACAAGGTATTCGATGACCGTCTGCCTCTCTCCACATTGTGTTCTACAGACTTTAGTTCAATAAATATGAGCTGATTCACTGAGGCTTCCTTGCATTGATTGATAAGCTCAGCTGGGCTCCGGATGTCTGACCTCCTTCCCCGAGAGCCTGTCTCCCAGGTTCTCAGGGAGTGCGTTCTCCATGGCTCCTCCTCCCTGCCCACTGGGCTCCCATTCAGTCATTTCCCTCAGAACCTGGATTCCTGCAGGCCCCATTGGAAGTCCAGGGGAGCCCGTGTCGTCTGACTTGGGCTGAGCATGGGGATGCTTCTCCTCCAGCCCCGGGGACCAGGATGGACACGGGGCACCCAAGGGTGACTGAAGAAGATAGCTTGTGTGCAGGTGTGATGGGGGTCAGCGGTAACAGAGGGGCAGAGAGAGACAGCACACACCTCACCCAGGCTGACTTCACGTTTCTGCAGGACTCCTGCAGGACCTTCCAGAACAGCCTATTTGTGTTTACCTCGGGGCACTGTCCTGCCTCACCTGTCTATTCACCACTAGGAATAGACTGTCTATCGCCCCACTAGGGCTAGAATATTGAATTAGCCCTGCCTGCTTCCCCTCCTCCGCAGTGGCCCATGACTCTGAGCACAGACGCTCAAAGCCTCCCTGCAGCCTAGCCTTCTGGAGCCGTTGTTTCCCCCGAGGGTGAACTGGATGCCAGGCTCACTCCATTCCCAGGAGCAGTACTGAGGGGCTAGGGGAAGTGGGCAGGAAGGAGGGAAGGTCCATCCAAGGCCATGTTCTGATCTGGACACCCATCTGGGCTTGCACCTGCCTGAATCTTCTGAGGAGCCTTCATGGGATGCCTCAGGCTCCTCCTCTGCAGGGAGGAGAGGGGAGCATCTGGGTGTGCTCTCAAGCCCACGGGCCTGCTCCATGGGGCGCCGACTCTCTGGCTTTCCACGTGTGGAGCATGTGAGCACCACACAGGCTCCCACACCTGGAGCCCAGGGCAGGAAGCCAGAGACCCGGGACCTGGAAATGATCCCAGGACGTCTCCTAAGTCCCTCCCCACGTGCTGCAGCACCTTCTCCACACTTCTGTCCAAACCTCTCTCAGAAGACTTTCCTCAGCGCCTCTGACTCCACCTCAGCCCTGTTTTCCTGAGGCTCCGACCAGTCCTCTCATTTCTTCCTGAAGACGTCAGCAGTCATGGCCATCGCCTGCCTGACCCTCAGACATGTGAGTTCATTCCTTCATCAGTTCTTCCTCAGTTCCTGGAGAATTCCAATCCTGCACAGACTTCTCTGGGCAGGTTTCAGGCACCGGGTACAGAGCCACTCAGTGTTCCCCCCATCGCCCCCTGAGCCCCTAGAGCTGGACCCCATTGAGCTCACTGTGCGGCTGATGCAACTCCACGGTGACGCGTGTCAGGTGAGAGCCCTGTGGTTCTGAGCACAGAAACTGAGTCTGGCTGAGTGAGCGCAGAAGAGCGTGCACTGGGAGGGAAGAAGCCCAGGTCAGAGAACAGAAAGAAGCCCCCAGTGTGCGCAGTTCAGGGAGGACAGGAAGCAGGACAGGTCCCCCTCCAGGATCCCACAGTCTGGCCCCTGAGGTCCCGTGAGCAGGGGCTTAGGGCCAAACACCTGGAATCTCAGTGTCAAGGTCCCAGGAGACAGAATAACTTGGGCCTGGGGACTGTATCCTTGGCCTAATAGTTCAGGCTGAAGGATGAGAAAGATGAATGAGTAACAGGGACCCAAACACTGGGGGAAAGTCTCAGGTAGAGAGGCTCCAGATTTAGTGTTTCCTGGATGCACACGTGCCCTCTTCTCAGACCAACAGAAATGACTCTCCTCATGCTGTTCTGGGTCCAACCACCCTACACAGGACAGTAAGTGCCCCGCCCACCTCCCCAGCTGGAGACAAACATGAATCATTGCCACCTGCTGCATCTTGCAGTGATGTCAGGGAGGAAGGGCTCCAGGGCGATGCCAGTGCATCTCCTGCTCCGTTGGACTCCCTTCTCAGTGTTCTCCATGTATATTATATATGTGCAGGCAAAAAGGAGGTGCAATAGAGACCCCGGCCTCCAGGAACATTGCTCCCCTGAGATCAGTTTTCACTGGGATCCCACTCCCTGTTCCTCTTTGCTGCAGGGAAATTCACACCTGCAGAGCCTGGGCTGGGCAATCACTGTGTCAGCACCGTCACCTGGGCCCTCGTTAGATCCTCACTGCCCCTCTGAGAGCAGGTGGTATCACCCCCATGGAGAACAGGAGGAAGCTGGCCCCAGGGGCTAAGAGAGTGGCTGAGTCCCCTGCCTAGAAGGGCCATCCTGGGTGGGCCCTCTGGGTGCCTTGAGCCTCCTCCTTGATCCATGTTGGGTTGATTGGTCGGGAGAAGGCAGGGTGTCCTGTTCCAGGAGGAAGTGAAGCAAGCCTGTGGTGTTTCTGCAGCTCAGCTCATCCTGGCCCGGGGCAGTGTACCCACCCCCTGGGAGCCCAGCCCTTGCAGCTGTCTGTCCCCACCTGCCATCCTGTCCCACGTGGGGAGACGGGCAGGGAGGTGTGCTGTACCCATGTGTGCCCGCCCCCCAGGGCCTGCACGCCTCCGGGCAGAGCCTCTGCTGACAGTGTCATGCTTCTCTCATGCCTCGGTGCTGGGCATCTTTAAGATCCTGCGCCAATCTCTCAAAAATGCCTGGAAGTTCATATTAACTTGTTCTTTTCCAAGGGGTGCTGTCTTGGACCTCATACCGCTGATGACAGCTGACTCTGGGCAGAGCCCTCCCTCCAAAGATAGGGACATTGTTTTTGAAAGACAGCAGACGTGTTATGATCAACCATTCTTTAACCTGATAATTAAAGAAGCTGTATATTTCATTATGAAAACACTGCAACTAACAGTTCAGATTCAGGAAATGGGGTAAAACCTAAAGAAGTAAAATAATTCCCCAGTAAGATTATTGGATAGCTCCCTACAGTGCAGCTGTGTTTTTAGAAGCAAACCTCAAAAATCTTGTCATTTCTTCTGTACATACTTTAGTTTATCCCTATATTTTAAAAAGGTCTTTGCCTGGTGGCCAGACCCTAAAGAATCTGCCCACGATGCAGGAGACCCAAGTTCATATCCCTTAGTCGGGAAGACTTCCTGGAGAAGGGAATGGCAACCCACTCCTGTATTCTTGCCTGGAGAACTTCATGGACAGAGGAGTCTGACCAGCTATAGTCTGTGGCTTCACAAGGACTTGAACACAACTGAATGACTAACACTTTGCAAATGTCTAAGTTTTCTCTGCCCATATTGTTGGAAGTTTAGGCTCTTGCAACTTCCTTCATTTTAAATAACACTGCAGTGAACATATTTGTGTATGAAGTTTTCTCCTCATCTTTGAGGCTGTTTTTCTGGGGCTGGGCCCTGCAGATGACATTGTTGGGGTAAAGGGAATGAGCGCTTCAAGGCTCCCTGTGTTTGATCCATCCCCCCGCCACTGCCACCCGCCCCAGGTGTCCCTGCAGGCTGACTTTGCCACCGAGGCTTTGGCCAAGGCCACCTATGAGCGCCTGTTCCATGGGCTGGTCCTGTACATCAACAAGGCTCTGGACAAGACCAAGAGACAGGGCGTCTCGTTCATAGGGATCCTGGACATTGCTGGCTTCAAGATCTTTGATATGAGCTTCTCTCCCTTGAGCCCCCTCCTACCTCCCAAGCCTCTGGGGCTGCCTTTTCCAGACATCTCTGGATATCTGCGGGTGAGGGTTGGGGAATTGTAGGGAGTTTGGCATAGCCCCCTGGGTGAGGGCCACACCTGTAGGCATCGTTTACTTTGTTACTGCCAATGTTATGGGCAGCAAGTGGCAGAGCTGACTGCATACGACCTGGCACCCAGCCTCCAGTGACTGGATCCCAGGGCTTGGACCCAATTGAACAGGAGTGTCGTGAGCCTGTGGAGGTCCTGGCTTAGACGAAAGCTGGCTCTTCTAGGAAAATTGTGTTGCTTGCACAGAGTGTCTAACAACTGGTTACACTTGGATGCTGGGTTACACCCAGTCTGGGCCCAGCCACCTCATCAATGACAGCTGTTGATGAGAGACTCATCCTGTGGCCCTTGCGTGCCATCCTGCACCTGGCCCCACTTTCTTGGCTTCCCCTGCTTCACTCCTTAGGTTCGTAAGTATGTCGAAGCCCCTCTTGTGTTTAAACTACCTGTTTAAAGAAACACACTTTCTCTAATTAACTAGGGTAATGCTACCGAAGCCCCGATGTCCGCTGCCACCTTTGTTAGAAGTGCATGGGGACAGACATGCCAGCAGGTAAGATCCCTTCAGGGCCCAGGTTCTGTGTTTCTCTGCAAGTCTGACTCCTTACCTGGCCCGTGCTGGCCCCCAAGTGCCGCCTGCCTGGCATCCCCTGACCCGGCTTTCCCTGCACCAGGAGAAGTCTGCCTGCAGAGCATCAAGACCGATCCAAGGCCTTGGCCTTTCCCTAGGAATCTGTGGTGGCTGGGGTGGCATGTGGTCAGCGGCCAGCTCTCCTCTTCTAGATCAAGGCCCTGGAGCTCAAGAGCAACCTGTACCACATGGACCAGACCAAGGTCTTCTTGGGCAGTCGTGCTGACCCACCTGGAGGAGAGGGACCTGAAGATCACGGACGTCATCATCGGCATCCAGGCCTGATGCAGGGGCTGCCCGCCGGGGAAGTGATTCCCGGGACGCCCACCACCGGCTCAGGGCCCCCAGTGGTCCTGTGGTGGAGGCGCTGAGGAAGTGGGGCCTGGGCGCTCTCACGCAGGCAGGTGTCCCCCGGGGGAGGTCCAAGTGACACCCGCTCCCCCCCCCCACCCCCGCTTCCTGGATTTCTGCCTGAGGATTAAAGTGAGCAGGTGGGAGGGGTGATTGTGCTCTGATTTTCCCTGCAGGAAAACCCCTGCCTCCCGCTGTTCCTCCCTGTGTCCCTTCTGTAGGGGTGACACCCAGAGCCAGCTGTCCCCAGAGGACCCCGAGCCCGGGGCGGAGGCGTCCTGTAGTCCCGGCGGCCCCTGAGGGGGAGGGGCGGACCTGCGCAGGTCAGGGGGCGGGGCAGCTGCCCGTGAGCCCCTGACTCCTCTGTGTCTGGGCTCTGGGGTGTCTGTCCTGGCCTGAGCCCTGGGAATAGGGTGTCAAGTGAATGTTTGCAGGACGTGAGCTGCTGACACTCTCCCACCAAACACAAGTCCCTGCGTTGCTGGAACAAAGCGCCCACCTGTCCCTCCTCTCAGCGCCCTTACCTGCAAAACACAACAGATTCATAACAGTTGGCTTTAAGACCAAACTATGGAGAATCCCAGGGACAGAGGAGCCTGGGAGGTGAAACAGGTGAGGTCATGGAGGCCTTCTCAGAGGAGGTGATGCCAGATTTGGGCTTTTCAGAAAGCATTTCTCCCAGTTAGATGCAGCAGCTGTCTCTGGCAGAAGAACCTAGAAGTGTGACCAAATCCTAGAAGCCACCTGGATGTGGTCCTCAGCAGCAGAGTATGACCAGTATGCACTGAGCAACTGGTCTGTTCCAGGACTGGACCACATGCTGGAGACATGAAGGTGAATGAGGCAGGCAGGCTGGTGAGTGTGAGGTTGGAGGGGTGAGAAGATGGAAGTGGGTGGGCAGTGATTTGCCGAGGGACTCACAGTGTGTTGTTGGCAGGTCTTCCTTCATGGAGCCTGAGACGGAGTGGACTGTGTCAAGAAGGTTGTGCAATGTCAGGACTGGGTTTCTTTCTCTAAGGGGGTCAGATGGAGGTGGAAATAGTCCCAGGGCGGGGCCTGGTGGGCAGGGTGTTTGTTTGACGTGAACCACTCAGAAGTGCCAGCTTTGTTTTCAGTTTTGATTCCCAGAGTATATCTGGGCACAGAGGGTGTGTGTAGTCATTGCAGAGATACACAACTGGAGGCTGCATCTGCACAGCTGAGAACATCTGGATTTTGTTCACACTCAGTCAGAGGAAAACGCCTGGGTAAGCAGAGGGGAGGGGCCTGCCCATCTCCCCACCCTCAGGATGAATGTCTGAGAAAGGATGATGTCACTAGTTGACAAAGAAGGGAACTGGAAGCTCAGAGAGGTGAGGTCATGGCTGCGGCAGCAGGTGAAGCAGGGGCAGAGCCTGGATGTGAAGGCAGGTGTGTCTGAGAGCTTCCTCCCAGCCGAGGGCCCCTGAACAGAGCAGAGGGAGGGCGGCACCCATTCCGGTGGGCTCAGCTCAGGACATGGACCCCTGAGACGTGAGCGGTGAGCCCAGGGGGAAGGTGGGTGTTGGGTGTGCTCAGTACTTTGGGAAACTGGAGGAAGCAGAGCGGGTGGAGGAGGACAGGGGAGTCAGAGCGTCGCCTGCTACAGCCTGGCCTCCTTGAAGCTGCCCCGGGAGCTAGGCTGGGGAGATGGGGGACAGGGGAGTTTTTTCAGTTACAAGGAATCTGGGTTTGTGAAATACCCTGCCTCTGAGTGCCAGGCCTAGTGCCGGGCCCTGGGGGAGACTGCGGCCTGGAGATGGACAGGACACCATGTGGGGAGTCAAAGGGCGTTGGCTTCCTGTGTTCACCGAGCCCTCTGCTCAGGATGTGGGTGATGGGTGGTCCTGTGTGGGGAAGATAGCCCTGCTGGAAGAAGTGAGAAGGGCTCACCGCACAAGGTCCACATGCAATCCCAGTGTGGCAATATTAAGATAAAAAGCCAAACTCTACAGACATCAGTATAACAGGACGGGCATGAGCTTAGATCTATGTTTTTCACCAGAAGAGACAACCCTAGAAACGTTGGGTTATTAAAACCACGTTCCCACCCCTCCCTCATACCCATGTCCAAAGGCCTGGTCTTGGCCTCCTCTCTGCCCACAGAGAGCTGTGTGACCCTGGGCAAGCTACCTCCTGGGGAATGGGTTGTTCTATTCTCTTAATAAGGTTTTAAAAGCTGATTTCCATTTTTCCCTGTGGTTGTGGATGTTTTTTCTGACCTGGTTTATGAGATTCATGGCAATTTTAATTTCCAAGAGTCCATTAGGTCAGAATTTCCTTTATGTCTTGTGGAATGTGTGTATTTAGAAAGGTTTTCTCAAATCAATGTTATTTTTAATGCTTCCTTCAGTCCCTTCAGTTTTTTCTGCCTGGTTTACGTTGGATTCTTTTGAATGATTGATTAGGATCTTTAGTTTCTTCTCCACCTCTTCTCCATTCTCTTCCTCTTTCTCCCCCTTCTACGCTCCCTCCCTCTCTAACTTTCACAGGGGGAACTGGGGTTGTGCTTGTCATTGAGAAGTTGGTTGTTTCATGTCCCCAGAAGGGGTCCCACCCCTCATATTTTGGCCAGGCTGTGCCCAGGTGGGTGAAGGTACTCAGAGGTCCTGGACTGGAGGAGCAGCAGAGAACGGACAGGGCCCCTGATGATGTGGGTAGGGTTCTCAGACCTGGGGAAACTGAGCAATAAGCGAACCATGACCAAGGAAGTGTGACCTTCAGGAGGACCTGGAAAGGAACTGGGGGAAGGTGGCAGAGGGAGGCTTGGAGCTGGGCCTCCAGGGACAAGTAACCCGTCACATAGTGTGGCCAGTGGGGAAACACGTTTCATGGGGAGGGGCAGCCTGTGCCAAGTGAGGAGTCAGAGTCCTGCAGCAGGCCCTGTGGAGACAGAGAGTGTGACAAAGACAGGAGCTGGGGCAGTCGGGAGGGTCTGGCTGCTGGGCTAGGGACTTTCTTAACTCCCCTTTCCCTTCCCAGGAAGGATAACTGCAGGCACATGAGGGAGATGCTTGGGGAGAATCTGTCTGCCCATAAGGAGGGGAGGGATACATGACTGGCCATGCACCTTGGCAGGGACAGGCTTCTCCGGGGTCCTCCCCTCTCCCACCAACAGCCTTTCCAGAAAGGGACCAATCAGAGGCTAACAAAGGAGGAAGCCCTGGACAGGAATCCAGCAGAGGAAGGACTATCAGCGTCCACACCCAGCTGAGGCCCCAGACAAGAGTCATGACTAGGCCAAGAATGGGAGGGAAGGACAGAAGGATGAGGTCGAGGGTTCAGATGTGATTACAAAGTTTTGGCATCATCCAGGATCCAGCCCTTTCTGCCCAAGCCCTCCTCTTCTCTCTGCCTTGGCTCTTGGTCCTCGTGTTTCATGATGTCACTCGGCTGCCCCGGCTCCCGCGTCATGCCGCTTCCAGACGGGGCGGGCGGCATGGGACCAGCCAGCTGTCCTCTCGCACCTGCTTCAAGGTAGACCTGCCCGCGCGAGTTCTCTCTCACCCACACACTCAGTGCCTCCAGCCCCACCACCAGGTACACTCCCTAGTGAACAAGCTGATGTTACTCTTCCTGCAGGACAGCCCCAGGCATCACAGAGAGAAGGTGACAGAACGATTCTCGGATGGGGGCTCAGGGGAGGGGATTTGGGGGAGGTTCTAAGGAAATGGGGGCTTCCCTGATAGCTCAGTTGGTAAAGAATCTGCTTGCAATGCAGGAGACCCCAGTTTGATTCCTGGGTCAGAAAGATCTCCTGGAGTAGATAAAGGCTACCCCCTGCAGTACTCTGGCCTAGAGAATCCCATGGACTCTATAGTCCACGGGGTCGCAAAGAGTTGGACATGACTGAGAGACTTTCACTCACTCACTAAGGAAATGGATCCACTCTAGATCAGGTGACATGGAAAATGAGGGGCACTCCTCTAAGTGGGGGGTCTCAGTAACTCACCTACGGAGGGGGGAGACCAGAGTGAGCATTAAGGTGTAATTGGTAATGAAGGAGCAGTCACGCTTTTCACCCAAGGGAGGGGGCGAGGTGTGGGTGAGGGCCAGTGATGGGTGTTTGCTGTCTCCTTTGCTCCTGCTGTCAGGGTGACCCTGTGTGAGGCTGGAGTTCTGTGAGAGCCTTTACATCCAATGGGAGAAGAGCATCGCCCTGTTGTGATACCAGGCCAGCCTCAGGATGTCGGGGGTATTCTTTCCTTCTCAGTCCTTTTTAATGGTCACATAAATAGACAGAAGGGAATATATGCATAGATTTTCAGACTCCTCTTATTATTAAATTCAATTAACAATGAACTATTTCCCACTACACTTACTCCTCTTTGCAGCATAGTTACCTTTTGTAAGCTTTGTGTCTCCCTTCTTAGCCACACTTGATATAAACTCTTCTGTTTGAATTATTATGAACTCATGGCCTTTCTTAGACTCAACTTGACCCAATGAAACATGATCATAGTATTCACTTTCCATCGTCAGCAGCATTATTTTATGTGATTCTGTTAAAGTTGCTAGGTGGGGTCCGACTCTTTGTGATCCCATGGACTGTCAGAGGAGCCCAGCTCCTCTGTCCATGGAATTCTCTAGACCAGAATACTGGAGTGGGCAGCCATTCCTTCTCCAGGGGATCTTCCCAGCGCTTGAACCCAGGTCTCTCACATTGCAAGCATATTCGAAGTTCATTTTATGTGGGTGCCCCTTCTAAATGCTGCTCTGAACATTTCCAAGAGAATCTTTGCCTTTGGGGGTGTATAGATGCCGACCTGTGGATATAGATGCCGACCTGTGGAACTGACCTCCCCTTCAAGGAGTCTTGCTTCCTTTGCGTGGACAGAAGCCCATGGGTGCACAGGTTTGTGGGCAAGCTGCTGCTAGATGATGTATCTGTTTAAGGCCACAGTTCACTGTGGTTTTCCTGGTTTACATGTATTATCATCCTTCCTTTTCCTAGAGAACTTGGCTTCATCATCACAAACATGCCTCCTAAACTGACAGTTGTCACATCAGGTGTCAGGCTTACTTCTTATTGTCTCTTAATCCAATTGCTTCCACCAGTTTTATGTGGTGGCGCCAGAAATCAACCCATTCTTATGGGTTACTAACTACTATGAAGTGACTTCTGCTTTTATAAAATTAAAAAATCCAAAATACTAAATGCATATGTTTAAAACAAATCAGTTTATACAGAGGGTTCTGGAAACCCCTTCGTAGTAAAAAGCACTTTTAGATGTTTCCTTTTCTTTAGGTAATTCAGCAATATCCTTAGATAATTTCCTTACTTACAGGGTCATTGAGAGAACTAAAAATAAGTGGATGCTTGAGAAGTACCTAGAATGCTGCCTGGTGCAAAGTACGGCAGCGTCAACCACAATAGCTAATAAATATTAAGCATCATATTTTTCTTTTCCTAATTTAAAAAAGTTGGATACTATTAACTTACTTCTTACCAGGGAAGAAATGATTTCAGTTATTTTTATATCTTTTCTTACATCCTTCTCCATCTTCTTCTAATATCATTATATCACTCATCTTACATCTTCTATTAGAAAACTTTGTGGTTATATGCACTTTATTTGTGCCATTCTTTCTTAGGCCCTCAGGTTCAACTGGTGTTTCTTGATTCCCCACTATGTAAAATGAGACTATTTCTCTTTCTCCCTTCAGTGCTTCAGCTCCCAACTTTTAGAAGTGTGATTTAATATTTATATTGATTGACAGCAAATAAATTTAGTTCTCATATTTAAATGCTTTGTTCTAAAAGTTAAAAGTCAAAGAAGACAATTTACATTTTTGTGACGTTTTAAATATTTTCTCTTGAGTAACTTGTATTAATACTCTGCGTTTGCACATACATTTTGGCATAGCTTTAGTTTTTCGTGATGTTTTGAATTGCCTTTGTTTTCACCCCTTGCACTGTCTATCTTCAAATTTCCTCCATTTCTTTGCACCTGTGCCTCATATGATACCGAGTCCCCTGTCCCCACAGACTCTGGACTTTGCACCCCATTCTGAACTGGTTTCTCTCTAGATCTGCTATGTGCCCAGCTGTGATCCTTGGATTCCCTTCTCTCTGGGTTGATGTTCCTGATTCCTGGATCACATTTAGGAATCTTTCTTTCTCTTGGTTATCCTTCGCATTATCACACACACACACACACACACACACACACACACACACACACACACACATTTTCTTTCCCTCTGCACCTCACTCTCAAGTACCTTTCTAAGGAACGATTGGGAATAGCAACTTTTCTGTTCTCCATTTAGCTCCATTTCTTCTGTTATTAAAAAAAAAAAATCTCTGGAAGCTTTTTTGACCTTCTTTTCTGATCTTTCTTTAGACTTGTTTTGTAAACACTTATTAAGTCCCAAGATTTTTTTTGTCTGTTTCATTTTTTCCCTATTCTCAGTGCATCTCAGTGCATTTTATGAATAAAAATCCTTTCTAATCTACTTAACTACCTGGGTTCAAGTTTTTAAAATTATTTTCTGGCTTCAAAATCATCCATCCATCTCTTCTGGTGTCATTTCTCATCTGTTTATCTCAGTCACCCTTTCCCACACTGTCATCGTTTCCATGTATCTGACCCTGGATTACCCATTCATATTTAAGAGGGAGTAAAGTTGACTGGTAAACTTTGCTCTAGAGTGCTTGCCTGAGGACCCCTAAATTCCAGAATACAGAAATGTTTATTCTGGGGTCTCTGAATCCCGGTTTCCCTCCCTCTGGTGTGGATTTGCGTGAATATGTGATAGTATGCAGATTGCTGAGGCTGTCCCCTGCTCTCTCCTTCTGTGTCACTCCCTTGTTGCTCTAAGCAAGCATCCCTCTTGCCTGTACACCTTCTCCCCATCTCTTCCCTCCACTCCTCTTTATTCAGCAGTCACTTCTTCATCCAGTCAGTCTTCAAACTATTTCTGAAGACTCTGGACTCCTATTGCCCACATTCCTGGCTTTGTATTAGCAGCAGAGTACCAAGAGGCGAGGTATGGGTTCTTAAGCCCAGTAAGTGGGTTGAAACCTAGTGTGCCATGGACAAGATTTCTGACCTTTTGCAAGTGACATAACATCTATGAGAAAAGGAAGGGAGTAAGGGTATGTATCTCAAGGGTTACTGCAATAATCCAAATTATATTTGGTAAAGTCTTAGATCAACTATCAGTTCAGAGCAAAGATCACAAGCACAAAGACTCCTCCTATCGGTAGCAATTATTATACCTGTAAGCATGTTTACTATCATTTCAGTCAGGTCTCAGGAGTAGTTGATAAATGCACTTTTGTCTTCTTACAATGCTGCTGAATGTAATCAATGTTTGTTTTCTTTCATCACCTACCAAGGGACTGTAATCCCAAACAGAATTAAAAAATTCTCTCTCTATAAAGATCTGTTTTAAAGTAGAGACTTCTGAGGATTGGGAAGATTGAAAGAATCGACAGTCTCATATATGAATATAACTGTAATAAATTGGTGCAATGTTTTGGGACAAGAGAGCGACTCTACGTATGAAAACATTTAAAATGTTTAGAGCGCTTACCAAATCATTCAACTTCCAGAACCAGCTTAAGGACGCAGTCACAAGTACAGGCAAAGTTTCATACAGGAAGAGTGTTCTTTACACTATTATTTACACAAATAATTAGAAACAACCTAAAGCACAACAGTCAGGGGAGGACAGCAGAGAGGATTGGGCAACATCCAGGTCCTCAGCGGCCCAGAGCAGGGCTGCAGGGATGGGGCTTGTGGGATAAAGGCTCCTAAGGAGGATGTGAGCTGTGGGAGCTGCAGCTCCAGAAACTTTATCAAGGCAGAGACTCAAGCACAGGGAGCAAGACATCATTTTGGAATAAAAAGAGTCACTTACCAATTAACATATATCCCCAGGTAGGTATTTTTGTATATTGTTCAGAGTACAGCATAGTTATCATTAACATGCTATTTGAATCAGAAAGACTTGGATTCAAGTCCAGACTCTGGCAACAGCATGAAATCTTGGGCTGACCTATAGGTGAGTTTCAGGAGCCTGCACATCATAGACACTGAATCAATATTAGTTATTACCAATTAGTGGCACAGGTGTCCCCACCTCCCATAATTTCCAGAGTATTCCTTTCTATGTTCCTTTCTATGTGCTCTTCTGTCTCTGGTTTTATTGCTCCTCTAACTTCACAGATGGCTGTCTCCTGTCTGATTACCTTCTCCCTGGGCCCCAACAGGAGAGCAGGACTCTGACTCAGCTTGGAAGGAGCTTTGGAGGTGAGTGACTTGTCTTAACTAACAGGCAGCAGAGTCCAGGGAACAGAGAAACACAGAGGGTTAAGTCCCCGGTGGCAATGGTGGCCGTCCCAGGGGACCCACCAGAGAACTCCCACCTCTCTGCTCCCTGCAGCCCCTGCTCACACGTGATCTAGCCCACAGTCTGTTTTGTCTCCCCCAAGGGTGAAGCCATACCTCCTTCCAGCCTGACTTGGACGGGTGAGCCGAAGCGACATCTCCAAGACGCTGCTGCTGCCACCATGAGCTCAATAGACCTCTTGTACTGCTCAGGTAGTCAGCTATCACTTGTCTGACTGGTTTCCACTTGTGATCCAGAATCGAGGGTGGTGCCTCCAGGCTGAGACAACCCACAAAGGAATCAAAAACCAAGAAGGGGGTGGCTGAGCATTCTGGAGCTCTCCAGAGAGGCCAGGGGAGCCCCCACATTCGGGGTCCTATCCATACAGCATCAATCCCAAACCCATCCTCAGGGCACCGCAGCACGGTGCCACCTTCCTCCCCCACTGCCACCCAGCAAGGGACGCAGAAGTGAGGCCAAGACAGCCCACGGTGAGGGGGACAGCTGATGGGGATCCCCAAGATCAGGCGGGAGAGGGAGAGGAGGTCCCCCAACATCCCTGGAGCTCCTCCTGCCCTCTCCCTTGCTCCAAGCCTCCTTCTGCTCCCAGACCCTGGAGTGTCACCAAGAGGCTGTTTCCTCCAGTTCTCGCCCTGCCACCCCCTCCTCCTCAGCCACTCTGCAAGGGTCAGGGGACTCTGAACTGAACTCAGGTCTGGACTGTGCCACCTCAGTCCTCAGGGAGGGGTGGTCAGAGCTTCAGCATAAGAATTGGGGCAGAGGGGACACATATATCCCCTCCCATGATACCAGGGACCTTTGGTCAGGAAGATGGACCTTTAACACATTTTCAGTTCAGTTTAGTTCAGTCGCTCAGTCGTGTCCAACTCTTTGCAACCCATGGGCTGAAGCACGTCAGGCCTCCATGTCCATCACCAACTCACAGAGTTTACTCAAACTCATGTCCATTGAGTTGGTGATGCCATCCAAACATCTCTTCCTCTGTTTTCCCCTTCTCCTCCCACCTTCAATCTTTCCCAGCATTAGGGTCTTTTCAAATGAGTCAGTTCTTCCCATCAGGTGGCCAAAGGTTTGGAGTTTCAGCTTCAGCATCAGACCTTCCAATGAATATTCAGGACTGATTTCCTTTAGGATGGACTGATTGGATCTCCTTGCAGTCCAAGGGACTCCCAAGAGTCTTCTCCAACACCACAGTTCAAAAGCATCAATTTTTCGGCGCTCAGCTTTCTTTATAGTCCAACTCTCACATCCATACATGACTCCTGGGAAAACCATAACTTTGACTAGACAGAGCTTTGTTGGTAAAGTAATGTCTCTGGTTTTAATATGCTGTCTAGGTTGGCCATAACTTTTCTTCCAAGGAGCAAACTACTCAACACCATTTACATTCTACTGCAATTTCTTCTAATTTTATCCTTTTCTTTTTCCCTCTAGAGAGCAAAACTGCTTTTCGAGTAGTCATTGAGATTTCCCACATCACAAAAAAGAAACTGAAGTTCCTACTCCAAAACTGGGAGAGATTTGTGGCTAAGGACAATTTACCCAGGTAACCAGGAACGTCACTCAGCTCCCTCTGCCCCAGGCTAGGTTCCTCCTGGCAGGCACACCTCCTCCAGGCAGCATCCTATAGTTGGAGTCAAGCATGTTCCTTCTCAAGATCCCAATAGCAGTGCTTCCTTCATGTCATTTGCTGGCAGTGAATGGCCTCGGGGTGAGAAGAGGTGAAACCTGCTACAGGGTCAGGTTATGTGACCTTGGACATGTTACTGAGCTACTCTCGGCCTTAGTTTCTTCATCTGTTCAGTTTTATTGTGAAGACACTGAGATCATGCATGCAAAGTGCTTTGCGTGATGGCTGACACAGAGTAGGTGCTCAGTTAACATTAACTTTGAAAAAAAACTTCTTGGGAAGAGATAGGGGCCAAGGATCTTTTTCCTAGAGATGAGGACAAAGCAGGGCTCATGTTTGAGCAAGTCAGTCAATCCTGCCAACATCCTTTTGTGTTCCTGGGGATTCTGACTAGAGTCCTTTCCTTTCCCATCGTAGGAACTGTACCAACCCTGCAAGATCCAACTGGCCCATAAAGTGGAGAGGCTGGAGAGGAACTGGGTGGATCTGGTGGGGTCCTGGCTCTAGTCCTGCCCAGCTCTGGGGCTCTGGGCTTATGTCTTGGAGTCTCAGATCTGTCCTGTGTCCAGTGGGAATAGCAATTCAATCTGTTGGACTATGGTGATGTCCTCAGAGTGAAATGCAGGTCAGAGGTGGGGAAGCAAATGCATTCATCTAGTCCAAAGGCCCAGAGAAGCCTGGAGCAGGGTCAGACCCAGGAGTCAGGGTAGAGCAGGGGGTCCAGGTTGGAGGATGAGTAGGCAGGCTTGGGCAGCAGAACCAGGACTAGAATGAGGAGAGTGGGCCCCATGGACATAGGACTGAAGGGGCTGTGACGCTAGCAGAGGTTCTGGGAGTGGGAGAGGGGACATTTCTTTCTTCCCTGAAGGGATCCCCTCACGCTGGGCTAGAGGGCCCTGGGTGATCATGTCCTCCACCCCCTGCCTGGGACCTGGGTTCTCACTCCATCTGGGACCCTCTTCTAGTCTACGTGGAGCGGCCCTGACAGTGGGAAGGCCGTGTGGCTCAGTGAGCCCTCCAGGCTCACAGTGAGTGGCTGCGATTGTGTGTCATTTGAGGGATTCTGAGGAGCCTCACGCATCCCCACCCAAGAGGAAAGCACTTCCTCCACCAGTTGTGCAAGTGCCAGTCTCTTCAGGATTAACAATTCAGATGGATGTTTCCTAAAGTCTCTTGAGTCTTGGAGAGGGTGTATAAAGTTGAACATGGCCTTGGGGTGCAGGCCCATTTACCAGCTAACATGTAACATCTGAGAGGTCAAGGATGCTGGGTGATGGGTGAGGAGTCAGTGAGGTGAGCTGGAGAGTCCAAGGGGACCAGGGCTCACAGCACATCTCTTGATTCCCTGTCAGCTGGGGAAGTGGATGGACCCAGTGACTTTTCAATGGAAAGATCAAGGGCACAAGCCTTGGAAGACAGCAGATGCCAGGCAAAATGATCTTGAAGGTGCCTTCTACCTCTGACTTTTTTTTTCCCTAAGTATGCAGAGTTAGCCAACCTGCTAAACCTGAGAGCACAGTTCCCAGAACTGTCCTTACATTTAACACCAGTAGCAAGTTTGGGGGTTCCCATAATCACCCTCAGGTTTGAGAATTCCCTGAAAGATTCTCAGAACTCACTGAAGATATTGTCATCCCGGTTATGGCTTATTACAGGAAAGGATGCAGTTTCAGCCACAGGGAGGGTTTCACACACAAAGCTTCCGTTGTCCCCAGGATACCTTCCAGCCTTGGAATGAGTGTGCGGCAGGACACACAGAGCACTGTCTGCCAGGGAATCTCACCCACTTAAAAACAGATTATCCGAGTAGCCGCAGCCGCCGGAGCAGCCACAGCCACAGACACGTCTCTGGAGGAATCTACTTGGGGAGGAAGCCGAGGTGTCGCTGACCTGGCCTGTGCCTGGACACTCAAAGGGGTCTACAGGTTATGGGTGCTACATGTGTGCTTTCAGAGCAGTAGTGTGAGGAAGCTTGAAGTGGGATGGCAGGACGGCCTCATACCTATGACAGTAACTCCAGTGATCCGGAGAATTGGGATCGGAAATTGCATAGTAGACCTCGTAAACTTCATAATCATTCAAGCACTCCCTCACATGTTGCTAAAGGAGCTGTCGACCACACCAAAATGAGTCTGCATGGTGCTAGTGGGGGACATGAGAGATCAAGAGATAGACGAAGGTCAAGTGACAGATCACGAGATTCATCTCATGAAAGAACAGAATTTCAGCTCACTCCTTGAATTAGAAATGTTACTTCTCCAACATGACAGCACCATGTTAAATGTGAAAAAGATCACAGTTCCTCTCGTCCAAGCAGTCCTTGTCCTCAGAAAGCCTCTCCAAATGGATCCAGTAGCAGAGCTGGGAACAGCAGCAGAAACAGTAGTCAGTCAAGTTCAGATAGTAGCTGTAAGACGTCTGGGGGAATGGTGTTTGTGTATGAAAACGCAAAAGGAGGAGCTCGGAATGTAAGAACATCAGAATGAGTGACACTTAGAGTGGATAACACTAGATTTGTTGTAGACCCACCCATTTTTACTGCACAGCCAAACACAATGTTGGGCAGGATGTTTGGATCTGGCAGAGAACATAACTTAACACGTTCTAATGAGAAGGGAGAGTATGAGGTGGCAGAAGGAATTGGCTCTACTGTATTCCGAGCAATTCTGGATTATTATAAAACAGGAATAATCCGTGGTCCTGATGGCATATCTATTCCTGAGTTGAGAGAAGCTTGTGACTATCTTTGTATCTCTTTCGAATATAGTACTATTAAATATAAAGATCTCAGCGCCCTAATGCATGAGTTGTCAAATGATGGTGCTCGAAGACAGTTTGAATTTTACTTGGAAGAAATGATCCTGCCTCTCATGGTAGCCAGTGCCCAGAGTGGGGAACGTGAATGCCACATAGTGGTGCTTACAGATGATGATGTAGTTGATTGGGATGAAGAATATCCACCACAGATGGGATAAGAATATTCACAAATTATTTATAGCACAAAATTTTATAGATTTTTCAAGTACATTGAAAACAGAGATGTAGCCAAATCAGTTTTGAAGGAAAGGGGTCTTAAGAAGATTAGACTAGGAATAGAAGGTTATCCTACCTACAAAGTAAAAGTAAAGAAAAGGCCTGGGGGTCGCCCTGAAGTGATTTACAACTATGTCCAAAGACCCTTTATTCAAATGTCTTGGGAGAAGGAAGAAGGAAAGAGCCGGCATGTAGACTTTCAGCGTGTGAAGAGTATATCTATCACCACTCTTGCCGCCGCTGCTGCAGACATTCCCCAGGACCAGCTGATAGTCATGCATCTGACTCCCAAAGTGGATGAGCTGGATATTCTACCCATCCATCCCCCTTCTGGCAACAATGACCTGGATCCCGATGCACAGAATCCGATGCTGTGACAGTGATGTTCCTTGAAACCATAGCATGCTACTCTTCACAGCGATGCTGCACTCTCCTAATCCAGCACTGCAAGGCCACTGTCTTCATTGTGAGATGCACAGGACGATGTTTAGGATATTGCAGTGTAGGCTTTTTTTTAAAGACTAAAGGTAGTTGAATGGCTTTTTAAATGGGTACAACTCTAGCATCCTGAGGTTCCAGTTATATAAATGTATTTGTTTACTAGTAGGTTTGTGGAATTGGTTCTTTGTATGGGGGACAGTCCTTTCTCACACATCTAGATCTTTCCAGAAGTGGTGGAAATTGGCAGCTGGGGTACTTTGTCTAGATATTCATCACACCCCAGATAAAATGTAGAATATTATATAGTTGCACTTTATAAATGGGGGTTAAGTGGAACTGTTCAAGCCATTTTAATAGTTGTGATGCACAATATAATTTAAATAAGTGCTTCTATCAAAGTATTCCTTCAGTAAAATGTGTACAGTTTGCTGCCCATGATGAGCAAAAAATGAGTATCACTGGGCTTATTTGAATGATGAGGATGAGATTCAACCATATCTTATCAGTTATCTCAGTGCTGTTTTCATCCTTTTCAAGTGAGTCACATGCAGGGAGTGTGAACATCAGAGGTGGGTTATTATCCAGTCTGCCTTTCCCTTAATCTGTTCACAGATATTTATTTACTAATGATTTTTTTAAAGTTACGGGATAGGATATGAAGTGTTTGCTCTTCATTTACTAAATGATTGTAAACTCGTTTTTCATAAAAATAAAATTCCATTGTTTTAAAAAAAAAAATTATCCTAACTTGTGGTCACCAGCTCCTCCTGGCGGTCCAGAGGTCAGAACTGATACCGCGTAACCCAGAGGCCCCATCAGGAATGTCACATTTCCTGTTTGTCCAGTGGCCAAAGGCCCGAGCAGATGAGAACACTCCTATCAGCCAGAATATTCTAGGGACTTAGAGACCACTTCCCAGAATCAAGGGCTAAGAGCAGATTGACTCCTCACTACACACTAAGGTCCACGAATGAAGGGTTTTCTGCTCAAATCAAACTTTTCTTTGTTTCTCTGTGGAGTTCCCACCCTACCAACTCCTAGCAAGTGATGGTTTTGCCTGTCCCGAGTGTCTTTACCAAATACCTACCTTAACTGAATCCTAATATGACCTTTGCTTATTTTTTCCACCATTGAATAAGTATATGGAGCATCTACAATGTCCGAATATGTGCTTAATGTAAAAAGAAATGCTTATAAACATTTAATTAAACAATTTCTGTAATTTATGCAGAATAGATCCTGTCCAGCCTTTTTTTACACACAAACAAATTGTCTTAATTCCTTGACCTTCATTATTACAGGGAGGAGGAAAAGGCACTACATGAATATCTGAACAGGCTGAATACAAACTTGAGTGGAAAGGACCCAGACACACTCCAACAAGACCAGCTGGACAGAAAGAGGTTTTGGAGGAGTTTCCTGTCATGAAACAAGACCTGGAGAAAGACACAGAAAAGCTCCATGCTTTTGCAGACAAAGTTGACAAGGTACACAAAGACTGCAGATTTCTAAGGTAGTAGCCCACTCCACTGGCACTGTGTCTGGCATCCTCAGCATCCTTCACCTGACTCTGGCATCTCTGACAATGGGGGCCACTCTGCCTCTCTTGGCCACTGGGTTAGCACTGGGCATAGCGGCTGCTGTGACCCATGTGTCCACCAGCATCGTGGAACAAGTAAACACGTCATCAGCAGAAATCGTTCCCAACTGCTGTCTGGTGACAGGAAGAGATGGAAGGTAATCAAGGATGTACTCCATAAAAGGAAAGTTCATATTATTCTTGCAAATAAATCATTCATCAGAGTGCTAGAAATCATTGGGAAGAATTTCCAATTCATCAAGGTGATAGAAGGCAGCCCTGCCTTAGCAGTCAAACTCAAGTTCTTCATAACCGAAGGGAAAACCTTCATTCATGGCAGCGTTCAGGTGCAGAAAACTTTTGGAGGCATGGCTTCAGCAATGGCAAAAGGAGCCTGTATCACCAGCATAGTCATGGCATGTATCGGCATTGTGATAGATGTGGGCTTCCTGGTGAGAGAGTCAATATATTTACATCGTGGAGCAAAGGCAGAGTCAGCTGAAAAGGTGAGGCAGTGGGCCCAGGAGTTGGAAAGCATATTGGAGTTACTCACTGAGATCCATGAGAATCTGCAGAAGGGCTCAGTTCCCCCACCCCCAGAGGAGTGCAGGGACCAGGGACATTTGCTGGGTGTCTCAGAGGCAGCTTGTTAGAGGAGAAAAGGAGGGGAGACAACATTGATGGTCCTGGGTGTTAGGAATTTGGCATTTCTGGAGCTGAGCACAGCAAGGGAGGGATGGATGCAGGTGGCAGATGAGGACAAAGCAAGAGCCTGGAGCCTGGACTAAGGGAGGAGAGGGGCTAAAGAGTGAGGGGAGGGGAGAAACCACTTCTTTGGACTGAAGAACACACTGGGGGTAGAATAAAGGGAAAGGCAGGTGGAACGAGCTGTGGAAGGCCAGGAATATGAAAAGGTTGAAAATGAGAGAAAGTCAAAGGGTGAGGACTGTTGGGATCCAGGAGAAGTGGCCGGGGCTCCTCTATCACCCTCCTCAGGGTGTGACGTCCCAGCAAGAAGCGTTCCCCCTGGTGGTGTTCTCTAGCCCCATGTCTCCAGCATAACCTCACCTTCGATTCCAGCAGGTTGTTATTAATTAGGCAGTGACTTCTTTTGTTTGTTTGTTTGTTTTTATTGAAGTGTAGGTGACTAACGGTATTGTGTGGGTTTCTGGTGTGCAGCCAAATGTACTGATTATACATGCAGTTTTGTGTGCTGTACAGTAAATCCTGATTGTCTATCTATTTTATGTATGGTAATGTGCGTCTGCTCATCACATATTCCCATTTACCCTTCCTCCCCTTTCCTATTTTGTACCATCAGTTTGTTTTCTTTGTCTGTGAGTCTGTTTCTGTTTTGTAGATAAGTCCATTTGTACTACTTTTTGATTCCACATATAATTGAGATCATACAATATTTGTCTTTCTCTGACTGACTTACTTCATTTACAATAATCTCTATGTCAATCCAAGCAGCTAAAAACAGCATTATTTTATTATTTTATGGCTGGGTACTATGCCAGTTGTTTCGCACCTTTTTTAACCTATTGATGGACACTTAGGTTGCTTCCATGCTATTATAAATAGTGTTGCTCTGAACACTGGAGTGCATGTTACTTTTTGAATTGGAGCTTTTGTCTTGGCCGTTATGAATAGTACTGCTATGAACATCAGGGTACATGTATCTTTTCAAATTAGAGCTTTAATTTTTTCTAGATATATGCCCAGAAGCAGGATTGCTAAATCATACGGTAGCTCTATTTTTAATTGGTTAGGAAAACTCCATATAGTTTTCTATGGCGGCTGCACCAATTTACTTTCCCACCAACAGTGGAGGAGGGTTCCCTTTTCTCCACAGCCTCAGAGCATTGTAGATGTAGAGGATGGCCCCTCTGATGCTGTAGGGGAGATAACATATTGTAGTTTGACTTGCATTTCTCTAATAATTAGTGATGTTGAGTATGTTTTCATGTACCTGTTGGCCATCTGTACATCTTCATGAAGAATTGTCTATGTAGATCTTCAAGCAGTGACTTCTTCTTTTTTTTTTTGTTTTTGGTGATTTCATGTATGCCTTTCTTTCAAGAGGAATTCTATGACTTAAGACTGTTTGAAAACTCAATGCTTGGATGATAATTAGTATTCTTCCCAACTTATACAAACTAAAATGTCTATTTTAAATTTTATTAATTATAAATCAGTGATGATATATACACCACCAATGGGTATCTGAAAATATCATTTTATTAGCATATTGATGAAATGGTCACCCCAAGTGAATAGCTTAACTTTTTTTTCCTTTATTTTTTATTATTTGTAAGCTAATTACAATATGGTAGTGCTTTTTTTCCATACTTTGACATGAATCAGTCATGGATTTACATGTGTTCCCATCCTGAACCCCCCTCCCACTTCCCTCCCCATCCATCCCTCTGGGTCATCCCAGTGCACCAGCCCTGAGCACCTGTCTCATGCACCCAACCTGTTTCACACTTGATAATATACATGTTTCAATGCTATTCTCTCAGATCATCCCACCCTCAACTTCTCCCATAGAGTCCAAAAGTCTGTTCTATACATCTGTGTCTCTTTTTCTGTTTTGCATATAGGGTTATCGTTACCATCTTTCTAAATTCCATATATATGTATTAGTATACTGTATTGGTCTTTATCTTTCTGACTTACTTCACTCTGTATAATGGGCTCCAGTTTCATCCATCTCATTAGAACTGATTCAAATGAATTCCTTTTAATGGCTGAGTAATATTCCATTGTGTATTTGTACCATAGCTTCCTCATCCATTCATCTGCTGATGGGCATCTAGGTTGCTTCCATGTCCTGGCTATTATAAACAGTGCTGCGATGAACATTGGGGTGCATGTGTCTCTTTCAGATCTGGTTTCCTCGGTGTGTATGCCCAGGAGTGGGATTGCTGGGTCATATGGCAGTTCTATTTCAAGTTTTTTAAGGAATCTCCACACTGTTCTCCATAGTGGCTGTACTAGCTTGCATTCCCACCAACAGTGTAAGAGGGTTCCCTTTTCTCCACACCCTCTCCAGCATTTATTGCTTGTAGACTTTTGGATAGCAGCCATCCTGACTGGCATGTAATGGTACCTCATTGTGGTTTTGATTTGCATTTCTCTGATAATGAGTGATGTTGAGCATCTTTTCATCTGTTAGCCATCTGTATGTCTTCTTTGGAGAAATGTCTGTTTAGTTCTTTGGCCCATTTTTTGATTGGGTCATTTATTTTTCTGGAATTGAGCTGCAGGAGTTTCTTGTATATTTTTGAGATTAGTCTTTTGTATGTTCCTTTGTTTGCTATTATTTTCTCCCAATCTGAAGGCTGTCTTTTCACCTTGCTTATAGTTTCCTTTGTGTGCAAAAGCTTTTAAGTTTAGTTAGGTCCCATTTGTTTATTTTTGCTTTTATTTCCAATATTCTGGGAGATGGGTCATAGAGGATCCTGCTGTGATTTATGTCAGAGAGTGTTTTGCCTATGTTCTCCTCTAGGAGTTTTATAGTTTCTGGTCTTACATTTAGATCTTTAATCCATTTTGAGTTTATTTTTGTTTATGGTGTTAGAAAGTGTTCGAGTTTCATTCTTTTACAAATGGTTGACCAGTTTTCCCAGCACCACTTATTAAAGAGGTTATCTTTTTTCCATTGTATAGTCTTGCCTCCATTGTTGAAAGTAAGGTGTCCATAGGTTCATGGATTTATCTCTGGGCTTTCTATTCTGTTCCATTGATCTATATTTGTTTCTTTGTGCCAGTACCATACTGTCTTGATGACTGTGGCTTTGTAGAGAGTCTGAAGTCAGGCAGGTTGATTCCTCCAGTTCCATTCTTCTTTCTCAAGATTGCTCTGGCTATTCGAGGTTTTTTGTATTTCCATAGAAATTGTGAAATTATTTGTTCTAGTTCTGTGAAGAATACCGTTGGTAGCTTGATAGTGATTGCATTGAATCTATAGATTGCTTTGGGTAGTATACTCATTTTCACAATATTGATTCCTCCAATTCATGAACACGGTATATTTCTCCATCTATTTGTGTCCTCTTTGATTTCTTTCATCAGTGTTTTATAGTTTTCTATGTATAGGTCTTTTGTTTCTTTAGGTAGATATACTCCTTAGCATTTCATTCTTTTTGTTGCAATAGTGAATGATATTGTTTCCTTAACTTCTCTTTCTGTTTTCTCATTGTTAGTGTATAGGAATGCAAGGGATTTCTGTGTGTTAATTTTATATCCTGCATCTTTACTATATTCATTGATTAGCTCTAGTAATTTTCTGGTAGAGTCTTTAGGGTTTTCTATGTAGAAGATCATGTCATCTGCAAACAGTGAGAGTTTCCCTTCTTCTTTTCCTATCTGGGTTCCTTTTATTTCTTTTTCTGCTCTGATTGCTGTGGCCAAAACTTCCAAAATTATGTTGCATAGTAGTGGTGAGAGTGGGCACCCTTGTCTTGTTTCTAATTTTAGGGAAAATGTTTTCAATTTTTCACCATTGAGGATAATGTTTGCTGTGGGTTTGTCATATATAGCTTTTATTATATTGAGGTATGTTCCTTGTAGTCCTGCTTTCTGGAGAGTTTTCTTTTTTTTATCATAAATGGATGTTGAATTTTGTCAAAGGCTTTTTCTGCATCTATTGAGATAATCATAAGGTTTTTATCTTTCAATTTGTTAATATGGTGTATTATATTGATTGATTTGTGGATATTAAAGAATCCTTGCATTCCTGGGATAAAGCCCACTTGGTCATGATGTATGATTTTTTTAGTATGTTGTTGGATTCTGTTTGCTAGAATTTTGTTAAGGATTTTTGCATCTATGTTCATCAGTGATATTGGCCTGTAGTTTCCTTTTTTGTTGCATCTTTGTCTGGTTTTGGAATGAGGGTGATGGTGGCCTCATAGAATGAGTTTGGAAGCCTGCCTTCTTCTCCAATTTTCTGGAAGAGTTTGAGTAAGCTAGGTGTTAGCTCTTCTCTAAATTTTTGGTAGAATTCAGCTGTGAAGCCATCTGGTCCTGGGCTTTTGTTTGCTGGAAGATTTCTGATTACAGTTTTGATTTCCATGCCTGTGATGGGTCTGTTAAGATCTTCTATTTCTTCCTGGTTCAGTTTTGGAAAGTTATACTTTTCTAAGAGTTTGTCCATTTCTTCCAAGTTGTCAATTTTATTGGCATAGAGCTGCTGGTAGTAGTCTCTTATGATCCTTTGTATTTCAGTGTTGTCTGTTGTGATCTCTCCATTTTCATTTCTAATTTTATTGATTTGGTTCTTGTTCCTTTTGTTAACGGGGTGTCAATTTTGTTTATCTTTTCAAGAAAACAGCTTTTAGCTTTGTTGATTTTTGCTATTGTCTCTTTTGTTTCTTTTGCATTTATTTCTGCCCTAATTTTTAAGATTTCTTTCCTTTTACTAACACTGGGGTTCTTCATTTCTTCCTTCTCTAGTTGCTTTAGGTGTAGACTTAGGTTATTTATTTGACTTTTTTCTTGTTTCTTGAGGTAAGCCTGTAATGTTATGAACCTTCCCCTTAGCACTGCTTTTACAGTGTCCCATAGGTTTTGGGTTGTTGTGTTTTCATTTTCATTTGTTTCTATGCATATTTTGATTTCTTTTTTTATTTCTTCTTTGATTTGTTGGTTATTCAGAAGTGTTATTTAGCCTCCATATGTTGGAATTTTTCATAGTTTTTTTTCCTGTAATTGAGATCTAATCTTACTGCATTCTGGTCAGAAAAGATGACTGGAATGATTTTAATTTTTTTTAATTTACCAAGGCTAGATTTATGGCCCAGGATGTGATCTATTCTGGAGAAGGTTCCATGTGCACTTGAGAAAAAGGTGAAATGGATTGTTTTGGGGTTAAATGTCCTATAGATATCAATTAGGTCTAGCTGGTCCATTGTGTCATTTAAAGTTTGTGTTTCCTTGTTAATTTTCTGTTTAGTTGATCTATCCATAGGTGTGAGTGGGGTATTAAAGTCTCTCACTATTATTGTGTTATTGTTAATTTCCCCTTTCATACTCTTTATCATTTGCCTTACATATTGCAGTGCTCCTATGTTGGGTGCATATATATTTATAATTGTTATATCTTCTTCTTGGATTGATCCTTTCATCATTATGTAGTGTCCTTCTTTGTCTCTTTTCACAGCGTTTATTTTAAAGCCTATTTTATCTGATATGAGTATTGCGACTCCTGCTTTCTTTTGGTCTCCGTTTTCGTGAAATATTTTTTTCCATCCGTTCACTTTCAGTCTGTATGTGTCCCTTGTTTTGAGGTAGGTGTCTTGTAAACAACATATATAGGGGTCTTGCTTTTGTATCCATTCAGCCAGTCTTTGTCTTTTCATTGGGGCATTCAATCCATTTACATTTAAAGTAATTATTGATAGGTATGGTCCCATTGCTGTTTACTTTGTTGTTTTGGGTTCGCGTTTATACACCCTTTCTGTGTTTCCTGTCTAGAGAAGATCCTTTAGCATTTGTTGAAGAGCTGGTTTGGTGGTGCTGAATTCTCTCAGCTTTTGTTTGTCTGTAAAGCTTTTGAATTCTCCTTCATATCTGAATGAGATCCTTGCTGGGTACAGTAATCTGGGTTGTAGGTTATTCTCTTTCATTACTTTAAGTATATCCTGCCATTCCCTTCTGGCCTGAAGAGTTTCTATTGATAGATCGGCTGTTATCCTTATGGGAATCCCTTTGTGTGTTATTTGTTGTTTCTCCCTTGCTGCTTTTAATATTTGTTCTTTGTGTTTGATCTTTATTAACTTGATTAATATGTGTCTTGGGGTGTTTTGCGTTGGGTTTATCCTGTTTGGGACTCTGGGTTTCTTGGACCTGTGTGACTATTTCCTTCCCCATTTTAGGGAAGCTTTCAGTTATTATCTCCTCGAGTATTTTCTCATGGCCTTTCTTTCTGTCTTCTTCTTCTGGGACTCCTATGATTCGAGTGTTGGGGAGTTTCACATTGTCCCAGAGGTCCCTGAGGTTGTCCCCATTTCTTTTGATTCTTTTTTCCTCTCTGCTTCATTTATTTCCACCATTTTATCTTCTACCTCACTTATCCTATCTTCTGCCTCCATTATTCTACTGTTGGTTCCCTCCAGAGTGTTTTTGGTCTCATTTGTTGCAATACTCCTTTTTAATTGACTCTTTTTTATTTCTTCTAAGTCCTTCTTAAACCTTCCTTTCATTTTCCCAATCCTTGTCTCCAAGTTATTTGTCTGTAACTCCATTTTGTTTTCAAGATTTTGGATCATTTTTATTATCATTATTCTAAATTCTTTTTCAGGTATTTTCCCTATCTCCTCTGCTTTTGTTTGACTTGGTGGTCATTCTTCATGTTCCTTTACCTACTGGTTATTTCTCTGCCTTTTCATCTTGTTTAGATTGCTGTGTTTGGAGTGGCCTTTCTGTATTCTGGTGGTCTGTGGTTCCTTTTTATTGTGGAGGTTTCTTCCAGTGGGTGGGTTTGGATGATTGACTTGTCAAGGTTTCCTGGTTAGGGAAGTTTGCATTGGAGTTGTGGTGTGTGAAACTGGATTTCTTCTCTCTGGAGTGCAATGGAGTGTCCAGTAGTGAGTTTTGAGATGGGTCTATGTGTTTGGTGTAACTTTGGACAGCCTGTATGTTGACGTTCCTGTGTTGCTGGAGAATTTGCGTGGTATGTCTTGCTCTGGAACTTATTGGCTCTTGGGTGGTGGTTGATTTCAGTGTAGGTATGGAGGCTTTTGGATGATCTCTTAGTACTTAATGTTCCCTGTAGTCAGGAGTTCTCTTACATTTTCAGGTTTTGGGCTTAAGTCTCCTGTCTCTGGATTTCCGTCTTATTCTTCCAGTAGACTCAAGACTTCTCCAACTATACAGCACTGATAATAAAACTTCTAGGTTAATGGTGAAAAGATTCTCCACCGTGAGGGACACCCAGAGATGTTCACAGAGTTACATGAAGAAGAGGAGAGGGAGGAAGGAGATAGAGACGAGCAGGAGGAGAAAAAGGGGGACTCAAGAGGAAAGAGATAGATCTATGCAGGACTCTGTTCCCTAAGTGTTCTCCGTAGCCCAGACACCCACAGAGATTCACAGAATTGGATTGGAAAGAGAAGGGGGAGGGAGGAAATAGAGGTGATCTGGGGGAGGAAAAGGAGAGTCAAAAGGGGGACAGAGTAATCATCACACTCCTGAGTAAAAATGGGTACTGAATATTGGATTATTAAATGTCCAAAATTAATATCAAATATTGAAAAACAAAGATTAAAAATCTAGAGTAGAGGTTAGACTCTTAAAAATACAATATTAAAAGCAAAACAATGAACATTGGGGTGCATGTGTCTCTTTCAGATCTGGTTTGCTCGGTGTGTATGCCCAGGAGTGGGTTTGCTGGGTCATATGACAGTTCTATTTCCAGTTTTTTAAGGAATATCCACACTGTCCTCCATAGTGGCTGTACTAGTTTGCATTCCCACCAACAGTGTAAGAGCATTCCCTTTTCTCCACACCTTCTCCAGCATTTATTGCTTGTAGACTTTTAGATAGCAGCCATTCCTCTCTTAGAGAATATTCTTTTTTCAAAAATTAAAAAAAAATTTTTTAAGAAATATATATGAAGTTCGCTTTAAAAATAGGTCTTTTTTTTTTGCAAGGTTATAGTGAAATGAAAATGAAAATTAAGGAGTAATAGAGGACTTTAAAAGAAAATAAAAGAAAATGAAAATTAAGGAGTAATAGAGGAGTAATAGGGAATTTTAAAAGAAAATAAAAGAAAAAATTAAAGAAAAAAGAAAAAAAAATTAAAAAAAATTTTAAATTTTAAAACTTTAAATTTTAAATCTTTTTCTGTAAATTTAAAAAAAAAAGTAAAAATATATCTAGGAATTTCTCTGGACCTGTTGCAGGCAGTGTGGGTTCGGTTCAGTTTCAGATAGCTCCTTGTTCCAGCTTACACTTGTCGATATCTATAGGCCCCTTCCAGTGTAGTCGGTGTTAACTACAGGGATTTTAATCTGTTGCCCCTGTCACTTCTGAAGCGATCCCCTTTGTTTAATTGGTTTCTGTTTGCAGGTCTCTTCAGTGTCTCATTTCCGCCCTGACACAAGTGGGCAGAGGTGGTCTCTTGTTTAGGTTCGCCTGTTCAGTCGTGCTGCGGGGAGGGAGGGGCGCTGCAGACAAATGTCACTGGCGTGTGTGGGGAGCACTCACACACAGTGTTCTGGCCACACTGGGTTTGCCCCCGCTCACGGGTGTGTGCTTTCCCCGTCTACACTACTCAGGCTCCTGGTTGCTCTGTAGGGGGCGGGCCCTGCGTGGCCTGCGGTTCCAGTTTTCAGGTACTCCACAAAAGCGCAGACTTGGTTGGGCCTGCGTTTTGTGCCTTTCCCGCCCAAGCAGCTCAGGCAGCCAGGAGCTTGACGGGCGCACTCTCCCCGGTGCGGTGTGCCTTCTCCCCTCCGCGGTCCCAGCCTCGGTTTCCAGGCGCGCTGGTTGGGTGCATCTTGTGTCTGTTCTGGGGAGCTGGTCTCTAGCTGCGACCCTCCCAGCGGATGTCAACCGTCCAGGATCTCAGGAAGTCTTTGGTTAGAAACTGGGAGCCTGTTTGCAGTTTCGTCGGGGGTGCCCTCTCTGGGGCCAAGTTTGCCCCATTCCCCTCCCCCCTGCCTCCTGCCTCCAGTGGAGGATGGGCCAGTCTGCAGCTGGCTAGCTCTTCTCTGGAATTGCCCAGTCCTTCCTTTGTTCTGTGAACGGGCCAGCAGTGTCTTCAGTTAGGGCTTTTTGCCAGTTAATTTTCTCTCTCTCTCTCTTGCTATCCCACAGTTTAAGTTGCTATCTCACGTTAGCTCCCTTTGATTGCCCTCAGGGCATTCGGGCCCGGTCCTGACCCTAAGCAACGCAGCCTGCTCCTCTCCGTTCCGCCCCCACTTGCAGGTGGCGGATGCGGGCGTCTGGGGTACTTTTCTGCTAGGAGTTCCTTTTAGGCATGTAATCTGTGGGTTTTATTTATTTTTCCTCCCAGTTAGGTTGCCCTCCGAGATTCAAAAACTTCCCCCAGACCTGCCAGTAAGAGGGTTTCCTGGTGTTTGGAAACTTCCTCTATTAGAACTCCCTGCCCAGGATGGGTCTCTGTCCCTAACTCTTTTGTCTCTCTTTTTGTCTTTCATATTTTGTCCTACCTCCTTTCGAAGACAATGAACTGCTTTTCTGGGCATCTGATGTCCTCTACTAGTGATCAGAAGTTGTTTTGTGGAGTTTGCTCAGCATTCAAATGTCCTTTCGATGAATTTGTAGCGGAGAAAGTGGTCTTCCCGTCCCATTCCTCCACCATCGTAGCTCCTCCCTCGTATTCCCATCTCTTGAAGAATTTTCCAGTTTGTTGTGATCCACACAGTCAAAGGCTTTAGTGTAGTCAATGAAGCAGAAGTAGATGTTTTCTGGAATTCTCTTGCTTTTTCTATGATCTAATGAATTGTCAATATGATCTCTGGTTCCTCTGCCTTTTCTAAACCCAGCTTGAACATCTGGAATGTCTCTGTTCACATACTGTTGAAGCCTAGCTTGGAGAATTTTGAGCATTACTTTGCTAGTGTGTGAGATGAGTTTAATTGTGTTGTAGTTGGAACATTCTTTGACATTGCCTTTCTTTCTGATTGGATTGAAAACTGACATTTTCCAGTCCTGTGGCCAGTGCTGAACTTTCCAAATTTGCTGGTGTATTGAGTGCAGCACTTTGACAGCATCATCTTTAAGGATTTGAAATAGCTCAGCTGGAATTCCATCACCTCCACTAGCTTTGTTTCTAGTGATGCCTCCTAAGGCCCACTTGACTTCACACTCCAAGATATCTGGCTCTAGGTGAGTGACCACACCATGGTGGTCATCTGGGTCATTAAGACCTTTTTTGTGTAGTTCTTCTGTGTGTTCTAGGCCAAAGGACTGGAGCCCCGCCCAAATCCCCTTCCTTCTCGGGTCTCCAGTCACGTCTCAGGAGTCCACATCCTGAGCTGAGCCCACCTGAGCAGGTGCCACCCTCCCTCTGCTCTGTTCAGGGGCCCAGGTGGCAGGAGGAAGCCCTCAGACACACCTGCCCCACATCCAGGCTCTGCCCCTGCTTCACCTGCTGCCTCGGCCATGCCCTCACCTCTCTGAGCTTCCATTTCCTTCCTCTGTCAGTTGGTGACAACCATCCTTTTCTCAGACATTCATCCTGAGGATGGGGAATTAGGCAGAGTCTTAACCCCCTGCTTACCCAGGAGTCTTCCTCTGCCCGAGTGTGAACAAGATCCAGTTGTTCTCAGCTCTGCAGATGCAGCCCCCAGATGTGCAAATTCTCAATAAACCACATATACCCTCTGGGCCCAGATATACACCGGGAAGCAAAAGTGAAAGTGAAAGCCCTATGTCTGAGTTACTCAGGCCTGCCCACCCACCGGGCCCCACCCTGGGCTCTTGCCTCCTCCCTTTTGACCCCTTAGAGAAACAAGCTCAGCTCTGACATGCCAGGGCCTTCTTGGCTCAGCACATCCTACCCGGGATCTGTGAAGGAAGACCTGCCACCAACAGACTGTGAGGCCCTTGGCACATCACTCTCCCACCGCATGGGCTTCTTCCCAGCCCCTCCCTCTCTCCCTCTTTCCCACTTGATACCCGCCTACCTTGCTGACATTGCTCTGGCCAAGGGGTAAAGGCTGCTGTCCAGGTCTGTGATCTAGAAGAGGAGAGCTGGATGCTTATCCCATACCGCACCCCACTCCCCACACCAGCACCCACCACTGGGCTCTGGAGCAAGGCCAAAGCTGGGCGAGGAGCCTGAGCCAGGGTCAGTCCTGCTGCTCTGTGAGCAGGCTTTTCCAGATGCAGGGGAAGCAGGAGCTGGGGGTCTAGTGGAGAAGGGGTTGGGAAGGGGACAAGTTCGGGTCAACAAAGGGGAAGTCATGAGCTAGACTTGCAGAGAAACACAGAACCTCAGCCCTGAAGGAATCTCACATCTGGCTGTCTCTACCCATGTGCACTTCTACCAAAGGTCGCAGTGGATATCGGGATTCAGGCAGCTTTACCTTAGGTAAATAGAGAAAAAGCTTTTTTTATTTTTTGTGGTTAACAGGTAATATATAGTCAGGAGTGGGTTTAGCAGCCTTAGGAGACAGAGGAGCTAAGCAGTAGAGCTGAGCAGGTTGCAGCCACAGGCAGGAGCCGGCTAGGACTACACATGGTTTGGAAGCAGGGCTGTGACAGAACAAGTCCCTTATCACTGATTGTCATTGACGGGGAGACGGGGCCCAGGCCAGCTTATCACTCTTCTGTGTGTAAACTCTTGGTAGATATTCTGTGCAAGCGACGCAACTTGCTGAAAAGAAGCAGTTTTAGTGTAAATACTGTCTTCTGCAGACTTCTGCCTGACCTACTGGTCCAAAAATATAGTCCCCGGACCCCAGCTATTCTGTGTCCTGAGAATTTGACACTGGGATTCCTGGTGCCGGGACCTAAGCCCCCTGCTGGCGGGGGCTCAGGGGACAGACCGTGAGCTCCTGCAGGGGGACCTGTCCCGCTTCCTGTCCTTCCTGAACTGCGTGAGTTTGGGGGTTTCTTTCCTTTCTCTGACCTGCCCTGCTTCCCCCAGCACCTCCTCTGTGTCACTTAGTCAGATTCAGTCTCTTGCTCAGAATCACAGGGCTCTCACCTGACCCAGGGGTCACCGCGGAATTGCATCAACCACACACTGAGCTAAGTGGGGTCCAGCTCTAAGGGTTCAGGGAGACTTGGGGGTGGACACTGAATGGTTCTGTACCCAGCGCCTGAATCCCTGCCCAGAAGTCTGTGCAGGATGGGAATTCTCCAGGAACTGTTGAAGAACTGATGAAAGAATGAACTCCTATTTCTGAAGGTCAGGCAGGTGATGGGCATGACTGCTGATGGTTCGATCCCTGAGTCGATCCTTCTCCAGATCCCCTGGAGAAGGAAATGGCAACCCACTCCAGTATTCTTGACTGGAAAATCCCATGGATGGGAGAGGCCAGCAGGCTACAGTCCATAGGGTCGCAAAGAATCAGACATGACTGAGCAACTTCACTTTGCTTTTTTTTTTTTTCTCACGTCTTCAGGAAGGAATGGAAGGGCCAGTTGACGTCTCAGGGAAACACTAGCTGAGAGGGAGTCAGAGTCAGAGGCATTGAGGACAGTCTTCAAGGGAGGTTTGGACAAAAGTGTGGAGAAGGCTCTGCATCATGTGGGGAGGGTCGTAGGAGACGTCCTGGGATCATTTCCAGGTCCCGGGTCTCTGGCTTCCTGCCCTGGGCTCCAGGTGTGGGAGGCTGTTTGTTGCTCACATGCTCCACATGGAAACATAGAGAGTCGGTGCCCCATGAAGCCGGCCTGTAGGGGTGAGAGGAGCACGCAGATGCCCCCCTCTCCTCCCTAGAGAGGAGGAGCCTGAGGCATCCCATGAAGGATCCTCAGAAGTTCCAGGCAGGTGCAATCCCAGATGGGTGACCAGTCAGAACATGACCTTGGAAGGACTTTCCTACCATCCCTGCTCCCATCTCACAGCCCCTCAGTCCTGCTCCTGGGGATCGAGGGAGCCTGGCCCCCAGCTCTGCCCTCAGGGGACCCCAGGCTCCTGCACGCTGCTTTGGTCTGAAATTAGACTTCAGCATCTGTGCTCAGAGTCACAGATAACCGTGGAGGAGGTGAAAGCAGTTGCCGCTAAGGTCAATATTCTTATGGGTCATTCTAGGCAGTGCCGGACATAGATGGTTGGGGCAGGGCAGTGCCCCAAGGTAAACACAGGAAGACAGTTCTGGAAGCTCCTGCAGGAGTCCTCATGTGAGGCAGCCTGGGTGAGGTGTGTGCTGTCTCTCTCTGCCCCTCTGTTTATGGCTGACCCTCTCTCACAGCTGCACACAAACCCTCTGCTCTCAGTCACCCTTGGGTGTCCATCCTGGTCCCTGGGTCTGGAGGAGGAGTATCCCCATGCTCAGCCCAAGTCAGATGACACGGGCTCCCCTGGGCGTCCCACGGGGCCTGCAGGGCTCCAGGGTCTGAGGGAAATGACTGGATGGGAGGCCAGTGGGCATGCAGGTGGAGCCATGTAGGACGTGGTCCTAGAGATCCTGGGAGACAGGCTCATGGGAAAGGAGGTCAGGCATCCGGAGCCCAGGTGAACCCATCAGTCAATGCAAGGAAGCCTCAGTGAGTCAGCTCATATTTATTGAACCATACTCTAGAGAACACAAGGTGAAGAGAACCAGAGCAACTTGAAACATCTTATTCAGCCTCACCCCCAGCTGAAGAAGAAAGCGAGGGTAGAAAGTCGTGTCTTTTGACCCCAGGCTGTTTCATCTCCTCACACACTGAAAAGTTCCTTGGCCTGTTTCTGCCTCCTTGTTTCATCCTTCTTTCTCTCTTTCTTTCTTTTAATCAACCTCTGTTCTTACTCCACATTTGGACTTTCATGGAGACGTCCCCAGTCTCTCAGTCACTCTGGACCCAAGAGCACCTGGCGACGTGTCACCTGTTCCCCCCATGGTGCTGTCAGCTCCAGTACTGTCACCAGCGCCAGGACCATCCTTGTCATCAGAGTCACTGCCTGAGGATCCACACGGACAATGCTCCATGCAGACGCACGGATGGCCACAGGGACATGAAAACATACTCAACATCACTAATCATTAGAGAAACGCAAGTCACACTGCAGTAAGTTATCCCCCCTACAGCATCAGAGGGGCCGTCCTCTACATCTACAATGCTCTGAGGCTGTGGAGAAAAGGGAACCCTCCTCCACTGTTGGTGGGAATGTAAATGGGTGCAGCCGCCATAGAAGACTACATGGAGTTTTCTTAAACAACTAAAAATAGAGCTACCGTATGCTTTAGCAATCCCTCTTCAGGGCATGTATCTAGAAAAAATTAAAGCTCTAATTTGAAAAGATACATGTACCCTGATGTTCATAGCAGTACTATTCATAACGGCCAAGACATTATATTAACCTAAATGTCTGTTGACAGATTAATGAATAAAGCAAATGTAGTACATGTATACATACCATGGAATACTACTCAGCCATAAAGAAGAATGAAATAATATTATCTGCAACAATATGTATGGATCTAGAGATTACTATACTGACTGAAGTAAGTCAGACAAAGACAAATATGTGATATTAACTTATATGTAGAATCCAGAAAATAATACAAATGAACATATTTACAGAGACTCATACACATAGAAAATGAACATTTTACCAAAGTTTGGGAGGGATAGATAAATTAGGAGATGGGATTAACAGATACACACCAAATAAACAAGGGCCTGCTACTGTAGTAGCATAGGAACAGTTTTCAACATCTTGTAATAAACTATAATAGAAATGGATAAAAAAGAATATAGATATACACATGCTGAGATGTTCTGTCGTGTCTGACTCTCTGCAACCCCATGGACTGTAGCATGCCAGGCTCCACTGTCTATGGGATTTCCCAGAGAATAATGTTGGAGTGGGGTGTTATTTCCTCCTCCAGGGAATATTCCCTAGCCAGGAATCAAACCTGTGTCTCTTGCTTAGCAGACACATTTTTTTTTTTTTATAAAGAACAAGACTGTTTTATTAAAAGCTTTATTCAACTTGAATATGGTCATTTGTGCCAATTTTGTTAACAACCCTCATCTGAGAAGTGCTTTGCTCTCTCCCACATTGGTCCTCATGTGCCCGGAAGGCAAGAACTTAAACTACAACCTCCCTCTTATCCTTAGGCTTCTTCCTTCTAGATGGTGGTCCAAGCTGGCTCGACCATCCCCCTGTGCTCCTCCCAGAGGTACCTGTGGCACCCACACCTGCAGGTTGCTTCTTGTCCATCAGCTCTAGGATGGGACCATTTTAGAGTGAGGCCAGAATACAGTTCAGGGTTTTGGACAGTAAGGGTAGTAATGACTCCTATTTGTGACCTGGCAAGTGACAGGTTTTCACATCCATGCACTGGCCTTGCCCATACTCCCAAGACAAGGAACAAAAAAAGCCAGTAGAGCGGAGGCCATGGTTATGTGGAGAAGTGGTTCACTAACTGGACTAGGAGAGGATGAAAACAATTGCATGGCCAGGGCCTGGAGCTTACAGACAAGGGAAGAGATAAAGGAGAGGGGTCCACTTCCTTTGCAATGATCAAGGTATGAGTAGACTTCTTAGCAGACACATTCTTTACCCCCTGGAAAGCCCAGATAAATACATAGATACCTGTATGATTGAATCACTTTGCTGTATACCTGAAATTAACAGAATATTGCAAATCAATTATCCTTCAATAAAGCAAACAAATAAAAGAAGTCACTGCCTTAGTAAGATACATCAGCTAGGGCCACAGGTGAGTTGATGTGGAGGTGAGGTCCAGAGACCACCAGCAGGGGAAGACTCTTCTTGCTGGGACATCACAGCCTGGGGAGGGCGATAGAGGAGCCCCTGCTCCTTCTGGATCCCAACAATCCTAACTCTCTGACTTTCTCCCATTGTCAACCCGTTCCTATACCTGGCCTCTCATTGCTAGTTCACCTGCCTCTCCCTTCATTCTGCCTCCAGGGTCACCTTTAGTCCAAAGGAAGTGGTTTCTGATGGGAGGGGAGTTAGGGGGAAAATGGATGCATGTGTGTGTATGGCTGAGTCCCTTTCCAGTTCACCTGAAACTATCACAACATTGTTAATCGACTATACTCCAACACAAAGTAAAAAGTTCTTAGTATGAAAAAAAGGTGGTTTCTCCCCGCCTCCCATTCTCTCGTGCCCCCTCCTCCCTTAATCCAGGCACCAGGCCCCTTCCTTCTCTCTCATCTATCACCTACATCCATCCCTTCCCTGCTGTGCTCAACCACAGAAATGCCAAATTCCTAACACCCAGCTTCATTAATGTGGTCTCCCTCTCTTTCCCTTTAACAAGGTACCTCTGCACTTTAGCCCCTCACGTGTCCCTGGACCCTGCACTGCTCTGGGGGTGGCTAAATCAGGTCCTCCTGCAGATTCTCATAGATCTGGGTGAGCTCCTCCAACTTCCTCTCCAACTCCCATGCCCGCTGCCTCAGGCTTTCAGCTGCTACTGTTTTGGCACCATCATGCAAGTGCTTTGACTCCTTCACCAGGAAGCCCACATCCACCAGAAGGAAGACCCCTGCAGTGGCCAAGCCTGCGATCCGGACTCCTTTGGTGATTGTTAAAGCTGTGGCTTTGAAACCTGCCTCTATCTGCTGAATGGCTGGGCCTGAGATCCTCCCAGGGCTCATGTAGATGTTTGCACTGGGTGCAGAGCCAGGGTTGGCTTTGCCTGTCTCCATGGCATAGATGTTCATTTCAATGCATTGCACAGCTTCTGTGACTTTCTCTGTTGTGTCAACAATGTGGGGGTTGCTCTTGAGTACCTCTAAGAGAACCTTCCATTTCTTGACGACACTTGACATCATGTGACTGGCTTCGGTTTCTGCTGATGACCTCTTCACATGTTCGATGATACTGGTGGACACATGGGTCACAGCAGCTGCTGCTCCCAGTCCTATCCCAGTGGCCAAGAGCACCACACTGGCCCCTGCTGTCACGGGTGCCAGAGCCAGGCCAACAATGGTTAGAATACTAGACACAGCACCAGTGCTATGGGCCATCACATTGGAGATGGTACATCCCTTATGCACCTTGTCAACCTTGTCTGCGAGCTCGTGGAACTTGCCTATGAACTCCTCCAGCTGCCGTTTCACCCGAGGAAACTTAATCACAAACCTCCTCCTGTCCAGCTGCTCTTTGGGGACTCTTTCTTGGCCCTCCTCAACCAAAGCTCTTTTTAATTCATTCAGGTATTTGTGTAGTTCCTCTGCCTCTTCCCTGTAACAATGAAGGTCAAGGGATTAGAAAGGCAGTTTGCTTGTCTGTAAAACTGGCTCCATAATATCTATTCTTCATAAATACAGATATGTTACTATCAATCAATTAGAGAAGAATTTTATAAGTGTAAACTTTTCTCTTTGAACCTTAAACACATTTCATACTTTATAGATGCTCCAACTTGACATAACTAAACTTGGAATAGGTAAACAAAAGTCACCTTAGGACACTGGCAACTTAAGAGAGGTATTTGAGAGAAATCCCAGGTGGTCCAGAGGTTACAACTCTGCACTCCCACTACCGGCCTTGACTCTATCCCTGGTTGGCGAATGAGGATCCCACAGGCCATATGGCTCAGTCAGAGAAAAGGTATGTGGTAAAGATGTCTCACAGGTGGGTCAACACCTTCACTTCTAAAGAGTTTTTGCAGTAGGAACTCCACAGATAAACAAAGACAAGTAGGACTGGTTGAGAAAACCTTCATTCAAGAGCCTCAGTGTGTAGTGAGAAGTCTCCATGGTCTTTGCCCTTGGCTCCTGCAAAGTGGTCCCTAAACCCCTATTATTGCGACTGATAGGAGTGTCCTTGCCTGCCCAGGTCTTTGGCCACTGGTCAGTCTGACAAGGTGACGAGTGATCGTAGGTCTCTGGGTCTCTTGGTGTCAGTTCTGCCATCTGGGAGAGCTGGACGCTAGGGCACGAGTCTAACCTCCAGGAGGGGCTGGAGATGACAGGTCAGGGTAATCTGGCTTTTAAGCAAGGTGAGTGTCCCTGATGGGCAATACTCTGTGCATCGTGTCACACACCGAATCCAGGTCAGTACGTGTCCTGAGGACAATGGAAGCTTCGACTGTGAAACCTGCCCAGACTCTGCCCTGTGGCTGGTGGGAACTTTTCTCCTTCTCTGTAGTAAACTGTAGCTGGGATCATGAAACCCTCAGTGAGTTTGTCTATTCTATCGGGAATTCTTGAAACTGAGAGTTGTTTTGGGGATCCTCTAAATTTGTGAATGAGGTCAAAGTAAGGGCAGTCCTGGGCACTGTGCCCTTACTCTTTGCAGACTGGCTGTCTCTATGACTTAGAATTTTTTAAACCCCAAAAGTCAGAGCTAGAAGCACCTTATAATCACTTGACCTGCCATCTGCTGTCTTCTAAGCATTGTGCCCTTGACCTTCTCAGCAGAAGGTCATAGAGACCACCCACTGCCCCAGTTGACAGGAAAGCAGGAGATGTGCTATGAGTCCTGGTTTCCCTTGGACTCTCCAGCTCACCTCACTGACTCCTGACCCATCACCCAGCACCCTCAACCGCTCAGGGGTCACCAACATAACTCACAATTTACCTGGCGACAGCATCACCTGCCTGCACCCCAGGCTGTGTGCAACTTTGGAGAACCTCTAAAGATTTAAGACACTTGAGGAAACACCCATCTGAACGGCTGAGCCTGAAGAGACTGGCACTTGCACAGCTGGTGGAGGAAGCATTTTCCTCTTGGGTGGGGATGCGTGAGGCTCCTCAGAATCCCTCAAATGACACACAATTGGAGCCACTCATTGTGACCCTGGAGGGCTCACTGAGTCACACGGCCTTCCCACTGTCAGGGGGACTCCACGTAGACTAGGAGAGGGTCCCAGATGGAGGGAGAAGCCAGGTCCAAGGCAAGGTGTGCAGACAAAGTCACCCAGGGCCCTCTAGCCCAGCGTGAGGGGATCCCATCAGGGAGGGAAGAAATGCTCCCCCCTCCCACTCAGGGGACCTCTGCTAGGGTCACAGTCCCTTCAGTTCTGTGTCCTTAAGGCCCACTCTCCTCATTCTAGTCCTGGTCCTGCTACCCAAGCCTGCCTACTAGTCCTTCAACCTAGACCCTCTGTTTCACCCTGACCCCTGGGTCTGACCCTGGTGCAGGCCTCCCTGGTCCTTTGGACAAGATGATTGCTCTTGGTTCCCCACCTCTGACCCTGCAGTTCACTCTGAGGCCATCACCACAATCCATCAGACTGAATTGCTCTTCCCATTGGACACAGGACAGATCTGAGATTCAAAGTCTTAGGCCCACAGGCCCAGGAGCTGGGCAGGGCTAAATCCAGGATCCCACCAGCTCCTCCAGTTCCTCTCTAGCCTCTCTGCCTTATGGGCCAGCAGGATCCAGCAGGGTTGTTACAGTTCCTAACATGGGGAATAGAAAGACTGTAGGCAGAAGCCAGGAAACAAATGGTGGTGTCAGGATTTTCTAACTTGTTCCAAAGGACATTCTGCTTGGTTCTTATCACCAGAAAGAAGACCCTTGAGCCCTGTCTCTTCCCAACAAGTTTTTTAAGTGTTTGTATTAACTGAGTACTTAATCTGTGTCAGTCATTACAGGAAGCACTTTACATGCATGATCTCAGTGTCCTCACAATAAAAATGAAAAGATGAAGAAACTAAAGCAGAGAGTAGTTCAGTAACTTGTTAAAGGTCACATAACCTGCCCCCTCCTTGCAGGTTTCAATTCTTCTCAACCTCAGATGATTCACTGTCAGCAAATGACATGGAGGAAACATTCCTGATGGGATCTTGAGAAGGAACACCCTTGACCCCAACCATAGGGTCCTGCCTAGAGGAGGTGTGCCTGCCAGGAGGAAGCTAGCCTGGTGCTGGGGGATGTGGGTGACCTTCCTGGTGCACGTGGGCAGGTTACCTGGACAAACTGGCCTCAGTCTTAATTCTCTCCAGGAATTCATTCAGCAGGAGGAGTAGTTCCTTTCTGCCCAGTATGTCCCAGAGACATTCAACAACCTCCTCAAAAAAGATCTCAATATCTAGATGAAAGAAAAGGGAATAAGATTAGAATAATTTGTGGTGGAACATAAATGTTATTGAGTATAAAGTAGTTAAAATTCATCTTGCTGAGCAGCAGTCGCCTGGGGTGCTCTTGGTGAGGTCACCTAGGGTTATGGATGGACTGTCCCCCCACCCCCAATTTGTGTTGAATGTTAACCTCCAGGTGACCTTTTTGAAGATAGGGCTTGTAAGGAGGTTAGGTGGAATGAGGTCCTACGTAGGATTCCCAGGTAAATAGAGGTCAAGGTGGGATTCCCAGGGAGTTCTAATGGTAAAGAACTTGTCCACCAATGCGGGAGATGTGATAGATGTGGGTTTGATCCCTGAATCAGGAAGATCCCTTGAAGGAGGGCATGGCAAGCCACTCCAATATTCTTGTTTGGAGAATCCCATGGATAGAGGAGGCTGCCAGGCTGCAGCCCATGAGGTTGCAAGGTTGGACATGGCTGAGCAACTGAAAACACACACACAAAGAGAAGAAAGAGCAAGTGTGATCTGTTAGTTACCACTTCCAGAATAGACAGGTAGCACCCTATAAATGAGTGCTTTCATGTTTGGGCAGTGAAACAAGTGAATACTCACCTTAAATGTGGTAAAGAATGTAATGATTGTAAATAGCCTCAGATCACAGCAGGGTAAGATTACTCCTCAATGAGTTATCAAAATCCCTGTGTGATTTCAGAGATCTGGAGGTTATTGAATTGCAGCTAAGATATTGGTGGCCAGGCTATATATATGTATGTGGGCTGGGACGTGATATAAAATGTGTTTCTTGCTAAATCCACACAAAGAGGCATTATTCTTATTTCACAGAAGAGGAAAGTGAAACTCAGGCAGGAGGAGGGACAGCCCAAGGCCACAGAGCCGAAAGCTCTGAGGTTGAATCCAAGGTCAAGTGTCAGACATTTTTTGGACATGACTTTGAATCCTCCTTACATTTAAAACTCCTGTGGTTTCTTCATTCTACTCTATAGGACACAATGGGGATTCTTTGCAACTCATTTTTGGTGGTGAGCATGCAGTAGTGTATATAGAAGTAGAAATATAACGTTGTACATACGAAACTTAAAAGAACATTACAAACTCATGTTACCTAGCTTTAGAAAAGACTTTAGGGTCACACGCCATTGAGTAAAACTACCATGTGAGAACATTCCTGCTTCTGACCACAGACTCTAGGATGGGCAGGGGAAGGGATCAACCACATGGAGGAGGGGTGGAGTCAATATGATCCTCATCACTCCTCCTCTCTAGGTGGGAGGCAGCAAAGGCCAGAATGAGGTTCAGTGCAGAGTCCACTGACCCTTGCAGAGTGGCTGGGCAAGAGCCGGAGGAAACAGCTTCTGTGGTGATGCCCCAGGTTCTGGGAGCAGCAGAGGCGAGGGTCAAGGGAGAGAGCAGGAGAAGTTCCAGTGAAGCTGGAGGACCTCCTCTCCTAGGCTTGCCTGGCCTTGGGGACACCCATCTGCTGTCCATGCTCCGCATGTGCTCTCCCGGCCTCTGTTCTGAGTCACTTGCTGGGTGGTGGGAGAGGCAGGAAGTCAGCACCTTGGTCATGGATCCTGAGCAGAGGGCCAGGAAGGAGGCTGTGGGCAGACTCCAGGGTGAGGGGAATCTCCTGGTCTCTCTTGGAAGCTCAAGGATGCTTATCCATCCTATTCATGGTTCTTGATTCCTCTGTAGTATAACTCATCCTGGAAACACCACCCTCAATTCTGGATCACAAGTAGGAACCTTCCAGAGAAGAGGCAGCTGACTACCTGAGCAGTGTCCGAAGTTCTCTGAGCTCATGGTGGTGGCAGGGGCTCTCACAGACTTCCCATCAGCTCCTTGTCTGTGTCAGGCTGGAAGGAGGTATGACCTCAACGCTGGAGAAGAGAAATAGACTGTGAGCTCCACTGTGAGGGCGCAGTGGCTGCAGGGAACAGCGAGGGCCAAGTTCTCAGCGGGTTCCCCTTGGACGGCCACCAGGTCCTCCAGGGACTTAGCCCAGTGTGGTTCTCTGTCTCCTGGGCTCTGCTGGTTGTTAGTTCAGCAAAGTCACTCACCTCCTACAGCTCCTTCCAAGCCAAGTCAGAATCCTGCTCTCCTGTTGGGGCCAAGAAGAAGGTAATCAGACAGGAGACAGCCATCTGTGAAGTTATAGGAACAATCAAACCAGAGACTAGAACAGATAGGAGATGATACTCTGGAAATGAAGTGAGATTGGGATATCTGTGGTTTCCAATTGGTATTAACTAATATTAATAGTAATATTGATCCAATGTCATTGACATGCAGGCTCCTGAAACTCACTTAAACTTAGCTTAGTCCAAGTTTTTGCGCTGGTGCCAGAGTCTGGACTGGAACCCGAGTCTTTCTGATGCAAATCACACATTTTGGATGACTATGCTCTACTCCCTAAAATAAACAAAAATATGTATTTGTGGATATATGTTAACTGGTAAATGACTGTTTTCATCGCAAAATGATGAGCTCCCTGTGCTCAAGTCTCTCCTTGACAAAATTCCTGGTGATACAGCTCCCACAGCCCAGGTCCTCCTTGCTTGTGCAAGAGCCTTTTTTCCCACAAGGGCCTCGAGTCCCACCAGCCCTGCCCCAATTCCTGTCTCCCTGCTCTGAGTGGCTGAGAACTCCTGCAGGTGTTCTGTCCTCCTTGTTTTCCCCTCCTGATTATTGGACTTGATGTAGTTTCTAATCCTTTATGTAAATAATAGTGCAAAGAATATTCTCCTTGTATAAAACTTCACCTACATCTGAGACTGTATCCTTAAGCTATATCTAGAAGTAGAATAAGATCAGATGGCATCAACACCTAGATATTTCCATACCTAGAGCCACAATGTTATGCAAACAAACTATAGCAATTTATGTTCACACTTTTAATATACGAGGGTGTCTATCCTTTCATATATACCCATTCTCCGTGGTCTTTCTTTAAATAAAAGATCATATCTTTATCATTAAATAATTTATTTTGGTTCTGCATGTGATTAACTTGCCATGGGAGATGAGAAAGGAAAGCAAGTGTTGATGATGTGTAGCTACGATTTTTGAGAAAGCAAAAGAGCATCTGTCAACCACTCCTCCTGAGACTTGACTGAAATGATGGTAAAGGTATATACTGGTATAATTCCATCTACTGATAAGAGTGCATGGTTTCCGTAGTGTAGTGGTTACCATCTTCACCTAACACTCAAAAGGTCTCTGGTTCACAATCGAGTGGAAGCAACTTCACCTGGGCTTCCCTTGTGGCTCAGTGGGTAAAGAATCCACCTGCAATTCAGGAGACGTGGGTTCGATCCCTGGGTTGGGAAGATCCCTTCTAGAAGGGGACAGATACCCACTCCAGTATTCTGGACTGGAGAGTTCCATGGACTGTGTAATCCAAGTGATCACAAAGAGTCGGACATGACTGAGCAACTTTCACTTTCACTGATAAGAGTAACTTGTGTTTGTGATCGTTGCTCTGCATTGGTATCGGCTCTGAAACTTTACCAATGGTACCTCATATGTCATTCCGTTAGCTTTTGAGATGTGTACCATTGTATCCTCATTCACAAATAAGGAAGCTGACATAGGTGTTACCTGACTTACCTAAGGACAGAAGTCTTGCCCTTGGTACCCTGGTTCCACCCCACTCACTGGGTCAAGAACCCATACTTGCCTCTCCTCCCTCTGCTGCTAATAAAAACAAACATGGGAGCAAGAGGAGACCAGAGTTTTTAACAAATATTTGAAGACACACTGGATGGGGAAGTGATAGCTGAATAAAGAGGAGTGCAGTAGAGGGAGAGAAACAGGGAGCCTGTTCATAGGAGAGAAGGATTGTCTGCTGGGCAGAGACCCAGAGAGGGAGCAAGATGAGAGGGAGGCTGAGGGGAGAGCAGGGGACAAGCTCACCAGCCCCACATCCCATCCCATATTCACAGCAGCCTTCACTCTTCACCAGACTTTTAGAAGGTTACTTGAGAATGAGATGCAGGAAAACACATAGATTACATGTTTGTTTAATTATGGAGGAAGGTAAAGGATACCCATGAGAGAGACAGACGTGGGATCCAGGAATCAGGAACATCAACCCAGTGGGAAAGGAATCCAAGGATCCCAGCTGGGTGCACAGCAGACCTAGAGAGAAACCAGTCCAGAATGGGATAAGAAGTCCAGAGACTGTAGGGACAGAGCACTCGGTATCACATGAGGCACAGTTGGAAAGAAATGGAGGAAATGTTGAAGAGAAAGAATGCAAGGGGTGAAGATGAAGACAGTTAAAAACATCAGGAAAAATTAAAGCGCAGGAGGATTGTTGGATGACATCACCGACTCAATGGACATGAGTTTGGGTAGGCTCTGGGAGTTGGTGATGGACAGGGATTCCTTCTGTGCTCCAGTTCATGGGGTCACAAAGTCTGACACGATTGAGCGACTGAACTGAACGGACCTGCTGAGAAGCATGTGCAGCTATATGGTACAAGTTAGCTCATAAAAAATGTATTAAAATATCACCAAAAATGTAAATTCTTTTATTTTTTTTTAATCTAAAGTAAATATATCTATGTCCAAGTCCTTTGGAGACTGTTTTAAAACTGAAGTAATATGAATATATATATAATATGATATAACTCACAGATGTATAATATAGTGATTCAAAAATCTTAGTTTTCTTTCATTTATAGTCATTATAATACAATCTTTATCTTTTAAAATGAAACAGAGTATTTAAATATGTGAAGTAAATGTACTTGCTAATTTAAAAATCGAAATACACTTCTAGAACTTGGGAGGCAAAGCACTGAAGGGAGGAGGAGGATTAATATCTCAGTTTATAAAGCTGGGAATCAAGAAATAGTAGGTCCAGTCGAGAGCATAAGAAACAAAGATGTAAATAAAGTGCTTACAACTACAAAGCTTCTTAACGGAGGATATACAATTAGTGGAATAATGATATAAAGAGAAGAAGGGGACAGGTACAATAGAAAGTAGAAAAATAACTGAAATCCTCATTTTTCCGAATAAGATGTAAATAAATCCTATCAAATTTAAGTCAAGAAAAAGCAAAATGCAATACCTACTACTTATTAGCGATTGTGGTTGATGACTTCCCACTTTGCACCAGGCACCTTCCCAATCGCTTGGTATGAATTCACTTCCTGTTAGTTCTCACAATGATCCTATAAGAAAGGAAACTGAAGCTCAGAGAGGTTAAGGAATATATTCAAGGCACACAGCTAGTGCTAGAGCCAGAATCCAAATCCAGGTTCCTGTCTCCTGCGTACACATTCTCACACTATTCTACTTCCCAAAGTAGTAATATCATTTAAAGAGATTGATTAACTATCCAAAGAAGAAACTTTTCCTTGGGAAGGAATGAGCAGAATCCTCTGTACAAATTGATCTGTTTTAACCATATGCACTTAGGACTGGATTGTTTTAACTGTAAGACAACAGAAGTCACTTTATAGCAGACAGTAACCCACAAGAATGGGGTGGTTTCTAGTGCCATCCCCTTAAAGATCATGGAGGCAGTTGAATTAAATGCCAACAAGAAATGTGTGACTCCTGCTGTGACAACTGTCAGTGTAGAAGACATGTTTGTGTTGATGAAACCTAGTTCTCTAGAAAAGTAGGCATGAAAATAGAGCTAAACCAGAGTAACAAGAGTGAACATGCTTGGCTGAAAAGCATGAGTGGATTGTAAACAGATATTGTCCAGCAGCATCTTGCCCACCCATGTGTGCACCCATGGGCTTCCATCCCCTCAAAGGAAGGAAGACCCCTTGCCAGGGAGGTGAATCCCAGAGACCAGCATCTCCCCTCTTGCAAAGACAGGATGGTCTTAAAGATGGTCAGAGTAGTGGTCATATGGGGACATTCACGTATAATAATAATAATAAAAGATAATGATTGCTATGAATACATTTCATTGAGACAGGTTGAGTCTGTGAAAGGACATGAGTTCATAATAAAATTCAAATGAGAGGACTTTAGATGTGTATGGCCAAAATGAGAGACATAACGTTTAAAAAGAATGCTAGTGGTTATGCAGGGGATGCAAGGCGAAAGAGATATGGGATTGATCCCTGGGCAGGGAGGATCCCCTGGAGGAAGAAATGGCTGCCCACTCCAGTACTCTTGCTGGGAAACCCATGGACAGAGGAGCTGGGAGGGCTGCATCCATGAGGCTGCGAAGAGCTGGACACACCTGAGCTGGTGCCTTTCTTTTGTCTCTATGGTGCAAAGAAGAGTGAAAGTGATGGAAATATTCTGTGTTAATTGAATTTAATAATAAGAGGAGTCTTGACGTCTCTGGGTATATTCCTCTCTGTTTATTTACACGAATGTTTATAAAGGATGGAGGAAGAACCCCTGACATCCCGAGGCTGACCTGGTGTCACAACAGGGCGATGCTCTTCTCCTATTGGATGTAAAGGCTCTCACAGAACTCCAGCCTCACACAGGGTCACCCTGAGAGCAGAAGTGAGGAGACAGCAAACACCCATCACTGCGCCCTCACCCACACCTCGCCCCCTCCCTTGGCTGAAAAGCATGACTGCTCTTTCTTTACCCATTACAGCTTTATCCTCACTCTGGTCTCCTCTCTCCACTGATGGAGTTACTGAGACTCCACGGTAGTGCTGCCCCTCATTCTCTGCAGCACCCAATCTAGAGCAACCCCATTTCCTTAGAGCTCTACCCAAATCGCCTTACCTAAGCTCCACTCCTAGAATCTTTCCTTCTACACCCTCCTCTGCGAGGCCCACAGCTCCCCCTCAGGAACAGTGACCATCAGCTTGTTTTTAGGGGGTGTGCCTGGTGGCGAAGGCTGGCGGCATTGTCGTGTGGATGGGGGAGAATTCACAAAGGCCCGCCCTCCTCCAAGTAAATACGAGAGGAGAGGTGGCTGGCCCCCTGCCTCCTTCTCTGCCCAGAAGCTGCAGGACCCCAGGAGACAGGCCAGCCTATTGAAATCTTGAAACATGAGAACAGAGTCAAGTCAGAAAAAAGAGGAGGGCTCAGGCAGAAGGGCCGGCTCCTGGATGATGACAAACAATTGTAAATGCGTTGAACACTTGACTCATCTTCTGTCCTTCCCTCCCATTCTTGCCCTGGTCATGACCCTTGTCTGTGGCCTCACATGGGTGTGGATGTGGGCAGTGCTTCCTCTGTTGGATTCCTATCCAGGCCATCTTCCTCTGTTAGCCTCTGAATGGTCCCTTTCTAGAAAGGCTGTTGGTGGGAGAGGGGAGGAACCTGAAGAAGACTGTCCCTGCCCAGCTGCATGGCCAGTCATGTATCCCTCCTCTCCTCATGGGCAGACTGATTCTCCCCAACCATCTCACTCATGTGCCTGCAGCCATGCTCCCTGGGAAGGGAAAGGGGAGTTAAGAAAGTCCCTAGCACAGCACCCAGACCCTCCTGACTGCCCCAGCTCCTGTCTTCCTCACACTCTCTGTCTCCACAGGGCCTGCTGCAGGAGCCTGACACATCACTTGGCACAGGCTGCCCCTCCCCAGGAAACGTGTTTCCCCACTGGCCTCACTATGTGATGGGTTACTTGTCCCTGGAGGCCCAGCTCCAAGCCTCCCTCTGCCACCTTCCTCCAGTTCCTCTCCAGGTCCTCTTGAAGGTCACACTTTCCTGGTCATTATCCCTTTTTGCTCAGTTCCTTCCAGGTCTGAGAACTTTACCCACATCATCAGGGACCCTGTCTGTTCTCTGCTGCTCCTCCTGTCCAGGGTCTCTGGGCACCCTATGCCCTCCTGGGCACAGCTTGGCCAAAATATGAGGGGTGGGACCCCTTCTGGGGACATGAAACAACCAGCTTCTCGATGACACAGCACAACCCCAGTTCCCCTGTGAAAGTTAGAGAGGGAGGGAGCATAGAAGGGGGAGAAAGAGGAAGAGAAAAAGGCGGAAAAGAAACTAAAGGTTGTAATCAGTCAATCATTCAAAAGGATCCAGTGTAAACCAGAGAGAAAAAACTGAAGGGACTGAAGGAAGCATTAAAAATAACATTGATTTGAGGAAACCTTTCTAAATACACATATTCCACAAGATATAAAGGAAATTCTGACCTAATGGTCTCTTGAAAATTAAAATTGCCACGGATCCCATAAATCAGGTCAGAAAAACCATCTGCACAACAGGGAAAACGGAAATCAGCTTTTAAAAACTTATTAAGTGAATAGAACAATCAATTCCCCAGGAGGCAGCTTGCCCAGGGTCACACAGCTCTCTGTGGGCAGAGAGGAGGCCAAGACCAGGCCTTTGGACATGGGTACGAGGGAGGGGTGGGAACATGGTTTTAATAACACTAAGTTTGTAGGGTTGTCTCTGCCGATAAATAACATAGATCTAAGCTCATGCCCCTCCTGCTATACTGATGTCTGTAGAGTTTGGCTTTTTATCTTAATATTGCAACAGAGGGATTATATGTGGACCTTGTGCAGTGAGCCCTTCTCACGTCTTCCAGCAGGGCCATCTTCCCCACACAGGACCACCCATCACCCACATCCTGAGCAGAGCGCCCAGCGAACACAGGAAGTCAATGTTCTTCGACTCCCCGCTTGGCGTCCTGTCCATCTCCAGGCCAAGGTCTCCCCCAGAGCCTGGCACTGAGCCTGGCACTCAGAGGCAGGGTTTTTCACCAACCCTGATTCCTTGTAACTGAAAAACCTCCCCTTTACCCCATCTCCCCAGCCTAGCACCCTGGGGGCAGCTTCAAGGAGGCCAGGCCATCGGAGGGGAGGCTCTGACTCCCCTGTCCTCCTCCACCCCCTCTGCTTCCTGCAGTTTCCCAAAGTACTGAGCACCCCCAACACCCACCTTCCTCCTGGGCTCACTGCTCACATCTCAGGAGCCCACCCTGAGCTGAGCCCACCGGGATGGGTGCTGCCCTCCCTCTGCTCTATTCAGGGGCCCTCAGCTGGGAGGAAGCCCTCAGACACACCTGCCTCCACATCCAGGCTCTGCCCCTGCTTCACCTGCTGCCTCGGCCATGACCTCACCTCTCTGAGCTTCCAGTTCCTTCTTCTGTCGACTAGTGACATATCCTTTCTCAGACATTCATCCTGAGGTCGGGGAGATGGGCAGGGTCCCTCTCCCCTGCTTACTCAGGCGTCTTCCTCTGGCTGAGTGTCAACAAGATCCAGAATGTCTCAATTGTGCAGATGCAGCCACCAGCTGTGCATTTCTGCAATGACCACATACACCCTCTGGGCCCAGATATGCTCTGGGAAGCAGAACTGAAAACAAAGCTGTCACTTCTGAGTGGTTCAAGTCAAACAAACACCCGGTCCAGCAGGCCCCACCCTGAGACTATTTCCACCTCCAGCTGACCCCCTTAGAGAAAGAAGCCCAGTCCTGACATTCCACAACGTTCTTGACACAGTCCACTCCGTCTCAGGCTCCATGAAGGAAGACCTGTCACCCCACATACTGTGAGTCCTTTGGCAAATCACTACCCACCCATTTCCATCTTCTCACCCCTCTAACCCTACACTCGCCAGCCTGCCTGCCTCATTCACCTTCGTGTCTCCAGCATGCGGTGCAGTCCTAGAGCAGACCAGTTGCTCAGTGTATACTGGTAATACTCTGCTGCTGAGGATCACGTCCAGGTGGCTTCTAGGATTCGCTCACACTTCTAGGTTCTTCTGTCAGGGACACCTGCTGCATCCAGCCGGGTGAAATGCTTTCTGCAAAGCCCAAATCTGGCATCACCTCCTCTGAGAAGCCCTCCCTGACCTCTCCTGTAGAGTCCACTGTTTCCTGTTTTGCTCCCATGGTACCTGGAAGAGGGGCCTAAGGCCACCCCTCAGCCAGTCTTTCCATACCCTTCCCCCCATCCCTTTTGATCAGATCCCTCTAGACTTAGCCCTGCTGGCAGGGATGGAACTATTGCATTTAGTCCCCATGAGGAGGACCGGCCTTGGGGGTCACTGCCATTAAGTGGATGCAGAAGTTCATGGGAAGGGCTGAGAGCATGCTGCCCTTTTCTACCTCGGCTTATCTCCACCTGAAAACAGATTTTTTTCTCTCCAAATGAAGGACTTTAATCAGAAAACCAGTGTCCTGGCGACTCAGAGAAGTCTACAACGGAGAGCTGGCCCTACCCCCTGTTTGGCTCCTGAGCAAAGAGCCTCTGTGGACGGAGGGTGGAGCGTGTGCCCGGCGCTGTGACTGCACCGTCCACGCCTTTCCTGTTGAACTCTCACACCAGCTCTAGGAGTGTTGGCTCCATTTCACAGATGAAGAAATGGAGAATCAAGTTCCCACCGTCTGGAGTCCTGCAGTTGGACTGCTGGTGAACTTCTAGGTTTGCCTCAGGCAGAAGTGACTGCAGTAGACCTGGGTGCCCCATGGAGGCCCACCTGCCCTTCCCCCAGGGCTGCTTCACCCCAGGAAGTGTCTCTGGGCCATTATGGTCCCCACCATACAGGACTGAGGGAGGGACAGAAAGTTATTCCATGAGGAGAGCCAACCATAGTTTCGTCTTAAAGCCAAATGTTATGTATCTGCTGTGTTTTGCAGGTAAGGGCGCTGAGAGGAGGGGAGAGGTGGGCGCTTTGTTCCAACAACTCAGGGACGTGTGTTTGGTGGGAGAGTGTCAGCAGCTCACGTCCTGCAAACATTCACTTGACACCCTGTTCCCAGGGCTCAGGGCTCAGGCCAGGACAGACACCCCAGAGCCCAGACACAGAGGAGTCAGGGGCTCACGGGCAGCCGCCCCGCCCCCCGACCTGCGCAGGTCCGCCCCTCCCCCACAGGGGCCGCCGGGACTACAGGACGCCTCCACCCCGGGCTTGGGGTCCTCTGGGGACAGCCGGCTCTGGGTGTCACCCCTACAGAAGGGACACAGGGAGGAACAGCGGGAGGCAGGGGTTTTCCTGCAGGGATAATTGGAGCACAGTCACCCCTCCCGCCTGCTCACTTTAAGCCTCAGGCAGAAATACAGGAAGCAGAGGGGCGGGAATGTCACGTGGGCCTCCCCGGGGGACACCTGTCTGCATGAGGGCGCCCAGGCCCCGCTTTATCAGTGCCTCCGCCACAGGCCAGCTGGGGGCCCTGAGCCGGTGGTGGGCGTCCCGGGACTCACTTCCCCGGGGCAGTAGCCCCTGCATCAGGCCTGGAAGCCGATGATGGCGTCTGTGATCTTCAGGTCCCGCTCCTCCTCCAGGTGGACTAGCACGGCTCCCAAAGAAGACCTTGCTCTGGCCCATGCGGTACAGATTGCTCTCGAGCTCCAGGGCCTTGATCTAGAAGAGGAGAGCTGGCCGCTGACCACATGCCACCCCAGCCAGCACAGAGTCCTGGAGAAAGGCCAAGGCCCTGGATCGGGCTTATGCTCTGCTGATGGACTTCTCCTGGTGCAGGGAAAGTGGGGTGGAGGGACACCAGGAAGGGGGCAGGAGGGGGCCAGTACAGGCCAGGTAAGGAGTCAGACTTGCAGAGAAACACAGAACCTGGGCCCTGAAGGGATCTTACCTGCTGGCATCTCTGTCCCTGTGCATTTCTAACAAAGATAGCAGTGGACATGGGGACTCTGGTATATTACTCTAGGTAATTAGAGAAAGTGTATTTATTTAAACAGGTAGTTTAAAGTAAGAGGGGCTTCAACATACTTAGGAACGTAAGCTGCAAAGCAGGGGAAGCCAAGAAAGTGGGGCCAGGTGCAGGATGGCACGCAAGGGCCACTAGTGGCTTGGGAGTACCGCTGTGACAGGATGAATCACTCATCAACAACTGTCATTGATGAGGTGGCTGGGCCCAGACTGGGTGTAACCCAGCATCTGAGTGTAACCAGTTGTTAGACACTCTGTGCAAGCAACACAGTTTGCCGAGAAGAACAAGCTTTCGTCTAAGCCAGGACCTCCACAGACTGAGGACACCCCTGTTCAATTAGGTCCAAGCCCTGGGATCCAGCCCCTGGAGGCTGTGTGCCAGGTGGTATGAAGTCAGCTATGCCACTTGTTGCCCATAACTTTGGCAGTAACAAAGTCAACAATGCCTACAGGTGTGGCCCTCACCCAGGGGGCTGTGCCACACTCCCTACAATTCCCCAACCCTCACCCAGGTATCCAGAGATGTCTGGAAAAGGCAGCCCCAGAGGCTTGGGAGGAGGGAAGGGGCTCGAGAGAGAGAGGCTCATATTAAAGATCTTGAAGCCAGCGATATCCAGGATCCCGATGAACAAGACGTCCTGCCTCTTGGTCTTGACCAGAGCCTTGTTGATGCGCAGGACCAGTCAGTGGAACATGCGCTGATAGGTGGCCTTGGCCAAGGCCTTGGTAGCAAAATCAGCCTGCAGGAACACCCAGGGTGGGTGGCGGTGGGGGGCGGATGTGTCAAACACAGGGAGCCTTGAAGTGTTCATTCCCTTTACCCCAACAATGTCATCTGCAGGGCCCACCCCCAGAAAAACAGCCTCAAAGATGAGGAGAAAATTTCATACACAGATATGTTCACTGCAGTGTTATTTAAAATGAAGGAAGTTGCAAGAGCCTAAATTTCAATAATATGGGCAGAGCGAACTTACACAATTTCAAAGTGTTAGTCATTCAGTTATGTTCAAGTCCTTGTGAAGCCACAGACTGGCCAGACTCCTCTGTCCATGACGTTCTCCAGGCAATAATACTGGAGTGGGTTGCCATTCCCTTCTCCAGGAAGTCTTCCCCAAGGGATATGAACTCAGGTCTCCTGCACTGTGGGCAGATTCTTTAGGGTTTGGCCACCAGGCAAAGACCTTTTTAAAATATATGGATAAACTAAAGTATGTACAGAAGAAATGACAAGATTTTTGAGGTTTGCTTCTAAAAACATAGCTGCGCTGTAGGGAGATGTCCAATAATCTTACTGGGGAATTATTTTACTTCTCTAGGTTTTACCCCATTTCTTGAATCTGAACTGTTAGTTGTAGTGTTTTCATAATGAAATATACAGCTTCTTTAAGTATCAGGTTAAAGAATGATTGGCCATAACATGTCTGCTGTCTCTCAGAAACACTGTCACTGTCTTTGGAGGGAGGGCTTTGCCCAGACTCAGCTGTCATCACCGGTGTGAGGTCCAGGACATCACCCCTTGGAAAAGAACAAGTTAATGTGAACTTCCAGGCATTGTTGAGAGATGGGAGCAGGATCTTAAAGATGCCCAGCACCGAGGCATGAGAGACACATGACACTGTCAGCAGAGGCTCTGCCCGGAGGCGCGCAGGCCCTGGGGGGCGGGCACACATGGGTACAGCACACCTCCCTGCCCGTTTCCCCACGTGGGACAGGACAGCAGGTGGGGACAGACAGCTGCAAGGGCTGGGCTCCCGGGGGGTGGGTACACTGCCCCGGGCCAGGATGAGCTGAGCTGCAGAAACACCACAGGCTTGCTTCACTTCCTCCTGGAACAGGACACCCTGCCTTCTCCCAACCAATCAGCTCAACATGGATCAGGGAGGAGGCTCAAGGCACCCAGAGGGCTCACCCAGAATGGCCCTTCCCAGGCAGGGGCCTCAGCCACTCTTCTGGTCCCTGGGCCCAGCTTCCTCCTATTCTCCATTGGGGTGATACCTCCTGCTCTCAGAGGGGCAGTGAGGACCTGATGGAGACCCAGGTGATGGTGCTGACACAGTGATGGCCCAGCCCAGGATCCGCAGGTGTGAATTTCCCTGCAGCAAAGAGGAAGAGGCAGTGGGATTCCAGTGAAGACTGGTGTCAGGGGAGCAATGTTCCTGGAGGCCGGGGTCTCTATTGCACCTCCTTGTTGCCTGCACATATATAACATACATGCAGAATACTGAGAAAGGGGCCCAACGGAGCAGGAGAAGCACTAGCATCAAGCTGGGGCCCTTCCCCCCTGCTGCAAGATGCAACAGGTGGCTATAATTCATGTTTGTCTCCAGCTGGGGAAGTGGACAGGGCACTTACTGTCCTGTGTGGGGTGATTGGACCCAGAACAGTGTGAGGAGAGTCATATCCATTGGTCTGAGAAGAAGGCATGTGTGCATCCAGGAAGCACTAAATCTGGAGCCTCTCTACCTGAGAATTTCCCCCAGGGTTCAGGTCCCTGTTACACATTCATCTTTCTCATCTTTCAGCCTGAACTATTAGGCCAAGGATACAGTCCCCAGGCCCAAGTTATTCTGTCTCCTGGGACCTTGACACTGAGATTCCAGGTGTTTGGCCCTAAGCCCCTGCTCACGGGACCTCAGGGGCCAGACTGTGGGATCCTGGAGGGGGACATGTCCTGCTTCCTGTCCTCCCTGAACTGTGCACGTTGGGGACATCTTTCTGTTCTCTGACCTGGGCTTCTTCCCTCCCAGTGCATGCTCTTCTGCGCTCACTCAACCAAACTCAGTCTCTGTGCTCAGAACCACAGGGCTTCACCTGACACGCATCACCGTGGAGTTGCATCAGCCGCACAGTGAGCTCAATGGGGTCCAGCTCTAGGGGCTCCGGGGCGATGGGCGTGGACACTGATGGTTCTGTACCTGGTGCCTGAAACCTGCCCAGAGAAGTCTGTGCAGGATGGGAATTCTCCAGGAACTGAGGAAGAACTGATGAAGGAATGAACTCACATGTCTGAGGGTCAGGCAGGCGATGGCCATGACTTCTGAGGTCTTCAGAAAGGAATGAGAGGACCGGTTGGATCCTCAGGAAAACCTGGGCTGAGAGGGAGTCAGAGGCACTGAGGAAAGTCTTCCAAGGGAGGTTTGGACAGAAGTGTGGAGAAGGCTGTGCGGCACGTGGGGAGGGACTTAGGAGAGACGTCCTGGGATCATTTCCAGGTCCTGGGTCTTTGGCTTCCTGCCCTGGGCTCCAGGTATGGGAACCTGTTAAGTGCTCACATGCTCGACACAAGGAAACACAGAGAGTCAGTGCCTCATGGAGCAGACCCGTGGGGTGAGAGCAACACCCAGATGCTGCCCTCTTCTCCCTGGAGAGGAGGAGCCTAAGGCATCCCATGAAGTCTCCTCAGAAGGTCCTGGCAGGTGCAACCCCCAATGGGTGACCAGGTCAGAACATGGCCTTGGATGGACTTTCCTTCCTTCCTGTTCGTTTCTCCCAGCCCCTCAGTCCCGCTCCTGGGGATGGAGTGAGCCTAGCGGCCAGCTCTGCCCTTGGGGGACCACAGGGTCCAGCAGGCTAGGCTGCAGGGAGGCTTTGAGCATCTGTGCCCAGAGTCATGGGCCGCCATGGAGGAGGGGAAGCACTTAGGGCTAAGATCAATATTCTTAAGACTTATTCTCGCCCCGTGTGGGGAATAGACAGGTGAGGCAGGGCAGTGCCCTGAGGTAAACACAGGAAAACAGTTCTGGAAGGTCCTGCAGGAGTCCTGCGGAAACGTGAAGGCAGCCTGGGTTTTGCGTGTGCTGTAACTCTGCCCCTCTGTTTACGGCTGACCCCCCCTCACACCTGCACACAGGCCGTCTGCTCTCAGTCACCCTTGGGGGCCCTGTGTCCATCCTGGTCCCCGGGGCTGGAGGAGGAGCATCCCCATGCTCAGCCCAAGTCAGACGACACGGGCTTCCCCTGGGGCATCCCACGGGGCCTGCGGGGCTCCAGGGTCTGAGGGAAATGACTGAATGGGAGCCCAGTGGGCAGGCAGGAGGAGCCATGGAGAACATGCTCCCTGAGACCCTGGGAGACAGGTTCATGGGGAAGGAGGTCAGGCATCTGGAGCCCAGCTGAGCTCATCAATCAATGCAAGGAAGCCTCAGTGAAACAGCTCATATTTATTGAACTAAAGTCTGTAGAACACAATGTGGAGAGAGGCAGATGGTCCTAGAATACCTTGTTTAACTTCATCCCCAACTGAGGAGGAAATTGAGGGTCAGAGAGGCCTTGTCTGTTGGCCCCAGGCTGGTTGATCTCCTTGACACACCGCATAGTTCCTTGATCTGTTGGTGCCTTCTACTTTCCTCTTACTATTTTTCCCAAATCAATCTCTGTTCCTACATAACACTGGGAATTTCATGGGAACTTCACTGGTCTCTCAGTGTACCCTAAACTCAAAGGGCACCTGGATGGATACCTGTCAGATGTTCCATCCACTGTGTTGTCATCACTGCCGCTACCACCACCATCATCACCACCATTGTCATCAAGAAGTCACTGCCTGAAGTGTGATGTAGACCATTCAAAGAAGATATACAGATGGCTAACCAGCATATGTAAAGAGGCTGAACACTGCTAATTATTCAGTTCAGTTCAGTCACTGAGTCGTGTCTGACTCTTCACGACCCCATGGACCACAGCACACCAGGCCTCCCTGTCCATCATCAACTCCTGGAGTCTACTCAAAGTCATCTCCACTGAGTCAGTGATGCCATCCAGCCATCTCATCCTGTGTGTATGCTAATCAAAACTACCATAAGGGATCACCCCCTTACCAATCAGATGGGCCATCAAGTAAAAGTCTACAGACAATCAATATTGGAGATGATGTGGAGAAAAGGCAAGCCTCCTACACAGTTGCTGGGAATGTAAATTGGTGTGGCTGTTATGGAAAACGGTAAAGAAGTTCCTTAAAAACTAAAAATAGAGCTATCATGTGATCCAACAATCCCACTTCAGAGCATATGTTTGGAAAAGAAAAAGTTCCCATTTGAAAAGATACATGCACCCCATGTTGATAGAAATACTATTTACAATAGCCAAAACTTGGAAGTAACCTAAATGTCTGTCACCAGTTGAAGGGATAAAGACAATGTGGTCCATACAAACAATGGAATATTACTCAGCCATAAAAAGAATGAAATAATGCCTTTTGTAGTAACATGTATGGATCTAGTGGTGATCATACTAAGTGAAGTAAGTCAGGCAGAAAAGACAGACATATAGTATCACTTATATGGAGAATCTAAGAAATAGTCTAGGTGGTTCTCTGGCAGTCTAGTGGTTAGAATTTGGTGGTTTTGCTGCTATGGCCATGTTTATCCCACACTGGGGATCTCAGATCCCACAAACTGCTTGGCATGGCCAAAAGAAAGAGTACCAATGAACTTATGAACAAACCAAAACAGACTCATAGTCATAGAAAACATAACTTGTTGTTACTAAAGAGAGAGAGGGGTAAACTAGGAGTATGGGATTAACAGATGCAAACTATCATACATAAAATAGATTAAAAAAACAAAGACTTTATGTATAGCACAGGGAATAATATTCAGTATCTTATAATAATCTGTAATGAAATAATTAAAAAGAACCTAGATATATACATAGATTATGTATAACTGAATCACTTCGATGTACACCTCAACTAACAGAATATTGTAAATCAATTCTACTTCAATTAAAGAAACAAGCAGACAAAAGAAATCACAGCCTAATTGACATAAAATGCTGGAATCAAAGGTGAGTTGTTGGAGAAGTAGGGCTAGAGACCACCACCAGGAAGAGACCCTTCTTGCTGGGTCGTCAAACCCTGGGAAGGGCAATAGAGCAGCCCCTCCTGCTTCTCCTGGATCCCAACAATCCTACCTCTCTATCTCCCATTTTCAACCCTTTTGTATTTCTGGTCTCTTGTTGCTAGTTCCCCTGCCTCTCCTTTTATTCTGCCCCCAGTGACTTCTTTAGTTCAAAGTAAGTGGTTTCTGACGGGAAAGGAGTTGGGGGAGAATGGATACATGTGTGTGTATGGCTGAGTCCCTTCACTGTCCACCTGAAACTATCTCACCACTGTTAATCACCTGTTCCTCAATACAAAATAAAAAGCTCATAGTATGAAATAATAAGAGGTTTCTCCCTCAGCCCCCACCCATTCCCTAGTCACCCTTCCTCCCTTAATCCAGGCTCCTTCTCTCTCCCCATCTATCACCTACATTTACCCCTCCCCTCACATGCTCAGCTGCAGAAATGCCAGTTTCCTAACCCTCGGCTCCAACAATTTTGTCTCACTCTCCTTTTTTCCCTAACAAGGTGCCTCCGCACCTTGATCCTGAATGTGTCCCTGGACCCTCACTGCTCTGGGGGTGGTGGAGTTGGGTCCTCTTGCAGATGCTTATAGATCTGGGTGAGCTCCTCCAGCTTCCTCTCCAGCTCCCTGGCCTGCTGACGCAGGTTTTCAGCTGATACTGTCTTTGCACCATCATGCAGGTGCATTGACTCCTTCACCAAGAAGCCCACATCCACCAGGAGGAAGACACCTGCAGTGGCCGCACCCACGATTCGGGCTCCTTTGGTAACTGCCGAAGCCGTACTTTTGAAAGCTGCCTCTACCTGCTGGACGGCTGGTGCTGAGATTCTCCCAGGGCTCACGAGGATGTTAGCATTGGCTGCAGAGTCAGGGTTGGTTTCGCCTGTCTCCATGGCATGGATACGTCTTTCAAGGTGTTTCTCAGCTTTTGCCAATTTCTCTGTTGTGACAACAATGTGGGGCTTGCTCTTGAGTACCTCTAGGAGCACCTTCCATTTCTTGACAGCAATTGACATCAATTGACTGGCTTTGTTTTCTGCTGATGACCTACTTACACGTTCCACGATGCTGGTGGACACAGCGGTCACAGCACTCGCTGCTCCCAGCCCTAGCCCAGTGGCTGAGAGTGCCATACTGGCCCCGGCTGTCACAGGTGCCAGAGCCAGGCCAAGGATGGTCAGGGCACCAGATAAAGCGCCGGTGCTGTGGGTCACCACATTGGAGATGGTACAGTCCCTGTGGACCTTGTCTACATTGTCTGCAAGCTCCCGGAGCTTGCTTATGAGCTCCACCAGCTGCTGCGTCACCCGAGGAAACTTCCTCAGAAACCTCCTCCTGTCCAGCTGCTCTTTTGGGAGCGTTTCCTGCTCCTTCACAGCCAAGTCTCCTTTCAATTCATTCAGATATTCATGTAGAGCATTCATGTCTTCCCTGTAACATGAAGGTCAAGGGCTTAGAAAGGCAGTTTGCTTGTCTGTAAAATGGGTTCAAAAATTTCTATTCTGCATAAATACAGAGATAGTACTATAAATCGATTAGAAGAGAAATTTACAGAAGTAAAATTTCCTCTTTCAACATTAAACACAGATTTTATACCTTTTAGATGCTCCATAAACTTCTTCAATCCTCTAACAGATAAACAAAAGTCACCTTAGGATACTCGTAACTTAAGAGAGATATTGGATGGAATTCCCTGGTGGTCCAGAGGTTATGACTCTGCACTCTCACTGCCTCGGGCATGACTCAGTCCCTGGTCAGGGTAGAAGGATCCCACAAGCCATGTGGCCCAGCCAAAAAAAAAAAAAAAAAAAAAAAGGTATTTGGTAAATACCTCTCAGAGGCAGGGCAACACCAGCACTTCGAAAGAGTTGGTGAGTGGAAACTCCAGAGAGAAACGAAGAGAAGTGGTATTAGAGCAGAAAACCTGCATTCAAGGACCTCAGTGTGTGCTGAGGAGTCAACTTGATCTTTGCCCTTGGCTACTGGGAAGTGGTCCCTAAGCCCCTAGAATATCGTGGCTGGTACCAGTGTCCTTGTCTGCCTGGGCCTTTTGGCCACTCTTCAGTAGGACAAGGAGACATGTGATGGGGCCTCTGGAGGAGGTGGACTCTAGGACATTCGTCTGATCTCTGGGAGGGGCTGGAGACCACAAGTTAGGATTATTTGTCTTTAAACGGGTGAGTGTCCCTGGCAGGCAGTGTTCCTTGTGCCCTGCCACTCACCAAACTCCAGAACAGTAACGCATCCTGGGGACAATAGAAGCTTCGGGAGTGAAATTTGCCCAGACTCTGCCCTGTGGCTGATGGAAACCCACAGGCTTCCTGTAATGCACTGGGGTCATGATGGCTCTCAGTGAGTCCTGTCTGTTCTATAGGGAATTCTCACACCTGAGGGGGGTTTTGAGGATCCCCTAAATATGCCATTGGTTCAAACAAAGACGTAGTCCTGGGCACTGTGCCCTCACCCTTTGCAGATTGGCTGTCTCTATGACTTAGAATTTGTAGAAGAAAAAAAAAAAAAGCCCAAGGTCAGAACTAGGAGGCACCTTAACAGTCCTTTAGTCTGCCATCTGCGGGCTTCTAAACCTTGTGCCCTTGGCCTTCCTAGCAGAAGGTCCCTGAGTCCATCCACTGCCCCAGCGGCCTGGAGATCAGGAGATGTGTGCTGGTTCCTCTTGGACTCTCCAGCCCACCTCACTGACTCCTGACCCAGCACTCAGCACCCCTGACCTCTCAGGTGTCACATGTTAATCTGTGACAGCTTCATGACCCTGCACCCCAAGGTCATGTGCAACTTTATGGAACCTCTAAAGGTTCAAGAGGCTTGAGGAAACACCCATCTGAATGGCTGAGCCTGAAGAGACCTGCATTTGCACAACTGGTGGAGGAAGCATTTTCTTCTTGGGTGGGGATGCACGAGGCTCCTCAGAATTCCTCAAACGACACACAATCACAGCCACTCATTGTGACCCTGGAGGGCCCCCTGAGCCACATGGCCTTCCCACTGTCAGGGAGGCTCCACGTAGATTAGAAGAGGGTCCCAGATGGAGGGAGAAGCCAGGTCCCAGGCAGGGTGTGCAGACACAGTCACCCAGGGCCCTCTAGCCCAGCATGAGGGGATCCTGTCAGGGAGGGAAGAAATGTCCCCCTCTATCACTCAGGGGACCTCTGCTAGGATCACAACCTCTTCAATTTTGTGTCCTCAGGGCCCACTCTCCTCACTCTAGTCCTGGTCCTGCTGCCCAAGCCTACCTATTAGTCCTTCAACCTGGACCCTCTGCTCCACCGTGACCCCTGGGTCTGACTCTGGTCCAGGCCTTCCTGAGCCCTTTGGATGAGATGATTTCACTTGGTTCCCCACCTCTGACCCTGCAGTTCACTCTGAGGCCATCACCATAGCCCATCAGATTGAATTACTATTCCCACTGGACACATGAAATCTGAAACTGTAACACATAAGCCCAGAACCCAGGAGCTGGACAAGGCTAGATCCAGGATCCCATCAGCTCCACCCAGTTCCTCTCCAGCCTCTCTGCTTTGTGGGCCAGCAGGATCCTGCAAGGTTGGTACTGTTCCTAAGGGGACTAGAAAGGCTTTATCTAGGTAGAAGCCCGAGTAATACAAATGATGGCGTCAGTATTTTCTGACTTGCCCCAAAGGAAATTCTGCTTGGTTCTCATCACCAGAAAGAAAATTCTTTCCCAAAGTCTTTTAAAATGTTAATATTGATTGAATACCTACTCTGTATCAGTCATTATGGAAAGATCGTTACATGCAAGATCTCAGTATCCTCACAGTAAAACTAAACAGATGATGATGCTAAGGCAGAGAATAGTTCAATAATTTGTCCAAGATCACATAACTTGCCCCTTCCTTACAGGTTTCATCTTTTCTCAACCTGAGGTTGTTCAATGCCAGCAGAATCTCATGAGGAAACATTCCTCATGAGATACTGAGAAGGAACATCCTACCTCCACCATAGGGTCCTGCTTGGAGGAGGTGTGCCTGCTAGGAGAAACCTATTCTGGTGCCGCGGGGTGTGGGTGACCGTCCTGACACACCGATCCACCTGTGGAGCTTACCTGGACAAACCAGCCTTCGCCTCAATTTCCCTCAGGAATTCAGTCAGCAGGAGAAGCAGTTCCTCTCTGCTCAGTATGTCCCAGAGACACTCAGCGACATCCTCAAAGAAGATCTCAATATCTAGATGAAAGGAAAGGGAATAAGGTTAGAAGAATTTGTGAGAGAAAAAGGGAAAGTGTTAGCCGCTCAGTCCTATTTGACTCTTTGTGACCCTGTGGATCGAAGCTCACCAGGCTCCTCTGTCCATGGGACTCTCCAGGCAAGAATACTGGAGTGAGTAGCCATTCCCTCTTCCAGGGAATCTTCCCAACCTAAGGATAAAATCCAGATCTCCCACATTGCTGGCATATTCTTTACTGTCTGAGTCACTGGGAAACCGCAGAAGATTTTGTGGTGGATCATAAATGGTATTGGGTAGCTTTTTTTTTTTTTTTTTTAACCTTGTGTAACCTGGGGGAGGGCTCAGAGATTTTGACCATCCACTCTAGAACAGGTATCTAGATCACCATGGTGACAGAAGTTGAAGAAAGCTATTTGAATTTTTTAATTTCATGGATCCAAAGTGCTGAAGCTCCAGTTGGATGTTGGTGTAGCAATTCTGAAAGACCACCAGGTTCTAACAAAGTCCAAGCATGTGGTGTAAACTCAGTGGACGTATATATTCTCTCTGGCACTCACAGTATAAAACCACTTCAACCTTATACTCCTAGCTGAGATGTGACTGGGATGGTAGAAACTGCTGGAGAGAATGTATCTTCTTTCAAGAAAGGTGACATTCACTACCAGGATGATCTCTGGGGGCTACGCTGAGTATGCTCTGGGAGCCCATCACACTGTTCACATGCTTCCCAAAAAAACTGGACTTCAAACAAGGAGCTGCCATCAGCATCTCATGTTTTACTACTTATAAAGTCTGCTCCTCAGTGCCCGTGTGAAAGCTGGAGAAAGTGTTCTGGGGCTAGTGGAGGAGCTGGAAGAGCAGCAGGCCAAATGGTTAGAGCTTATGGCTTAAAGATTTGGGGCATAGCTACTAGTGAGGAAGGACAAAAGATTGTTTTGCAAAATGGAGCTCACGAAGTGTTTAACCACAAAGATGCTAATTATATTGATAAAACTAAGAAATCTGTTGGTGAAAAAAGAGTTGATGTGATTATTGAAATGTTTGCTAATGTCAAACTTAGCAAAGATTTAAATTTTTTGTCACATGGAGGACAAGTAATAGTTGTTGGCTGCAGAGGTCCTATTGAAATAAACCCACAGGATCCATGACAAAGGAATCTAGCATAAAAGG